>NW_027507758.1:522650522-524043022 GCF_037356315.1 Lithobates pipiens
TGTAGATCTCTTCACTCCTCCAAAGGAGAAGCGATCTACAAAGCTTCATAAACTGAATGCAGAAGGGGACGATCTCCTCTGAGACTGCCAGAGAATGAAGCGGTGACATTTTTTCACTGCTTCATATACGAACACCATTGTAAGCTTTCATACGCTGCCATGTTAAAGAAGGCTGGCCACTCTATTCCCTTGTACAATTTTTCCTTTAGATTCACCAAAATCATGTAATATGAGGTCCAACCTAAACACGTTCAATTTGTATGCAATCAGACAGGCCCTTGTACTACATAGTTGAAGGTAAATTGAATAAGGAAATTGTATGATGTATGGCTGGCTTAACTGTGCATGGCCAACGATAGAGCATTGTTAAGAAACCCAACTCCCTGCTTGTTGCTCATGGAAAAATACATAAATAAAATAAATAAAATGTCAGAGACCTGGGCTGCATTCAAATGGCTGTAACAAGGGTGTAAAAAAATGTACTGTTCATCAGACGAGGAACAAAATTGTGTTTTTTTTTTGTTTTTTATTTTTATTTTTTTTATTTTTTGTTTTTTGCAGCTGTGTAAATGAGGCTTTAAAAATAAAAGCCTCCACATCACATTTCCTGTCCACTGCTGATTGCTCAGCAATGACCGCATCAGCTTTAAAAATAGGTGTTTATCACTGTCTGATGTACACACTGACATCCATGGTACAAGAGCTTTAAACATAGGCACAATTTAAACTTAAAAACAGAGCATGTAATTTTTTTCCCCCTCCATGCAAAATAACATGCACACATTAATCATGGGGAGAAAAATACCAAATTTTACTTTGGGTGTTCTTTTCTGAAGTTGACCGTTTCAGAAGGCTTGCTATTATGGCCACAATAATGTGTTTTTTTTTTTTTTTTTTTTTAAATATATATATATATATATAATTATATAGGTATCTAGAGGATAAAATACAATGAGATTGCAGTTTTGTTTAAAACATAAAGATAATAAATATAATTTTCTGCCATAGATAAACAAGAAAATTTAGGTTGGTATCTGGTTGACCCAAATAACACATTGCTTTATAAAAAACATGAATTCATTGATGTGTAAACACTTTTCAGGTTCTTATTCGCACAATACGTTTGCTGGTTTTAGTTTTCAGTAGAGCTGCTCCTTTAAATCTCATAACCCCAGCGGTGTTTGTGGGAAGGGAGTTTCTGCCAAACCATAGCCAGAGTTCAGCTCTTGAAATGATCGTTCTGTCTTCATGTACGCCTTTTAAGACGGCAGATTACCTCCAAGGCATTTATGCATTTCAACTGACTGTTCCAATGGGAGGGTCTATTGCACAAACACCTGTTGTTTCGGGAGCAATTACAACCTCTTGTTCGGAGAAGTTTACAGCAGCAGCGATGCCTGCTTAGGAAGGTGCTCTGTACCGTGTCTCAACCTGCGCTATGTGCACTCCTCACAGGTGTCACACTTCTGTCCTGTTCAGAGTGACTGAATCATTTCAAAGTGTAAATATAGCTAAAACTTTTTTTTTATAGCGTAGGGAAGGGTTAAGTTCCTAGCAAGTTATTTATTTTTTGAACCATGGGGGAAATTTCCATTCACTTCTGTACCAGGATGTTAGAGGAAATCTCCCCAAAATTAGTGCAATTCCCCTTAAGGTTGGGTTCACACTATTGGGTGTTTCCCCTCATCCAATTCCCATGTCGGGAGATAGTGACCGGCTCTGATTGGAGCTGGTTCACACATCACCGGAGCGAATTGAGTCCTGTGCATCTTTTGATCCATTTCAGGTCCAAATTCAGCCAAAAATTCTGAGGGTGAAAACGGACCTGAAACGGTGAACGGGGACGCACCGGACCCCTGCTGTGAGCTGCTCCATATTGCAGTGTGACCCAGCCTTGGGCCTCGTACACACGGTATGAAAATCAGAAGGGAAAAGTCGTAAGACAAGCTGTCTGTGGATTTTCAGATTGTTAGTACGGTGCTTTTGACAGTCAATTTGACTTTTTCATCAGAAAAAAGCTGGATGTGCAGGCTATAACATTTTTGTGGGATGCAAGCTCAACATCTGATTTTTTTTGGATGGTCAGTACAGAAATCGTTACACAAGTCGAAAGTACAAACGCACATGCTCAGAATCAAGGAACGAGCTGGAAGAGTTTGATTTATAAACTACCATTCGTAATGTAGAAGTGGTTGCATGACAAAGGCATAATGAGCTAGTATGCATAGCATACTAGCTCATTATGAATTACTTACCTGAGATAGAAGCCACTGCAGCTGTCCTTGTACACCGCTCCGGCGGCTGTCATTGCTCCCGGAGTTACTTCAAGGTATCGTGGGCTTTGGCGCCGTGATGACATCACTCCCGCACATGCACGCACGAGCCGCCGGTAGCGGCACAATCACTGAAGCTACGGCGCATACGTGCTTCAGTGCGCATGTGCCGATGATATCAGCAAATGCAAATACAGGGATATCTCCTAAACCGTTTAGGAGATATCCGGGGTAGCTACAGGTAAGCCTTATTATAGGCTTACCTGTAGCAAAAAGTGTGTTTTGTAAGGGTTTACAACCACTTTAACAATCGTGATGTGGCAGCTGATGACATGTCGAAATGCAGCGCACATTCTCTTCTTCTTTATTTTTTTTTAATGCTCATCTTCTTTAATGGAATAACGAAGCTGCTTTGCTGGTGATACTGATTGTATAGTTATGCCAAACCTATTTTAAAAGGCGTTTGTACGATCTGAAAATCGCGAATCAACGCTCACCAAAATTCTATCAACTTCTACTAACATGAAAATAGCAGAAGGGGCCCAAAGGGTGGTGCGTGAGAAATTAATTTCCTCTTTATACTCTCACAGTACATCACTACATTTGTGTTTGTCAAGCATCAATTTGCGGATAGTTAGAATGCTAGACAAAATCCCGCACACGTGCTTTGACAAAAATCAGATGCTCGGTCGTCCAACAATCAAACCGTGTGTACGAGGCCTTAGACAGTTGTCCTTGGGGGGGGGGGGGGGGGGGGGGAAGGTGTTGCTAATGGAAGATTTCCCCTTACCTCCCTTTTTTTTTTTTTTTTTTTTTTTTTTTTTTTTGGGACAATCCTAAAAGGATTTACCCCTCGCTTTCTATCTCTATGACAATGGTCACCAGTATAGTTAAGCCCCATACACACTATCAGTTTTTCTGCTGAGTTCTTCCTTCAGGTTTACCAAAACCATGTAGTGCAAGGGCCTGCCTGATTACATACATTGATTGAAACTCTTAAGGTTTGACCTCCATATTATATTATATGGATTTGGTAAATCTGAAGGAAAAACTGATGGTGTGTATGGGGTTTTAGAGTTCTATCTGTGTCATTGTTGGCGATTTTTCCCTCAATTCCTGTCTGGTGGAATGATTGTCAGCAGGACAAGTGAGAAAAATCTCTATAAAGCCATCATGAATAGCAATAAAAGCCCCCCCCCCCCACTCCATCCAAAGCTGTAAAGAAAAGTTTTGGCTGGACAGACACTAAGGGCCGGTTCACACTGCAGGCGCGGCGAGGCGTCTCCGACTTGCCTCGCCGCGACCTGCGGCGACCTCAGCGGCGACTTGCAGATGACTTCTGTATAGAAGTCAATGCAAGTCGCCCCCGAAGTCGCCCAGAAGTAGTACAGGAATCTTTTTTCTGAGTCGGAGCGACTCGAGTCGCTCCTCTCAGAACGGTTCCATTGTACAGAACGGGGGCGACTTGCGGGAGCGAGGCGAGTCGAGTCGTGTCGCCTCGCATCGCCCGCTGTGTGAACCGGCCCTAAGTAATATTAAACCCTCCGTGTCTTTTTTTTTTTAGTTTAACATATTAAGCACAATAAACACAACCTTCCCAAATAAACCGTTTGCCAAAACTCTTACCCATACACTTGCACTTTACAACTTTTAATGCTCTCGGTACTGCTTCCCTGAACATTCAGTAATCACAGGAAAGGGTTAACGGCGGACAGTGCAGTCTGGAGCCAGCCTGTTAGCTTGGGGAAGAGAGGGATCAGGAGGATGGAAAGCATTGCCTGACTAGGCTACTGGGCTGTGTGGTTCTATTGAAGCACACAGTGTTGGAAGACACAACTATAGTCTCTGCTCTGCATGTAAGGGTGACTCTAGAATGCTACAAGAGAAAAGAGCCACCCGGAAACAGAAAAGCTGCTGGGGCGGCAGTCATCACACCAGCGTAAACTGGAACATAGGCAAGGATTAAAAGATAAAGCAGTTGTATTCTTAGTAAGTGATCAAATCAGCTACTGAAAGTGTTTATAAAAACCGAGAGTTTAAAAAAAATTTACAACATTTTTGGAGACTCTCTTTGGGAAAATATTGGGAAGTACTTCACAGTAAATGTCCTAAAGCAGTAAATAAAACAGCAGTTCTAATGAAAACTATTTTCCCAGGAGTTTGTTACAAAGAAAAAAATACATTTCACAAAATAACGCATTTTTACTTATTGGGATTTCCATTTTTCCAACCTTTGATATTGAAGTTGGGTTTATAGAATGCATAATGTCATTGGGTCCCTAGCTAATTTTAAAGCTGAATGCCAGGCAGATATAATAAACAGAAATAAATGCAGCTCTGTAATCCTTAATATACCACTAATGTATTTTTTAAATACAAAGACGGGCTCATCACTGTGCTGCTTCTCCTTTCAGTGTCCAGTCACAGACTGAGGCAGATCCAGGACAGCCTGGAATCAAAAAAGGTGGGTTGAACGATGCTGGCCATCAGACTGAGCAGTGGCGGCTGGTGCTCAAAATTTTTTGGGGGGTGCAAACCAACTGAAAAATTCTGAAAAATACTGAAACAAAAACAACAAATGCAGCCAACTTTGCCCCATCAATTGCAGCCTCTGTGCCTACCCCCCGTTGTTTGCCCGACACTTAAACCATTGTCAGGCAGCGGGTCAGTTGGCGAGCTGAGGGACAGGTAGAGCGGTAATGGCTCCTGTGTCCTCCATGCGCATCTTCTTCCTGTTCTGCTAGGCAGCCAATGGGATCGCCTCTGCCTTCAGCCAATCATGTGACTGGTATTACATCCACTCCTCCTGATTGGCGGTTCTGTGTTAGCAAAGCAAATATTAATTTGCTTTGATAACACACCTGGGTGGACTGCAAGCACAATGGTTTGCGCTTACAGTTCACCTGTTTTGAAGCCTATTAGAGCCTATGACTCTAATCAGGTGCTTAAAAAAAACACCCCACCACTGTAAGTCAGGTACCCGGCGTCTGAAAAGGGGCCAGACGCCTGAATAGGGGGTGGCTACAGCGCCCATGGATAGATCCATGCAATGCATGAATCTATCCATACTACACAGAGGGGTGGTGCCAGTGCGCCCTTAATTGATGCACCGCCACTGAGACTTAGGCCCTCTAGTGACAAAATAAATGTACTAAAGAGGAAACCCCTAGATCAGCCTTTCTTAACCTTTTCAACATGGAGGAACCCTTGAAATAACATTCCGGTCTTAGGGAACCTCTGCTAAAAATGGCTATATCTACAACTCATGATACATTTTAATGTGATGGTCAGTGGGATGAACGCTCCTCACACTTATGATCATTGGGAAGAATTACCCCCCTTACAGACAGCTAAAAATATCAATGGTGTCAGAGGGAACTTATCTGAGAGGCAAAAATTGTTTATTGCTGGAGGAATTCTAGGTTGTGTAACCCTGCTTTAGATTGAATGTGACCATCGCCGAAAAAAAGAGGGTTATTTATTTATTTATTTATTTTTTGTTCTTTTTAATGGCCTATTATCTAGTGTTTTTTTATTTATTTTTGTCTGGAGGCTTGCTTTATTCAAACTGTCTACTGCTATATGGTGAGCTCGATGGCAGACCTAATCCAGAATAAAGAGCCAGATAATCTACAAATGAAAAAGACCTGTACAGAAAGCCTCTGTTATAAGTTGACATTCTCAAAACTTTTGTGCCAAATGCAGATTTTGAGACGGTGACGATGAACGTGTATTACTGCGTGTACATAGAGAAAATTGCAGCTCGGGAGTTGAAGAAAGCAGTTTCACTTCCCAAAGCATTCTCCTTGAAGGGAATATGCATGGTTTATTTTCTTGTATAACACTGAAGTAAATTCAGCAGAGTGTATAAAATTCCCTTCTATTGTGCTACTAAAAAACGTAAGATTTCAGGAGCAAAATTGCATTACGTCAGAAAAGCCTGGGGTCGTTCCCTGAAAAAACAGAACAAACCTTTTTTTATTTTTATCGTGGGATCACTTTCTCCAACATGTAAGCTATACCATTAGCTTGTTTAGACAGGAGACAATAGATATTGGATTGGATTGCCATTGTAGGAATCCTCCACATTATATGCTGGGAAAGTTGAAGTATTCCAGTATATATTCTGGGGATTTCACTGCTTAAAGCTTGAAAAGTAGCACCAGTTTCAGGGTTCTGATTTTATTTTGGTTATCTTTATTTCCGAATAAATGTCATGTGACCTAATTTGGCACACTAGGGCCCTTTTTTAATAATTATTATTATTATTATTTTTATTTATTTTTTACTTGTACATAGCAACATATTACTGCACTTAAACTACATGGAGGGTTCTGTATTGTTTTGGATGCTATTGTGTTCATCAGTAAATTGATTTGAATTTTTTTTTTCTGACTTGAGGTTGGTAGCAAGAATGGCCTTCCATACCGATGTGTAGGAAGGTCCTCCTCTATGCCAATCCCTTAAAGAAACCAGGTTTAAAATTCACTACAATTAATGTTTTAAAAGCAGAAGTGTAAATGGACCCTAAACATGTCTAAATAAAATTGTAAAAATTCCACTCTGCACTTTTTATCACTTTGTAACCAAATGTGAAATCTTTTAACCTAAAAAGATTTAAAACCGAAATGGCCAGCTGCTTGTTGGGTCACTGGCATTGAAAAAGTTCCGGCGGTAATTGGGAAAAGGTTTCCACCACTGTGGGAATCCTTTCAGATTTTATTACCTTGTTTTGAATTGTTTTAGGCTGCTGATCGTTGATTTTGGTTTCTGTAAATTGGATTATCATTTGACAAGTTTATTTCTGAACATTGCAAACATTTTTCTTATTACAACTTTTTTTTGCTGTTCTGAGCTGTCTTTATTGTTCACCCTTTTAAAGGAGCAAGTGTATTGCTGAGTTTCAGTATGAATTTCATCTTCAATTTTTTTTTGTTTATACTATTGGATTCTTAATCTCACATTGGTGAGATTAGTGCTGTTCGATATGCAAATGACAGTGTTTGTTTAATGGTGGCCCCAGACAAAAGAGGATGCAACAATAGAGGAAGCTGGCACTCTCCAACCTTCTCCAGGTATCAGAAAGCATATCCTAATCAGCATGGGGGTTTCGGGCTATTCAGGTGCTTAGGCCTGTGCAGCAGTACAGGTATGCTACAGACTTCTTTTACTGCTTGCTGATCAAGGCAAGAATCGTAAGACTTTAGCCCATCTGACTCTTCTATGTCTTCTGAGGTGCCTCAGCTATTGAGGTCTATGGCCAGACTGAGGTGGTCATCTAATGTCTGTGGATTCGGTTGACAGTAGTTCTGGATCTGAGGGATGACTTGGATCCTGATTATGTGGAGAATTGTAGGTTTGGTAGTGTTGGTATAGCAGGCTCATCCTAAACCAGGGTTTCCTTCAGAATAGCTCCCAACTGTCCCTGATTTTCGAGGGACTGTCCCTAATTTGGAACAAAGTCCCTCTGTCCCTCATAGCTCCTCATTTGTCCCTCATTTTGGTCTGATCTATATAGTTGTATACAAAATGCACTATTTATCTATCAAAAAGTGTTTCCCAGCACTAAACCTTTCATACAATTTCTAAATTGCTGCAATTGTAAATTCCAAAATTCAATATAAGGGGAATAGGCAGTGGTAAAAAAGAAAAAAAAAAATTCATGGGTTTAAACAATCAATTTCTTTTGTACAATTCTCCTTTAGTGAGGCGTGACAAGGTGTGTGTCCAATGCCTACATACTTTTACTAATGGGTGTCCCTCATTCCCATCTCAGAAAGTTGGGAGGTATTCTTCAGCACACAGGTGGTTCCGTCTAGTGAATATAGAATTTAAAGCTTAGAAGAAAATTAGCACAAAATAGTTTTTTTTTTTTTTTTTTGATGCGATTACAATTTTTTTTTTTTTTTTTTTTTATTATACTTGATGGTCAATGCATTTTGAAGGTAAGTCTCCCTTCCTCAAGACTGTTTCAGCCCCAAAGGAGGAGGATTTGGTTACCCTAGAAATAGATCAAAGGTCCATGGGTACCTCAAGGCTTCCTGTAAATAAAGTAATACGTGGCAGTTTTTATATAAGCCAATAGTGTGCGGGTCTGTCTCGGTTTTTGGCCGATACAGATCTTTGACAGTCCTTCTTTCCTTGACTGCTTGAAATGGTAAAGAAAAGTAGAATCTTCACGTACAAGAATTGTACCTCCAGCGGGTCAAAGAGGGCTAATTGATCCAATGTTGAGGATTGTTGGTGACCTATGTCAAAAAACTTCTAAAAGTCAGGCTGTTTAAGGTCGCCCTAGGTGTGGACATGTACCAATGGTGGAGTGACCTTTTGAATAAAGCAAAGGTTATTGCAGTGAAACGCAAGGTTTCTGGGAGTTGCATTGTACACTGGTGCTGGGAATTGTAGTGCTGAATGTTTATGTTCAATGTTTATCTTTTTTTCAATGTTTAAAAAAACCTTTTAATAAAAAAATTTTACAACAAAAAAAAGCAAGGTTTGTGAACTGAAGGAGCCCATAAATTATTGCAAGCAGAGCACGTGTATTTTGTAGCCTTTTACAAAGCTTACCTTTCTTTCCAAATGTGTTAGTTGGGGAATGCTATCTAGCCCACAAAAGACAACTGTTGTGTAAACAGGCTCCAATTGTTGCAGTATTGCTGTGCTTTTTTTTATGTAGTGATGCGAGTTTCTGTTGTCCTTCTACTGTAGTTGTTGTGTGTGTTTATTGTGGTTTTTATACTAATTAAACCTATGAAACTGGTCTCCTGGATCCATAGAAGCTTGGATACAATTGATCTGAATTGTAGGCTTTCATTTTTGCTTCATGCAGCAAAGATTCAAGACCTTTCTGCAACAAGCGCTGAATATATTTATTACAAATGAGGAGAGGACTGCTGTAGGATAGACTTTGTGAGGTCCAGTGGCATAAAAGGCCCACCTATTTAGTTTGTGCCAGGATGGGTAAAAATAAATGATTTAAAATTTTTTAAAAAATCTGATATTTTTTCTTTCTATTAATCTGATTATTTTTTTTAAATCAAATTTTATTTAAAAAAAAAAAGCTTTTGGAGTAAAATCTGTCTAAAGACAGTTTTCTATTTAAGATACATTAATAATTTTAGTCTATTCAGCATGAAATAGAGCTCAGTTATGTAGCATGAGGCTGTATATTCTGCAATATATTTTCATTTTTGGTTAACTCATTCAATGAATGCGAGCAGAGATGACATGCACTGCAAAACAAAGTTTAGGAATGTCTATTCTATTGTTTTGCAAATCTATGTACACTACTGTACGATTGAACTGTATGATTGAATCGGTTCTGATATCGCTGTTTTACTAACCTGACCACTTATTATTCTAAATGGAAAACCTTCATTTTGTTTGTAAAGATTCAAACTACCAGCAAGAATAAGTCCTTACATTTAAAGAGCACCGGTCACTTCAGATCCATCATGGCAGCGCCTGTTTGCAGGCATCCACTCACCTACTGCCGCCACATCCCTTGCCTTGTTGTATCAAGGCTGCATCACCAGCCGCCCCATTAAAGTCAGTCAACAGCGGGTCCGAGGAGGAGCCGCAGTGGGACCGAGATGACAGTTACTCTTTAAAAATTATGATTTAAATCAAGTTGATTTAAATCTAGCCTTTCTGATAATGATTTTAATTGTGATTTAAATAAAATCCACCCTGGTTTGTACCCAGACGAGGCTTACAATCTTTTGTTCCAGCCACACAATCAAGGGAACATTTTAACCAGAAGCCAATTATCATACCAGTAGGTTTTCAGACGCCATATTGAAAATTCGATCTCTTTTACAAAAAACACAATTCCAAAAATACCTTACAAACAATATAGTTTCCCCAGTGGGATTTGAACAAGGGAACTGTAAAGCTCGATCTGCTATGTCCCACTGTCTAAAGCAGTATTAAACCTGAAAAACAAAAATTGAATATATTGAAGCTTACCAACACTTTAAATTTGGCTGCATTCATTTCCTTTTGCTTGTGTCCCCCCCCCCCCCCTTTATTTTCACCTGGTGAGTCGACAAGTAATACACTTCCTGTCTTGTGGTGTCTCCACTCTGGATGGAGGAACAGCGGAGACACCTTTTTGTACAGTAGAATTGTCAGTCTGGTGATAGGGTAGTGTTGGATATACTAGCAGAACAGAACTGAACTCCAGCTAAATACATCAGTTACAGCAATAGTGTGTGTGTTTTTTTTTTTTTTTTTTTTATACATAAAGCTTTTACATAAATTAATGTAGATAAACTCACAATATTGTGGCGCAAGCTGTCAAACAGTACCTCATCTAAAATGGATACTCCGCAAAGTTTATTAAGAGGCTTGAGAAAGAGACGAAGCATCCTTGAAACCTGTAGCCATACCTCCTCCATGTAAACCAGCGTCTGATATCACACAGGACTTTACCTCTAGGTGCCTGACTGAGTCACATGGCTCCTTGAGTGTTCTCTGACTGTCCGAAGCACAGCGTCTCTGGCCTGGATTATCTCTGTTATGTTCTGTTGGGGTCTAGATGACAGCCGCCAGTGAATTAAGTTTACATGACAGGAGATTTACTCCTTATCCAATGTGAGTCACCAATTACTATCAATAAACGTAGATTTTGTGTGTGTGAGTGTGGGGGGGGGGGATGTTATAAAATGAATAAAAGCTGATCGCTGTATGCACCCCTGTCAATGGTAAATGGTTTGTCTCAACCCTCAAACTACCATTTTGGAGGTTGAAAAATGACACTTACTGGCAGGATCACCAGGTGAATATTAAAGGAAGAAAGCCTAAAAAACAAAACTAATGCATAATTGTTAAGTTGCAATATAATACTTTTTTTTTTTTTCGGTTTACCACCACCAAGGCTGCGCAACCGATTTTGATACACAACCCAGTCTTGTGATTGTGAACGACCTCTGATAAGGAGCATTTTGGGACAGTGCAATGTCAAAACTCTGCTGGGCTAGGGAAAACTGATTGTGGATTTGTATTGGCATGGTATTCTTTACATATACAACTGATAAAAGGGTACTGACCAAAACCTTTACAATTTTTTCTTAATCTGTGCTGGTTCCTCCTTGTGGGATGTGAACTGTGGTACTAAGAACCCATTTTATGTGATGGGAAAGCCATGTTACTACAAAGACACATCAACATGTCACGTACGTACCACACCTCATGCACCTAAATGACAGAACAAACAGGGAGTTTGGGGAGTAGCCTGAAACCAGGAGTACCTTTCGTAACATGGAATGTAAAGAATAAATTAATTCAGTAAGACGTGTTTAAAATTAATTATGCGTATTGGCTACGGATCTGTGATAGGACAATGAAGCCCTCATTACCACTGATGTAGAAGCCTTCTGGTGCTCAGGCTTCAAATAATCAAATGTATAAAAAAATAAATTGTTTTTCTTTGCTGTAGAGATGTATTTTTAAATTTTACTAATGTTTTAATTCACTAGTATGGTTTTAATTTGCTAGATTGCAAACCTAATCATTTTATTACCAAAGTATATGAAGAAGTGCTGATCAATGCATTTATTGGCTAAAGATTCCTGCTACCATATTTCCTTATTGAATATAATACCCCATTAACTGCATCCAGCACAAAGAGCAGAAAAGTTTGTCTTTCTTGCAAATGGCAGCTTGTGTTGGTTATAACAAACTGGGCCTGGGACCCAATATCTAGTAAGCCTTTAAAAGGTGCTAGATTTTATCAGCCAATGTCTGCAGGGTAAAAACCACAATCAAAGCATTATCTGAAATTTTGGCAAAATCTTTATTGTGCAGAGACTAGAACAGTTGCAAATCTTTAGTTCTTTTTCATTACTGCTTTGCATTCTTAAAATGAAATTGGTGCTGTAACTTTTTCAATATATGCCTATTAACAATATCAATCTATCTTCAAAAAGTTTCCACGCTGTTATATTTATAAATATATTATGTCTTTTATTTTTTTTTTTTTAAAACGTTTTTGAAAAAAAAAAAAAAAAAAAAAAAAATATATATATATATATATATATATATATATATATATATATATATATATATATATATATATATATATATATATATATATATATATATATAATTACTGTATATATCTTTAAGATTCTGAACGCCAGCCTTTTTCCTTTTTAGTAAACGGCCTGTGTTAGTACTTCAGAATGATCCCCTATATCAGCAAAGGCGATCATACACCACCGAGGACGAGGCATGGAAAAGTTTCTTGGAAAACCCCCTGACCGCAGCCACAAAGGCCATGATGAGCATTAATGGGGATGAGGACAGTGCAGCAGCGCTTGGCCTTCTCTATGACTACTACAAGGTTTGTATTAATTTTTTCATTAATCTCCCATATCTATATAGACTCAACCTATTGCTCTGGCTAACACAGTAGATTTTTTTTTTTTCTTTTTTTTTTTAAAGAGCTTGATGCATTCATAAATGCTCAAAACATAACTGGATACTTACATTTATAGGTAATAACACCAGAGATGGTTGATCCAGGGAATATCCAATCGTGTTTTGTAGGAGGTTTTGGCTTGCTCTGGATATAGGATCCTGTATATATGGAGGCTTTCTATTTTCTATTTCATTTTTCTCTTCTCAACTTGACCAACTATGTAACCTCATGCAATGCTTTACAAAGTACACTGAACTATTCCTTGTAGGAGCTCACACTTTAATGCCCTTGCTATTCTTGCATGCATTAGAGCAAATTGATCTTCCAATGTGATTCTGGCTTGTAGGCAAATCCAGAGCACAGGCGGATATCTATCTATCTAAGTTTTTTTTATTTTATTTTTAAGGTTCCTCGAGACCGAAGACAGTCAGCCAACAAACAAGATCATGATCACTCCGAGGCAGAACATCATAAAAGGTTAGTTATGTGGAGGTGTTTAGTTTAAGTGTGTGTACAAATGTATACCTAATCTATTTAACATCCTGTAAGATTCCATGTTTTTTTCTTAGCCTGAATTAGAGAAAGCTAAAACCTGACATACCTTTTGAAGGTGGCGATCTTATTTGATGGTTGGGTCCAATTTACATGCATAGCCAACCGTTCATGGATCATTTACTACTTTCTAATGTTATTCTTTTTAGGTTTCTTCAACCAGGTTTGGAGCAAATTGCCATAACCCACAGAGGCCAGTTAGAATTATTCTTTCAACGATACTTCATAAATGGAAGTTTGGTCTTTGTGGATTAATGCAGTTTGCACTACAGACTTGTCTTTTGCATGTCCTGTTGAAGAAGCCCAAAAAATATGTTGCTTTAGCATGTTTCACAGTGCTTCTAAATTTCTCACATTTCAAAATGGCTAAAATGGGAATAAAACCGTTGAACAGATAATAAAAAGGAGAGCAGGCCCTGCCTGCTGGAGCTTACTTTCTGTAGATACTTTAACAATCAGAATGGTACTTTATTGAAAATATAGGCGTTGTACAATAACTGTAAATGAAAGGGTGGTACAGATAAGTCACAGCAGTATACAATCACAGTAGCGCATGGCAAAGCCAAGAATGGGCAAACAATAGAATAATATAGAAAAGGGTAATGTGTAGATATTTTAATTGCATATCATGAGAACTTTATGAACAAATAGAAGGTTTCTAAACTTGTAATGTGTTGATAATTTTGTGCAAATCATACATTTACTGTAAATGTTACAAGCAATTTAAAAAGTGGCTTTATGATCACAAATGTGGTACTTGTATTTGTACGATTCTTTTAGCTGGGAGGCAGAAGGTGGTACTTGCTACACTTTCCAAAAGGGTATGATGTGCCATGAGGGCATTTTTATGTAAACCAGCACAGTGAGCAAAATATTATTGCTCTGGGCAATAGGCTGTAACACAAACCCCTATAGTGTTGAGTTGAGCATATTGAGGTGGAACTGACCACAGTCGTATTAGGATCTCTATAGACTTTGAATTCTGATATTAATCACATTTTGTTTTTCTTTTTCAAAGGAATAGCCTGATACACCTGAATGAGCAACCACTTATTTGTACTGCAGACAACAGAGTCCAGGTTCTAAAAACCAATGTGCCTTTTAATATTGTCCTCCCGATTGGCAACCATCTGGACAAAAGAGGACATCTGAGCTCTCCAGACACCACAGCCACAGTCTCCATTACATCAATGCCTGCCCATGGCATCAAGACAGAATCGGCAAGCCATGGCTTCACTGTGGACATCCCAACAAATGGCTACCATGCTGAGCCTGTGGAGCGCATTGTGACCTTTGATCGCAATGTTACCCCTGACCACTACAGCTCCAGTAGTCAACCACCCAGCTCTCAGAGGCGGACTCCTGACACCACCTTCTCGGAGACTTTTAAAGATGATGTTCAAGGGGTAAATTATTTTCTTCTGTTTTTATTTAATTTTTCATTGTGGCCAATGGGAAATGTTTAGACCTTGCACTTGCACGTTGCTCTTTGTTTAAAAAACAAAATAAAAAAAACACCTTAGTTGCCCAGATGTCCTGAACCATAAATGATGGTGGTAGAAAGATTTTTCTAGGAACATGAATATTTAGATTGTATGTTAGATCTCATGGTTTCCCTAGTAGCGATTTGGTTTCTGCTCAACCAGGTGATGACCACCTGTCTGTAGACTGGCTTATAGAAGTCTTTCTCCTTGCTAAGATTGGTGACACAAAAACAAACCCCTATATTCCTTATCACTGCTGGTTTTTGATCATTTATTATCCTTTTTTTTTGTTAATTTTTTTTTAAAATGCGGCTTTTGGTTTGCTTCCTTAGGTTTTCTTTCCATCTGACCTCAACTTACGGATGAGTAGCGTCAGCTCTGAAGACTACGGTTTTGATCATGTTTCTGGGTATTTTGTTCATTACTCACATTTATTAAAGAAATTTGCATTCTAAGATATATATATATATATATATATATATATAATATATATATATATATACACACACACATGGCTGGGTGCCAGGAATAATGGGTACAACTGCTTATGAATGGTGTGCACACTCACAATTATTAGAAGTAGTAATGAAGAAATGTCCTCTGCTGGTCACCATGTTGGTGTAGTGAGGGAGCTGACTGGCACAGGGGCGATCTGCAAGGCTTGGGTAGATAACTGTCAGAGCTGCAAGAACTGTGACTGGAAGGAGAGAGCCTGAGTTTGGTACAGCTAAGATTTCTGCAGATCCTGGCCTGGAGTGAAGAACAGGTGCATGGCTCCTGGGGTTGGCAGCGTGCAGGCGCTAACATAGAAAGAAATTGGCAGGATAGCAGAGTAGTGGGGAGAGTATTGGGGATCCAGATTAAAAATGTAATACATTGCAGCTTACCAGTCCTTAGATGTAATAGCTGCATTCATTTTCATTTTTAGGCTAAGCATATTTTCAATGGGTACGGACAAGATCTTGATTTTGCTAGAAATGCTCACTTCCTATGAGCTTAACTACAAGGATGAACCAGTTCACTTTTGGAAACTACTCATCTCCCCATCCCCAATGTATTGAACAAAAGCAGACATATTTGAAGTCTAGCCTAAGTGGCACCCATGGCTCCCTCCAGTAGACAACAATGGACATGTAAGCATAGACACACAGGAACAGGAAGTGTGTTCAATTTATTTGATTACCAGTTGAAAATAAACAGGAAAAAAGCCTATAAAAGAAAACCAATGATGCAAACAACGCATCTAATGACTGGTAACCTGCATAATAATAAATAACTAGTTTAAAGTAGTTGTAAAGGCTCCTGGCTCCTCCGGCCTTCCAAGTGCCCCCATAGCAAGCAGCTTCTGCAGGCTTGATCCCGATCTACACTGTGTGCGTCTGTTGACACACAGTGCTGCCCAGCCCTGCCTCCTGCTCCCTTGTCACGGAATTTGATGGACAGCAACAGGAGCCAATGGCTCCCACTGCTCTCACTGAATCCAGTGACTTGGGAGGGAGAGACTGAGCAGTGCTGTGGCTCTCGGGCACAGCACTATGAATTGAGAACAAGCTTGGATAAGTATTTAGGGGTGCCTACGTGTAAAAAGGTATGTGTGTGTGTGTGTGTGTTGGTGGTTTTATTTTTTTGTTTGTTTTTTTTCTGCGAATGCAGTACACTTTTTTTTTTTTTTTTTTTTTTTTTTTTTTGCCTTTACAACCACTTTAAGTATGATTTTAATGTGTACATTTTGTGTTATGGGTTTCTTACAGTCTTGTAATCTGTTTTTTGTTTTGTAGAAATAATTTTGAATATACACTTGAAGCCTCAAAATCTTTGCGACCAAAGCCTGGAGACAGCACAATGACCTATCTAAATAAGGGACAGTTTTACCCCATTACACTGAAGGAGATTGGCAGCAATAAAGGGATACACCATCCAATTAGCAAAGTTCGAGTAAGTCTTTGTCATTGACAATACAGTAAACCCCTCGCCCTAGAATTTCTTTCTGTGGGCAATATTGTCTCTTAAACAGGTGCAAGTCTTTGAAACGTTCTCAACTCAAGGAAAAAGAATTCTATATGGGATCACAATATGTAAAGGTTGGGCTTGGGCAATATTCACATGAGTTCTTTACCTAAAATATATCCCTGTTTACCCTGATGCCAGCTGCCCAGATACAGATGTATGGAAACTGCTAAGACTATCCCATCTGCATGTTTACTTCATTGTACTCTTTGCTGTCTTCCAGAGTGTTATCATGGTTGTGTTTGCTGATGACAAAAGTAGAGAAGACCAACTTCGTCATTGGAAATACTGGCATTCCAGGCAGCACACTGCCAAACAAAGATGTATCGATATAGGTAAGCTTTTAATGGGCAACAACCATTGAGAAAAGCTGCTTTGTGTTCAAGATGAATCCTGATTATGTAGAAGACACATTTGTTACATTGTGTGAAGCATTATAATGTTTATAATAAGGTTTTGTGAAACTATGGATCATGCTTTGCATTAGAGCCTGAGTTTAGCTTAGGCCCTAGGAAAGTTGCACCCTTTTGCATGTACGCATTCAGCAACAGTACAGAAGCAATTTTTTTATTTTTATAATGGGTCAGTTGAAACTGACTTCAAAAATGGTTGAATGTTGAATTGTCCTCATACATTTCTGATGCTGGTGTCAGAATCTCTGTACTTGAGTTCTCTTTTCTGTCCATTTATTGTAGCCAATACTTGTTCTTCCTGTAGTAATTTTTAATTTTGAAAATGCAGCCAAATAAGTGAAACAAGAGGCAAAAACAAAAATTCTGGAACTAGATATTGCCAACAAGGGATTGATAGTCTATCCCTAGCTTCAATATTTATTTGATCCTTCCTTTGCTGAAAAGCTTTTGGTTCCTCCATGTTGCCTGCCATGTGATCTTTTTTGTGAATAGTGTAGCCTTTTGAAGTTGGATCAGTCACTATAGAGTTGTCAAATTATTCCACATTTGACCTGACTTATGATTGTTTTACAGCTGACTACAAAGAGAGTTTCAACACCATCAGCAACATTGAAGAGATTGCCTATAATGCCATTTCCTTTACTTGGGATCTCAACGATGAAGGAAAGGTATGTGCAGACTCTTCATGTATTTCATTTTCTTGGTATCCTTATTAAACTGGGTGTGTTGAATTTATTACCATCCTAAGCTGTAATTACGGGTGTGCACTCCTGAATCAATATGTAATCTGATTTACTGCTGTAGCTACTTAGTTTGCAGGGGAAAAAAAAAACAGAAAAACCTATCATTTGCCATTTTCTTACTAGCAGACTATAGAATAAAGCTTTTTAACCAGTGTGGTAATTTACCCACAGGGGCACCTCTGAATGGGTCAAGGGGTACTGTTCACTTGGTTTTTGTTTTAAATAAACCAAAGGAGCGGTAAAAGCAGTAAGAAGGTTTGCTGGTTCGAATCCCTACCATGACACTACCTGCCTGGAGTTTGCATGTTCTCCCTGTGCCTGCGTGGATTTCCTCCGGGTACTCCGGTTTCCTCCCACAATCCAAAGACACGCAGGTAGGTTAATTGGTCTCTGTCCAAAAAAAATTGGCCCTAGTATATGAATGGGGACCTTGGATTGTGAGGACCGATGTGAGTGTGCAATGTACAGGGATAGGGATAATTGTAGACACTCACTCCGGTTGAACTGGATGGACTGGTGTCTTTATTCAAGCTAACTAACTATGAAACTATGAAACATGGTGGCCACCATAGCTAGTCTCTCCTTTTTGAAGCTGCTATTTGCTTGGCTATAATACTGAACGTCAATTTTCAATACTTGAGTCACTGGCCTGAAAACAAAAGCCATGCAATTAATGACGGACTTTCTTGTGATTTACTTACATGCATACATGCATACATACATACATACATACATACATACATACATACATATGCCATATTAAAAAGCCAAGAACATAATTTAATTTCCTTTCAGCTTTAAAGCTGCCTGAGTCATCTCTATGCTCTTTGGACAGGGGTGGTGTTCAACTAAACAGGCTAGTGGTAGAAAGGTGACCTATAATGCTAAATAAATGTTACTTGCCAAGTGATGGTGACTAGGATATGTGAATCACAAGACTTGCTGAACAGACTTTCAAAATTGTTTGAAAGTGTGTGTATATAGAAAATAGCTGGGAGAAAATCTCTACAAAGCAGAAAGTATTTGTCTCTAAATTGTCACCAGAACAGGTGTCCCCATTGGTAGATTTTCCTTCAACTCCTTCTCTGGTGAGACATTTTTTTTTTTTCCGTCACCTTATGCATCGGTGGCAAATGGTCATTAGAACAAGTAGAGGGGGTGGATTTTCCCAGTGGGGACAAAAACTGTCATGAAAACCTGATGGGTTCTAACCCGTTCTTACTTTGTATAAAACTAAAAAAAAAAAAAAAATGCCTATACATGCTGTTTTTTCATAGTTTATATGCATTTAAACTGCTTACTTGGAGTTCTGCTTTAAATGGTAGTGTGCTGCAATATTCCACAAAATTTACCGAAAGGTGGGTTTATACTCTAAACACCATATTAATGGTCTTCCTCATTAATCAGCACATGGCTGCCTTGCTCTAGGACTGGAAGTTTTTGATCTTGGTCTGTGTTTTTTTTTATAGCCTTGCTCCCCCAGTCTGCTAATAACTAACTTAATCTGTTCTAGTAAACTGGTGACTTGTCGTGACAAGAGGCCGTACACGCTGCTTGTATGTAAACACATCCAACTGATGGAAAGTTTCACTTAAGGGCTGTTATTTTTCTACGTATTCTTTGATATGGAAATCATTTGTTTGTGGTATAATAGTAGATATTATCCCAAAGTGGTTATGTACACACAGGGGAAAGGCGAGTTTCGATCTCCTTGGATTGAAATGGGGAAATGCTGGCTGGGAAAGCCCATGACAATGGACCATAGAATAGCAGGCAAAGGGTTTTAGTCCTAAAAAGAAGCCGCTCTGTCTTTCTACTCCTTCTTCTCTGGCAGCGAATTGTCGCACTTATTCAGCTACACTCTGTGCTATTGTAAAGGGGCCAACCGGCTGCTTGGAAGGAGGCGATGAGGTGAATGTCTGGGAGAGTTCATAAACAAACACTGCGCGGATTGTTGAACTTGCTTTCTCATCAGTTCGCCAAATACAAAGACAAGGGGAAAGGAAAAGAAATGTATGCTGAACTCGGGATGCTTAACCCATGCTTTGACAGAAAACCACAGGGAAAAATGAGAGAGGAAACACACTGAGCACAGCTGGTGACCCTAGGGGCACCAATTGGGACACTGAGTAGGGGTGGTGTACCGGGGGGGTGGGTGGATTTGGGGGCGATGACCCAAATTGGGACACTGAGTAGAGGTGTACTGGGGGGGGGGCTTGGGGGGGTACAATGATGACCCAATTTGGGACACTGAGTAGAAGTGGTGTCCCTTGGGGGGGGGGGGGGGGGGGTGGGCAATTTGGACACTGGGCAGAGGTTTTTTTTTTTTTTGTTGCACCTGCTTAGGATAATAGTAGGTTTCTGATTGGCTGTTGCTGACAGCACCTTTTTTTTTAATTTTTTTTATTTCTATTTTCCCTGAACTCTGCAGACTTTTTCTCTAGCAAATTAAAAAGCGAGTTAGATGGGCATATTCAGTGCACAGAAAAAAATGCAATGGGCAGTATAACCCAATGTGAATGTAGGCTTTATCAGCACAAGGGACAGTGCTAAAAATTCATTGAGAAGTGTGACTTGTTTGGGTGGCTACTGTCTTAGTTGAAATGCCATATGTCTCTGGCAAGAAACCTGTAACATCATTGGTGTTTCAGCTTTTGGAGAGGCTGGCTAAAAAGGCTTCTTTTTAGATCGCAGCCCCATGTTCTTCATTGCACAATTGGTGACCTGTATGATTATACTGTCACGTCAGCACTACAGGGCCCCCATTTGCATTCCAGTATAAAGACATGATGAACGGCAGTGATGATCCTTTGTCATGTAGATGACTCCTCTACATTTATTTTTCAAGGAGGTGACACATGTCATCATGGAAGTTTATTTAGTATATCATTAATTTTGAAGTATTTGGTACTCCCAATGATCTGGCACAGGCTCTTGTACCTGTAAAAGGGTTAATTGCAGTGTTTATTTACTTATGTATCAGTGTGTATTCATTGCTTAAATCGCTAATTGGCTGGGTACGGTGACTGAACATCAAGGGATTAATTTAAAGGGATACCACATGAATGATACACTATTATTATAATAAGGCGTTGCCTGTTGTGTTTTTTCTTCCTTTTTTTTCCCCCCTTCTTTTCCTACTTCGCAGTAGTTATGTAGATCATATTGTAAAATAGGATAGACAGACTGTATAATATTATCACAGTTGTGCTCATAAGTTTACATACCCTGGCAGAAATTATGATTTTCTTGGCAATTTTTTAGAGAATATGAATGATCACAAACTTTTTTTTTTTGACTCCATGGTTAGTGTTTAGCTGAGGCCATTTATTATCAAGCAACTTTACTCTTTTTAAATCGTAATCACAACATAAACTACCCAAATGACCCAGATCAAAAGTTTACAGACCCTGGTGATTTTGGCCTGATAACACGCACACAAGTTTACACAAAGGGGTTTGAATGGCTATTAAAGGTAACCATCACCTGTGATCTGTTTACTTGTAATTTAGTGTGTGTATAAAAGGTCTGGACTCCTGACAGACCCTTGCATCTTTCATCCAGTGCTGCCCTGACATTTCTGGATTCTGAGTCAAGGGGAAATCAAAATAATTGTCAAAGGATCTATGGGAAAAGGTAGTTGAACTGTATAAAATTGGAAAGGGATATAAAAAGATATCCAAGGAATTGAGAATGCCAATCAGCAGTGTTCAAACTCTAATCAAGAAGTGGAAAATGAGGGGTTCTATTGAAACCAAACCACGGTCAGGTAGACTAACTAAAATTTCAGCCACAACTGCCAGGAAAATTGTTCGGGATGCAAAGAAGAACCCACAAATAACTTCAGATGAAATACGGGACTCTCTGAAAACACGTAGTGTGGCTGTTTCAAGGTGCACACTAAGGAGGCGCTTGAAGAAAGATGGGCTGCATGGTCGAGTCTCCAGAAGAAAGACATTATTACGCAAATGCCACAAAGTATGAAAATCTTTTTTTTTTTTTTTTTTTTTCCCCATCTGCTGCAGTTCAGTAACCTTTACAAATCTTGTCTTTGCTCCATACTGTGACTGGACAATGGAGAGACAAGCAGCAAGACTGATGAGCCATCTGTCACTCTGCTTTCTTCTCCTGTCAGCAAGTTCCTTGTTATCACATGACTACTGCAGCACAACTGACTACTCGTGCTGTTCCTCCCTCTGTCAGTCTGCTAGGTACTTATGCTGCAATTCAAGGAAAAATAAAATGATTTGGTAACACAGAGCTGCATTAACAGAAATTTGGTTAATTTAGTAAATCTGTGTGCTCTACTGGATATGTTTTTATTACTCTATCTTTTATAGCAGTAGTGAAATTTGCATACTATTTCCTCGATTGAAACCAAATGAACTTTCCTAACATGACAGGGCCAACTACAAATGCACAAGTTTTGTTTATTTCACAATGTAGGAGGAATGAGGATGAACCGGGTTATCGCGCTTTTGCTTCGCATTTTGCTTTTGTTGCCTCTCTAAGGAAGAATCTTGCTAAACAAGCTGAAGATGCTTTGAGGATTGTTTCTTGGGGTTGGGCCTAGAGTTGGCCAATGGTTTGTTACCTAGTAATGTCACTTAGATGACTTCACTAACCAGTTTTACCACTTCTTCATGAAAGCCATCTACAAAGCCGTTTACTTGATCTTCGGAATTATCATTGTTTCTTCAGGCCTCTGCTGGGCATATCTCTGCTTTTCAGTCTCTTCGCCCTAAGGTTGTTCTGTGCAGTATTATTATTATTTTTTTTTTTTTTTTTTTTTTTAACATTTTACAATATCGGCTTTCTTATTGTACTGTGGCCCGGGTCGAGCAATCTGTTTGCACCAGCTATAATGAGTTAAGTCAAGTTAAAGTGTCAATGAATAAAAAAATAGACTAAAAGACTCCTGAAAGACTTTTAATACTTGCCTGTCTCAACACCCGTTCCTACAGTGTTTGCTCCGCTGCTGAGTCAATCTGCGCAGAGCATCTTTATATATGACCCACTTTGGGTTTATCAGATGCCTGCTTTCTGTGTTTCCTCCTTCTGGCCCTTTCATTTGTATGGGATACAACAAGTAAATTGGAAGCCACTGGGAAGAACCGCAAAACTTGTGCTTTCACTTCATGAGTGATCATGTAATTCAACAAGTAAATTGAAAACATATGTGAGCCCTGATATTTTAAAGAGAAGTTTCCATGGAAAACAAAACAGAACTTACCTTCACCCAGCTTCGGACACTTACAGGAGATATGGGTGACATCGCTGTACCTCCTGTTAGAGCCAAGTACTAGAAAATCCATGAGTTGTTCTCCTGTAGTGGTTTGGCAATCAATCAGTTATGCCAAACATGCCTCCTGAAAGCAGGAGATCCATTTAGCTTGATCGTGACAACACTAGCAAGATACAAGTCCAGTGATCGAGAAGTGGTAATTGGCAGATGTTGGATCTAGAAAGGAAAGGATCACTGATACTCCCAACCCAGGTGAATAAATGATAAGGAGTGGTTTCAGCCACTCCTCATCGTTTGTTCACCTGAGCTGGTCAGGAGTAGCAGCGATCCTTTCCTCTTTACATTTACTAGCCCTTGGATTGGTATCAGGACAAACCTGCACCTCATGCTCCTGGATACAGGGATATGCTTTCACCTCTACTTTGAGCGGCGGGAGTCCTAGAAACTGTTAGAGGAAAAAAAACACACAAAAAAAACAGTCTGAGTATAAATAAACAAACCCCTATGTCTCTTGGCAGGGTTATTCCTTGACTATCTTCAAAGAATGTGGTGTGTTTTTTTTTTTTTTTTGGTTTTGTTTTTGCCTACATGGCCCCACTAAGAAGAATATACATGTGACATGTTTCGGGATACATTTGTTTGCCTATAGTCCTTGTGGTGGTGTGTGGGTTTTTTTTTTTTTGTTTTCTTTGGTCAATTTTTTGCTGTAGACCGATGAACTGTGATGAAACCTAATCAGCAATGCTGCTATTTTTATATAAGTGGTGATTATGCGGCGCTCCCCCTTAGAAGTAACTGTGATTATAAATGGTGCAATAATAATCTTGAGGAAGTCACGTGAGTGGTGACGTAACGCGTAAGAGGAGCCGGGTGACGCCGTTGGCAGCAAAGAGTCGGATTGCGGCTGCCTATTTATTTTTAAAGGCATATCTTATCAGTTTTCATAGGATCAAAGAAAGAGGGTCTCTTAAAGCGGTATCAACTTTATACCCCCACCAAGGCGCTACTATCCTGAAGAGATCAGTGGAAAAAGACAGCAACCTATCCAAACCCCAAGGGGGGACTAAGCGCATTTGACCTATATCTTAGGTCCACACCCTGAGGTGAGCGTATTGCAGGGAAGGTGGTGGGATCACATTTGCATGACGGTGATGGATATTACAACGTTAGTGCGCACAGTGGAGGAAGAATTTTATGTGGACTCTCCACTTTGGGACTTGTTTTAATTAAGCTTTCTGTCATACTCCTACGGACTTTATTTGTTATCACGGATGATTTGATCACAATTTTTTTTTTTTTAATCACGGATGGTTTGATCTTATTACTGATGTTCACATCTACAAGGAGTGTCATTCACACTTTTATTATTGTAATGATTCATGTTGCATATAAGTTCACTTTATATATTAATAATATTATTGCACTATTTTTTATAATTGCATAGCTACTTGTAAGGGGAGCGCTGCATAATCGCCACTTATATAATCTAGCATACGTGCAGGGGCACATTTGTATGTGAGCAGCACCCACCACATACAGCATATAGAATTTCACAGTAAGGTATAAGTAGCGTGGAAAAGTACACAAAATGACAATGCTGGTATTTTTTAACTACTGTGATCTTACAAGTCATAACTGCATTATATTAAATAACCACTAGGTGGCAATGCATTCATATACTTCTTCTAGAATCTAGAGCTTTGTGGCCAAACATTTTAAGTGTTTTCATAGTAGTTTTATTATTTTGAGGTACTTGTATAGTGCTGTCAATTTACGTAGTTGAACTATTATAACCTATAAATAACTACAGTAGAACATGCACATATGCAAACTGTTTAGGGCTGTAAATCTATAGTCAGTCTGTGTGTATGTATGGTTCTACATGAGTTTATTTAGGAAATAACATTTTTTAGGGTTGCAAAAGAAAAAGTATTTAAAAAATTGGATACACAAATTTGCAAGCACTGGCAATGCATAAAAGACCAAAACCTTACAATGTAAAAAAATTAGGTTTTCACACCTAATAGAGGCATTTAGTAATAGTACACTGCTTTATTTTTAACAAATCCTTTAGTAAGTAATGTATTAATTTTTTTGGATCTGAGAAATTATGTTTAAAACCATCATGCATTTTTGTTTTAAATTGAAATGCCACACCACAGAATATAAAAAAAAATTGAAGTATAACTAAACTTGAGTTAAAAATGTAATGCATTGCATCTTACCAGTCCTTTTTTAGATGTGGTCGCTGCAATCATTTCCTGATTTCAGACTAAGAACATTTTCAGAAAGTGCAGAAATATACCTGCTGATTCTGATAGAAATACTGGGGTAGAGTTACTAAAACTGGTGCATTTAGAATCTGGTGCAGCTGTGCATGGTAGCCAATGGGCTTCTAACTTCATCTTGATTGATTTAAGCTTTGGCAATAAAACGTGGAAGCTGATTGGTTTCTATGCAGAGCTGCACCAGAGTTTGCACTCTCTAGTTGGGGTTATTTACCTAAACTAAAGTTTCTCAAGCAATGTTATCATCTTTCCCAAAACTATCCTCTATGTAACAGAAATGAGGAGAGGGAGATGTATTCAGTGCCCGATTCAACACCGTGGAGGCTCCTAGGCAGTCTTGTGCGTGCGCTCTAGTGGGATAACCTTGAACTAAGTAGTGTGCACATTGGCCACTAAATGGAGCTGTCCATCACTACTGTACATTACACATACATTTATTGTACCAAAACTTTTTACAAACTAACAGCTGAAAGAAGGTGAGCTTTTTAACAAACTGTAAAGTGAACCTGATGTCTTTGGATTATGTACTTTAAGTTGTTATTGGGTATATTACAATAATACAGTATTTCCTCTATAACGTTTACGTGTCTCGTGTGATAAATTATTATTTTTCTTTTTTTTAAATCTTTTGTAAACAATTTAAGAAGGTTTCATTGCAATTTTTCTTGCAAGATCAAATCCAATATTTTGATCTGTGGTCGCGGGCCCTTAAACCGCATGGGACCCATAGGCAGGTGCCCCCTCTTGCCTAATTGGTACTGGGTGTATTTGTAGTCCAAATCCCAGAAACCAACCTAGAATGAAAACACTGCTCCTCCATAGATACAGTATGGTGAGTGAGTGTTGCCCTGCTAGGACAGGAAGCGCATTCGTGGCAGGATCAGCAGGTATAAATGAGGCAAGTCTGAAAAAGAAATCAAATGCATCTAAAGACTAGTCAGCTGCAATATAATAAAAAAATGTTTTTGAGTTTAGATACGCTTTAATAAAGGTGACATTTAAATGCTTCTGGTGTTTGCTTTGTTTTTGTATGATGAGATTAGATAACTACTACAAATTACTGGAATTGATTGTATCATCAGAAGTCCTTCTATAAATGATTACTGATGTGTGTCTGTCCTTGTGTGCAGGTCTTCGTATCTGTGAATTGTCTAAGTACAGACTTCTCCTCCCAGAAAGGGGTAAAGGGGCTGCCACTCAACATCCAGATTGATACATACAGCTACAACAACCGAAGTAACAAGCCCATCCACCGGGCATACTGCCAGATTAAAGTCTTCTGTGATAAGGTGAGATACATCTGTCGGTGTGATGGAAGTGCTTCAAGCACACATCTTTGTAGGTTTCATCATGTTTACCTTTCCATTTAAAGACTAGACCTATACAGCAGGACATTTTTGTCTATTTCAGTGCTATGATTCATCTGCCTAACATTTCTGGTCAACCTGCAAACACAAATGTTAAATATAGTTTTTCTGTTGTAGGGTGCCGAGCGTAAAATTCGAGACGAAGAACGTAAGCAGAGCAAGAGAAAAGGCAAGTGTACTGAGCCCAGCCCCCAGATCAATGCTTGTAAGTAGAAATGATATAATTGTCCCAATACGTCTCACTGACCTGTTAAGGTGCACATGGGGCTGTCTAGGTACAGTGCGTTCCTTGCAGCATTTTGGTGTATCTGTGAGGGATAGATGCAATGTCCTGTCCTGCTCCCTGCAACCTGTCAAAATCTGTCATGTAGCAGCTGGATGTCTCACCTATTCCTCCTGGAAACACTAAAATGCCAGAAGGGATGCATTGCACCAAGATGGCACCATTGTGTAAGAGGCTCAAAAGAGGAAATGCAAGGCAAAATTAACTATACGGCCTACACGTGTCCTACACTATGCATAGTTCAGTTCTGTTTCTTATTGTTGTAGGAGTCCTGTTACTATAGCTCCCACTTGTCCCTGATTTGGGAAAAAAAGTCCCTCTGTCCTTCTTTCCTCCTCCATTTGTCCTTCATTTTGGTCTGATCTATATCATTGTATAAAAAAATGCACTATTTATCATTTTTAAAAAGTGTTTCCCAGTGCTAAACCTTTCATCTAAATTACTGCATTTGTAAACTTCAAAAGCCAGTATAATGGAATAATCGTGGTAAAAAAAAAAAAAAACACAAAAGCAATTCTGGGTTTTACTCTCAATTTTATCATATAATTCTCCTTGACAGGGGGCATGTCCTATGCCTACATACTTTTTACTAAAAGGTGTCCCTCATTCTTATCTCAAAAAGTTGGGAAGATTAAGACTAGAGTCTGAAGGTAGTAAAAAATGTTGTGCTGAAGCTGCAATTTATGTCCAAACTCCTTTCACCCTCCCCTGCCCCCCCCCCCCATGGCCAACTTGGTCCCTTAAGCCAGCTCTGAATGAGACCGTAGTCCATACTATTTCCAACAACAAGGGTTAGAATTCTTCTTGGGTTTTTGTCTTTACTTTTGTTGGACCAACATGGACATATAGCAATAATAAATCATTATAATTTTTAGCAGAGAGGCTTACTGTATATTTTTTTAATTTTTAATACAGTCATATAATACAGATTTAATCATTTAATCATTTAATACAGATTTTTAATACAGTCAGTGTCATAGCAAGTTTTTGTTTTTGATTTGTCTTATCGCTTTGATAAGTTTTAGTGTATACGATTGGATTAATCAATTACTCTTTTTTTATTTTTTTGTGTAGTTACAGATGTTAAAGGAGCACTGCTTCCCTCTCACAAGAGGACGGACATCACGGTGTTCAAACCCATGCAAGACATGGACACACAGCCTGTCCTGTTCATCCCTGATGTACACTTTGCCAATCTCCAGCGCACCACTCATGTAAGTATTTCTATTCTGCTGTACTTTTTTATATTAACGTCAAAGCAAAATAGTTCAGATTTAAAATTGACAGGTAACCTATAGAATGTATGCATGTGGGATTCATTTAAATCTTGGAAAATAAATGATATATTTAGTGTTTTGTTTCCATTGTATTGCAGGTACTCCCCCTTTCACCAGAGGAGATGGATGGGGAAAGGTAAATCTCCTCCTTTTTTTTGGTTTCTTTGTAATTGTCTTTGTATTTGGATAAGAGATCTAGCAGTGCTAAGAGCAATTGCTATGGAGTTGAAGTATCCTATAGTGATTAGGCTTTCACTTGTTTCTAATAGGATTATAGATAATAAAAACTGATTGGATGCTTAAACAAAATCTCTAATTTCACCCCTAACCTCAGCCAGCATGAAGACCACATCTCTCGGTTGCTTTGGTCTTCTACTGGCATGTCCCTTCTTCAGGGTCTAAGCTGCAACTGGGTTCTGTTGGTAAGGGGAGGCTCTGGTTGGCTGCCTCTTCAGCAATGAACCAATCGACTCCTCTGCCTGTGCACAGATCCTGGGCAAGGCGGAGACCTGGAAGTAGTAATCCACTTCTAAGCAGAAGATTGCAACTCCTAAAAAGTATTTGTAAGGCTCCCAGCAACCATAATGCTCATTTTAGGGTATGTTATCAAGGAAGATGGAAATGGTTATAAATTGAGTTTATTTGGCATGTTGAAGCAAAAACACAATATTGAATTCTGTTTATAATAAAACATAGGTGTAGGATGTAGACCTGATCTTGTACAGTCTGCACATGTGTATACAAGATGAAAGATCTTTAAATCTCCTTTATTTTATGTTCAGCTCTGGTATGAAGAGAGGGCCTTTCAGTCCTGAGGAAGACTTTGGAACGCCTCCTCCTAAGATACCAAGAATAGATGAACCAAAGAGAGGTATATATGGTTTTCTTTTTTGTAATTCATCTGCATCTGAGAAAAATTCAATAGGCATTTTTTTTTTTTAAATGATTATGTCTTGGCCTACATTCTTCTTCCAGTTAAAAAATGGCAAGTATTCAGCTGGTGGAAGAATGGGAGGCTCCATAGAAGGCATATAAATGAAATGGCTTGTACTAGTTCACAAAAATGTAAATTTGTTAGTTGCTCTTGACTTTTCTTATGCAATTTGAAAGCGGATATGATTACTGTGCAGAAACCCACTTGCAATGCAAGGGTAAGTCCATTGCTCAGGGTAAGAAGACCTGTCCTTACACCGCTGTTCATAAGGGTTTCTCTGTAGACAGATTATAAATTCAGAAAGGATATTTAATGTGTATGTAAACCCTAGCAAGTTTGTATTCCAAGGAGAACAGAAATTGCAGCAATTTGAAGTAAACCTGTATTTAAACCACTATGAAGACCACTCATTCTCAATCTTTTTACCCTTGGAGGAATCCTTAAACTAATTCTCAGGTCTCAGGGGACCCCTGATGATAAAAAATACATTAGTTTGATCAGTAAGTTGTTGATTTTATAATAAAGGAATAAATATGTGATATACCTAGAGTTTTTTGCACCCAAATTTAAACCAATATATAAAAGACAGGCACCATTTACAAAGGTCAGTGGAGGAAGGTCGCCTTACAGTGGTGGTCAGTGATTAAAAGTCCTCTTTTATACTGGTGGTCCATGGGAGGGAAGAATATTCCTATTACAGACAGATAAAAAGATCATTGGTGTCAGTGGTTGCTTACCTGAGAGAAGAGAGGACTTCTGCACTGGACCTACCTTGATGGCTTTGCTGGGTGACGTTGACCACAGAACTATAGAATCTCCATCAGGTGGGAAATCTTTCTGCCTGCACTGCTCAGGGAATTCCTAGAAATCAATGAAGAAGGCCTAATGTTCCATGGAACCTTGGTTGAGAGGCTAACGTAGGCCACCTTTTTTGAGACTTTGTTGACTGGCTGTTGTGCTTATGATTTGGTTTCACTTCATTCTTAGGCATTCGGCTGGGGCAAGTATAGAGATAAAGAATTGACAATTTCCTGATACTTACAGCATTTTTTTTTCCCGGTCTGTGCAATTCGTTTTCCAGATGATCAATGCTCCAGTACTGCCCCAGTATGGCTCTCATGACAGGTGTACTTTAAAGCCAAGCCGATTTTTACATTACATTGGTTGTTTCGGGGCATATCAGGGTTGTTGTGTGCAATCACAGTACACTTTATGCTGATCATTGTGACAGGCTGCTTGTCTGTATATGACCTTGGATATATTGGGACAATACATCCATACTTATGGGAATGTATTTGCACTTATCATTCTAAGTACATTCAGTGGGTGATTGGAGAGCTGCTTATGGGCAATGTAACAGATACTGACAGTTTGTATCTCCTCTTCTGTTGCAGTGCTTCTGTATGTGCGGAGAGAGGCAGAAGAAGTTTTTGATGCTCTTATGCTGAAGTCTCCATCACTGAAAGGACTAATGGAAGCTGTAAGTATCTGACCTTCATGTACTCTGAAAAGAGCATGTTTGTTTTAGAGAATGAATGTACAAACCAGATTTGTTTAGACTAGAATGAAGCATCTCAGAAGCAATCTAAATACCATGTGTAAAGTTGCCAGTGGCAAGTATTCGAACCCCCTGAAGTGGATTTCACACTGTGCATGTGAAAGGGCTGTCTACATACACTTGAAGAGAAACCATTTTTTTCCAGGAAAAATTATTTTCTGCTCCAAAGCTTATTTCTCCTTTGGAAGGATTCGTTTAGAGGTTTCAGCTTGAATTTTGTTTGCTGTTTAGGAACTGGTACATTTTTCAACTAGGCTAATTTTGATGGGCTTTGGTCTTTTAAACTGTTCTTAAAAGGGTAGTCCACCAAAAAGTTATAGGTGGGACCGGATTGGTTCACTCTTGCTTCTAAAAAAAGAAGTAGAGAGACAAAAGAATCCCATCTGTAGTGATTACATGGGTTAATCTAGAATTGGTGAAAAAATACAAATTGTATTATTCATTTCTAAAAAGACATGGCAAAAAGCTGTAAAAAAAAACAAAAAACAAAAAAAAGCAATCATCGCCACCACCATAAAACAACGTTATCTACACCACTGTGGTGTGGACAACGTTGGCTCATGGTCATTGTGGTGGTGATGGATGTTGTATAAAAAAATATTTTTTTTTGTATTTTTTTTTTTCCCCCACTAATTCTGGATTAGACTATGTAGTCTTTAATGGTAGATGGGATTCTCTTCTCTCTAGTACATTTATTAGGTGTTGTCTTGGTTACATGAGATTGCACACTTGATGTGAGTTTGGTCACCAGATATTGCAGTTCTTCGTCTTCTTCGTCTTCTTCGTCGTCTTCGTCGTCTTCGTCGTCTTCGTCGTCTTCGTCTTCTTCGTCTTCGTCTTTTTCTTCCACTTGTGTTTGTTTGGATCTGCTCTTTACACTCCGCATGTTTTTAAATTTGATATATGCTCTCATGTGGAAACAGACCTAATCTCTATTAGGAAGGATGGATTAGACAGGTGGAGGTAATATCTGCTGTAAATGAGGCCTAAACCTGACATTAGGTCGCATGGCCTTCATCAGCTCTGCATTGTGGGAACCAATGCTCGCAATACCTTTCTTCATCTGCTGAAGCTGACTTCAGTGCTTGGTTGCCCTGGCATCAGGCCACATGACCTGGATCCAGAACGCCCCACAGAACACCTCTAATGCCTCTTGTGGAACTTGTACCAAAGTTTGAATTTAGGTCCCTTTAACGTAGAATATAATGGTCTTCTCTCAGCTTGTTGAAGCAAGATGAGTTGTATAACACTGGCCAAAAAAAAATTGTGCTCTCAGCTCTATTCTATGGCTAGAGTAAAACAAGTAAATGTAGTGCAATACCAGGGCTGGAAATCAATCTTTGGGGCCTGTAGACACCCACCCTTTTTATGGCAATTGCAAAGCCCCCTGCTTGGATCACCTCTTCTATACAAAGTCCCAACCTGGTTTAAAAACAAAAATCTTTATGGAAAAAAACAAAAATTATATGAGATGAAGGTTGGGGAGTGGGGGAAGTGGGGTTAGTAGTCAATAAAAGCTGCCTCCTGTTACCATTAGGCACAGAAGGCTTGTGCCTCCAGACATCCGTTAAGTTTGTGTAAGCTGTAGCTCTTACTTTTTACTGTTTTTGGAGTTACAAAAATGTTACCAGACTACACTGCAAATCAATAGTAAAGTGTGTTTTTGTTTTGTTTTTGTTTTTTTAGATCTCTGACAAATATGAAGTTCCCTTTGATAAAATTGGAAAAATCTTTAAGAAATGTAAAAAAGGGTAAGTAATTTTTCACCCTTTTTTTCTGGAAGTATGTAAGCTTTAGTTTCACATTACTCATGTTGGAAACAGATGGCTAGTTGTTTTATTTGTTTAACTTTTGTATATCAGTTTTTAATTGTAGATTACTAATTTTCCATATGCATGTAGCAAATTCCATGAAAGGACAACATATTTTTCAGAGATTTTATGGGCTTTGAAAAGCATTCTCCCTGGATGCTGCCCCAGTGGAGTCCACAATCTGTTGTCCCTATGAAAGTCATATGGAGACATACAGCCTAGGGCAAGGTTTGCCAGAAGCAGGTTATAATCTAGCTGTGTGCTTTTTGGATTGTGAAAGAAAACTGAAACACCTGCTATCAAGCTTAAGTGGAGAATTAAAATATAATTGGCCAGGATTTTGCATCCCTTCAAGTGCTGTGTGTGGTTTGGTGTGTGTGTGTGTGTGTGTGTGTGTGTGGTTTTTTTTTTTTTTTGAACAAGTTAAATTTGGGCCCCCTCCAAATATGTGGCTCCCTGCCACTGTGTCCAATCTTTACAAGATAAGATGAATGCTAATTCTACAAGCTGCTTTTAGGGCTCGTTTACACTTGCTTAGACTTTAACACACATTAAAGCACCTACCGCTTCAACATGCTTTTTTAAAACTTTTATGAAGCCTGGCAAATGCCCTGTGTGTTGTGTGTTTTTTTTTATTTTTTATTATTGCTTGTAAAGGGACTCAGTAGATCTTCCAGCTCATAAGTATCCCTGTTCAGTAGCTCCCTCACTTATTAGTATCCCTGTTCCACAGATCCCCAGCTTATTAGTATCCCTGTTCAGCAGATCTCTAACTTATTGCATCCTTGCTCCACAGATCCCCGGCTTATCAGTACCCTCGCTCAGTAGTACCTCCAGCTTTGCTGATCCCCCACTCAGTAGCAGACCACGGCGTATCACTGACCTCAAACCCTCCCCCCCCCAAGATGGCATCGGGGGGGGGGGTGAGATGTGGGCAGCAGCTCTGGTGTCTGCTACCCCCACGGCTGTGTCTTCTTCATGTTACTCCAAAACTAGGCATCTAATAGGATTGCCTGACACTTTGGCCAATCGGGAGATAGTTCTCACTGACCTGCCTCCTGATTGAAGGGGAGGAACCTTAATGCGAAAATAGGGCAAATTCATTCGCTACCATCACACAACAGAGTGGGATCGGAATGCAGTTCTCTGTGCCCCAAGCCCACACCTATTTTGAAGCCTATTAGAGCCTCTGACTCTAATCATGTACTTCAAAATACTCACCCCCTGCCTATACCCGCCATAGTAATTAATGTGTCCAGCGTCCTGAAAGGGGCCGGGCACATTGATAGGGAGGGCAGCAGAGGCATTGGGAGGGTGACGCCTGTGCGCCCACAATGCATGGGCTTCCACTGCTCAGTAGTAACCCCCAGGTCTGCTGATCCTTTGCTGCTCAGTTCTCACTCTCCAGTCCCATTCACCTTCCACTATAACATTCCCATGTGGCACACCACATGTGCCATCTTCCCATTGCTCTGCTTCAGTCTGGACCCCATTTACCTTCCTGCTGCACACCAGATTTGATGCCTGCACCAGAATAGATACACTTGAACCAGAAGTAACTGTTGGGTAACCATTTTATTTAGTAACATGGGCTTTGACTGGCATTCAGAGTGCTTTAAAAAAAGCATGTCCAATGCCATATTTTGAAGCAAGTGTGAAGAGCCCTTAAAGTAAAGCTAAGGCAGAATTGCTGTTTGTCAGACGGTCGTACTCAACCACCCGCTTCACAGTTTGGAAAGTTGCTTATGAGTTAAGATTTCACTGGATCAAAATATCTATGGTTAATGAGCATTGTCTAAACATGTGAAAAAACTGATTGTTTCTCTGATAACACTTTTTCAGTAACAAATAAAATCTTGTTGCTATACCAGCCCATGTGGGCACTTGACAACTAGGGCTACAGCACTGCTAGGCATGAAGCCTGGAGTTTCCTCGCCTAAAACTATTTGAGTTTTTTGGATAGATACTGGCGGGTTAAATCATGTTAGTTTTTCCATCCTCTGACTTTACTTTTAAAATATATGTACACCTGTAGTGGCCAAGATGAGCAGCTCCCTTTTCTCCCTGTTGGATTTTTTTATTCTACGTAAAGGGAGGTGATGAAACGCACAAAGCAGGGCAGGAACCCTCAAAGCTGTTATGTGGACAGGAAACAAGTTGGCAATTTATAGCAGGAAGCTCTCACTGTAGGGCTGGCCTAGGGGTGTGTGTGTTTTGTATAAGAAACCGTGTCTGACTTGGCCCACCAGACTATACCAGCAGCTGAAATATCACTTTTGACTTGACTGACCCTTTAAAGCAAATTAATGTTCTCTGCTTTAGAGCAAGCTGTCGGTCTTGTATAACCCTACGTGAGCTTGTAACTCTGTCTGCCTGTAGATCTTCGCCTGTCTATTACAGCAATGCTCCTTTCCCTGTAGTCTTGGGTCTGTTTTTTGTATGCTTGCTTTCCCTATGTTCATGGTTCTAAATTTCTTCCTCCAACTCCCTAGGATCCTGGTCAACATGGATGACAACATCATTCGGCACTATTCAAATGAAGACACCTTCCAGCTTCAGATTGAAGAGACCGGGGGAAGCTACAAGCTGACTCTGACAGAAATCTAACCCACTCCCGCATGAACATAGTTCCGTAAAGGGCAGTGTTTACCACGTGCCTTGTAAGGAGAGGGTTCAGCTTCCAAGGAGGAAAGTCACTGCTGTTACAACCCCTCAGAATATCTGGGAAAACTGTTACCTACAATCTGTATGGGTGGCACACCGCTGCAGGGAAACCACTCTGCTCAACATGAGCCTTGCAGGTTCCTTTCAACACTACAAAAGGAAATTCGCTCAGGTCCTTTAGCAAGCTGAAGAAATGTTTATTCTTTTTTTTTCTTTTGTCTGCCAGCAGAAGAAGTGAAATCATCAACATTTTAGCAGGAAAAATACAGCGGTTGGAGGATGATGGTTTTCTGTCCATATGGTGGGGCAGATTATAGAGCCTAAAAGGGGCCTGCAATGCAATGAAACATGAGCAGCAAACGGCTTTGATGTATTTACCACTTGTTAAAACTGCCTTGCATATGAAGAACCATATTGGGTCATGTTAAATCCCACACCCATGAAGCTGCAATGTATATAAGAAGTGCAATATATTTTTTATAACTTTTTTTTTTTTTTGTAAATGTGTATACATGAGCTTATTACGTATATAATATATAGAGTTACAGAACGTGTGTGTGTGTGTGTGTGTGTGTGTGTGTGTGTATATATACGGTGAGGATTTATCAGAGGTGCCAAATATGGGATTTGCAAATGAGAATGTGACAAACAAGCACAGGTTATAAGAAGCATATTAGAATAATTTTTTTTTTTTTTACTCTGTAAGTAGGGAAGCCATATTTGTTCAGCTGGAAGGCCAGTGAAAATATGGGGATGGTCCGAAGTAGAATTGTGAAGCAAATGACCATGCAGGCTTAGTCAGCCAGGCAGCAGGGATAGACCAACAGACTATGACAACTAATTCTATTTCTAGTCGGACCCATGAGAAATTAGTTGTGATGAAGGTTTTAGGGTACTGCTCTTTTTGATAACACTATTTGATGAAAACATTTAATTATTTTTATTTTAAGAATTTGTAATGTAATTTATTTTTTGTTTTTTAATGTGGCCTTTACATTATACTTAATTTAGTTGTGACTAGTGTTAACTAGGTTATTTTTAAACCGCATAACACACTTTTTTTTTTCAAAAAAAAAAAAGATTACCTGAACAATACAGCATGTATGTTGACTGTGCATAGCAACCTGTCATTTTTGAAGCATGGGTAAACTAGCCCCTGACTGGTTGGTATGGCAAATACTTTTTGTCCTTTCAGACTTTTTTTTCATAAGGTCTGAAATGAAATAAACCAATGCAGCAGTATTCTAGTAACAGCCATATAAGATCACTCGGGCCTCGGGGTAAGGTCACCATATCTCAATTTTATTCATTCCATTGTCTGTATATGTTAACTACATTTTTTATTTAACTCCTCAATATTGATTTAAGCTCCTATAATGTTATAATATTGTTAAAAAAAAAATGACAAACTATAAGTCCTATGCAAAACAGAAATAGCAACTTAAAATAGCTCTGGCCTACTGCTTTCGGGTTTTTTTTTTTTTTTTCATACACCATTTTGCAACAGCTTTTAGTGAAGTCTCTAAAAACAAAACAAAAAAACAAACATTTGCAGGTTTTTTCCCTCGACATTCTCTATGGTGAAACCATCAAAGTTCCTTTTTGTTTCCAATTTTGTGACGGACTGCCACAGTTGCCTCTTGCTAGAGACAGATTGCCATCTGCATGGATGAACAGTTGTAGTAGTCTACGCCGTAGTGATAATTTTCATGGGATGATTTGCACCAGTTTTCAGACGACTCTGCAATATGACTAAAGAAAGCCTGCATTCAAATCTCTAAATACATTTTAAGTTGGGGAGCAGGATTTCTCTCCTTCTAGTTCACGACATGGAAACCTCAGTTATTCTGGGTTCGCACAGATTCTTTGATAAATTGTGAGTGTATAGACACTGGAAAATGTGGTGTTTTTTTGTATATAAATATATATATATATATTCGTTTTTATTGATCTGCTTGACAGAACAACGGAGAAAAGGGTTATTCAACTTCAGGGATGTAACTTAAAAATCACGTGTAAAGATGTAAATTTTGTTAAAATATAATGAACTCCAGAGGAAGATTTGGTTGGAGGTGATATAGTGAATCATAGTGTTTAGTGGTCATGGCAGTTTATATTGAGGGTAAGGAGTCTTGTACCTACTGTTACACTTGTATGTATGCTTTTTAAGACAGAAAATACATTTTATATAACTTTTTCTGAAATCCAGTGTTTGTGTTTTTTTTCTTACTTAATTCCTGGGTTAATAACGCCGGCATACTATGGGAGCAGTGTTGCCAACCCCTGGTGACTTCCTTTTACTGACAAAACGTGAAGAATGTACTGATTGAGCACACTTTTGGTTTAAAAAAAATATATAAAAATCTGTGCTTATGGTTAATTTACAAATGCTGCTAAAGATTATACCTTTGATACCAGGCTCACATATAAATATCCAGCAGCACATAATATACTTGACTGTGCCTTTTAAAATAAGTGAAATAATTTGTGACAATGCAAAATAGTGATGAATTTTGGATTATTTATGAGCATAAATATTGCTAATTAAAAATCCAAAACCCCCAAAAAATGTACTATTGTGAACCTCCAAAGTGAATAAGAGAAATATTCTGAACAAATTCCAGGATAGTCGGAGTAACGCCAAAGATGGACATACCAGAATGCCAGCGAAAGCACTTTGTCATTTCAGGATGTCATAATTAAATTAAAAAACTTCTATTATAAGTTAACACATTATTTGAAAGGTAAATTTACCATTAAGGAAAAAAATATATAAATGCACAACATTTTTGCAGGGAAAAAAATGCATTTTTTTTCCAACAGGAGCCTGCAAAGCATTGCATCTGCATCAGTGGCTTACAGGTGCAGTGTCTGTCTCCTGCAGACTTCACTCCAGCTTTTTTAGGCAGAAATCTGGAGAAAGTGTCAAAGGACTTGAGCTGCTTTTACACTGGGGCGGGGGAGCATTAGCAGTAAAGTGCTGCTAGTTTTAAGCGGCACTTTACTGCTGTTATGGCTGTGCTTTTAACACCTGCTAGCGGTTGAGGAAAGGGTTAAAAGTGCCCGAAAAGTGCCCCTGCTGACGTGCTTTGCAGGCTCTTAGGTAGCGCTGCCCATTGATTTCAATGGCAGGGGTGGTTTAGGAGCGGTGTATACAACGCTCCTGCACTGCACCAAAGATGCTGCTTGCAGGACTTATTTTATTTTTCCCCGTCCTCCAAGTGCACCGCCCCAGTGTGAAAGGACTCGGGCTTTCACACTGGGGAGGCTTGAGAAGCGATTTTTCAGGTGCTATTTTTAGCGCTAAAATGCCTGAAAAACACTCCAGTGTTGAAGGGTCTAAGAGTGTGCTGATCACGGAGTTAGGGTTGAGGTGCTTAGCAATATGTTACACCCTAAATCTCGATGTAACATATAACCTGTTCCCAAAGGCAAACGTAGCCTTTTTAACCACTTCCAGTCTGGGCCAATTCTGACATTCTTCTCCTACATGTGTAGCACTTACCCCCGAAGGAGCTGTTGGTTTTGATTGGGCCTGCACTCTACCTAGAAACCCCACTGACTTGACTCAATCCCCTTGGCACAGCTGTGGTGCAATGTAATACAGTACAATATACAACAAAGCAAAGTACCTGTATTGTACCCTCAGGATCCACTGGCTCCACCTGGTGGGGAAAACAATATGCCACACAACTGGATACTTAACCAGAAATATTGTTTACTGTAAAATATTTCAATAAGTGGTTACAGTAATTGTGTTGTCATCCCAACATAGGACGACAGCACAATATATTTCAATATAACAGATGTGTATATAAATGTATTTATATGAACCTGGGAGCACCCCTTGCTTTAAAGGCTATACGTGAGGCCTCACTAAAGTACTTTATTCAGGTGTTTTCTTTTCTTTGCTAGCTCAAGTCACTCCTTTTTCTATTTGTAATCCAAAGTAAGGTGGAATATTAAGCTGAAATGCTCCTGGTGTAACTCCAGTAACTTATTTACATGCACCGAGGCACCAAAGTAAATAGGCCTCAATCCTGTTCAGTGTCAGTGGCTCTTCTACGCCTCCATGGAACTGCAGATTCCACTGAGGCCTGTACGTGAGTCTAACTGTATGCAAAAGTTAACAAACGGTGGGCTGTAGCCCACTCACCAACTGGATCAGAGTTTCGTGTGATCACGTTGGTCCGGTGACTGTGTAGCTTGTCTTTCCATCAGCTATGCCAGGTGCTCTGAATCGATCCGATTCTCCGCCGAGTGCCTTTGGACCTTCTTAATCCTGCTACCGTCTTTCAGGCTCCGTCAGGTCACCTCACAAACGCGAGCAGTCTGGTGTTCCACAATAGCTGTTAGCCGCTGCCTCTAGGGGAACCGTCTACAGATCCGCACAGGCAGGTAACGTGGTTCCAAGAGACCTAAATTGGCAGCTGCTGTCCTTTATATCCCCTACCCAGCATGCACTGTGTAAGTGTTCATGGGTAGGTCACACATGGACTCCTGGGTAACGAGGTCAACCTTCACAATCCAAACAAACAGTCACTTCCTGTACAAGTCTTTAGGTTGTTCTAAAGGTAAATGATAAACAGGTGCGTTACCCATATTTGGCCACTAGATGGCTCTAGTGTGAAACCACAGTAATGTCCATATACCTCACATTAGGACAAAAAAGATTCCCCCTGTTTTTTAGTGGGACTTTAAATGGACCATCAATACCAATAAATTATAAAATACATAAGTGTTTTATTTCATATAACAAAATTTAAAAAAGAGAAACTTACAGACACATAGTATCTCTGATAAAATATCAAATAACTATACATGAAAAGACGTATATACAGAATAACTCACAAAATGTCCCAAATCCATACACAGAAAATACACGTACAAAGTAACTCTCAATATATCTGGGGTTTGGGATATATTGAGAGTTACTTTGTACATGTATTTTCTTTGTATGGGTTTGGGACATTTTGTGAGTTATTCTGTATATACGTCTTTTCATGTATAGTTATTTGATATTTTATCAGAGATACTATGTGTCTGTAAGTTTCTCTTTTTTTAAATGTTTTATTTCATATAACAAAATTTATTTTATAATTTATTGGTATTGATGGTCCATTTAAAGTCCCACTAAAAAACAGGGGGAATCTTTTTTTGTCTATATATTCCAGGGATGGGACCACCCTACCTGATCTTTCTGACACACTGATAGCCCCGCACCTTTTTGTCTCTATACCTCACATTAAAGCATGCATAATCACATCAATAAACCAGGATGCCAGCGCTACACATGTAAATTACATAATTTTTTGCTAGAAAACCATTTAGAACCCTCAAACAAAATGTTTTAAGCAGAGGCCCTAGAGAATAAAACGGTGAGTGTTGCATCTTTGTATGTCACACGGTATTGGCACAGTGGTCTTTTAAATGTAATTTTTGGGGAAAATATACACTTTAAGGTACAAAAAAACACAATATAATGCCATATTGTTTGGTAAATAATAAAATATGATATTATACGAGTACATAAATATCAAACATCTCGCTTTAAAAAAATTGCATATGCCCGTGAAACCACGCCAATTAAAAAAAAAAAAACATCTCCATAGGTGACCATTTTAAACCTTTTACCGGTTACCAGTTTAGAGTTACACAAGAAGTCTGGTGCTAGAATTATTGCTCTTGTGCTGATGTTCACGATTTATATCTCACATATGTGATGCAATGGCCATTTACATATGTGTAGCACTGACCCCCGAAGGAGCTGCTGATTTTTGTTGGGCTTACCGTTACCTCACCTGGTCACTGTGTCTGTTTTAGGGGTCCCGTTGTAGTGGATTAAAGAATATTAGCTCTGACACGTAGTCCCTTTTCTGGATGTTTATTTAACAAAAACACACACTTTTGCAATAGAGGGGTAGAGGATAAGGGGAATTCAGGTACCTTTGTGGGTTAAGGGTATTGCCTTGATCCAGAGGACAAACAATTTCCACAAGCTGGATCTAGCAATCACCGAGTAGGCCTCTCTCACTCTCAGATGTACAAACTAAGTCTCTGCCACAGACTTGATAAGTTTAGTGATCTTGTTATGCAATCCTCTGCCACAGGAAGGCACAATAAGCTTCTGGTTACAAAATTAAAGAGTTTCCTTTCTGCCGACCCGGCAATACTGTGTGGTAGGCAACCCAGGATGCATCCTTCAACTGAGTCTCAAGGCTTCTCCATGAGGCATCAGCCTTATTGCTCGGTCCTCCTCAGAAAAGTCCTCTCCTGGATCTTCCATTTGCTTGGCTTCTCCCCGCAGGCAAGACAGCACAGGATCATCTCTGGATCAGTAGGCCACTTAACCTCCGGGCCTACTCTTCAGCTGTGAAGCCTCAGGCCAACCGACCCCGAGGCATTGATCAAAGCAGCACACACCCCAGGCCAGGAGGGCCACGAGATCGGGAAAAAGGAACCCCAGAAAATGGCATTGGTATCTTAAGTACCCCTACCCAGAATGCACAGTGGGTAGACCACTCCCACTGGGCTGTTTCTGAGTAAAGGGAAACCCAATGCATTTAGCCTGTTGCATTTCCAACACCTACCGTTGGTGACAACGACACCCACGGTCAAGTGGAAATTAGCACAACCCATCCAAACTGGCACAGAAGCCTGAACTTTAGCATATTTAGTGTGAGCCAAACTGCAGCTTCAGACAAACCTAAATTTACAAAAATACTAGCATCGATATTAAAAATACCAGCGCTACATATGCGCGGTGGACTGGCGCATGGGTTCGCATTTTTGAGTGTGAGTATGGTGGAACGAAGGGGCTTTAAAAAGATTTTTACTTTTTTTTTAATTACTTTTATTGCTATCATAAAGGATATAAACGGCCCTTGTAATAACAATAAGCAGTGATAGGTCCTCTTTAATGAGACATTTAGTCTCCTCTGGCCTCCAACGCATCAGATTGAACCGAGATCGGCTGTATCCAATGCTTTTACAAGCTGGTAACAGTTTGTAAAAAACAAAGCGAACGTCACACAGAAGGAGAAATTATGCCACTGGTAGCATCCTTGCTGGGCTCCCCGGTCGCAAGGGAGAGCCCGGTAAAGGCGGCGGGAAGGAGGGGACTCCCTTCCACCACTTGTAAAAGTAATTCAGTGGCTCTCTAGTCACTCAGATTACTTATACCATCTTTAGAATTGCCGGCACTAAAAAAAATTATTCTGCCCAAGGACGTACGAGTATGTCCTAAGAATGGGAAGTGATTAAACAGTACAAACAATATGTAAACACTAACAATACTCACAACAAGTAATCTGCCTGTCTTCTACAATTTAAAAAGTCAAAACAGCATGACAAAATGTGAGCAAGATTATTTATGAAAGACCTGGGGCAGAAAAATTGGGCCTTAGGCACTGGTGCTGGTGCCATGACACTGCAACCTCTCCCATATACTCTAGTTTTAGTGCAGGAATTAGACCTGCTGCAAACCATTGCATCAAAAATTGTAATTAAACGCCCCTGTTAAACAGGGGCAGAAAAATTGGGCCTTAGGCACTGGTGCCACGACACTGCAACCTTTCCCATATACTCTAGTTTTAGTGCAGGAATTAGCCCTGCTGCAAAGCATTGCATCAAAAATTGTAATTAAACGCCCCTGTTAAACAGGGGCAGAAAAATTGGGCCTTAGGCACTGGTGCCACGACACTGCAACCTCTCCCATATACTCTAGTTTTAGTGCAGGAATTAGCCCTGCTGCAAAGCATTGCATCAAAAATTGTAATTAAACGCCCCTGTTAAACAGGGGCAGAAAAATTGGGCTGATGGCATCACCCAGAACAAAAAATGTTCTTCCAACATATCAGCGGAGGAGGAAGAGGATAGACAATCAACATAACAGAACAGTCACTCAGCATCAGCATAGGCAGTCTTGAAGGGATGTGATATTAAAAAAAAAATTATTCGGTTACATCAGCTTCAGGTGCTTGGTAGCTGTGGGTGATCCAAGACTGATTCATCTTGATGAAGGTCAGTGGATCAACTGATTTGGTGGACAGGCGCACCCTGTGATCGGTAACAAAGCCACCAGCAGCACTGAAGGTGCTTTCCGAAAGAACGCTGGATGCAGGACAGGCCAGTAGCTCAATTGCATATTGTGCAAGCTCTGGCCAGTGATCCATCCTCAAGACCCAGTAAGCCAGAGGATTTTCGGTGGGAAAGGTGTCCAAGTCTGACCTTGCCCCTAGGTATTCCTGCACCATGTAAATCAGATGCTGGCTATGGTTGCTGGAACCGATCATACTTTGGGGCTGCAGACTAAAAAATTGTCTGAAAGCATCGGTCAGACGGCCACCTTCTCCACCGCTCCTTCTGACCGATGCCTCAGCAACACGTTGTCCAGGACCAGGAGTTTGTAACCTCCCAGTCTCTGGGAACGCGTTGCACAGACCTTTCTGCAAGGCCTCCCGGAGATGTCTCATCCTCTGCTCCCTCTGCGACGGCAAGATAAGGTCGGCAACTTTACCCTTGTACCGTGGATCAAGGAGAGTGGCCAGCCAGTAATGGTCCCTCTCCTTGATCCGAAGAATACGAGGATCCTTCTGCAGGCTTTGCAGGATCAGGGAGGCCATGCAGCGTAGGTTAGTTGAGGCATTCGGTCCGGAGTCCTCTGGGTCACTTAGGACAACATGATCTGCAGCTACCTCCTCCCAGCCACGTACAAGTCCACATGTTTCTTGGGACTGTAAATCATCCCTACAAGACTGCTGGTGCTGCTGATGCTGAGTGCCAGCCTCCACCTCCATGTTGACTCAATCATCCTCCTCCTCCTCCTCCTCCTCCTCCTCCTCCTACTCTTCCTGTGTGATGGGTGGCACAGCAGGAACACTGTCTGGATAAAGGGGGCCTTGAGAGGCAAGGAAGTCCTCCTCTTCCTGCCTCTGTTCTGCCTCAAGTGCCCTGTCCATTGTTCCACGCAGCGTATGCTCCAAGAGGTGGACAAGAGGTACAGTGTCACTGATGCATGCACTGTCACTGCTCACCATCCTTGTGGCCTCCTCAAACGGTGACAGGACAGTGCATGCATCCCTGATCATGCCCCACTGGCGTGGTGAGAAAAACCCAATCCCCCCTGACCCTGTCCTGGTGCCGTAGTCGCACAGGTACTCATTGATGGCCCTCTGCTGCGTGTGCAGCCGCTGCAGCATGGCCAACTTTGAGTTCCACCTGGTGGGCATGTCACATATAAGGCGGTTCTTGGGCAGGTTCAACTCCTTTTGGAGCTCAGCCAGCCGAGCACAGGCATTAAATGATCGGCGGTATCATATAAATGTACTCACCGAGGCCAAGATGCCGAGAGCGGTCGCTGTTGCGACTCGGCGCAGACCACCCCTGAAAGTGGCACAGAGAGTGGTTGCACCAAGAGGCACAAGCTACCAGTAGGACAGTCACTTGCTAGCAGATCAGCAGGTAGCTTGAGCAGAGCTGAGAGGTGATGTCCCGTGGGAAGGTCCGAAAGCAATGGTAGCAAGTCCGTAAGGCAAAGACAGAATCCAGGAGACAGGCCAGGGGTCAAACACAGTCCAGATCAGAAGACAAGTACCAGGAACGCTGAGACAGAAGGATAATCCAAGACAAGCCGGGGGTCGAACACAGGAGACAGCAGGTAAGTCCAGATGCAGGCTGAGGGTCAAACACGTTAGAAAGCAGGAGTCCAAGATCAAGCCAGAGGTCGGGTCAGGAGAAGATCAGCGAGGTCGATAAGGCAATCCGGGTCACAACGGGTAATACAGATAACAGAAGCAGACGTGGGAATCACAGGAAGCTGAAGACAAACCAGCAGTGTGTTTGGATGACCTCACTTCCTTTATAGGTCAGCGAGGGGTCACACCCTGTGTGTGTGTGCTTGTGTGCTTTCGTTTATTCCTCTTGCACACAGCTGTGCGCCGGAGTGCTTTAACCGTGCGCATCCTATGACAGTGCCCCCCCCCCGAGGGGCGGCCTCCGGACGCCCAAGCTAGCCATCAATTCCGGATGTTGCTGATGGAATGTCTTTATTAATTTGGGAGCGTGAAGGTTCTTGGATGGTTCCCAGGAGTTATTTTCTGAAGGATACCCCTTCCATTTTACCAGGTATTGTATTTGTCTACCGACTTTCCTGCATCCTAGTAAAGCTTCTACTTTGAATTCATCTTCTCCATCGATCTTGATGGGTGGAGGAGGAGGCACTTCCCTTCCAGGAAAAGGACTAGGAACCAATGGCTTCAAAAGGGAGGCATGGAAAACAGGGTGTATCCTGTATGATTCAGGGAGGGCTAGTTCAAAGGCTACAGGATTTATTACCCTTTTGATTTTGAATGGTCCTATGAATCTGGGACCCAGCTTGCGTGTGGGACAAGGAAGTTTGAGATTGGTGGCAGATAGCCAGACTTCCTCGCCAATTTTAAAGGTAGGGTTCTCCTTCCTTCCCCTATCATGGTATTTTTTGTAATCATCCTGGGCCTTCTGTATGGTCTCCTGGATCCTTTGGAAATTAGATTGGATGGCGGCTATCCGATCTTGGACCGCAGGAACAGTGGATTCTGGGATGGAGTTGGGGAGGAAAGAAGGGTGAAACCCACAGTTGATCCAAAAGGGAGTCTGGTTGGTAGTTGTATGAATAGAATTATTGTAGGCGAATTCTGCATATGGCAATAGGGCCGACCAATCATTCTGAGATCCTGAACAAAAGCAGCGAAGATACTGCTCAAGGGTTTGGTTTGTCCGTTCCGTTTGCCCGTTACTTTGGGGATGATATGCCGATGACAAACAGATCTTGATTTCCAGTATCTTGCAGAGTTCTCTCCAAAATCTAGAGGTAAACTGTGGACCTCTATCAGACGTGATACTGCTGGGAACCCCATGGAGCCTGACAACCTCCTTAATAAAGAGATTGGCAGTTTCCAAAGCAGAGGGAGTACCGACCATAGGTAGGAAATGGGCCATCTTTGAAAGACGGTCGACTACTACCAGAATTGTGGTGAAACCTTCTGAGGGCGGTAGCTCCACAATAAAATCCATTGACACGTCTGCCCAAGGTCGGTCAGGAATGGGCAAAGGCCTTAACAGACCCCAGGGCTTGATCTTGGGACCCTTGCTACGCTGGCACGGTACACAAGAGGCAATGTAAGTCTGGCAGTCCTGTCTCCAACATGGCCACCAGAAAGAACGAGAGATCAGTTCCGCTGTTTTCTGTGTCCCAAAGTGGCCGGCCAATTTGTGATCATGACAAATCCTTAGAACTTGAGTCCTAATCTCAAGGGGAACGAAGACCTTGTTTCGGGCCCAAAACAGATTGTCACGTTTTTCCAAGGTAGATAGGACTGGGTCATTGCAATGGACTGAAGCTGTTTTGATGGCCGTAAGTAAGTCAGGCTGTGGGAGTAGAAGGAAGTTGTGTGGAGACAAGATCGTACTAGGCTCCGTTACCTGGGAAGACTCAGGGAACATGCGCGAGAGCGCATCCGCTTTGTTGTTCTTGGATCCGGGCCGGTACGAGATATGGAACTGGAATCTTGAAAAGAAAAGCGCCCAACGGGCTTGACGGGGTCTTAAGCGTTTGGCAGTCCGCAGATATTCAAGATTCTTGTGATCTGTGAATATTGTGATGGGATGACTCCTGTGGCTGTCTCTGAGGCATCTACTTCCAGTACGAATGGTAATACTGGATCGGGATGCCGTAAAATAGGAGCTGAGGTGAACAAGGTCTTTAGTTTGGTAAAGGCTACTTGGGCTTCTTGAGACCACTGAAATCGGGTATGTTGGCGGGTCAGCTGAGTAATGGGGGCGACTATTGAAGAGAACCCGGCGATGAATCTGCGATAAAAGTTAGCGAAGCCTATAAACCTTTGCACGGCTTTCTTATCCCTTGGAGCAGGCCATTCCAAGATTGCCTTGATCTTTTGGGGGTCCATGGAGATGCCCTCAGTAGAAATGATGAATCCTAAGAACTGAACTGTAGTTATCTCAAATTCACATTTCTCCGCCTTAAGGTACAGCCGATGTTGTCGGAGGATGGTGAGGACTTTCCGCACGTGGACCCTGTGGAGTTCAAGAGAAGCAGAGAAAATAAGGATATCATCTAAATATACCACTATAAAATTATCAAGATAGTCTCTGAAGATGTCATTTACTAGATGCTGAAATGTGGCCGGGGCATTGCACAGGCCAAAGGGCATAACAAGATATTCATAGTGGCCAAATCTTGATCTGAAGGCTGTCTTCCATTCATCCCCAGCACGGATTCTAATGAGATTGTAGGCCCCCCGCAAGTCCAGTTTGGAAAATACTTTGGCAGATCCTAAGCGCTGGAATAACTCAGGGATGAGTGGAAGTGGGTAGCGATTTTTGATTGTGACTTTATTAAGTTCCCTGTAGTCAACACATGGCCTAAGGGATCCATCCTTTTTTCCCACGAAGAAAATACCTGCCCCTGCTGGCGAAGAAGATGGGCGAATGAACCCCTTTTCAAGATTTTCATCAATGTAGGCTTTGAGAGCCTTTAGTTCAGTCTCGGATAAGGGGAAAATTCGTCCAAAAGGGATCTCAGAACCAGGTAACAGTTCAATGGGACAGTCATATGGTCTGTGTGGTGGTAGACGGTCAGCCTTCTTTTTATCGAAGACGTCCTTAAACTCGGAATAGACCTGAGGAATGTGCTGCAGGTGATCAGTGGTGGGGGCCACGGTCATACAAGGAGCTGGAACAGAATCAAAACAATGCTGCATACAGTAAGCGGATGTAAAGGACACTTCCTTCTTGTTCCAACTGATCTGGGGATCATGAGCCTGCAACCAAGGAAGTCCCAGGATGATAGGGAACATGGGAGATGATATTAGGTCGAAGCGTAGAAGTTCTCTATGGCCAGAGTCTGTAATAGTGAGCAAAGGTAGTGTCTCCTGTGTTACTGGACCTGAGAGTGGCAGAGATCCATCTGCTAAATGGACTAGAAGATGTGTTGCTTTATTCTGGCTTGGAATGCGTAGTTGCTGTGTGAGGGAGATGTCCAAAAAGCAACTACATGCCCCTGAATCAATCACGGCTGGGAGTGGGATCTTCTCTTCTGCCAGCTGTAGGGAAACAGAGAGAGTCACATAAGTTTGAGCAGGACCAACACTCTGGTAGTTCATTACACACCGTGGGGGCAACTTACGGGGTCTCACGGGACAGCTGTGAATGAAATGTCCAAGCCCCCCACAGTATAAGCACAGATTGGCTTGGCGTCTTCGTTGTCGCTCTTCTGGGGTGAGACGAGGACGGACCAAACCTAGCTGCATGGGCTCCCCTTCCGAAGCTGAGGGACCCGAAGGAACCGGGATGGGCGGATACGGGACAGTGGCCTTAGGAAGCATCCAACTAGGCCGAGGGGCCTGGAGGCGTTCGGAGCGCCGCTCGCGCATCCGTCTGTCCAGTTTTGTAGCCAACTGGATTAATTCCTCCAGGGAGGCAGGAGTCTCTACTCGGGCCAACTCATCCTTTAGGTTCTCGGAGAGCCCCAACCGGTATTGATAACGCAGGGCCGCCTCGTTCCAGCTGGTGTCAGCTGACCACTTGCGAAACTCAACGGTGTAATCCTCCACCGGTCTTCTCCCCTGTGAGAGAGCATGCAGGGTAGCCTCAGCCGTGGCAGTACGCTGAGGGTCATCATATAATTGTCCCATAGCCTCAAAGAAGGTGTCCGTGGAGTTTAACAAGGGGCTTCTCTGTTCCATAAGGCTATGGGCCCAGGCCTGGGGTTCCTCAGCCAGAAGAGAGATAATAAACCCGACCTTGACAATCTCTGAAGAAAAGGTCCTGGGTTGCAAAGCCAAGTACAAGGAACATGCATTTTTAAAGGCTCTGAATTTCTTTCGGTCGCCTGAAAATCGCTCAGGCGTGGGTACTCGTGGTTCGGGTACTGCCATCATCATACCGGGTGGAGGCTGGACATGAGGTGTGGAGGCATCGCTGACTGAGGCCTGCGTAGGATTTGTGGGTGCCGGAGCTGTGGCTAGTCGCTGAAGCCTGCTGTCGATCTGCGCATAGCCATCCTGTAGTCTCTGTACTGCTTCTGTGAGTGCAGAGACTTGTTGGCACAGGACTTCTAATGGCGAACCCGCTCTGTTGGCCTCTGTCATGGCTGGTTTGTACTATCATATAAATGTACTCACCGAGGCCAAGATGCCGAGAGCGGTCGCTGTTGCGACTCGGCGCAGACCACCCCTGAAAGTGGCACAGAGAGTGGTTGCACCAAGAGGCACAAGCTACCAGTAGGACAGTCACTTGCTAGCAGATCAGCAGGTAGCTTGAGCAGAGCTGAGAGGTGATGTCCCGTGGGAAGGTCCGAAAGCAATGGTAGCAAGTCCGTAAGGCAAAGACAGAATCCAGGAGACAGGCCAGGGGTCAAACACAGTCCAGATCAGAAGACAAGTACCAGGAACGCTGAGACAGAAGGATAATCCAAGACAAGCCGGGGGTCGAACACAGGAGACAGCAGGTAAGTCCAGATGCAGGCTGAGGGTCAAACACGTTAGAAAGCAGGAGTCCAAGATCAAGCCAGAGGTCGGGTCAGGAGAAGATCAGCGAGGTCGATAAGGCAATCCGGGTCACAACGGGTAATACAGATAACAGAAGCAGACGTGGGAATCACAGGAAGCTGAAGACAAACCAGCAGTGTGTTTGGATGACCTCACTTCCTTTATAGGTCAGCGAGGGGTCACACCCTGTGTGTGTGTGCTTGTGTGCTTTCGTTTATTCCTCTTGCACACAGCTGTGCGCCGGAGTGCTTTAACCGTGCGCATCCTATGACAGGCGGAAATGCAAACAGACTTTCCTGGCCTGCTCCAGGACATCCTGTAAGCCCGGGTACCTGCCCAAGAACCGCTGAACCACCAGGTTAAGGACGTGAGCCACACAGGGCACATGGGTCAGTTGTCCCTGTCGGAGGGCGGAGAGGAGGTTGGTGCCATTGTCGCAAACCACCATTCCTGGCTTAAGCTGGCGTGGCGTCAACCACCTCTCGGCCTGCCCTTGCAGAGCTGACAAAACATCCACCCCAGTGTGGCTCCTGTCCCCCAAACAAACCAGCGCAAGCACGGCATGGCATTGTTTTGCCTGCGTACTTGCGTAGCCCCTGGAACGCCTACGGAGCACCGCTGGTTCTGAGGACAGAGCACTGGAAGAGGCCATGGAGGAAGAAGAAGAGGAGGGGGTGGAGGAGAGAGGTGTGTCACAACCAATAGTAGCATTTTGGAGGCGTGGTGGCGGAACAACCTCCAACACTACTGCATCTTGTCCTGCATCCTTCCCAGCTGCCAGAAGAGTGACCCAATGGGCCGTGAAAGACAGGTAATGCCTGCTGGACCATGAGTCAGCGGTAATATGCACCTTACCGCTGACCGCCCTGTCCAGCGAGGCAAGGACATTGCCTTCCACATGCCAGTAGAGAGCCGGAATCGCCTTCCGTGAGAAAAAGTGGCGTTTGGGGACCTGCCACTGAGGAACCGCACATTGTACAAACTTACGGAAGGGGGCCGAGTCTACCAAATGAAAAGGCAGCAGTTGAAGTGCTAGCAATTTAGCCAAGCTAGCATTCAACCGCTGGGCATGTGGATGACTGGGAGTGAACTTCTTTCGCCGGTCAGCAGCTGGGGCAGGGACATTTACCTGCTATAATCGGACGTGGGTGTACTGCTAGCAGAGTGCCCGGAAGCACTTGGCTCTGACACACCTAATTGTACACCTTCATTCCTCTCAGAGCAGGTTTCAGAGAGGACTGAAGGTCTAGTGGGGTTGGAGATCCCAGCTGATGAGGAGCAAGGAGAGGTCCGCTTTGTTCTTTGGTGTGGGTCTTTGAGGTACGCTTGCCAACGAGCTGCATGGCAGGTCAACATTTGTCTGGTCAAGCATGGGGTGCCCAAGCGGCTGATGTTTTGGCCACACGAGATACGCTTGAGACATATGTTGCAAATAGGAGCGGTGCGATCTGATGCAGTCGTCTCAAAAAAGGCCCACACCAAAGAACTTTTAGAATAACGCACAGAGGCAGCGCCCTCCACAGGCGGAGCTCTGCGGTGTGATTCAGTCGGTGTGCTGCCCCTAAGCTGGCCCCCGGAGGGCATCCTGCCTCGTTGGACATGTGCCTCCTCCTCCTCTCTCCTACCAGGCACCCACGTGGAGTCAGTGCCCTCATCATCCCCTCCCTCTTCATCGCTGGAGCAAACCTGGCAGTATGCTGCAGCTTGTGGAACATGACTGCCAGATTGCTGTCCTTCTTGAGCATCCCCTCTCTCTGCATTCACGCTACTGCCTTCCTCTAGCTGAGTATCATCATCAGAGCCTACAAAACACTGGGCATCCTCCTGGAGCATGTACCCAACACTGTGCTCAAAGAGTTCAGGAGACTCCTCAGGAGGACGTGGTGGGTCTAGGGAAGGAGTCACTGATGATGACATTGAGAGGAGGGAAGACGATGCGTTGGCAGCTGCTTTGCTAGTACCCTGAGCCTGGGTGAGAGAGTATGAGGAGGATGAAGAGGGCTTGGTCATCCACTCTACCAAGTCGTTGGCATGTTGCGGCTCAACATGTCCAGCTGCCGAAAAGAAGGACAAGCGTGTCCCATGGCCACGTGCTGATGATGACGATGCACCGCGTCCACGACCAGCACTGTTGTCTCTAGACACAGAGCCTGCTTGCCCTCTTTTATCGGCTCGCGCCTGTCTGCCTCTCCTTGCTGGCCTTCCAGACATGGTAATGGCCTGAAGGGAGTTGGGAAAACCAGCAATTGGGTAGTGTATATTGTGCTGGAGGCACACACAACATCCACTAACTCCTGCAGATGGCTCAATTAGAGAAGAGCTATGTAGGTGGATATAACGGTGTATACTGGGTTCAGAGCACGCAGACAGCACGCACAATCTCCTACCACTGACTGCAAGCTCTATTTAAAACGAGCAAGATAGCTAGCTATATAGGTGAATATAGCGGTGTATACTGCGGTCAGGGCACGCAGACAACCACTACAGAAGAGCAAGAACAAATCGGCCGATAACGATCGGTGTATACTGTGTTGAAGGTACACAGAACACCCACTAACTCCTACAGACGCCAACACACTACACAAGGCCGCCGCACTGGCGGCCTTATATAGTGTGGGGCGTGTACTACACAGCCTGAGCTATGATTGGCCACAGGCATCCTGCCTGTGGCCAATCATGGCTCTCCTCGCTGCTGGCGCTGTGATTGGCCAAGCATGCGGGGTCACAGTGCATGCTTGGTCAATCATGAGCCAGCAATGCACTGCGATGGCGCAGTGCATTGTGGGCCGTGAGCGCCATACGAATTTGGCGCGAACGGCCCATAATGTTCGGAATTCGCCGAACGGGCGAACAGCCGATGTTCGAGTCGAACGTATGTTCGACTCAAACATGAAGCTCATCCCTAATGCACAGTTATGGAGCTTGCCAATTTATGAACTGCCAAGCTCAATCTCTTTTTCTGCAGTGGAGTATGTCAATATAAGCCACTCCTTGCTGCCCGATATGAGTTCACTAATCAGTTGGATCCAGAGCTGCACATGCGCAGTTCAGAGTCACCAACAAGGATTTTTTACAGGCAATTTTCTTCTGTCTACAGACATTTAAATACAGGAGAAAGGTGCCTTTTCTTTATAAACCGTAAATTTATGGACGGTTGGCAACACTGCATGGGAGTAAAATTCACATTTTACTTGCAAAATTACTTTCCTGATTATATCCAGGGCCAGATTTGTTACCAGGCCTAGGCTGTCATTGGCACTAGGGACAGCACCAAGCCCATAAATAAGTGACCTGTATCTTGTAGAGCTGTCCACTGGATCGAGGGCACTCTGAAGAGGGTCAGCACTAGGCACTGGTCAAGTCAGTATCATAGAGAGGTATTGGCAATCAATGCCTGCCATTATGCACTGCCATTATTCCAAATGGAAACAAAATAGTTGACCTAGTGGTGCACACTTTTTTGATCTCCTTTTATGTTGTGCTTGCTGCTGTCTTGCTGAAAAATGTAGGGGTAGTTTTATAGTTGTATTAAAAAAATAGGGTCGCACTACTAGTTCACACAAATGTTGATGTAGCACCACCCCCGAAGGAGCCGCTTGGTGATTTTGGGTTCTCTGTTCTATGCCTCAACTCCAAGAATGGCCTCAGCCCCTCTGGCACACCTGGTTAGATATAAAATGTCTGCAAGCACTTTCAAGAATGCAAGTAAAGAAAATACCAATATCCAGGCTGTAGATTAATACCATAAACAAACAGACACAACTGGTAGTGATAAATGACCTGAATATATTATCACGAAAAGAATACTTGGAAACTTAAAGCACTGTTGAACCTTGCTGCAGAGTATCAATACAATATAAATGAAAATCTCTAATATTTTAGCAATGGTAAATATAGAAAACAAAGCATAATGTGGCGCTGGTATTTTCAATACCGATGCTAGTATTTTTTTTCTAAATTTAAGTGTAGCGGCCATAACCCGTTGCAGGGCGGCCTTGACTTAATGGGCTTACCGGTTATCTTCTCTCGCCTTGCTCCTCCACTTCTAGGGGTTCCCAGGGTTGATACCCAACGACTTGTACACTGACACAGATGAAGTCCTTTCAAAAAAGGTTTTATTCTGCAGTAGAACTTTCAATTAACACAGTCTCTTAGGGAACATAGGGCACATGTGAAGAACTCAGGCACCTTGAACTGTGGGTATAGCAAAGTCTCTATTTCCACCCAGAGAGTAGCCACTCACAGCTGGGTACTTCAAGGCTGAACAGATCTCTAGCCAGAGATCATGGCAGTCAGCACGTTGACTCAAACGTGAACAAACAAGGGCAAACAGGAACCTTTTTCCTCCGTACCTGGAATGTTTCCCGTCTCCTTTATGGTACTGGAAAAGTGTGAATTCGTCAATGTCCTTCTCAATTCAGTAACCAGGCACTTCTCAGGATGACACTTGCCGGCCCTTCTCCGAAGAGTCCCCCCCCATCACTTCCACAAGCTACCGGACACTTTGAATCCTCTCTCAGTTACTGCGCCTCGGACCAGCAGGTTCCGAGACTCGGGAATGGACAGATCCCTACCCCAGACCAAGCAGGTCTGTCAGGGGCCACTGACAGAAACATGTTGAGCGGTGTCAAACACCCCGTGACCGGGACCCCTCATGGGGCTACCCCAGTCCCGAAACCAGTCCAGACCACACGGGCCTCTCGAAACAACTCCGAAACCCCAAACACATGATCCACACCCCTTTAAGTACCCCTTCCCAGGGCCCTGGCAGTCCCACTGATTGGCTCCGAGAAGGCCGATACCTAAACATCCAACCAGACTTGGTTCTAGCCTGTCATGTGCACCTTGCCGTCCACATGACCAGACAGAACTTCCAAACACAGCCTGGCCAGACTGGTGTTAAGGCCTACCTACACAATTAACCCTCAGAACCTTTACTGTTCTGAGGCCAAAAACTAAATTTACAGGCGCGTGACATTCGATCCCAAATGTCATCTGCTACACATCCCCCCCAGCCATTTAGACGATGTCCCCATCGTCCAGGTAACGGCAAGGACAAAAATCCTATACAATAACAAAAAAACTAAACAGTGCCTGAGTTCTTGTTTTAGGTGTTGGGGAAGGGAAAGAAAGGGAACATGTTTAAACATCAACACTTATCACAATATCACATCAATGCTGTATGCATACCACCCAACTAACTATCTAAGCCCACCCGGAATCCTCTGATGACCTTGATAGCTGATCTCGATGCATCCTGAAAAAGAAACATAATACAAAAAGGCAATACTATATACTATACATCCTATATTTTGAAGGGCAAAATTCTGGCATTTTCACAATGGAATTTCCTCCTTCAATAGCATGTGAAATATCTTTCCTAACACACTCTAGTCACTGGTGAAAAGAAAAGTCTCTGTGCACTACCATTATTTTCTGCCGACTCACGCCACCTAGTGGTCAGAGCCGCTGCAACTGCAAGTCTCTTAACAAATGAACACCTTGGGCCAAAAGCCTGAAGAACTTAGCGTGCATTTCTCTGTAGAACCACCTGTTAGCGTGCATTTCTCTGTAGAACCACCTGTTAGCGTGCATTTCTCTGTAGAACTACCCCAAAGTTTTTGTGGGTTGCAGAAACACTTGAAGAATTCAAAGACACAAGGAAACTCTTCTCCTTTTCTTTCTGCAAACTTTTTCAAAACTTTACTCCAGAAACAGTTCACCAATAAAGCCTTGGGTCAGGTAGAGTTAGATCTTTCCCTTGGGCATCAACTGTAGTGATGAAGTAGATAGCGCTTTCTTTTTCTGGTCGGCATATTATAATTTTGTCACTGTAGATGTGGCAACCATAGCTCCAGTATAACAACAGTCCCGTAATCCATTCAGCACTTCATTCCGACATTTTCCTTATGTCACCTCCCTAGTGTCCATGACTTTACCCAACTCAGGGGAAATCAAGTCCATACTCTATTGCCGCCCACTTAATAAAAGTCTCAGGGGCTTAGCGGCCCCGTCATTCTGAGCAGTGTCCATGCACCGGCAATCCTCTGCCACAGGAAGGCACGATAAGCTTCAGGTTGCAAACATTAAGAGTTTCCCCATAGTACCTGATTCTTTCAGCCAACCCGACGATAATGTATGGTAAGCAACTCGGGATGCATCCTCCAACTGAGTCTCCAGGCTTCTCCATGAGGCGCCAGCCTTATTGCTCGGTCCTCCCCAGAAAAGTCCCCTGGATCCTCCACTGCATGCAGTGTCTGTACTGTGTTAAAAAGGATGTTTGCACCCGCTCACCAGTCCTCTGTACGATGACACAACGATAATCCCAGGTACTGTTTCAGGCTCCTAGCGATGTTGTAAGGCAACGGATCACCTCCTGTCGGCCGATTAGGATGGCTGGTAGCTGAGCTGGCAGGGTGATCGGACAACCGCCAACTGGACACTTGGATGGGTCTTGTGATCCTTGAAGCGGAATGGGTCGTCTCTGCTGGGCGGCACTGGATTGCTGAGCAGGGTCCATGGGCTGCATGTTGGTGATCCGTGTGGGTGTCACTGTTCCTGTCTCCTGGCTTCTTGGTAGTCTCCAGAGAATTGTGGCTTTCTCCCCCTCGGTTGGGCACACAGTTCCTGGTGTCAGAGTGTGTCTCTCTCCTCACTCTGGAACCTCAGTTCCTTCCCCTCACACACTCCTCCTCTTCTCACTGTGTCCCAGCAAAGGACTTTTTTTAGCTTAGTTATCTCCCTCTCTTTTAAGCAATCTCTTCTATGTCTCCTGTCAACACTCTCTCTGTAGTGATGTGTGGGAAATCTGTATCTCTCTTTCTCTCTCCTCAGTACTTCCCTGTCTTTCACCACCCCAGCACTTCCTGAAACTCCCCATTTTTACCAGTCTACTCTTTCTCTCTCAGTTTTCTGGAAGGACCAGTCAACATCTCTCTGTCTCCATCTTGTGACTAAAAGGAGAAATTGCATTACAACATGCCTGCTACATTGATATTGTGTGTTTAAGCACAATTAGTTCATAAAACAGTCCACCATTAGTAAAAATAGTGAATCTTGATTGATGATGATGTTAAGAATCCACCATCCACCACCTTGTGCAAAAGTGCCGCCACCAACAATTAAGCTAACTGCTTACCAGCTCCAGTTGATCACTCATTACAAGGGATCACACAATGCCTATGGCTTACAACCCAGCCTGGGCCTTTCTCCTGGTTTTGCAGCTTTCCTATGTCTGGGATGCCACGTGTTAGGATGGATAGGTAATGCCCCAAAAAGACAAAAAGACCCACATAGTGTAAAAACCTTTAAACATTTATTGAGATAAAAAGTACTTACAGCAATGTAAACAAGAAATTTCCTTGAGTTTGGTGTGCCGGCCAGCTCACAACTAAACAACCGTCCTTCCAGGACACGAGGGTGACACCAGTGTGTCACTCCGTCCTACGTATTTCATCAGAGATGATGTCCAGAGGCACAGTTTTATAGTTGTGCTAGAGAGCCTGAAACTTCGTGATGCAGAAACCAAAAACAAAAAAGGAGAAGGTGCAAACCCCTGGTGCATCACCCAGTAAAAAAAAGGTGTTTATTAAAATGAAAAGCAACCACTGAAATGCATGCTCACAAAAATACAGAGGTTTACAGCATATACATGGAAGGATACCATGAGGTAGAAAGTGCTTTTACAACCTCACATAAAGCACGCTGATGCATTTTGGGGGCGCACCTTCTTCTTCGAAGCTGTGCTGCACCCCTTTTTGTGAGGTTGTAAAAGCCCAGGGCTGCTGTAATCAAGCATGGTTTGACATTTCTTGGTAGTGTCCAGTGGTGGCCCCACTGCCTCCCACAAATTATTTTTGATCCTCCAATCTAATAGATGCTTTCACTGATAAACTACCCCACCGCTTCCCTAATGTTTGTATTTAACAACCTTGAATGTGCACAGAACAATGTGGCTGAAAACAACCACTTCCCAAGGAATGTATGGCTTAGACTCTTACAAAAGCATAAAGGACGGCCTTTGCCTGCCTGTTATTAAGTAAGGCCTCCGTTTCACTCTGGTGAATCTTCACTAGATCAGGAGTTGAGGGTTTCCCACATCTTCCCCTGAGAGCAGGGCAGGACTTAGGGTGGTGGGGGCCCCTGGGCTTGAGTCACTTTCGGGCCCTACCTTCTATACATTACCATATTTATTGGCGTATAACACGCGCCCCAAGTTAAGGAGGGAATTTTAAGGAAAAAAACTTTTAGGGAGGAAGTTTAAGGAAAAAAACTTACATTTAAATGCCCGTCAATGTAGCCTTATCAGTGTCCATCTGCAGCCTTGCCCATCCACCTGCAGCCTTGTCCAGTGTCATTTGCAGCCTTATCATTTGCAGCCTTGTCTTTGCAGTCTTGAAGTTTAAAAATGGCGCCGCCGAGATACAGAGCCTTCTGTATCTCGGCCACTCTCGGGTCCTCTCAGCAGCTTTCCGGTCCTCTCGGCGGCTCTCGGGTCCTCTCGCAGTCCCGAGCAGAGCCGAGAGTAGCCAATTGTACTCGGCTTGGCTCACAGTAACACCCAGGCCCTGTGTTATGTCCATCATAGGGAGAGACTGGGCATGACTGTGAGTGGAGCTGAGCCAAGTACACTCGGCTATGTATCTTGGCGGGGCCCCCTATTGAGCGGGGCCCATGGGCTTGAGCCCAGTCAAGCCCAATGGTAAGTCCTGCCCTGCCTGAGAGGACTCTGTTTTTCTCTACAGGTTACCTCTTTTAATTTTCCCTACTTTTAAGAAGTGTTCTACACCGCATGTGTCCAATCCCCGTCTATTTTGTATTTTCTTCTAAGGAATCTTTGATAACGTTTCATCAATTTGATTAGATAGGCCAACTTAAAGGGTCTACTTTTACCTATAGATTCATACTGTACAATTCCTCCTTGCACCTGCTGCATGTCCGGGAATGATAGCCAAAATCCTATTAAACTGGTTATAAGCCATTCATATACCCAAATCCTCATGCATAAGTTGTGCCTGTTTATCTGTAGCCCTCCTTCCTCTCTACAGTCTTCTAAAGCACACTTTTTACTCAGAATCATTGGGGATCTGATGTCACACACTGCACAAGATTAAGCAGGGAGCTGAATGTAATCTTAAACCAAAGTGGAGGGAATGGACGCACCCACCTTCTACACAGATCATAGGGAAACAGCTGAGGCTGTGAATCAAAGGCCGTGGGGTGGAGCTCCCACCACCTAGATTCCTTGGAGCATAAGTGCTCAACCTGTGGCCCTCTAGATATTGCAGTCCCATGAGGCATTGCAAGGCTGTCAGTTAAACAAGCATGACCCCCAAAGGCAGAGGCATGGTGGGACTTGTAGTGCTGCAACAGCTGGAGGGCCACAGGTTGAGCACCCATGTGAGTTTTTATCACTGGATAGAGGCAAGTAAACATTATAGAAGAATACAGTTTGTTCATTCTACATTTCAGAGGTTTACAACCACTTTAAAATGGAAACCTAGGCCCTTTGCCAACCTACTGCCTTCTGCATAAAACTAGCACTGCTTTAATACTTTATAGTTACCTGGAGCAGGGGTAGCACCCTCCGGGTTAGGTGCTAGGAAAATTAAATTTTCAGCTCACTCTGTAGTCAGAGGAGTTGGATTGTCTGCTGTGGTCAGCTGTGGCTCTACAATCTGTGGGATTAATTGCTTCCCACTAGTTCTGTTGAGAAACTTCAAGAGCTTGGGACGGGAAAATACAAATCCTCAACTTGAATATTTCCTATCCTTTGACCAATCCCTGGGGATGTGTGCCCAGTAGGTGATCAGAGATGGGGGTAAAAAGGCTGGAGCCTGGGCAGAGATAGTGGGTGCCTGGTCCTACCTGTCTGAGGATGGACTGCTGATATTTCAGGGGGCTGCTTGTCTCTGAAGCCATCCAGGACTGGCTGCTAGACTACTCAGTACTATGGACAGTGATCTTAAAGTGATTGTAAAGTCTAGTTTTTTTTTTTCTTTAAAAAAAAACAACCATGTTATACTTACCTGCTCTGTAGCAGTGATTTTGCACAGAGCAGCCCGAATTCCTCCTCTTCTTGAGTCCCTCTTCAGTGCTTCTGGCCCCTCCCTCCTGTTGAGTGCTCCCCACAGCAAGCAGCTCCTTGTGTCTAGTCAGATATAGAGCTGCGACCCGGCCGCATTAAGATAAAACACCTTCTGACTTTACAATTCCTTTAAATTATGGATATCTCTCTTGGGTCTGTGATTAGAGCTTGATTACTGAGCTGGAATCCCCATGGTCCCCAGCTGTGGATAGTGACTGTTCCAGTTAGCCGAACTTGTTCAAGATTGTTTGTAGTTCCCAGCTCTAAGGAATTTAGGCGGCTTCTTTCTAATTTAAACTGTGCTAAATACATTTTGTTCATGGTCTTCAGCTTTGAACATTGTCACTGTGCTGCTGCTATAGAGAGAAGTTTAAATTGGCACTCAAGCACTTTGGAGTATCCCATTCTCCATTGTTCTCGTTCTGTTCAAGTTCTACAGCAATACACCTCAAAAAGACATCCGCCTACCTAGACTGTATTCTGAGTCGGAGTGAGTAAACTATTTCCTGGGTACCTGACTGCCTCTGCACTGATGAGGAAAGAACATGGGCAAATCAAGCAGCCCATTCAGGGGTTAGCCCTACACAATTATGCGGCAAGTAAAGTCTTTTTTTTTTCAAGTATAAACTTTTTATTTTCAATTCCAGGGAAGGTACAGTTCAAGTAACACTATGACATATCATCCATTTAAGAGTTTAACATAGTAACATACGATCTTTCCAGTACTTGGTGCTGGTGGCAGTAGTGGTCATGAGATACTGATCCCAAACATTGAATGCATATTACAGAGCACCTTGCCAATGTCAATGGTCGTTAAGTAGGATGTCCCACACAGATTCTTGCCACAGGAATCCGGTGGCCGCACCAACTCAGCTGTGTGAAAAGAGCCTTAGAGTGTCACTGATCACCGCCACATCAGTTACACTGTCCCTGTTCAACGACACAGCAGTCCCAGTGTCCCTCATTACCGCCACAGCAATCACAGTGTCATCATAAGGACATTTTTACATGTGTGATGCTCTCTGAAGAGCCATCTAAATTCAGATTACTCTTCAGAGAGCATTTGATAGGCAGTGGGGAGGCATTGTACTGTACCTGAAGGTCCCCACTGTGTGGCAAGGTTGTGAGTCTCATACATGCATCTTCATGCTCGGGAGGAGTAGCAGAATGTGCTCTGGGGTTTAATTCTAAGTATGCCCATGATGGTGTATGTTAAAAATAGTTTATTAATTGACAACTCTGTATAAAAAAAAAAAAATCACTTTATTTCCTGCATTTTCCAAAAACTTGTGTCAATAAATGACATTTTCAAAAGACTCATTATACCTCTTGGAAAATATGTGTTATTTTGTGGGTGTTTTCACTGTTCTGATGCTCCAGGGCCTCAGAAAATGTGATAGGTAGACAGGAAATTAGAATCGTAATTTACTGTATGTGTAATTTTTACTCCCTGAAAGTCCAAAGGCACTTGTTGGATTTTGGGCCCCTCTATGCATCTAGGCTGTGAAAAAGTCTCACACACGTGGTATCCCCACACGCAGCAGGCATAACAGAATGTGTTTTGGGGTGTAATTCTATTTATGCTGTGTGTGAGACATAACTTGTTAAAATGGCAACTTCAAAACACTCACTATGCCTCTTACTTAACACCTTGGGCTGTTTACTTTCCAAAAAGGGGGTACATTTGGGGGTGTTTGTACTATCCTGGCATTTTAGCATAGATCACCTGTAAAGACACTCCACTCAAAGGATCATCAACCCAGCATGGATCATCAGCACAAAGCACCATTTAAATGGTATTCATAGCCACAACATCCACATAGGAACAAAGGAAATGAGAAGTCTGATGGTGCTGAGCGGTTACCTCCACTTGGTTTGTTCTTCCACATCTAGGGGTTCCCAGGGTTGGTACCCAACTACTTTGGACGCTGACACCAATAAAGTCCTTTTGCTGGGCACTTCAAGGCTGAACAAATCCCTAGCCAGAGATTATGGCAATCAGCGCTTTGACTCAGAACTTGTGAAATCTCTGACCTTGAATAAGTTGTAACTTGAAGTGAACAGGAACCTTTTTCCTCAGTACCTGGAACGTTCTCTGTCTCCTTGACAGTACTGGAAAAAGCGTGGATTCGTCAATGTCCTTCACAACTCAATAACCAGGCACTTCTCAGGATGCCATCTTGTTGGCCCTCCTCCGAAGAGTCCTCCCCCGGTCACTTGCACGAGCTGCGGTGCCCCTCCAAGCCAAGAGCACACCTGGACGCCTTGAATCCTCCCTCAGTTACTGCGCCTCAGACCAGCCGGTTCCGAGACTCGGGAACAGACAGATCCCTACCCCAGACCAGGCGGGTCTATTGGGGTTAGCCAACCGAAGTATGTTGCAGAGCAATGAACGCTCCCGTGACTGGGACCCCTCGTGGGGCTACCCCGGTCCAGAATCAGGAACAGACCACTAGGGCCTCACGAGCGAACCACCTGCAACACGTGACCTCAACATCTTAAGTACCCCTCCCGAGACTCCTCAGCGGCAGCCCGGCACAACCACTGATTGGCTCAGAGGAAGCTGATACCCAAAACATCCAACCAGGCCTGGTTCTGGCCTGTCATGTGCACCTCACTGTACACATGACAAGGCAGAACCCTAACACAGCCCAGTGAAACTGATGTTAAAGTTAACCTACATAATTAACCCTCAGAACCCCATTACCGTTCTGAGGCAAAAACAAAATTTACACATGAATGACACTTTGTCCAATATGTCACCGCTACGCATCCCCCCAGTTATTTTGACGATGTCCTCATCGTCTAGGCAACAACAAGGACAAAAATCTTATCCTATCAAAAAAGAACTATGCAGTGCCTGAGTTTTGTTTTCAATGGGTGTTGGGGAAGGGAAGGAAAGGAAAACATATTCAAACATTAACGTTTTCACAGTAACACATTCAATGCTGTACATATACCACCGAGCTAATTGACTAGACCCACCAAACCTCCGATGAGCTTTGACAGTCGATCTCAGTGCATCCTGAAAGAGAAACATAATACAAAAGACAACACTGTACACTATACATTTCGTCTTGAAGAGCGAAATTCCATTGTTAATTCAACTGAATTTGCTTCTTCAAAGACACATGAAATTTCTCTCTAACATTTTCTAACGGCTTGTGAGAGAAAAAGTTCTTGCCTATTACTGTTCCTTTCCTGCCGACTCACGCCACCCAGTGGTCAGAACCGCTGTAACTACAAGTCTCTCAATAATCACGGTGGGCTAAAAGCCTGTAGAACTTGACATGCATCTTCCTGTAGTAACCACCTACCTAACTACCCCAGAGTCCTTGTAACTTACAGAAACACTGGAAAAGCTGAAGACACAGAGAAGTTCTTTTTCTTTTCTGCAAAATTTTTCAAAGACTTGACTCCAGGAACAGTTCACCAATAAAACCTCGGATCAGTCAAAGTTAGGTATTTTCCTTGTGCATCAATGGTGGCGATGAAATATATGACACTCTCTTTATCTGGCCTGCATATCACAACTTTGTCACTATAGATGTGCCGACCATAGCTCCAATGCAAAAAACAGCCCTGAAATACGTTCAACATTTTCCATGTGAAAGATATCTTCCACAGTGACTTTGAAACCTTTGGGTGGTCCCAAACATCCTCTGTATGTCACTTCTTTCACAATGTCCATGACTTCCCCCAAGAACACAGGGGAGGTCAAGTCCATACTCTATTGCCACCCGCCTATAAAAGTCTCTGGGGCCCAATGACCCCGTCATTCTCAGGCAGTGTCCATGTACTGGCAACAGTTCAGTTCAACTTAAAAGCTTTAAAAGTTTAAAACCTTTTACTCACGGCAACTTCGTCTGAAAATACCAGTCATCTCCCTCGTCGGAGTCGGTCTCAACTGGCGAATCAGGCGAGGAATTTCCCGCAGGTAAATCGTTTTCCATAGCAGCACTTTCAGTTCCCCATGGCTTGCATTTAAATACTTTCCCCCAGATATCTGGCCTAGGGGTACAGGAGGCAGGCCTGCCTCTGCGGTGGCAGGGTTTGCTGCTTTGCTCCTGTGCTTTGGTGACTGATGCTGCAGTGGTGACCTTCTTCCACGGGGTCACGTCCACAAGCTCTGTGAGGGTCTCCGTAGCTTCAGAAGGGGTAGGATCCCTCTTGGCAGTCTGAGCCCCAAAGGACGACACTAGGGCATACCCAACAGACTCCTCCGTGAAAATACCCGTGACCCAATCGTATCGGAAGGCCCAGGGTTGCACGGTAGGCTGCTCGACCCTGAACACATAATCGCCACACTTCCGACATCTTGAGAAAGGCCGGGGGTTTGTGACCAACCCATCACACTTCCCGCACAACATCCCAAGGGCCCCAACTTCCCAGATGTTGCACAGGACAAACTGCAACTGCGGCAGCAACCGAAAGCCTGCATCTATGATCACCGTACCGTACCGAACATCTGCACGTTCACTGGGCCCCTCACTGTAGGCATCCTGGGTCCAGGTGCTGGCTGCACATGCGACAATCGGTGCATTTTCAAACGTTTTCTCCAACTCCGAGAAAAAAAATGGACTCTCCTCTTCCTTCCACACCTCATGCGATGCCTCATGCGTAGAAAAGATCAGCCTAGGCTCCTCCCACTGGGCACTGGCTCCTGTGTGATTTTGCAGGCTTTCAGTACAGGCTCCTCCCATGCTTACACACCTCAGTGAAAGTCTCTACAAAATGGCGCTGATCTTTATGGCGCAGTTCAAAAAAACATTCTTCACCCTCTGTTCCAAGGCCCTGCGAGGTAACTATAAATCCCGGACTGCGAGCCCCCACATGTACTGGCCATAACCCTTTGCAGGGCGGCCTTAACTTTTGGGCTTACCGGTTACCTCCGCTTGGCTTGTTCTTCCACGTCTAGGGGTTCCCAGGGTTGGTACCCAACTACTTTGGACGCTGACACCAATAAAGCACTTTTGAAAGGTTTTTATTTGCAGGGGGTAACATCCAACAATACAGTCTCGTATGGGAACAGAGGGCAAGGGTGAAGAAACTCAGGCACCTTGAACTGCAGATATAACAAGTCTCTAATACCACACAGAGAGTAGCCACTCACAGCTGGGCATTTCAAGGCTGAACAAATCCCTAGCCAGAGATTATGGCAATCAGCGTTTTGATTCAGAACTTGTGAAATCTCTGACCTTGAACAAGTTGTAACTGGAAGTGAACAGGAACCCTTTTCCTCAGTACCTGGAACGTTCTCTGTCTCCTTGACAGTACTGGAAAAAGCGTGGATTCGTCAATGTCCTTCACAATTCAGTAACCAGGCACTTCTCAGGATGCCATCTTGTTGGCCCTCCTCCAAAGAGTCCTCCCCTGGTCACTTGCACGAGCTGCGGTGCCCCTCCAAGCCGAGAGCACACCTGGACACCTTGAATCCTCCCTCGGTTACTGCGCCTCGAACTAGCCGGTTCCGAGACTCGGGAACAGACGGATCCCTACTCCAGACCAGGAGGGTCTATTGGGTTTAGCCAACTGAAGCTTGTTGTGGAGCGACGAATGCTCCCATGACCCAGACCCCTCACGGGGCTACCCCGGTCCAGAATCAGGAACAGACCACTTGGGCCTCACGTGCGAACCACCTGTAACACGTGACCTCAGCATCTTAAGTACCCCTCCCCAGACTCCTCAGCAGGGCCCGACACACCCACTGATTGGCTCTGAGGAAGCTGATACCCAAAATGTCCAACCAGAAAGTGCACCAAACCCACAGGTAAAACCAGAAGTCTATGGCTCGGTGCAGGTAAGCCGCAGGTACACTGCGCTACACCTGCAGATCAGTTTAAAAGCAGCCCAGTAACCACTGCAAAACAGATATGTCCATATATACACTGATTTTAGTAATAAACTTGCTGTCCCAGGCAGAGTGTATTTGGTATCACTCCAACTATGACAGAAGCCGGTGCTATACAGGAAGCATTGTGTTATGTGGCTCTGCAGCTGCTTGCTTCCTCTACCGCTGGCTTAACACACAACACTGATGCTCTGGCATGGTGGGTAGACAACCTGCAATCTGGCCTTTCAAATCCGCCATCCCAGAGCAAGAGGTCGCGGGCCACATCAAAGGGCTCCACGGGCCACTGGTTGGGCACCCCTGGCCTAGGCTATAAGAAGATTGCTAAGACCCTGAAATTGAGCTGCAGCATGGTGGTCAAGGCCATACAGCAGTTTAACAGGACAGGTTCCACTCAGAACAGACCTTGCCATGATCGGGCCAAAGAAGTTGGGTGCACGTGCTCAGCGTCATATCTAGAGGTTGTCCTTGGGAAATAGACATATGAGTACTGCCAGCTTTGCTGCAGAGGTTGAAGGGGTGGGAAGTCAGCCTGTCAGTGCTCAGACCATATGCAGCACACTGCATCAAATTGATCTGTATGGCTGTTGTCCCAGAAGGAAGCCTCTTCTAAAGATGATACACAAGAAAGCCCGCAAACAGTTTGATGAAGACAAGCAGACTAAGGACATGGATTACTGGAACCATGTCCTGTGGTCTGATGAGACCAAGATAAACTTATTTTGTTCAGATGGTGTCAAGTGTGTGTGGCGGCAGTCAGGTGAGGAGTACAAAGTAAAGTGTGTCTTGCCTACAGTCAAGCATGGTGGTGGGAGTATCATGGTCTGGGGCTGCATGAATGCTGCCAGCACTGAGGAGCTACAGTTCATTGAGGGAACCATGAATGCAACATGTACTGTGACATACTGAAGCAGAGCATGATCCCCACCCTTCGGAAGGCTGGTACGCAGGGCAGTATTCCAACATGATAATGACCGCAAACACAACTTCACTCCACTGCCTTGCTAATGAAGCTGAGGATAAAGCTGATGGACTGGCCAAGCATCTCTCCAGACCTAAACCCTAGTGAGCATCTGTGGGGCATACTCAAACTGAAGGTGGAGTAGCTCGAGGTCTCTAACATCCACCAGCTCCGTGATGTTGTCATGGAGGAGTGGAAGAGGACTCCAATCGCAACCTGTAAAGCTCTGGTGAATTCCATGCTCAAGAGGGTTAAGGCAGGGCTGGAAAACAATGGTGGCCACACAAAATATTGACATTTTGGGCCCAATTTGGTCATTTTCAGGTGTACTCACTTTTGTTGCCACCGGTTTAGACATTAATGGCTGTGTGTTTAGTTATTTTCAGGGGACAGCAAATTTACACTGTTATTCAAGCTGTACACTCACTACTACACATTGTAGCAAAGTGTAATTTCTTCAGTGTTGTCACATGTAAAGTTATAGTACAATATTTACAAAAATGTGAGAGGTGTACTCGCTTTTGTGAGATACTGTATATAAAGAACCCAAGAGCAGTTGGAGCAAGCCACTGTGAACCAACCCAACAGTAAACAATGAACCAGAGGTCAAAAGACCTCACAAAACAGCATCCCTAACTTATTTAAAATAAATTATGAAGAAGAAAGTTTATTACGAAAAATCCACAAAACATTAAAGAAAGAAAGAAATAACAATACTCACTAAAAGGAAAAACTCCCCCTAGTGGTTAAAAAATATATATAAATAAATATATATATATATATATATATATATATATATATATATATATATATATATATATATATATATATATATATACGCACAGCAGATTGCTTCAACCAAGTACAAACAAGATAACCACAGGGAGGAACGAGCAAGCATAGATATTACAATCTGAATCGAAAATCATTTAAAAAAAAGATTGTTAAAATAAATAAAAGTCAGATAGTATATACATTAATTGTGATTGAGATAACAATAAATATCCCAGTCTATGTTAAGACCCCACGGACTATAAGTCTTGAGATCAAAAATCCAGTGAGTCCCTTGCCGTGATATCTGTCACGTACCTTACAGCACGGTTCCAGTCCCAACAACCCTGGAAGTGGGGACAGAGAGTGCTGAGGCAACGAAAGGGTGCAGGTGCCTGAAGGCAGAAGCCTGGAGCTTGGAGATACAGGAACCCCTTGGAGGAAGGTGTGGAGGCTGATCACCATACTTGTTCAGCAGGAGCCAGGCAGGTAGGTATGGACTCAGGAACAACTGCAGCATCAGGAACAGGCTGCCAACAAGGTACATAGACGGAAGGCAGGATCGTAGTCAGGGACATGCAGAGGTCGGCAACAGGCTGGCAGCGAGGTACAAGATCAAGAGGGGGAGCCGTGGTAGTGAATCCAAGCCAAAGTCTGTATGAAAGTAGAGCCAGATAAACAGGCAGGGGTAGTCCAGAAGAGTAGTCAAGGAAGCCGGGTTGTCAGGAGCATGGTCTGGTCAACAGATCAGAACAGCAATCAGGAACACAGGGACAAGCTGAAGACAATCCAGCATGGGTATCAGGCAGAGTCTCTGTTTATATAGTGCGCCATGTGCTAGGATTGGCGGATGTGAATGTGCGTACTAACGCACACATGCTCGTATGGGAGCGCCAGTGCACATGTTTGCTCTGGATCTCGGTCGTCTCTGTTGGGGACACTGTGCATGTCTATTGGCTATAACGTAACGGGAATTGGTCACTGCTGCACGGAGACAGGCATTAGCAACGTGAGTTCTCTGACAAAATCGGTCTCCTCAAATTGCTTCCCCACCAATAGGGAGAGCAACTAGTTTGAGCAAGAGGGATCCTTAATATGACAATGTAGAAAATGCCTAGAAAAACGATGCCCCCTAAAACCTTTTTGAATATTGGCAAGGTGCTCCCCTATTCTCAAGACCCGCATGGTCCACTCCACATATAGCAGACCATACAGGTACTGGAGCAAGTAGACTAAACCAACAGTAGAACAGGTTATAAACTCCTGTATGTCATAAACTTTAAAGGTGAAATGAGAAAAGAAGGAAGCTGTCCTGACAATATAATACATTACAAAACATACTTGTCTTTGGTGGCCTAGTTGGGAGCAATGTTATTCTTCAATGTACAAGCCTTCTTACATATGACACTAGACTTTGCAGGGAGATGTGGATGAAGTACTCTGTCACTTTTAAGTATGGGCCCATGCTTTTTTTGATTTTTTTAAAATTATTTTTATTAAATTATTATAAACATACAAATTCTTCAATATCATTTCCAATACATGAATATAAAACATTCAAAAAAGGGAAAATACATACACATTTACAAATACAAAAACAAGAAAAAAGACAAAAATTGGATCTATCCTTTATCCTACCCTCTCGAATGGCCAAATTTCTGAAAAAAAATATAGTAAAACATTTTCTTTCACTTTCCCTTCCTCTCTCCCTTCTTCCCCCTTTCACCCTATCTCCTTGTTTCCTGTTAAGTGTGGAGGCAAGGATGCTGCGCCCTTAGCTCCCAATCCCCGCTTCACAACCCCCCCAAAAAAATATTTTTTAAATACAACCCCTCCCTACTTCCCCTTTTCACTCCATCTGCTCTCATCCCTTCCCCTTCCTCTTTAAATTTATAATGTGTCTTTATATACAACCCTCCCCCCCCCCCCCACACTCTCATTCCCCCATCCTCACTCTAGTCTATATTATTTATTTAATAAACACACTCCTACCTTTTTATTAAGTAATATCTCTTTTATGTATATATACACACACACATGTGTACATACACACTAGTGAATCTGTGATCCTCCCTTACCCTTTTCTTTATTTATTTATAAGGTGGAGAGAATCATATCTCAATCACCACCATATACCCCTAATAATGAGCCTCTTCATGAGGGGCATAGAGAAGGGAAGGGGGAAAGAAGAAAGAAGGAAAAGAAAAAGGGGGGGAAGAAGAAGTAAAGGGGCCCGGCGCAGGACCCTAACTACCACCCTCAATTCCCATATAACTCCTGTAAACCGGAGATTGTTTAAATTCCGACCATCCTTTCCAAATACTAGCAAATCTTGCTTCAGAGTCATTTTGCAAGTGGATTACTTCCTCCATAAGCCTAATCATTTCTACCTCCCTAAACCACTCCTTTATTGACGGGGCCTTCTTAGACCCCCAATGTTTGGGGATCAGTGCCTTTGCTGCATTCAGCAAAAAAGGAATAATTGCTGTTCTATATTTCTCCCTTGTGAAATTTATTGCATGGAACAAACATTGCCAAGGATCCAGCCCAATTTAATTTCCACAATTTTTTTGGATTAAGTCTATTATTTCCATCCAGTATGGTTGAATCAGGTGGCACTGACACCATATGTGAGCATGTGTTCAAACTTCCCCACATTCCCTCCAACATAAAGGAGAAATGTGAGGGTTAATTTTATGTATTTTTAATGGCACGTAGTACCATTTGACCAATAATTTATAGTTAATTTATTTTATCCGCATGTCCATTGAGGTGGGGTGGACATAGTCTAAGACCTTATTTTTCACTTATTTGGGTAGTGCCTGATTCAACTCCAAAAGGGCAGGTGTCTCCATCATCCATAGGAAATATCTATCGCCTATAGATATTTGAGATCCCTGTCTTTTTTTCCCCCTTGATCAATGAATCTTTCCCACAAGTTTAACCTAGAAGCATCGCGGAGAGGTTTTGGGAGAGAATCCACAAAATGTTGGAGCTGTCTATATCTCCACACATCCCATGGGGTCATACCATACCTCTCTCGCAGCTCCATTAATGAGCACAAAACGTTCCCCTTCAAGACATCCTTAAGCCTTAGCTGGTCTGTTAGAGTCCATTTTAGATATTGGTTATTTTCTTTCCCCGGGGGGGGGGTTATTCCCAGTCAAGGGGGACTATTATATTGCCATGAAATGCTATTAAGTAAATTATCCCATACTCTAAATGTTTCTATAGTGATTGGTGCTATTTCTCCCAAGAGCTCCCTGTATTGCTTTGGAATCCAAATAATCTGACCCAAGGCAACTTTACTCACACTTTCCTCTAGGGGCACCCACTTTTTGTACATGAGCCGTGGACCCAATCCACGATCCTCCGTAACACTGCCGCCTCATGATATTTTCCAAGGTCTGGAAGGAACAACCCCCCCCCCCCCTTCTCTCTTGGTCTACTTATTGTTTTATAGGCAATACGGTTGGCTCGGTTATTACATACAAATTTCAGCAGAATCAATCTAAGGGTTTTGAAGTATGCTCCAGGGATATTGATTGGCAGGCTTTGGAAGACATATAAGGCTTTCGGAAGAATCATCATTTTAATCACATTTATCCTACCAAACCATGATAATCTATGTGCAGGATACCCTTTCAAATCTTGTTTGATTTTATTCAATAGGGGAACATAATTATATTGATATAGATCTGTCATTGATACTGCCAGGTATATTCCCAGATATCTCAATCCCTTCTGTTTCCACACAAAGGGAAAGAGAGCTCTAAGAAGCCTACCCTCAGTTGGGGAGACAGAGATATTTAATATCTCTGTTTTCTCCATGTTGGTCCTAAAATTCTAGACAGCCCCATAACTACTCAATTCTCCCGAGATCTTTGGATACTTTACACAGAACATAATGTCATCCGCAAAAGCGGATATCTTATATTCTTGTCCTGCAGTTTCTATCCCTCTAATCTCATGGTTAGTTCTTATGGAGGCTAAAAAGGGTTCCAGAGAAACACAAAAAGTAAGGGGGAGAATGGGCACCCCTGACGTGTACCATTATATAGCCTGAAGGGCTCCGATAAGGTGCCATTGGCCAGAATTTGGGCCGTAGGTTTAGAGTACAAGGCCTTAATCCACCTCAGCATACGTGGTCCTATGTCAAATTTCTGGAATGTCCCCAGCATGAAGTCCCAATCTAGTCTATCAGAGGCCTTTTCGGCATCAATTGATAGAAAAAGGATGGGCTTCCTGCTTTTCTTTGCTTCATGCATCAATACGATTGTTTTTAGGATGTTGTCCCTTGTTTCTATCCCAGGGACAAACCCTGCTTGGTCCTTTCCTATGCATTCTGGTATATATAACTTCAATCTCTCGGCCTAAATTTTCATATCTTCATTAATAAAGGATATTAGCCTAAAGCTGGGGCAAAGTGTTGGATCCTTCCCTTTCTTTACCAAGAGTGTAATATATGCCCCCAGAGCTTCTTCGTGTATCTTTAAACCCTCCCCAATAGCATTCATATAGGAATGAAAAAAGGGAATCAAGATTCCCATAACATTTTTATAATATAATGATGTGTATCCATCTGGGGCCGGGCTTTTCCCGGCCTTGCTTTTTTGGATTGCCTGCTCTATTTCTTCCTTAGAAATTTCCCTATCTAACCCATTTGAGACCTTCTCCAATAAGACAAGTAAATTTATTTTTACATAAATACTGTTCTATTTTGTTTCTTCTATTTTGGACCTGGGTTTTGAGAATCATTTACTCTATAGAGTGATTGATAATATTCCATAAAAATCCTGCTAATATCCCTGGTGGAATGCTTCATCTCTCCTTTTTTATCTTTCATTTTTTGAACAAAAAATTCAGATTTCTTCTGGGTTTTATCACCTCTGCCAATAATCTCCCTGGTCTGTTACCATATTCATATTGCCTTTTAGCTGGTCTAATGAACATTCTTTTAGTATCTTGCTCCATTAAATCCCTCAGGGCTTCCCGCTTTCCTGTTAACTCAATCATTACCCTATTGTCCCTTACCCTTTTATGTGTCCGTTCTAACTCTTGGATCTCTTGTAAAAGGGAATTAGTCTCCCTCTCATTAAAACTTTATGAGTCTCCCACAGTATAGTTGGCGCAATATTCTCTATATTATTCTCCTTAAAGAACAAGTTCAGATCTTTCTCCAAATTTTCCAATACCATATGGTCATGTAAGAGTGATTCATCCACCCTCCAGGATCTTTGCCTAACCGGTTTATCCTTCATATTCAAGCTTACTAAGACCGGAGAATGATCCGAGAGGGTGATTCACTTTACCTCCACTTTTAATAGGCCCTCTAAAAGCTGATGGTCTAGGAAGACATACCGTATATACTCGAGTATAAGCCGAGATTTTCAGCCTCTTTTTTGAGGCTGAAAGTGCCCCCCTCGGCTTATACTCGAGTCATCGCTGTCTGCCCGCTCGATCAGCGTGTCGAGCAGACAGACAGCGGCCATTCTATTCAAAAGCCGCGCCTCCGGCTCCGCCTTCGCCTGTGATAGGCGGAACACTGAATTTCCCAGCAGCCTGTGTTCCGCCTATCACGGACATCGTATCATCCTCGTACTACGGACGAGGATGATACGACGTCTGTGATAGGCGGAACACAGGCTGCTGGGAAATTCAGTGTTCCGCCTATCACAGGCGAAGGCGGCGGCGCAGCTTTTGAACTTTACAATGGCCGCCGACGAAGAGGGCACGGGACGGCACGGCACGGGACGGGACGGGACGGGGGCAAGGCAAGGCACGACACGGGACGGATGCAAGGAGGCAAGGCACGGCACGGGACGGATGCAAGGAGGCAAGGCACGGCACGGGACGGAGGCAAGGAGGCAAGGCACGGGACGGAGGCTCGGGACAAAGGTAGGCTGGACACACACACACACACACACACACACACACACACACACACACACACACATGGATGGAGACACACACAGGGATGGATGGATGGATGGATGGAGACACACACACACAGGGATGGATGGATGGATGGATGGAGACACACACACACAGGGATGGATGGATGGATGGATGGAGACACACACACACAGGGATGGATGGATGGATGGACACACACACACACAGGGATGGATGGACGGACACACAGGGATGGACGGACACACAGGGATGGACGGACACACAGGGATGGACGGACACACAGGGATGGACGGACACACACACAGGGATGGACAGGCATGTCTCACCCTCGGCTTATACACGAGTCAATAAGTTTGCCAGTTTTTTTGGGGGTAAATTGGGGGCCTCGGCTTATATTCGGGTCGGCCTATACTCGAGTATATACGGTAATCAATTCTTGAATAGGATGAATGAACTTGAGAATATGTGAAGTCCCTCCCCTTAGGGTGCATAATTCTCCACACCTCCACTAATTGCTGCTGATATAGTTTTTGTTTGACAGCTTTGAGGTTTTTCCTTTATGAACGTAGGGAAATAGGTTGAGTTTCAATAGTTGAATCAAGCACAAAATTAAAGTCTCCTGCCATAATAACTTTCCCCTCCTAAAAATTTTCTAATTTGCTCAATATCTTTCTCAAAAAGACACAAGAGTGACTATTTGGGCAGTAAATATTAACAAATGTATACTCATAGTTAAACAGGGAACCTTTAATAAATAGGTACCTTCCTTCAGAGTCAGACTCCATTGCTTTTAAAATAAATGGTGTATTCCTATCAAAACCAATTGCTATTCCTTGAGATCTTTTATTGGGGGACTATCCATGGAACCAAACTGGGAAACCTTTTGAACTCAGTCCAACTCTAGAGGACCAGTTAAGATGAGTTTCTTGCAAAACGACAATATTTGATGACCAACTCTTCAATTCTTGCATTATTTGGTACCTTTTATTGGGACTATTTAAACCTCTCACATTTTAAGTAACTAATTTTAAGGGCATCCTCTCTCAAATGTGTAAGGCATAAGCTGAAAGAGGCATTCAACCATAGGAGAAAGATATAATTCTTCCACTTCCTTTAGGATAATCCATTTGACTAACAAAAAACTTATAAAATAACCCAACAACTCAGCCCTACCCCACCTATTTTACCCCATTCAGACTTTTTTATACCAGTCCCCCCCTACACAAATTGTGTGCGCCCAGCCTGACAGGGCCTTCCCTGGGGGGTTTTATATGCCTGCGTGAACCCCCAGGCCCCATTCCCCTTTCGAGAATGGTTCTAAGGGTGCAGGCAGGCATCGCCAAACCCCAGTGTGCCCCGTGAGTGATGCTCACAGCCTTGCCATCCCACCTCCCCCTTACCACATGTTTCGCTGCTTTACCATTTATTCCCGTTTTAATTCTAATCTTAGGACTCTATACTTTGTTCCATTATTGACCTAACTTTGCCCACTCTGGGTTTTTTTTTCCCAGTTTTCCAAGTTGACCAGTGGTATATCTAGTTTGCTGAAAAAATCTTTCAAATCTTCCGGAAATCGCAGAGTAGCTGAAGTCTCCTCATTTGTCGCCGTTAAACAAGCTGGAAAACCCCATCTATAGGAGATATTTTTCCCTTGTAGCTGGGTTATCAATGGTTTCAACACTCTCCTGCGGGCTAACATCTCTTGTCATAGATCTGTGAAGATCAATATTTTAGCTCAATTAATTTAAATCGGTGCAGCGCTTCTCATACCACGTGAAATTTCTTGCTTAATTTCATAATCAGAGAATCCTGCTATTATGTCTCTTACGGTGTCTGTTGGTGGATTAGCTATTTTTTGTATTCTATGTACTCTTTCAAAGCGTATAGGAGATGATATTTCTTTTTTCAATACTTTGTTAAACACTTCACAGTCCATTTTCTCTAGATCAGAATTTTTCACTGTCTCTGGCAGACCCCGAATTCTTAAATTGTTACGTCTATTCAGGTTTTCTTGGTCTTCAAGCCCGTAGCGGATGTTCCTCATTTCCAGCCAATCCAATTCAGCTCTCTCCCACAACTCCAAAATGGCTTTTTTATGAACATCTCTATGAGCTTCAGATTGTTCCACTCTTTGCAGCACATTCTATATATCCATTCTTGTGGCATTCAGTTTTCCTTTAATCATGCATTCTAGGTGAGACATCATATCTGACATATCTTGCTTTGTGGGAAGTGCTTGTAAGCTGTATGTTTCCCTCTCCATCCTCTGTTGTTTTTGATCTATTTGCAGTACTCCCTTATCAGCCAGATCAGTTTTATTTGTCAACCCCTCTAACACTGGAGGAACTTCCTCCACATTCTCAACTGTCAGTTCTGTACTTTGCTCTATTTTATCCCGTACCATATATGTATTAATAGAATTACAATTCCCACTTTCCGCTTGAGTAGTTTGAGTAGTAGCCAATGCTTTCTAAGAACCCTATTTACCCACTGATACTGGGTTGTCAAAACTGCCCATTAAAATGTATGAGATTCACCAGATGTGGAACTTTTAGGGATTAATAAAGACCTACAGTCTAAATTAGATGCAGAGATCAAGCTTATCATACAATTTTTGAAGGAATCTATCCTTGCTTTGTGCTGATGATCTATGCTGGGTTGATGATCCTTTGAGTGGAGTGTCTTTACTGATGATTTATGCTGGATGAATAGTCTTTCAAACGGGCTCACAGAGTGTTACCTTTTTCATGAGCGCATTTAGATCTCCAGTACTGAGATTTATATTATTCACACAAGCACTGGAAGCATTTTATTAGCAATTTCTATGGCACTGGGAACACTGTTTAATCACTAGATTCAATCTACTATCAATGAGGACTCTAATTTCTTCTTGCCTCTCTTCTATAAAGGTCAGGTTTGTGGAGTACACAACTAATATTTATCCTGTGGACAGATTTTCCCACCTGAGATGTGGATCTCTGCAGCTCCTCCAGAGTAACAATGGGCCTCTTGGCTGCTTCTCTGATTAATGCTCTCCTTGTCCGGCCTGTCAGTTTAGGTGGACGGCCATGTCTTGGTAGGTTTGCAGTTGTATAAAAAAGAGAGAAGGAAAACACTGCGCTACCATACAACCGTACTCTATAATGTGCTCTGTGAATGACACAACCAAGCAGCTGACACACAAACAAACCAAGTCTAGATTAACAAAATAACAGAAAGTGCAGCGCTAGGTGAAACTATAAAAAATAGTGAAAAAAATCACTGCGGTGAGTGACTTTTGACCCAGGTGGGGTTAATAATATGAAATTCTATTCAGTGATAACATACACAAGTGGATAGTAAACTTCAAGCTCAAAATAAATACTCAGGTATACAAAAGTGAAAAAAAGGAAAAATAAAAATCGACATAGTGACAAATAGTCTCTGAACTGGTAACTAAATAGTGTCCACTAATATCAATTTTGCAAACTGAAGATTCAGATATTCCATTGACCCGGACTACTGGAGACTTTCAATCATCTACAGGATATTCACTGAAAGAGATTGGTACTCTTACCGGAGATGGTGGACACCAATACCATATAGCAATGTGTCATGAAGGCTTATGCCGCGTACACACGGTCAGAGAATCCGTCGGAATGCGTCTTATCGGACCGTGTTGTCAGATAATCTGACTGTGTGTGATATGCATCTGACTGGTTCCGTCCGAATCTCCGTCGGACCCAATTTTCCAACATGTTGGAAATATTTCCCGACCAACTGGGCCGGTCGGACGTAATCCGATCATGTGTAGAGAATTTTGATTGGACCAAGTGCCACGCATGCTCAGATCAAATTCCTACATCAAAGCTATTGGCTACTAGCCTGAATCTAGTCCCATCGTAACGAAATTACGTCATCACGTTCTGAAAGATCGGATTTTTCGACAACTTAGTCCGACCGTGTGTATGCAACAGTTTCGGACACAATCCATCAGACTAAATCTGACGGACAAAATCCAATGGATTTGGTTGTGGAAATCTCCGACCGTGTGTACAGGGGCTTAGAGAGGCCCAGAAGGCCTACCGAGGAAAGATTCACAACAGATGGTAGATCTCCTCCGGACTGGCTGTCACTCTCCTTGATGTCCAATTTCTCGGTCAGCTTACCAAGGTGTAGACCTCCACGGATTATAACAGACTTCAACTGGTCTCAACCAAACTTGATCCGGAATGGCTCCAAAAGGCTCACCATAAGGAGGAAAGCATGAAAAAAATGCTTTGCATAGTGAAGTTCATCCACTGAAGGCTTATTTGTAAAAAATGTAGTACATAAAAAAGCACAAAATCACGTGATAAAATATAAGATAAAAAGGAAAAGCAATATGGGGAGCAGGAAACGCTAGCCCCTTAGGTTTGCAGTTGTGCCATACACTTTCCATTTTCATATGATGGGTTGAATGGTGCTCTGTGAGATGTTCAAAGCTTGGGTATTTTTTTTATAGCCTAACCCTGCTTTAAAGTTCTCTAGAACTTTATCCCTGACCTGTCTGGTGTGTTCCTTGGCCTTCATGATGCTGTTTGCGCACTAATGTTCTCTAACAAACCTCTGGGGGCTTCACAGAACAGCTGTATTTATACTGAGATTAAATTACACACAGGTGGACTCTAATGACTTCTGAAGGCAATTGGTTCCACTAGATTTTAGTTAGGGGTATCCAAGTAAAGGGGGCTGAATACACATGCACGCTACACTTTTCACATATTTATTTGTAAAAAAATGTTGAAAACCATTTATCATTTTCCTTCCACTTCACAATTATGGGCCACTTTGTGTTGGTCTATCACATAAAATCCCAATAAAATACATTTATGTTTTTGATTGTAACATGACAAAATTTCAGTGGGTATAAATCCTTTTTACGGCACTGTATATGGTTATTCATTTATTTAATAGAGAACAGGATATGCTACAGCAGGCACATACCAGGAATGTTAAGTTTTGGGGTAGCAAACGCTTTAACTCTTGCAGTGCAGGTGCAGACCCACTGCAATGGAAAATATTCAGAATTAGTGGAGTTGTGCTTTAAAACAATGTACAATATACATATCGGTTAGTCCTTATAATGCTTAAATAATCACAGGGAGTTCCAGGCTGGTGCGGCCCAGTGTGATCACAATGTAAAAGCAATAAACTAATAATAATAGCAAGAAGTAATAGACCATATAAAAGCCTAGCAGGGGCAATGGATGCAATAATAGGACACACAGAACCTAGCGTGTAAGATGGGACATGTCCTGTGCTGTTAATATGAGTGGCTTGTTAGATCAAACCATGCATATAATGAGGTGGTGCTATTTTTTCAGCCAATTATAAAGATCAGGATTTGTATTGTAATTCAGTTTTTAATACAATTAGCAGAGAACATTTATTTCATGTCATAATCAATATTGGCCACTAGAGGGAACCTTGTACATTTAGTTCTTTCCATAGTCATGGGACCTCTGCCTGGTTACTTTACCCTGGAGTTTCATTCAGCTTGCATCAGTGAGTTGTGACTGTGCTGCCAATTTACTATGCCAATTAAATATTGTATTTCCAGGGCCTGACTTACATCGCTGCTGGAACTAGTTACATGCTGTTTGATCAGCCAGTGCATCAGTATCCTCCGGGTGTTAAAAAGGTTCATTCCCAACTCGTCCCTAGCGGCAGTCCAGCACCTACAGCGACTGCGAGAACAAGCAGAATATTGCTGAAGGGCGAAGCAGCGAATTCATTAAATAGTGTTGTGAGAATTATATTTGTTGACATTTGAAAGAAACACCTTACTTTATGCAAAAATCTTTAAATATCTATCTATCTATCTATCTATCTATCTATCTATCTATATATATATATATATATATATATATATATATATATACACAGTATTTTACAAAAGTGAGTACACCCATCCCATTTTTGTAAATATTTTATTATATCTTTTCATGTGACAACACTGAAGAAATGACACTTTGCTACAATGTAAAGTAGTGAGTATACAGTTTGTATAACAGTGTACATTTGCTGTCCACTCAAAATAACTCAACACACAGCCATTAATGTCTAAACTGCTGGCAACAAAAGTGAGTACACCCCTAAATGTCCAAATTGGGCCCAAAGTGTCAATATTTTGTATAGCCACCATTATTTTCCAGCACTGCCTTAACCCTCTTGGGCATGGAGTTCACCAGAACTTCACAGGTTGCCACTGGAGTCCTCTTCACCTCCTCCATGATGACATCATGGAGCTGGTGGATGCTAGAGACCTCGCACAAAAGGGCATCAATTTTGTTTGGGTACAACGTCACACGACTGCGCAACGTCAGTTAAAGTGACGCAGTGCCATAGAGCAAAAAATGGCCTGGTCATTAAGGGGTCAAATCCTTCCGTCCTTAAGTGGTTAAAAAAAGTGAGTTAACCTTTTGACCTTTGAAGAACAGTGCCAGCTATTAAGTAATGTCCTTGTCATCACAGTCATGTGTCATGATGTGCTGTGACCTGACCCCCCCTGCAACTTGGATAATGTCTCTGGTCAGTTAATCAATGATCAGTCAACATTGGCAAAGTTAGTTCTCTTGGATTGCTGGTTTTATTATTGTGTACTGTCATATTTGGAAACCAAAAGTAAGTTGTGTACGGTAAGTAAGTGCTGCCACCTTCAGATACCTGTACAAGCCAGTGGTAGGTTTCAGAATTCTCGTCCTCTCCACCTGGTTCCCTCAGGTGCCTTTGCACCATGCGGTTTCATGCACACGAAAGTGCGCTGTGTGTTTAGATGCGTGATGGTGATATTAACAATTAATGGCACCCCTACGCATCTGCTAAAAAGCATTTTTCCTGCGGGTGCAGGAATGCATGGGATTTATAGTTATTCCCACATCTGCGTAAGTGTGGGCCTAATCCTTAGAGAACTTCTCTGTTGAACATGTTATACAGTATATTGTTATTACTTTTGATTTCTTATTCATCCTTCAGTTTTATTAATTTGTATTGTATTTTGTGTTGCAATTGATTTTTGTATCTGTATCTGTGAGTGCCAAGCCAGGGACCCAGCAGTGAAGAGGGGGGTGATGCTTGAGGAAGATACCAAGTGCTACAGTGAAAGAGCTCAGGGAACCCAGTGGCTAGTGCATGGGTCTTCAAACTATGGCCCTCCAGTTATTCAGGAACTACAATTCCCATCATGCCTAATCATGTCTGTGACTGTCAGAATTTTACAATGCCTCATGGGATGTGTAGTTTTGCAACAGCTGGAGGGCCGTAGTTTGAGGATCCCTGGGCTAGTGGGTCTGAAGTCTAGTGAGAGAGACTGGGAGCTCATTGAGTGAAGACCCACAGTGAGTGAGTGTGGGGTAAAGAGAATTGTTCATGTTGCAGATAGTTGAATACATTTACCGTTAGTAACTGCTACAAGATTGTTGCCATAGGAGTCAGCGGTCCTACCTATACAGAAGTGGTGTCTGACTGGAGGCCTTCACCTGTATAGCTGTCTACCTTTAGAAGTCTTAGAGTCTGCCAGTAAACATTGCATCTACCTAAGGGTGTCCTGACCTTATTCTTCTCTCCCACAGTTCTGTTTAAGAGGCAATAAATCTCTTCGCATTCAAAAAGTGTCTGGCGCCCACCTGTTCATCTTACATTACACCAACTATGCATTGTAACCCACTGTACATTGAAGGATGTCAGCTGTCCCTAACTCTGGAGGTCATCATTGGTCTTCAGGGGCACCAGGACTTTGCTACAGATATACATACACATTATATACATATATATATATATATATATATATATATTTATTATATATATAAACTTTGGTGGTCTAACTGCTATGATCTGATCAATGCAGAAGGAACAGTAATGATCAAGAGCATATTCTAACATCCAGATTGTTTTCACAGGAAGGGAATGTCCATTAGGATGGTCAATTTCCAATCGAAACAAGAGTGTCTGCCACCCCTCTCTGCCAATCTCTCCACATGTTTCCATTCAAACAACTTACAAAGCCATCCACAACTATTCCCCAAGCTACATCACTAACCTGGTCTCAAAATATTGACCTGAATCTCTCTCTTCGGTCCTCGCAAGAGCCTCGGCCTCTGATTCTTCTTGTACCAAATTGTATTATAACTATAGTGTCTGCCTTAATTTTGTAAAGCTCTGTGAAAACCGTTGGCGCTATATAAATCCTGTATAATAATAATAATTATAGTCACCAGACCCGCGCAATACAGGCTGATTGCAACTCCCATGTGTATGGCTACCTTTCTACATTTTAGTTAGTGGAGTGCATTCGAGAGATTACCATACTAATAATAGTGATGTTGGTGGGGAAATCTCCCCTGAGGTGCCTTTGTGTTGACTGCCCCCACCAGAACACACTGTCAGTGCTGGCAGCAATTGGCTGCCAGTGCTCATCTAATGTGGGCGGAAGGCTGGTTTTCCAGCATGCCCATTCAACAGAAGCTGGTTGTGTGTACAAGGCTTTAACTAGTAGATGTTTAAACAAACATCTTTACGAATATTCATATGAACATTCATATGAAAATTCTTTGTACATTCGATGACTGGGAAAATTTTGTTTGCAAGTACTCCAACTTTACTTTTAACATTCAAATATTTCATGAATATAATTTGCCAAATGAAGACACATACTGTTAAAAATCTGTTTATTCTGGAATATTTTTTCACTTGGCTCCTTTTCACTGTATTAGAAAACGTATGTCATTTTGACCCCAATAACAATTAGAAAATTACAGGAACATTCTTAAAAGCAAAGTATGGCTTTAAAAAAAACACACAGTCACACTCACCTAAATGGCTGCAGCACCAATCCCAGCTGCATCTGTGCTCCGTTGCCTCTAAACCAAGAATCAAGCAATCAAAAAACACTAGTGACTCAGTTCTTGGTCTTCAGCCTGCAGTGAGCTGGTGACTATCACTGGAGCGCTGGGCAGTGGAGGGGGTGGGAGCAGGTGGCTCAGGCTCTCAGTGGCTCGCTGAGAGGTTAAGCCAGCTGCCGGTCCAGGCATTTGGGTGCATCCCGACCATATGGTTGTGATCATTTCAGAGCCCGGCCTGGCTCTATGACATCAGCCAACAGCAGGCTTTAGCTCACTGTCTGCTGAAAATGGGTTTTAGTGCTACAGAACAAACTGCACTGCTGTGATCCACAGGAAAAGTACAGCCGAATGAGCTTTGGCTATACTTCTTTAAAATGAAACATTTAGAATGAAATTCTATTAGTGTATATTCAGCTTTGTGTGGACATTCACAGGTCTGTTTACCCCATATCAATGAGTCAGACAGAACTGATACAATTTAATTACACAATCTAATCAGTCCTTCTTGGAAATTCAAGATCTTCATTAATCCTCATTACCAAACTTGTCTCTATGTAAGACATCAGTTGGGTCTGGATGTCATTAGGACAGAGCAGATTCACACAATTCACCTTTATTCCAGAGTAGCCTGGCTTCACTGAATGTCTATTTCCAGAATCCCCTCCGTGTGTTTAGCAGCATATTACACAATTAGGTACGCTGAAAATTCTCAATATAAACAAAGCCGTGGCAGATAATGACCATGGCCAATGTAATAATTATCCTGGGCTGCTCTTACATAGTATCCAGTGTTTACAACCCTCGGCTGGGGAATTCATACAATTTGTTTTTGGCATATTTCGGGAGGTGTTCTTCAGATTCTTGGTGCTATCGTATGTAAACTTCACAAACTGCTGTCTTGGATGGAACATTTTTGTAGAGGGAGAGAGAAGTACATTGTTGGAAAACAAGTGTATAAGTGCTGCAACCTTCCCACATAAAATCTCTACCCGGGGCTCAGACCTTGAGGCTGCTGACACCTCCAATGTACCAGAATAAGGAAAGGGATGGTCGGCACTCAGGATGACATCCAAAATAGTATTCCTTTATTAAATACATTTACAGAGCTGTAAAACAGCCTACGTGTTTCGAACGTTAGTCCAAGGGCCTGCCTGATTGCATACAAATTGAAACTCCTAAGGTTTGACCTATTATATGGTTTTGGTAAATCTGAAGGAAAAAATCAGCAGAAAATCTGATAGATTTTCTGCTGATTTTTTCCTTCAGATTTACCAAAACCATATAATATGAGGTCAAAACTTAGGAGTTTCAATTTGTATGCAATTAGGCAGGCCCTTGCACTGCATGGTTTTGGTAAATCTGAAGACAAAAATCTGCAGAAAATCTGATAGTGTGTATGGGCCTTAAGTCATAGCCATGACTTAGGACTAATGTCCAAAATGCTTAGGCTCTTTTACAGCTCTGTACATGTATTTAATAAAGGAATACTATATTGGATGTCATCCTGAGTGCTGACCATCCCTTTGCTTATAGCAGTACATTGTTCTCTTCAGCCAACGGTACCTTCCTTGTGTACCAGCCTACAAAATGTGCTCTTTAACCACTTCCCTAATGGGCACTTTTACCCCTTCCTGCCCAGGCAAATTTTCAGCTTTCAGTGCTGTCACACTTTGAATGACAATTGCACAGTCATGCAACACTGTACCCATATGGAATTATCATTTTTTTTCACACAAATAGCACTTTCTTTTGGTGGTATTTAATCAACACTGGGTTTTTTATTTTTTGCTAAACAAAGAAAAAAAAACAACAATTTTGAAAAAAAAAAAGCATTTTTCATAAAAAATTTGTTAGAAAATTTTGCCGGTAATTTTTCTCCTTTACTGAGGTGTGCTTATGAGGCTGCACTCATGGGCACTGATCAGGTGGCACTGGTGGGCACTGATGAGGAGGCACTGATAGGTGGCACTGATGGGGACTGATTGGCAGCACTGATGGGCACTGATAGGTGGTACCAATGGGCACTAATTGGCAGCACTGGCGGGCACTGATTAGCAGCACTAGTGGGCATTGATTGGGAGAACTGGTGGGCACTGTTGGGACTGCACTGATAATCAGTTCCCTGATCATCAGGGCTGATGTCCCTTTAACAGACGCCGGCTATCGGCTTTCTTCTTCTCACCTTACTCTGTCAGCGTGAAGAAAGAAAGCTGATAACCAGCTTCTGTTTACATCCTGTGATCAGCTGTCTCATTGGATGACAGGTGGTCATGTGGTAAAGGTCTGCTGCAACTGGCCCTTTACCCGGATCTGTGATCACTGCCCCTGGCAAAGTAAGCCTGTGCTGTAGCCATCTTTCGGCTATAGCATGGGTAGGAAGTGATCAATGTGTCCATTAAGGTGTTGATTACTGCTATCAAACCAGTGCTATTATCTATATCATCTAGTCAAATGTTTTTGTTAATTTTTTTGGCTAGCTGTTTTAAAGTGAACTGGGTTTAAAGTGAACTTGAATTTAGGTTTGGCATTAAAAGAAGACACTTAGGTGAATGTCATATACCAAGTAGAGTGGTTATAGGGGCCAAAACCCAAGGGGTGCTCTTATGTGCAAACTTTGACAAAGTCTTGTGGTCCACCACTAGGACCCACCCTTCTCACCATTCATGCATGGGCTTGGGCATGTTCAGATGCTAGTCCGAGCCCATGTGAGTGAGCCCTCCAGGAAAAATGTCATTCTATTGGTCTTATCATAAGCAACTGTGGCATTCCATGCCCCCCAGTCGAACATATAAAAGGGGCGTGTATATGTGCTGCTGCTAGGCAAAAAATGCTTTGGCCGCAGATGATTGGCCCAGTACAATGACAGTTTCATGGCAGACTCATTCACCTGGGTTCAGACTAGGATCTGAACATGCCAAAGCTCATCCCTACTCAATATTGGCCCGTACAAATGGTGGGCACAATGTTTAGCCCCCTGGTGTGACCCTTGAGGCCCTCTTTTACACCATCTTACTTTTTTCTGTAATGTCAATTTAGTTTCTCTTTTTATGTTTAGAAAAAAATATTCTTTTTATAAAGGGTCTTGCTGAAAAAAAGAAAATCATGTCAATTTTAACAGTGCTGTATGGAGCACAAATGCAAAAGCATTGACTTGTAAAGGCAGCACAGTGACTTAGTGGTTAGTACGTCTGCCTTCCGCCTTTCAGAAATACTAACCCGGGGCACACTTGGATCCCTGAAACCCGTTGGCTACTTTTTGGATTGTCCCCTTTATTGGAATAAAATTGTATCTGGACCTCTTAGCAGTGGTGTAGCACTTCAATTTCCATGCTTTTAAATTATTTTACAAGCCAAGGAGTCTGTGAAGATCCTCTGAGACATAAAAGCTACCTGCCTGGCAACCAAATTATTTACATCAACGTTAATCCTTTAAGATAGAAATACCAATAGGATAGCCTTATGGGTCCAGTGCTAGTTTTTCCACTTTCCTTAACTCTTCCTTCTCTCCTTCTCAAGTGGCTGTCCATTGTTTGGTTACATTTTCCATTACTTAACCATTACTTAACCACTTCGCGCCAGGAGGACGTCCTGGGACTGCCTCGACTTTCCGGGGTTATATATGATGCCTGAGGTTACAGACATCATTCAGATATCGGCATTTTCAGCCGACGATTCCCTGCACCATAAGAACGATCCCTGCACCATAAGACTCCGCTTCCATCGATGAGTCAGACACAGGATCCGCCGGCCCCCGGATAATGATCATAGAGATGTTCGGCGGACCAGATGAAGAAAAATTTTGACACTTTTCTGCGCTTCTGAAGGGGTGTAGGGAAGAGAGGGCTGCAGATAAACAAGTAAAACATATGTCGGAGGATTTGTTTCCTCTCGTGAATCATCTGAGGCTGTTCACTTCACTGGGTGTATCGGAGGGTTTACAACCACTTTAAAGTAGACCTTCAGTAATTTTTTCAACTTTCCATCTATTAAATCTTCTGCCCTTGTTGTTTTAACTTTGGATAGTAATTTTTTTTTCTGCCAGTAAATACCTTATACAACCCGCTTCCTCTTTCTTGTTTGGAAAAAAAAGGTATGACATCAGAGCTCTCTCTCTCACACTCTTGTGAGAGTTTGCCAGGAAGGGAGGGGGGGGAGAGGAGTACGAGATGAGTCATAAGAGGGCCAATACATGCTGCGTGGCTGTAGAGCTGGAGGTGTGCCTCTAAGTGTCTGTGTAAATCCAGAAAGTGAACAGGCAGCAGCCCATTGATTTCAATGGGCAGGGGCTCTTTAGGAGTTGTGTATACACCGCTCCTAAAGCACCTCAAAGAAGCTCCTTGCAGGACTTTTTTTTACATCCTGCCAGGGCAGTGTCCCAGTGTGGAAGCACTTGGGCTTTCACACTGGGATTGCAGATGAGGCATTTTTCAGGCGCTTTACAGGTGCTATTTTTAGCGCTAAAGCGCCTGAAAAACACCTCCTGTATGAAAGGGGTCTAAGGCTTAATGAAAAGTTGCCCATACTCTGCATGATATTTGCTGAATTCCACTCGATGAGCCCTAAGTCCCGTGTCTTTCTGCTGCTCCATTCCTCTGTTATCAGCATGATAATGTCTAACAAGTTCTCTGACACGGGAGTTAAAAGCAGCTGGAAATTTGTGTCAGGGAGGGTGCATAGAGATAGATTAGCAGAGAGCTTGTCTATTCACAACACAGCTCTGCATGTTTCTTCATTAATATGTCTATGTGGGTGTGCCTTTCCTCCAATCAGCTTTCACACAGTGTATGCCCAGACTCCTCTCCCACTGCTGGAACAGGAAGAAAAAATTCTAACACGATGTGCACTTTCTAAAGAATATAGAAAGGGAAAGACAGCAGATATACATGTAAAACTTATGTATGAGGATTTGTTTCATCCCTGTGTGTGTATCATCTAATGCTGCATACACACGGCCAGAATTTCCGATGGAAACAGTCCAATGGGAGCTTTTCATCTGATTTTCCGACCATGTGTATGCCCATCGGTCTTTTTCTGTCAGCATTTCCGACGGTCTTTAGATTCAGAGCCTGTTCTTAATTTTTCAGACGGAAAACCTTTCTATCGGATTTTTCGATCGTGTGTATGCAATTCCAAGTCCGACACTTAATATTCCGACGCATGCTCGGAAACAATTTGACGCATGCTCGGAAACAATTCGACACATGCTTGGAAACATTAAACGTCCTTTTTATAGTGCCGTCGAATGTGTTGTATGTCACGGTGTTATTGACCATCGGAATTTGGTGTGACCGTGTGTAGGCAAGACAGTTTGAGCGAAATTCCATCGGAATTCCAATGGGAAAACCATCAGAGCTTTTTCTGACGAGAATTCCGATCGAGTGTACCCAGCATTAGGCTGTTCCCTTCACTGGGTACATGTGAGGGTTTACATCCACTTTAAGTTAAAAAAAATTCAGACTTACTGTCAGTATGTCAGTAAGTTTGTAAGGGACGGCCATGTTTTTATATTTTAGGACACAGAGGTTTGGAGAGGAGAACCCACAGACCTCAGCCAATGAAATCAGAGGTGTGACCTGTTGATGGAACATTTTCCGGAGACGTGCGGCCACTATCACTAGCACAGCTTCAATTAGAGAAGCCATCTGGCATGAGCTCAGTCCACTTCAATAACGGGGCTGGGAATGGATTCAAGCGACTAAGCTTTCTGCTTGGCTGATTGTCAAAGTCCACAAGAAAAACAATCTTCAATATATTGCAACACTACCATCAACACAAACTAGAGATGAAGAAACTGGGCTTCTGTACTCACCCAGCCATTACTATTCCTAGGTGAAAGATTCAAATTAGCTGCAACAGCTCCATGATTGAAACAATAAGATCCGTGCCACTGATGACTTTATATGGTCTCTTTATGAAAATCTTATAACCTTATTTTTGTATGACATCCATAAGACATCCACAAATTATAGATTCTTCTGTGTCAAACCTATTTTTGTGCCAACAGCTAAAATTCAACTTAAAGTAGAACTATAGGCATAACTATTATTTTCTTTTTCATTTTGGATAGAGCAAGGGAGGGTTATAACCCCTGTCAGTTTTTTTTTTCCCAGCATCCATGTGCCATTGCAGAGATTTCCTTTCACTTTCTGTCCCATAACTAAACAGGAAGTGAGAAGAAATCATTCCAAATGATCCACTTGACCTCCGGAAGATTCACCCACCCCTCCATGACCAGGCCATTTTTTGTCACGCGGCACTGCGTTATTTTAACTGACAATTGTGTGGTCGTGCGACACTGTACGCAAATAAAATGTATGTCCTTTTTTACCCACAAATAGAGCTTTCTTTGGGTGGTTATTGATCACCTTTTCGGTTTTTATTTTTTATGCTATAAACAAAAACAGACTGACAATTTAAAAAAAAAAGATTTTTTTTTTACTTTCTGCTACAAAACAAAGCCAATAAATGTATTTATTTTTTTTAAATCTAATTTTTTCATAAATTTAGACCAATATGTATTCTGATACATGTTTTTAGTAAAAAAAAATCCCAATAAGTGTATATTGATCAGTTTGCGCAAAAGTTATAGCCTCTACAAACTATGGGATATTTACATTTTTAATTTTTTTTTATTTTTACTAGTAATGGGGGCGAACTGCAACTTATAGCGGGATTGCGATATTGTGGTGGTCGTTCGGACACCAATTGAAACTTTTTACACTTTTTGGGGACCAGTGGCACTAATACAGTGATCAGTGCTAAAAAATATGGCTGGGAAGGGGTTAATATCAGGGGCAAGCAAAGGGTCAAAGGGTGTGCCTAGATGGTGTTTACTTACTGTGGGGGAGGTTTTTACTAGGGGAAGACATGGATCCATGTCCCTGCTTTACAGGAACACAGGATCCATGCCTTCCCTCCTGACAGAATGGCGATTCGCCTTATTTACATGGGCAGACTGCTGTTCTGCCTGTGTACTGCATGATTGGTGGGTGCCGGCAGAGATCAAGCCGTGGTACCCAGCCATCAACTCCTGCTGTCAAGATTGACAAGGGGAGAGAGCTGCCGGTGGCACGCATTTGCGCCTGCTACCCCGAAGTGCAGGATCTGGTATATATATATATATATATACATATATATATATATATATATATATACACACATACTTGATCCTGCACACAGGGGTCACCCTGTAGCAGTAAAATTGCTATAGGGTGGTTGTTAAGTGGTTAGGAATTCCTTGAGAACCCCCAGGTCCCCAGAACTCTTGTCCTCATTGGAAGGTTTCCCCTCTATTACATTTCTGGCGACAACTTTATTTTCACTTTTAATGGTTTCTGGAGGACTGGGCCGACTTCTCAGTCGATAACTGGTACTATAGAAGGGGTGGGATTCACCAAAATGAGGAGGGTGCAGATCTGCTGGGAGTAAAGATGGGTAAAAAGTTAGAGGGGTTTTTAAACTAGGCGACGGGGGGGAGGGGGGGAATCAGAGGTAGAGATAGTCAGCGTGGAACATAGTCCAGAGGGTAGTATTGGGGGCATTAGTGGTAGGTTGACTAAAGCACATAAACCCAAGGTAAGTATAGTAGCAAGTCCTAGTTGCAGTCTTGGAACCCCCAATAAGAGGATTGTATGTGACTGGTCTAAACTATGTGGCATGTTCACCAATGCCAGGAGCCTGGGGGACAAGATGGGTGAACTAGAGATACTGTTGTATGAGGATGATTTGTGGCAATTTCAGAGACCTGGTTCAACAGCTCTCAACCATTTAAGGGTATACCCTTTATCGCAGGGATAGAGAGGGTAAAAAGGGGGAGGGGTATGCCTATATATCAAGAATAATGTACGTAATGTAAGTGAATGTGAGAGATGACATCACTAAGGGAGCTTGGGAGGAGGTGGAATCATTATGGGTAGAGCTCCAAAGGGATGAAGCTAAGAGGAAAATAATATTGGGCGTATGCTAAAGGCCACCTAACCTGAGGGAGGAAGGGGAGATGGACCTCCTATCAATATTTGGATTAGCAGCAAGAATGGGAAGTGTTATTATAATGGGGGATTTTAATTATCCAGACATAGACTGGGCGAAGGGAACCACGCATTTGTCTAAGGCTCGCCAGTTCCTAAATGTCTTGCAGGACACTTTCTTGGGTCAGATGGTAGACGCACCAACTAGAAATACTAGAAATACTCCAGTTTCCTCCAACACTCCAAAGACATGCTGGTAGATTAATTGGCTCCTGCCTAAATTGGCCTTAGTATGTGTATGAATGTGAGTTAGGGACCCTAGATTGTAAGCTCCCTGAGGGCAGGGACTGATGTGAATGTACAATATACTGTATATGTAAAGCGCTGCGTAAATTGATGTCGCTATATAAGTACTTATAATAAATAATGATGGACACAATTTCCAGGAAGAGAAATGTGGCACAGAACCTAGATGTTATTATGTAAGCTTTCACAAATTACTCAGAAACATTGTGTAACATACTTTTTTGGAACAGAGAATGAACGTTGGTATGTACATATTGCTGGATGGGTGTGTACCAACTGACCAATTACATGGTTTGTTGCATAAGCCATTCACTTGTGTGTGTAAAATGCAGAGAAAATAAATTGTAATAATGCATGTTTCCAACCTTTACAAACTTTTAATCTAATGTTAAATGCAGAATTGAAATGTGAAGAGCATTAGATACGATTATTACTACTTAGAGAGACCCTGTTTATGTTGTAATAACAATATACACCCACCTTCCAATTTTTTAGGCACACCTTACTAGTATCAGGTTGGGCCCCCTTTGTCTTCAGAACTGCCTATATTCTTTGTGGCATAGATTCAGCAAGGTGTTGGAAACATTCCTCTGAGATTTTAGCCCATATTGACATGATAGCATCACGCTGCTGCTGCAGATTGGTCGGCTGCACATCCATGATGCACATCCCAGAGGTGCTCTATTGGATTGAGATCTGGTGACTGTGGAGGCCTTTGGAGTACAGTGACTTCATTGTCATGTTCAAGAAACCAGTGGTGAGATGATTTGATTTTTGTGACATGGTGCATTATCCTGCTGGAAGTAGCCATCAGAAGATGAGTACATTGTAGTCATAAAGAGATGGGCATGGTCAGCAACAGTACTCAGGTAGGTCATGGTGTTTAAACGATGCTCAACTAGTACTAAGGGGCCAGAACTGTGCCAAGAAAATATCCCCAACACCATTACACCACCAGCCTGAACCGTTGATACAAGGCAGGATGGAGGATGGAGAAGTTGTAAAAATGTCCCATGTACACGAAGCCAAAAAAATGGCAGACGCCCCTAGGAGCAGCTGTAAAAATGTCCTTTGTGCATAAGGCCTAAATATCTAATATGAACTTCAGCTCATTTCCAGCTTTGCAAATTATACCTAGCCATGTGCCTGTACCCACAGTGCAGATTAAATAAATCATTTAAATATATATAAAAGGTTAGCAAACAAATAAACTGTAAATGATTAAGCTAAAGAGTGCAGGAAAAATACGATTTTATGGTGATGAACATCTCCATTGGAAGCAAGACTGTCAATAGTGCACAAAGCCAGGAACAGCTGTAAGTCCATCAGCACCTGGTGTTAGCCGGGTGATTTTTTGTGCTAGAAGTATGAAAATGTTATGAATAATATAAACATAGCTCCCAACTGTCCCTGATTTTAGGGGACTGTCCCTGATTTGGACCTCTGTCCCTCTTTCCTCCTCATTTGTCCCTCATTTTGGTCTGACCTATATAGATGTTTTTAAAATGCACTTTTTATCTATAAACAAGTGTTTTCCAGCACTAAACCTTTCACCTGATTTCTAAATTGCTGCATTTGTAAATTCCATAAGCCAATATAAAGGAAGAGCATTGGTAAAAAAGCACTCGTGGGTTTACCCAACCTTGTTTTTTTGTACAATTCTCCTTTAAGGGGGCGTGACAGGGGGCGTGTCCTATGCCTGCATGCCTAGATGCTTGCTAGGCTCCACTCTTGATATCTCAGTCCTGATCCAAACTGGTGCCGTCACACCGCAACGCTCCTTCGGATGGCCGGCAACTGTAAAAGCAGATGGCTTCAGATGCTTTGAAGCGCAGACCGATCCTCCTGCTCGATCAGCAGGGCAGTTCACAAGGATCCCTCTGGGGCAGTGCGATCCACTCTCTGCTGTAGGCCGCAGGGCTCTCCCAGCCCTGGGCACACAAACAGACCACCTGCTGTGTGTCGAATGGCGTCTGGATAGAGAGAAAACATGCCACATCTGTCTCTTTTATTTGCTTACCCAGCAGGCTGTTCTGTGGCTTGGCCTTGTGGGTAGGTGAACTGGTCATTGTGGGTAAGTAGTTCCAGAGAGAGTTAAACACAGGAGTCACTTGAACATTAAACTACATTTCCCTTAATGCCTTGCAGCTCTGTTTCTCAAGAATTGTGTCAGGCTAGGTGCAGATAACAAGTAACAGTTCAGGTGTGCTGATTATACAAAGAGTTCAAAGCACATACCATGAGCAGGTCTAAGCAGAGCAGGTCAGCTGGGACTTGTAGTACACCGCTGTAGACGAAGGTAGGTGATTGCTGGACCTTGTAGTTCACTGCTGTAGATGAGGATAGATGAGTGCTGGACCTTGTAGTTCACTGCTGTAGATGAGGATAGATGAGTGCTGGACCTTGTAGTTCACTGTTGTAGATGAGGATAGATGATTGCTGGACCTTGTGGTTCACTGCTGCAGATGTGGGTACTAGTAGAATCAGGCAAAGCGTAGTCTAGGCAAGCTGGGTCATACACAGGTAGATCAGAATCCAAACGGTACAGAATCAGAAGCAAGCAAGGAAGGTCAAACAAGCCGGGTCAAACACGAAAGTCACAGAGCAAATATCAGCTGGATCAAACACAAGTGAACTCTAACACGAGCGCTGACTGAATGCTGATACAGGTGATTTAAACGTGAGCTGGCCAATCACTGTTGTTTCCCAGACACAGGCTGTGTCAGGTGAGTTGTGCTGGGTCCTAAAGGGATTCTAGCACTGACAGTACCCCCCCTTTCTCGAGGGGTTGCTCCTGCACCCCCAGGCTTACTTGGATAACGGAGATGGAACTTCTTCTTAAGTCGATCAGCATGAAGATCACGAGCTGGTACCCAAGATCGATCCTCTGGGCCGAACCCTTTCCAATGAACAAGATATTGTAAGGAATTGCGCACTTGTCTGGAATCAAGAATAAATGCCACTTCATATTCTTGACTGTCCAACACATCCACAGGTTCTGGTTCATTTACTAGGAGGCTGGAATGAACAGGTTTCAACAATGAAACATGAAAGACATTTGGAATGCGCATGGATGGGGGCAGTTTTAATCTGTAGGACACAGGATTAACAATCTCCGAGATTTCATAAGGCCCGATGAATTTTGGGCCAAGCTTTTTAGATGGAACATGCAGGGACAGATTCCGAGATGATAACCACACTTTGTCACCAACTTTATATTCTGGTGCCTTTGAGCGCTTCTTGTCAGCATTTTTCTTAAAAGCCTGCACAGAGCGGGAAATAGCATGATTTACATCGGACCAGATTTTGGAGAAATGTTCAATCGTGGTGTTGGCATCTGGAACATCAGAGGGCGGAAGATCAAAGGAGCACACACGAGGATGCAACCCGTAAACACAAAAGAAAGGAGAGGTCCCTGTAGATGTGCTGGCACAATTATTAAAGGCAAACTCTGCCCATGGAAGGATGTTGACCCACTCCACCTCATCTTTGGCCATCAGACAACGTACCATCTTCTCTAGAGTCTGATTAGTCCTTTCTGTTTGGCCATTAGTCTCAGGATGATATGCTGAAGAATATGATAATTTAATCCCCAGCTGAGAGCAAAGGGCCTTCCAAAACTGAGCTATAAACTGAGAGCCACGGTCAGAGACAATGTTAACTGGTGCCCCATGGAGCCTGAAAATGTGCTTAATGAATAAAGATGCCAGTTCTTTAGCAGATGGAAGCTTCGGAAGCGGAATAAAGTGGGCCATTTTACTGAACCTGTCTACCACCACCCAGATCGTGGAACATCCCTGGGACAGAGGCAAGTCTGTGATAAAGTCCATAGATAAATGGGTCCAGGGACAGGTAGGTATTGGTAGAGGACGAAGGAGACCGGGGGGCTTAGAGGTACTGCTCTTGCTTCTGGCGCAAACTTCACAGGCCTGGACGAAGGCTAACACATCCTGCCTAAGCGATGGCCACCAGAGGTTGCGAGAGACAATCTCAAAAGTTTGTCTAAACCCTGGATGTGCTGCAGGTTTTGATGCATGTACTTGTTGCAATACCTGCAAACGAAGAGCCAGGGGCACAAAGAGCATACCAGGGGGAGTGGAGGGAGGGGCTTCAGCCTGTGCTGGTAACAAGGCCTCAGAGATGTCAGTCTGGGTAAAAGCCAAAATCCTATCCTCAGAGATAATGGGTTGAGGAGGAAGCGGAGGAGGAGACTCTGATAAAAAACTGCGAGACAAGGCATCGGCCTTAATGTTTTTTGGACCTGGTAAATAAGAAATTGTAAAGTCAAATCTGGAGAAGAACAATGACCACCTGGCTTGACGCGAGTTCAGTCTTTTAGCAGAACGGATATATTCAAGGTTTTTGTGGTCAGTCAGAACTATGAATGGATAGCGAGCTCCCTCCAGCCAATGTCTCCATTCCTCTAAAGCTAGCTTTATGGCTAAAAGTTCTCTGTTGCCTATATCGTAATTGCGTTCTGCTGGGGAATATTTACGGGACAAGAAGGCACAAGGGTGGATGGCAGCACTTACAGGATCTTTTTGTGACAAAAGCGCCCCCACTCCTACTTCAGATGCATCTACCTCTACAATAAAAGGTAGCTCAGGAACAGGATGGCGTAGAATTGGTGCAGAGGTAAAGGCTTTCTTTAACTGGGTGAAGGCTGCCTGGGCTTCAGTAGTCCATTTAAATGTACTAGGAGTCTTCCTGGTGAGAGAGGTGATGGGATGTGCAATGGTGGCAAAGTTCTTAATGAATTTTCGATAGAAATTTGCAAAGCCCAGGAAGCGTTGAACTGCCTTCAGGTCTGAAGGTGGTGCCCAGTCTAGAATGGCTTGAACCTTGGCTGGGTCCATGGTGAGACCTGTGTCAGAAATTAGATAACCCAGGAAAGGTACCTGTTTAACATGGAAAAGACATTTTTCAGGCTTTACAAAAAGGGAGTGAGTCTTTAGTCGGGCTAATACCGAGCAGACATGCTTCTGATGTGTTTCAAGATTGGGAGAGTAAATCAAAATATCGTCTAAATAAACAAGCATGAAGCGACCCATCATGTCACGGAAAATGTCATTCATGAAGTTCTGAAAGACGGCTGGTGCATTCCTGAGGCCGAAAGGCATGACAAGACATTCATAATGACCATCCTTGGTGTTAAAGGCCGTCTTCCATTCATCGCCTGCACGGATTCGCACCAGATTATAGGCTCCCCTTAAATCCAGTTTGGAGAAGATTTTGGCTCCCTGGATTTGAGAGAACAACTCTGTGATGAGAGGGAGAGGATACCGATTGGGAATGGTTATTTTATTTAGGCCTCTGTAATCAACACAAAGTCGCAGTCCTCCATCCTTCTTCGGGACAAAGAAGCATCCTGCTCCTGCGGGAGAAGTGGAGGGACGGATGAAACCCTTAGCTAGGTTTTCCTGGATGTATTCTTGCAAAGCAAGATTCTCTGGTTCAGACAGTGGAAAGACTCTCCCTCGAGGAGGTGTAGTGTCAGGCAAGAGGTCAATGGGACAATCATAACTGCGATGAGGAGGTAAAGTGTCAGCAATTCCTTTAGAAAACACATCCCGAAAGTCCTTATAACAAAGTGGAATCTGTTCTATTCCCACTTGACAGGTATCAAGTCGAACAGGGTGCTGGATGCAGCTCTTTTTACACTGATTGGACCAAGCCAGAATATCTCCTGTTGGCCAGTCAATTACAGGATTGTGCTTCTGAAGCCAAGGAAGGCCTAGGATCAAAGGAGTGGATGGAGAGTCAATGACAAGACAAGAAATCTTCTCCCAATGAAAAGCCCCTAATTGTAACTGGAAAGGGTTGGTGGATTGGAGCACTAGGTCTTGTGAGAGAGGCCGATTATCCACAGAGATCAGGCGGACTGGACAATCTAGAGCATGAGTTTCCAGGGACAAAGAGGTGATCAGAGTTTTATCAATAAAATTCTCAGCTGCTCCAGAATCCACCAAGGCCAGCAGTTCATGAGCCCCTGTCCCAAAGTGAATGACAGCGGGTAAAAGTATACGATTGTCCCCCTGGGGAGATGAGAGTAGACCTAAGGTGACCTCCCCGCAATCACCTAGGTCCTGGCGTTTCCCGGACGTGTAGGGCACGAACGGAGCATATGACCCTTGAGGCCACAGTATAAGCAGAGTCCCATATTACGCCTGCGTTTGTGTTCCTGGGCAGATAACCGGGTGGAGCCTAACTGCATAGGTTCTTCCTCAGATTTGGCACTGGAGATGGAATAATCAGGTGGTAAGGAAGGTATACAGTTTGCCACAGCCATCGTTTGTTCTCGCCTCCTCTCTCGCTGGCGGCGGTCAATTCTAATAGCTAGACACATAGCCTCCTCCAGTGAGGCTGGATAGGAGAAGTTGACCAGAGCGTCTTTAATCGCATCTGAAAGGCCAATTCTAAACTGGCTGCGGAGAGCTGCATCATTCCAGCCAGATTCCGGGGCCCACCTGCGAAACTCTGAGCAATACATTTCAGCTGTGGTAGTTCCTTGTTTTAAGTTACGCAGGGTCGATTCTGCAGTAGCAGCACGATCTGGATCATCATATAGCAACCCAAGGGCTTCAAAGAAGGCATCTACTGTTAGTAAAGCTGGATGGTTAGGTTCCAGGTTAAAGGCCCAAGCCTGGGGGTCACCCTGTAGTAGAGAGATAATGATTTGAACCCTCTGAGTTTCAGGGCCAGACGAGGATGGCCTCAACTTGAAATATAATTTGCAGCTGTTTTTAAAGTTGCAAAACGCTTTACGGTCACCAGAAAACCGGTCGGGCAAAGGAATTTTTGGTTCAGATGGAGTTTTAGTAATGGTGGTAGTAGAAGGAGATTGCACCTTGGTGAGCTCTGTGGCCATTTCCTGAACTTGATGCGATAAACGGCAAAGTTCTTGTGTAAACAACTGAGCCTGTTCAGGATTCATGATATGTTTCCCTTTATGTATTGGCTCGTGTTAATGTCAGGCTAGGTGCAGATAACAAGTAACAGTTCAGGTGTGCTGATTATACAAAGAGTTCAAAGCACATACCATGAGCAGGTCTAAGCAGAGCAGGTCAGCTGGGACTTGTAGTACACCGCTGTAGACGAAGGTAGGTGATTGCTGGACCTTGTAGTTCACTGCTGTAGATGAGGATAGATGAGTGCTGGACCTTGTAGTTCACTGCTGTAGATGAGGATAGATGAGTGCTGGACCTTGTAGTTCACTGTTGTAGATGAGGATAGATGATTGCTGGACCTTGTGGTTCACTGCTGCAGATGTGGGTACTAGTAGAATCAGGCAAAGCGTAGTCTAGGCAAGCTGGGTCATACACAGGTAGATCAGAATCCAAACGGTACAGAATCAGAAGCAAGCAAGGAAGGTCAAACAAGCCGGGTCAAACACGAAAGTCACAGAGCAAATATCAGCTGGATCAAACACAAGTGAACTCTAACACGAGCGCTGACTGAATGCTGATACAGGTGATTTAAACGTGAGCTGGCCAATCACTGTTGTTTCCCAGACACAGGCTGTGTCAGGTGAGTTGTGCTGGGTCCTAAAGGGATTCTAGCACTGACAAATTGTAAGAAAAATCCTAACAGCAGTAACATCAAAAGGACACTAGAGGGAGCCAAACTCTTATGCCCTGTACACACGACCGGACTTTCCGGCAGAAAAGGTAAGACGGAATCATTTTGTCGGACATTCCGATCGTGTGTGGGCTTCATCTGACTTTTTCTTTCTAAAATTCTGATGGACCTAGAAATAGAACATGTTTCAAATCTTTCCGCCGGAACTCCACCGGAACCAGTTCCTATCAAGAAACCCGCTTGTCTGTATGCTGTTCCAACGGACCACAAATGACGCAAGGGCAGCTATTGGCTACTGGCTATTGAACTTCCTTTTTCTAGTCTCGTCGTACGTCATTGTGTTCTAAACGATCAGACTTTGGTGTGATCGTGTGTAGACAAGTCCGTTTCGGAACTCCGTCGAAAAGTCCTTTGGAATTCAGTCCGATGAGAAGTTCGCTCGTGTGTATGCGGCATTACTTAAGGAACATCACATTACTCAGTAAGATGACTTTGGTAAACCCCTGCGTTACATGTACATGTGATTTTTATTTTATTTTTATTTTTAAAAGTTTTCAAAGATTTCAAACAAACTTCTTCACGTTGCTATTATGGAGTATTGGGGCTGGCAAAAACATTTCTAGTAGGTGGTCCGTTTCCATCCGACTGCCTCATAGAGGATAGCGGGTTGTGTCCGTGTCAGCTCTGCATATTGGAGTGGAAATGGACCTGTCATCCATCTGCTCAGCAGGGTTCAGTGGAAAGATCCCTGGCTGAGCAGGTGGATCTACTGGACGGAGTCTGCACTGCGTGAAAGGGGCCTAAAGTTGTTCTTTTAGGATGCAGGGACCTATCTATGTTGCCTGTGATATAGGAATGTAACCAAATGGGTTTTTCTCACTGGAAGGACTATGTAGCCCTGCTATTACTGCTAATAAGGGACTTTGCTCAGGGGCAGACTGACAATTCATGGGGCCCCCAGGCAATAGGAGATTATGGGGCCCCCAGGCAATCAGAGATTTCTACGCCACACAGTATACACACACTATACAATCACACAGTATACACAGACATGTTTCTATTGGCTGAGAAGGTACTGGAGAGGTGGGTTAGCTATAATCTCTGGATTTTTAGACCCAAAGGATGTCAGTAAGGGACATTTCAAAGACAGATGTAAAAAAAAAAAACACAGATTTTTACATACTGTCCCTGGTTTTACTGAGGCTGGCAACCCTGATGGGGCCCCCTAGTGGCCCGGGGCCCTCGGGCAGTGCCCGATTGGCCAAATGGTCAGTCCGCCCCTGACTTTGCTCAATCTTTAAACTACATTGTTGCTACTGCCAAGGAGAAGTCTGCTATCTGCTTTCAGCAAGGACTTCACCAGAGCTTAACCAAGAGATCTGCTAGATGTCCTCAGTTGTTAATAGTTCTATTTCTTGAAGAATCCCACTAAATCCTCTTCCATAACCAAGTTCCCCAAAAATAAAACAACAAAAACAAAAGTAGACTGATCATTGAAGACAGCCATCTAATGGTTATCTGCATATCAGTAAGGCCAATCAGTTTTCTCTCTCCGGCTCTTTGTAGCGATACTCAACTTTGTCACGTAAGCATTGTGAAGGAACAAAGTCGCATTTCCAAATTACATGACTACATCGGAAATAAGACCTTTGGAAAAGCTGCACTATGGACAAAAATAGTAAAGTCTGCAGGCAGCAACCTTCACTGATAAAGGGTGAACTTGTAATCTAGGAATGCAAACAAAACCACACAAAATCAAACAGATCAGATGTAGTTTAAGTGTGTTGTGGTATAATGGAGTTATAATGGAGACATACTGTATACATGATTATTTTTCAACCAATATGCACTTTTTATTGTGCAAACCTTTAAGCTGTCATTGCTCACCTCTGCTCCTTAAAATTCTAGTCACATGACTCTTGTACAAGAAATATTACTGTAATTGTGAGTCATTGACACAGACCCAGGATATATATAGATTACGAGATTTGACATCACTTGCTGCATGCTTCTTCTGAATGTGTAATATCAACTATTTAAAGGGAAAGTGCAGTGGTTTTGCACATATTGTCATTGCTAATTTTTTATCTTTTTAAACTTAACGAGCTCCCTCATTTTGTTCAGGTAAATAAAAAAATTACATACCATGTTTCTTTGAAAGTAAGACCTACCCTGAAAATAATACCTACCCCGATTTTCAAGGAGGGCTGCAATATAAGCCCTACCCCAGAAATAAGCCCTAATTTAGGCTGGTTGTAGGCTGCTGGAGTCCTCTCTATTGCTGCTGGAGTCCTCCCCTCCCCCCAGCTGTCAGCAGGAGAAATTTAGCCCCCCTCTGCAAGGCCCAGAGCAGGTAGAAGAACACAGGCAGGTCATAGAAGCGCCGAGCCATGCTCAGCTGATCCCTGCTGCTCTCCTCTTTTGCCAGGGAATCCCAAGCCCCTCTCCCTCTGCAAAGCTTGGAGCGGGTACGAGAGCTTAGGCAGGTCACGGAAGTGTCAAGCCGTGTTCAGCTGATCCCCACTGTCCTCCTCTTCTGCCAGCTGTCATTGGGAGGATCTTGGGCCCCCCTCCTCCTGCAGTGCTTGTGCCAGGGAAGAACAATCTGGTGGGTCACAAAAGCGCAGAGCGGCACTGTAGGAAGGTACATGACATGGTTAGAGTGCAGAGACACATACCCTTTTGCATTATATTCTGCTGTGGTGGCGAGGATTCTGGCAGTTTGCAAGCACTTTTACGCTGCGCACACTGGGGATTAAATTGCAAGCCCTACCCCGAAAATAAGCCCTAGTGTTTTTGGTTCCAAAAATTTATATAAAACCTGGGCTTATTTTCGGGGAAACACGGTATTAACATTTTGCATTTTTTTGTAGCCACTGGTTGGCTCCTTTGCACAGGTTTTCCTCTATTTCTTGTTATAAAAATCCTGTTGTCTACAGCTCTCAAGCAGAATTTTTAAAGTGGTTGTAAAGGTTGTGTTTTTTTATTTATTTATTACAATAACAAACATGTTATATTTACCTGCTCTGAGCAAGGGTATTGCACATAGCATCCCCTTACCTCTTCTTCTGGTTTCCCTCACTGGTGCTGCTCACTCCTCTTCTCTGAATGCCCCCATAGCAAGCTGTGCACTATGGGGGCACGGGAACTGGCGCAGTCCTATGCCGGGTTGTGTGCATCTATAGATACACAGTGTGGCTTGGCTTCACCCCAGGATCCCTCCTCACAGAATTTGATTGACAGCAGCAGGAGCCAATGTTTCCTGCCTCTGTTTCCTGTGAATACAGGAAGAGAGAGCCCTCTCACCAGTCCCCGTGTGTCAGGGCTGGGCTCAGCCCTTCCTTCTCTGAGCTGGCCGCTCAGCTGTCGGCTAATTACCAGCTCCCATCTCTCTCCACAGTTACTCAGCTGTTGATGATGCTGCTCGTCAGTCCTGCCTACTTAAGCCGTCCAGTCCAGAGGAGCTCTGCCTTCGCCTTGGTCACATCACAAGAAACTATTTCCTGTGTTCCTGTTTAAAGACTGGCTTTGATGACATCCCTTCTGGCTCCAGATCCTGTTTGCTGTTCCACTACTTTGATCCCTGACTTCTGGTTTAGTTGACTATCCGTTCCGATTACTGAACTTTGGCAATGTTTTGACTATGTTTGTTCTTTTTCCTTTTATTATTAAACAAGTGTGATTTATCTGTACTTGTCTGATTTCATGGTTTCTGACATCGTGTCGATGAAGTGATTTCTCACTGTAGAAAGTTGGCCCTCCTGGTTTATACCCAAAAGCCTCTGGTTATCAGTGGTGTGAAGCAGAGGACACTCATATGGCTAATATATATTTACAGTATCTATGTTTGTGTGTGTGTATATTTTTTATATATATATATATATATATATATATATATATATATATATATACATACAGCCCTCAAAATTTCCACTTGCCTGATCGTATTTGGCGAGTGGAAATAAGTTTCAGGCATGTGTTCTGGCTCGGGCAGGGGGTGGGTCCGCTCGGCTCAGGCGGGGAGACAGGCCGGCTCGGACGGGTCTGCTTGGCTCGGGTGGGGAGGCAGGTGGGCTGGCTCAGCTAGGGGACGGGTCAGTTCGGCTCGGGTGGGAAGGCAGGCTGGCTCGGGCCAGGAGGAAGGTGGGTTGGTTTAACTGGAGGGCGAGTCCATTCCTCTTGGGTAGGGGGGCAGACCGGCTTAGGTGGGGAATGTCAATAGCCCGGTCACTGGCCCACTTTCAAAGCTTACACTTTAGGAATATATAGGATTTTGTTTATACTTAGTCTTTACTGCCTCATGTACAGTAAGGTTAGGGATAATCTAAAGTCTTGTAAGTTTGTAGTTTTGGCAGCTTTTATTTTACATGTACAGTACTTGCTTTTTCTGATTTAGCAAAAATGCTGTCTACATCTTCCTGCTTATTGGACAAAGCTAGTTATGCTGATTTGTTGTCCATTGATTAGTCTTAGGACAGAGAGGGGAAACCTGGAAGCCAACTGGCTGAACCAGAATATATTGTATATGTATATATATATATATATATATATATATATATATATATATATATATACACAGTATATACATTTACTCGAAGCCATTATTGTCTTCCTGTAAGCCAATGACAACCAGACAAATTACACTTTTAAAAGATTAAATATTGAGAAACTTGCCCCTTGGGGTATCTGAGCCCCACTCAGCTCAGATCTTTTGTATTTTACTGGCTTATGTCTCTTTTTGTTTATAAACTTTTGGCAGGAAATGCCAAACTGGTTTCCTAATATATCTGAACAGGATGTAATGTGCAGAACATCGAATTTCTGGCACTGTTATTTTTTTGTGAGCTGTCGGTAGAATTAAAGTACACTGGTACATTCATTTGTATTCAGCATTTATATAATTGAATTTCAGTTTCATCTGCAAGTCAAATTTTTCTGCTGTTAAAGGAGTAGAGCAAAATCTGTGGGCAGTAATGAAAGTCCAGTTGTTTACATTGCAAGGATTTTAGCAAACACTATGGAAGATCCTTTCCCATACCTTCTGAGATGGGAAAAAGGGATATGTTGGTAATGGACACATCCCTATCATGCAAATCATGGTGAATTAAAGCTGAACCTTGGGAATTAAAGTTATTGTAATGTCTAGGTTTTTTTCCATAAAAATAACAAACATGTTATACTTACCTGCCCTGTGTAATAGTTTTGCAAAGAGCAGCCCCAATCCTCCTATTGGGGGCTCCAGGTAAGAATTAGGGGGTGCTGGGGTGGCTGCTGCACACAGAAAGCTTTTTATCTTAATGCATCCTATGGCTCTTATGGCAGCCTGAGGCTCTAATTGGCTTCAAAAAAGGGTGTACTCGGGGGGCACAGAGCACTGCGCCCTGAACCCACCCAGTTGTGTGACAATAGGAAATTCCAGTAATATTGTCTTCCTGATTCTCCTCCCGGCCAATCAGGAAGCGAGTCCTGAGACCCATTGGCCAGGGAGTCTTAGGTTGTAGCAGCACTACCCCTCATCCTCATAAGGCTGTCTTCCTGTCAATCTCCCATGGGGGGTGGCGGATGTGGCAGGGGTGCGAGTGAAGGGGGAATTTATTTCCACCTTTTCCTTATCAATTATATTTAGGAATTTCTTCTGGGCAGCTAACTCATATTCTCATATTTTATGAAAAGTAAGCCCCATGACCAATCCCTTCAGGGACCTGCAATTTTCTATGAATTTTTACTCCCCAGACATGTTGGCTTTAGCATTAATAAATACCCCAGCCTTGCCATTTGTAGTAAACTGCTACTCTGTTAGGTCCATTTTCTTATGACTTGTATAACAATAGCTCACAGCGGCATATCTTTGAGGTCACAGAAGGACATGGAGACACCCCCCACCACCACCCAAATGATAACAGCAACTATGGTGGAAAATGTCATTTCACATCACCTTAATAGAGCTTATAATTGCTGCTAGGTCCTGCATTACTTCAAACTGGAAACAAATTTGTGCTTTAAGTTTGAGTCAGTGGCTTGCCAGAATAAATTATATCAGGAGAATAAAGAATCTGACCTCAATACATTACAGATAGAAAAACCTCTTATGAACTTGGTACCCATGGATGGATTTCCAGTATTTCAGCCTATATAAACAATCTGTTGACAAGGGAGCCAAAGATTTTTCCAAAAGCGCTTACATTGTGGGTTTGAAGAGGCCCAAGACATCTGCGCCTCTGCTAGAAATTTTTATCCTTACTAACATCTTTTTTACATAGGGAAGTCCCTGTGCTTTAAAGGGGGGCAGGGTCAACCAGGAATGATACGATGTGGCCGCGTCCTCAGTTTAAAAAAAAAAGTGTCAAAGTGAAGACGTGTCATATGGCGGGTGCCTCCCATGGAGGCGGGTAGGTCACGTATTTTATTTTTTTTCGGTCCGTCAGCAGAGCAAGAGAAGAAGAAGAAGACTTGGGGCATTTTTTTTTAATAAAGGACTTGTCACAAGCCGTAAAGGGTCTGGTATGGATTTCGAGGGGGACACCCATGACATTTTTTTTAAATCTTGGAGCGGGGTTCCCCTTAACATCCATACCAGACCTGAAGGGTCTGGTATGGAATTTGGGGGGACCCCCACGCATTTTTTATTTTTTTTACATTTTGGTCCGGGATTCCCCTTGATATTCATACCAGACCCAAAGGGTCTGGTAATGGACTGTGGGGGAATCCAATGCCGCTTTTTCAATGACTTTTATGTGTATTGCTGGGACCGACAATTCATTATAGCCGCGAGTACTTTTAAATTAATTTTTTCCCTCATTTTGTCATTTTGCTCTTGAACTGTTCTAAACGCAAGAAACATGCGCCACTTTACATACATACTATAGACACCCCCCAGGTATGAAATTTAAAGGAATATTTCACTTTTATTGTCTTGCATTAAGCATTATTAAAATCACTGCTCCCAGTTTTTAGAACTTTTTTTTGCATTGATACATGTTCCCTGGGGCAGGACCCGAGTCCCCAAACACTTTTTATGACAATACCATGCATATAAGCCTTAAAAAATAGCACTTATGATTTCTCCCATAGACTTTTTAAGGGTGTTTCACGGCTTTGAATTTGCCGCGAGCAACCCAAATTGTTTGCTATTTGGCAAACAGGCAAACACCCAATGTTTGATGAGTTACGTTCAACTCGAACATCGGTCTCATCCCTAGAAGGTGGATTCACAGTGTCATAGGTTTTTTTCCATTGGCGTTTTCTGCGTCCAGTGTCCTGTCCAAATCTTCACAATCAAGAACACGTTTATGCCATACAGGTGATTTCCACCTGCAGAAGAGGCCTTGGTTATCATTCAGCACCACCAATCCTGTTTCCACTCAAACAAGATCTTTTATGCCAACATTAATGGCAACACCCCAATCCAGTAAGACTCTTAATAGCCTGGCTATTGAATCGACTGGACTAGAGGTGCAGGGAGGCTCATCCGAGGTGGTTCAGACCTTAGCAAAAATTATAAGACCATGAACGCTACATATGAGGATATGAAGTAAGTTTGTTCTTTTTAGTCAGCAATGCTTTCTCTCCTGTGTCCCCAGCTCTAGACATTTTTACAGTCGGCGCTTGAGGTTGGTCTGGCATACAACTCCATTGAATAAATGCTTCATGCAGGACGCAATACATATATGACCACCAAGGAAATTCTTGTTCCCTTCATGGGGCCTAGGCTTGGTTCTGAAAGTGCTCATACAGGCATCCTTTGCTCCAATAGCTTTATTTCCATTGCGGTCCCTAATGGTAAACCTCTGACAGCAGTTGCTTTAGAAAGAAGGATGTTGGAGGTTGCAGCACTTTCCTGCAAAGATCCCTTTTGTGTCTTTTTTAGTGATACTACGTCCATCTCCAAGTGGTATTCAGTTTCCAGGAAAACCTGTGGGTCAGTCCCTCCAAGCATTCACATGGAGTTACTGAGTATACAGCAGGAAGACTTCAGGTCATTACACAAGTTGCTAACAATGTATATGCAAAGATCCAAGACATGAGGAAAGTGGACAGCCCTTTTCATTTTGTTGTCAGGCTCTTGAGTCATCTTCTATTGGTTCAACAAGGTGATTAGATTGGCATGCAGGAAGTTGGCCTTTCTGCTCAGGAACAGGGGCAAGCTCCTTCGAACTGAGGGGTGGCAGCCTTTGGGGCTTTTATGTCAGGATGCCATTGAAGAGTATATGAGAAATGGTTAGCCCTTCGTTCAACTTTAAAAGCTAGGTGTGCAGTCGGCAAGTTCTGCAAAGTTTGGGATGAGACATATACTTTTTTTTGTCTTTGCCAGCTTTTCTGCAACTGTCAAGGTTTCTTTCTCACCCATTTATTCAGCTAGTTAAATCCCATTGTGTGCTGACATGAGGTATGGCCAGGATTGCGGAAAATTGTTACCAAATACTTACCGTAATTGTCCTTTCCTGGTCTATCCTCACGTTAGCACAGGACTCCCTCCCAAGTGGCCTGTCGCAGGCTAGATTATCAAACACCTCAGTGGGGGATGGGCTGTCTTTTATTCAGCTAGGAGAAGGTGGTCATATGGGCACCAGATGAGGCAGTAACCCATTGTGTGGTGACATGAGGATAGGCCAGGAAAGGAAAATTACGGTAAGTATTTGATAAAATTTTTCCATATTCTATGCATAATGTATATGTGGATGATATTGATGAAGCCTACTGAGGGCACATACATAAATAGTAATAACTTGCTCATAAAGGGCACCAGAAGAGCTTAATCTGAATACAATTAACATTATCAGTCCCATAAACCCACCACAGTAATTTAAGGCTACTATAAAAACTACTATAAATACTCTCTTAAAATGTATTGTATTTTTCTGAAAAACCCTGAAAATTATCTTACAAAAAGGAGGGATGCACCGATACGGATTTTTACGAGTACTGATACCTTTGTTTAAGTACTCACCGATACTAATTATCGATACCTAACTAACTGTTTTGTTTATACTTCAGCTGTCAGAATAGCGGCGGGGGGGGGGGGGGGGGGGGTCGGAGACGGACACAGAGAGGGAACTGACAGGCAGGAAGGAGGGGGTAAGGGGAGAGAGGACAGCAGAGAGGACAGCAGCGTATGATGTAGGGTCATACTCTGTCCACAGTGGACAGAGCTCAGCAGCCCTGATTTTCATGGTCAGCGCATAGAGGGCATACAGGAAGTGGCAGATTCAGGGAGGTTTTTTTTTTACAGTTTAGCGGTATACTGTGCTGTGTAATCTGCTTTAAGGGACCAGGGATGTATTTTTTTTTTGGGTTAACAAACACTTTAACAACTGATAATTGCCAGTTTTTTTTGTTTTGTTTTTTACATTTCAGCTGTCAGTGAGGGAACCCCACTGTCAGCTGAAAGTACCCAGCCTGAAAGTATCGGCTTCAGGTATCGAAGCATTTGAACAAGTATCGATACTCGTGCAAATGCTTAGTATCCACACCACACCAATAACGATAACATAGTGCAACCCTAGTAAAAAGCATATTTGTGTACTTGGGTCAAATTTTTTATATACATAGAGAATTGAAAAAAGACACAGGGGTTGATTTAGTAAAGGCAAATCCACTTTGCACTACAAGTGCACTGAAAGTGAACTTGGAAATGAACTTGTAAGTGCAGTCACTGTAGATCACTGTAGATCTGAGGGGAAGCTCTAAAATAAGGTGAAGCTTTGCTGATCTTATCATCCAATCCTGTGCAAGCAGAAATGCTGTTTTTTATTTTCCTTGCATGTCCCCATCGGATCTACAGCAACTGCACTTCCAAGTGCACTTGTAGTGCAAAGTGGATTTACCTTTAGTAAATAACCCCCCCAGTTTTACATTCTCTTTTCATGTAAACACAGAGTGACTTTTCAGTATAATTATTTATGTTATGAGTGTATGCAGTTTAGGCAAAATATAATATCACCAAATAACCAGAAAGACTGTCTGGAAAAAAAAGTCAAAATGTTAAATAAACAATAATGTATAATGGACTACTATGTTACTATGAAAAAAAAGACAAAATGAAGGAATGCAAATGTCCAACCCTAACCTGTTACAAGTGTATCAAAGTTCTAATAACACACAATGGTGGGGCAATACATGTTTTTTTTTTTTTATACATCAGTAGTTAAATTATGTCTGGACCTGATATCGAGGCCAGCTTAATATTGACCCTCTTTTAATATCGGTAAAGGAACTAGACTGTCCAGTGACCTGGTGAAACAACAGAAGGATCACAAAACTGGTCAAATAGAGGTCATATGTTGTAAATCATTAAATGGGCATTCTCAGAAAATGAACACAGGACCATCAGGCCTTGTTTGCAGTTCTTGGCTTTGCAGCAGGTGTCTGAGTAAGACTGAACAAACACATGCAGTGATCTATTGAAACATAACACAGCTTCTCTTTATGATATTTGTTCTGTGCGGATAAGGATCATGTTTAACACAAGCTATTATTGTGAACTCTTTTGTTTAATGTTCAGTGAGGAATATAAAATGCTTAAAGGCCAATTCCACCCACACTGATACTTCAGATTTGGGCAGCTGCTAGCATGCTTCCCTCATTTGTTTTGAAGGCTCCACACCAAAAATGGTTAGTTCCTTGCAAAGCAAAGCCAACTGGTATCTAGTGTCTAGGCCTGACATGAGGGGAAGGCAAAGGAAGGGCCAGAACTTTAAATTGCAATGGGTTGATGAAGCATCTGAGGCCAGGGAGAAGGGATGGGGGGGGGGCTGGGAGATGTATGGTACTTTACACACTAAATAAGAACAACCTATGAGGTTAAAATAGTGGGACTGGGCACGCTTTGTAAAAGACTGTTGAACAACCAGTATTTTAGACCAGATTTTTGGTTCTATAGAACTCTTGGGCTCCTCTAGAGGTTTTTCTGAATTCCTTAAGTAGTGACAGATACTTTTTCCACTAATGGTGCCTGCAATATTCTTCATCGCTTTGCAAAGTCAGTGATATCGGACTAGTGCAGCCAGTAAGTAACCACTGGCACCAATCTTTTAACTGTCTGTAAAGTAGGCATTCCTCCCACTGATCCCCGTTGTAAGAGGCATTCTTCCCACTGACCACCAATTTAAATTTAATAGGCCACTATCATTGTTCATTTCTTGTTAAATCTTTTTATTGAATTTCAAGAGAAAAAAAAAAGGGAAGTTTACAGATCATAGATCATAGAGCATCATATCATGAGTATCGTAAATTAACAATATAGTTATAATCAGGTATTGATCACATAGATTAGGTATGTTATAAGTGAAAGTATAAGTAACATAGAGATTGTATACTATAATATTATAAGTACTGAACTAAATTAGGAACGAACTATATGAGAGAATAAGGCTGCTTTCACACTGGGGCGGGAGCAGCGTCGGCGGTAAAGCGCCGCTATTTTTAGCGGCGCTTTACCGTCGTTTTAGCAGGGGTGTGCGGCCGCTAGCGGGGTGGTTTTAACCCCCGCTAGTGGCCGAAAAGGGGTTAAACCCGCCCGCAAAGCGCCGCAAAGCGGCGCTTTGCCGGCGGTATTGCCGCGGTGTCCCATTCATTTCAATGGGTAGGAGCGGTATAGGAGCGGTGAATACACCGCTCCTTCACCGCTGCAAAGATGCGGCTAGCAGGACTTTTTTCACCGTCCTGCCAGCACATCGCTCCAGTGTGAAAGCCCTCCGGCTTTCACACTGGAGTTAAAGGGGCCGTTTTTTTTCAGGCGTTACACAGGCGCTATTTTTAGCGCTGTAACGCCTGAATACCGCCCCAGTGTGAAAGCAGCCTTAATGAAATATGCCTCCAGACCACCTGTCCACCCCAAATGGGTTCAAGCTGTGAACACGTAGGTGCAGATATAATTAAAAAGTAAAACTCTTTTCCTGGTTAACTTTAGCTCAGCACAACCAGTATTTAAAGAAAGTTTTGAAGAATAGGCCCTCTAAAAGAGAGATCGATTCTCTATGTTGATGAGAAATAAACCAACTTTTGAAATATAAAACATAAATAAAATAAAAAAAGAAGAAGAGGGATAGAAAAGAGAAAAGGGATGAGATGAAAACTCTCGAGGTAGTGACCTGGTACATGACATAAATCAATAGCACAACAGCGATACACAAGGATTTTATTGTGAGAACAGCAATGACTGGTCAAAATCAGAAGGAAAGAAATGTTTAACCCATGGTTGCCAAATCATGTGAAATTTACTAATATTATTGTTTTCAATAGCTGTCATTTTATCGAAAATGAGAGCTTTATTCAGTCTGTGTTTGGCTTCCGCCACAATTAAATTTTTGGTTTTCCATGCCTTAGCTATGGTTTTGTCAGGTCACCTTGAGGCGAGGTGACAGATGCACACCGTAGGGATCAGGAGTGCACCGCAAGGTTGTGGACCCTACAGCTGACTGCTGCGGACGGGAGACAGGGCCCACCGGGGTTAGAGCGTAAGATTCCCTGGGGCGCGGTGTCTAAGAGCCAGCAGGTGTTCACCAGAGCCTCGAGTGGTGAGGATGGACTTGGCTGCAACTGGCTCCCGGTCGCGACCCCCAGGGTCCCCCAGCTCACACCCACAGTAGGCAAAAGGAGGATAGGGATGGTGAGGGACAAAGCCAAGGTCGGGGCCACAAACAGACAGAAATAGACAGGGACACGCCAAAAAGTCAGGATCACAGGCAAACAGGGATAGTCAAAGACACGCCAAAGTCAGTAACGGAACAACAGAAGAGCACACGGCAGGAAACAGGAAGCTGAACACACAAAGGAATACACAATGGTTGATCAGCACTGTTGGCTTGCAGTGCACAGGTTAATAAAGGTTCCCTGATAGGGCCTGAGGTGGAGCCATGCTTAGAGGAGAGGTTATAAAAACCACCAGGTGGAAGTGGCTGGCCTCTTAGTCTGAACACATGAGGGGAGGTAAGCAACCAGGAAGATCATTGCATAACCATGACAGTACCCTCCCTCTTACGAGGCCTCCCCCTCCCCCGCCTGGGTCCAGGCTTAAAGGCAAACTCCAGATGGAACCTCCTCAACAGAGACGAGGAGCAAAGACCTCAGATGCAGTGATCCAAGACCTCTCCTCAGGACCAAACCCTTTCCAAAGTACGAGGTACTGAAGAATGCCTTTACGGAGCCGGGAATCCAAAACTTGACTAACCTCGTATTTTAGATTATCCTCAGAGACCGAAACTGAGGTAGGGAGAGGACGAGAGGACTTGAGGACTAAAGGCTTTTTAGGAATGGGTAAGGGCATGAGAAGATAAGGAGTCTGAGCAGGGTTCCCCACACCCATAAAGATGAGCTGGGCATCCATAACAGGACCACCAGACTGGGCAGAGGTCAGTGGATCCCTGAGGTCAGGTTGGTTAGAAGGTGACATGTCACAAGAGTCAAGCTGGATAGCCGCAACACCAACAGAATGCAGAGAACCCTGAGAAAAAGATTGAAAACCCCTCCTGGCCGAATGAGGTATTCTATCCAAAGGATGGACTGAGCCTCTTAAAGGGGTTTGAACGGTCATAGTAGCAGTAGGGTGAGGCCAGGTCATGGAAGGTGCTGAACAAGAAGCAGGAAGCTCATTGGGCATGGGCTGGACTGGCATAACTGGTGCAGAGGTCGACTGAATAGTATTGTCAGGTGTAGTGACCATCTCAATCGCATTAAACAGGGCATAGCAACTGTGGAACTTGCAGACAAGTTAGCCTGGCTGTGCGTCCAAGGGACATTAGGGACAGGCAAAGGTAAATGGTTATGTGAACTGGAGTGAATGATCGACTCAGGTTCATAGGTGGGCTCCTCATCCAGAGTACCACATGACCTAGAGAGTGCATCAGTCCGACTATTGCAGGACGCATCCCAGAGATCGCTATATACAGCGGGAAGAGCAGAAGATACTGGGATGGTGGTAACAGGAAGTTTCTCCTTTGGGGTACCCTTGAGTAGGCAGGAAGAGGAACAGGAGGAACCCCAAGCCAGGATCTGTCCAGCAGACCAGTCAATGTGTGGAGAATAGAGCCGTAACCAAGGAAGACCTAATATGATAGGAGATGAAGCCTTAGGTAAGGCAAGGAAGGATATCCACTCCTGGTGGAGTGTCCCTACTGACATCTTAACAGGAAGAGTCTGAAAGCGGATAGGGCCCCCTGGGAGAACCGTGCCATCAATCGCCAAGACCACCAATGGTGTTGTAAGGGGCAAAAGGGTAAGTCTCATGGAGGATGCAGTTTCCCAATCCATGAAATTGGCAGCGGCTCCGGAATCCAGATGTGCTGAGACCGAACCAGAGGAAGCACCGACATGAAGCAACAAGGAAAGGAGAAGACGAGAAGGGGAAGGTGATATTTCAGGGTGTAATACTCCACCTTCCAGATGTGTTAGCCCTGAGCGTTTTTCCAGACGAAGAGTACAAGTGTCACGGAAATGACCTTTGGCCCCACAATAGAGGCATAGGCCCAGAGTTCTGTGCCTAGCACGTTCTTCGGGAGATAAATTAGTCCAGCCCAACTGCATAGGTTCCTCGGTAGGCAGGGGGTGCTCCTCGGATCGAAGAGAAGGGGCTGGGGGCTCAGGCTGCCTAAAGAACGGGGAGTGCTGGCGTCTTTTTTCCAGGGCCCTCTCCTGAAAGCGAATATCGATCTGGTTACACAAGGTGATGACACTGTCCAGATCAGCAGGAAGGGATCTTCCTGCTAATTCATCCTTCACTCTATCAGAGAGGCCATGTAAAAAGGTTGCAACTAGGGCCCCATTATTCCAGCTCAATTCAGCTGTGAGGATACGGAACTGAAGAGCATACTGTCCCACAGACGCAGACTCTTGACGGAGATGTAAAAGAGCGCTAGCCGCTGAGGATACACGACCCGGTTCCTCGAAGATATTCCGAAAAAGTTTCAAGAAATCAGACAGGCTAGAAACCACTGGATCATTCAGTTCCCATAGAGGGGCAGCCCAAGCTAGCGCCTCGCTGGACAGGAGGGATATGATATATGCTACTTTTGCCCGATCGGACAGGAAGTTTTGGGGCTGAAGTTCAAAATGAATTGTGCACTGGCTAAGGAACCCCTTGCAAGCCTTGGAGTCCCCAGAGAAACGGGACGGAGCTGGCAGTAATAATGCATGCGTGGATGCCACTGGTGCGATAGGTGCAGCTGCTGACTGTACTTGAGGCTGCAGGTTCGGGGTTCCAAAGGAAGCCTGTAGCTGCTTGAAGCGGGAAGCCAGATCTTGAAGGAATCGCATCACCTGGGTCTGATGCGATTCTTGGGTCTCAAGTCTGCGAACTAAGCTCTGCAATGGATCATCTGCAGGAAGCGGTATGTCAGCCGGGTCCATGGCTGATCAAACTGTCAGGTCACCTTGAGGCGAGGTGACAGATGCACACCGTAGGGATCAGGAGTGCACCGCAAGGTTATGGACCCTACGGCTGACTGCTGCGGACGGGAGACAGGTCCCACCGGGGTTAGAGCGTAAGATTCCCTGGGGCACGGAGTCTAAGAGCCAGCAGGTGTTCACCAGAGCCTCGAGTGGTGAGGATGGACTTGGCTGCAACTGGCTCCAGGTCGCGACCCCCAGGGTCCCTCAGCTCACACCCACAGTAGGCAACAGGAGGATAGGGATGGTGAGGGACAAAGCCAAGGTCGGGGGCCACAAGCAGACAGAAATAGACAGGGACACGCCAAAAGGTCAGGATCACAGGTAAACAGGGATAGTCAAAGACACGCCAAATTCGGTAACGGAACAACAGAAGAGCACACGGCAGGAAACAGGAAGCTGAACACACAAAGGAATACACAATGGTTGATCAGCACTGTTGGCTTGCAGTGCACAGGTTAATAAAGGTTCCCTGATAGGGCCTGAGGTGGAGCCATGCTTAGAGGAGAGGTTATAAAAACCACCAGGTGGAAGTGGCTGGCCTCTTAGTCTGAACACATAAGGGGAGGTAAGCAACCAGGAAGATCATTGCATAACCATGACAGGTTTGTTTAGCTGCCGTATTAATAGAAACAAGTACTTTGAATTGTGTCCGTGTGAGTGAATCTGGTTTGAGATTTAAAAGTGCAATAGCTGGGTCTGGGGCAATATAGATATCTAAAGCTTTAGAGGCCATTGCAAATATGTTATTCCAAAATTCTTGCGCCACCGGACAATCCCACCATATATGAAAATGAGTACCAGGAGAGGAGCAACCTCTAAAACAATGATTAGGGTAAGATGGAGAAAATTTTGCAATCCTTGCTGGTACTAGGTACCATCGTGCCAGAACTTTAAAGTTAGTTTCCAAAGCATAACAGTTGGGAGATGATGATTTAGTAGCTAACCAAATGTTGGATCAGTCATTGTTGTTAAATATTTGACCCAAATTCTGTGCCCATTTAACAGTATATGATGGAAGTACCTCATTGGGGGTAGTAATAAGGGTTTGGTACACATATGAAATTAAACCTTTAACATGTGGGTCACTTATACAAATATGTTCAAATTTAGACATCTGATCCAATAAGAGGCATATAGAAATTTCATGACTATCACTGAAAATAACTTTGTCATATAGGGCTGTTAAAAAATGATCACCTATGGGACGCCAATGCTATAGGTAGGCCGCATTATTTATACTTTTATTAATTAGATTATATTTACAACTTACAGTTTGGTCCGTATATATTTGGACACAGGCACGATTTGAGTTTTTTTTTCAGGTTTTTACTAAAACATATTCAAGCTATAGTTATAGAATGGATATGGGCTGAAAGTGCACACTCTCAGGTTTAATGTGAGGGTATGTACATCCACATCAGAAGAAAGGTTTAGGAACTACAGCTCTTAAGAATAGCCATCCTCCCTTTTTCATGGGACCCCCCACCTCAAAGCATCTTGTCCCCATGTTGATGAGGACCCCTTATGACATCACAGTCCCGGGGCATGCTGTGAATTTGATGTCATAAGGGGCGGGGTAACCGTGTGACATAACCTGGTGACCACGCCCCATGCCTATATAAGTCGCTGCACACCGCTCACGCGGCATTACAACAGGAGAGAGCATTGTGTCAACATCGCAGGAAGAGAAGAGGGAAGAAGATGACACAGAAGACTGGGCCACCGCTAGCAAAAGAGCTGGAAGAAGATAGCGGAGGAGCCAGCAGAAGAACCAGAGAGCGGGAGAAAAGGCCGGACACCAAGAGAAGAGGCCGAAGAGAGCGGAGAAGTCGGAAGAGACCCCCAAAGTCGGAAGAAGACCCCCAGAGCTGACTAATTACTTTAAAAACCTGTAGTGTGTTTTTTTTATTGACACTTTTTTCCCAAGGTGAATGGGTAGGGGTACGATGTACCCCATACTCATTCACATAGGGTGGGGCTCCAGAATCCCGATAAACCAAAGTCCAGGCTTGTCGGGAAGAGGCTCTTGTCCTCATCAACATGGGGACAAGGTGATTTGGGGTCGGGGGGCCACAGGGCGCCCCCCTTCACCAAAGCACCCACCCCCCATGTTGAGGGCATGTGGCCTGGTACGGTTCAGGAGGGGGGGTGCTTCCTCGTCACTACCCCCTCTTCTGACGGTCCGAGCAGTGTGCTTGGATAAGGGTCTGATTTTGGGGCGGGGACCCCATGCCATTTTTCGGTGTAGGGGGTTCCCCTTAAAATCCATACCAGACCTAAGGGCCTGGTATGCTCTTGGAGGGGAACCCATGCCAGTTTTTTATTTAAAATCTGGTGTGGAGTTCCCCCTCGAGAGCTGAATATGCTGTGATTGGCCATGGCCAAAGTCACCTGGCCTGGGGGCGACTTAGTCATGTTGTAAGTCGCCCCATGTCGCGCTGTTATTCAGTCGTGTCCAAGTTGCCTCCAAAAGTCAGAAGTTGTGTTGCTCCTGTGTGAACCGGCTCTTATAGTTAGTAAACACATAAGAAAACAAACACACAAAGTATAAGTCCAAACATCTATTGAAGCGGTGATGAAATAAGCAGGTGTCTATTTTTTTCATGAACTGTTTTATCTCAAAATTTCCAGACATGTATTTCAACATTTACTAACCTAAATAAGATCTGCAATGCTTATCTACAAGCAATAGACAAATATAAGGGGATTCAGTTCTGGGAAAAATTTAAATACAATAAATACATACATACAATGACTTACAACTCTGTAGTGATTATGTAGTCTGATGCCTCGTACACACGGTCGGATCTTCTGATGGGAAATGTTCGATGTGAGCTTGTTGTCGGAAATTCCGACCGTGTGTATGCTCCATAGAACATTTGTTGTCGGAATTTCCACCAACAAATGTTTGAGAGGAGGTTCTCAAATTTCCTGGAAATTCAGAGGAAATTGTTGGAAATTCCGAGCGTGTGTACACAATTCCGACGCACAAAAGTCCACGCATTCTCGGAATCAAGCAGAAGAGCCGCACTGGCTATTGAACTTCATTTTTCTCAGCTCGTTGTACATCACCGTGTTCTTGGCGTTCGGAATTTCTGACAACATTTGTGCGACCATGTGTATGCAAGACAAGTTTGAGCCCAAAAAATCCATGGTTTTGTTGTTGGAAAAATGGAGCCAATAAAATGAAGTTCAATGCTTCCAAGCTTGCGTCGAATTGTTTCCGAGCATGCGTAGGAATTTTGCGCGTCGGAATTGCTACAGACGATCGGAACTTTTTCAGTCGGAAAAATAGAGAACCTGCTCTCAATCTTTTGCTGGCTGAAATTCCGGCAGCAAAAGTCAGATGGAGCATACACACGGTCGGAATTTCCGACCAAAAGCTCTCATCGGACTTTTGCTGGCGGGATTTCCAATTGTGTGTACGGGGCTTTAGGTGTCTTTTCTGCTCAAATGCTCCTCTCAAAAACACGAGTTTGGTGGGGGGGGGGGGGGGGGGGGGGTTCTGCTTGTAAGAGCATATATCTGTAAAAGCCATAGTGTGCATGGACACTGACTAACATGGAGGGGAGTTTCCAGGCAGAAAAAATAAAAGCTTAAAAGCCTGTAGGAGCAACTTCTTTGATCTGCAGTGTGCATGAGCCCTTAAGCTGCATGTGGATGGTGCCAAGCATGTGACCATACTGTCTAGGCCAGGCTTTCCCAACCTTTTAACCCTAGAGGAACCCCAAAAATAATTTTCGTGTCTCGAGGAACCCTTACTAAAACCAATTCATCAGGGGTCAATAGAACAATGCCCCTTATACTGGTGGTCAATAGGAAGAATGTTCCCCTTAAAATGGAGCTCAGAATGCCACCTTTAAAGACAGCTAAAAATATATTTGGTGTCATGCAGCTGGCTTTGCTAAGTGATGCTGAACCTTGAACTCTGTAGGCACCATCAAAAAGGTGGTTCATCAGTCACAGCTTAAGGATCCCCTAGCAACCTCTGGAGGAACCCTAGGGTACCACGGAAACCTGGTTGAGAATGGCTGGTCTAGGCCAATGGGGTCTGAGATATGTCAATGCACACAGTAGCATTTTAACCAGAACAACTGCTTTGAAACTGTAAAGCCCCATACACACTATCATATTTTCTGCAGATTTTTGTCTTCAGATTTACCAAAACCATGGAGTGCAAGGGCCTGCCTGATTGCATACAAATGGAAAATCCTAAGGTTTGACATCATATTATATGGTTTTAGTAAATCTGAAGGAAAAAATCTGCAGAAAATCTGATACTGTGTATGGGGCTTCACTGTTTTGATCGAATTATGCATGTCTGTGGTATATTCTGCTAAAGCAGGGGTAGGGAACCTCAGCTCTCCAGCTGTTTTGAAACTACAAATCCCATCATGCCTCTGCCTCTAGGAGTCATGCCTGTGATTGTTAGGGTCTTGCATGGCTTAACCACTTGCCGACCAGCGCACGATGATGTACGTCGACAGAATGGCACGGGCAGGCAAATGAGCGTACATTTACGCCCCTTTAAATTTGCCGCCCTGCCATCGGGAGCGCACCGCCGGCGGCGCGCTCCCGCGCTGGTCGGGACCTCCGTGAGTCCGGTCGCAGGACCCGCGGACTTGATCGCGGCGGCCATACCCGCAATCGTCTCACGGAGCGGCCGAATGAAGAAATGCCGTTGTAAACAGCATTTCTCCATTCTGCCTAGCAACTAGTGATGCTGATCTCTGCTCCATGTGATTGGAGCAGAGATCAGTGTTCACTAAATGAAAGCCCAACCCCCCCACAGTTAGTAACACACCCCTAGGAACACTTAACCCCTACACTGCCACCCACTGGTTAACCCCTTCACTGCCAGTGTCATTTACACAGGAATCACTGCATTTATATAGCAGTGATTACTGTATAAATGACAATGGTCCCAAAAATGTGTCAAAAATGTCCGATGGGTCCCCCACAATGTCGCAGTCACAATAAAAATCGCTGATCGCTGCCATTACTAGTAAAAAAATAATAGTAAAAAATTATTAATAAAAATGCTATAAAACTATTACCCTATTTTGTAAACGCTATAACTTTTGCGCAAACCAATCAATAATCGCTTATTGCGATTTTTTTTACCAAAAATATGTAGAACAATACGTATCGGTCTAAACTGAGGGAAAAAAATGTTTTTTTATATATTTTTGGGGGATATTTATTATAACATAAAGTAAAAAATAATGCGTTTTTTTCAAAATTGTCGCTCTATTTTTGTTTATAGCGCAAAAAATAAAAACCGCAGGGGTGATAAAATACCACCAAAAGAAAGCTCTATTTGTGGGAAAAAAAGGACGTCAATTTTGTTTGGGAGCCACGTTGCACGACCGCGCAATTGTCAGTTAAAGCGACGCAGTGCCGAATCGCAAAAAGTGGTCTGGTCTTTGACCAGCAAAATGGTCCGGTCTGAAAGTGGTTAAACCCTATCTTAAATTATATCCAAAGCCAAAACATGTTTTCTTTCACTTTAGATGAAGGATTGGCTAAGATCTCTATCAGTTGTTTTCTGTGAAATCACTTTCTGTTCTGTAGAGGAACAGAAAGAAAGAAGGAAATTCCCTCTTAGTCAGCTGTCAATAGAGCAAGTATCCCAGTTAGAACAATTCTATACTATTCCCACTTTGGTGACACCTTAAACTTTTAGATCTTTTCTTACTTTCAATCCCAATGACAGTCTCCGGAATAGAGAGAAAGTTAATCTCCCCAACAGGAACACAGACAGCAATAAAAAAACTGACAGAGGTCCTTACCCCCTCACCACTGTATTTAAATTTTATGTAATCTATAATCTATTAAACAAAGTTTTGGCTTAGGCCGGGTTCACATTGCTGCGATGCGGGAACGCCGCGAATCCGCTGCGTTTTCCCGCATCGCATTACTCCCGCCGGCAGTTCACACTGCCCTATGCGGACGGCTGTCAATGTTATGTTAATGACACCCCCAGATCCGTCGGCATATCGCAGTGCGATCTGCCGACTCGCACAGGAATCGGATCGCATGGTGTGAACCCCCATGCGATCCGATTCCGTTGCGGACCCAAAAAAGGGTCCCGTGCGAGTTTGCTGCGGGACCGCTGCGAGTTCAGCCATACTATCTGTATGGCTGAACTCGCAGCGCTACGGAGATCGGATGTGATTTGCTGTGCGAATCACATTCGGTTCTCCCCCCGCAGCGGTGTGAACCCAGCCTTAAGATACTTTTAAAGATGAACTTTAGACAGGTTTAAAAGACATGAGCTAATGCAGTTCTGTACTCATTCATTCATTGTTAAAGCGGGAGTCCGCCGGGACTCCGCGTTTTTTTTTTTTTTTTTTAAAGCCAGCAGCTACAAATACTGCAGCTGCTGACTTTTAAAATAGTGACACTTACCTGTCCAGCGCGCCCGCGATGTCGGCACCCGAAGCCGATCTCTAGATCATCTCTCCATTGCTGCCGTCGCCATCTTGGGTGTGGGAATCAGGAAATGGAGCCTTTCGGCTTCATTTCCCGGTTCCCTACTGCGCATGCGCGAGTCGCGCTGCGCAATAAGGATGGTCCCCGCTGCCTCTGGGATCTGTGTGTTTCCCAGCAGGCAGCAGGGCACTTGCGGAAAGGGGCGAGCACTTGCGGAAAGGGGCGTAATCTACGCCCCTTTCCGCAGAGAGCTATCCCGGAAGTGGGTGCAGATACCTGTACTGTACAGGTATCTGCACCCCCCTCCCCCCTGAAAGGTGCCAATTGTGGCGCTGGAGGGGGGGAGGGTTCCGATGAGCGGAAGGTCCACAAACAGTTACAAGTACTTGTTACAAGTTACAAGTTACAAGTTACAAGTGCTACAAACAGTGCAAGTACTTGGATGTGACCAGCTATGTAGCCTCTTGTAGTCCCTCTACAACAGAGCTGGAACAAGAAGTAATACAAGGAGCCAGTTAATTAATACGCTGACAAAAGAGCATGTTGATAGGTGGAGCAAACAGAGTGACAGAGAGATAAGCTAATCACTGTTCTGCTTTTCCTCACTGTTCATCAACAGGCTGTGGGAGGTCCGGGACAATCTGTGATCTGAGAAATTGGGTTGAATTATGCTGCTGGCCATCAAATAAAGGACATCTAGCAGCAGAAAAAATTAGGATATCTATGGATTGAATTTAAATATTGCAGCAAAAGTTGTTTTTTTATTTTATCTTTTTTTATCTATGTGCTTTTTATTTATCTTGTTATTTTTGGGAGGAGTTCTGTTTAATTCTTTTCAGCTCAGATATATTTTGTAACTGTTATGTACTGTGTACAGCCTAGCTGTATGTAGTTAGGTGCTCTGCCAGCTTTGTACTGCTCTCTTTGCCTGCCCCGCCATGGTGAGCTGCCCGCTAGGTTGTCTCTCTTCCCCCCACAGCCAGAACACTGTGCAAACCAAGAGTGGAAAGGACTGGGACTACAGAGCTGCAGGTTTTCTTCTCTTGCCCCCCAGCTGCTGCAGAGAAGAGAGAGTTGCTCTCGATGGTCTGTTCCCCCTCCCGCTGGATGCTGAGAATGGCAGCAGCAGGCTGCATGCGTTTGCTCCATTCCCCGCTCCCCATCCCTCCTGGCAAACAACAGAGGGACCAATCAGTAAAGAAAGAGGAGGATGATGGGACATGTAGTCCGCTAGAGAGAGCTGCCCTTTAGAGGTAATGGGGCACACATTTCTTTCCCTCACCTAGCTTTGCTACAGAAGAGGAGGAGAGAAAAAGATTTGCCTGGAAACAAATTCACTGGGAAAATTCAGTGCAGTAAAAGGAGTGCCTATGAGAGGAAACAGCTATGCGATGCCATCCCAGTGAGAGAAGTGGAAAGATAGCACTGGACCTGTAGGTTTATTTTACTGTTATTGTTATCTTAAGGCATTGGTGCTTATTCTGTGGCCCTCCAGCTGTTGCAAGTCCCATGAGGCATTACAAGCATGACTCCCTAAGGCAGAGGTATGATGGAACTTGGAGCTTTGCAACAGCTGGAGGGCCACAGGTTGCGCACCCATGCCTTAAGGTATTAATGTTGGTGTAAATTATCTGGTACACGGACAGGTGGCTTCTACACCCCAGAGAATCTCCACAGTCTCCTTGGCTTGTAGTATAATGTAATGTAAGAATGGTTGAAATCTAAGCACCACAACACTGCTAAGAGGTCCAGATATAACTTTATTCCATAAAATGTTAGCGGGACAGATCAAGAAATAGCCGTCACGTTTCTGGGTTCTATGTGCCCCCTTCATCAAGGCTTGACTGGCAGCCAAGTGAACAAGCCAGTAGTGAACTGGACCTACATTGGTATTTATTCCAGTGTGAGTTGAAAGCACAAGCCTAATCAGCAGCTTGTTTGGCTAAACCCTGCTTATATCCTAGAGGGAGAGACTGAGCCACTGGCAGCCACTACAGTGTGGGAAAACCAGAGAGGATATTTCAGAAACCATGAATCAGACCGAGACAGAAGTACAATCAAATCACACTTGTTTATTAAATAAAAATAAAAAGGTAAATAGAGTAAGCATAGTCAAAGCATAGCCAGAGTCCAGTAACAGGATAGAGTAGTCAACCAGGCCCGAGTTCAATAACCAGATCGGGGTAATCAGCCAGGCCAAAAGTCAGGGATCCAAGTGGAGGAACAGCAAGCAGGATAAGGAGCCAGAAGGGATGTCAGCAAGCCAGTCTTTAAACAGGTACACAAGAGATGGTTTCTTGTAATGTGATCAAGGCGAAGGCAGAGATGAAGTGAGCTGGACAGCTTTAAGTAGGCAGGTCAGACGAGCAGGATCAGGAACAGCTGGTAACTGTGGAGAGAGATGACAGCTGGCAATTAGCCGACAGCTGAGCAGCCAGCCCAGAGAAGGAAGGGCTAAGCCAGCCCTGACAGGATAGAGCTGTGACCCGAGTGCGGAGGAACAGAGCCACTGCCAGGATACATACATTGCTGTGCTGCCTACCAGAGTTGCCCTGGGTAACCCAGAGTGAGCAGACTCCAAATTAGAGGGACCACTGCTGCCATGTCGCTGGGTCTGGTGAAAGGGCCTTGTGGCCATTACTTGTTGCTACTACTAGAGACTGAGTCCTTAGGAACAACCTAAACAGCTATTTTATAACTCTACAATGCCTGCAGGCCTTGTTGACTATCTAGAAGTGTGGCAACGGTTATTGGGCCAACATTTAGCCAGCTGAAAAGTCAAGATTAAGGATTTTCCCTTAACAAATGCTACCCAGAGACCTTTGCCTCTTGTATGTAGTTGAGGCAGTAACTCTCAGGGAAAGCCACACTATATCCTTTTCAATCCGTTAGTGCGCTCTAATCCAGTGTAGCATTTTTATTCATATTGCAGTTAATGTTTATGTGCACTGTTTATTTCTGATTTGCTGATTCATGTATTGATTTCAGTTTTAGTGGTTTAGAACCTGATTCTAAGTTACCTTGGCAAACTTATTACTCTGTCTAGCAGAGAGTGTCCAGAGCAGTGGCGGCTGGTGGTTTTACTTTTGGGGGGGCACTTACCCCATCTAGGCAGCAGGCATCGGGCACCAGGCATGGAGCAGCGGGCATCAAGCAGAAGGCATGAAGCAGGAGGCATTGGGCAGAAGACATGGAACAGTGGGCAGTGAGCATCCAGCAGCAGCTCCTGTGACCCTTTCCTCCATCACGGGCTGTACATATCCTCCCCTCCCCCTAGGCATCCAATAGGATCGCTAATCCTTTCAGCCAATCGGGTGATAGGTCTTAGGCCTGCTTCCTGGGTGGGTGGCTGGTTTAGCACTACATGTAAATGCCATAACTTTCTAATTTATATCAACCTAATTGTACTTTAGGACGGTGCTTATTAGTTGTGGCAGACACTCGCAGGTCGATTACATTAAACTCTATAAATAAATCACAACAAAGCCATGTGCAATGTACAAAATGTATACAGTCGAAGGCTATAAAAGAAATTCTCAGAAAGTCTGGCCACATTCCTAGAAGCGATTAGCATTACTGTGAACTGCAGTACGCTGTTAGGTATCAATAGCAGGCATATTACATATATATATATATAAAGAAAGTAGCTTTGCTAGCAAATTACTCTGACAAAAAACGAGCACCACCAAAGTAAACCTCTTGCTCAAAAATGTTGGTCTAGTTCAGGTTCAATAATAAGTGTTCCCAGCTTTGTGTGAAATCCATAGACTTGTATAAGTGGGTGTGTTATACAAAAGTATGGTGACCTTTTACCTAGATAATCTGCCAACAGAAAAAAATATACAAACATACATCTGACTGTTATTTCAGGCCGGTCTCTAGAACGTGGCCCCACCAATCTCAGATCTGCAGTCTAATGCCGTGCACACACGCCCGGACTATCCGGCAGACTAGGTCCGACGGAATTAGTCTATTGGACATTCCGATCCTGTGCGGGCTAAACTGATCAGTTTTCAAAAAAAATAAAAATCAGACAGACCTAGAAATAGAACATGTTTCAAATCTGTCCGATGGACTCAATTCCTATTGGGAAAACCGTTTGTCTGTGTGCTGGTCCGACGGACCTAATACAATGCAAGGAAAGCTATTGGCTACTGGGTATTGAACTTCCTTTTTTAGTCCCGTCGTACGTCATCACGTTCAAAATGAACAGACTTTCAAATGGACTTAGTCAGTTTGTGTGTGGCCAAGTCCATTCGTGCGGAAGTCCATTGGAATTCCGCCGAAAGTCCGTCGGACCTTTTCTGCCGGAAAGTCCGGTCGTGGGTAGGCGGCATAATGGTTCTGCATGGGATCTTCTCTAAAATACTATAAAAGGAAATCACATATTTCTAAATACCTGTCAATGGCTTTAGGGAAAAGTTCTGAGTTGGGCTGTAAGCTGAGTTTCATAATTAGGGGCATACCTTGTGATATCCCATCACATTCCCATCATTTTTTTCTTTAAAGCAGTAGTAAACCGCAGCATTTAGAAAAAAAATCCCCTGCAAGTCAATGGCATAATGTGCTAGTATGCATCACATCTGAGGTGACCCGTGCTCTGTGGGTGAATGGGCGTTGTCCCACCATCCATGCGCCCAGGCCCTTTCAGGAAGCTGGATGCATGGATTCCTATGGTGGCGTGGTACTTTTTGAAGCAATTGATTAGAGCCTTAAAAATAGGATGGGCTCAGGGCGCAGAGAGTGCGCCCTGATCCCACCCAACCGTGTGACGATAGCGAATTAATTTTCACTATTTTCACACTAACCTTCCTCCCCGCCAATCAGGAGGCAGGGCGGCAGACCTGTTTCCTGAATGGCCAAAGCGCCAGGCCACCATATTGGATGCCTGGCGCTTATGAAGAAGAGCGAAGGAGACACACTGGAGGAGTTTCTGTGGTAAGTCCCCTCTGCCAGAGCCGCGCATGGGGGGGGGGGGTTCGGTGCTGCCAGAGCCGCACACGAGGGGGGGGCTGGGGGCTGCCAAAGCCGCAAGTGGGCGGGTTTGTGGGCACAGTGGCTGCACTGTATTTTTCAGTTTGTTTGTGCCCCCCAAAAAAATTTTGAGCACCAGCTGCCACTGCATCGCATACTAGCACATTATGAAATACTTACCTTCTAACAAAGCCCTCCAGTAGTGTGCTGTCATCGCTGACAGGGCTTCCATCTTCACCTGTCTTCCTTCCAGGTTTGCAGGTCCAGATGTATAAGTGGCCGGGGCAGCGCTAATGCATACATGGGAGTCCTTGGCTGCGGCATGGAGCTCTCAAGGTCCAGCACAGTATGCCGGACTTTCAGAGCACATGCGCCGGTGACTTCTACAGCTGCATGCAATGCAAATATCTTCTAAACACCGCAAGTTTAGGAGATATTCATGTAATTACAAGTACCTGTATGTATCTGTATGAACAACTTAAAGTGGTTGTATACTCTTTTTTTTATATTTTTACCTACAGGTAAGTCTGTATGGTTTAGGAGATATTCACTTTGCATGCAGCCTCTGACGTCAGCGGCGCAGGTGGTGCATACTAGCTAATTTTTGCCTTTGCCTTACAGGTATCTTTTTTTTTTAATGCAAGTATACATCTGCTTTAACAAAATTATTTTACTAACACTTTAATACTCTTGGAGAAGTTCAGTATTTTTATAACCTTCCCTTCGGCCTTCCTCACTGGCTCCTATACCTAGGTAAAGCCGACCATCGCCTTCCCCCACCAAGTGCCTACTTACCTCCTTGGTAGCATAGGTCTATAACCCAGCCAACAAAATTCTAGTGCTAGGCCGTCTGTATGTGCACACTAAAGGCCCATAGACTGCAATCAGATGTTACAGTACTGCATGAGCAACAGTCTATTCATATCTATGGGACATTAAAGGAGAAGTGCAGCTAAAGCTCATTTGGCTGTACTTCTCCTGTGGATCACAGGAGTGCAGTTCATTCTGCACTCCTGTAACCCATTTTCAGCAGACAGTGGGCTGAAGCCTGCTGACGTCACTGAGCCGGTCCAGGCTGGGGAAAGATTGCGACAATGTTGGGATTCTCCCACAACTTTGGGCCGCCACCTGGCTCAGGCTCGTAGATTGAGCCAGCCAAACCTGCCCCCTCCACAGCCCGGCACTTCAGTGAGCTGAGGGGGGGGGGGGGTCAGAGCAGACAGTCCCCAGCTCTCTGTTCATGGAGCTTTGAGAACTGAGCAATCTCTTTTAAAGCGGAACTTCACACTTTCAATGAACACTGATTATTTTTAATCCTTATGCTGCTAGCAGTAGTAAATAGATTAGAATATATATTATATTTTTTAGTTTTAAAATATTCTTTTACATTTCTTCAGTTCCTGGTTTCTGGCCTAGGCAAATTATGTCATACCAACCCATAAGTCTTTGGAGGATGAGGAGGGCTTTTCTCAGCTAAGCACATCCTCCTGTCTGCATGCCTGAGCTAAGGCCAGATGGATTCCATGAAGTAAATGCTCCATGAATCTTCTATCCTTATTCAAGATGGCTATGACCATAAATGCTAGGAGAGTGTTTATCAATGTGATTTCTCAGCAAAATAAAGTATGGAGACTTGGATGGATGGGCTAGTTTGCTTTGAATATAAAAAAATGAATTACCTAGCATTTTTACTTTGTAGTGCTCAGCTGTAGTGTAGTTCCACATTGATTTTCAGATGCAGCAAGCCCAGCACTACATTTTTACTAGCTGAATGTAGAGTGAGAGGCCTCTGCTATCGAGGAAGGTAAGTAAATGGGCGTAGGGCGGTCAGTTTAGTCCAATAGGGGGATTAGAGAGGGGGGCTGGCAGGTTCTTAGAAAAGTAAGCTTATCTTTTTGGTGTATAGCTGTACATTAAATATGTAGAGGCTTTCTGATAGATTAAAAACATTTGCATTAAGGAAGGGTTAGACCCCTTGTCAAGTTTTTAATGCCACCTACGTCCTGGGTAGATTCACCCCCTGTATTTGTGCTGGTAACCATTGTCACCAACACAGAAAATGGTGGGAAATAAAACCAGAGTTACTACTTGTGATAGCCCTAGCTGTTGGAGGGGACTGAATGTGAGCCTCTTGCCTTGCGATTATGGGCCCAGGCATTTGGGGGAACAGTGCTCTTTGTGAGCTGTATGCCTGGGAACCCCTGAGGTGTTACTTGGATTCAGATCCATGTCCCCCCCAAGACACAGAGACTCTTGATATGTGTATGCCATATTAGCAATAGACTGAATCACACTGTTGGGAAACAAACTGTTAGATGCTAATGTCATCAACTCCAGCCACCTGTCTGTTGTGTAAATGAGTCTAGTCTGGCTTGTAAGAGTATTCCACACATTGTTGTTTGTGCTAATTAACCCTGTGTTGATGTTTATGGTAATATGCTAATGTGTATTGAATAGTCAGTCAGTGAGCTAGGAGACGTACCCTGAAAAGTCCTATCTCTCAGACAACTAGTCTGGGTTAATGATTAGATAATTAGCTCATGCTAATTAGGTTAGGTTTTAGTCATCCTACTGTATATATTGGTGGGACACCTCAAATAAAAGGAGATTATTCCTGGTGTACTCCAAGACTGGTGTTGTCTAGTTCTTGGGGGTTCCTAAAGCCAGATCCATTGGACTCGTGTTCCAGGACTTAGGAAACGGTATACTGACGGAAGCACTCAAGCGGAGTGTGGGGGACATTCCGTCACACTACTAGAACCAGAGGTGAGGGTAAATCTTTCAGTAGGGGCAACTGTCTATACATACAATTTCAAAAATAAAATAAAGCCTTGAAATGCATACAAGCAGAAAAGTCTACTGCTTTTTTATATAAACATAAATGTAGAGCAGTGGTCTCCAAACTGTGGCTCTAGGGCAGGATGAGGCCCTTTGCTTGCTTTTATCTGAGCCTTGGGGCACTATTACATCCACTGACTCCAACAATAGGACATCATTCCTGCTATTGACACCAACGATGGGACACAATTCCCACTATTTAAACAAATAATAGAATACAATTCCACGCAATGGCTTCAACAATGGGACACTATTCCTCCATCAACAACGGGGTACTATTTCTCTCACTGACACCTACAACGAGGCACAATTTCTTCCAGTGACACCAATAGTGGGGTACAATTTCTCTCACTGACACCAGTGTTGAGACACAATTCCTTCTAATGAAAGCAACCATGGGGCACCATTCCTCCAATTAACACCAAAGATTGGGCACAGTTCCTCCTAATTACACCAAAGACAGGCCACTATTCCTCCCACTGGCATCAATGGTGGGGCAGAATTTCTCCCACTGACACCAACATTGGGCCACAATTCCTCCCACTGACACTAATGGTTGGCCATTATTCCTCCCACTGACACCAATAATGGGTCACTATTTCTTCCACTGACACCAATGATGGGGCACTATTCCCCCTACTGACACCAATGATGGGGCACTATTCCTTCCACCGACACCAACAATGGGGTACTATTCCTCCCCTAATTCCAAAGATCAGGGATTGGTTACTCCTAGTAAAGCCAGGTAATTTCCTTCTCTGACTTCCCACAGGGCTTGTAAACCCTTGTTTTTGTTTTGTTTTTTAAAAAACAAACATGTCATACTTACCTCCACTGTGCAGTTTGTTTTTGCACAGAGTAGCCCCAATCATCCTCTTCTGGGGTCCCTCAGCGGCACTCCTGGCTCCTCCCCGCATCTAGTGTTCACATTGGAGGAGAAGTGCTCTCCTTGATGCAGGACTCGGCCCCACCCCCCCGGTACCACGTCATTGGAATTGATTGACAGCTGCAGGAGACAATGGCTGTGCTGCTACCAATCTATCCAATCAGGACACGAGGTACCAGCTAGGGCTGGCGTGCTTGTTCCCAGCCGAAGAAGGATCAGTGTCAGGTAAGTAAAACCGGGGCTCAGGGGGGCTGCAGCACCACAGAAAGTTTTTCATGTTAATACATAGAATGCATTAAGGTGAAATACCATGAGGGTTTACAACCCCTTTAAAGGTTGAAAGACAATTAAATGGCTCTTTGTTTAGAAAGTTTGGGGACCCTTTCATGTAGAGCATCAGGCAATTCTAGTCTTGTTTTTGGTGATCTGTGCCTGTTTGTGATACAAAAGCTGTGTTTTTGCAAACACCCATTGTAGGCTGTTTGCCATCGCTCACATACATTTCTGCTAAGAAACATTTGGTATTATAAATAAGGATTAACTAATGCTGCATGCTCTAATGTGATTCTTAATAGTGCTTTATCTTGCTGAAACCTGAACCTCTTTCCAAAACTTTCTTGTGTCACCTAGATTTTCTCTTGCCCCCAATGACATCAGATGCTCTAGGTATTTCTTCTGATATTGTGGAATTTCCCTTGGAGCCCATGGAACAAAGCCATGAGATCATACAACAAGGCTCCTAACATTGTGGGGCCTAGATTATTGAATGACAATCAATCAAGATGCAACAGAGCAGAATGCAAGTGGTATTTTTCAAGAAAATGTCATAAAACGGTAATTGATGACAGGCTCTCTTTATTGTTATGTATGTAAGCAGGTGCTTACAATGTGGGGCAAAATTAAAAAGTAAGAAAAAAACTGAGTCAGTAAGGGGTTAGCACAGGCTTTGCATTTTCCGGTCTTTCTGGGCTCTGCCCTCTACCTATAAAAAAGGGGAGGGCTCTGCTCTGAGGGTCCGGAGCACATGGGAAGGAGAGTAAGCTGGGCTATGGACTGATGTAGCTGTCACCTCTAAGGAGAACTCCCCCTTGGGCACCCAAGTGGGGTCCCACCAAAGATCAAGTGGACTGTCTTTGGAGTGGTATGAACTAGCATTCTGGGGTAGGAAGAAGATGTTTATGCTGCAAGATATCTGTGAGAGACTTTTGTATTGACTGTATCTGCAAGAGCTCTTTAATAAACGTTTCTTAAATGTTTCAGTGCCTGGTCTAAAGTTCCTTCACAAAAGGGTGCATTCAGGGTATATCATGAACAGGGCTTGCACAAAGGGGATGAAGAGGAGATGTAAGAAGCCCACCATGCAACAGGCAGAAAAAATGGCAGGAGATGCCACTATATTGCCGCTGCCACAGGTAACCACCGCAGTGGTGGGAATGTGATAGCAACCTGCCAGTGGGTGGTTGGTAACTGCCATTGGCCAACCTCACTAACAATCAGTACCCTATACATGGGACTGATATTATGGCACAGGGGGCCCCGGTACCGAACCGAACCGGAGGGTACGAAACCAAGAGAGAGGAAAGTAGATCTAAGACAAGTGAAAAGCTTGTTAGGTTCAGGCATGTACTGGCCATTGGGACTACAGGGAGTTTCCCGGTGGGCCGATGGCTCAGTGGGCCGGTTTCAGTGACAAAGTAATGGCTGCGCGGCTCGCCCTCAACTTCATGCAGTGATGTGAGAAAGTTGAGAAAAAATACGGAGGAGAATAAGTGAAATAATAAAAGAGGTTAGTGAGGACTCCTTATGTTATGCTACTTATGTTTTTTTTTTTTGCACAATTACATATAATTTTATATACTGTTTTTGTGCTTGTTTGCAAAATTAAAGTGGGCCGGTCTGGATGAAGTCCAGGGCCAAATTTTTCTCCCAGTCCAGCCCTGGTTAGGTTACAACTGAGTTCTGTGCTAAGAGGCAGGAACTCTCATTATCACTGGGAGTGAGGTGACAAGATATGGCCGTGTTGCTGATCAGGACACAGTGTCCCCTCAGAACTTCTGCATTCGTGAGAGTAAGTGTACAGCGACATGTAAAAAAGCGCTTAACCATTAAGTGTCTGAGCCTAACAAGTGGAACTGTGCAAAGGCTAATGGCTAGCTTTTGAGTTGGGGTGCCACCTTAATGCTGATCTCTGTATTATTGTGGCCCCATGCCCGTGTTCCCAGAGCATTAGCAAGCGCATTAGCGAGGGTCCCCATATGTAGCCCTGCCCACATGTATATTTTTTCAATACATGGTAGGGCAACAACTCCTAAAAAATTTATTCTGAGGCATAAATATATGGAAACACGCGCAACTCTAATTTTATGTTAGTTTGGGAAGGACTTTTTTTCTTTTTTTTTGTTGTTTTGCTTTTAGGTGTTTTCTGTTTAACGCACATAACTATATTTTAAGAATGTATGTTATAAACGGGGAGTTTAGCTTGGAGCATAACTAGGAGGTGGGAGGAAATTCCTCTTCTAGGGTCAGAGAAATCATTCAAGAGCTGCAGCGTACAAAGCCCCGTCTCAGTTCTTGCAGCACTTAAAAACAAAAAAAGTTGGGTAGTAGCCCAACTCTAGACCAAACTTTTTGTTTTGAATAGAATATGGAAAGTTTAGAGCCTCTGTCACATTTTTATTGTTGTTTCTGTTCCTATTGTGATTTCCCTCACGTCTTTTTTGAATAAAAAGTGATATAAAATATTACTAGCAGGGACAGAGGGAAAAACTATATTTTTTAATTAAAAAAAACATTTTTTTTTCAAATATTTAAAAATATATTTTAAACATCTACTTAAATGTAGATAAAAATTTGGTTATTCGAAAGAATCCCTGGGGGGTCATTTACTATAGCGCCAGAAAGCACTGTATTGCAACCATGATCCATGTATGTGAAAGAAACATTTTTTTGTGAGATGTGCTCTACCTCGTGTGCATCTATTGATGTTTATTGCAATTAGTATTCCTATTTTTTTTCCTTCTTTTGCTAACGAATGCAGTTATGAATGATTATTACAGAGTAATGTCTGCTATTCTGTAAAGTTAAATGTATTGAACATTTAGGTTACCTATTTGTTGTATGTTGTTTTTTTTTCATTTTTTTTTCTTTAGGTGACTATAAAGCGGTAATTATTTATGTTCATTCTTTAATCATAATACACTATTATGCAAGTACCAGCATACTTAGCACAATGGCTTGGTGGTCTGCTCAGATGTCTCCACAGCACTTATGGTATGAGTTCAAATCCCAGCCAACCTACCATCCACCAGCTGTGTTTATTTTTTTAGTGCACAAGCGCATTAAAATAAACACAGAAATGTAAACTGCCTGTTAACTAGTGTGTGGTGTTTGGAATTCCACACCATTATCAGTGGCGGCCCTTCAACCATCCTTTCAGGACACCGGCTGTATGGATTCCTATGGTGGGGTGGGAGGGGGTGGTACTTTTTGAAGCACCTGATTAGAGCCAGAGGCTCTAATTGGCTTCAAAATAGAGAGTGCACCCTGATCCCACCCAATTGTATGACGATAGCAACTATATTTTCGCTATTTTCACACTAACCTTCCTCGCCGACAATCAGGAGGCAGAGGGTCAGACCTGCTTCCTGATTGGCCAAAGTATCGGGCAACCTTATTGGATGCCTGGCGCTTAGGAAGAGGAGCAGAGGAGACACGCGCTGGAGCGGAGGTCGCCGCAGCCCTGAGAGGAGCTGCTGCAGTGCTACGGTAAGTTCTGTTAGAGGCACACACATTTTGCTGCGATTTCAGGGAATGCCTGTGTAAACTTGAGGTCTATGGACTCACACCAAAGTAGTACAGGGACTGCTTTGAAGTCAGTGTGACTTGAAGTCACACAGATATGAATGGTACTCATTGAAAATCATGGGATATGACTTGTCATGTGACTCTGATGTCCAAAGTCGCAGGAAAAGACACACAAGTGGGAAAGGGGCCTCAGCCCGACTTTGTGAGCAATTTCAGAGACATCAGTGCACTTTTCTGCACAGATGTCTAGTGAAATCGCATAGACCCAACTGTCCCTGAATTGGAACAAAGTCCCTCAGTCCCTCTTTCCTCCTCATTTGTCCCTCATTGTGGTCTTATCTATATACTTGTATATAAAATGCACTTTTTACCTTTCAAAAGGGGTTTCCCAGCGCTAACCCTTTTATCTAATTTCTAAATTGCTTTGTTTGTAAATTTCCAGAGCCAATCTAAAGGAATATTATTGGTAAATAAAAGCACTTGGGGGTTTAACTAATCATTTTTTTTCTTTAACCTCTTGGCTCTGCAGGGAGCGCTGGGTGCGTACAAAGGGAAAGCCTTCATATGACGGCCTCCCGGAAATTCAGGTCCGTGCTGTGGTCGTCATTTGGCTATAACGCAGACCTGAATTTCCGAAAGGAAAATGACGGCCTCCCCCAGCTCTCCCTGCGGGGCGCGCGCTGTGATCGAGTCACTGAGACTCGGGTGATCACAGATCTGAGTAAGGAGCCAATCCCGACCCCTTACCATGTGATCAGCTCTCAGCCAATGACAGCTGATCACATGATGTAAACAAAAGCTTGATAATCTTTTTTTTCTCCTCACGTTGACAGCGTGAGGAGAAAAAAAAAAGATCACCGGCTTGGGACATCGGTCCAGAAGAGGAAGAGGCAATTCTGCCTCATCTGTGCCACCAGTACCCCCTGACAGTGCCCACCAGTGCCACCTATCAATGCCCACCAGTCGTGACAATCAGTGCCACCTAGCAGTGCTGCCTATCAGTGTAACCAACCAGTGCTGATTAGTGGCCGTTATTGCCACCCATCAGTGCCCATGACTGCCACCCATCAGTGCCCATCACTGCCACCTATCGGTGCTCATCAGTGCCACCTCATCAGCGTACATCAATGAAGGAGAAAAATTACCTGTGTGCAAAATTTTATAACAAAATATAAAAAATATTTTAAAAAATTCGGTCTTTTAAAAAAATTTTAACAAAAGATAAAAACCGCAGAGGTGATCAAATACCACCAAAATAAAGCTCTATTTGTGGGTAAAAAAAAATAAAAATCATTTGAGTACAGTGTTGTATGATTGCACAATTGTCATTCAAAGTGCATCAGCGCCAAAAGCTGAAAATTGGTCTGGACAGGAGGGGTGTTTAAGTGCCAAGTAAGCAAGTGGTTAAGGGGGTGTGTCCTATGCCTACATACTTTTTCTAATAGGTGTCCCCTATACCCATCTCAAAAAGTTGGGAGGTAAGAAATCGCCCCCTGAAGCCTCCAAAAGTAGTAAAGGAACTACTTTTGGGAATCTGTGCGGCATTGCACCAATTCAGACAGTTCCATTGCCGTCAATAGGCGCTGATTTGCACTGGAATTTGACATGTCAATTCACAGCTACGTGAACATGGGTGAAGTTGCATAGATATGAATGGAAATCCTAGGGGGGGGGGGCAACTTTTCATGCGACTCTGAGGTCCAAAGCTGCATGAAAACTCACCCAAGTGTGAAAGTAACCTAATGAGTATAATTGATAACACCTTTGAATTAGGCCCCATTTGCACTTGTGCGACCTTAAAATTGCACAGCTTTGCTGTGACTTGAAGCAATGCCTGTGTAATCTTGTGGTATGTGGACCTCAAAATGCATCAAAGTCAAACCAAGGTAGTGCAGGGACGAATCTGCCCCACTTTCAGGATGCACAATAGGGGTTCAAATTCAAAGGTGTAATCCATGAATCTCATTCACATTGCTGCAACCTGAAAGTCACACTATTTTGTTGCCACTTTGCCGCTGCAACTTGGCCTCAACTTCTGTGAATGCCTGTGTAATATAGCGACCTATGTACCTCAAGTCGCATGAAAGTCACACCAAAGTAGTACGTAGACTACTTTGAAGTTGGTGCGACTTGAAGTTGCACAAATATGAATGGTTATCATTGAGAATCATGGGGTACAACTTGTCATACAACTCTGAGGTCCAAATTTGCTGGAAAAGTCACCCATGTATTTATAATTTTAAGAAAAGTCACCCATGTATATATAATTTTAAGAAAAGGAGCTCTCATTTATATTTGTATAGTCCTTACTGATTTACATCAGCAGAACAAATGCAGGAAGTGATGTGTGCACATGGGCTGGAAGCAAATGTGCCAAACAAATCAATGAACCCCACCCACACCAAGTCTAACTACCACATCCACCCCCACATTGAGTAAGCACAAGTACATATCCTACATTTACCCGGCAAATCAGCAGCATCTCCTGTTTGCTAAAGAGAGACCTCGCCATGTCCACTTAGATGGAGATCCTGACCAGCACAGGCACTTCCGGGTCAGAAGGTGAAACCATGCTCTTTTGATTGCAGCTGCGAATATTTGATCGCAACCATGATTAGTATTTTTTTATTTTCGTTTATTTGCAGATATGCAAATCTGTATTTCTACATATAAGGATATATGAAGGCAAACTTAACACCCCTTTCACACCAGGGCGTTTTGCAGGCGCTATAGCATTAGAAATAGCGCCTGCAATCCGCCCTAAAGAAGCTGCACCATTGTGTGTAGTGTGAAAGCCCCGAGGACTGGCAGGACATCAGAAAAAAGTCCTGCCAGCAGCTTCTTTGGAGCGGTGAAGGAGCAGTGTGTTTACCGCTCCTCCACCGCTGTTCCCCATTGAAATCAATGGGGCAAAGCTGTAATGCCGCCGGCAAAACGCTGCTATTGCGGCATATTGCCGGCGGTTTTAACCCTTTCGCGGCCGCTAGCGGGGGTAAAAGCGCCCGCTAGCGGCCGAAATGCGCCGCAAATCCGGCGGTAAAACGCCGCTAAAAATAGCAGCGTTTTACCGCCGACGCAAAGGACGGTGTGGTGTGAAAGGGGTCTTAGGGAATTTGATAAGAAATGGTGTCCCTGGTATTGCAGCAGGTGAATTACAATGACAAAGGCCCAATTTGAGCCCTGGTTCACACTGACAGCGGGAGGAAATCGTGCGGGGGGGGGGGGGGGATTTCTGGAATATCAATGGAAATCACACCCTGAAGTTGCCAAAAGTAGTACAGAAACGACTTTTGGAAATTGCGGTACCACACTGATTAGGACGGTGCAATTGCTGTTGATTTGGCATGTGATTTGACATGTCAAATCGCACCAATGTGATCCAGGGCTGACACATACAACACTGCCTATCCACCAGCTGAACTCATTACCTGCAATTCTCCAATTCTAGCATGAACCAAAAAAATATATGTTCTACAAGATATATGGTGCTACATTTAGGAAAACAATTAGCAGTTGGGTTTTAAGGGCCCTGCTCATAGGGGCATACAATCTAAAAATTGGCCTAAACCTTATGCCCCGTACACACGATACGAATATCGTACGACCGATTGTATGACCGTTTTCGGTTAATAATCGCAAGTAGAAATTGAATAGCTAAATAAAGTCACAAATTCTCGTACGATAGAAAAAAATATCGGAAGTGATGTCATGTGTTGCAATATATTTGTATTGTATTTTTGGACGACAACTATACTGAGTAAACGAAAATCCCACGATCTGGAATCGTACGAGGAAAATTTGCGTGCATGTCCGATCGAATAATATCGAATGAACCGTCGTGATCGGCTGTCGAAAGTAGTGTACACACGATCCGAACATTGTACGATCCTTCCTTGGAACGACCGTTTTCGCATGATATTCTGAAGGTGTGTTAAGGGCATTAGAGTGGACACAGCTTTACTTTCAGTGTATGACGGGCAACACATCACATTTTTATCTGCAAGATTATAGAAACATACTTTTTTGGATCAAAACTTTTTTTATTGAGAAATTGCTCTTTCAATATATACAATAGTTGCATCCAGTGAGTAAACATGTTATACAAATTGCATCAAGTATCCATAGTACATAAGCAATATCAGAAGGCAATACGGATATTGTGATTTTTCAACTAAAACACCAACTAGCACTTTCAGTCCAATTTATTAGAACAATATTAATCATTTCTTCAACTAATGGATCATGTGGATTCTACTGCTTTTAGAAACATACTTAATAGTCATTCTTACAAAGCATTCCAACAGAATATTAAAAAAAGGCATTTGTATGCACATACACAAAGCAACAGTTTTCTAAGCATATGTACTTGTGCAGTGTAAACCCTACAATTTTAAATGTACAAGTCCCTGGGCATGATACGCATGTAGTCTGCATCTTTGTGGTCTGAACCAGCCCTAAATCCATAGCCATGCTTGGTGTCACAAGCAACAAAGCCGATCCACCCTATACGCTGACTATACCAGCTGCGTAGGGCCCCGCCGATGTGGGGGACCCCCCAAGGGCAGTTTGGCTCTGCTCAGGGCCGCAAAAAGAAAAAATGAGATTGCACTATGGACTAAACCAGGAAAAAGGGAAATGGGTATGAGCTGCCTCTACTCAATACCTCCTCCCAAAATTGGGGGGGGGGGGGGGGGGTAACGCAAATGGAATAAAGGGGGGAGTAGATTTTGGCGCTATACCTAAAGGTCACATGTAATTGTGGTGAGACACCAGAAAAAATCCCATATAAAAGTGAATTCCTTTATATATGCAACCCTATGTGAAAGGGGTAACCTTAGCGTGATAGCATTAAAGTTAGTGTAAATTATGCATATAGTACCGTGTACCGACTAATTAGTGATTCGGTGACCAATCAAAAGGTAAAAAAATATTTTTAAATAATTTCTAATTATAGCGTGTATTAATTTGTAATTGCCTTAATTTAAATCAACCAAAGTGTGGTTAATTTAAATCAACCAAAATATATATAAATTTTATTTATTTTTTTTATTTTTTATTTTTTTTATTTAATCACGGTCACGAAACTACTATTCGTGCCTAAAACACCAGTGTATATGAAGTTCATGCAAAAAATCCCTATGGAAATATATAACCAAAATTATACTCCAGTGCAGATGCCTGAATAAACAAATAAATATATGTATAAAAAGTGACAATTAATAAAAGATGACAATTGATAAAAGTCCCATGTAGAAATAAAGAGAGGTGACTAGTGTAGGAATCCTTAATTTTTCTCAGTAGAACAAATTTCTCCCGGTGCGCGTCTCAGTGCTTAGTAATACGATTGCCCTCACCAGAAATCTTACCCCAGTTGGGGTGGATAAGCCTCCACAGTATGAGCCACTGTGCTGCTCTGGCATTAGCTGGCGTCATCCTGGGAGATGCGTTCTCTGTAGTCCCGGGCTCGGTTCCGCTTCTATCTGCCCTCCACACACCAGTCCAGCATAGGAAAGGGGTAAATCCTACTGCACGAGGACAGAGCACACACGTGTGACCTCATCAACAGCTGGCGGAACTCATGCGTGTCGAGCCTCACTGTGGCGGTTGCCTAGGTGACTGTAACTCCAACCAGGAAGTGATACACGCTATATTTAGAAATTATTTAAAAATATTTTTTTACCTTTTGATTGGTCACCAAATCACTAATAAGGCGGTACATGGTACTATATGCATAATTTACACTAAATTTAATGCTATCACGCTAAGGTTACCCCTTTCACATAGGGTTGCATATATAAAGGGATTCACTTATATATGGTATTTTTTCTGGTGTCTCACCACAATTACATGTGACCTTTAGGTCTAGCGCCAAAATCTGCTCAGGGCCGGTGTCTTGCCGAAAACTGGACTAGCTGCCTAGCTGCCCCTGGGGCCGCCGATGCTGTGAGGGCAGCGGCACCTGAAGAAAATATGGCTGCAGGGCCATGCCGGGCTAACATGCAACTGCGCAGGTGCCAGCGCTGTTCCGAAGTCCGTACACGCTCAGCAATTTTCAGAAAGGCGTGTGCATGCGCAGGGACACGATGGCGCCAAGCGGTGCCATTTTTAAAAGTAAAGGTGTGTGCTGTGCCTCTTCCTACGTCACCTCTGCAGCCTTTGACTTCCTGTCCCCCCGCAGCCTCTGACCTCCTGTGTCCCCCCGCAGCCTCTGACCTCCTGTGTCCCCCCCGCAGCCTCTGACCTCCTGTGTCCCCCCCGCAGCCTCTGACCTCCTGTGTCCCCCCCGCAGCCTCTGACCTCCTGTGTCCCCCCGCAGCCTCTGACCTCCTGTGTCCCCCCGCAGCCTCTGACCTCCTGTGTCCCCCCGCAGCCTCTGACCTCCTGTGTCCCCCCGCAGCCTCTGACCTCCTGTGTCCCCCCGCAGCCTCTGACCTCCTGTGTCCCCCCACAGCCTCTGACCTCCTGTCCCCCCCCCCCACAGCCTCTGACCTCCTTTTGTTAGCTGTTATAGCTGCAAAGGGTGGGCCAAATCAAAATTTAACCCTATGGACTAAGACTGGGTTGTCCTTAAAGTTCATGAGTGTGTGTGTAAGGGCAGGTGCCCCAATACTTTTGGCTAGATAGTGTATCTGGAAAGATTTACAATGGTGGTGGAACCCTCCTACACATAAATACTACATTTAGACATAGCTTTAGGACCTGATTCAGGAGTTATGTTTAACAACATAGGGAGATGAGACAACTTCTCTACATGAAACAGCATGATTGGGATTCAAACCCACGCCCTCAGTGATGCTAAGCAGAAGTTATAACCTCTAAGCCACAGAGCCACCATGTATAGAAACCTCCTACACATATATACAGTAAAACCTTGGATTGCAAGCATAATTTGTTCCAGAAACATGCTTGTAATCCAAAGCACTTGTATATCAAAGCGCAATTTCCCCATAAGAAATCATGGAAACTCAAATTATTCATTCCAAAACCATTTGTTCATAGGTCCTTCAGTTTATAGTCCATATAAAAAGATAATAGCAATGTGACCAAGTTGTGTAACCAGAAAATGTCCATCCACAAATAGAAGCCTCCACAAGGGGATTAGAAGCAAAATCCAGTAGGAGCTATGGAGTATAAAAGAGAAGAGAGGTGCCTCTAAGTGTAGCAATATGTTTCTAAATGTTGTACCTTCATTAAATGTAACCATATTGCTACACTTACAGGCACCTCGCTTCTCTTTTATACTCAGGTGTGACATGACGCTACTTGTATATCAAGTCAAAATGTATTTAAAAATTTTGCTTGTCTTGCAAAAGGCTCTCAAACCAAGGTTTTACTGTACACATATACTGCACTTCTTTGGACATATAGGTGGTGGAATTACATTACTCAAGTGTTATTCTTCTTGATTTATTCTGTGATATTTGGTAGGTGAGTGTAGAGTAGTGATGTTACCCTCTAATTTTTGGGAAGTCCATTTTGATTTCTGATGTTGGTATATATATCACATTTTTTGGGCTCAAATTATGATTATTTGGAAATAATAAAAAAACACAAAATTGTGACCCATTTTAAATTTGCATCAGCAATGGTATTGTTTGTGGTTTAGGTAAAGATTGTTGTGAGATGGAGTGAGACAAGTGAAAGTGACAGTGAAAAATATATTTTATCAAAACATTCCACATTCTGGCATTCTTAAAAACAAAATGGATGAGAAAAAACGAAGCAGCAACATTGTTGCAAGGAACATTTATTTCAGAGAAACATACATTTCATCTCAACATTAAAGGATCACTAAAGGCATTTTTTTTAAAAATAACAAACATGTTATACTTGCCTCCACTGTGCAGCTCGTTTTGCACAAAGTGGCCCAGAACCTGCTCTTCTGGGGTCCCTCAGTGGCTGTCTCGGCTCCCTCCCGCAAGGACTCCACAACTTCATACAAGCTCCCTCGCATGGTGTGGAATGCTTGCGGGCAGGTCCCGTGATACAGCTGGCAGCCGTAGCCGCCAGTTGTATCATGGGAATTCATTAAAGCGGAGGTCCACCCTAAAGTGGACCTTCCGCTCATTGGAATCCTCCCCCCCTCCGGCGCCACAATTGGCACCTTTTCAGGGGGGAGGGGGGTGCAGGTACCTGTACAGTACAGGTATCTGCACCCACTTCCGGCGTAGATTCTGCAGAAGGTACGCCCCTTTCCGCAGAATCTATGCCCTTTCCCGAAAGTCCCCCCGCTGCCTGCTGGGAAACACACGGATCCCAGAGACAGCGGGGACCATCCTTATTGCGCAGCGCGACTCGCGCATGCGCAGTAGGGAACCGGGAAATGAAGCCGAAAGGCTCCACTTCCTGATTCCCATACCCAAGATGGCGGCGGCAGCACCCGAGAGACGATCGAGAGATCGGCTTCGGGTGCCGACATCGCGGGCGCGCTGGGCGGGTAAGTGTCACTATTTTAAAAGTCAGCAGCTGCAGTATTTGTAGCTGCTGGCTTTAAAAAAAAAAACGGCGGAACTCCCGGCGGACTCCCGCTTTAATGTGAAAAAACTTCTACCTTTACAACCATTTTAAAGGTATTTGGGGAAGTTACAATTGTACCATTAGAATCAATGGCTGAAACTTGCACTGAACTATAATAGCACATATTTTCATTCTCAAAAACGCAATTTAGCCCAGTGCTAATTTTGGTATTTACTTTAGCGCCTTGTAAAAAGCCATGGGAGCTAAAATGAGAGCTGTGTGCAGGTCTGAGCATGCTCAGTTGTGTTGGCACCTAGATGTACAGATGGGGAATTTATCTCCTTTCAGAATTTTAAAGATATTTCAGTGCAGAAATAATTTTCACACAGTTTAAAAGCAGATTATCATTAAACAATATACTGCATATTTCAGTACCATTCAGGCAATTATATCATGCTCTAAACATTATTTTCATGTGCACTACTCCAGGTTTTAGCAGAGTAAGCGTTTGGGCGCTATTTGTTTTCAGGGAGCTATAGTAAATTCGATTTTGGGAGCATTTTTTTTTACCAGCCCTATACTGAATTCTGTCTTGGCGCTAATTAGTGTTGCATATAATAAAGTATTCCTAAGTCCTCCCAAGTCACTCCCTAGTAATGTGGGTGCTGCCCATGGAACCACACATCACAGGGTCCTCCCTGGAGCCATCACAGGGTATTAAGCATTCAAGTATGATTCAATTTCAAAGGATCATCAAATGCAGGCTCACTGTGCCCCATCTAATGTAGGCTCACTGTGCCCCATCTAATGTAGGCTCACTGTGCCCCATCTAATGTAGGCTCACTGTGCCCCATCTAATGTAGGCTCACTGTGGCCCATCTAATGTAGGCTCACTGTGGCCCATCTAATGCAGCCTCACTGTGGCCCATCTAATGCAGCCTCACTGTGGCCCATCTAATGCAGCCTCACTGTGGCCCATCTAATGCAGCCTCACTGTGGCCCATCTAATGCAGCCTCACTGTGGCCCATCTAATGCAGCCTCACTGTGGCCCATCTAATGCAGCCTCACTGTGGCCCATCTAATGCAGCCTCACTGTGGCCCATCTAATGCAGCCTCACTGTGGCCCATCTAATGCAGCCTCACTGTGGCCCATTTAATGCAGCCTCACTGTGGCCCATTTAATGCAGCCTCACTGTGGCCCATCTAATGCAGCCTCACTGTGCCCCATCTAATGCAGCCTCACTGTGCCCCATCTAATGCAACCTCACTGTGCCCCATCTAATGCAGCCCTGAGCCTCACTTACCTTACAGGCAGCTCCGCTCGGGCCGTACGTTCCACTGAGCTGCCAACGTCACTTCCGGTTTCCTTGTGCAGTGCCTGTGTGCCCCCTATGGATGGGCTGCCACTGGTCATAACACTATCTTTTTGTTGATACAATTTAAACAATAAAACAATAAAGCCCAAGCCTTTTAGATTGTAAACTCTAATGAGCGGGGCCCTCTGATTCCTCTTGTACCAAATTGTAACTGTAATGTCTGCCTTGATTTTGTTAAGCACTGCGGAAACTGTTGGAGCTATATAAAACCTGTATAATAAAAAATAATTATTAAACTTGTGTACATTTCATGATGTTTAGAATTGCAGTAAGAGGACATACAGTATCTCGCAAAAGTAAGTACACCTCTCAAGTTTTTTAAAATATTTTATTATATCTTTTCATGTGACATTACTGAGTATACAGCTTGTATAACAGTGTAAATATGCTGTCCCCTCCAAAATAACTCAATACACAGCCATTAATGTCTAAACCTCTGGCAACAAAAGTGAGTACACCCCTAAGTAAAAATGTCCAAATTGGGCCCAAAGTATCAATATTTTGTGTGGCACCACCATTATTTTCCAGCCCTACCTTAACCCTCTTGGGCATGGAGTTCACCAGAGCTTTACAAGTTGCCACTCGAGTCCTCTTCCACTCCTCTATGATCACATCACGGAGCTGGTGGATGTTAAAGACCTTGCGCTCCTCCACCTTCTGTTTGAGGATGCCCCACAGATGCTCAATAGGGTTTAGGTCTGAAGACTTGTTTGGTCAGTCCATCACCTTTACCCTCAGCTTCTTTAGCAAGGCAGTGGTCGTCTTGGGGGTGTGTTTGGGGTTGTTATCATATTAGAATACTGCCCTGTGGCCCAGTTTCCAAAGGGAGGGGATCATGCTCTGCTTCAGTATGTCACAGTACATGTTGGCATTCATGGTTACCTCAGTGACCTGTAGCTCTCCAGTGCCAGCGGCACCCATACAGCCCCATACCATAACACTTCTACCACCGTGCTTGACTGTAGGAAAGACACACTTGTCTTTGTACTCCTCACCTGGTTGCCACCACACACGCTTGACACCATCTGAACCAAATAAGTTTATCTTGGTTTTATAAGACCATGGGACATGATTTCAGTAATCAATGTCCTTAGTCTGTCTGTCTTCAGCAAGAGGCTTCCTTCTAGGATGACAGCCATGCAGACTAATTTGAAATAGTGTGCGGCGTATGGTCTGAGCAATGACAGGCTGACCCCCCCCCCCCCCCCCCCAACCCTTCAACTTCTGGCAGCACTCATACATCTATTTCCCAAAGACAACCTCTGGATATGACGCTGAGCATGTGCACTCAACTTCTTTGGTCAACCATTGCGAGGCCTGTTCTGAGTGGAGCCTGTCCTGTTAAACCACTGTATGGTCTTGGCCACCGTGCTGCAGCTCAGTTTGAGGCTTGGCAATCTCTTTATAGCCTAGGCCAGTGATGGTGAACCTATGGCATGTGTGCCACAGCTGGCACGCAGAGCCATCTCTGTGGGCACGCGAGAGGGTCCTGGTTCACGGTGGGGAGAACATGGCAGCAAACAGCAGCGAGGTGCAGGAAATTAACTGCACGAGTGGGTGGCTCCGCAGCCTCCGCGCGGAAGGCTACAGACCTGAGAGCACGCAAGGGAATGAAGCAAGCAGCGGCAAGGTGCTGGAAACTGTCTGCACGAGTGAGTGGGTGGCCCCACATTCTCCGTGTGGTAGGCTACAGGCCTGACAGCACACACAGGAGGGAGAGAAGAGCTTCACTGCTTCATCGTATGGCTGAAGAGGGGCGTAGCATCCCTGGCGCCTTCCGGAGCTTGGACTCCTCAAACCTCCTTCAACAGTGAGGCCCGGAGAACAGACTGACTGTGGGCCCAGAAGACAAGGACAGGCGAGAGGCTCAGGCTGTGAGGGAGCCGCTGGATGGAACAGGGATGGAGACAGGTACCGGGCACAATTATACACTGAATACCTGCAGACAAAGACTGGAGCAGGGAGGCAGAGCAGGGATTGCAGATAAGGACAGAGCTAGAGGTCTCCCTTTCTCTCAGCTCTCCTCTTTTTCAGCCCCCGTGTCCCCCTCTTTCTGCTCCCCCTCTCTCTGTGTCCCCTCTCTCTCTCTCTCTCCCCCCCTCTCTCTCTCTCTCTCTCTCCCCCCCCCCCCTCTCTCTCTCCCCCCCTCTCTCTCTCTCTTTCCCCCTCTCTCTGTCCCCCCCTCTCTCTCTGTCCCCCTCTCTCTCTCTGTCCCCTCTCTCTCTCTTTCTCTGTACCCTCCCCTTTATCTCTGTCCCATATCTCTCTCTCTGTCCCATCTCTCTCTCTCTCTCTCTGCCCCCTCTCTCAGCATCTCTCACACTCCTCCCCCTCTGTGTCCCCCCCTCTCTCTCTGCCCCCCCGTGTGTGTCCCCCCTCTCTGTGTGTGTCCCCTATCTCTATCTGTCCCCCATCACTCTCTGTCACCCTTGTCTCTCTCTGTCCTCTCTCTCTCTTTCACTGTGCCCTCCCCTTTATCTCTGTCCCATATCTCTCACACCCTTCCCTCTCTGTCCCCCCTCTCCCTCTCTGTCCCCCCTCTCCCTCTCTGTGCCCCCATTTCTCTGTCCTCTCCCTCTCCCTCTCCCTCTCCCTCTCCCTCTCCCTCTCCTTCTCTCTCTCCTTCTCTCTCTCCTTCTCTCTCTCCTTCTCTCTCTCCTTCTCTCCCTCTCTCCCTCTCTCCCTCCCTCTCTCCCTCTCTCCCTCCCTCTCTCTCTTACACACGCACCCCTCTCTTTTGCTCAGCACCCCTCTCTTTGCGATTTGCCGTGTTGGCGCTTTACAACACAAAATCAACTTATTTATTTCAGTTTGGGCACTCAGACTCAAAATGGTTCGCCATCACTGGCCTAGGCCATCTTTATGTAGAGCAACAATTCTTTTTTTCAGATCCTTGGAGAGTTCTTTGCCATGAGGTGCCATGTTGAACTTCCAGTGACCAGTATGAGAGAATGAGAGCGATAACGCCAAATTTAACACACCTGCTCCCTATTCACACCTGAGACCTTGTAACACTGAGAGTCACATGACACCGGGATGGAAAATGGCTAATTGGGCCCAATTTGGACATTTTCACTTAGGGGTGTACTCACTTTTGTTGCCAGCGGTTTAGACATTAATGGCTATGTGCTGATGTGCTATTTTGAGGGGACAGCAAATGTACACTGTTATACAAGCAATACACACACTACCTTACATTGTCATTTCTTCAGTGTTGTCACATGAAAAGATATAATAAAATATTTACAAAAATGTGAGGGGGTGTACTCACTTTTGTGAGATATCTGTATATCTGGACCTTTAAAAACATAAATGGGACATAAAAATATCAAAAAACATCAAAGAAATTAAACACACGCGTTGACGTATGTATATATTTGAATCTGAATTGGGCTTTTCATTTTTCAATGAAAGAGCACCCTGGGTTTAGAGGCTCCTGAGGAAAGGAATGATTCATCAAGACACCTAAGTACTGCGATAAAGTCCAGATCGAAGTTTAATAAATAAGTGTCTATACACATGTTTTTTTATACAATGTGCATTAGATATATTAATATAATAATACAAATATACAGATGACATTTGAACTAATATTTTAAAAGTACTGACGTACTGTATGCTTTGAATAAACTGTGAAAGTACAGACTGTGACTTTTATTTGGATCAGACCTTCACGTACAAATAACCTGAAAAAGTGCGAAGGATGTCCTGGAAATTTTAAGCTTCTCCTATAAGCAAATCGGTTTTATTGCACTTAAAAGCACATAGACAGCTCTCTTGTATAATGCTGGGAAAAGTGTGCTTGTCTATCTCCAAGTAACATAGACACAGACGCTGGTATATTGTTGAGTTTAGCAGAATCCTCCATGGAATGCTCTACTGTTTTTATTTATACTGTAAGCAAGAATAACAAAGGAAGGTGGTGGCTTCAGAATCAGATAATCAGACACTTGTATTCTTTCAAAAGAACCAATCACACACATGTATATATTCAAATAGAATTCCAGTAGTGACGTATGCAGATGGTCGTGTGCAGAGCCAGGAGACAATCATCCTATGAGACAGAAAAAATGTCTCACAATTTGAACACTACTTACATGGCTCTGAACACGATCATGCGCACGTTCCCACTGCTAACATTGATACTCTATCATGGCTCAGTGGGCCATCATTTTTGTATGGTTATACTATGGTTCCCATGTACGCAGATCTGCATGCTTAGAGTATTAATGCAGTTGCCATGAGGTGGCCAGTCTCTTGGTGAGGCATAAACGATCATCCCTAAAAGAGCAAACAGATCTGCTGTGTCCACAGAAAGGTTTCCGCAGCCAATTGTCTTCCACTAACGTCTGTATGTGTGAACACACGTGCGTGAGCATATTACAAAAAAACTGTGTGGGGTCCCTCTCAATATTCATACCAGACCCTTATCTGAGCATACACCCCCAGCAGGTCTGGAAAGGGGAGGAATGAGCAAGTGCCCCTCCGGACTATACCAGGCCACATGCCCTCAACATGGGAGGTAGGTGCTTTGAAGCAGGGTGGGGCTCTGCGACTCCACCTCATAGCACCTTGTCCCCATGTTGATGGGGACAAGGGCCTCTTCCCGACAACCCTGGGCGGTGGTTATTGGGGTCTGCAGGAAGGGGCCTTGTCAGAATCTGGAGGGCCCTCAAATCCTGGCCCCTTCTCTATGTAAATGAGTATGGTGTACATTGTACCCCTACCCATTCACCAAAAAAAAAAAAGTGTAGTGTTCCAAAAAACAAGAGACGGCTTTTGACAAGTCCTTTATAAAAAATGAGGAATATCCCCATTGTAGCTCCAACGTGTCTTCTTTCTCCGGTTCTGCCACTAATGTCTTCTTCCTCCAGTCTTCTCCCTCCACTGATGTCTTCTCCCTCTGCCAATGTCTTCTCCCTCCAGTGATGTTTTCTCCCTCCGGTGATGTCTTCTGTCACCGCCAACCCACTAAAAATAAAAAACGGTCCTCCTCCGGTGCTGGCTCCCATCATTGTGCCAGCTCTGTTGTTTGCCAGTTCACCTAGAGATCCCGCCCCTTTGCTGCATGCTCATATGAGGGTCAGTATGGATTTTGGGGGGTCCCACATCATTTTATTTTGACATTTTTTTTGGAGTGGAGTTTTCCCTCAAAATCTATACCAGGCCGAAGGGTCTGGTATGGTCCTGGGGTTTTGTCATGAGGTTCCCCTTGAAGATCATCAGAGAACAAGTGGCATGGCACAAGTTGGATCAGTTCATATTTATATTATGTGAACCTTCATTGCACTTAACACATGAAAAAGGTATTGCATACTGAGGGAAATTAGTTTCAGATGCGAGTCTCATACACTGTCAGCAATTTTAAAGAAACATGAGTAAATCTTGCATGTTCAACTGTCATGCATAACTGATGAATACAATGATCTGAGGCATTATTTCCCATCATCGATCAGCATGACAAACGACAAATGTGACAGCTGGTGTCATGTTCCTTCTGCTTAAAGCTTTACTCCTGGCAGATATAAAGACCATCATTAATTTAAGCTAGGAATTAATTTAGAACTCCAGCAAAAAAAATCATTACATTTACTTGTAAATTGTGATGTAATGGAGTTCTTATTTACTCATCATGTTCAGATGTAGGCTTAGGCCCATTTATCTCTTTTTCATATAGCCCCCTATGTTCCTAAAGATGGGGATCTGTATAAGTTCCTAAGCGTCCCATCCTCAGCAGTGCACAATTGATGAGGCTGTAGTTGCTGGGTAAGTGACCTGCAGCCATGTTAGTGGCCCACCACTATCAGAACCAACAGGCAGCCAACTTGGCCAGAAGCTTTAAAATAACATGCAGATTTTCCAGAAGTCCCATCTACTGTGGAAAGCCCTCCCCTCCCAATTGTTGCTAAAGTATTCCAGTTCCTGTGGGGTGGCTATGTGTCCTTGGTCCATGGATCCCTCCAACTGTTCACATGTGTTACCGAGCTACCCTGGACTTCACTGCGAGGAATGCTGTTTATGAGGATATTAACAAGATGTTTAGTTCTGTACTGTTTTCCTTAAAGAGTAGCTCCACTTTTGTAGAGAAAAAAACATTGCTGGAATTTTGAAAAATGTTGTAGCAGATTTCTGTATTTTCTGCATGTTACTGAAAAGAAATTGCTTTTAGTTTCAGCAGACTGATCACATACTCTTTCTGATTGAGAGGGTCTGGTTCATTATAAATCAGCTTATGCACTTTCCATGTTCTAATGAAGAAAACTGTAGTGTCTGCATCCCTTTAGAAGTGGAAAACCCTTGGGGAGTATCTTACTAAAACTTACATTTCTATTGCAGAAAATGCCTAAAATCTGACTTGTATCTTAGTGCAGACGTCTGGGAAAATCAGTGAGCCAATCACACAAGCAGGAAATAATCATTTTGGAGGCGTTCTGTCACCAACTGTGTACAGAACACCTCCAGGTTGCCATATCGCATTGCATTTCACAGAAAATTACAGTGTTGCAAATTGAAAAGGAAAGGTAATTTTTAATAGCATTCAATTACAACATGGCTTGTGTAGCAATTGTATATGCTATATTATTTTGTATTTTATTTGCTATATTTTTTCCAGAAAAGTGGAGTTAACTTATAACTAGTGATTCTTATTTTTACTGCTGAGAAGGATCTCCTCAGTGCACAAATGCTTCTTGTCCAAGCAGCAGGCTGGTGGTGGGTTGGTGACCAAACTGTATTGTTTACTTGCAGTGGAAAGAGGCAAGGTCTCTGAGAAGGAAATGCTGCCTTACAGGACTGCCTCAATAGAAATATGAATCCTCACCAGTTTGCATAGTATATATGTATTTTAAGTAAAGGCGGTCCCCGAGTTACAAACAACGTCTAATTTGTTTGTAAGTCAAAACAGTACATTTCTAAGTGTAACTCCAGCCTGTGCAGTGAGGTAGGTTGTTCTGGGTGCTTCTGCATATGCAGTCATGTTATTTGGGGTTCTTGTGGCCATGCAGTACCGCAGTGTGGCATGTGTCCAGCACTGCAAGATGGTTACTCAGCTGTATCCGGGACCAATGTGGAGCGCAAATGGCCGCCAGTGACATCACGCCACCTCCTTTTGTAAGTAGGAGTCATTCGTATCTTGGATGTTGGGAACCTATCAGACTGCCTGTATGCATTATCCACTTGCCGACCACCACATGAACATTTACATCAACAGAATGGCACGGACAGACAAATGGGCGTACAGGTACGTTGCTTTTAATTTGCCACTGTGTGGACGTGGCGGCGGCGTGTGCGACCCTCCTGCGAGCTCCGTGAGTGTGATCGCAAGTCCCATGGGCTCCATGTCCGCGGGGATACCCAAGATCGTCTCACGGAGAGGAAGAATAGGGAAATGCTTCCTAGTGACACTGATCACAGCTCCCTATGATCGGGAGCGGTAATCAGTGTCATGATTAGCCCCTCCCCCCACAGTTAGAACACATCACTAGGACACACTTAACCCCTGCAGCGCCCCCTCCTGGTTAACCCCTTCACTGTCAGTCACATTTACACAGTAATCAATGCATTTTAAATTGCACTGATCGCTGTATAAATGTGAATGGTCCCAAAATAGCACCAAAAGTGTCCGATCTGTCTGCCATAAGGTCGCAGTCACGATAAAAATTGCAGATCCCCAACATTACTAGTAAAAAAAAATGTTTTTTATTATTTCATGTTTTTTTGTTTTTTTTTACCAAAGTTTTGTAGAAGAATACATATTGGCCTGAACTGAGGGAAACAAATGTTTTTTTTATATATATTTTTCTCAAGTCATCTTCCAGGACGGCACACCTGAGAGATGAGAGGCTCCTCCCTACAGGAAACACAATCAATCGACAGCTGTTTTAAGTCCCCACCCTTCCCCTTGATCCTCAGTTTTTGATTGTGTTTCTCCCTACACAGCGAAACTGTTTGTTTTTTTCCAAATGACCCGAAGCCTGGGGCTGGTGGTCTCCCCCTGGGAGCCGGACCACAAGCTTGGGAAGCCTCTGGGTCTGGTAGGATATTCTTGTCATTCCTGGGGGGTTCCCCTATCTTTTCCTCAGGGGGGGCAGCAGAAATTGGAAGAGCCCCCCTGAGAGCTGAAGGACCTTGGGTACAGTGGTGTTCCCAGAACTTCAGGGGCCATTATCCTGTCTCCCCTCCTTACCTGTACAGGTGGCTGTTCAGACGGGGGTGCTGGCCATCGGTTCTTTCCAGAGGGATCATGTCCCCGACTCCTGGGTCCCCTGTAGCTCACGTGGGCTGCCGGAGAGGGCGTGGCAACAAGCACCCGCGTCATTTTCAAACTTCGGGAAAATGGCGGCGTCGTTCTTACCCAGGAGGGAAGGCTGAGAGTCAGTAGGAGCAGGCGCCCACATCCTCCTTTCTCTAGAGCGAGGAGGCACCAGTTTACTACGGTGGATGTCTGCCTTAACCACCTCAGATGGGAAGATGGGAATGAGGAATGGAAGGCATTGCGCCCCCCCCCCCCCCCATGTATATAGACTGACTGGTACAGTGCAGGACACAGCCTAACCTGGCACCTCCCTATGGGGACAGCAGTTGGGGGGGGGGAGCACTTTGGCGGCTATCCTCCTTGCGTGTGGACCATAAGGATGGAAAAGCAAGCCCGCTGGCTGTGGCAAAAAGAGGAAGACGACAACCAACGGTGAGTACTTTCCTTTTGCCGTGGGAATTTAGCTGCAAAATCCCCAATTCCAGCCAGAGGGTTTCTGGGCATTTGAGATCTCACCTGGGGTCTGGATTCAAATAGCCCTTAAGCTTCTGCTAAAAAACACCAGCTGCAGCCCCTCTTACATCAGAGAAGCTGTATGGTGGACAGGTGGTGCAGAGGAACGAGTGTGCCTAAACCACCTCAGATGAGAAAGAGGTAGGTAGGCCATTGCTCCCCCTTCCCCGTGTATATACTGACTGGTGCAGTGCAGAACCTGGGGTCGGGATACAACTAGCGCAGACGCCACTGCTAAAACCACCAGCCACAGCTCCCTCTTACAGCAGAGACACTGTGGTTATCGCAGCAGTAGGTTGCCAGCCTCTCCCTACATGCCCAGTTGTGGTACATTAGTAGGGATAAATATAGCATACAGAGGGGACCTGGTAGATACAAAGTTACTTACAGGCCAGGTATACCACTGAACAAGTTATTAATTGGGCAGTGGTTGGTGGATTCAGAAGCTCCCCTGGTCAGCAGGTGCACTAGGTTACCGGCCCTATTAACCCAGCTGCTAGGAATCTGAAGTTGCTTCACGATGTTTAAAAGCTGACCTAACATTTAAGGATGGGCAGAGACCAAGCTACTGTGTGGCACAGTAGGGGTTCCCTTGTGACAGATCCTCCTTTTGGGGGTTGCTTGCTATAGTTAACTTTCATAAGCTCCAACCTCCCACTCCACCTTTACACTGTGGTTATATTATAGTGTAGGAGGTAAGAAGAAACTTTTTTTATTGGTTTGGGCTACAATCCACTCAGTGGCAGATCTAAAGGCAATTCACCATAGATCGCTTCCTACATCCTTTTAATTGAGGATTTTCTGTGCAAACCTATGCAAGAGTTACATAATTGCTTGTTTGAAGCCTGCAAATAGCTATTTACCCCCCAGGCTAAATTGGTAACCACCTCTTCTAGAGGCTGTCTTAAATTGGTCTCTAGGGCTGGGCTCATTGAGACTTTAGTTGCTAATCAGCACCCACCTGGGTTTGAGCTGGCTAGCGTTTGCTCAGTCTATGGAGGTAAGGTAGGACAACTACTAATAGTAGGGTGTCCAACCATTTTAGGATTTGTTCCTTCACTGGTGGTGAGGTTTAGTATCTACAGCCCAGGCTATGCCTATGAAATAAATTGCCTGTTGGTTATTTCATAAAGGGATAGACCATGACTCCTCATTGGCTGCACACCAGTAGATCAGTAGTGAAAGTTTGTCCTTGCTGGGATGTTTTTGTGGCACAGCAGAAATACACATTGAGATTTGTGACATCTCTGCTTATAAGGGCTATATTGCTGTACATCAGAAACGCACTGCACTGAAGCTTGTTTGATGTCCTTTATATACTAAAGGTACTGCTTTGTTTGGCTACAGATCAGAAAAATACAACAGTGAAGGTGGTCTGTACTTTCTGGTTTTGTGCTGCACAGCAGAAATGCACATCATTGAGTCTGGTGACATCTCTGCTCATAATGGTTATATTGCTGCACATCAGACATACACAAGGTTGAGGTCTGTCTGTGGGGCTTTGTGTTCTGTTTTACTGCCTTGTTGGTTACTTATCAGAAAGGCAGCAGTGAAGTCTGATGGTCCTGATTTGCGTGGCATTGTGCTGATTCAGACAGTGCTATTAACGGCAATGGCTGCCGAGTTTAAACATGCGATTTGACATGTTGAGTCGCATGACAAATCATTTCAATATGGATGTGCTATCTCTATTCATAGTGTTTTATTGTTGCACATCAGATATATACAGCATTAAGGTCTGTGAGGTTTTGTGTCCTGTATTACTGCCTTATCAGAAAGGCAGCAGTGAAAATTGATGGTTCGAATTTGTTGGGCTACATAGCAGAAATACAAATTGAACCCCTGCCAGGTGTAGTACATACAGGGCCGCTGATAGAAATCATGGGGCCCCGTACAGCCTACCTGACGGGGCCCCCCTTCAGCTCCACCCTGGCCCCGCCCCTAGTCCCTCCTCCAGCCCCACCCCTGGCCCCACCCATTGCCCCTCCCCAGACCCCGCCTTGAAACACTGAAACTGCAGTGCGGTGCGAATCACATCCGGTTCTCGCTGCCGCAGCGGTGTGGACCCAGCCTAAAGGCTTTTAAAGCGCCGTCTATGGATAATATAAATTTACCGTAGTGTTCTGCCATTCCACAGGTGGGCATCGTTTTAAAGCATGGTATGTTTGGTATCTATTTACTCGGTGCAACATCTTTTATATTTAACAAAAAAAAAAAGGGTATTCTTTTGTGTTTACATGTGCTAGAATTCATTAACCACTTGCTTACTGGGCACTTAAACACCCTTCCTGCCCAGACCAATTTTCAGCTTTCGGTTCTCTCACACTTTGAATGACAATTACTCAGTCATGCAACACTGTACCCAAATTAATTTTTTGTCCTTTTTTTCCCACAAATAGAGATTTCTTTTGGTGGTATTTGATCACCTCTGGGGTTTTTATTTTTTGCGCTATAAATGAAAAAAGACCGAAAATTTTGAAAAAAAAACGCATATTTCTTTGTTTCTGTGACAGAATTATGCAAATTATTAATTTTTCTTCATAAATTTTGGCCACAATTTATACTGCTACATATCTTTGGTAAAAATAACCCAAATTAGTGGATATTATTTGGTCTTTGTGAAAGTTAGAGAGTCTACAAGGTGTGGTGCGAATCGCACAAAATTGATCACATCTGATGTACTGGTGGCCTATCTCGCTTCTTGTGACCCGAACAAGTCAGGAAAGTAAAAATACCCCCCAAATGACCCCTTTTTGGAAAGTAGACATTCCAAGGTATTTAGTAAGAGGCATAGTGAGTTTTTTGATGTCATATTTTTCCCACAATTCTTTGCAAAATTAAGATTTTTCATATTTTTTTTTTCTCCACAAAATTGTCATTGTAATAGGTTATTTCTCTCACATGGCATGTGTATACCACAAATGACACCCCCCAAAAAATTCTGCTACTCCTCCTGAGTATTACAATAGCACATGTGTGGGACTTTTTCACAGCCTGGCCACATAGAGAGGCCCAACATGCAGGTAGCGCCATCATGTGTTCTAGGAACATAAATTACACATCTAACTTGTTGACTACTTATTACACTTTTGAAGCACCAGGACAATGACACGTGACACTGATGACAGATGGCACTGATACGTGGCAATGATGACACTTATACGTGGCACTGATGACAGGTGGCACTGATGACAGATGGCACTAATATGTGGCACTGATGACACGTGGCACTTATACGTGGCACTGATGACACGTGGCACTAATACGTGGTACTGAAGACACGTGGCACTGATGACAGATGGCACTAATACGTGGCACTAATACGTGCCACCGATGACAGATGGCACTAATACATGGCACCGATGACACGTGACACTGATGACAGATGGCACTGATAAGTGGCATTGATGACACGTGACACTGACAACAGATGGCACGTGACACTGACAGGTGGCACTGATGACAAATGGCACTGATACGTGGCACTGATGACAGATGGCACTATGTGGCACTGACGACAGGTGGCACTGGGGGCAGGTGGCACTGACGACAGGTGGCACTGGGGGCAGGTAGCACTGGGGTGGATGGCACTGGGGGCAGGTAGCACTGGGGTGGATGGCACTGGGGCAGGTAGCACTGGGGTGGATGGCACTGGGGCAGATGGCACTGGGGCAGATGGCACTGCTGGGGGCGGATGGCACTGCTGGGGGCGGATGGCACTTTTTATTTGTTGCTTTTTACTTTTTACCACATCGACAAAACAATTATTTTATCTTTTATGCCTCAAGATCAAGAATACACAGACACCTCACCTTGTCCCCAACTTCTCACCTCGATCGCCCGGCCCCTGCTCTCTCTGCTTCTGGTTAGTCATGTGTAGAGAGAGAGAGAGAGAGGATTGGGCATATCACTCCGCAGCATAACCTTTCTATGTTAATGCTGTGCGTTGTGCGATGTGCGGAGCGGGTGCAGAAGATGTATTCCTCCGCGCCCGAAAAAGAAGAAAGAGTCCCCCCCACTACAGGCAGCCGCATACGTAGAAAACATACTGGAAAAAAAAAAAAAACTGTACCGACGGGGGGGGGGGGGGGGGGGGGGGTTGCGCACGGGTTAGTTGTGGGACGGGTGGCGGTGTGCTGGAGGAGGAACTTTTTTTTTTTTTTAATACATACAATTTTTGGCAGTTAGGTTGCCCGGGCCCCCCTGCTGGTCAGGCCCGGTACAGCAGGGCCAGATGTACTGGCCTATCAGCGGCCCTGAGTACATATACTACCTTTGGTAATCCATGTAGCACCACAAAGTGGTGTTGTGCTGATTTTAGCCATGCGATTTGACATGTTGAGTCGCAAAGCCAAATCACTTCAATATGGATGTGCTATCTCTATTCAGAATTGTTATATTGTTGCACATCAGACATATACAAGATTGAAGGTTGTCTGTCCTTTATGTCTTGCATATACTGCCTTATTGGCTTCATATCAGAAAGGACACAGCAGTGAAGATTGCTTGTCTTTTTCTGATTTTTGTTTTTGCTGCTCAGCGGAGAGACACATTGAGGATGGTGGCCTCTCTGCTCAGTATTGGTATATTGCTACACATCAGACATACACAAAGATTGAATGTTTGTGTCCTGTATGTCCTATATTTACTGCCTTATCGTTTGTATATCAGGCACAGCAGTGAGCAGTGTTTCTCATGGATCTACCTTTCTGCATCTTAGGGATACACAGCAGGGGTTTGTTGGCTGCACTCCTCCAGGGAGTCACAGCATTGGGGACCCCTTACTTGTTCGACCTGAAAATTGCAATTTTTTCCCTGCGACCTGTGTAATCTTGAGGTCTGTGGATCCAGGAATCAGGGACTGCTGGTGTCGCACAGACACAAATGGTACCCATTGGAAGCCATAGTATATGACTTCTCATGCGTCTTGCAGTCCCAAGTCGCAGGTTGGGTCGCACAGGTGTGGGAACCCTAAACGTATCTGTCCCTTCTGATTGAGGTTTTGCTACACAGCAGGAATACTCATCATGGCGTTATTGTTTTATTTTGCAGCAGACCAGAAAGATTGCAGCTGTAAAGGCTGTCTGTCTTTTTCCTCAGTGTCTGCTTTTATGTTGTTGCACAGCAGAAATACTCAAGATTGAAGCTTGTTGGTACTTTCTGTTTCAGAAAAACACAATGCTGCAGGTTGCTTGTGTCCTTTCTCAGTGTTGGTTCTATCTGAACTACACTACAGAAGTGCATGACAGAAAGGATTGTCTTGTGTTCCATATTTTTCCCTGTGGCATAGCAGAAATGCACAACACGGGAGTTGGTGTTCATATTAATATTATAACTGTATTTGGTGGTTTGTCAGAAATACACAACATAGAAGTTTGGGTCTTTCTGTCTTTATATTTATAGCCTTGTTTTGCTGTACATAGGTAAAACACAACAGTAAAGGGGGTTCCTGTCCTTTCTGTATTTATATATCAGTTATGACCTAGCTAGCTGCACTAAAGAAATACGCAGCATTTAGGGTTTGCTTGAGTCTTAATGTTTTTACGTCTTGGCAGCACATCAGAAAACCAGACTGTGAGGACTGTTTGTCTACATTGAGGTTCAGATTTGGGTCTCTTCCCATATTTGATATATTGGTTTAGCTAGTCAGACTCAGGCACACAACATTGTTGTCTATGCTTGTGTCCTTTCTGTCTAATTCTATTGTGCCGTGCCCACAATCTATGATCATTTTATTTGTGATATTAATAATACATGTATCACCTTTTTTGTATTTCAGCCTTCTTTTCCATGGAGGGGCCAGGAGTTCGGGCTGCAGATGCCACATGTCAGAAAACCTTGACCACTTACATTCAGGGATGCCAGAACCATTTCCTAGGGTTGAAGCCCTGTAGGGTTATGGGACACTGGAGAAAGGGGATAATGAATCGCCCTGTTTAGTAAGAACTTGGAGAGTTCTGTTCAGAGGAGTATTAGGGCCTGAGGATGAAGTATAAAGATGTATACCCGATCGAATAGGTTTCGGCTCGGTGCATGGCCTTCATTTCGCCCTTTTAGCAAAACTAGACGTAGCAATATGGGTAGTCTACTCCTGCTAGGGACTTTAATCTCCTGAAGTAGGCTCTCAGGCGTAAGTAAGGACATAGATTGGGCATGCCTTAAACCCAGGGTTCAAGCTTCTGTTAATCTATTTCCCTTAAGTAGGCTTCCCTTTAGTCTTTTGCTGACATAAAGATAAAAAGGAACAGTTGCAGTTTTATTTCCCTCAACAGGGTAGGGTTAAGACAGGCCCTCTTATTGATTAATGTAGTGTCCTTGTCTTACACAGGTCTCTTATTTATCTTTTTAGTGGTTCTAAGTAGCACCTACAAGCACAATTGTTAGATGTGTGAGATAGGCAACATTGCTAACCTACAAGTTTAACATGTTTTCTGATTCCATTTTTAAGAGCCCATTTCACCTAGATACTGCATCCGAAGCGGAAAAGGCAGGAACATCTGTGGAGCAGACCTGCAGATCAGCCGCATGATCCAGCTAAGATGCCTTCATCAAGCGTATGGAGTGGAGGTAAAGCTCACTGCAGAACCAAGGTTCGCCAAGAGGGTCTTGCAGTGGCCCCACCCTAAGGTAGGCCTGAGGTACTTGTTTATCCTCTCAGGTGTGCCGTCCTGGAAGATGACTTGAGAAAGGTACCAGTTACTTACCGGTAACTGTCTTTCTGGGAAATCTTCCAGGACGGCAGGCCTACTTCCCGCCCGTTGGAGGAGGGAAAATTCTAGAACACTAGAAGGTGAGTACCTATGAGGAATGATTTCCCTTGTGAACCTGGTTCAGGAGTTACTTCTCTACAAACTGAGGATCAAGGGGAAGGGTGGGGACTTAAAACAGCTGTCGATTGATTGTGTTTCCTGTAGGGAGGAGCCTCTCATCTCTCAGGTGTGCCGTCCTGGAAGATTTCACAGAAAGACAGTTACCGGTAAGTAACTGGTACCTTTTGGGGATATTTATTATAGTAAAAAGTAAAAAATAATGCTTTTTTTCAAAATTGTCGCTCTTTTTTTGTTTATATGGCGAAAAAACCCAGCAAAGCATGATCCAATTTGCTATAGCAGGGGAAAAATTCCTTCCTGATCCCAGAGAGGCAATCTGATTTTCCCTGGAACAACCTTACCAATAAATGTTAGTACCCAGTTATATTATGTACATTTAGGAAAGAATCCAGAGAGTAGATTTACAGGGGAAGGATTCCCATTGAAAAGAGACACAGGCGGATCCAGAGTTCCTGGTGAAACATGTCAGATTTGGCATCACGACAGAGAAGCTCTATGCACCATGGATGACGTATCTCATCACGCTTGTGCATGCGCAGTTGATCGCTTGAAGCCAGCGGCGACTATCTCGGCTGAGACAAGTGGACAGTGGCCCAGAGGACCTGACACTTGCACAGTGCTGATAGAAAACTGCTCACTGGAGCCCTACGGACCCCGCTCAACAAATGGAGCATACAGGATGGCACATACAGCCTCCTAGACTGGAGAAAGATGGTACAGGACTGTGATTATATCGCTCGATGAATGGTCGGGTGAGCGGACCATAGGTCCTTTAATTCCCTCCCTTTACTTTGCCTCCTGCTGTTTGTTACCTCTCAGCCAGTTTTAGCCAGCTTCACAACAGCGTCATTGAGCTATTGTTTTTCCAACAGTTAAAGCCTGTGAATACATGCAATTCCACTTTGGACTGAACATTAACTGTGGATTGTAATCATTTCTCCACACTGACAGCTATGTTTTGCTACAATCCTAATTAAAGCTGTCTCTGTGGGACTAGCAACTTGACTCAATCAACCACCCTACAACAGGGGTTCTTTTTGTTAAAAGGGTTTCTAATTAAACCTAGTGAGAGGACGGACTTTGTTATACATTGTGCATGCCACTAAGATCAATAGACTGATCCACAAATATTACCCACTCTAATTAACAATAACCTTGTTATAGGTGTGTGCATGCATGGTTGAATCATGATGCAGCTGCTTTTAAACAGACAACGTTGTCTACTTTTAATATGATCTTGGTGTTCGTGGTGGGTACCTAAAATGTATCCCTTATTAAGCAGCATGGTCCGCCTGTGTCTCTTTTCAGTGGGAATCCTTCCCCTGTAAATCTTCTCTCTCTATAGTATTTAGGCATAGAGGCCGCACCTATTATTGGTGAGCCTGCAAATTTGGGGACACCACACGGGTATATTGAACACCCAGTGTTGAAGTAACTAATAGGGAGTATTGATCTTCAACCAATTTTTCTATAGGAAAGAATCCAGGCCTTTCTTAACGCAATCTACTGAGCTGGCCAGAAACACCTCTGGAGGGAGTCTATTCCACATTTTCACAGCTCTTGCTGTGAAGAAACCTCTCCATATTTGGAGATGAAGGGGTCATTTACTATAGAGCCGCAGCGCTAATTAGCGCTAATCATGCTAATTAGCGCTAAAATGGTATTCACTACAGCGCTGGTAAAAAAAATACTCCCAAAAATATCTTTAAAAGTCAGAGAAGATAAATTCCCCGTTTTTGTACAACTAGGTGCCAACACAAAATAGATGAAGGATGAACAAACTCTGGACAGCCGCACTCCGGATCAGATGAAAAGTAAAAAGTGCCTTTTATTTCTTCAAACTAAAAGAACCTCACATCACACAGATAACAGCAACAAAGGAAAAAAAGAAAAACAAAATTGTTGACGCGTTTCACGCTAAACCTAGCGCTTACTCATAGGTACCAACACAACTGAGCATGCTCATATCTGCAAATAGCTCTCATTTCAACTCCAATGTCTTTTTTACAGGGCACTATAGTAAATACCAGAATGTGTGCTCTGTTAAAGAGCATTTTTTGGGAGTGAAAATCAGCGCTATTATAGCCCAATGCAAGTTTTAGCCATTGACTCTAATAGTACAATTGTAACTTCCCCAAATAAATCCTTTCAATGTTGAGATGAAATGTATCTTTCCTGACAGACTCCCATGGCAGCCTATGTGTGGGTTAACCCCGCCTCCTCTCCATTGCTATAGGACCCCACTCACTCACAGTGCCTAAGGCTCATCGGCACAATGGTCTCTACGACCACCATGGTCAAATGGTCTCTTTGGAGGTTATGTCCTTTTCATCAGTGGAATTCAGGGGACTTCAGTCAGTCCATTCACATATCTTCAGAGTCTCTTCTGGTGGCTCCAGCACAGAAATCTACTCACCTGTCACTCCATTGCCCCGTCTCATGGTCATCGTCACGACTGATGCCAGCCGTGCCGGTTGGGGAGCCCTTTGCAGGTCAGAACTTGCTCAGGGCAAGTGGGATGCCCATATTTACAACCCGGGCTCAAACGTCCTGGAACTACAGGCAGCCTGATGTGCCCTCCAGTCTTTCTCTCATCTCCTCAAAGGGGAGTCGGTTTTACTAAAAATGGACAACACCACAGCGGTCTCCTATGGAAAGAGACACCCTGCTCCAAGAAGTCGAGCCCATCATGTCCTGGGCTCAGAAAAGCCTGGCCAATATTTCAGCGATTTTCGTCCCCGGAGTTCAGAACAACCAAGCGGAATTCCTGTCTCGCACCCAGTTAAACAACGAGTGGTCTCTTCATGTGCAGACATTCGAATGGATCCTGTCTTTGTGAGTCAATCCGAAAGTGGACCTATTTGCATCCCCCTGCAACTTCAAGATCAAGAAGTATTATACTTGGAACCGTTGCAGCCAGGCCTTCGGAGTGGATGCACTGTCGAATCAGTGGAACTTCAACAAGGCATACGCCTTTCCCTGCTCCTGATCATCTTCAAGTTTCTTCTGAGACTCCAAACGGAAGCGGACGAAGTGGTGGTGATAGCACCTTACTGGCTGGACAGGCCATGGTTTCCCCTCCTGATCCAGCTCAGCTTCCGAGACCCAGTGCCTCTCTCTCTCAGGCTGGACCTTCTCGCTCAGGGGGCAATCCTGCACCCTTATCCAGGGATATTGAGACTGATGGTCTGGTTTTTGAGAGTGAGAGACTGGAATCTCTCGGCTGCACTTCAAGAGTGATTTCCACCCTCATGAGCTTGAGAAAGGCAAGCACCAATAAAGTTTATGGGAGAATTTGGGCCAAGTTTGTAGGATTCTCATCTTCTATGAGCTCCAGATGTCCAGGATATCCTGAGTTTCCTTCAACCTGGCCTAGTCTCTATCCATCAACTTCCTAAGGGTCCAAGTCCCGGCCTTGTCGGCCTTCTCCGTAACATCATGGACCGTTCATCCTCTAATCCGGCAGTTCTTCCGTGGGGCAGCAAGACTCAGGCCCCAACGAAGACAAAGATTCCCCAAATGGGATCTTCCCCTTGTTCTTGACTCACTGTCTGTTTTCGGTACCTCTGGGTCCACGGCGCTTTCTGTCAAGGATCTTTCTGCAAAAGTTGCCTTCCTAGTTGCCGTCACTTCAGCCAAAAGGTTTTTGAGATCGGGTCCTTTCATCATAAAGAACCATTTCTGACTTTCTTCCCCGGCGGATGGTCCTCTTCCCTATGCTCGACTCAAACCCAAAAGTCACCTCAGTGTGCCATGAAAACCCGGGAAATTGTCATACCTACATTTAGGGTCCACTGAATCACATCCTCTGGATATAGGCGAATTACTGAAGGAATACTTGCAAGATACTTCCTCCTTTAGACGCTCTGACTACCTGTTTGTCTTGCACTCTGACAGTAACAAAGGGGAGCTTAGACCAGAACGATTGCGGCCTGGATCGTTCAGTCCATTCAGCAAGCTTATAGGGCTAAGGGCTTGACTCCTCCAGGGGCGGTGACAGCACATTCCCCCAGGGGTATGGCAGCTTCGTGGGCGGTAGCCCAGCATGTGGCTCCAGATGTCATCTGCAAAGCGGCTTCATGGGCCTCCATTAATACCTTTATGTTACATTACTGTACAGAGCCTGCGTCTCTATCTCCTGTGAACTTTGGTTTAAGAGTCCTGTCAGTTGACGGGTTAAATTAAATTTTTCTTTGATCAGCATACCAACCTGTGTGGACAGGCTAGTTATTTCCCACATGTAGGCTGCCATGGAGTCTGTCAGAAAAACAAAAAATGTATTATCAAATACTTACCATAATTTTCTTTTTCTGATGGACTCCATGGCAGACGGAGGTCCCACCCGTTGGTCAAGAGTTGGCTAATTACGCAACGCAGTCTCCAGTGGTAAGCTCAAATTTATGGGAGTGGGGTCCTATAGCATTGGGGAGGAGGCAGGGTTAACCCGCACGTAGGCTGCCATGGAGTCCATCAGGAATGGAAAATTATGTTATTTGATAATACATTTTCAAATTTTTCTTAAATAAATGTTCCTTTGCAACATTGTTGCTTTTACTTCAACTATTTTGTTTTTAAGAATGCTAGAATGTGGAATGTTTTGATAAAATATATTTTTCTCTGTCACTTTAACTTGTTACTCTCCATCTCACAACAATCTGTCCTGACAGACTCCATGGCAGCCTACGTGTGGGTTTACCCCGCCTCCTCTACAATGCTATAGGACCCCACTCCCATAAGTTTTAGCTCACCACCAGAGACTGCATTCCTTTTTGCCCTCCTCTTTGGACCTACAAGATATGCACTTACATTTCTTTACATCCATCTGGATGAATTAAGCCCCAAGCGGGCCGATGTTGGCCATACCATTGGAGCAGTGTGAGAGCCCAGGACCCAGCCACGGGCCAATGAGCGGTGAGTGGCATGTATGCCCCAGTGGTGGGGCTCAGCCTGTGTATGCCCAGGAGGTGACGTGCAGCACGGCTGGCAAGGTCAGAAGTCTTCAGTCCATTTCTCATATTAGCTCCATGGCAGTGTGTGTGTTTATTTGTGGTGTGTCCAGAGCACTTTTCAAAAGGATTCTGTCCTTGGGAGTCAATCCCTAAGTGGACCCGTTTGCATCCCCCTGCAACTTCAAGATCAAGAAATATTACACTCGGGGCCATTGCAGCCAGGTCTTTGGAGTGGATGCTCTGTCGGATAAGTGGAGCTTCAACAGGGCATACGCCATCAGGGAAGGAGGACCAGGGGCATTCCTTTAAAGGCAAGGCTCCTCATACAAATTCAGGTGGGCCTGCTCCCTGCCTTCCTTATCTGCGATACCTCGGAGGAGGCGGTATGAGCACCATAGGAGTACAAACTGTACAGGAGAATCTCCTGTTTACTCAGCGGCCTCTGTAATAGTAAGTCCCGTCTCCTGGCCTGCCATTGGACATCTGTCTATCATAGGAGGCGGGACTTTGTATTAAAGAGGCTGCCAAGTAAACAGAAGATTCTCCTGTATGTGATCTATTGGCGTTCGTCCTGCCTCCCTCCCTGTCCCTTCCGAGGCTGCAGATGGGCATAGATTAGGCTGCACTGATGGCAATGGTAAGGCTGCATTTATTGCAATGGTAAGGCTGCATTGATTGCAATGGTGAGGCTGCATTGATTGCAATGGTGGGGCTGTATTGATTGCAACGGTGAGGCTGCATTGATTGCAACAGTGAGGCTGCATTGATTGCAGTGGTGAGGCTGCATTGATTGCAATGGTAGAACTGGATTGATTGCAATGGTTGATTGCAATGGTGAGGCTGCATTCATGGCAATGGTAAGGCTGCACTGATTGCAATGGCATTGCCATGAATGGCTGCATTCATGGCAATGGTGAGGCTGCAGATGGGCACTGATTAGGCTGCATTGATGGGCACTGACCCTTATTTTGCTTCACAGTTCTTTATTTAAAATTTAAAAAAAAATTTCCCTGAAACTTCCCTCTTAAATGAAGGTGCGTGTTATACACCGATAAATACGATCCAAGATCCAAATAACATGCCCAAGCTCATCCTTAGTCCTATGCGGCGCTCTGGGATTAGTTGGGGCAACAAAAGAGATAACACAAGACATCCCCAGTGTGAAAGCCTGAGTGCAGCAAGGGACCCAGGGAAATATGTTACATACCTGGTGAGTGCCAGATACATTTAATGTTTCACCAAAATGGAAGGAGTTGGTAGATGTGAACCAAGATGCACTGTCAGTGTCACTGGAATGGTGGACACAGAGTTCCCCTGGCTCCCTCCTATACACCATTTCAGCTTCACTGACAGTGCACCTGGCTGCCACCTACAGGTATCAGTTTCCATTCGTTTTTTTGCTGCTGGGTCACATATGCGCAGTACCAACAGTTACATTTTTAATGAACAAGAAACACATTACCCTTTAAATTTAACGTCCATTTAGCAGAAATTTTCCAAACTTTTCCTTCAATTCTTTGGCTCAAAAACATCACAACCAATTTTCGATTTGTGCCTATTGACTAGACAAAAAACAAACAAACTGTCCAAATGACAGATTTTTGAATGATGTTTCGTCTAGTGTATGGGCACCATTAGCTCTACCCCCTGCTCAGCCCCCAATCTCAGGAATTCAAGTTTCCAAAAGTTCCCAGGTATTGCTAGGATGGAGAAGGGCTCTTCATTCTATAGCTCATCATCTATGCCTCTTTATATACTTTAGATTATCCTCGTGTTGATGATGTAATACATATATGTGTTGGCAGAGAGGGTGGGCTTAATCCCCATAACCCGCACATAGGCTTCCATGATGACTGATGTTTCTGTGCTGAGAGTGTGCTCAGTGGGCGCTCCCAGCACAGTGACTGAACTGTGACAGACAGCTCCCAGTGTACCCACTGTAACAGTCACTCACAGTGATCAGAAGGTCTGCCCCACCTCCTGGCATTACAACTTGGTTAAAGGGCCACCAGAAGAAGATGGGAAGGAGTTATACTAACACCAGCTGTGTGAGTAAACTTCAGCACATCAGTGTGAAAACAGTCCTTTACTATTATGCTCCTTGTATTGCTTCACACTGACCTGAAGGTCACTTCTTTCCTTCTGCTGGCACCACTCTGGAGACCAATAGTCAGGATAAGAGGTGGTATGCAGTTGGTATCACTTTGTATGAGCCAGCACTACAGAGGAGGCATCCGGTTATGTGACTCTTACTCCCTACCCTACTACAGCCAGGGCCATCTTTACTATTGATTGGACCCTGGGCAAAAATTTTCTTGGGGCCCCCCATCCAATTTCTATCTGCTCTGAGACATACAATAGCAGTTAGACTTAAAATCAGTTTACTGTATCAGATCAGGCAGCAATTGTGATTGGTTGACAGTAGTTACAGCATATCATTACTGCTTAATGACTGGTTGCTAGAGGTTACAGCACACATTACGGCTCACCGACTAGTTGCTAGAGGTTACAGCAAATTATTTCTGCTTGTTAATTGGTTGCTAGAAATTACTGTATAGTAATACTGCTCACTGATTGGTTGCTAGAAGTTACAGTACATCATCTCCTCACTGTAGGGGAGCATGATACACATATGAATGCCACCTTTATTTACATATCAATGCCACCGGGCCGCAGCTATTTATTAGTAATGCTGTAGCTATTTACATATGAATGACGGTTATTTACATGTAAACACAGGGCCTGCAGGTGAGTCATCTGTACACAACATTAGGGCAGAGCTGGGCAGAATTAGTAGTAGTACTTCACACTGAGATATCGGGAAACAGCATGGGACTAAAACTTCAAGGGACAAGGCAATTTAAACTGGGATAGTTGACAAGTATTAAGCAGCTGCTTTGGGCCCCACAACAATGACAGGGCCCAGGGCAGCTGCCCCTTTTGCCCTGCCTTAAAGACGGCCCTGACTACAGCTCCAAGTTTACAAGTTACATAGTAGGTGAGGTTGAAAAAAGACCATCAAGTCTAACCTATGTGTGTGATTATATGTCAGTATTACATTGTATATCCCTGTTTTTTTGTGTTCATTCAGGTACTTACCTAATAGTTTCTTGAAACTATCAATGCCCCCCCCTGCTGAGACCACCACCTGTGGAAGGGAATTCCACATCCTTACCGCTTATACAAGTAGTTCCTCTGCATTGCACTCTGTTTTATGCCCTGGAATTGTGGGTCAGCAAGCCCAGACAGTGATCTACCAGTCACCTGTCCACAATCTACTGGTAAATCGTGAGCTACAGGTTGCTGACCCCCAGTGGTGGCTGGTGCTCAAAATTTTTTGGGGGGGCACAAACAAACTGAAAAATTCTGAAAAAAACCCCCATCAATTGCAGCCTCATTGTACCAATCAAATTTAGCCAATGTGCCCATCAAACGCTGCCACTGTGGCCATTAAATGATGCCACTGTGGCCATTAAACAATGCTACTGTGCCCATCAAACGCTATCACTGTGCCCATCAAACACTGTCACTGTGCCCATCATACGGTGCCACTGTGCCCATCAAATGCTGAGCACTGTGCCCATCAAATGCTGAGCACTGTGCCCATCAAATGCTGCCACTGTGCCATCAAATGCTACCATTGTGCCCATCAAATGCTCCCACTGTGCCCATCAAATGCTGCCACTGGCCCCCCTTCGCCCGCCGTCTGCCCGGCACTTACTCTGTCTTGGTGAGGCAGCGGTTGATGGGGGTGGGCGGTATTCTCCATGCTCCTCCATGTCCTTTATATCTTCTCCCATCCTCTCCTATGATTGGATACCTGATAGTCGTCCAATCACAGCGCCTGTCGTTGCAGCCAATCAGGTGACTGGTAACAGACCCGAGCACCTGATTGGCGGAGAGGCGGTTCAGTGTTAGGAAAGCGAAAATTCATTCGCTTTTCTAACACACCTGGGTGAACTGCAAACGTCAAGCGTGGGGCTCCCTGTTTACCTTTTTTGATGCCTATTAGAGCCTATGGCTCTAATCAGGTGCTTCAAAAACACCCCCTGTCGCTGTAATTCAGGAGCCCAGTGCCCGAAAAGGGGCTAGGCGCCTGAATAGGGGGTGGCAGCGGTTTACATGGATAGATTCATGCAATGCATGAATCTATCTATTGGTGAAAGAGGAGGTGGCTGGAAGAGGCGGCGCCCGTGCACCCTTATGGACGCACTGCCACTGCTGACCCCCGATTTAGAGAGTCACTGACACACAGGAACAAACATGCAGGATGGGAGTACAGACATTTCAGATTTTATTGGCCACATGCTTGTTTTGTGTCAGTAACAAATCAGAAGACAGCAGCAGAGAATGAACTATTAAAGTTGATCTCTGGAATAAGTAAATATTGGCGTGTACATTTTTATTTGAATCTTGGTCTTCTTTGTGTATTTTTTCCAGATCTGTGCAGTGATCCAGTGTAAAAATGTTCCTCTGTGCAAGAGCTTCCCTTAATAAAGACCAGTCACTGCTGCTCTCTGTCCTTGCGCAGGGTGATGGGTCTTGTCTCCGCCCCTCTTATAGTTTTCAACATCCATCCTGTAGTGGGAGGAGCTGATGGACCCCTCCCACAGCTCTGCTCTTTGCCCAGTCTACGTAGAAAACACAGTGATGATGTCACTGCTACTTTTACAAGGTAAAACGTCTCACGCAGATATACATTGGCAGAAGGGCTCCTACAGGCAGAATCACGTACCTTTACGTTGCCCTTTAAGAGGTGGCCAGCGGGCGCGTGCGCAGCAAGCTCTGTGAGTTGTGTCGCGGGTCCTGCAGACTCGAGCGCCGCAGGGATACCCGCGATCGCCTCACGGGGAGGAAGAACGTGGAGATGCTAATGTAAACAAGCATCTCCCCGTTATGCCTAGTGACAGTGTCAATGATCTCTGCACCCTGTGATCAGGAGCAGAGATCAGTGACATGTCACATGTAGCCACGCCCCCCCACAGTTAGAAACACGCCCCCAGGATACACTTAACCCCTACACTCCCCTCTAGTGGTTAACCCCTTCACTGCCATTTACACTTTACAAATTAGCACTGATTGCTGTATAAATGACAATGGTCCCAAAAATGTGTCAAAAATGTCCGATGTGTCTGCCATAATGTCGCAGTCACGATAAAAATCGCTGATCGCTGCCATTACTAGTAAAAAAAAATGTATAAAATGAATAAAAATGCCACAAACCTATCCCCTATCTTGTAGACGCTATAATTTTTGTGCAAACCAATCAATAAACACTTATTGCGATTTTTTTTTTTTTTTTTTTTTACCAAAAATATGTAGAAGAATACGTATCAGTCTAAACTGAGGGAAAAAAAGTTTTTTTATATATTTTTTGGGATATTTCTTATAGCAAAATGTAAAAAATAATGCGTTTTTTTTTCAAAATTGTTGTTCTTTTTTTGTTTATGGCGCAAAAAATAAAAACCGCAGGGGTGATCAAATACCACCAAAAGAAAGCTCTATTTGTGGGGAAAAAAGGACGTCAATTTTGTTTGGGAGCCACATCGCACGAGCGCTCAATTGTTAAAATGATGCAGTGCCGAATCGTAAAAAGTGCTCTGGTCAGGAAGGGGATAAATTCTTCCGGGGCTAAAGTGGTTAATGCGTTTAGTGCACACAAAGTGGCTTTATAGCCTTTGTGGCCATGGAGGAATATAGTAAAATAAAAGGCAGTGTGCCCGGAGTTCAGCTTTAAAGGGAATTAGCAGCTCCTGTATTAGTGGATGTTTTGGGGGAGCGGGCCACAAAGCATAATTGCGGTTAGCTTGTTGTTCATATAACAAATCAGAATGTAACAGGTGGAGAAAAGGAGCAAAACATGTTATTCTCCAAGGAAGTGAATTATTATGACTAGTAGAATATAATGGAACGTCATCACAATACGTTGTGCGGTTAGTTGAATGTGTTTTGTGCAGTCACATATCACAGGCGGTGAGATTTGCTGTCTCATGTCTTATTTGTGCAGAGTGATGATCAGGAGGTGTTCCCGGCTGCAAGGTGTTTATAAAGCACATGATCCCAATGCATCATAACAAGTGTGACTCATAATAATATCCGGGGGAGGACTGTCTGCCTTGTTTATGACGGATCCCCTGCCATTCTACGCCCTGTGCTGCTATTGTACCCACAATACAGCTGATGTACTTTGTATCCAATCTATAACATTCACTTTGTGCAGATACAGATCCATGCTGAATGAAGTCTCAAGTGACAACACAGAAAGAAATGAAGTAAGCACAGTAACTTATGTAGCATCGGCTCCTGAAGAGCGTGCGCTATATGTTTTGAAATTTAAGTTACACCTGAACTGCAGTTTGGTTTGGGTATAATTATTCTAAATTTTGACCTCAGCATCAGTCTAAATGGACTATAGGGTGTTTGGCCTGGCCATAGGGGGCGCTGTCTCTTCTGGCAGGCATGGAACCACAGTCTAGTTGGGTGCTTTAAGGTTACTTTCTCTCGGAGCCAGCCCAGTGGGAATGTCGCTCTTGCTGTGCTTTCTGGGAGGGGGTAATTAAGATGCAGATGTCACGTGGTTCGGAGTTCCGGTCCAGAAGTACGTTCTGATTCCATGGTCCTGGTCCTCCTGACCAGCCCCCAGGAAGGCTATGGCCTGGGGTGCGGATCCACCCGACTTCATGTCTCAGGGCTGGTTAGCCCGAGGCAAGGAAACGAAAAAAAGGATTCGGAGGTGGTCCGGTGCTGTCTCTGGTCGTGGAGAGGTTTAGCAACTTCATAGCTATCCAGGGGAGGACTCTTCAGAAGAAGGCTACATACAGGTTGGCTTCTTAGCAAGAGCCTGGTGGGTCTGAAGTACCTAAGTGAATCCAATCTCGTGGGTATCGCCAAACCGGCTGAAAGATCCAGGTATCACGCGAGTGTTCTACAAGTCCTAGTTTCCTACATGTTTTACAACAAAGTCTGTGGCAAAAATGTATTCCTACGTGGTCTACAACAAAGTCTGTGGCAGAGACTTACTCCTGATTTAAGCACCTTGTTGGCTGCTAGGCCTTGTGAGAGAGGGACTATCCAACTTGAGTGAACATCCAGCTGTGCCTGGCTATTTTCTGGATCTAGTCAAAGTAAGAAAGTTCTTTATTATTGACTTTGACACTAATGCCACGTACACATGACTAGACTTTTCAAGGGACTAGGTCCGACGGACTTTCGGCGGAGTTCTGGCGGACTTTCCGAATGAACAGACTTGGCCACACACAATCACACCAAAGTCCGACGGATTCAGACGTGAGGACGTACGACCGGACTAGAATAAGGAAGTTCATAGCCAGTAGCCAATAGCTGCCCTCGCGTCGGTTTTTGTCCGTCGGACTAGCATACACACGAGCGGATTTCTCGGTAGGAACTGGGTCCGGCGGAGTTCCGGTGGAAAAATGTAAAACATGTTCTATTTTTAAAGTCCACCAGATTTTTAGCAAGCAAAGGTCCAATGGAGCCCACACAAGATCGAATTGTCCGACGTTGCTGTCAAAAAGTCCGGTCGTGTGTACGTGGCATTAGAGTACCTGAACTTTCTTCCTCACCCTCTGATCCCATACCAAGAGACTGTTCGTTAACTACGTTTTTGCAAATAAAAATCCCTTTAAGCGGATCTGTCGTCAGTCTCTAAAGTTTCTGGGCCATCTACCACGGGAACCCCCTAGACACAAATCGAGGTGAAGAAGGTAACAGTAAGCCCAATCAAACCAGCAGCTCCTTCGGGGGTTAGTGCTACACTTATTTATAGCAAAACTAATGGAAAAAAAAATCATTTTGGATAAAATAATAATGGATAAAATAATAATAAGAACCCCTGTCAGTTTTTTTGTGTCCCATTGGAAAGATTCCCTTGACTTCCTGTTCTATAGCCAGAACAGAAAGTGAAAGGAAATCTCTCCCAAGTGAAGGAATTCCTGTTTTTTACCATCATCAGAACTAGTGTGTCCATGGGAAGATTTCCCCTCTACTACTGTTCTAGGGACAATACAACATTTGGGATTTTCTTTGAGCTTCATTTTTGGTGATAACGATAAACAGGACAGATAGAGAGGATGAATCTCCCTAAAGCTGGCCATACACCTATAGATTATCTGCATATTTTCTATGGTTAGATGGAAAAAGTGGGAGATTCCTCCATCCACACAGTTTAGCGAACATGGAGAAATCTGTTGCACTTTTTCCATCTAACCATAGAAAATCTATAGATAATTTATAGGTGTATGGCCAGCTTAACATGGGCACAGACAAGTATAAAAACCTGACAGGGGTTCTAATTAGTTGTGAAGCAAAATTAAAATTCTGGTTGCCGAAACCGAAAATTCTGGATGCACATGGCTGAAAACCAAAAACAGACAGTTTTTTTAATTTGAAAAAAAAAATTTAATTAATGTGGCTGGTGTTTTTGCATTGTTTTTAAAAGGATTTTTATTAAATTATTATAAACATACAGACTCTTCCATATCATTTCCAATACATGAATACAAAACATTCAAAAAAAGGAAAATACATACACATTTACAAATACAATAACAAGAAAAAAAACAAAAAAAGTATGTGATCTACCCTTCATCATTACCTCTCGAATTGCCATATTGCTGAAAAAATTTATAGTCAAAACATTTTCTTTCACTTTCCCCTTTCCTCTCTCCCCTCTTCCCCTTTTCTCCTGATCTCCTAATTTCCTCTCAAGTGTGGAGGCAAGGATACTGCCCCCTTAGCTCCCAATTCCCTCTTCACAACCCCCCTTGTCAATGAGACGTGATTTTGCGCTGAAGTCAATGGGATGCAATTTTGCATTGCAGTCAATAGGGGGTGTTTTTGCATCGAAGGCAAAGGTAGCATGATTTTGCATTGAAGTCAATGGGACGCGACTTTGCATTGAAATCAATGAGATGCAATTTTGCATTGAAGTCAATGGGTTGCCGTTAGCGGCACTTTTTTTGTTCCTATCAGCAAATCACCAATAACCCTCTTTTCGGATAATAAATTTAAGGGGCCAATATATCAGTGCATCCCAGGTTCTAATCCAACTCCACTCTATCTGAAAAAAAAAAAAGATTGGCCTTTAGTTATACTTTAGGAGGACCTAGCAACTGACATATTTATTTCAGATCTTGACATGCATGTTACTGTATAACACTTCCAGGTATTTATTACCTCTTATAGAGATCATGGTATTCCCCCCTCTAGAAGGAGAGAGCCATCTTTGTGGAGGCATCATCCAGGCTCAGCATCTACTTCCTGAACTAAGATGCCAATCCTTTAAATGCTGGTGCGTGTGAAGATTGTAGCAGCATTTACAAATGTACAGTGCCTTGAAAAAGTATTAATAACCCTTGAAATTTTCCACATTTTGTCAAGTTACAACCAAAAACGTAAATGTATTTTATTCGGATTTTATGTGATAGACCAAGACAATGTGTCAGATAATTGTGAACTTGAAGGAAAATGATAAATGGTTTTCAAAATTTTTTACAAATAAATATCTAAAAAGTGTGGCGTGCATTTGTATTCAGCCCCTTTTACTCTGATACCCCTAACTAAAATCTAGTGGAACCAATTGCCTTCAGAAGTCATTTTAATTAGTAAATATAGTCTACCTGTGTGTAATTTATTCTCAGTATAAATACAGCTGTTCTGTGAAGCCCTCAGAGGTTTGTTAAACAACCTTGGTGAACAAACACCATTATGATGGCCAAGGAACACATCAGACAGGTCAAGGAGAAAGTTGTGGAGAAGTTTAAAGCAGGGTTAGATTATAAAAAAAATATCCCAAGGCACATGCATGAAGACTCCCAAGATGGCGGCGTAAACCCGGAGCTCTGCACTGCGCTGGCCACACAGCCACGATAGCTGTGGAGAATGGCCTCCAGGAAACCCCCAAGTGATGGCGGAAAGCAGGGGAGACCTACGAGTACTGGTACATGCAGGGCGGGAACGCCAGGAGAGCTCTGGGACCCCAGTTCGAGTCCATGGACAGCTGGGACATTTCCAAGATGGCGGCCGCATCTCGGGCACAAGAGCAGACAGCGGATGATCCCTCTGCAGCATCCAGGCAAGTGCTGACACCTACAACCCTGTCATAAACTCCCTAGATGCCAGGCACTGTACCCGCTGCCCACACTCAATCACCAGCATCTACAGTGTCCCTCATAGAGCGCTCCATGGGGCCCTATGGACTGTCCCAGCTGGAATTAATCCCTACACACCCAGACATCAGCCCAGCACAGGCTGTACAGGCTCTTGATGTTCCCTTTAATCTCTCAGAGATTTTCTCTAAAATATCAGAGCTGCTGGATAAGGGACTGACCCAAACAGTGGACAGGATCACTGGCGAAATTAGGTCAGATTTCCAGAACCTGGGCGCAAGAATTGAAACTATAGAACATAAGCTTGACAATACTATCTCCAGTGCAAATCAAAATACAGATCATTTACAATTCCTTCAGAAGCAGCTTGATACTGCCCATGCCCGGATCGACTACCTTGAGAATCATTCAAGGAGAGACAATTTTAGGATCAGGGGGTTCCCAGAATCCGTAAATGATATCCAGTCTGCAGTGCAGGATGTTGTTAAATCCCTTATTCCCTTGTTTCCGGTACATAAATTGGAACTGGATAGAGCCCACAGATCCCTGGGCCCACCCAGGAAGGAACCCCCAGAGACATAGTGGTAAAACCCCACTTTTATTCCATCAAGGAAGAAGTGATGAAGCAAACCCGTCAACAGGACCAGCTCCAGTTCCAGGGACGAGCCATCCAGATATTCACGGATATTTCCCCGTTCACCATTCAGAAAAGGAAAGACATAAAACCCTTCCTACTTACCCTTACCAAGAGGGACATCAGATATCGCTGAGCATTCCCCTTGCCCTAAAATTCTCTTACAAGCAGGGCTGGACTGGCCTAACGGGATACCAGGACTAGGGATGAGCTTCCTGTTCGAGTCGAACATACGTTCGACTCGAACATCGGCTGTTCGCCCGTTCGGCGAATTCCGAACGTTATGGGCCGTTCGCACCAAATTCGTGTGGCGCTCACGGCCCACAATGCACTGCGATGGCGCAGTGCATTGCTGGCTCATGATTGGCCAAGCATGCACTGTGACCCCACATGCTTGGCCAATCACAGCGCCGGCAGCGAGGAGAGCCATGATTGGCCACAGGCAGAATGCCTGTGGCCAATCATAGCTCAGGCTGTGTAGTACACACCCCACACTATATAAGGCCGCCTCGCTGGCGGCCTTGTGTAGTGTGTTGGCATCTGTAGCAGTTAGTGGGTGTTCTGTGTACCTTCAACACAGTATACACCGATCGTTATCGGCCGATTTTTCGTTCTTGCTCTTCTGTAGTGGTTGTTGTCTGCGTGCCCTGACCGCAGTATACACCGCTATATTCACCTATATATCTAGCGATATATCTATCTTTTATAATAGAGCTTTCAGTCAGTGTTAGGAGATTGTGCATGCTGTCTGCGTGCTCTGAACCCAGTATACACCGCTATATCCACCTATATAGCTAAATATCTTGCTCGTTTTAAATAGAGCTTGCAGTCAGCGGTAGGAGATTGTGCGTGCTGTCTGCGTGCTCTGAAAAAGATGGACGGCAAAACAAATTATACAGGGGTGATAACCCTTCCCTATGTTTTCCAAAAAGCTTAAAAATTGTTTTTTTTACTGGAGCTACACTTTAAAAATGTACCAGTTGAAAATTACAAACAGATTCAACTTAACACAACAAATCTACACAGTCCCTGTCTTGTTTGCACCGCCTGTATACTGCTGTTCTGAGTATATAGGGCCTGGGGGCCACACGTATTTCCTTTTTTAATATGGGTACGGGGTTCCCCTTAATATACGTACAAGACCCGAAGGGGCTGGTAATGGGCAGTGAGGGCTACCCATGCCATTTTTTCAACCATATTGCAGGAACCAGATATAACATTAAAACCGCAAGCAGCTTTAAATGACGTTATTTCCGTTAAATGTCATTTTGTGCAGGGACTGTTCTAAACATGGGAAACACGTGGCACTTCACAGGCATACTACAGACACCCTCCAGGCACGATATTTAAAGGAATATTTCACTTTTTTTTTTTTTTCACTTTAATCGTCATTAAAATCAGTGCTCCCGCCAAAACGGCCGTTTTTAAAAGTTTTTTTTGCATTGATCCATGTCCCCTGGGGCAGGAGCCAGGTCCCCAAACCCTTTTTAGGACAGTATTTTGCATATTAGCCGTTAAAATTAACACTTTTCATTTCGAACGTTCGAGTCCCATAGACTTCAATGGGGTTCTAACGTTCGTACGAATTTGGGGTCCGTTCGAAAGTTCTGGTGCGAACTGAACCGGGGGGTGTTCGGCTCATCCCTAACCAGGACATTTCCTGGTAGCCTGCCTGCCCTGGGTCGCTTTGATTTATGATTTTACCAATTGCCTTCAGAAGTAATTTTAATTAGTAAATATAGTCTACCTGTGTGTAATTTATTCTCAGTATAAATGCAGCTGTTCTGCGAAGCCCTCAGAGGTTTGTTAAAGAACCTTGGTGAACTTGGTGAACTTGGTGAAAATGGTTGCGATCGTAAGTAAACATAGGATATGGCGACGAATATAGTCGGAAGGGAGGACCTCGGGAAAATGGCCGACAAATGGCCGACAGTTAGACATAAGGAAAATGGCGGCGGGTACAGCCCGTTCGTCTAGAAAATGGCCACTATTAGGATACGATGGCGAATATAGTCGAATGGCCTATTTAACTTTGGCCTATGGGAGGACTTAGGGAAGATGGCCGACGGCTAGAAATAAGGAAAATGGCCGCGGTTGTAGCCCGATCCTCTAGAAAATGGCAGACATAATGTTATTCTATGGGAAACTTCGGAACAATGGCCGCCGTGTACGCCAATATAAAAGACACTTCCGTACACCTATATCCCATTCCCTGATGAAGTCATGTGACACATGACGATACGCGTCGGAATAGGAGGAATTAGGATACCGGAAGTAGCGTCCGATATACGAACGGAACGCTGGGCTAATTTTCTGTGAATTACCTGTTTGTTGTTTGTGAGTACCTCTCCACTGTTTTTGGTTTGAGTTATAATAAAAGTGTTTATGTACTTCACCATTGGAGCCCTTCCCTTTCTTGTCTTTATGAGATCCTGCCATTTTTAAAATGATGTGGGGACAATATCCATAACCCGGGAGTAGGGGTACACCACCTGGATAGCCTGAGATCCCTGTTTTCTGCTGTTTGCCTTACAGCAGTAAGGTAAGGGGCCATTTCACTTGATGAGTGTGGGACACTGAAGAGGCACAGGAGTGTGTACACACTGTTTTATTTGGCACCTTGTACCTTTCTTTTTTTAGTTTATATATTTTAATCGCACTGTGTGATCCACATATATGTTATTACCAATACAGTTTGCAGCGTTGGTTTGAGGAAAAAATTTGTTTGCATGATATATTCCCACTGGTGTATGCGATTTTTGGAAACACTGGACACTCTTATTTTGTGCATATGTTTTAAGTTTAATTTGCAGCACTTGACACTTTATTCATGGATTACTTTTGGTCACGATAGATGAGTTCACATTACTGTGCAGTCATATGCAATTGTGTATGTAAGCATTAGGCACTTTAGATTTAATGTGATTCTTATCAAGCACTGGACACTCTTATATTGTATAAATACTTTATGTTTAGTATAATTTTTAGCACTTGACACTTTATTTATGGACTACGCTTTGACACGATAGTTGGGTCTATAGTATTGGTATATGCAACTTTGTATGCAACTTTGTATGCAATTTTGTATGCAGTTGAGAGTTGTTTATTTATTTTAAGGGAGCGCAACATCACTTATTTGATTTTTGTCACACGTTTTTCAGTGGTAGGGTCTATACCTCTGTCTGTGTTCTGCTGCAACCCACCCCTAGTATTTAGTGAGATTTGTATATGATAGCGCGGGGATATCCCAATTTTATCTATTCTATTTTATAACCCACAAATCCCTGCTGCAATCATGGAGGTTTTTTCTTTTGTGGAAAAAAGAAAAATAAATTTAGAGGAAGTGTTTAATACCTCTGAGGCCGCGTACACACGCGGTGACTGTTCGCTCAACTTTGTCCGTCAAACAGTTTCAGCGGACAGTCCGCTCAAAATTAGCATGGACGGACTTGCACACACACGACGAACGAACAGTCCGCTGAAACCGTGCGCGATGACGTGAACGGCATGTATGACGGGACTAGAAAACGACGTCCTATACACTGCAATGCAACCTTCGGCGTGTAAATTCTTTCTGAGCATGCGCAAGACTTAGTTTGACGAACAAGCCTACACACGGGCGGACTGTCCGCTCAAACCAAGTTTCAGCGGACAGTTTTTCGGAATTTCCGAAAAACTTTGTTCGTCAGACTGTCCGCTGAAACTGTCCGCTGAAAGCCCACACACGAGCGGACTGTCCGCCGAAACACTGTTCAGCGGACAAAGTTGAGCGAACAGTCCCCGCGTGTGTACGCGGCCTGACTCTAATCCTCATAAAAACAGTGAATTAGAAAGCCTAATGCGTAAATTGGGCCATAATATGGAGAAAAAGGTGAGTCTGTGGTGGGATATGACCACCTTTGAACAATATTTAAAAGATAAGATAGTACCCAGACGTCTCAGATGGGACGTATCTCCCAATGATGGACTTTTAGACCAAGAATCTATGGACGAATGGTTCAAATTTTTTAACGAGAAAGGTCTAGAACTTCTGGAATTTTTATTAAAAAGAAAACAAAGGAAGTTGAAAAAAATTGAGCAATCAATAGGGGAAATTAAAAATGAACTGGAGATACATAAGGAGAAACCAGAATTAATTTCCCTAACTACACAATTAAATAAAGATCTCAATAAGAAAGACAAAGAGGTTCAAAATAGGAAAAGTAAAAAGTACACTAGAAACATCAATGATTTTAAGAAGGATGAGGTATTCAAATGGCAGAGTCAGACTGGCCATCCCGATCCCATTTCAACATTTTCGACACCAGAAAAATTCCTCAACAGGATAAGACTCTGATAAGGCCATATCCAAATGAGCAACCACGCTATCCTCCAAGATATCCAAAGACCTATGAAGGCCAAAATGATCATAATTATTCTACTCCACAAAATTATGATCAAAGACCATATTATGCTTATAACACTCCACAGAATAAGGGAAAAAAAACGTACTGGAAGAACAACAATAAGAAATTCTATAATGGTAATAATAATGGGAATCGACCGATGTATGATCAAAAAGAAAATAGAGGCCCACCCCAGGGAACATATGCACCAAGAGGAAGAAGTCCCCAGGGGACATATGGACCACGAAGGAGAAGCCCACAAGGGGCACATGGCTCACGAGGAAGAAGTCCACCATATAGCCATGGAAATGGACAAAGAGAGAATTGGGGCCCCCCACAAAGAGAATATCGCCCGTATGATCAGAATCCAGTACCATTGTATAATTATTATGCTCCATTAAGGGAATATCATGATGATGAGAGAGATGGAAAAATACAGAATGACTACCCAGACTCTTACCAGAATAGAGCTTTTTTAGAGAGAGGGATGGAAAACCATCCCCCAAAGCGCCCATTGGAGCCGAGAGACAAAAGAAACAGCCCAGGAAGAAGAGAAGAAAGAGAGCTGGAAAGAGAACACAGGCCAAGAAGAAACTGAAGGGTGAGGGTATTTTTAATCTGAGTGACAAACCTTTGTCACATGAAGAAATTGGAGTATTAGATAAAGGTTTGAAATATGCACCAACAAAAAATTTGGATAAGTTCGAAACCTATATACAGATTCAAAAATATGTCAGGACTCTAAATATTAAAAAGTATATAGCTAGTAATCCCATTAGAAAACGCTTACCGGTAGAAAATTCAGATGTGATTCATAGTTCTCTAAGGAACAGGTCAATTTTTAACCCACCTATAAATAATAATAAACATGTAGATGTTTTTTAAAAAGCTGTGTTTCAAGACTTGAAGGACTTGAAAATTAAAAAGTCAGAGAGACCAAAACATAAAAAAAGTGGTATAAATAAACTGATAAAGAGAAACGATATTGTTATTCGCCCTGCGGACAAAGGGGGAGGTATTGTAGTTCTCTCTAAAACACAATACAAAGAGACTATGAAGAATCTCTTGGAGGACAGAGACACATACACACTATTACCTAGTAATCCGGTATTTAGATGCAGAAAGGCGCTTGAACAGGTTATACATTTGGGGCTAAAGAAAAACATTTTAAATAAGAAGGAAGCTTTAGTCCCTGAATCATGTAGAACTCCAGTTATATATTCAATGCCTAAGATACATAAAGACAAGATGAATCCACCACCGAGACCCATAGTTAATGGGATTGATTCTCTTACTTCAAGAATTGGGCAATACCTGGATAACTATTTGCAACCAGTAGTGAAGCAAACCACAGCTTACTTGAGAGATACTAAGCAAGTATTACAATTGATTGAGGAGGCACCCAAAGGAGAAACACCGTGGATACTAGCGACTGCAGATGTAGCTTCGCTATACACAATAATCCAGCACCATCAGGCATGCAAAGCCACGAAATGGGGGCTAAGAAAATTCTCCACTCTGCCATGCTTTCAGAGAAAATACTTAATAAAATGCTTAGACTTTTGTCTGAAAAACAGTTATTTTTGGTACGATAGAAGTTATTATCACCAGAAAGTAGGAGTAGCGATGGGGGCAAAGTTTGCACCCAGTGTGGCATGCTTGTTCATGTCTCAATGGGAAGAAGAGTCAGTATTTAAAAATCCCCCAGAGGAATTGGTATCCTTTAAGAGGTATATCGATGATATCCTAATATTGTGGAAAGGGGAGAAAAACAGCTTGATCACTTTCTTAGAAGAATTGAATAGGAATGATAGGAGTATTAACCTTTCATGGGAGATAAGCGAGAAGGCAATTTCATTCCTGGATTTAGAAATCTGGCAAGAAGACAAGAAGCTATATACTAAAACACACTTTAAAAATGTTGACAGAAATAGCTATTTGCCAGTAGACAGCTGCCACCATCGCGCGTGGCTTTGTAATATCCCAATGGGGCAACTGATCCGTTTACGAAGGAACTGTTCTCTCTCTAAGGATTTCTTGATACAAGCAGACAAAATTGGACAAAGATTTACCAATAAAGGATATAGAATTGAAGATATTGAGAGCAAGATCTCAGAAGTGAAAGAAATGGATAGAAAAATATTAATAAAAGATAAAACACCTACTATTGATAAACCAAATAAAGTACCAATAATACTGAATTATAATGTGCAATATAAAAGCATTGAGAAAATGATAAAGAAGCATTGGCATATATTGCGGTTAGATATACATCTGCAGGAAATCTTACCCCAACACCCGAAATTTATCTATAAGAGGGCTCCAACTCTAAGGGATAAGATTGTGAAGAATATCCCTGACCCGCCATATAATGGTGTTACGTTTTTTACTGGAAAGGGATTTTATCCGTGTAAAGGGTGTTATGCCTGTACAAGAATAAAAAGGCCTGCTGAAAATAAATTTAATTTTATCTGTACAAGTACTGGTAATTCATATGAAATTAAAGACTTCATATGTTGCAATACGGAAGGAGCTGTGTATGTCCTCCAATGTAGCTGTGGCCTACAATATGTAGGGCGAACAAAGAGGCCATTAAAAGTAAGGATTAAGGAACATGTAAAAAATATCATGAGTGGCTTTGACAAACACAGCGTGTCCAGACATTTTAGCACCCACCATAATAGGGACCCCACCCATCTTACTTTTTGGGGTGTTGAACCCTACAAAAAACATTGGAGAGGTAGCCATAAAGTCAGGACACTTAATCAATTAGAATCTAAGTGGATTTTTATTTTAGATACTTTTTCACCTCAAGGCCTTAACATAGATTTTGATGTAAATTGTTTTATTAGTGATTTTTAGCTTTTAATATATGATGTTTTATAGGAATTAATGGACATGTATATCCAATTTTAATATGTATATGTACTTGACCTGTGTAAATTTATGTACCTCTTGGACGGTATTTCCGGTATCCGCCCCCAATGGACTTGTGGGCAAATTAATTGTTTTAATCTAGATGGGAATTTTATAGTTGTTTTTTTAATAATATATATATTTTTTAGCTGACCTTTTATAATATACAAATTTTTTTAGCTGGGTTGGTAGGACCCCTCTTCTTTTTATGTAGTATAGTGAGGAACTGCTGGCTAGTCCGTTCCCCACAAATTGCCCCATAAAATGGGGACTAGTATTCCTGTCCTCTACAGTGTAGGTATATAATTACCTGCACAGTGTCCGATAGTGGATTGCCCTGTTATATATGCTATTTGAGGCAACCCATGTTCGATATATGATATGTGGTGGACAGACCCATTATTGGTACTGTTTTATATGATCCCTTTTTTTCCCCTTAACATTTTTCCATTTATAGTTTTAATGTAATAAAGTTCGTTCGGATGTTTTTATTGTTGGATACATAAATAACAATATTATATAGCCTACATGGAGATATACGATCCTTGTATATCTTCTGAAAATGGTTGCGATCGTAAGTAAACATAGGATATGGCGACGAATATAGTCGGAAGGGAGGACCTCGGGAAAATGGCCGACAGTTAGACATAAGGAAAATGGCGGCGGGTACAGCCCGTTCGTCTAGAAAATGGCCACTATTAGGATACGATGGCGAATATAGTCGAATGGCCTATTTAACTTTGGCCTATGGGAGGACTTAGGGAAGATGGCCGACGGCTAGACATAAGGAAAATGGCCGCGGTTGTAGCCCGATCCTCTAGAAAATGGCGGACATAATGTTATTCTATGGGAAACTTCGGAACAATGGCCGCCGTATACGCCAATATAAAAGACATTTCCGTACACCTATATCCCATTCCCTGATGAAGTCATGTGACACATGACGATACGCGTCGGAATAGGAGGAATTAGAATACCGGAAGTAGCGTCCGAGATACGAACGGAACGCTGGGCTAATTTTCTGTGAATTACTTGTTTGTCGTTTGTGAGTACCTCTCCACTGTTTTTGGTTTGAGTTATAATAAAAGTGTTTATGTACTTCACCATTGGAGCCCTTCCCTTTCTTGTCTTTATGAGATCCTGCCATTTTTAAACTGATGTGGGGACAATATCCATAACCCGGGAGTAGGGGTACACCACCTGGATAGCCTGAGATCCCTGTTTTCTGCTGTTTGCCTTATAGCAGTAAGGTAAGGGGCCATTTCACTTGATGAGTGTGGGACACTGAAGAGGCACAGGAGTGTGTACACACTGTTTTATTTGGCACCTTGTACCTGGAGAAGCACTGTACGAAGCACGTGGCACTTTATATGCTGTTTAAGAGACTGTGTGTTTTCTTTTTTTAGTTTATATATTTTAATCGCACTGTGTGATCCACATATATGTTATTACCAATACAGTTTGCAGCGTTGGTCTGAGGAAAAAATTTGTTTGCATGATATATTCCCACTGGTGTATGCGATTTTTGGAAACACTGGACACTCTTATATTGTGCATATGTTTTAAGTTTAATTTGCAGCACTTGACACTTTATTCATGGATTACTTTTGGTCACGATAGATGAGTTCACATTACTGTGCAGTCATATGCAATTGTGTATGTAAGCATTAGGCACTTTAGATTTAATGTGATTCTTATCAAGCACTGGACACTCTTATATTGTATAAATACTTTATGTTTAGTATAATTTTTAGCACTTGACACTTTATTTATGGACTACACTTTGACACGATAGTTGGGTCTATAGTATTGGTATATGCAACTTTGTATGCAACTTTGTATGCAATTTTGTATGCAGTTGAGAGTTGTTTATTTATTTTAAGGGAGCGCAACATCACTTATTTGATTTTTAGCTATATTGCTATTCTTTAATAGAGCTTGCAGTCAGCTGTAGGAGATTGTGCGTGTTGTCTGCGTGCCCTGACCGCACTATACACCGTTATATCCACCTATATAGCTAGCTATATTGCTCTTCTGTAATAGAGCTTGCAGTCAGTTGTAGGAGATTGTGCGTGTTGTCTGAGTGCCCTGACCACACTATACACCGTTATATCCACCTATATAGCTCTTCTCTAATTGAGCCATCTGCAGGAGTTAGTGGGTGTTGTGTGCCTCCAGGACAATATACACTATCCAATTGCTGGTTTTCCCATCTCCCTTCAGGCCATTACCATGTCTGGAAGGCCAACAAGGAGGAGAGGCAGACAGTCGCGAGCCGATAAAAGAGGGCAAGCAGGCTCTGTGTCTAGAGACAACAGTGCTGGTCGTGGACGCGGTGCATCGTCATCATCAGCATGTGGCCATGGGACGCGCTTGTCCTTCTTTTCGGCAGCTGTACGTGTTGAGCCGCATCATGCCGAAGACTTGATAGAGTGGATGACCAAGCCCTCTTCATCCTCCTCATCCTCTCTCACCCAGGCTCAGGGTACTAGCAAAGCAGCTGCCAACGCATCGTCTTCCCTCCTCTCAATGTCATCATCAGTGACTCCTTCCCTAGACCCACCACGTCCTCCTGAGGAGTCCCCTGAACTCTTTGAGCACAGTGTTGGGTACATGCTCCAGGAGGATGCCCAGTGTTTTGTAGGCTCTGATGATGATACTCAGCTAGAGGAAGGCAGTAGCGTGAGCGCAGAGAGAGGGGATGCTCAAGAAGGACAGCAATCTGGCAGTCATGTTCCACAAGCTGCAGCATACTGCCAGGTTTGCTCCAGCGATGAAGAGGGAGGGGATGATGAGGGCACTGACTCCACGTGGGTGCCTGGTAGGAGAGAGGAGGAGGAGGAGGAGGCACATGTCCAACGAGGCAGGATGCCCTCCGGGGGCCAGCTTAGGGGCAACACATCGACTGAATCACACCGCAGAGCTCCGCCTGTGCAGGGCGCTGCCTCTGCGCGTTATTCTAAAAGTTCTTTGGTGTGGGCCTTTTTTGAGACGAGTGCATCAGATCGCACCGCTGCTATTTGCAACATATGTCTCAAGCGTATCTCGCGTGGCCAAAACATCAGCCGCTTGGGCACCACATGCTTGACCAGACATATGTTGACCTGCCATGCAGCTCGTTGGCAAGCGTACCTCAAAGACCCACACCAAAGAACAAAGCGGACCTCTCCTTGCTCCTCATCAGCTGGCATCTCCAACCCCACTAGACCTTCAGTCTTCTCTGAAACCTGCTCTGAGAGGAATGAAAGTGTAGAATTAGGTGTGTTACAGCCAAGTGCTTCTGGGCACTCTGCTAGCAGTACACCCACGTCCGATTATAGCAGGCAAATTTACCTGCCCCAGCTGCTGGACCGTCGAAAGAAGTTCACTCCCAGCCATCCACATGCCCAGCGGTTGAATGCTAGCTTGGCTAAATTGCTAGCACTTCAACTGTTGCCTTTTCAGTTGGTAGACTTGGCCCCCTTCCGTGAGTTTGTACAATGTGCGGTTCCTCAGTGGCAGGTCCCCAAATGCTTTTTCTCACGGAAGGCGATTCCGGCTCTCTACCGGCATGTGGAAGGCAATGTCCTTGCCTCGCTGGACAGGGCGGTCAGCGGTAAGGTGCATATTACCGCTGATTCATGGTCCAGCAGGCATGGACAGGGACGTTACCTGTCTTTCACGGCCCATTGGGTCACTCTTCTGGCAGCTGGGGAGGATGCAGGACAAGGTGCAGTAGTGTTGGAGGTTGTTCCGCCACCACGCCTACAAAATGCTACTACTGGTTGTGACACACCTCTCTCCTCCACCCCCTCCTCTTGTTCGTCCTCCATGGCCTCTTCCAGTGCTCTGTCCTCAGAACCAGCGGTGCTCCGTAGGCGTTCAAGGGGCTACGCAAGTACGCAGGCAAAACGATGCCATGCCGTGCTTGCGCTGGTTTGTTTGGGGGACAGGAGCCACACTGGGGCAGATATTTTGTCAGCTCTGCAGGGGAAGGCCAAGAGGTGGTTGACACCACACCAGCTTAAGCCAGGAATGGTGGTTCGCGACAATGGCACCAACCTCCTCTCCGCTCTCCAACAGGGACAACTGAACCATGTGCCCTGTGTGGCTCATGTCCTTAACCTGGTGGTGCAGTGGTTCTTGGGCAGGTACCCGGGCTTACAGGATGTCCTGAAGCAGGCCAGGAAAGTCTGTGTGCATTTCCGCCGATCATTTATGCCTGTGCTCGGCTGACTGAGCTCCAAAAGGAGTTGAACCTGCCCAAGAACCGCCTTATATGTGACATGCCCACCAGGTGGAACTCAATGTTGGCCATGCTGCAGCGGCTGCACACGCAGCAGAGGGCCATCAATGAGTACCTGTGCGACTACGGCACCAGGACAGGGTCAGGGGAGCTCGTTTTTTTCTCACCACGCCAGTGGGGCATGATCAGGGATGCATGCACTGTCCTGTCACCATTTGAGGAGGCCACAAGGATGGTGTGCAGTGACAGTGAATGCATCAGTGACACTGTACCTCTTGTCCACCTGTTGGAGCCTACACTGCGTGGAATAATGGACAGGGCACTTGAGGCAGAACAGAGGCAGGAAGAGGAGGACTTCCTTGCCTCTCAAGGCTCCCCTTATCCAGGCAGTGTTCCTGCTGTCCCACCCATCACACAGGAAGAGGAGGAGGAGGAGGAGGAGGATGATTGTGTTAGCATGGAGGGGGAGGCTGGCACACAGCATCAGCAGCAGCCGTCTTGTAGGGATGATTTACAGTCCCAAGAAACCCGTGGACTTGTACGTGGCTGGGAGGAGGTAGCTGCGGATCATGTTGTCCTTAGTGACCCAGAGGACTCCGGACCGAATGCCTCAGCTAACCTATGCTGCATGGCCTCCCTGATCCTGCAAAGCCTGCGGAAGGATCCTCGTATTCTTCGGATCAAGGAGAGGGACCATTACTGGCTGGCCCCTCTCCTTGATCCACGGTACAAGGGTAAGGTTGCCGACCTTATCTTGCCATCGCAGAGGGAGCAGAGGATGAGACATCTCCGGGAGGCCTTGCAGAAAGGTCTGTGCAACGCGTTCCCAGAGACTGGGAGGTTACAAACTCCTGGTCCTGGACAACGTGTTGCTGAGGCATCGGTCAGAAGGAGCGGTGGAGAAGGTGGCCGTTCAGACAATTTTTTAGTCCGCAGCCCCAAGGTATGATCGGTTCCAGCAACCATCGCCAGCGTCTGATTTACATGGTGCAGGAATACCTAGGGGCAAGGTCAGACTTGGACACCTTTCCCACTGAAAATCCTCTGGCTTACTGGGTCTTGAGGATGGATCACTGGCCAGAGCTTGCACAGTATGCAATTGAGCTACTGGCCTGTCCTGCATCCAGCGTTCTTTCGGAACGCACCTTCAGTGCTGCTGGTGGCTTTGTTACCGATCACAGGGTGCGCCTGTCCACCGAATCAGTTGATCGACTGACCTTCATCAAGATGAATCAGTATTGGATCACCCACAGCTACCAAGCACCTGAAGCTGATGTAACCGAGTAATTCTTTTTTGAAATATCACATCCCTTCAAGACTGCCTATGCTGATGCTGAGTGACTGTCCTGTTTTGTTGATTGTCTATCCTCTTCCTCCTCCGCTGATATGTTGGAAGAACATTTTTGGTTCTGGGTGATGCCACCAGCCCAATTTTTCAGCCCCTGTTTAACAGGGGCTTTTAATTACAATTTTTGATGCAATGCTTTGCAGCAGGGCTCATTCCTGCACCACAACAGGGGCATGTAATTACAATTCTTGATATAATATTTCACAGCAGGGCCCGTTCCTCTGCCCACCCAGAGTAACTGTGAGGACTTATAGTGTTGTGGCACCAGCACCACAACCACCAAAGGTACATTTTTCTACCACTGTTCAACAATGGCATGTAATTACAATTCTTGATATAATCGTTCACAGCAGGGCGCTCCAGCGCCCACCAAGAGTCACTTTGAGGGCTTACAATGTTGTGGCAACACCAACACCTTGTTCTGCCATTTCTGCAGAGCATATAGGGCAGGCCCCTACTTTCAAACATCCAACTTACAAACGTCTCCTACTTGCAAACGGAAGGAGACAACAGGAAGTCAGATGAATAAAGACGAACGGCAAAACAAATTATACAGGGGTGATAACCCTTCCCTATGTTTTCCAAAAAGCTTAAAAATAGATTTTTTGACTGGAGCTACACTTTAAAAACAACCAGTTCAAAATTACACACAGATTCTACTTGACATAACAAATCTACACAGTCCCTGTCTTGTTTGCACTGCCTGTATACTGCAGTTCTCAGTATATAGGGCCTAGGGGCCCCACGTCTTTCCTTTTTTTAATATGGGTACGGGGTTCCCCTTAATATCCGTACAAGACCGAAAGGGGCTAAGGGGCTGGTAATGGGCAGGGGGGGGCTACCCATGCCATTTTTCTCAATGATTTTCATCCATATTGCCGGAACCATTATTACATTAAAAACGAAAGCAGTTTGAAATGACTTTTTTTCAGTTAAATGTCATTTTGTACAGGGACTGTTCTAAACATGGGAAACACGTGGCACTTCACAGGCATACTATAGACACCCCCAGGCACGATATTTAAATGAATATTTCACTTTTTTTTTCACTTTAATCGTCATTAAAATCAGTGCTCCCACCAAAACGGCCATTTTTAAAAACATTTTAGGCACTGACCCATGTCCCCTGGGGCAGGAGCCAGGTCCCCAAACCCTTTTTAGGACAGTATCTTGCATATGAGCCATTAAAATTAGCACTCTTTATTGTGAACGTTCAAGTCCCATAGACTTCAATGGGGTTCTAACGTTCATACGAATTTGCAGCTTTCTTGAAGTAAAACCAAAGGAACTAGACTAACAACTGAGTTTCTCCATAGTGTGGAGGGTGGGTGGCAAGGGTTTTACCCCCCAGTCTGATGTTGTTTTGTTTTTTTGTTTTTAGTGTCCTAGGTGGCAGATGGCACTATACTCAGTATGATCTAAAGAATCTGTGTCCCCCAATGAACAAAAGGGAAAATGGTGTCATACTGTTATAAATTAAGCATGCAGTATGAAAGTTCCAATGACTGCAGAAATAAATACATTTTAAAGGTGGTTTGTGGCCTTTATAGCTATAAAACATTTTTGCTGGATTTCTCAAATAATTCTGAGAGGCAGGTCATATTTTTAAGAAGCAATATGTATGTGGGCAGGACCTACCGTGCCCTTGCACATGGGGGTATCTCTTCTCAAGTATGCGCTTATCGATACTCGGGACCAGGTGGGGGCCCCGTTCATGTGAAAGTTAACGTTCAAGCTGAATCCTGGCTTAGAGATGAGCTGTAAACCATGTGCAGCAGTGTAATGTACAGATTCTCTCTCTTCACTCCCTTGCTCAATGTATGTAGTATTTGGGAGGGATTTTTTTGAGCCCAGGCCCTCTCCACCGGTCCAGTGTACCTTTCCCAGCGGGGTTCCGCTGTGCACTTGCACAGACCTAATGCATGCATTTGATTATCTCTTTCCACACTTCCATACCATGCCACTAGGTACATGGGGTCTCCATACTGCGGGTTCGGTCCCGGTTGCTTCTGGGGAACCAATCAGTACATCAACCCTCTCGCTACTGGAGGACTTGTCATCTACGCCAGGTACCACACTTTGTTGACTGGCTGCTATATATCCCCACCAGTTTATGGTTACCCCTGACAGCTACTCTCTTCCTCCGACTTTTCTGCTCAGTTGATTCTTTTGTGTTGGCCTTCCTCTTCCACCCTGTGTGTGTGCTTTACAGACACTGATTCTTCTGATATTCCATGTACCACCGCGTATCCCGTTAAATAACTTCAGACCAGGCTTAGAGTACAGTTAAAATGCTTTACTGAAGCAAAAATCACAGTCACATAAATAACATTCAGGTATTTCTCCCAACTAACTACCTTGGGCTGCCCTTTGCAGATAGAGATCCAAATTAGGCAAAGTACTTGCAGGTCAGTCCCATTAGGGTGGTAGTCAAGCGTTGCTCCAGGCTAAATCTTCCCCGCAAACTGGACCTTCTTGCTTCCCATTCGGTCCCGCTGGAGCCTCCAAGCCCGGACTTCACCATCTGTTATACTGACCGGGGTGGAGTGCAGAACTCAAAATGCCCGGGGAAAATGCATATCCCAAATTAATCCTTCCCCTACCTGGGCAGACTAAAACAAACTCAACATTTGTAGACACCTGCCTACATGTAGGCTGGCATTCATTACATTGTTTAGAAAATACTAACTGCCTGCCTGACATCAATACTATCCCTGATCCAGGCAGGACACACATGAATTGTCATGCTTGTTATGTATAGGTGACCAAGATAAAATTAAAGCTAGAGGAACAGCATGAGAGCCAGGCACCTACATTTTCAGAAGAAGGTACACAATGTCAGCCTACATATGGCCAACACAGGCTTCCTTTAAATGATGCTATACCTGTTTTATAGAATTAATTATTTGACATATTTCCTCTCAATAGCTCAGACTGATAACCTTTGAGAACGCCAATGTTCTCTAATCTCTCTTGTCTAGGTTTTATAATACTAGGAAAGCAGGAGTTGCTTTTTCCTGGAAAATGGGTATGGTCCTCATATCTAGAAGTCAAACAGAGGCAAGCCATAAAAGAAGATCAGATCTGCAACTGTGAAGCGCAATTAATATTAACTTTTCCCATCATCGAGAACACTTTATCAGGATAGCAACATGTTGTATAAACCCTGTGACGGATTCGCACGTACAGTCCTTGTGATAGTAAATTACGTTTTTTTGTATTGAGGACTGTGCTCTTTGTGCAGAGAAGGTGTAGAGACCAAAGTACACAAGTTGAGAAGTTACAACATCTGAAGCAGTGTAAAAAGTTCTGCTCCCAGAAACCAGTCACATTCTTCTATTGTGAAAAGCAACCTATGCACAAGCACAAACTGGCGCATGACCCAAATAGTTACAAAGCAGTCACTGATCTGATTTATTATGTACAATCAAACAATCACAGCAGTTAGTGAACACCTGCCCTCAAAGCCCATTCTAATGGGCTGAAAAATAATTGGATGATTTTAAGTCTAGGTTCACATCCATTTGGTTGCGGTCGATGCATTTTTACAGGCATATTTTGCGGTGCATTTTGCATTTTTAGACCTGGGTTTTTGATGCATTTTTGCATGCATTTTGCGTTTTTGTGTTTTTTTTTCCCTTTAAAAACACTATATACAGCTGGTTGCTAAAGAGCAGGCCAGAAAGCTGGCCGCGGCGTTCCTAACAACCGATGAGTCATCGGCTGTCAGCTCAATGTAGAAAAAGAATTGCTGGCTAAAAGATTTGGGTCTGGTATGGATTTGGAGGGGACTTCCAAACCAAGATAAAAAAAATGTTTTTGGGCCCCCCCCCGCCCCCTCAGTCCATACAAGACCCTTATCTGAGCATGCAGCCCGGCAGGTGAGGAAAGACAGGGGACAAGCGAGCAACCAGGCCGCAAGCCCTCAACATGGGGGGGGGATGCTTTGGAGAGGGGTGGCTCTGCCCTGGGCTGGGTTGTGGGTATCTGCAGTTGGGGGGCTTATCAGAATCTGGAAGCCCCCTTTAACAAGGGGGTTCCCAGATCCTGTCCCCTCTATGTGAATGAGTAGGGGCACATTGTACCCATGTTCATTCACCAAAAAAAGTCACAGAGAAAAAAAAACACAAAGACAGTTTTTGACAATTCCTTAATTAAAAATAAAAAAAATAATGTCCACCGATGTAGATCCAATGTCAGTCACACCGCCTGCCGCACCCAAAAAAAAAAAAAAGGAACGTCGCACTCATTGAAGGCTAACTGCCAACTGCCCACTCATCTGTTCTTAAACAGGGCCACCTGGTGACATCACCTGGTGGCCCCACCCTCTTGTGATAAGACCAACCCACAGCTTGCTCGTCCTCTCCTTTTCCTGACTTGCCGGGCTGCATGCTTGGATAAGGGTCTGGTATAGATTGAGGGGGGCCATGAATTTTTTATTTTTTTTGACGTGTGGGTCCCCTCCAAATCTATACCAAACCCCAAGGGCCTGGTATGGATTTGGGTGGGGCGGCCCATGCCACTTTTTTCTCAAATTGTTTAGCCAGCAATTTGTTTTTTACATTCAGCTGTCAGCGGGGAACCCTGCTGACAGCTTATGACTCATCAGTTGTTAAGGACGCGGTGGCCCCCTCCTTAGCAACTAGCTATATACAGTATCTCACAAAAGTGAGTACACCCCTCACATTTTTGTAAATATTTTATTATATTTTTTCATGTGACAACACTGAAGAAATTACACTTTGCTACAATGTAAAGTAGTGAGTGCAGAGCTTATATAACCATGTAAATTTGCTGGCAGCAAAAGTGAGTACACCCCTGACTGAAAATGTCCAAATTGGGCCCAATTAGCCATTTTCCCTCCTCGATGTCATGTGACTCGTTAGTGTTACAAGGTCTCAGGTGTGACTGGGGAGCAGGTGTGTTAAATTTGGTGGTGTCGCTCTCACTCTCTCATACTGGTCACTGGAAGTTCAACATGGTACCTCATGGAAAATAATTCTGAGGATCTGAAAAAAAGAATTGTTGCTCTACATAAAGATGACCTAGGCTATAAGAAGATTGCCAAGACCCTGAAACTGAGCTGCAGCACGGTGGCCAAGACCATACAGCGGTTTAACAGGACAGTTCCACTCAGAACAGGCCTTACCATAGTCGACCAAAAAGGTTAAGTGCGCGTGCTCAGCATCATATCCAGAAGTTGTCTTTGGGGAAATAGACGTATGAGTGCTGTCAGCATTGCTGCAGAAGTTGAAGGGGTGGGGGGTCAGCCTGTCAGTGCTCAGACCATACGCCGCACACTGCATTAAATTAGTCTGCATGACTGTTGTCCCAGAAGGAAGCCTCTTCTAAAGATGATGCACAAGAAAGCCTGCAAACAGTTTGCTGAAGACAAGCAGACTAAGGACATGGATTACTGGACCCTTATCCTGTGGTCTGATGAGACCAAGATAAACTTATTTGGCTCAGATGGTGTCAAGCATGTGTGGCGGCAATCAGATGAGGAGTACAAAGATAAGTGTGTCTTGCCTACAGTCAAGCATGGTGGTGGGAGTGTCATGGTCTGGGGCTGCATGAGTGCTGCTGGCACTGGGGAGCTACAGTTCATTGAGGGAACCATGAATGCCAACATTTACTGTGACATACTGAAGCAGAGCACGATCCCCTCCTTTCGGGGACTGGGCCGCAGGGCAGTATTCCAACATAGCGACCCCAAACACACCTCCAAGACGCCCACTGCCTTGCTGAGGGTAAAGGTGATGGACTGGCCAAGCATGTCTCCAGATCTAAACCCTATTGATCATCTGTGGGGCATCCTCAAACGGAAGGTGGAGGAGCGCAAGGTCTCTAACATCCACCAGCTCAGTGATGTCATCATGGAAAAGTGGAAGAGGACTTCAGTGACAACTTGTGAAGCTCTGGTGAACTCCATGCCCAAGAGGGATAAGGCAGTCATGGAAAGTAATGGTAGCCACACAAAATATTGACACTTTGGGCCCAATTTGGACATTTTCACTTAGGGGTGTACTCACGTTTGTTGCCAGTGGTTTAGACATTAATGGCTGTGTGTTGAGTTATTTTAAGGAGACAGCAAATTTACACTGTTATACAAGCTGTACACTCACTACTTTACATTGTAGCAAAGTGTAATTACTTTAGTGTTGTCACATGAAAAGATATAATAAAATATTTACAAAAATGTGAGAGGTGTACTCACTTGTATGAGATACTGTAGAGTATTTTTAAAGGGGGGGGGGGGGGATGCATCAAAAATGCAACACTTGCATTTCTGTTGCATCTCTATTGAAGTATATTATGACCCATAATGCACCAGCTGAAAAATGCATAGATGTAAACGTGTACATGACATTTATACAGTAATCAGTGGCTATTTTTAGCTTGGAAAACCTTGGTAAAGGTCAATAGTCCCAAAAATGTGTCAAAAGTGTCTGATCTGTCCGCCACAATGTTGCAGTCCCTCTAAAAATCTCAGATCGCCGCCACTACTAGTAAAAAAAAAAAAAAAACATAAAAATGCCATAAATCTATCCCCTATTTTGTAGACGCTATATCTTTTGCGCAAACGATTCAATTTATGCTTATTGGAATTTTTTTTTTTTACCAAAAATATGTAGCAGAATACATATTGGCCTAAATTTATCAAAAAAAATTGATTGTCGGTCTTTTTTTATTTATAGCGCAAAAAATGAAAACCGCTGAGGTTTACAACCAACAGAAAACTCTATTTGTGGGAAAAAAGGACACACATTTTATTTGGATACAGTGTCAGACAACTGCACAATTTTCAGTTGAAGTAACACAGTGCTGTATTGTACAAAATGGCCTGGTTAGGAAGGGGGGGGGGGGGGGTAAACCTTCAGGAGCTGAAGTGGTTTATACATACTGAGCTGCATAAATGTATGTCTTTTTAGGCGTTGTTCACACCTGAGCGATTTGAAGCTTCTCCAAAAGTGCTTAAGCACACAATGGAGTTGATTTACTAAAGGAAAATAGATTGTGCACTCTGCATGTGAAGTTGCTCCCGAACGTATTAAGGCGTCTTTCACACTTGAACGACTCCAAAGTTGGGCCAACTTTGGTGCAATCTTGGCTTTGACACATCTTAGATACAACGTTGGCTTTGATCAGTGATAATGAACAACTGTTACATTGTATAACATTCAGGTACGACTTTCATGAAACTTCTGAAGGTTAACATTGAAGTCTATGGCCATCAAGTTGCATGAAAGTCGTACCAAAGTAGTGCATGAACTACTTTGAAGTCGCTGCAACTATAGGTTGCACATACTGTATATGAATGGTTATCATTAACAAAAAATAGAGAACGACTTGTCATGCGACTTTGGTGTCCAAAGTTGCATGACAAGTTGCACAAGTGTGAATGGAGCCAAAATGGAGCGAAGCTTCTTCTTGCAAAGAATACCTAATCACATGCAAGCGGAAAAAAAGACAGCATTTTTGCATGCACATGATTGGATGATGGAAGTTAGCAGAGCTTCCCCTCATTTACTAACTTTTAGGGAAACCGCACTTGCAAAGTGCACAGTCTATTTGCCTTTACTAAATCAACCCCAATGATTTTAAGTATATGAATTGGTACCTGAGCATAGAGTAGCTTGAAGCCTGTCACCTAAAAAAGTACATGAAGTACTTTTGGGGGCTAGTTGTATATTTTGGCCCCAGTAAACTTCAGTGGGAGCGCCTGAAAAACACACAAAACGCACATTTTTGGGAACTTTCTATTGACTTAAAATAATAACAAAAAATGACCAATGATGCTCAGCCCGAGTGTGAATAGGACCCTCTATCTGCCCAGAGTTCAGTTTTAATTTATTATATGACCCATGTAAGAGTTGTATACAATCCCACATCTATTTTTTAAATGAACCACTTGCTTACTGGACACTTAAACCCCCTTCCTGCCCAGGCCAATTTTCAGCTTTCAGCACTGTCACTCTTTGAATGACAATTGCACGGTCATGCTACAGTGTACCCAAATTCAAATGTTATCATTTTCTTCATACAGATAGAGCTTTCTTTTAGTGGTGTTTAATTGTTGTTAGGGTTTATTTTTCTTTTTTGCTAAATAAAACAAAAAAAGACCAAATATTTTGAAAAAAAACAACAAAACGGTTTCATAGTTTGTTATAAAATTTTGAAAACCGGTAATTTTTCTCCTTCGTTGATGTGCGCTGATGAGGCTGCACTGATGGGCTGCACTGATGGGCACTGATAGTTGGCACTGATAGGTGGCACTGATGGGCACTGAGAAGTGGCACTGATGGGTGGCACTGATAAGCAGCACTGGTGGGCACTGATGATCACTGATGAGTGTCACTGGTAGGCGACACTCATAGGCAGTGATCTGTGGCACTGATTATGAGACCTTGATGGGTGGCACTGTGGGCACTGGTAGGTGGCACTGGTGGGTGGCTGACAGTGTGAGGGGGAAAAAATAATAGCAATTACCAAGCTTCTGTTTACATCATGTGATCAGCTGACAGCTGATCACATGGTAAGGGGCCGGGATCGACCCCTTACTCTGATCTGCGATCAGTTGAGTCTCATAGACTCGGTGATCACAGAGCGCGCTGCGCGTGACCCGCAGGAAAGCGCAGAGAACACTTGCTTGGGGGGACGTCCATGGACTCCCTCCCGGCAATTAAGGCCTGCGCTGTAGCCGTCTTTTGGCTATAGCGTGGGCGGCAAGTAGTTAAAGCAGAGCTTCACTCATTCTTCAACGTTATGTTAGCGACCGCCCCACACACATGTACTGTGGAAGGGCAGCCGCTCTGTGCCACATAACATACCTAGGATGTGATCTGACACTTGCCGGTCTGGGGCCCGCCGGCGACCCAAGACCACTGTGATTGGACACAGCGGGAGCCAATCTGCGGATCCGGCAGACCCGATGTCAGTCGGGACCAGTTGATCGTTCTGGAGATTAGCAGAATGGCGGTCTACCAATGTAAACAAGGCAGACTGCCGTTCTGTGAGAAGGGAAGGTAGAGATCTTGTGTTTCTGCTAAGCAGGAACACGGATCTCTGCCTTCCCACAGTAAATGCACCCACCCCGCACAGTTAGTAAGCACTGCCTAGGAACACACCTAACCCTTTGATCGCCCCTGATGTTAACCCCTCTCCAGCCAGTGTCATTAGTACAGTGACAGTGCATATTTTAAGCACTGATCACTGTATTAGTGTCACTGGTCCCCACAAAAATGACAACAATGTCACTTAGTGTCTGATTTATCTGCCGCAATGTCACAGACCCGCTATAAGTCGCTGGTCACCACCATTACCAGTAAAATAAATAAATAAATAAATAAAAATTCCATGAAAATATCTCAAACAATGCTGGACCTTTAGAGCTCCATGCGTGGAAGTGACATCATCGCAGCCCCAGCCATTCATACAGCCGGAGCCTGCGAACCCAGAAGGAAGACCAGGTGAGGGTGGCAATGCTGTGAAGCTGTGACCGTGCTGTGCTGGAGGGCTCCATGTTCAGATAAGTCTGTCATAATGTACTGATATGCGGTACTTACCAGCACATTATGACTTAAACCTGTGGGGGCGGGGGGCATTGTTTTTTATTTTTCTGGTGGGTTACCACCGCCAGAAAAAAGGAACTGGGGGCACAAACACTTGGGAGCAGGCCAGGTATTCATCACAGAAGAGACATGCTATGTCTCCTCTGCGATAAAATACATCTGCCTACCAACCTGCCTGGTCGCTGCCTGTTGTGGCATGTAAACTGAGATGTGTATGTGCGGGCAGCTTATATCCCCGGCACAGTCCCTGCATGTCTGGGTCACTGAATTCTGTGCCTGTGCAGGACTTACATCATCACACATCGGCCTATATGTGTACATGTAGGCTGGCATCCAGGAGAAGATGCTGGCTAGGGACACCTAACAGAGAGGAGGTAAGTAGGGTGACTTTTGCCTAGGTTAACAATTGTATGCTGCATGTTACTTGCACAGAAATTTCACCGCATTTCTGTGCACATCGCATGTGTTGTCTGTGCGGTGCGATGCGATTTGAGCCATACATTTTGTATGGCTCAAATCGCATCTGCACCTAAATGGTGCAGGGCCCTTTTTTCTGCACCTGAATCGCATCCATGCGATTCTGGCAATTGCACTGAGTTTTATGAGCTGTTTCTGAGTGTCGTTAACACAACATTGACGCCTGTTGCAGACTGCATGGACGCTGTTTGATTGCAATGCGGTGCGGGAAACACCTGCGTTTGCCGTACTGCATTGGGCCCCTTTCACACCTGACCGATCTGCAGTGACAGCTGCTGCAGCTTGTTTTGTGAGCTTTTTTTTAGCTTGTTTTTCTTGTTGAGCGTTTTTAGAGCGGCTCCATTAATTTGAATGGGCCTCCCTCCACTCCAAAAGAAGCTCATCTACCAAATCTTGGTATACGGTCGCAATTTTTGCTGCAATTATGGAGCATTTTGATGCTCAACAATCGCAGCAAAATTGCACCACATTTGTGGTGCCATTAAGAAATAATGGCATTGCAAATGTGTTCCGCTGCGATTCTGGAATGGCGGTAATTCTGCCTGCGATCCAGAGCGCTCAGGTTTTAATGGAGCCTTATGCCCGGAAAATGTGCAATTGGATGTCGGGAAATCCGATCGTGTGTGGGCTCCATCTGACTTTTTCCGTCAGAATTTCGGACAAAGTTTGAGCGCCGGATCTAAAATTTTCTGACAACAAAATCTGATTGTTTAAATTCCGATCGTATGTAGACAATTCTGACGCACAAAGTGCCACGCATGCTCTGAATAAAGTAAGAGGCCAAAGCTATTGGCTACTGGCCCTCTTTATAGTCCCGTCGTAGGTGGTTTACGCCACCTCGTTCTGAACGATCGGATTTTCCGACAACTTTGTGCGACCGTGTGTGTGCAACACAAGTTTGGGCCAAAATCTGTTGGAAACAATCCGTCGGGTTTTGTGGTCGGAATGTCGGACCGTGTGTACAGGGCATTAGTGTGAAGCAGGGCTTTGGTCTGCTTTCATGGCACGCACTGAAGCTAGAAGCTGATTGGTTACCACAGCCGATCCAGATGCCTGTTGTCTCAGTATATAGTATAATGGGTGTACACAGTACAGGAATGACAGGTCCTCTTTATGAACAGTCCGCTGTCAGTGTGCACTCCGCCTGAACTGTGCACTTTGTAAACATCTATAGTGCCCCCGGTGGGCGTGTCAGTGGGCGGGGACAAGGCGCCTATGTGAGCCCAGCTCAGCATTCCTCTCCCCCCCCAGTACTGCACAACATTGTATTGTATTGCAGGCTTGGCCCGGCATCTCTCACACCCCAGGGGAGCCAAGCCGAGTACACAGGCGGCTCCCTCCGTGTATTTGTCTGAGCCGGCAGGGCGGGGCTTCCCCGGTGACAGACCGCGTCTCTCTTCTCTAGACACGCCCCCTCCGCCGCGCGACCTTTCCCCTACTTTCCAAGCTCTCGCACACTCAGCCCTAAGCGGCATGCCTTCAACACGAGCTGATCACGCTCCCGGCTTGGCCGCCATTGGCTGAGCGGAGGCTTAAGCGAGCGCCGATTGGCCCGCGGCTTTCCCCCCCTCCTTCCCTTGGTTGTGCAATGAGTGCGATGTCCTCACCTTGCCTTCCCCGCCTCCCCTCCCCGTTGTGTGTTGGTGTGCACGCCGGAGCCGGGCCCTCCCATGCAACATGACGACGAGGAGGTAACATCCCCAATGCAAAGAAGGCGAGCTTGTTATTGCTGATGAGCAGCCCCGGCTCTAGCAGGCGGCACCACGTCCTGCTACCGACACCGCTCCATCCTTTGTTACCCTGGACCGGCCTGACACCATGATCAACGTCACCACCACCGACAGGGCTGTAAGTCACCCACTGACCATTGTGTGCTGGGATTGGGGGGATAGGTGGGCACACAAAGAGAGGATGGCATAGGAATGTTACACCAGGGACCCCCTCCTATGGTATGCACATTATCCTCTATATATACACCCAGTCTAGCACCTAGATTATCATTACTCTATACAGGGGGTCTGTGATTGGTCATACAGGTGCATGGACCATCACTGGAGGAGCATCTGTCATTGTGTCTCATCACTTTGTATAGACATCCCCACTGTATGCAATACTAATTTGTCATCCCTCTGTATATATCATCTGTATATACACCATAGTGTCATCACTCTGTATATTGTGTGCTCTATGGTGCTGTCAATGGCAGGGGTGGGTGTAGAATGTCCTCCTGGGGGGATTTGATCATGTCATAATGATAACTCTGCTCTATGGGCAGATGTAATGAATTGTATGTGCACAGTGCTTCAAACACTGTACTGTGACCATATAATACTTTATATAAGATAACTGTACCTTATATAATATTTATGGTCACAACACTGAGCTCATATATATCTATCACTCTTATTAAAAAAAAAAAAAAAGTGTGGGCTGTGATCATAATATATGGGTTTGGTACTCTTATATACAGTATTATATGGTCTCAGTATTGTGATCAGACATATATAGTATGGGCTTATTGCTGTGTTCAGTCAGTCCTATACACAGTGTAATATGGGCTCAGTGTTGTGATCCTATAAAAACAAAAACGTATAGAATGGGTTCAGTGACTGTATATTAATCTATGGGATGTGTGCTCTTATATTCAGCATTTGGTAAGGGTTCAGTGTTTTTATACATAGCATTGTATGGGGTAGTGCCCCTATATATAGTAATGGGCTCAGTGCTCTTCTATACTGTATTCTGTATGGAATCAGTATAGTATGGGTCCAGTGCACCTATATACAGTATAGTATCAGTCTCCCTGTATACAGGGCTCATTGCTCTTATACATAGTAAAGTATGGGTTCAATGTCCCTATATACAGTATAAAATGGGATCGGTGCCTCTATATATGGTAATTGATGGGCTCAGTGCTCTTCTATACTGTATTTTGTACGGGATCAGTAGAGGATCGGTGCCCCTATACAGTATAGTATGGGTTTAGTGCTCTTATGTGCAGAATGTAGTGGTATGAGTCCTGTGCTAATCATCTAGTGCTATGTATTGTATAGTGTGGGAGATGTCAGTGGTGCTTTGTGTTGTATAGGAGATGTCAGTGGAGCTTTGTGGTGTATTGTATAGGAGATGTCAGTGTGGTGCTGTGTATTGTATAGGCGATGTCAGTGGTGCTTTGTGTTGTATAGTGTGGTGCTGTGTATTGTATAGGAGATGTCAGTGGAGCTTTGTATTGTATAGTGTAGGAGATGTCGGTGGTGCCGAGTGTCGCCCCAGGAAATGGAGTTGTGTTGGGTGCGGGTATCCTGTAACCCCTTAGATGCCGGAGGATGCTCTCTATATAAAGGGGGTTAAATGACAACCGCCCTGCCTGTTTTCTTTTTGGATGGTTTTTGAACGCAGGCCCCGCCCACCGGCTCCACTGTCGCGCCCACCTCGTTTCCCACCACGCCCAGCCTCCCTCACATGGCTATTTTAATGGATGACGTATTGGAAGGCTATATTTGGATCGCGCGGCCCCGCCCTCTGGGTTGGCCGAGAGGGGCGGGGCTCTCAGTTGTTGCCCGCTTGTCTCTGGGTGGGACAACGCTGTGCTCACTACTTATTGTCCGCGATAGGCTCCGCCCACAATCTGCAAAACAACTCCGTCCACGGGGGATGACAGCTGATCGGCACTGCCTGGGTGGGGCTTTTATCGATCCGTTGATTGCGAGCTCTGCAGACAAGGACGCGTTTATGATCTGAGTGTGTGTGCTGTACAGCATTGAATATGTCATCGTTCTATATAGAATACAGTGTCGCAGATGAGATGGTTAACCCTTTGTAGAGCCTCTGAGAATCTCCTGTGACCAGCGACCAATCACAGCCAGGGAATTTCCACCAGATCCTTGGGGGGGGGGGGGGGGGTGGTCTACTAAGACTTGAGAATGGCAACCAATCGGCTTCCACTTTCCATTTCCAAAGCTGTACCGAGCACTGGAAGCTGATTGGTTGCCAGTTTTATTAAATTCCTTTCCCCAGCATTCTTGCTTCCTGTACATTAGAATAAAAGGAGAGGGTGACTGATTATGTGCTTTCAGGAATTGTTACACCTTTGAGTTGGCCATACACTGTACAGTCTATGTAAGATTTACCGAAACTAATGGGACACATCCGAACAATCAGTTTCATTTTTACCAAATCCGATAAGTCCCTGAAAGGGATCTAAAGGATATTGTACAATAAAATTGTAAGGTGCATGGTGATCCCACGTTATACAATCTGATCACACAAGTGTTTTATAATCCACTTTAGATTTCCCATCACTGTAATAAACCACCTAAACAATCCAATCAGACAGACTCTTCTATATTATATCCTGACTAAAGGAACCACAGTGAAGCACAGTGGGGATTCCTACTGCGCATGTATGACGCACGCTGTGAATGGGCCGCACTCTTCTGGGACCTTTTGAAGTGGTCCAAACCAGGGATCCCCTCCCCAAAATGGGGCGGGGGGGAGGGAGGCAGACAAGCGGAGCTCTACTTTAATGTTCTGCCCAATTGAAATGTTTGGCCAAAGGCTTGAATGCATCTAAACAGATTTTTAACACTGCCTTTTTCCAGTCAGGAGAAAGGCATTCAGAAGAGCCGAGGGCTTAGACTGACTATACAATCTGCTCAGTCTCCCTTGGGCTAGGTGCACATCGCTGCAAACTGACTGATCCGATTTTCAGTGTAATTATGTGATGCAACTTTGATAAGGTTTGCATATTCTGTGGGGCCAAAATCGCACTGGAATCCTACCAAAGTAGCACAAAATCACTCCTTGCTGAGTCACATGGATGTAAACAGACACTATTGAAAACAATGTGATTTCCATTGTCATACAATTCTGTGCGATTCAAGTTGCATATGTAATCATGATGGGTGTTGTGTACAGTACAGGAGATTCCTCTGGTTGAGTTTGCCGTGATCCCATCCAATCAGATGGGTGTCGTATACATTACAGGAGAATCCTCTGAGACTGCAGTGATCCCATCCAATCAGATGGGTGTTTGTACACAGTACAGGACATTCCTCTGAGCCTGCAGTGATCCCATCCAGTCAGATGGGTATTTGTACACAGTACAGGAGATTCCTCTAGCCTGCAGCTATGTGTCTGAGGCCTAATAACAAACAGCTGTACACAGGGAGCAGGTTGGGACATGCCCCGATTGAAGTTCAGCTTCTATTACTCATCATTCTTCAGGCTGATGGTGAGAAGTGGCCTGGCTGCTGTAGGTCAGCCATCCGCTGTGGAGACAACACAGGAAATGAGCTCAGCAGTTTGATGAATGAGGAGTTCTCATTAAAGGGGAACTTCACCCGGCTTGTCAGCAGATTTAAATTGTGTAGACTGCTGATATGGCCAACCTATGCAGTCCAGCGCTGTCTTCCCTGCAACTGAACCTTCTCAACACTGCCATCCCCGGAGCCGCCAACTAGGAATAGGGAGATGGCTGTGACTTCCTAACCAATCAGACAGCTCACCACTGCACACGATGAAGCGACGGACGGGTCCTGCAGCCTCCTGGGATTAGGGGCTCATTCATACAGGGATCTTAAATGCTGCGTTTAGATGCCTACAGCGTATAGTTTTGTAGGCAATGTAAAGCTAAAGGAATTAATTGGGCCTTATACACAGCTGTGTCTACAAAGGAAAATGTGGGCCCCATATAGTGGTGTACAATAGAGGTAGGGAGACTGCTGTGTCCATAGCATGCACACTAGAGTTGCACAAATCTGATCAAAATGAGAATCTCCATGTGTGTTTTTTTTTTTTTTTCACATTGTACAAAAAATAAAAATGAGCTAACTTTACTGTTTAGTTTTTTATTACCTCATTAACCACTTAACTAGTTGCCACCAGCCCCGCCGGCGGTGTGAATCTCGTTCTGGGGCGACGTCTCAGATCATGCATGGTGATCGCAGACGCTCTGCTTTGAAGTTTCTGTGTCTTGAAGTCGCATAGATATGAATGGTACTAATTGGAAATCACGGGGTATGACTTGTTATGCGACTTTGCAGTCCCAAGTCGCACAAGTGTCTAAGCACTGTACACATCCAAACGTGACCACTTTAAGTGCGTAATTTTATTTACGGTCTTTGGTTAGCTCTGCTAGCAAGCGACTGTATTCTGTGCAGGAAATGCGCATATGGTCATCCCATCTCAGGTGGGTAGGGTGACGTCATCCTCACCTAGGTGAAAAAACGAGGACGTGGGTGCAAGTACCAACAAAAAGTTACTCTCCCTTTTTTTAAATGGCTGCTCAGCCATTCATACAAAGCCTTTAATTTTTATTAACCACTTCCCATCCAGGCCAATTCTGACATTTCTCTCCTACATGTAAAATTCATTATTTTGTTTTGCTAGAAAATTACATAGAACCCCCAAACATTATATATGTTTTTTTTTTTTGTTTTTAGCAAAGACCCTAGAGAATACAATGGCAGTTGTTGCAACTTTTTATCTCGTACGGTATTTGCGCAGCAATTTTTCGAAATCGTTTTTTTCAGAAAAAAAAGTTTCATGCTTAAAAAAAAAACAACAAAACAGTAAAATTAGCCCAATTTTTTTGCATAGTGTGATAGATGAAGATACGCCGAGTAAATAGATACCCAACATGTCACGCTTCAAAATTGCACGCGCTTGTGGAATGGCGCCAAACTTTGGTATTTAAAAATCCCCATAGGCGACGCTTTACATTTTTTTACTGGTTACATGTTTAGCGTTAGAAGAGGTCTAGTGCTAGAATTATTGCTCTCGCTCTAACGTTTGCGGCGATACCTCACGGGTGGTTTGCACACTGTTTTCATATGTGGGCGGGACTTGCGTATGCGTTCGCTTCTGCGTACGAGCTCTCCCGGACAGGGGCGCTTTAATTTTTTTTTTTTTTTTTTTATTATTGTTTTACTTTTATTAGTTTGACACTTAAAAAAATAAAAAAGAAATAAAAGTAATAAATTTTTTATTACAAGGAATGTAAACATCCCTTGTAATAGAAATGTGGCACGATTGGACCTATTTACAGTGAGATATGGGTCAATAAGACACCACATCTCACCTCCTAGGCTGGGAAGCCTTAAAAAATCAAAAAAACAAAAAAAAAAACGATCCTGGCTTCCTAGCCAAATCGGCGCCGTTATTTTGAATGCAGAGGCCGGGCGTGACGTCATAACATCGCGCCCGGCCTCCGAACGATCATAGAGACTCCGGGGACGATCTGGGCCACCGGAAATCTCTATCGTATTATCTGGGGGCCGGCGGATCCTGTGACCAACTCACCGATGGAAGCGGTGAGTCCGGTAGAAGCACCAGAGGGCGGCGGGAGGGAAGGGGCGTGCCCTTCCGCCTCCCGTAAGAACGATCAAGTGGCAGAACAGCTGCTATGATCTTTCTTATGGTGCAGGGAATCGCTGGCTGAAAACACCGACATCTGAATGATGTCTGTGGCCTCAGGCATCATTCAGATATATAACCACCGAAAGCCGAGGCCGTCCCTGGACGTCCTACCGGCGCAAAGTGGTTAATGAATACAAGGCTTCCTCTGATTGGTGGAGATGGTGATGCCATCCGCTCACATCAGCCAGTCGGAGGAAGCTTTGTATTCGCTGGTAAACACAGTGCTTCCTGTGAATGATGGGTTAGTGCTGAGCCAAGTTTGCTTTTGTTCCAGCCTTAGACGGAAAGTCCCTGTACCACTGCAGGAACATGTATGTGTCATCAGCTACACACAGCGCCAGTTTATAAAGCGCTGGTGGCTACTGCAGCAGTTTTGTTATTGCTTAGTCCCAAAAAAGTGAAAGTGAAAGAAAGTAAACCTGGAGCTCGGTGTGCAGAGACACCGGGAACGCCTTGCAGAGGGTTCATTTTCTGTTTCTCTTTTTAAGCACCCTTGTGTGGCTGGTGACATCAATCACCTGTTAAAGTGGAACTAAAGTCAGTCACTTATCTTCTCACTTAGGCCCCTTTCACGTTTATGCGACTCGCCCTGCGAATTGGGACTGCATAGTCGCATGACAAGTCGTACCCCATGATTTCCAATGAGTTTCATATCTGTGCGCCTTAAAGTCGCAGCGACCTCATAGTAGTCCCTGCACTACTTTGGTCCGACTTTGATGCAACTTGAAAACCATAGAAATCAAGATTGCACAGGCATTGCTTCAAGTCGCACAAGTGTGAAAGGAGCCAAACATCTACAGTTCTCAAGGTGTCTCTCATTGGCTCTGGCATCTTCTCCCACAGTGCAAATCTTTGGGCCTCTTTATTGGCTGGCACAGGATGACTTAACTCTTGTGCATACAGTCAGTCAGTCCAGCACACACAAACTGTTCCGGAGATGTAAGCTGAGCTGTGCATGCGCAGCTCGGTGTACATGCTGCAGAACACTGTGAGCAGGTAGGTGCATTATATTGAAGACGTGACACTGCACATGTCTTCTGCAATAAATTGCCTGCCAGGGTGATGAAAATGCCTTCAGTTCTGGTTTAACCTTTTTCCCTAGCTTGAAAGCTTGTCAGTTTTTTTTTTTTTTGGGGGGGAAATGGTCAACGCAACAGTTGTAGCATCCAAGCAGATCCAGCCACTGTTTGGGTGTTCTGACAGCTGCCAGTCACAATACAGTAGCCAGCCATGCATAATCAGCCATCCATGGTGTGGATCTGTATATGACCGGCTGAACTGCCCACCATTGTTCTGTGCTAGGGGCTGATTTATAATGCAAAATTAAAAAAAGAAACGGTAACCCGTACTATTTCCTTCATTCTTTGGTACATGACCACCAGGAATGTGGTTGCTGTGAGCAGTACATTTCACAATTCCTCCTTATTTTTTTTTATATGGGGACAATTGGAAAGGGCCATCATCTGTGGCAGCCAATCAGAAGTCCTCTTTCATTGATCTGACTGCAGCGGATGTGGTTGCCATGGGATACTGTTCATCATTGCTCTGGCAAATAGAAATTGAGGGGAAGTGATCAAAACTAGAGCAGCCAGAACCCAAGGCAGTTGTGCACGGCAACCAATCATTTTGTGTCTTTCATTTTTTATTTTTTTTCCCCTCTGTAGCTTTAGAGAACAAGCTGAAGCTAGAAGCTGATTGGTTGCTGTGCACAGCTGCTCCACTTATGATAAATGTTGCCCATTGAGTATTGTGTTTGGCTGACTGTGTGTTTTACTCTGGTAAATGATTGTGAGTGATAAGCAGACGTCGGGTCCAATTTAGCCTGTGAGGAGAGTACTGTGACATTTCATCTCCATGTTGGCTCAGGTTATCTGAGGACACGGAGAACGGCGCGACACACACGCACACACACACACACCGCACAGGCAGCGCTGAGGGAGGATTTTCCTTTTCCTTTCTGGAAATTGTTGCCGTCACGTTTCAGACATTTCACCAAATGACCCCATATTAAGGGGCGTGAAAGGGGGCTACCCCATGTGTGCTGGTGTGCCCGATGCCAGGACAGAGGTATTCCGTCTGTTGTGATCCTGCAGCAAAGCATTAGGAACAACACGGCATTGATTGGCTCCCCCTCCCCCCTCCTACAAGCACTTTTATGAATGCTGAATGAGAAGTTGATGTGGGAGATTTGAAGAAACGAGTGCTGGGGGGGCCCCCGGGGGCCCTAACATATTGATTGCATCTGCATTGAGATAAATTCCTTGACTGATCGATTTGAGGTCTCCACAGTTGGCTTGTAGCATCCACATGGGGGTAATGTTATGTAAGCAGGGTTTAGGAAGAATGAACAGACACATTTAGACCCCTTTCACCCTGGAGGCATTTTTTAGGCACTTTAGTGCTAAAAATAGCGCCCGAAGAAAAGCCTCAGCTGCAAACCCAGTGCGAAAGCCCCGAGTGCCTTCACTAGGGTGCTGCACTGGCAGGGCATCACAAAAATTCCTGCGAGCAGCTTCTTTGCAGCACTATAGGAGCGGCAAACACACCGCTCCTATAGCGCCCCTGCCCATTGAAATCAATGGGCAGTGCCGGCAAACCGCAGCTGCGTTTTTTGCGGGCGGATTTAACCCTTTTTCGGCTGCTAGCGGGGGTTTAAACTGCCTGCTAGCGACTGAATAGCACCACTAAAGCGGTGCTAAAAAAAATATTACCGCTTTACTGCTGTTGCCTGGGTGCTTTCAGTATGAAGGGGGTCTTAGGGCCCCTTTTATATTTGTGTCATGCTGTAAGACCCCTTTCACACTAAGGAGTTTTTCAGGCACTTTTGGGTTTAAAAAGCATCTGAAAAACACCTCCCCTGCAGTCTCAGTCTGAAAGCACTCGGGCTTTCACACTGAGGCGATTGTGCTGGCAGGATGTTTAAAAAAAAAAAAAAAAAAAAAAAAAAACTCCAGCAAGCAGCATCTTAGGAGCGATGTATACACCGCCCATTGAAATGAATGGGCAACGCCAGCAAAGCGCGGCTGCAGCGGTGCATTATGGAACATTTTAACCCTTATTCAGCTGCTTGCAGAAGTTAAAAGCACCCCACTAGCGGCTGAAAAATAGCAGGGATTGACCGCTGACGCCCCAGTGTGAAAGGGGCCTAATGGTTGTTATGTCACACTTCACTTCAGTGTATGTTGCAGCCCATAAAAATAATGCATATGCACCAAAATGTTCCATCAAATGCCATAAAATGAACATAATGCAACGCAGCATGGTGCATTGGCATATGGTGTAGTGCACTGAAATGTACAGTGCCTTGTGAAAGTATTCGGCCCCCTTGAACTTTTCAACCTTTTGCCACATTTCAGGCTTCAAACATAAAGATATAAAAATTTTATTTTTTGTGAAGAATCACCAACAAGTGGGACACAATTGGGAAGTCGAACGAAATCTATTGGATTTTTGAAACTTTTTTTAACTAATAAAAAAATGAAAAGTGGGGCGTGCAAAATTATTCGGCCCCCTTGCGTTAATACTTTGTAGAGCCACCTTTTGCTGCGATTACAGCTGCAAGTCGCTTGGGGTATGTCTCTATCAGTTTTGCACATCGAGAGACTGAAATTGAGCTCAGTGAGGTTGGATGGAGAGCATTTGTGAACAGCAGTTTTCAGCTCTTTCCACAGATTCGCGATTGGATTCAGGTCTGGACTTTGACTTGGCCATTCTAACACCTGGATACGTTTATTTGTGAACCATTCCTTTGTAGATTTTGCTGTATGTTTGGGATCATTGTCTTGTTGGAAGATAAATCTCAGTCCCAGTTTCAGGTTTTTTGCAGACTCCAACAGGTTTTCATCCAGAATGGTCCTGTATTTGGCTGCATCCATCTTCCCCTCAATTTTAACCATCTTCCCTGTCCCTGCTGAAGAAAAGCAGGCCCAAACCATGATGCTGCCACCACCATGTTTGACAGTGGGGATGGTGTGTTGAGGGTGATGAGCTGTGTTGCTTTTACGCCAAACATATAATTTTGCATTGTGGGCAAAAAGTTTGATTTTGGTTTCATCTGACCAGAACACCTTCTTCCACATGTTTGGTGTGTCTCCCAGGTGGCTTGTGGCAAACTTTAGACAAGACTTTTTATGCATATCTTTGAGAAATGGCTTTCTTCTTGCCACTCTTCCATAAAGGCCAGATTTGTGCAGTGTACGACTGATTGTTTTCCTATGGACAGACTCTCCCACCTCAGCTGTAGTTCTCTGCAGTTCCTCCAGAGTGATCATGGGCCTCTTGGCTGCATCTCTGATCAGTCTTCTCCTTGTCTGAGCTGAAAGTTTAGAGGGATGGCCAGGTCTTGGTAGATTTGCAGTGGTCTGATACTCCTTCCATTTCAAAATGATCGCTTGCACAGTGCTCCTTGGGATGTTTAAAGCTTGGGAAATCTTTTTGTATCCAAATCCGGCTTTAAACTTCTCCACAACAGTATTACGGACCTGCCTGGTGTGTTCCTTGGTCTTCATGATGCTCTCTGCGCTTTCAACAGAACCCTGAGACTATCACAGAGCAGGTGCATTTATACAGAGACTTGATTACACACAGGTGGATTCTATTTATCACCATCAGTCATTTAGGACAACATTGGATCATTCAGAGATCCTCGCTGAACTTCTGGAGTGAGTTTGCTGCACTGAAAGTAAAGGGGCCGAATAATTTTGCACGCACCACTTTTCAGTTTATTTGCTAAAAAAGTTTAAATTATCCAATAGATTTCGTTCCACTTCACAATTGTGCCCCACTTGTTGGTGATTCTTCACAAAAAATGTAAATTTTATATCTTTATGTTTGAAGCCTGAAATGTGGCAAAAGGTTGAAAAGTTCAAGGGGGCCGAATACTTTCGCAAGGCACTGTATGTGTGTTGCCTTTTGGGTGCTATTCAAGAGGAATTGCCCTGCAGCTCATCGGCTCACGTAACATGGGTTGCTGTAACAGAGATGTAAATGGACCCTTAAAATGTAAGATCACCTTTACAGAAAATCTGTCAACAAAATCTGGTGAACTTACACTGGACCCTCTCCCCATCGGACCTGGTCTCGCCAATACCTGAGGCCGGCGATCTCCTGCACTGACACATCGTATAGCTGCTTTACCAGTCTGGGGATTTGATATCCCACGGCTTTCTCTCCTGTTCTACAACACTGACAGGACGGACTATGCGGATTCTGATTGGTTGGTGCCAACCAATTAGAATGCCTCCTATACAAACCTTTCGGAGGTACGTTTTTAGGAGATGAAGCCGCGGGGGATTTCTGATCCCCAGATGTGCCGGTGCGGGAGATCGCCGGCTTCAGATACTGCAGGACCGAGTGCGATGGGGGAGGGGGTCCAGTGTAAGGTCACCTTACAGGTTTTCTGTAAAGGTAAACTTGCCCATGCAAGGGTCTCAAACTGATGGCCCTCCAGCTGTTGCGAAATAAGTCCCATGAGGTATTGCAAGGCTGACAGGCTGACTTGCAGAGGCATTATGGGACTTGTAGTTTCGCAACAGCTGGAGGACTGACAGTTTTCTTTCGAAAATCTGAATTTATTTAAATTTTTTTTGGTGTGTTTTGTGATCCAATGGTGCCACCATTTATTTCAAAATCAATCAAGCCTCCAATTTCACCACATGTTGCTACAGAAAATAATTTTTGTGGCCAGGTATCTTCTTTACTTTCTGGGAATTTTCTTTTTCGATTTATATATTTCTCACACAATTCTCCCATCATTCATTCGAAAATCGGTAGTTTTTCAAAAAATTTCCAAAATGTCTGATCACTCTAATTCGATTGCAAATTCTTTGATAAGATCTTTTAAAGAAAATGAATTATTTTGGAATTGGACTCGTGTATGACTGGCCTAAAACACTCCCAGCTGTTATTGTTCCCCTCCATCATAGGAGCGAGCTGCTCTCTGATACAAACCCCTCACATACGTATTCTCTCCCCTCATACAGTAGCTCTGACCTCAGCATCTGAGAGGTCACCCCTATGATGGTGAACAGTAACAGCTGGGAGTGTCTGAGCAACTTGCTAGCAATGAGGTGCTGCAATCTGGGAAATTTTCAGCCAGGATTCAAGAGGTACATAAATGGCCTACACCTATAGTAAGGGCATTATGCAACTTTGGTCAGAGCTGCGGAGTTTGTCTACAGACACCCCTTCTCTGCATAGGCAGTTATTTTGTACAAGTGAACAATGTATTTTAAGGTGAATACTAGAGCTGTGTGTGATTTTTCTAAAAAAAAAATAAAAAAAAAAAAAAATCTGCGAAACTATTCAAATTTTATATATATATATATATATATATATATATATATATATATATATATATATATATATATATATATATATATATATATATATATATATATATATATATATATATATATATATATATATATATAAAAAAATTTTTGATGGACACCAGTCCTGAGGAGCTGCGGGCAGGAGTTTTTTTAGGCGAGGCCGTGGCTTCAGCTTAGTCCACGAGGCTGGACGCCGTGGACTAGGCCGAAGCCACAGCCTTGCCTAAAAACTCCTGCCCGCAGCACCTCAGGACCGGCGCAGTGTCAGCGCTGGTCCTGGTGAAAAAAAAAAAACGATTTGCTTCAATTTTAAATCGATTTGACCTCTAAACTCGATTCAAGATGTAATGCATGTAAGCTACAGTTGCTGATGAACCACAGGCATAAGGTTCTAGGTTATTTTGTCATCCAGAGTGCTTCCTCCCCTGAAGTGCTTTCAGATTTTTTTTTGTCTGTGTTCCCATAGGAAAAAAAACGCCATGTGTTCATAAGATCAGAAAGTCAGAAGGATAACTCCATAACAGGGAAATGGGCATCGCTAGTATGACAAAGGGTTCTATTTCTGCTGTGTGGTCACCAGGGCAGGAAGGGAAGGAACATTTCTTGAATGGGGACACAGTCAGTAGGAAGAAAAGGGAAATCTATGATGGGAAGAGTAGGTGGAAGACACTGATGTACAGGGGGCACTATGATGGGAAGAGTAGGCGGAAGACACTGATGTACAGGGGGCACTATGATGGGAAGAGTAGGTGGAAGACACTGATGTACAGGGGGCACTATGATGGGAAGAGTAGGCGGAAGACACTGATGTACAGGGGGCACTATGATGGGAAGAGTAGGTGGAAGACACTGATGTACAGGGGGCACTATGATGGGAAGAGTAGGTGGAAGACACTGATGTACAGGGGGCACTATGATGGGAAGAGTAGGTGGAAGACACTGATGTACAGGGGGCACTATGATGGGAAGAGTAGGCGGAAGACACTGATGTACAGGGGGCACTATGATGGGAAGAGTAGGTGGAAGACACTGATGTACAGGGAGCACTATGTTGTGATATTTTAGTGTGACCAAATCCACAGGCGGTGTCTTATATAGTGTGACATTCTTGTTGATCAAGTTACCCTTTTACTTTGTCTCCATAGGTTGACTTCATGGACATCTGTGAGTCGATCCTGGAAAGGAAGAGACATGACAGCGAACGTTCCTCCTGCAGCACACTGGAGCAGAATGACTTTGAGGCGGTGGAAGCTCTGGTGTGTATGAGCTCCTGGGGTCAGAGATCTCACAAAGGAGAAGTGCTGAAGATGAGGCCGCTGACTCCAGCTTCTGACTCCTCCGATTGCCTACTACAATACGAGTCCTCCTCATCCATATCGAAAGATTTCCACTCTCTAGCCACCCTGGTAAGAATGAACACATAATTACCACCAGTGTTCAAGAATGTAATATTCATTATAAGCATTAATGACACCAGTCATAAACACAGCTACGTCTGACATTCAATGCCATAGACTTAAAGGGGTTGGTTTACTAAAAGTGGAGGGTGCAGCTCTGCACAGAAGCCAATCAGCTTTCAGGATTTATTGTCAAAGTTTAATTGAAAAAGCTGAAGTTAGAAGCGGATTGTCTACCATGCACAGCTACACCAGGTTTTGCACTCTAGTAAGTAAATCGGCCCCAAAGTTAGTTTGCATTCATTCTTTAGCTAATAGAGGTGTCAACCTAAAGCTACTCAGTCCCAAACTTTCACAAGTCCTCATCCCAAACTTTCACAGCCAACAGTTAAAGCGCAACTTCCCTGCAAGGGTCAATTGCTCATTTTGTCCGGGGGAGAAGAAAAACGCTACCCCATCCTCCACTCCCCTAGCAAATTGCTCTAGCAGTGGATTGTCCCTCGGTGTCAGTTTCTGAAAGACCCTGGAGAATTAAATGGCCGTAGTTCTAATTTGCAATCACACAGCATTTGAGTGGAAATTGTCAGTAAAAAAATGCACTCAATTTTGAGGGCACACAAATGCAATATATTACCCAATTTTAGGTTAAAGCGAAATGTAAATTTAAAAAAGTGAGTGTGTACATACATGCATATCTGTATGAACATCCTCTTTTCAGGTCCCCTGCTGTTGCTCCTGGCCCCTCCCTCTCTGTCCAGTGCTCCCATGGAAAACCACCCCCCCATGGGGGGCACTCATGTGTACTCGCTCCCGAGCCCTCCTGCTGTGCCCATTGACACAGTGGGATTCTGCCCTGCTCCCTCGTCACTGGCTTTGATTGACAGCACTGAGAGCCCCAGTGAGACCCAGAAGTGAGAGGAGAGAAGAGGTGCAAGCGTGTACGGTGCTGGATTGAATGAGGGCTCATGTAAGTAAATAGGAGAGGGGGGGGGTGCTGGAATGCATTAAGGCTAAAATGTTTAGGTTTTAGAACCACTTTAAAATATAAAAGTTACCCAAAAGCATCAAGCCTAAAATTTGTGAGTGCCTTTTGGAAATGGTGACAAGTTTTGGTACTCAAAACTTTACCTAGGCGACAGTTTCAAAAGCCCCCACATGTCATCAATTGTGAGTTAACTAAGAATAAAGGGGGGGGGGGGGTTAGGGAGGAGCAAAATGTACTGGGGGTGTATGGAAGTGATCCAGCGTGAACCCCCTGTCCCCAACCCCCCCCGAGCTGTGCACTGTTACTACATAATCGGACTATTTGTATTGATTTCTGTTGTTTTTCTGGCAGTAAGCACAGGCCAGTTTTGCCGGGCTGATGTAACTGGCTGTACGGCGTGTTCTTGCCTTCTGTTTCTGTAATTCCTTCTAATATGCTGCAATCCGCTCTTATGTTTTGTAGTTAATTAATCAGGCATGAAAACACAGGACAGAGATGAGGGACCTGAAACTGTATGTCATTAAAGCTGGCACATGATTGTTTTGTTTAGATGTCTTCCCTTCTCTATGGCTACCTCCCTTATGGAAAAAGGCCCGAGAGTCCTGGGTCTCAGCTGGGATGAAAGTTAGGAGTGAACACTGTTATGTAGCTCAGTGTTTGTTGACCTTCTAATGCATGGCAGCCTGTTCAGGAGCAATGGACTTAAATTGTGGCGACTTGAGGGGCCCAAGTATTCTGTTTTATGCATTGTCTACAGCTGGCCATAGCTAAGCTCAAGTATTGGACGGCAAAATCAAAATGCCCAACTCTTGTCAATTTTTTATTTTATTTATTTTTTTATTTTTTTTAGATAGAGAGAAATATATATATATATATATATATATCTCTCTGCAGCTCTCTCTCTCTGCATGCCGATTGGGGAAATTTCCCCCTGCTTTCACAAGTTACTGAAAAATTCTTCACTGTGAAGACGGTAATGCCACGTACACACGACCGGACTTTTCGAGGGACTAGGTCCGACAGACTTTCGACGGAGTTCTGACGGACTTTCCGAATGAACGCATTTGGCCACACACAATCACACCAAAGTCCGACGGATTCGAATGTGATGACGTATGACTGGACTAGAATAAGGAAGTTCATAGCCAGTAGCCAATAGCTGCCCTAGCGTCGGTTTTTGTCCGTCGGACTAGCATACACACGAGCGGATTTCTCGGTAGGAACTGGGTCCGGTGGAGTTCTGGCAGAAAAATTTGAAACATGTTCCATTTCTAAAGTCTGTCAGACTTTTGCAAATCAAAAGTCTGCTGCAGCCCACACACGTTCGAATAGTCTGCCGGAATCATTCCGTCAGACTTTTGATGTTGAAAAGTCCGGTCGTGTGTACGCGGCATAAGACCCCTTTCACACTAGGGGGGAAAAATGCATCCCCGGTGTGAAAGCCTGAGTGCTTTCACACTGGGGCGGTGCGCTTGCAAGTCCTGCAAGCAGCATCTTTTGGGTGGTAGAGCATGAGCGGTGTATACATTGCTCCTGCCCATTGAAATGAATGGGCACTGCTGCCAAAGCACCTGCAAAATGCTTCAGCAGCGGCGCTATACCTGTGTAGGTAACCCTTTATTCAGCTGCTAGCGGGGTTAAAATCATTCCGCTAGTGGCTGAATGGTGCCACTAAAACTAGCATAGTTTTACGGTCCGTGCCCATCCCAGTGTGAATGCAGTTTAAGAAATATATTTTTTGATTGGAGCAGGGCTGTTACTGATTTGACTAGACTATATTTTTAGTTGAATGTGGAGGAAGTAGGTTGGCATGCCACACATCGAGAGATTTGGTCAATTCGCTACATTTAGCTTCCTAAGTTGTTTTGCTAATTACTGGGCATTTCTTAGCAATCTGGAACTGAAATTGCCTTCCATTGTGGTAAATGACCTGATGTATATGACTAGGGATTTTTTTTTTTTCATTTTGCGTCAGCAGGAAAATAATTATATGGAAAAGGAGAATAAGATGTAAATTAAGGGTTAATAAGGGGTTAGACAGAGGAACTTTGGACTTTGTTTACTCTTCAGCTGTCAACAGGGGAACCCCACTGACAGCTGGATGAGTCATCAGTTGTTAAGGACGTTGCGGCCCTGCTCAGTTATACTGCGGAGGCTTGGCATGGCTGTGCAAATCGCCTTAGCTGTACGTCGCTTCTTTAAGATGTCACAGCTGATGCATGTGCGATGACCACCGGGCACCCGTGATCGCTTGATCGAGAACCGGGCTCTGCGTGTTTGTAAACACACAAATTCCAGTTCTCTTAGGGGAGAAGAGACAGATTGTATGTTCGTACTAAGTATGAACACAGATTTCTCTCCTCCCCTAGTCAGTTCCATTCCCCCTACAGTTAGAACACACCTAAGGAATACGGTTAACCCCTTGATCGCCCCTAGTGTTAACCCCTTCCCTGCCAGTGACGTTTATACAAAAATCAATGGCTATATTTAGCTCTGATCACTTTATAAATGTCAGTGGTCCCAAAATAGTGTCAGAAGTGTCCGATCTGTCCACCGCAATGTCGCAGTTTACCGCCATTGCTAGTAAAAAAAAAAAAAATTGCATAAATCTATCCCCTATTTTGTAGACGTTATAACTTTTGTGCAAACCAATCAATATCGCCTATTGCGATATGTATTCTTCTACATTTTTGAATAAAAATAAATAAATAAATAAAAAAATAAATCTGTCTAAACTGAGGAAAATATTTGTTTAAATTGGGATATTTATTATCGCAAAAACTACAAAATATTATTTTATTTTTTCAAAATTGTTGCTATATTTTATAGTGCAAAAAATAAAAACTGCAGAGGTGATCAAATGCCACCAAAAGAAAGCGCTATTTGTGTCAAAAAGACATAAATTTTGTTTGGGTACATCGTCGCATGACAGCGCAATTGTCAGTTAAAACAATTCAGTGCCATATGGCAAAAAATGGCCTGGTCTGGAAGGGGGCAAATCCTTCCAGGGCTGAAGTGGTTAACAGATAATTGGGGGGCCGCCATTTATTTTTTATTTTTTGTACATTTCAGCTGTCAGTGGTGGAATCCCGCTGAAAGCATCGTAGCATTTGCACGAGTACCGATACATGTGCAAATGCTTAGTATTGCCACTGATACTGGTATCGGGACAACTCTACCTATGACACTTGGGAGGAGAGAGAATCTAAAACAGGTTGCCTAAAGAAGACCTGATACTTGTCCAGTGGGCAGAGTCATCACTTCTCTATTCAAACACTGCGGCCCCTGGCAGAATCTTCAACAGCTGATGCTTCTCTCATTCGCCACTACATTACTACAGGAGGTTAACTTGAAGACACCAGGCTTCTAACACCACCAGTTAGGGTCAGCTGTTGAAGATCCTACCAGAGGCCATAGTTCTTGGATTGGCTAAAGTAGGGACTTGCTGCCTGCCAGAGAGGTAAGTAGTAAAGAGTTTGAAAACACACCCTCACCTTTAGGTGCTTGTAAAGGACTATGTCCCCAAACATAACAGAAAATAATCTGATGTTGGCTTCTAACAGCTAACAAACGCCAACTGTGTGTTTATATTGGAGGGCTGGCATGCTGCTAAATCCAATTTTTTTCCTACAAAAAAAAAGCAAAGATTGTTGTTGTGAAAATGAATTTCTCCACAATGCCTCTAGCTGCAGAGGTGAGAATGGGGGTTTGTTTAAAGTGTTCATATAATGAACAGGCAGTAAAAGCACTTCAAATGTGCATAGTCCTGGACATGGGACTCACATTAGGAGTCGTCTTTTTGAAGCATCTTTTTCAAACTTTATTTTTTCAGGGCATATACACCCTAGTGGATCAGTCAGCCTAAATATTTAGTGTGTGTGTTGTGTTTTTTTTTTTTTCTCACAAGGAATTAAAATAAGACTTTTACATGTGCCATGGTTCATTAACTTTAGCAAAACTGAAAATGATTTTTTTAGACATTTAAAATGCAGAATGAGTAAATTCAAGTTAATTCAGTGCAGAGAAATCCTTGCATGGTCATCACATCATTACACTTAAAGCGGAGTTCCACCCAAAAGTGCAACATCCGCTCGTTGTACCCCCACCCCGCACCTTTTGGGAGGGGGCTGGATACCTATCTTTCACAGGTATCCTATTCCCACTTCTGGGAGCCTCAGCTGCGGGTATGGATGTCACTGTGCCCGGGCTCCCTCCCTCCTTCCCCGGACACCGGGCCAGTAGGAGAGGAGCCTCGCCTCACACGTGCGCAGTAGGGTTTCCCGGTGTGAAGCCATAAGGCTTTACTGCCGGATTCCCTTACTCACAATAGAGGCGGCATGCACCCGACAGCTAATGGAAACATCAGCTGCGGTGCCGACATCGCTGGACTCCAGGACAGGTAAGTGTCTGATTTATTAAGTCAGCAGCTGCAGTATGCGCAGCTGCTGGCTTTAAATTTTTGCAGTGGTGGGCGGACCTCCGCTTTAATCTCATGACACCATTTATCTTATGCTTGTGTTTTTTTGCTTTCCAGTGCATGACTCCTCCACACAGTCCAGAATTTACTGAGCCTTGTACAACACTCCCTCCTGCCTGCCAAGTGACATATTCCAAGCCAGTGACTGTCATGTCCAGCAGTTCTCATTGTTCTGTGTCGTCTTCTAATGCATCCAAGCCTTTTACTCCAGCAGTCCACAGCTTGTCCTCGCAGAGCTGTGAGATGTCAGAAAGGTCACAGCCTTGCAAGGCAATGGTCACCAGTGTCATACGTCACACAGCTGACACATCTGCCTTCCACCACCTCCCCCAATCTCCACCTAAAGCACCAACAGCCGTATCCTCCCGAAACTGCGATGTCAAACATTCCAAGCTCACCAAAGAGACTCCTGTCCAAGAGGACTTGTCTAGAAGCAGCTCCCCTATGTACCTTCCACAGACTGAAATTCCCTGTGCAAATGCAAACACTGGGAGACAACAAACGGCCAGTGTACAGACACAGGAGCCAGTGAAATGTGAAAATGAACACTCAAACGAGACAAATCCGTTGGTTTCTGTTCCTGCTTCTAGTTCCCCTGTTCTCTGCCAGATGATTCCAGTAAACGGGCAACCTGGTGTTATCTCCGCTTTTATTAAACCACCTTCTCAACCAATGTGCAATACCATTAAACCCATTTTGCCCCAAACCACCTCCCTTTCACAACAAGTCCTTATGGGCACACCGATGTCTCCAGGGACTGTTATGTTTGTCCTTCCTCAAGCATCTGTCACCCAGCCATCTCAGCAGTGTCCACAGACTCTAATGACAGTCGGAAACACAAAGCTATTGCCTCTTGCCCCAGCTCCTGTATTTATTACTTCTGGGCAGACTAGCCCCCCACAAATGGACTTTTCCCGAAGGCGCAACTACGTCTGCAATTTCACTGGGTGCAGGAAGACCTACTTCAAAAGTTCACACCTCAAAGCACACCTTCGAACCCACACAGGTGAGGCCTTTTTTTGTGAAAAAAAAAAAAAAAACTTTTTACTGTAATGTTTTATATAATAAAAGGTTTGAAGTAATTTCAGTACTTGTGAACGCAATTTTTTTGCAAAATTATTAGGTATGATGAGTTTCAGGAAAAAATTTATACTCACCTAGGTGGATGCAGCCTTGATCTGATACTGTATCTCTCCTCCACCACTTCTAAGACTGAGCACTGAGAGATCAAAGACTGCTGATCACTGAGTTCTCAGCCTGCAGTGAGCAGAAAGACTGTGACTCAGTCACCAGCTCTCTGCTCTGCCCCTTCAGTACTCACTGGAGCTGTAAGCTGTGGAGGGGGCCGGAGCGGCTAACTCGGGCTCTAAAGCCCCATTCACACCTGAGCATTGGAGAGGGGAAAAAAAAATCATTCTCTATGGCGATGGTTCACATCCCCCACTCCAAAACGCTTGAATCTCAAACAAGTTCTGGAACTTTTTTTTAAGGCAGATTTGGGTGTTTTTCTGCTTTTTACATTGGTGACCTTTTTGTTCTGTACAAAATCGCGGGACACTATGCCTGAAAACGCTATGCTCAGGTGTGAATGGGGCCTAAGTGGAGTCAGCTGCCGGTCCAGGCATCTGGGTGGATCTTTTCAGAGCCTGGACCGGCTCTGTGACATCAGCCAACAGCGAGGTTTAGCTTGCTGTTGGCTGAAAACAAGAACAAATTGCAGCTTTGGCCCCATTTCTACCTCTTCCCCTTTTTTTTTTTTTTTTTTTTTTTTTTTTTCCCTTTTTGAGATTGTAAATGGTGCCCTAAATTCACTGTTCGGTCATTTGGAAATTAAGAGAAGTATGGGTTTCAGGAAAAAAAAAAAAAAAAAAGATATTCCCCTAGGTGGATGCAACATCGGACTGATGATGCATCGGTCTGCCTGCCACCACTTCTAAGACTCTAGACTGGTCCAGGAATCTGTGTGGATCCTAACCTATGGTTGGGATCTTTTTAGAGCCTGGGCCAGCTCTGTGACCTCAGATGACAGTGGACTATAGCCCACTGTCTGCTGGAACCAAGTCACAGGAGTGGACAACAAATTTCACTCCTGTGACCTACAGAAGTATAGACAAAATGGCTTTGGCTATACTTCTCCTTTTAAAGTGGTTGTAAACCCTTACAAACCACTTTGACCTACAGGTAAGCCTAGATTAAGGCTTACCTGTAGGTCCAAGAAATATCTCCTAAACCTACACGGTTTAGGAGATATTTACCTGAAGACATCCAGGCCATAGTTCGTCCATTATGCTTTACCTTTGCAGGGAATCAAAGAGGAAGTAAACTCACCAGGGTTTACTTCCTCTTTAAGACAGTAAATGGTGCCCTAAATTAAATTTTTCGGTCATTTGCTCTTCAGACTATATGGAGATTAGTATCCCTATAAATGGCTGTAGTGATAATTCGTTTTGTACCCAGAACTGGAGCAGCATGGACCTCAAGGATTTATCCGATCATCAGCTAAGTTTATGTCTAGTGATTTCCCCATCGTTTTTAGAGGACCTAAATTTTGTAATGAGATTTAATTTACAAGCAGAGGTAAAAAGGAGCATTTGGTTTTTCTTTTTACTTTTGCATTTTGTAGTGGATTTGAAGTGATTTGAACAAACTGCAATACCTGCCTCCCATCCAATGTCTGTGAGGTCCCTTCCTGGTACCGGCATCTTCTGTGCGCTGGGTGTTCCGCCGCCTTGATCCTGCCATGCTGAAAATGTATTGCATTGTATATGTGCAGCTCATTGCTATGCATAGAATGATTTACTAAAGGCAAATCGACTGTGCAGTTCCTCCTAGAGCTTAGTGAATGAGTGAGTAGAAGCTCTGCCGAGTTCCATCTTTCAATCATGTCTAAGCAAAAATGCTGTTTTTTTTTGTTTTGTTTTTTTTGTCTTGCACGCGATTGGGTATTGTTTGCAAAGTAAAGCTTTACCTCATTTACTAAGCTCTGGAGCAACTGCACTCGCAGGGGGCAAAGACACTTCGCAGAGCCCTGTCTTTTTGCCTCTTATTAAATCAACCCCATAGATAGTCTAACTTTTACAGTAAATGTTTTGCCTATTTGGAATTTTTTTTTTTTTGGTAGGTTTATTTCCATTTTAACATATTTGGAAAAAGTCAGCTTGCTAGTGAAGTTGCTGGTTTCCATTTTACAAAAACCAACTGCTTGGAATAAATAGGATTAAAAAATATATTTACTGGTAACTGTTAAGCCCCATACACACTATCAGATTTTCTGCTAGTTTGAGTCTTCAGATTTACCATAACCATATAATATAATATGAGGTCAAACCTTAGGAGTTTCAATTCGTATGCAATCAGGCAGGCCCTTGCACTAGATGGTTTTGGTAAATCTGAAGACAAAAATCTGATAGTGTGTATGGGGGCTTTAGACTTGCGCAGCTTCATTTGTCAGTGCCTGAAAGTAGAACTGTTTTTTGTGTTGCCCACAGCTACCAATAGACTGAAAAGGGATAATCTGATCATTTGCTGTTGACGGCACAGAGCATTCTTTCAGACAGTTTATAAATGTCTTGGGTCACACAGCCCTCACATAACATTGAGCTTCATTTATCAGAGTGCCTTTAAGACCTGTGTTGCCATAGCAGCAAATCAGATTCTCTACTTTTTTTTTATTTGAGGTTAGCAAATGAAAAGGGGGGATGGAATGATTGCTTTGGGCAACACAGGTGGCTGTTTCAGCACTTTGTGGGGCACTGATATTTTAGTAATAGAAAATGCTGTGAATGAGAGAGGTAAGCATATGTAGACTCTAGGCCCCTTTCGCACGGCTTTCCTATCATGTCCATCTGTATTTTTTTTTTTCAGGTGGACCTGATCAGATGATCCATTCACTCCTATAGTGCGGCAGATGTCAGTGGTGACCTGTCTGAAATCCAGACGGATGGAGACCCTGTTTTCCATCCGTCTGGTGGATGGGAGCGGATGAAAATGAGGCGGTCTGTTTTCATCCGCTCTTCCCATAGAAGAGAGCAGGTCTCTGAAAGGTCCACCTCAGTACAGTGTGCGGAGGTGGACCTGTCATCTGCATATCGGCGGGGATCAGTAGATAGATTCCCCCGCTGAACAAAGTGTAGTCCACTGGGCGGGACCACCTATGTGAAAGGACCCTTAGTATTTGAGCTTGATAGTAACTCATTTCTGAAATACTCCACAGTTGGATTGTAATTTTTTTTAATTTTTTTTATTGTTTTTCTGTTGCAGGAGAAAAACCTTTCAGCTGTAACTGGGAGGGATGTGATAAAAAGTTTGCTAGATCAGACGAACTGTCTCGACATCGCAGAACCCACACAGGCGAGAAGAAATTTGCCTGTCCTTTGTGCGACCGACGATTCATGCGCAGCGATCACCTGACCAAGCACGCCCGACGACACATGACCACAAAAAAAGTTCCCTCCTGGCAGGCAGAGGTTGGAAAGCTAAACAGAATAACGACGTCCGAGCAGACAAGAAATCCGGGACCGTCTTTAAGTATGCTGGTGTCCATGTCCCCCCCAGTATAAGAGTGACTGATCAAATACGTTGAAATCAAATAAAGCCTTTTGATTCACGCACTGAATCACCCAGAGACTTAAACCACAAACTCAGTGCTTATCTTTGTTACATCGTCTTGGGCTGTGTCCAGTTTTATGACATTGATTTGTACCCTTTATGAGTGATATAAATATATTATATAAATATATATAAATCTTACCTACCAGCATTTTTACACAAGAAAATAAAAAAACTATTGTATTGGCAATAAGCTTTTTTTTATGTGAAATTTGTGTTCTGTAAAGCAGATCATAACATTCCCCCCCCCCCCTTTTTTTTTTTTTTTTTTTTTTTTTTTTTTTTTTTTTTTTTTATACAAGAAATAGTATTTGTTAAGTTCCTTTTTGTTGAGGAGGTTTATCACCGTAGAGTACAGCCAAGCTCAAAGTGACACTGTCGCTACGCTTATTAAACTAAAGCTGAGCTGTAAAAGATGCTGTGTACCTACCTTTTCAGTGGTTTGTGTCTTGGAACCCATCTGCTTTGCTCTTCCCTGGCCACAGAAGATATTCTGTCCCTTCCACCGGTTTTTATGGTGGGATTGGGCACCAGGTATTGAACAAACTCAGGTTTTGTATACGCTGCCGGGATCAGTAGCAAGGCAAGGCAAGTAATGGAGCATCCTCTTTTACATCCTAGGATTGGCTTAATGAGACCTTGTAGGGACAGGGTCACTTTAAAGCAAACTGGTACATGAGAAATATGGAGGTTGCCATCACTGACCTCCTTATTAAAATGCTTGGCTGTCTCTGAATTGGGTCCTTTGAACCACTGATTTTGTGATTTGTCATGCTGCACCAAAAGTCAGAATTCCTGATCTGAATGCTTGTTCCAAGTCAATGTCTCAGAAAGCCCCAAAGACAATTGGTCAACACGACAGGAAAGCAACTAGCATTTATATATCTATATTCTATTATTTAACACTGGTTTTGCTTTAAAATGAACCTGTTGAGCTTTTTGAACATTTGCAGTTAAAAGATCCCCTGCTGTGCACCTTTCCCCATCTACTTTCACTTTGTTACAGATGCTTTTCCTGACTGTAGGGCAAAGTCTTACCAACCCGGTCTGTTATTGCGGACCTTGCATGAACATGCAAGTTTTTGATTATTTTGGACCTTCCCAGTAAAAAATATCTATACATACTTTTTTTTTGAAGAAAATAGAAACAAACTTACCTTGGACAACAGGTTCTGCCCTTTTCATGAAGGTGTCGAGCCTCCTGGGAAGGCAGAGTACCTGTAATCCCATGAGAATGCAGTAAGGGGTAAGGTCTAGGGGTAGAACCCAAAATCAAAGTGCCTGCAAGATTTTATATCCGCTAAGAGTTGTAGTTCTGCAACAGCTGAAGGGCTGCCAGTTTGACACCTGTGAGCTAGACAATGCAGGTAGCATTTGGGATTCCATAAAATGAAATGTAGCAAAGCTGCTGGTATTTCTTTAGTTGTCTAGTTTAATACGTTTGGAGCACTCAATGGTTGCGTTCAGCTCTCCCTTTAAACAAGGTCTACGTAGCAAAGAGGTCATCAAAAGTTGGCCAGCCATGCATTTGAAAGTGGTGGTTCTCAAAATAAAAGGTTGTACATCATGTTTGACAATCTTTTTTTTATATTGAATTAGTCTGTGTTTACAGTTTTATACCATTATAGCTTGTTTAATATTTTGTTTTATAATTGCAGGTTTTATACCGCCCAAAACTGGTATTCTAGCATTTTGGTAGAGACCAGCATATTAGACCCCATCATTTTTATTTGTATTTTTTTTTAATACCCTTTCAGGGACTTTGGCAGCAAGATGACCCATGCGGAGTTCTAGGCTCTTTTCCTCAATGCCTTGGAATCTCCCTTCTCTGTCCACATTCTCTATATTTAGAAGTGGATTATATCTAAAATGAGGAGGGAGTAAAACACTAAATCGTTTCTGCATGTGGACAAAGTTGGATCCTAGGTGCAGAAATCTTATCACTAGGGTGCTTAAATTATTAAGCACCCTAGTGATGCAACTTGCTATCTTCTCCATCAGAATGCACCACCCAAAGTTTGTTTTTTCTGTGGAAAGCAATTAGATGATGTGCTTTAAAATTTTACTAAAGTAAAAAAATAAATAAACGGGTATTAAAATAACATACATGTTATACTCACCTGCTCTGTGCAGTGGTATTGCACAGAGCAGCCCTGACCCATAGATGTTGTTCTCGTCTGCTCTGTGCAGTGGTATTGCATAGAACAGCCCTGATCCCTCTCTTCTTGAGTCCCCCGGTGGCGTTCCTAGCTCCTGCTCTTTTTCTTGTGTCCTCATAGCAAGCTGTTTGCTAGGGAGGCACACAGTGTCTGCATGCTCCCACGCTCCATAGCCTTGCACAGTGGGACCTAGCTCTGCCCCCCCCTCTTCTTCCTTACTGCATTTGATTGACAGCAGGAGCCAGTAGCTTCTGCTCCTTGGGTGCTGTGTAAAGAGGAAGAGAGAGGAGAAAAGATGCAGCCTTCACACGGGGGAAATAGAATATTTTTTTTACCTTTTTAAATGTAAGCAATGCTTTAAGGTAAAAAAGCATTTTTAGCTTTAGTATCACTTTAATGATGCCTTCCTTCAGTGACCCAAAAACTTGAGCTCATTGACTTTACTGGGAAATCTTCTAATACCAATAGGTAAAAGAAACTGGAGCAGCAAACAGAGGACTGATTGTAGCAGGGTTCTATAAGCAGTCATGTACAGTCTTCTGTTTATTGGATGATTGACTTTTCAGTATCTTGTGTTGAGATTCCTGCCCCAAAATCGCTATTATGAAACGGTCAACCTCAATTGGACTAAAGCCTTCATTCCATTTGATAAATCTAAACCCTTGTATTGGCCAGCTTTAGCCTGAATTTACGATCTGGATCAAAGCATTGCCAGTAAGCACCTTCTGACTTCATTATCAAAAGGAATACGATCTAGTGTGTCCATTATTTCTATTGCACTATACTTTATATGTCGTCATTTATCTTATTGTATATGTATTTGTGAAATTCCAGTAACTTTTACAGTAAACATTTGCCCACAAAGCTGGAGTGAAAGATTAAATGTTGTATTAATTGGATTTAAAGAGATGCAAGATCCTTGACCTAGACGAAGCTTGGTCATCATTGCCTTTACGTGAAGGCATATTGTTTGCCTGACGATTATGTATTCATCCAGATAGACATATATTGGAAAAATGTGTTTCTGTATAAGCTGTAAACGTGACAATGCAAACATTTTAGTAAATAACTAAAACATAAATTCACCTGTCTGAAGATTTTAAAACCGTTTTCACCCACTTTTTCTTGTGCTTGCTCCCTACTCCCTGCCTGTGAAACATTGACGGCAGTTACAATCTTTTCTCTTTCATTGATTTACTCCAGTATGACCTAGTTCTTGCATGTGTTAAGTCTTAAAGGATAAGTTCACCTTTGTAGAAAAAAAAAAAAAATAGATGCACATCTTTTTTGCAGGTAAAAAAAAAAGTGCTTTTATTTTTTTTACTAGGCGCATGTAAAGCATTGCACCCACAATCAGCCGATTGCAGGTGCAATGCACACTACTTGCACACTGTTATTGTAAGCTGTCTGGTTGTACCTTGTACGGGCAAGCAGTTACACACTGACAGGAAACATCAATAAACTACCTACAGCGCTCAACAGTGCATTGGTAGTTCATTGAGAACAAAAAGTCTGTGTTCGAATGATGCAGCTGGGTGGGATGCTACTGCATCAGTAACATTACACCCTGAATATGGTTGTAACATGTTACAAAAGGTGAACTTATCCTTTTAAGGGGAATGTCCTGTAAAGTGGAACACTAGTGAAGCTTCAGCTGCAAGCTACCATTCTGTGACTTTTGGGCTTCCAGATTAGTGGGGTTGATTTACTAAAGGCAAATGCACTATGCACTTTGCAGTTGCTCCAGAGCTTCGCATATGCGGTAAGGCTTCACTTTGCAAAGAATATCAAATAGCATACAAGGAGAATAAAAAAAAAAACAATCATTTTTGCTTGCACGTGATTGGATGATGGAAGTCAGCAGAGCTTCTGCTCATTTACCAAGCTCTGGGGCAACTGCACTTTGCAAAGGACAGAGTATATTTGCCTTTAGGCTACTTTCACACTGAGGTGCTTTATAGATGCTATAGCGCTAAAATGAACGCATGTAAAGAGCCCCTCCAGTGTATACACTGCTCCTAAAGCGCCCCTGCCCATTGAAAACAATGGGAAAGCGCCACGCAAGCGGTTTTAACCCTTTATCGGCCGCTAGTGGGGGATAAAACTGCCCGCTAGCAGCGGAATAGCAATGGTAAATCGGTGTTAAAAATAGTGCCGCTTTACCCAGTGTGAAAGTAGCCTTAGTAAATCAACTCCAGTGCTATTGAAACTTCAACAGGTTTCATTAGAAAGGTTTGGAACTAGTCCAGGAGTCAAAGAACATAAGGTACCACGTGAGGCATACAAGTATATGCCAGGATTAGGTGGAGTAGGGCAAAGTGATAAATTAACTGCACTTCACACTGAGTTATAGCTTGAACGACTTGCATCTTCAAAGTGCCAGTTCCCAGGCAGCAGGTACAGTGAGGGGGGGAGAAATGGATTTGATCCCCTGCTGATTTTGTGCATTTGCCCACTGACAAACGATCAGTCTAATTTTAATGGTAGGTTTATTTTAACAGTGAGTGGCAGAATAACAACAATATCCAGAAAAATGCATTTCAAGCATCGATTTGCATTTTAATGTGTGAAATAAGTATTTGATAGTGGATCAATCAGCAAGATTTCTGGTTTCCAGGTGTCTTCTATACAGGTAACAAGCTGAGATTAGGAGCATGCTCTTAAAGGGAGTGCTCCTAATCTCAGTTTGTTACCTGTATAAAAGACACCAGTCCATAGAAGCAATCAATCAGATTCCAATTTCTCCACCATGGCCAAGACCAAAGAGTTGTCCAAGGATGTCAGAGACAAGATTGTAGACCTAGATAAGGCTGGAATGGGCTACAAGACTCAAGAAACACAAAATAACTGTCAATCTCCCTCGGTCTGGGGCTCCATGCAAGATCTCAACTCGTGGAGTTTCAATCCTCATAACAGTGAGGAATCAGTCCAGAACTACATGGGAGAATATTGTCAATGATCTCAAGGTAGCTGGGACCCTGGTCACCAAGAAAACAATTGGTAATGCACTACGCCACAAAGGACTGAAATACTGCAGCGCCCGCAAGGTCCCCCTGCTGAAGAAAGCACATGTACAGGCCTTTCTTAAGTTTGCTAATGAACATCTGAATGATTCAGAGGTAAACTGGGTGAAAACGTTGTGGGCAGATGAAACCAAAATCAAGCATTTTGGCATCAACTCAACTTGTGTTTGGAGGAGGAATGCTGCCTATGACCCCAAAAACACCATCCCCACCGTCAAACATGGAGGTGGAAACCTTATGCTTTCGGGTGTTTTTCTACAGGACAGGACAGGGTACAGGACAACTTCACTGCATCAAAAGGAGAATGGACAGGGACATCTACCAACAAATCATGGGTGAGAACCTCCTTCCCTCAGCGAGGCCATTGAAAATGGGTCACGGATGGGTATTCCAGCATGACAAAGAACCAAAACACATGGCCAAGGCAACAAAGGAGTGGCTCAAGAAGCACGTTAGGGTCCAGGAGTGGCCTAGCCAGTCTCCAGACCTAATCCCATATAAAATATATGGTGCAAGCTGAAGGATTGAGTTACCAAATGTCAGTGGCAAACAATGCACCCACAGCCAACCCCCTCTCCCTTGCTATTGTCACACAACTGGGTTGGCTCGGTGCCCAGTGCTCCATTGGAATCCATTCTTCTGGCACCCCATATGTAGAATAGAGGGTGGCGCCCCTAATGGATGGGCTGCCACTGGATTTAACAGGCTAATACATTAGTGAGGCTGTTGCACACTACCTGAAGACTGCAATATTTAAGTATTAGTTCATTGATTCTTGTGGATATGCTGAAGACTATCTTGCTCCATTAGCGTATTGGTGTTTTACACTGTTGCAATAATGCCCCCCTACCCTTTCATACTTGTCTCTGTTGTTTCTAACATAAGAAGCCAGAGGGAAAGTCATCTAGCTACCGGACTACAGACAACATCTAATGCAGTATTTCTTAACCTTTGGGAGGCCCTGCTAATTAAATTAATTGGGAACCAGTGGTATGAATGCTCCTTACATTGGTGATAAGTGAGAGGAATGCCACACTTGCAGATGGCTTAAAAAGATCATCTGTGCCTTGTTGCTGGCTCTGCCAAGTGATATTGGCCCTTAAACTATGCATGCACCATCCAGTGGGAGGTCAATCGGTCGCAGCTCAAAGAATCCCTAGCAAACACTGGAGGAGCTCTGCCTGCAAATTTCTAATGATGTAATAAAAAAAGGTACACTTTAATGTAGAAGGTGTAAAACCTATCCACATGTCTGATACTGATGGCAGGGTTTCCCCTGCTTAGAACATATACGCATCAGCTGTTTTGATACCAGGCAGCTTTCCCATATTACTCCTTAGAACTGTTTGCTTGGAAACAACCTCAAAAACCCATGGCCTTTCAATGGTGTTCCAAAGTTTGGCCGCCCTGTGTATCTAAGTGCACAATGGCAGACTGTGCACTTTGTCAGCACTGATGAAACAAGGTTGTGGCCATGTACAAAGGCTTAACGGGGATATGTTCCCCACTCTGTTGCATTTAAAAATCCCATGGAATAGAACTTTCCTTTTTTTTTTTTTTTTTTTACAATCGCTGTCCTTATTTGTAAGATTTTCCATTTAGTAAGTGGTATTTTTAATAACCATCTAACTTTGATTTATCCCTACTCCGTTTTATGGAACAAGCCACTAGTAAAGGGCTGAAGAGCATTTACTTTGCCAAGGCTACATCAATGGAAAAAGAAAATTTCATTTTGTTTTTCAAAAGCCAGGGGATTAATTTGCTGCTGAGTGGTAGAAGGAAGCCGTGCAGTCATTACCACTATTCTCTGCAACCCTACCAGGCCTTTTACCTATAGGGAATTATAGGGGTATGGGCTGAACTAATATATGAATTCCAGGTAGTAAAAGGGATAGCTAGGTATAATCATTTTCCCATATTTATTTGTGACCTCTCTATGTTGTAAGGTTTTACAGATCCTGGACTGTACCATACTATCTAGCTGCCATTACAAGCAACACCTTCTGGTGGGATCTGGTATTGAAGTGTGACCATATAACTACTATATAGTGGTTCACTGTGGCAACTGGTGTTCCTGAATAAAACATCATCTTTGTTCATTGCAAACTAAGGAGATGAGCCTTACATTATAATTCACTAGGGGACAGAAGAGATCCAAGCAGAGATATATATATATATATATATATATATATATATTATTCTAAACTGAGATTCCATATAATAACCTGTGTGACTCCAGAGTTAAATATAACTTTTACAGTTTTTTTTTTTTTTGGCTGGTTTACACCAGAATGCAGTGTGGGAAACCCACATTCTGTGTGTGTTTCCCACATCGTGTTCAAAACGCATGGCAATTGCAATCTGCAGCGAGTCTTAATGTTAAGTTAATGACGTTGCAGTGTGTTTGCTTACACTGGATTGCAAGTACATGCAATGTGGTTGCAGTGAGTTTCCAAAAGGAGTGCATGCGCTAATTTTCGTGCGGTGGAATTTTAGCTCATTAAATATAATTGGGGTAAAGTTGCCCTGCACAGAACTGCATGTGAATCGCATTGAAATGCACAGTGTGTTCCTGTGCGATTCCCGGTGAAACAAGCCCTTAAGTGACATTAGTGGTCACATTTTTAGTAACATTAGCGATTTTAATGTTTACCACAGACCAGTGTATGATGTGACTTTACTAATTTTACACCCTTGCTGTATTCTCATTACTGTATGTATTAGGCCCCTTTCACACCAGCGGACTGATTGGGTCCGCCTGTCCATTTTTCAGGTGGACACGATCGGACCACCCATTGTTCTTTATGGAGCAGCAGATGTCAGCGAACATGTGTCGGTTGACACCTGCCGGCATCCGATCCAGTCTGCTAAAAATAGATGGATAGGGACCCGTTTCCCATCCGACTGATGGATCGGATTGGCTGGAAATGGATATTATTTCTGATTGGTTGCATTAGGTAGGAGGCATATTGTAGGAGTTTTTTTTTTTTTTTACACTTCTTTTTGTTCAAAAGGACGAATGGTATCCATCATGGTGAGATGATGCACTGGATTTTGCTCCTAACTCGGGAAGCTCTCCTTCCATTTATCTTTCTTCTTATATGCCTGATCTTTAAAAACCTCTTTTTTAAGTAAATCTATTACTTTATATGGAAGTCTAAATTCTCGTGACTACTCATTTGTAGCATGCTCAAAAAAAGTGTTTGCAAGCTTTTTTTCATTCCTGTTTTTTGTATAAAGTATTTACTTTCTGTTGTTAAATATTTCTTAACTTCTGATTTTGAACTGTAATATTGTCCCTTTTTGGATAACCATATAAAACTGAAACTGTTTGCATAAAACCTTTGTTGGTTCATTTTCTGATCATTGCTGCTGCGGCCATACTGAAACCTACTCTGGCACAGTTATAAAGTGTTGCTGTGTGCATAATAAATGTAGTTTGCTTGCTTAGGTACACTAAAACAAGCAAATCTCAATTCATTTTTTATAAAAGAGGTAAAGTGTGCTGGAAGAAGGAGGAAACCTGCAGTAGACCGTATGGCAGGGATCTCCTCCTATCCACAAATGTTCTCGGTATTATCATGCCGGGAAAAAACCACAGGACACCACCAGATATGCCTTCTGCTTTTTATAAATAAATGTAAAATGCCAGCACAGTCCAATACTGTGCAGAGAGGGGAACCAACAGGTCTTTATTAAAGTGGTTGTTCAGTTAGTGATCACCAATACTGGCAGCCCCTCTGTAATAACTAACTACAGGCATACCCCACTATTAAGTACACAATGGGTTTTATTTACTAAAGCTGGAAAGTGCAAAATCAGGGTCACTTCTGTATAGAAACCAATCAGCTTCCAGGTTTTATTACCAAAGCTTAACTGAGCAAGCTGGGGTTAGAAGCTCATTGGTTTCTATGCAGAAGTGAGCCTGATTTTGCACTTTCCAGCTTTAGCAAATAAACCTTATTGTGTACTTAAAAGTGGGGTATGCCTGTATACTGGGCAGTGTCATTCTTTTCTTTTTAAATCATGCAGCTAAATACTTTATTTCACCCCACCGTTGTGCAGTCACGTGACATCTCGCCACTCCCCTTCCTCGATCTGCAGACCACAGGGGGAGGGACTGAGATTCCCCTCTGAGATCAACCGGGAGGTTACCTGACCACACAGCGGCAATGTAAAATAAGGTATTTAGCTGCATGATTTAAAAAAAAAAAGACACTGCCCAGTATATCTTGTTATTACAGAGGGGCTGCCAGTAATGATCATCACTAACTTTACAAACACATGGAATAGCGGCAGGAGGGGCAGGGAGGAGATGGCTCACAAATTAGAAGCTGTCAGGCGGGGGGGGGGGGGAGACTCTGAACACTGGGGGATGACAGGGGCACGTAAACTGACCATGGTATCATGAATCAGCAGCCATGATTACTGTGGTCAGTTCACATAGAGTGACACAGGAACAGGCAGGATCAACTAGGTATTTTAGAGCCTAGAAAGGGACAAATAACACTGCACAAGCAATATGCTGCTTAACATGCTTTATAGGAACAGGATCTTTTTTTTTTTTAGGGTTATAACCGCTTTAACCACCTGACCTCCAGAAAGTTTCACCCCCCCCCTCCTCATAGCAACTTACTATTTAACTGGCAATTGCGTGGGCATGCAACACAGATGAAATTGAAATAATTCTTTTCACACAAATGGAGCTTTCTTTCAATGGTATTTCATCACTACTTGGTTTTTAATTTTTTACGAAATAAATTAAAAAAAAAAGACAGAATTTTGAAACAAAAACAATATTTCTCTTTCATTCATTGACTGACACAGCTCCTTTAATTCTTGACCTGAGGGTTATCACGCCACCTTCAGGAGAGGAATAGGCAGAAAATGTAAAACAGCAAGACTGCACAGCACCGCCCAGGGGGCGGCCCCTCTGGCTATAACCCCTCACCCTGCTTCCTGCAGCTCAGTTTTTTTTCTGCCTATTGTAGAAGGACCTGGCTCCCTGAGGGGACCATTGGTCCTGGGAATTTTTCTCCTGCAATTTTGATCTACAATCAACAGGGCTGGGTGACAGGCTGGATAATATAGATCCTTGTAGTCTCCCCAGCCTGGCCATCGAGCGTGAGCAGACCCTAGCTATGTGCTGTGTCGGCCACGACAGGAACCTTCTGGTCCAGGGGCAGCCGGTGAGCTATATGCTCACACATATGACCGGGCTACTGCTGTCTGTCACAGTGTGCCATGGCCAACAGCCATCTCGTACTGCTCGGGTGATGGGTCTGTGATGGAATGCGTCCAGCAATCCCGACAGGAGGGGTAAGTACGGCTCCCCCTGCCTCGGCAGGATGGAGCAGCTGGGCATTCCCTGGGAGGTCAACTAGGGGGTCTCTCTCTCTCTATCCCTCTCCCTATCCCTCATTACCTCCTCCCCCAGCTGGGGCCGCTGTGTGACTGGGCATGAGTTGCGATGTATGTACCTGGCCGGGGGGGCTCCAGGCCTTGGTGGGGGGGCCGCACTGGCTGTCAGGGTCCACTCTCTTTCCCTGCTTTTTTCCTTCACTGTGAGGTACTCAGGCTGTTCACCATGAGAGGCCACCGCAGGGGCCGCGTCCAATTTTTCTGTAGCCTTATGCAGTGTATATGCTGTCAGCCATTTTCTAGAAGGTTCGGCGGCAATTTTCTTGGTGACTGGGACAGCCAGCAGCCATTTTCTTGTAGCCTCAGTGCGGTTTACCTCTAGTGCTGGTGTCTGTATATTTCAGAAAAGCGTGGCTTTTACTTTGAGCACTTTGTGACTGACACAGGGCAGAGCGGACGACGGCAGCACAGCGCAGTACTCAGTCAGGGTGGTGAGTCCTGCGGGGGGGGCCCCTCAGTCTCCGAGCAGCAAGGAGGGTGGGATTTTGTGTACCTTGCCTTAAGTCCCTAAGTTGTGGCAGGCGAGTGAGGGTCAGCATGGCATCAGAAGCTGGCGCTTCTTCCCCAGACATCCCTGCTATTGCAACCGGCTCACCTGCTCAAAATGCGGTGCCTATGGATGCTTATGTCGGCAGTCCTGGAGTCCTTTGTTGCCAGGGTGGAAGCAGCGTGTGGGTGCAAGAGGGGTAAAGAACACCCCCTGCCCCCCGTCTTCTGGGGAGAGCTCAGATTCAGACTCGGGCCCCCGCGGTGACTGGTAGCCCCTGTTCTGACATGTCAGAGGATGCGGACCAGGACCGTTCGGACAGTGAGAATGACTCTGTGTCCGGGTTAGCGCAGGAAAAAGTGCTAGTAGGAGCACTTATCACAGCGGTGCAGCATACCCTGATGATACAGGATGCAGTCACAAGAAGAATGGCAGTGCATTACCCCTTTGAGAAAAGCCTCCTGAAAAACCGTGTGTCTCCTCCGGTCGTTAACCCCCCCGGTATCCAGGTTAAATAAAGTAACCGCGATTCTGGTAGAAGGGACTTTTGCCTTCAAGTACCCTGCCAACAGGAGGGCCGAGGCAGTGACCCGGTCCATGTTTACGGTGGTGGGGTCAGCGTTACGACCTGTGCTGGCCACGGCCTTGCTGTCGCAGACGCTTACTGAATGGGCAAAGTTGTTGCAGCGTGAATTGGAGAAGCAACAGACTTCCCCGGTCTGCGTAGAACTGGCAGATCAGTTGGTGCATGGCCTTAAGTATGTCTGTGATGTGGCCCTGGATACGGTCCCCCTGCTCTCTAGAGCATCAGTATCAGCAGTGGTGCTATGGCGCTTGATTTGGCTGAAATGCTGGTTTGTGGACCAGGCATCTAAAAAAGCACTGGCCGATTTGCCCTTCCAAGTTGAGAGGCTATTTGGAGCTTCGCTGAATGACATTATTAAAAATGTTACCGGTGGGAAGAGCACATTGCTCCCACAGTCCAGGAAGGGTAAGGAGCCACGCCGTAGGCAAGGGCCCTCCTTTTCCGCTCAGAAGGGGCTTTTCGCCCACCCAGGTCGGCAGGTAAGCGTTTCCAGTCCAACAAGGCGGCTGCTGAAGGACAAAAGCGTCCCTGGTTTCGCAAGCTAAACAAGCCCGCAAGCAAAATTTTTACCGCGTGAAGGTTTGCCCCTGCCCGACTCTCAGGTAGAGGGGTCGTCTTCGGGAGTTTGCAGCTCGGTGGACCTCCCTATTGCCCGACCAAACTGGTTTCATCGGGATACAAGATAGAGTTTCTCTTTCTTTTCCACCAAACAGATTTTTTTCCCTCCAACCTACATCTGCTTCCGGCTCGTTGGAAAGCCCTGTTCGTAGCAATACAGGACCTGCTGCTGCGCGGGGTGATAATACTTGTACCGATGCTGGAAAGGTTTCAGGGATTCTACTCCAATCTGTTTGTAGTCCCCAAAAAGGAAGGGGTACGTCCAATCCTGGACTTGAAGGCCCTCAACAGCTTTGTGAAAGTGCAAAGGTTCATGATGAAATCATTCCGCTCCGTGGTCACTGCACTCCATCAGGGGGAATTCCTGGCATCCTTGGATATCAAGGACGCATACTTACATGTACCCATATGCCTTAGGCATCAGAGGTTTCTGCGATTTGCAGTCGGGGAAGAGCACTACCAGTTTGTGGCTCTCCCTTTTGGCCTGCCGTCAGCACCCCGAGTCTTTACCAAGGTGTTAGCTCCAATTCTGGCGTTGTTAAGGCAACGTGGGATCGCAATCGTGGGTGCCTAGACTTCCTCCTTCTGAGAGCAGCTTCTGCCTAAGAATTAAGGGAGGATATAGCGATCACCATACAGACTCTCCGGGAGTTTGGTTGGGTGCTGAACTTAAAGAAGTCCGTGTTAGTGCCGACTCAATGCCTGGAGTACCTGGGCTTACTGCTGGACTTCTCATAAGCGAGAGTTTTTCTTCCTTCAGACAAACTGCAGACTCTTCAAGCTGCAGTGAAGTTGTTGATGAACCACAGGTGGTCATCGCTGCGCTTCTGCATGCGAGTTCTGGGCCTCATGGTAGCCACTTTTGAAGCGGTACTGTACGCTCAATTTCATACTGGAGTCCTGCAAAAGGAGATTTTGTCCAAATGGGAGAAATCCCCGTTATCCCTGGATTGTCAAATTCGAGTGAGCCAACTAGTCAGGGATTCCCTTCTCTGGTGGCTGAGATCAGGAGTTTGTTCCTTCCTCTCCATTGGACAGTGATCACAACAGACCCCAGCCTGACTGGTTGGGGGGGAGTTTTGGGCGTACAGTTGGCCCAGGGCCTTTGGTCGCAGGAAGAATCCCAACTGCCGATCAAAGTGCTCGAGCTTCAGGCGATCAGGCGGTGCCTCTCCACATGGTCAAGGAGGCTACAGGGCCGTCCAGTCAGGATCCAGTCGGACAACGCCACAGTGGTGGCGCACGTCAACCATCAAGGAGGAACAAGGAGCTCGGCTGCAGCACGGGAGGTTGCTCACATCCTCCAGTGGGCAGAGCGATACGTGCCGGCCCTGTAGGCCATATACATTCTGGGTGTAGAAAACTGGCAGGTGGACTACCTAAGTCGTCCGATGCTGGACCCAGGGGAATGATCATTGCATCTGGATGTATTCCGGCTCCTTTGCCTAAAGTGGGACACACCAGATGTGAATCTTTTGGCCTCCCGGCTCAATCGGAAGGTGCAGAGGTTTGTGTCCATGACAAGAGACCCCTGGGCGGACACGTCAGACGCGTTAGTTGCTCCATGGGAGCATTATTGGCTGATTTATGCCTTCCCCCCACTCAAACGTCTACCACGTCTGCTGCGCAGAGTGGAGGCCGAGGGGATTCCGGTGATTCTGATTGCCCCAGATTGGCCTTGACGTCCTTGGTACGCCAACCTAGTACGACTGGTGACGGATGTTCCTTGGCGGCTGCCAATGCGAGAAGATCTTCTATTGCAAGGTCCGATACTTCATCCTTTACCGTCACTGACTTTAACAGAATGGCTGTTGAAAGCCAGGTACTAAGAGGCCGAGGTCTGTCTGACTCTGCAATTTCCACTATGCTGAGGGCACAGAAGTCATCTTCTCGAAAGATTTACCATCGTACCTGGAAGGCTTACATCTCCATGTGTGAGGAGGTGGGGAGGCGTCCGTGCACATACTCAGTTTCCAGAATCCTGCTGTTTTTGCAGCGAGGAGTGGATCAGAAACTTGCCTTAAGCACTATCAGGGGCAGATATCAGAAAACAAAGCCCTATAATTAGAAAGATAGAAAACAACTATGGGGCTCTGTTCTTTGATAAGGGTATTTATATTTAGGAGCTACAAGACTGTATGGATTTTTAACATAGTCATATTATAATTAAATTACAATACTCTCAATTTTTTTTATTTTATTTTTTATAACAAACATGTCATACTTACCTGCTCCATTCAATGGTTTTGCACAGAACAGCCCCGGTCCTTCTTTTGTTGGGTTCCCCTGCCAGCCCTCCTGGCTCCTCCCTCTGCTGAGTGCCCACCATAGTAAGCCCCTTTGGTATGGGGGTACTTGTCCGGGCTCACTCCTGAGCTGGTTTTGTGTGTTCATAGACACAAAACATGGCTCGGCCCTGCCTCCTCCTTACTGCCTGTGATTGACAGCACTGGGAGTCAATGGCTCCTTCTGCTTTCTCTGAGCCTATGAGGAGGGAGCGCAATACTGCTCTCATGCACATCGATGGATGAAGATCAGGCTCAGGTAAGTATAAGGGTTTTAATTTTTTATTTTTTTACCTTAATGCAGAGAATACATTAAAGATAAAAAACCTTCAACCTTTAGAACCACTTTGAAATTGAATAATTCTGGTTTAACCAGTTGCCGACCACGCTATAGCCAAATGATGGCTACAGCGCAGTAGTCCAGTTCTGGGAGGCCTTCCTATAATGGCCTTCTGTTATCACGCCCGCCATGCGCCCACTTCTGGGTGCGGGCAACGCGATCTGTGTTCACAGTGTCCTCTGGACACTGCCGAACACAGATTAAGGTAAAGAGTCAATCATTGGCTCTTTACCACACGATCAGCTGTGTCCAATCACAGCTGATCGCGATATCAACAGAAGCCGGCTGCCGGCTCTCTTCACCGCTCCTTCTCACGTTGTCAGTGTATGGAGGAGAGGAAGAAAAGAGCTGATAATTGGCTTCTGCAAAAGTGTGTCCACCACTGCTGCCAATCAGTGCCCACTACTGCTGCCAATCAGTGCCTCCTTATCAATTTCACCTATCAGTGCCACCTACTAGTGCCCATCAGTGCCATCACCAGTGCACATCAGTGTCACATACCAGTGCCCATCAGTACCACCTATCAGTGCCACATATCAGTGCAGACTATCGGTGCCCATCAGTGCTGCCTCTTCACTGCACACAGGGCTGCTATCAGGGGGGTACAGCCAGGGCCACTGATAGAAATCATGGGGCCCCGTACAGCTTACCTGACGGGGCCCCCTTCAGCTCCACCCTGGCCCCGCCTTCAGCCCCACCCTGCCCCTGGCCCCTCCCCAGACCCCACCTTGAAACAAAGTGCAGGTTTGTCTACAAGTGATAGGCATTGGCGGCACTGTCTGCAGCACATTATGGCATTGGCGGCATGGGTGACACTGTCTGTAGCACATTACGGCATTGGCGGCACGGGTGGCACTGTCTCTGCAGGCAGCACATGCGTTATGGGCCATAATGCATGTGCTACCAGCAGACAGTGCCGCCAATGCTGTAACGTGCTGCAAACAGTGCCAGCCGTGACACTAATGGCATAATGCATGTGCTACTTGCTGACAGCGCCACCCATTCCACCAATGCCATATTATGCTGCAGACAGTGCCACCCATGCCGCCAATGGCATAATGCCATTGGCAGCATGGGTGGCACTGTCTCTGCAGGCATCACATGCGTTATGACATTAGCGTCATGGGTGGCACTGTCTGCAGCACAATATGGCATTGGTGGCACTGTCTGCAGGCAGCACATGTCTTATGGGGCATAACGCATGTGCTACCTGCAGACAGTGCCACCAATGCCATATTCTGCTGCAGACAGTGCCACCCATGAAGAGGCGTTCTTTCGCACCCGAAATAGAGGAAATAGTCCCTCCCCTGCCGCCACCTAGTATGCGGATAGCTATCTGCACCAACAAAAAAAAAAAGGAAAAATAACCGGGGGGTGGTGGTGGCTATTTGGTTGGCAGTTGATTCAGACGGACTCTGATTGGCCATGGCTGGAGGATTTTTTTTCTATATTAATTATCTGCTCAGCTTGCCTGGGCCTCCCTGCCAGCCGGGCCCGGTACAACAGGGCCAGTTGTACTGGCCTATCAGCGGCCCTGGGTACAGCCCATACACTTGTAAGGGGCCCCAGCATCTGGACGAGCCCAGTCCACTGGCAGGGATGTGAGAAGACAGGGGCGGGTGCAAAGGAGCTCCGTAGATGCTCCTGTATGTGTGACTTGGCAGGCTGCTGCTCTGTCATGAGCTGACATCGGGCTCTTTGCTGCCACCTCTGGCCATTTCCTGCATGTGCACTCCTCTGCATGTGGAAACAAGAGCTGGGACTAGGACCACCTTACAAGTAAGGGCTGTTGTGCGGGGGGGGGGTTGTGTGTGTCACTGTGTACATGCCCATGTGTGTACAGTTCTCTGTGTGTGCATGTTCCTGTGAGTGTGTCTCTGTATGTATACATGCGTGTTTGTGTACATCCTATGTGTGTACATGTCTCTGTATGTGTACACATGCATGTCATTTATATATATATATATATATATATATATATATATATATATATATACACACACACACGTGTGAGTGGTCCTGGGGGCGTACAGGTGTGAGGGAGAGCCGAGAACGTACAGGTGTGAGGGCGAGCCGAGAACGTACAGGTGTGAGGGCGAGCCGAGAACGTACAGGTGTGAGGGCGAGCCGAGAACGTACAGGTGTGAGGGCGAGCCGAGAACGTACAGGTGTGAGGGCGAGCCGAGAACTTACAGGTGTGAGGGCGAGCCGAGAACGTACAGGTGTGAGGGCGAGCCGAGAACGTACAGGTGTGAGGGCGAGCCGAGAACGTACAGGTGTGAGGGCGAGCCGAGAACGTACAGGTGTGAGGGCGAGCCGAGAACGTACAGGTGTGAGGGCGAGCCGAGAACGTACAGGTGTGAGGGCGAGCCGAGAACGTACAGGTGTGAGGGCGAGCCGAGAACGTACAGGTGTGAGGGAGGGCTGAGAGCGTACAGGTGTGAGGGAGGGCTGAGAGCGTACAGGTGTGAGCGGGGGTTGAGAACGTACAGGTGTGAGGGAGGGCTGAGAACGTACAGGTGTGAGGGAGGGCTGAGAACGTACAGGTGTGAGGGGGGCTGAGAGCGTACAGGTGTGAGGGAGGGCTGAGAGCGTACAGGTGTGAGGGGGGCTGAGAGCGTACAGGTGTGAGGGGGGGCTAAGAGCGTACAGGTGTGAGGGAGGGCTGAAAACGTACAGGTGTGAGGGGGGCTGAGAGTGTACAGGTTTGAGGGGGGGCTGAGAGCGTACAGGTGTGAGGGAGGGCTGAAAACGTACAGGTGTGAGGGAGGGCTGAGAATGTACAGGTGTGAGGGAGGGCTGAGAACGTACAGGTGTGAGGGAGGGCTGAGAACGTACAGGTGTGAGGGAGGGCCGAGAACGTACAGGTGTGAGGGAGGGCCGAGAACGTACAGGTGTGAGGGAGGGCTGAGAACGTACAGGTGTGAGGGGGGCTGAGAACTTATAGGTGTGAGGAGGGCTGAGAGCGTACAGGTGTGAGGGAGGGCTGAGAGCGTACAGGTGTGAGGGGGGCTGAGAGCGTACAGGTGTGAGGGGGGGCTGAGAACGTACAGGTGTGAGGGAGGGCTGAGAACGTACAGGTGTGAGGGAGGGCTGAGAACGTACAGGTGTGAGGGGGGCTGAGAACGTACAGGTGTTAGGGAGGCTGAGAGTGTACAAGTATGAGGGAGGGCTGAGAACATACAGGTGTGAGGGGGCTGAGAGCGTACAGGTGTGAGGGAGGGCTGGGAACGTACAGGTGTGAGGGGGGCTGAGAACGTACAGGGGTGAGGTAGGCTGAGAGCGTACAGGGGTGAGGGAGGGCTGAGTACGTACAGGTGTGAGGGAGGGCTGAGAACGTACAGGTGTGAGGGAGGGCTGAGAACGTACAGGTGTGAGGGAGGGCTGAGAGCGTACAGGTGTGAGGGAGGGCTGAGAGCGTACAGGTGTGAGGGAGGGCTGAGAACGTACAGGTGTGAGGGAGGGCTGAGAACGTACAGGTGTGAGGGAGGGCTGAGAGCGTACAGGTGTGAGGGAGGGCTGGGAGCGTACAGGTGTGAGGGAGGGCTGAGAGCGTACAGGTGTGAGGGAGGGCTGAGAACGTACCGCTGTGAGGGAGGGCTGAGAGCGTACAGGTGTGAGGGAGGGCTGAGAACGCACCGCTGTGAGGGAGGGCTGAGAGCGTACAGGTGTGAGGGAGGGCTGAGAACGCACCGCTGTGAGGGAGGGCTGAGAGCGTACAGGTGTGAGGGAGGGCTGAGAACGTACAGGTGTGAGGGAGGGCTGAGAACGTACAGGTGTGAGGGAGGGCTGAGAGCGTACAGGTGTGAGGGAGGGCTGGGAGCGTACAGGTGTGAGGGAGGGCTGAGAGCGTACAGGTGTGAGGGAGGGCTGAGAACGTACCGCTGTGAGGGAGGGCTGAGAGCGTACAGGTGTGAGGGAGGGCTGAGAACGCACCGCTGTGAGGGAGGGCTGAGAGCGTACAGGTGTGAGGGAGGGCTGAGAGCGTACAGGTGCTGTACGCGACAGCACTGAAAGCTGATAATTGGCCTGGGCAGGAAGGGAGTGAAAGTGCACAGTGGAAGAGTTATGTCTGGTTCTCTTTAAACATGAGTTCCCAGTGCTGCCAAAATAGAGTGCTTCATGCGCACAGAACCTTTTTTTCTTCCCTGGGACACCTTTTCTCCAAGGGAAAAAAAAGCAACTTAAAAACACGCCTAGCGTTAAGGAGTTTGTTTTTTTTCCGCCCAAATGCTTCCCTCCTGAACACACAAGTGATTTTATTTTTATGCCTATGTGTGCATGGCTACATAGACTAACATGTAGGTGCATTCATAGACTGGGGAAAAAAAAGACATCAAATGCATGTAAAAGCTGTGTTTTTTTATGTTTTCTGTGTATGAGGCTTAACTGTTTAAAAAAAGGGGTTTTATTATGTAGTATGCCAAAAAAAAAAAAACATAGTGTGATTACAGTATGTTGGGGTCCTTTTGAAAATAAATTATGAGGAGGTATGTAAGCATTTGTGTACATAACATGCTTTTTAAGCAGTTTTATTAAATGTTTTTTTTTCCTTCAATGAAGACTTACAGACATAGTAAGATGTGCAAACATAATATACAACTGGTCACGCAGAACGCAAAGCAGAGCTTTGTTATCTTTGTCAGTAAAAGTATCACTATGTGTTATAGTGATTGTCAAGAGCAATTAAGTGTCAACAGTAGAAGAGATTTACATAAAAATGGCCTCTTCAATATTTCAGGATAATTCCCACCCCAGTAGATTGTTCCCACCTCCTCACCCCAATGAAACAATAGCAGGTTTCCTATTGTGCAATTGGCTTCATGAGCCTGTGGACTAATGTGATTGGGCAGTAATCCTATGGCACCATTGTGTATGGTCAAGGTGTCAAAATAAATATTACCATTAGCCTGCGCAGCAGGTGGACATCTAAAATTGCGAATCATTGTTTCTTCAAAACTGGGTTGCTGCAGCAGGGGGTGAGGGGTCACAATTATTTGGAAGGAATGAGTTTTAGGTTCCTACAGTACAGAAACATAGACGAATGATGTCAGAAAAAGACCAATTGGTTTATTGAGTCTGGCACTTTTTGAAACCTGTTTGTGTAGATCTATGTTGGTCCCAAGCATGTTTAAATTCATTACCTGTTGACTGGCTCACTACCTCTGTTGGAAGTCTATTCCAAGTTAACGTTGAACCATTCTCTTCCTAGTTTGAGGCCATGTTCTCCTGTTCTTGATCTTAGCTTCATATTTAAAGTATCGTACCCCTTATGTATTTGAAAGTTTCAGTCATTATTATTATTAATAACGATTTATATAGCGCCAACAGTTTACGCAGCGCTTTACAATGTATAGGGGAGACAACACAATTAGCCCTTGTACACACGGTCGGACATTCTGACAACCAAATCCGTTGGATTTTGTCTGACGGATTTTGTCCGAAACTGTTGCATACACACGGTTGGACAAAGTTGTCGGAAAATTTGATTGTACATAACGTGATGACGTTATCTCGTTACGACGGGACTACGTTCCGGCTAGTAGCCAATAGCTTGGGTCTAGGAATTTGATCTGAGCATGCGTGGCACTTTGTCCGTCGGAGTAGGCTACACATGATCGGAGTATGTCCGATTGGAGCATTTTGTCGGAAAATTTTACGGACAAGTTGGAAAACTTGGTACTTCGGATACTCCGACGGAAACAGTCCGATGGAGACCACACACAGTCGGATTATCCGACAAAACGGTCCGATAGGACATCTCCAACCGGGTGTACAAGGGCTTACAGTACAATACAAAAGGTACAGGAGGGCCCTGCTCATAGAGCTTACATTCTAAAGAGAGGGGGTGGTGGTACAAAAGGTAATAGCTGCAGAGAATGATTTGATGGGGGCGTACCCAGTCATGTCCCCTCTTCATCCTTTCTCAAGATTTCCCTTTTTTCCTCAAAACAATTTGCCTGTATTTGAGAGCAAAATGCAGAATTTGTTAAGAAAAGGCATGTATTGTGTTTCTTTGAACACACCAGGTCAAGCAGGAGAATTGCAGCCTCTAAAACTGTCTTCTACACTATTCCACCAAATAAATACACAGGGAATCTGCTGACCTAGGGTTCATGAGTAGTTCAAAGACATTTCAAATGCAGGAAAACAATGCCCAGGTAGACGTCCTAAAATATACCTTCAAATATTCAGGAGCTCCACACTTTATACATGACATGGGACCTAAACAATTTATAGTAGATGTGTCATCACTCAGTATCACCCATGTCTCAGAAGCGGGGATTGGGCAGCTATGTCCAGTTAGTGTCATGGGGCTCTCAGTTTTCTTTTATGTTGCTTTTAGCAGCTTTTTAGCTGTTAATACTTGCAATATAGGTGTAGAGCAGTGATTCTCAACCAGGGTTCCTTGGAACCTGAGGGTTCCTCCAGAGATTTCTAGGGCTTCCTTCAGCATTGGGCAATTTCTGCCTCTGAGATAAGTTCCCACTGACACCATTGATCTTTTTAGCTATCTGTAAGGAGGTAATTCTTTCCAATGACCACAAGTATAAGGACCATTCTTCCAACTGACCATCACACTATTGTATCGTGAGCTGTAGATTTCTCATTTTTGGCAGGGGTTCCCCGAGACCGGAGAACTTTTTCAAGGGTTCCTCTGTGTTGAAAAGTTTGAGAAAGGCTGGTGTAGACTGTACATGGATTAGTGTAATTTGCGCTAAAAAATAAGCCCATGAAACTGTAGAACCAACTTCATTATATCTGTTGTGTTGCTTATTTTCCTGTCTATGTTTCTCCACATTGAAGTGGTGATGTAGGATGGATGGATGAATAGTCTTTCTCGATGCTGTCCATCAGTGCTTCCTCCACATCGTTATATGTGATGGGGGTTGTTGTCTCTGCTGGAGTCAGAAATGTGTTTGCAAACCTAGAAAATGTATAGAATACACAGATAAAAATGAGAGAAATAAAAATATACAATGACATTTACAGTATTAAGTATTTTGAAATATGTCTTTAATCTTACAAGCTTTAGGTTTATGCAATACATAAGTCAAATGGCATTTTATGAAAAAGATTGGCAGTGTAAATCTGTCCGCACAAGCAAATGCTTGAATTTACAAATGTATTCAAATTCAGCACTACATTAAATAGTGTATTCCTTATAGCTAATCAGGTTCTCATACTAAACAGTTGCTGGTAAATCTAAAGGATATTTTACGATCAAAGGGTGACTTGTATTGCCATCTTGTCTAGCTCAAGGGTGTACATCCTTTGTTACTGTATTTATTGGCGTATAACACTCACTTTTTCACCATGAAAATCGGGTGCAAATAGCGTGTTATACACCAATACTTCAATTTTAGCTGTCTCAGGGGGGACAGGGAGGGGGGTGGGAAGAGCGCCGTCAGATTACATACAGTGAGAATCTCCTGTTTATTTGGCGGTCTCTGTAATAGGAAGTCTCGTCTCCTGGGCCATCATTGGACTATAGTTCTGTCTATCATAGGAGATTCTCACTGTATTTAATCTGTTGGCGCTCATCCCGCCCCCCTCCCTGTCCCCTTTAGGGTGCAGATGGGCATTGAGGCTGCTGCATTGATGGCAATGGCGAGGCTCCATTGACGTGGACTGAAGAGGCTGCAATGATGGCACTTGTGAGGCTGAAGATGGGCATTGATCAGGCTGCATTGATGGCAATGGTGAGGCTGCAGATGGGCACTGACCATTATTTGGTTTTTAAAGTTCCATATTTAAAATTAATTTTTTTTCCTGAAACTTCCCTCTTAAAATGAATGTGTGTGTTATATGCCAATAAATACGGTAGTTTGTAAGGGGGGGCTACAATTGGTCCCTGCCCTGTTTCTCCTAGATAGGACAACCACGCGCCTGAAGTTAAACTCTTGGCTATAGTGGGCACAATTCACTAAAGGTTATCACATGTGTTATGACGGTCACATGACAACTTAACGCATGCTATAATCAAAACGTACGTTCACTATTGCTCATATGCGGTATTTAATGCAAACACCAAAAACTCTTATTAAATACCGCATAAAAAAGACATTAAAGTCAATTCACACAAGGAAATAAATTAATAAATACACGTGGTTATTAAAGTGTTACTAAACCCACAACAGAAAAATCAGTCTGTATATTCTGTATGCTTGTTACACTCACTGTGGGGTTAATCCTCTGCATTATGAATAAAGGCTGTTTGATCCTGTATCCTCTGATCCTCCTCTTTTTCCACTGTCTCCAAAATACAATCTGATATTTACAGAGCCAGGGGGACAGGCTGCACATGCTCAGTTTGGTGTGTATTGCTAGAGCATTATTTTTTTTTCTTGGGAGAGTGCATGTGATCAGCACAGAGCCAATCAGGACTGTCCAGACATCTTCAGACAGAGAATCAGGGGAGAATGAAAACTTCTCCGACAAGCTTTACTAGGAACTGATAGAAGTCTCAAGGCTGCTATATAAAGCTGATGAGAAATGTTTTTTATATCAGTTTATATATTTTTTTTAAACAACAGGAGTGCTTTATTGTCAAACAATTATAGACTGTACAGTAGCTCAGAATACAGTTGTTCTACATACATCAAGACCGGAACATAGTATGGTACAGAACACATTTACAAGTATTCATACAGTCGAGTTATTAAGAGTCAGGCAGCAAGACATAGTAGTAGAGAAGTAACCCCGGTCGTCAAAAGATTCAAGGAACTCGCCACCTCTGTATAGCCCCCGCCAACAGATAACAGGCGATTGTGCAAGCCCCAAAAAGGGGGGGAGGGAGAAGGAGGGGGGAAGGAGAGGAAGTGAGGAAAGAGGGGGGAGAGAGAAGAGGGGGGGGAAAGAGAGAGGGAGAGGGGAAAGAGAGGGGGGGGCGGGGCACCCCTTCAACCAGAACAATCTGTCTAACTAGACGTCCATGGGAGCCAGACCTTGTCAAATTTCCACGGACATCCTCAATTAAGGTATGTTAACTTATATAGCGGCAAAACATTATTCACGCTCTTTTCCCATGAAACTACACTAGGCGGAGTAGAGGAGATCCATCTACATAAGATCTCTTTTTTAGCGTAAAAAAGGAGATATGAAATCAGCAGCTTAGTGTGGTGTGGCCTTTGTTCATTATCATGAACGCCCAGCAATGCTAATTCAGGAGTCCTGGGGACATTCAGGTTGAGCCGGGTATTTAATTGGTCAAAAATCTCCAACCAAAATCTAGATAGCTTACGGCATTCCCAGAACATATGGAGGTACGTCCCTAGTTCCGACTTGCAACGGGGGCAGTGAGGATCCCTTGCAGGGTAGATCCTGGCCAAGCGCACGGGGGTATGATATACTCTGTGTAGAAATTTACTTTAAATAGGTTTGTTCCCCGCCGAGATAACCAACTTGGGGCCCCGCTCCAAGCAGTCCTCCCAATCCTCCCTCTCCAGTGTGGGGATATCGGCCTTCCATTTGTCCCAAAGCGAGTTCAGTTTAGAAGAGTCTATTGGGAGAATGGTGCGGTACAACTCGGACAAAGGTTTACGTGGGCCATCCCCTGTAAAGAGCTCCTCCAACAGACTAAGTTGCAAAACCGGGGGTCAGGAAATTGAGCTCTGGCCGCATGGCGTAATTGGGCATACCTGAAATACATCCAGCCAGGGAGCGCATGGGAGAGGGTCAGCTGATGGAGTGATAACAAGTTACCCAATAACATGATATCTCCCAAGGTTTTAATACCGAAACGCGCCCACACCTGTGGGTCCGGGATCGTTCTGAAATGCGGCAGATTAGGATTACCCCATAAGGGCTGGGCCGGAGACCAGCACCCCGACCGCTTAAACCTGCGCTCGGTCACACTCCAAATTTTAATTGTCGCCCTCGTCGGCCCAGGGAGAGTAGCATACGTATTAATTTTCGTTTTGACAAACGATAACGAAAGCACAAAATCCGAAAAACGAAAGATCCAACATAAATAAATGCTTTATTTTCGTTTTCATTGTTACTGTCCTAAAAAGTGTTTGGGGACCCGGGTCCTGCCCCAGGGGACATGGATCAATGCAAAAAAAAGTTTTAAAAACGGCCGTTTTTTCGGGAGCAGTGATTTTAATAATGATTAAAGTGAAACAATAAAAGTGTAATATTCCTTTAAATTTCGTAGGGGGGGGGGGGGTTGTCTATAGTATGCCTGTGAAGGGGCTCATGTTTCTGGTGCTAAGAACTGTCCCTGCACAAAGTGTCATTTATGCAGGAAAAAAAGTCCTTTAAAATCACTCGCAGCTATTATGAATTGTCGGCTCCGTAATACAGAGAACACTCATTGAAAGTTATTGATAAAAAAAATAAATAAATAAATAAATAAAAAAGCGTTGGGGTCCCCCAAATTCAATTACCAGGCCCTTCAGGTCTGGTATGGATATTAAGGGGAACCCTGCCTCAAATTTAAGAAAAAATTTGACGTGGGGTTCCCCCTAAATATCCATAACCAGACCCTTCAGGTCTGGTATGGATATTAAGGGGAACCCCGCGTCAAATAAAAAAAAAAATTGACGTGGGGGTCCCCCTAAAAATCCATAACAGACCCTTTATCCGAGCGCGCAACCTGGCAGGCTGCAGGAAAAGAGGGGGGGACGAGAGAGCGGCCCCCCTCCCTCCTGAACCGTACCAGGCCACATGCCCTCAACATTGGGAGGATGCTTTGGGGGTCTGTGACCCCTCAAAGCACCTTGTCCCCATGTTGATGAGGACAAGGGCCTCATCCCCACAACCGTGGCCGGTGGTTGTGGAGGTCTGCAAAAGTGTGTTTGTCTTATTTAACTATTTTTTACACTTTCTTTGTGAAATGGTAGGGGTACTTTTTTACTCCCTTACCATTTCAAACAGGGGGGGCCGGAATCTGGGGGTCCCCTTGTTAAAGGGGGCTTCCAGATTCTGATAAGCCCCCCGCCCGCAGACCTCCACAACCACCGGCCAGGTTGCGTGCTCGGATAAAGGGTCTGGTATGGATTTTTAGGGGGACCCCCACGTCAATTTTTTTTTAAATTTGACGCGGGGTTCCCCTTAATATCCATACCAGACCTGAAGGGTCTGGTTATGGATATTTAGGGGGAACCCCACGTCAAATTTTTTCTTAAATTTGAGGCAGGGTTCCCCTTAATATCCATACCAGACCTGAAGGGCCTGGTAATTGAATTTGGGGGACCCCCACGCTTTTTTTTTTATTTTTTTTCATCAATGACTTTCAATGAGTGTTCTCTGTATTACGGAGCCGACAATTCATAATAGCTGCGAGTGATTTTAAAGGACTTTTTTTCCTGCATAAATGACACTTTGTGCAGGGACAGTTCTAAGCACCAGAAACATGAGCCCCTTCACAGGCATACTATACACCCCCCCCCCCCCCCCACGAAATGTAAAGGAATATTACACTTTTATTGTTTCACTTTAATCATTATTAAAATCACTGCTCCTGAAAAAACGGCCGTTTTTAAAACTTTTTTTTGCATTGATACATGTTCCCTGGGGCAGGACCCGGGTCCCCAAACACTTTTTAGGACAGTAACTTGCAAATTAGTCTTTAAAATGAGCACTTTAGATTTTGAATGTTGGAGTACCATAGACTTTAACAGGGGTTCTAAAGTATGCTATATACTAGCTCCGTCGAATCTTCTTTATACATTCGACAGACACCATAAGCCTTCAAAGACAGATTCGACTGTAATTCATGTGGATTTTCGGACGAATGCAATTTTTGAACGAAAAACGAAATAAATAAAAATGAATTTCGGGAGTAACTAAATAAATTAAGTTTTCGGACGAAAACGAAATTCCGAAACGAAATATTTTACTCTGCACATGTCTAACATCAGCCGGAGGTGGGAGGTATAGCCCCACCAACACTACTTCCCTTTCGTACATAGAGACATGCAGAATCACATATCTTCCGCCAGGGTCCGTCCGAACAGTCAAAATTTGTACCGGGAGAGACCTGTGGATTAGAATGCTAACTCCCCTCGCATAAGTAGAATAGGTAGCGTGGTAGTGGGCACCCACCCATGCTCTCCGAATTCCGAGTACTCGCGAGCTAATCAAATGTGTCTCTTGAATAATACATATATGGGGGTTTTGCAAAAATTTAAAGACCAAGGACCTCTTAGTAGCTGAATTGAGACCCCGGACATTCCAGGAGATAATGGATATATTAGCCATCATAGAATACACATATGGAACACAGCTCGATCCACAGGTTCCCCACCCCCATCAGGCCCCCAGCAGGATGGCCACAGAGCGGGTAAGTCAACAGCTCTCTCGGTGGAGAGGAGAGTGTGAATGAGTGAGTGAGACTGGCGCCGTCTCCCCTCCTCCTTCACCTATAATGTGAAGGAGTCCTTCTGAGAAGCATGCTGAAATAGCTGGTTATGTCTCACGCTAGGAGATATCTGCCGTGGTGGCTGTGACCATCTTACCCTCGTTTCTCAATTAGACGGCGGCTGCCCCTGCTGATTTCCTTTCAGCTGCTGAGTCGTTTGGCGTGGGGGGTCGGGTGCCGGGGTCGGAGAGGACTGGCGAGTGCTGCTGGACGGGTGACAAGGCACCGGAGCCGAAGGAGCCGAAGGAGCCGAAGGAGGAAGTGAAAATCTCGCGAGATCTCGGGAGGCTCCCGGGTGTCCCCTGGTGGGGAGACACAAGCAGACGGAGGAGCTGAGAAGTCCGGACTCCAGAGATAAAACCAGCCCTGCGGGGGGAACGAGACTGTGTGCCCCCAGCTTGCAAGGAGTGACAGGGGAGGAGGCGAACCCCCCAGAGAACAACGAGGAGAAATTCAGAAAAGGGGTGAGAAGATTTTATTACATAATCTTTTATTTGAGACTGTAAACTTGAGGAATAACTGGATCCATATGAATGTGCACAAGGGACAGTAAAAACATATATATGTAGGCACATGAATACCAGTAACAGGAGAGACCTAAAGAGATATAGGTATATATCACTAGATGCACCCATAAGCTGGAATCTGTTTTTGCTACAGAGGCAGACTGGTCAGGAATAAGCTGATAAATAAGCTGACGGATAGAAGTAAGCTGGGGAGCTACCCCCCCCCCCACCCCCCCCCCGTATGCCTGGGACCCTTAGGACCAGATAGAAGCACGAATATACAGCCGGGCGTTGTAAAAAGGAAGAGCCTTAATACAAAGAATAAAAGAGATAATTTAAGAATATAAATTTTTTTTTTAAAGAAAGCGGTGGAGAATAAGTAGCAGGGATGACAACGCGCAGACGGGCAGCATTACAACCAGCAGCAGGAGGGAGTAGAAACTCGGCAAACGCACTGCGTGCTTATCTAACACCGCAAAAGGGAGATCGATTGGCAACCCGGAACCAAGAAGGGAGACGGGAGAGCCTGGAGTTGGTAGGTGGGCATACAAAGGCGGGAAGAGGCGCTTCAACATTGAACTATAGTGAACCCATGGGGTACGGCCGTGGATTACAAACCGCAGGCCGGGAAGAACCGAGAATAAGTGGAAATTATCAGGAGGGAAGGCAGAGAGAAGGAATACAAACCCCAGGAGGCATGAAAGAGGATCGGAGAAATGGTGGAGGGAGGGGGGACAAAAAGAGACTCTCAATACTGGAAGACACCCCAAAAGAACAGGATCAGGAGTCACAAGGATTTCAGGCTAAGGAAACAGCAACAGCCAGCGAAGATGAGGAAACCAGAGACATAGTAGATAATGGGGGCAACCCACCTGAGGAAGAGCAAACAGAAAGAAGGGTGAAAGGTCAGAACCCCATAGGATCCCACGCCGATATACTTAGGAAAGAAATGGCAAAAGAGAAACTGGAAAACCCCACCAGGATAGAACAAAATAAAGAAGGTTTTGAGGGGGTAGAGACAGAAAGTATAAACATAGAATGGGACCTTAGAGAACATATAAAAGCTTTACCTACGAAGGCGGATATCCAACAGCTAATAGCCTCAGTGGAGAAATCGTGTAAGCAAGCAGTGGAGGAATTAAGGGAGGAGGTGGAGGTAGTAGGTAATCGATTGGAAGGAATGGAAAATGCCCAAGAAGAGATGGTACAAGCAGTAGCGGAGGTCCAGGATGCTATTAGACTTCATGAGGAAGCAATAAATAATTATAAAGATCAAATGGATGAATATGAGAACAGGGATCGGCGACAGAACATACGAATACGGGGCCTACCTGAAAAATATCATAGTAGTGATCTGCCAACGGTGGTGCAAAAGCTATTCTGCCAAATTATGGGAACAGCAGCGCCTGAATTTATTGAAATGGACAGAGTTCATCGTGTCACCTCTTTCGGAACCCAAAACAAAGACAAGCCAAGGGATGTGATATGCAAACTACACAAATATACAATAAAGGAAACAATAATTAGGATTGCACGGGATATCCCCACAATTGAATATGAAGGAACCCATATCCTTCTGTTCCCTGATATAGCTCGTCGAACATTAATGCAGCGCAGAATGGTCAAACCACTGTTGGAAGCCTTGCAGGCAGCAGATATTAGGTACCGATGGGGGTACCCATTTCGTCTAATAGCATCAAGGAATGGAAAAACAGCAATACTCCGTACTAGAGACGATCTAAAAGAGTTCTTGGGAATATTAGAACTTCCATTTATAGACTTCCAAGATTGGAGAATAGCTAATGTTAAGATACTAATCCAGCGACCTGAGCCATGGTCCCAAGTGGGAGGAAAAGTATAAGGAAAGATCCCAGCATATTCTGTATAAGAGATCAGAAAAGATCAGAAGAAAAGAAAAGGGAGAGACTCAGGAAGAAAAAGAAATAAGCAAAGCTAGGAGGGAGGGGGGGAAGGAAGGGTCAGTTCTCAAACTCGCTATCTAATTTTGTGGAGTTGTTTTTTTTTGTTTTTGTTTTTTTGTTTGTTTGTTCTAAAGTAGGCGGGTCCCGAAGAAAGGGATTGGTTAAACTGCAATATGCAGAAGGGGGGGAGGGCTCGGGAGGAGCAAGGAGCAACCAAGCGGGCTCACCCTACCGATAGTTGGTACATTTTACTAAGTAAAGTGTTAGGTTGTGGTTATGGTTGGAATGGAATAGCTTTTGAGGTTTTTTTTTCTGCAGGTGTACATGGAGGCGGGGAACACGAGATATGTGGTAACAGATCAAGAATGGTATATAACTATTTAGAACAAAGAAATGGCTAAAACATTAAAAATAATGACCTATAATGTAAGGGGATTATGCTCACCCCAAAAAAGGGGCCGTTTATGGCAGGAATTAAACCATCATGCTGTGGATATAGTCTTTCTACAAGAGACTCATTTTATGTCAGGATCTGTACCGAGGCTACCGCTATTCCCATATAATAAGTGGTACCATGCTGTATCGCCTATTGCGAGAGCCAGAGGAGTATCGATAGCCTTTGGGAATACGTGCCCCTTGACATCCATAGAGGTGAATACAGACCCAGAAGGGAGGTTCCTTTTTATTAAAGGAACACTGCAGGGACAAGGGTACACTTTTGCATCAATATATGCCCCAAATACACACACGGTTGAATTCTTGGGAAAAGCACTAAAAGAACTAGAAAAATTTAGGGAAGGGTTTTTGATCCTGGGAGGGGACTTCAATATTATTGTGGACACTAAACTAGATACAACAACAGGGAAAACACCACTATCATTTAGAGCACTTAAACATGTAAAAAAATTATTTCAAGCATCACATTTGGTAGATAGCTGGAGGGCATTAAATGGAGAGAGGAAAAATTATAGTTATTACTCAAAGAGCCATAATACCTACTCTAGACTGGATTGGATTCTGGTAGATCAATACTATCTAGAAAAGGTAAAAACAGTAAATATCGAACCAATAACGATATCAGATCATGCCCCGGTGGTGGCGGTGATCTCCCTTACACACGTGGGCCAGAGGGAACGAACGTGGAGACTAAATGAATCCCTATTAGATGATAAAAAAATATTAGAGGATCTCCAATATAAACTGGTGGAATATTTTGACTTAAATACATCAGAGGAAACTTCGGAGCAAGTGATATGGGAAGCTCACAAAGCGGTAGTTAGAGGAGAATTAATAGCACATGGAACACGAGTTAAAAGGGAGAAAAGAAAAGAGATAGAAGATCAGATGGAACAAATAAAGGAACTGGAGAAAAAACATAAGAGCACGTGTGAACCAGAAGATGCTAGGCGGTTGGGGATAATGAGGGAGGAGCTTTCCAGATGTCTGGATAGAAGGGTCAGGGATAAATACAGATTTTTAGCACACAGGTTCTATGAGAACGGGAATAAATGTGGCCGTTTATTGGCTAGTCAATTAAAAAAAAAGAGAGAACTATCCCATGTACATGAGATAAGAGTGAACAATAAACAAGTAAAGGATACGAAAACAATAGCCATGGAATTTCAAAAATTCTACAAGAATCTATATGATATACAACCCATTCAGAGGCAGAGGGAAGATAGGGAGAGGATAGAGGAGATGAGAGATTATATTAGTAGTTCTACAATACCAAAGCTCCCCCCTAGGATAATAGAAAAACTAGAAGAACCAATAACTAAAGAGGAAATAAGAAAGGCAATAGAGAACCTACCAAGGGGGAAAAGCCCAGGACCCGATGGGTTAACTAATGTATACTATAAGAAGTTTGCCCAAATTTTAGAAACACCCTTATGCAGATACTTCAATAATATAACTGCCGCCAACCCCATGTCCTCAGAAGCACTATTAGCATACATAACAGTCTTACCAAAATCGGGGAAGGACCCACAGGAATGTGCCAACTACAGACCCATATCATTACTTAATACGGATACCAAATTAATGGCCAAAATTATAGCTACCAGAATACAAGAAGAGGTAACACAATTGATCCATCGCGACCAAACGGGTTTTATGAAAGGCAGGGAAACTAAAGATAACACCATACGAGCCTTAAACATACTTTATTGGATGCAAAATGGCCCAGAAGAATTACCCAGAACAATGCTATCAATGGATGCCGAAAAGGCATTTGATAGAGTGGACTGGGAATTCATGAAGGAAGTGCTGAAAGCAGTAGGTATGGGAGAGCGAATGATGGGATGGATAATAGCTCTATATGCAAAACCTAGAGCGAGAGTAAAGGTAAACGGTACTCTATCAGACTGTCTTGAAATACGAAATGGTACAAGACAGGGCTGTCCCCTGTCTCCAATACTGTTTGCCTTGACTCTGGAACCATTTCTGTGCAGGGTGAGAGAAAATAAGGGAATAAAAGGGATAAGAATAGGATCTGAGGAGCATAAGGTGTCAGCATATGCTGATGACCTATTATTTTATCTTTCAGAACCACAGGGATCAATAATGGCACTAATGGAGGAGGTCCAGAGATATGGAAAAGTGTCCAACTTTAAAATAAATATGGAAAAATCCATAATACTACCCTGTCACGTACCCCCATCGATATCAATGGCAATGAAGAATAACCTTCCTTTTAAATGGGAAAAAAAATCATTATATTATCTAGGAGTACATATCACGGCGGAGACCAAATCTTTATATGAACTTAATTATGAGATATTAATAACAGAAATAATTAAAGATCTAAAAAAGTGGAAGGGTTACTCATTGACATGGTTCGGAAGGATAAACACCCTGAAAATGAATATACTACCCAGAATAATATACATCTTAAATACTGTACCTATAGCAGTGCCTCAGGTCTTTTTTAAAAGAATACGTAAAACGTTCATATCTTTTATATGGAATGATAAAAACCCTAGAATAGCATATGACATCCTGCGCAGAAATAAGAAAGAAGGTGGAATAGGGCTTCCAGATGTTTTTTTGTATTATAAAGCAATGTCTATGGTACGAATATTAAATTGGTGCCATGACTCATTAAATAAGGCATGGGTGTCGATAGAAGAAAACATGGCGGGCAGAAATTTAGCGGGGGCCCCATGGATACAGGCCACGAACAGAGCTCTATCAAAGTGGACATCACCACTAACACGGAATACGTTAGCAATATGGGATAGAATGAACAAAAACGAAGAATATGCCCCACGTACATCACCATTGGCACCATTAGGAGGATATCCATGGTTCCCACCGGGGGAAGAAAATGGAGTGTTAGGCTCCTGGGGTTCAGGGGGGGATACAAGGTGTTTAAGATATGCTCCATTGGGAAGTTTACTCCCGTTAACAGAATTAATATCAGCACAAGGAGATATACATATGTCGGGATGGAGATACTACCAAATGAGAGACTTTTTTAATAAATTAGAACCCCAAGTAAGACCGCTGAGCTCCCTTACGACATATGAAAAGATGTGTATGAAAATAGAAAAACCAAGTAATTTATTATCCCAGATGTATAAATTAATTCTTAGTGAAAAAAATAGAACAACCCCCTACTTTATAAGAGAGTGGGAGAAAGAACTAAAATGCACATTTAGACCAACACAAATAAAAAAACTTATGGAAATGACACACGCGACATCAATAAGCGCAGCAATACAAGAAATGTCATATAAGTTTATAGCCAGATGGTACCGAACCCCAGCCAGAATAGTAGAGATATACCCAACAGCGGATGGGCATTGTTGGAGAGGATGTAGGGAAAAGGGGACATACCTTCATCTATGGTGGGACTGCCCAAAAATAGGGATTTTTTGGAAAGGAGTGGCTAAATGGATAGGGAGGATAACAGTAAAACCAATAGAAATGACACCCCTACAATACCTGTTCCATGGGACAGAAGGATCTATTAAATCTTATAAAAAAGGAGTTATACCACATTTGCTGAATGCAGCAAAAATATTAATACCTAGGTATTGGAGGCAGAAAGCATGCCCCACCCTACTGGAATGGAAAGGAGAGGTGGATAAAATAATGGAAGCTGAAAAATGGATATATGATATAAAAGAACAACAAGGAAAACATAAAGACATGTGGGCAGGCTGGAAGCACTACTCTAGAGAAATAGAGAAAGAGTAGGTTATACCAGATTAAAAAAATGTGGAAAATCCCTCCCGAGCCTCCCGGAGACTCCTGATAAGGAGAGGGAGGAAGGAAGGGAGAGAGAAAAATTAAAAAACTGTTACGCAGACTCGTGTCCTCCAAAGGTACATCGTAGAAGGGGTAAAGGGGAAATATGAATCCGAATCACAACCTTCAAATGTTGTTGTATGTAGTATGTTTTAATGTATATGGGAAGCGAATAAAGGATGGAAATGTAATGGGAGGAGGGGCTCGAGGGAAGGGGACAGGAGGAGAGATAACCAATCGTGGACAAAAAAATTAACAACACAATTTTTAGGAAATATAAAGGAGGACTGAGGACCTCCCTAAGCACAAAACACAAATAATACAATAAGGGATCACAGACGGAATAAAAGCACGTAATAATGAAAAAATGAGCAAGGGTATCGGGGTTTTTTTTATTTTTTCTTCTTTATCTGGGTTTTTTCTATTATATATATTTTTTTTTTTTCTCTTCTCTTTATAAATAAAAGGAAGCACAAGGGCACAACAAAAACACATAAAGAAGAGAAACAACACATGGGAGAAATTTAAAATCTCCCACACCCCCTTTTTTTTTTTTTTTTTTTTTTTTCTATACACACAGGTTAACTCTCCACCAAGTATCCCCTTCTCCTGGGCCACCACCTAATAATGTTATAGATATGTAATGGAAAGAATGTAAGTAAATGTGAAGACATTGGAGGACATGTGAAAACCCCAATGCTTCAGGGTTGAATGTAATTGTTTGTTGTATCTTTTATAAGAAAATAATAAAGATGATTTAAAAAAAAAAAAAAAAAAAGTCAACAGCTCTCCGGCCCAGGGCATCCTGAGAAGGGAGAACACCTCCATACCATACATAATATCTAGTAGAATCCCCTCGGACATAAAGCAACTCCAACAGCAAAAAATAAACAGTAAGAACTCCCCATCCGCAACGGCGGAAGTAAACTCTCCCCCCTCCCCACACCCCCCCAAACCCGGGGATGCATCGTACCCCCGAAAACCAACATGTGTAACTACAGTAGAGGGCGTGCACTCATAGCAAGAGGTATCGCCCAGTGGGCACTGAAGGGCAACAGAGATGCTGGAAAAGCGTCTTATTATGTCTCCTAGCTGCAGCTAGGGGCACCAACTTAGTTTCAGAACAAACAAAAAACAAAGCAACAGAAAATGAGAGAGAGAAAAAAACGTTCAGTATGCAATATTTTTCCCGGGGGGGTCCTTGATGAAGAAACAGTCTCCCTCACAGGGGCAGATAATAGCATAACGGTAAAGGGTTGCAGCAGCAACCGTGCCCATCCGTCCCCAAAAGCACCAACCACATCGGACATACCCCGCCCCCGGGCCACGGTCATTCAGCAACCTGTCCAATCAAGCAGGAATCCGCAGACAGGGGTAAAGTCAAAGCAGGTGCCCAATAGCAAACACAGGGGCACATCCTCAGCATAAAGAACCAAGCAACCCCAGCAGAACCCCCCCCAGGTAGTCTAAGCAGTCAGTAAATCCTCACCGCCAAGGCCAAAAGGTACAAAAATAATCCCGGGCACCCTGGATATACTGGGCAGTAGCACAGCGGGAAGCAAGGCCACCATACCCCCCCACATGTGAAAAAAAGAAAGGAAGGTACCAAAAAAAAGGGGGGGAAAGGGTGGGTCTGTAGAAGATCCAGAGCATAATGGCATCCACCAACATAGGCCAAGGAAAAACAAGCATTTCACCGGTGTTCTATCGATGTAAAGGCAGGGATTCCAGCCAGGCAGCAGCCTCCCACGGGTTGGTAAAGAATCTGGTGGCTTCTCCATCCTGCACCCTCAGCCTGGCTGGGAAAAGTACACTGTATTTAATATTGCACGCCCGCAATCCCACTTTCACCTGATCAAAGGATCTGCGCATTTTCTGCATTTCCAGGGAATAGTCCGGGAACAACATCACAGTAGCATTCTGGTAGCGCATTTCTCCCACCTTGCGAGCAGCGCGCAGAGCCTCATCCCTGTCCCTGAAGTGTAAAAGCCAAAATATCAGGGTGCGCGGTCTCGCACCAGGAGGCCCGGGAGCAGGGGGGACACGGTGTGCTCGCTCCACCGTAAAATATGGGGAGAACTGCGCCTCCGGTAGTAGATTCCGCAGCAGCTCCTCAACGAAGGATGTCGGGTTCTTCCCCTCCACTCCTTCGGGCAGGCCGACAACGCGGAGATTGTTCCTCCTGTTCCTATTCTCCGCGTCGTCGACCTTGTATTCCAGGGCCCGAACCCGCGTGTGTAGAGTGCGGATGGATTCTGCGTGTTCGGCTGTAAGGTCTTCCGTCCTCCCTACTCTTTGCTCAGCTTCTGATACTCGCGATCGTAGCTTATCGAGGTCCTGGCGAACGAGGCCAACGTCCAGCTGCACAGCTTCAATTTTGTTAGTCAGGGTGGCCTGGCACGTTGCGATAGCTGCCATCACTTCCCGAAAGCCAATTCCCGCGTCCTCCGCCTGTTCGTCCATATCTGTTTGTGAGGCCATATTGCACGCTCTCACAGGGGGGATCACCGCTCGCGGGGCCGCCACCGGGGTCGGGTCCGGGAAATTAAGCCTTTTTCCCCTTTGTCTTGTTCTAGAGGACATCCGGAGCTCAGGTGAGCTTTATTTGCTCGGAAATCGCAGCAGGAGCGCCGATACAGGAAAATTTGCCAGCAGAGCTCTAGCGTCCACAACCTCTCAGTTCGCCATCTTGGACACGCCTCATCAGTTCATATTTACTAAAATAATTGCATTTCCATGTTCTGTGTACTGTGGGAGACCAGATATAGTGAATGCAAGTTCCTGGGTTTAGTAACACTAAGTACTGGTCAAAGCTTGTGATAATTATGCAATAACTATGGCAATGGTCAGATCCCCCAGTGATTGGTTTAAAAAAATAGGCGGGAAAGTGCAAGCTGGAGCAGGTATCAACTAGATGTTAGTGAGAAGGTGTTTCTGGAGGCTGGAAAAGAAAAGCATCATACTAGATGGTAGCTGGAGAGATAGTGGGAATTTCCATGCTTGCGATAACTTACCGCAAAGTTTCATGCGACATTTAGGGCATACTTTGGCAAGGTAGCGCATTCAAGTTTCTAGGGAGAGTTTCTCTGTGAATTACACAGTTTATTTTTCGGAATGTTGTGCGTTATTTTACCGCATACTCAGATGCAGTAACCTATTGCTTAGAGAATTGTACCTATTGTGTTATACTCCTGGCCATTGGCCCACTCTTAACATACCTGGCCGTAGGCTTTAATATTTTTTAATAAAGGAATGGCTACACATAAAATGCAATTCCTGCAGTTCACTATAACTTCACAGCTTCCCGAGTTTTCTGTGACATCTAACATCGTATTTGACATCAGAATAATTCCGTGTGGAACACTGCATACAGAACTAGACATTCTGAAGCTGTCATATCTGCATAATACGCAAGCACATCTTCCCTTTACACCTCCATTCCTCTCATAGGGACCACTACAAAGTTGAGCCCACTTCTCATGTATGCTAAGTCCACAGCATTATGCTTCCTTCGCCGTGTCACAAGACCCACAGCTGAGGGTGTGTTGCTATGGCTATTTTTAGAGATTTTTATAGCATTAATATGGAGTAACATTTTAGTTACATGTGTTGTTTTTAGAAGCTAGGCCTCCCCTATTGATATGCTAATGAACCAGTTGGACTGGCTTGTGAAGCTCCAGACAGGAAAGATGTACCGGAGGTGGGAAAGGGGGAAAGGACTTGAACATCCATGTGCTAAAGAACAAAGCAACAGTTGTTTGCAGGACTTTGGAGGATCCTGGGAGAAAACTCCATCACAAGGCAGAACCAAGTAAAGTAGATGTTTGATATAATTATTGCATACATTGTACATGCTTATTTGTTAAGAAGGATAGATAGCTTGTGTATAATGTATGCATATTCTGTAATATCTGTCAGTCTTGTACTATATTCCTATAATTTTAATAGTCTGTATGTGCAGCAGTTTAACTTAGTAAAAGTACATTAATACACTACAGAGGTTTAAATTGCTTCCTTGGGTTAACCACATGAACCTTAATAGATGCAAAACAACAACACCCAACCATCTGGTGCCAAAGAAGCACCAACACGTTTCACACCTCACAGGAGCTTAGTCACTGAGAAGGAGTCATGGTGAGGGGCACTCCCTTCCTTGTTTTGGAGTATCCCAAAGTTCTACACTACCAGGAAGAGTAAAAAAACTTACAGGTTAGTGTCTTGAGAATGTGTGTACTGTATGCATCTATATTTTTGTTCTCTGGCCCGAGAAAGCAACCCTCAATCCCCCTAGCTATAAACGGCATCAAACCTCCCTAAACTTTTCAAATGGTTTACCACTGGCACATTTTAAACAGCTGTGTCTTGATTAATCATTAAGAAGGTATACACTTACTTTGGCAGGTTGTTGTTTTCAATATCTAGGACTTGTTGCACTGGAGCCTACAATACAGAGATTGTGTTAAAGGAGAGCTCTCAAACGAAAAAGCAGGAAAGCATAATCAAATCCAACACTATTATGCAGCTTTGGATAGAGTAGGAAAAGGTTAAACCCTTTTTTCAGGTTTTGATTGCTGCATATGTAGCTGTTAGACCCCTTTCACACTGAGGCGCTTTAGAGGCGCTATATCGCTAAAAATAGCACCTCTCCTCTCACTCCAATGTGGGCGCTGTGCTGGCAGGACATCAAAAAAAGCAGCATCTTTGAGGCACTTTAGGAGCGGTGTATACACCGCTCCTAAAGTGCCCCTGCCCATTGAAATCAATGGGCAGCGTTGCCGCTGCAGTAGCGCTTTGTGGGTGCTTTCAACCCTTTTTTGGCCGTTAGCAGGGGTTAAAAGCACCCCACTAGCGGCCGAAAAGCGCTGCTAAAACTATTGGCACTTTACTGTCGATGCCCCCAAAGCCCCAGTGTGAAAGGGCTCTTATAGCTCATTACACTTGCAGCTTGGGGGTGGTAAAAAACATGCAGCTAAGCCACCTCCCCCCTTAAGCTGCAAAGGCAGTGATGGGGGATATACACTTGCCAAGGCTGTGATGCTTTGTGGCAGGAATTATACCCCCTGTTGCATTTGGCAGGCACTACTACCAACCAAACGTGACCCATTCAAGTGAATGGGGCAACTCTGCAAATACACCACAACCATGTGCAATGCATAATAAAGATAAACCTTCACATCATGTTCTGAGCTGACCCTGTCTCCAGACCATCTATTTCAACAACAATCTTCCCATAAGGTTATACTGTATGGACAATTAATGTAGTTCCTGCATGTGTATGACCTATAAACCCCACCCTTGTGTAGGCAACCCAAAGCCCTGAGACTGCTGTTGAGCGCCACCATCTTGGATGGAATGTCAACACTCCCAGGAAACTGAGAGAAACACATCTTAGTATGAAGGAATATATAGATATAAGACCTTTCTTTATAAACCAGCTTCTTAGAGGACAACTAAAGAATGAGCTGAATCAGGGCCTGCTATATGTAAAGAGAAATGAAAAAAAAAACACTAAGGGACTTTATAGACCTATAAATATCCAAGTACTCATAAATAGTGGTAAAATTGAAAATCTTGATACAAATTGTATTAAACAAATGTTGTAAAAATAATTTATGGCTGATATCATAGTAATACTGTGTACATGAACAATGTTCTACTATATCTGTTGGCATCAAGGCATGGTTCAACAATGCCCAGTCAGACAGAAGCACTTAACGCATTTCAGAATCATAGAACAAAGACACTCCTAGAGGCAAACATACATATGTGGGCAATTAAATGCATATCTAGCGTAATTGACATCATCAGTGTTTATCATTATTCTTTGCTTTCATAGTGTTCAGTACTACGCCTGAAGAAAGAATGTGATTCTGAAACACATTGGGTGCTTCTGTCTGACTGGCTATTGTTGAACCATGCCTTGATGTCAACAGATATTGTAGAACATTGTTCATGAATACAGTTCTTTGTTGGTTTACTACTATATCAGCCATTAATTATTTTTACATTTGTTTAATAAAATTTGTATCAAGATTTGAAATTTTACCACTATTTTTGAGTACTTAGATATTTATAGGCCTACAAAGGCCTTTAGTGGGGTTTCGCTTTTTCGTTTTTTGGACATAATGGGATGTTGGCCTAATCTCTCACTGACCTGACCAATATTTTTTGCTATATGTAAAGAGTCCTTTCTCCGCTGTATACATTGAATATTAAAAGCTACAGTAATCTTACTCATTATCAGGATATTTACACATAAAAATTACATAAATTACATAAATACTTGTGGTAGCAGTTGTAAATCAACTGCTTATGTCTCGTACACACGATCAGAATTTCTGCCAGCAAAAGTCAGATATGAGCTTTTGGTCAGAAAGTCCGACCGTGTGTATGCTCCATAGAACTTTTGCTGGCAGAATTCCCAGCAGGTTCTCAATTTTTCGGTCGGAAAAAGTTCAGAACGGAAATTCCGATCGTCTGTACCAATTCCGACGCGCAACATTCCTACGCATACTCGGAAACAATTCAATGCATGCTATGAAGCATTGAACTTAATTTTCTCGGCTTGTCGTAGTGTTGTATGTCACCGCGTTCTTGACGGTCGAAAGTTCAGAGAACTTTTGTGTGACCGTGTGTATGCAAGCGAAGCATGAGTGGAATTCCATCTGAAAAACCATCCAAGTTTTTTCCAATGTAAAATCCGCTTGTCTGTATGGGGCACAGGGCTTTTTTTCTCAGAGAATAAGTGCAGGAACTCAATCATGCCCGCCACACACACATACCTGCCAAATGGCATCAAATAGTACCTCTTTCCTTTGCATACAACCCCTTCCCTCCACTGCCCTCCTCTTCTCCCCCCTCCTTAAAAGCTCCACCATCTGTCACGTCTTACCTTTGTTGCAATATTAAGCTGAAACACCTATCCAGCTGTAGTACCTCCCAGCATACTATACTATACTACAGTCACTTGCAAGGGAGATCATGCAGTAGGAACATCAACAACTGGTCACCAGGGAAAAAATGGAGACCACAGAGGGTGCAGCCTATCATACACCTTCTCCTGCCCATTACTGCACTGAACCCTGGGCACCTGTCCTGTATCTGTATCAGTGGGATCTGCGCAGGAGATCTGACCTGTGGGAGCTACTGGGAGATAAGCCATCACTTGTAAATGCAGAAGCTGGACTTCAGTGTTACCAAGTGATAGTGGTGAGCAGGGAGCAGAAGACCTGAGCCAGAGGTGGTGGAACTGAATTCCCCCTAGTTCCTGCTGAAAGAAAGCCCTGATGGGGCATAACAGGGAAGTCCTGGTTTCCGACTATAGATGTAGGAGGAGACAATATAGCACGTATAGTCTATTTTTCCACCCAGAGCAAGGAAAGCTGTTGATCGGGCTTCATTTTTCTGCTACAGGTCGCAAGTTTTGTTGAGTATTTTTTTTCCCCTCTTTCAAACACTGATCTTTAACCACTACAGATCCGCGCTATTGCCAAATGACGGCAACAGCGCGGACCTACATTTCCGGGACTACGTCTATTGACGTCGTCCCGGATACGAGCGGCCTGCGCGCCCCCTGAGGGGCGCGCGCGGTGCGCTCTGTGATCGGCGAGTCCGTGAGACTCGCCTGATCACCGATCCGTGCAAGGGGTCGATCCCGACCCCTTATCACGTGATCAGCTGTCAGCCAATGACAGCTGATCATGTGATAGAACGGAGCCGGTAATCGGCTATTATTCCTCCTCGCGCTGACAGCGCGAGGAGAGAAAAAAAAAGCCGATCACCGGCGGCCGTGATCGGTACATCAGTCCCGATCACGGCCAGCAATACAGCTGACCACCTGCCCCCTGCCAGTGCCCACCGCCGTGCCATCCTGAATAAAAGTAAGTGCCCCCCAACAGTGGCCATAGTGCCCACAGTGCCACCTACAGTGCCACCCACAGTGCCATCCAGCTGTGCCACCAACAGTGCCACCCACAGTGCCCACAATCTGCCTCAAAGGTGCTGCGACCCAGTGCCGCCCATCAGTGCCCAGCAGTGCCGCCCATCAGTGCCCAGCAGTGCCGCCCATCAGTGCCCAGCAGTGCCACCTATCAGAGCCACCTATCAGTGCCACCTATCATCAGTGCCCATCAGTCCCATCTATCAGTGGTACCTATCAGTGCCACCCATCCGTGCCACTTATCCGTGCCACCCATCCATGCCATCTTATCTGTGCCCATCTTTGCCCATCAGTGCCGCCTTATCTGTGCCCATCGGTGCCGCCTTATCTGTGCCTATTAGTGCCGCCTTAACTATGCCTATCAGTGCCCACCAGTGCAGCCCATCAGTGCCCACCAATGCAGCCCATCAGTGCCCACCAATGCAGCCCATCAGTGCCCACCAATGCAGCCATCAGTGCCGCCTAATCAGCGCACTTCAATGAAGGAGAAAAATTACCCGTTTGCAAAATTTTATAACAAACTATTAAAACATGATTTTTTTTTTGCATCTTTTTTTGTTTGTTTAGCAAAAAATAAAACTCCGAGCTGTAACTAAATACCACCAAAAGAAAGCTCTATTTGTGGGAAAAAAATGATAAAAATTTCATTTGGGTACAGTGTTGTATGCCCGCGCAATTGTCATTCAAAGTGCATCAGCGCTGAAAGCTGAAAATTGGTCTGGGACTGAGGGGGGTTTAAGTGCCCAGTAAGCAAGTGGTTAAAAGCAGACCTAATAATAAATATCTATTCACATATTACTAGAGTGCTACTGAATTTTATGTTTTGCTGTAAGCTGTCCTAACAATTTAGGTTGAAAACTTTGGCACATCAGATTTCTTTTGTGCGTGTTATTCATCTTGAAGGAAGTATGATTCATACACATGTGGCCAACGATCTCACTGTTCCAGCAATATTGAGGTTTGTAAATTGCTATATACGCTAACAAGGCAAAAAGCACACAGCACGTAGTCTGTGTGAAGGGTAAGCCACTCCTCCATTTCTGTCTGATCTCACTGTGACTCATCCTATATATTTAAAAACGTATGATAAACGTGTGGTCAGACCATGTTACAAAGCTACATTCAGCAGATTCCAATAAATGATATGTCCAGACTAAAGCAGTCATGAGGGTCTCAGAACTAATTTGTAGAATAACAAAATGTTTTTATTGCAAATAGACATTATGACCCCTTTTGCACTGAGGAGCTTTACAGGCGTTTTAAGGCTATAAATAGCACTTGTAAAGCGTCTCTCGTGCCGCCCCGGTGTGAAAGCCGGAGTGCTTTCTCACTGGGGCGATGCGCTTGCAGGGTGGTCTGCAAAGTCCCGCAAGCAGCATCTTTGGGGTGGTGTTGGTGCGGTGTATATGCCTCTCCCACACCGCCCTGCCCAGTTAAATCAATGGGCAGCCCTGCAAAAGTGCCTGCAAAGCGCTTCTGTAGCAATGCTTTGTGGGCACCTTTAACCCTTTGTTAACCCCTTCTTTGGAGTTAAATGCCCCCCACTCCTGCCCGCATGGCACCGTTAAAGCGCTGCTAAAACTAGTGTCAGTTTACCACTAGCGCTCGGGCAGTCTGAGTGTGAAAGTAACTCAAGAGGATTCTTTGAAGGTTCACATGCAGTCTCTAATTTGTGTTATTTGCCATAACGATCCTTTTTTTTTCAGAAATGTGATTAATGTTAACCAGCTCCCTTGCCTCATTGCAATGATTAAACTAAAATAAAATGTTGTGTGTCTTTCTGTTAGGGCTCTTTCACACAGGTATTGGAAATAGGTGGTGAGGTCGAATTTGTATTGCTTGCCGAACCCTTATCCATGCCAGTCAAAGTTGTTAAATTGGGGAGTGGATGGAGGTGTTCACACTGCAGAGTTAAGCCTCATACACACTATCAGATTTTCTGCTGATTTTTGTCTTCAGATTTACCAAAACCATATAATATGAGGTCAAACTAGAGTTGCCACCTCATTCCTTTAAACCCGAACACCTATGAATTACACAGGTTCTGAGACTAATTTAGTGCAGATAAAGCACCAAGTGAGTTTAATTACCACCTTAATCAGCCACAGAACCTGTGTAATTCATAGGTGTTTGGGGTTTAAAGGGATGAGGTGGCAACACTAGGTCAAACCTTAGGAGTTTTAATTTGTATGCAATCAGGCAGGCCCTTGTACTACATGGTTTTGGTAAATCTGAAGACAAAAATCAACAGAAAATCTGATAGTGTGTATGGGGCTTTATGCCCCATACACACGGTCAGAAATTTCGACGGAAAAGGTCCGATCAGATTATATTGTCAGAAAATCCGATCGTGTGTGGGCTCTATCGGACTTTTTCCATCGGAAATTCTGACGGAAAAAATTTGAGAGCAGGATCTAAAATTTTCCGACAAAAAAATCCGATCATACTTTTTCCGATCGTTTTGTAGAGAATGCCGAAAGACAAAGTGCCACGCATGCTCAGATCAAATTTCGAGACCAAAGCTATTGGCTACTAGCCTCTATGTAGTCCCGTTGTACGCAACGAACATCACCACGTTCCGAACAATCGGATTTTCCGACAACTTTGTCTGACCATGTGTATGCAACACAAGTTTCGGACAAAATCTGTTAATCAGACGGATTTTGTGGTCGGAATGTCCGCCCGTGTGTACAAGGCATTAGAAATGCCTCGCTGTTGTCTGCGGAGTTTGGCATGTGTTGACAATTTACAACTGCCTCTGTTAATTTCTAGTGAAATGCACCACAAACATGCTGTAAACATGCCTATGGCGTTTGCAGTGTGCTTAACGTGTTTGAAAAAACACAAGGTGTTTTACCTTCATGCATTCTGTGGATTGAGGTAAAAAACCTTCTGTGTGCAACAGCCCCCCCATTATTTACCTGAGCCCCCTCTCTACCCAACAATGTCCACAAGAGCCTTGCCTCTCCAGGGATTGGCTTTTGGCAGAAGCTGGAGCCATTTGAGAAACAGAAGGGGTGCGGCCAAGCCACAGCTCCGTACGTGAATGGACACACACAGCTGCCAGTCGGGAGCACGCCTGCTTGGGTGCCTGCAAAGCAAGCTACTTGCTGTGGGGGCACCTGGCAGGAAGGAGGAGCCAGTAGTGCCGGTGTAGGACCCCGAGAAGAGGAGGATCCAAGCTGCTCTGTGCAAAACCACTGCACAGAGCAGGTTAGTATAACAGATTTATATTTAAAAAAAAAGACCTTGCTTTCGTGTTAAGGTTTGGTTTTAAAGCATCAAAAGGGATCATTTCCTATTTTAGCCTTGTATACAATAAAAAAAACACATCTTACAGGGCGCTTGAAGAGTGTTGCCTGACACAACATAAATGGCTTTACACAGGGCCGGGACCAGGGGTGGGCAGGAGGGGAGGCTGCCCTGGGCACTGTGCTGAGAGGAGGAAGTTGGGGGGTGGCAGGGGGTAAGAATTGCCCTAGGAGGGGACATTTTTGGAGGTGTGCTAGGAGTGGTGATTTGGGGGGGGGGGATTTGTGTTAGGAAAGGAGAGATGGGGAAGTGGATTTGTGCTAGGAGGGGGGATTTGGGTGGTTTGTGCTGGAAAAGGTAATATGGTGGGGGGGGGGATGTGTGCTGAGATCGGAAATTCATTTGCTTTTCGGGGGGGGGGGATTTAAGCCAGTAGGGATAATTGGGGAGTAGTTGTGCTAGGGTAGGGGGATTTTAAGTGGGGGGGGGCACATTTCTGCTCAGATGGGAAATATTGGGGATGTTTTTATTTAGGGGGGATTTGTGCTTGGGACATATGGGAAGAGAGGGGGCAACAATTTGTGCCAGGAGGGGGGGGGGGCATTCAGAAGTGGGATGAATTTGTAGGAGGAGGGGAATTTATGCTTTGGGGGAGCATGCAGATTAGTGCTCCATTTTTTTGGGGGGGGGATTTGTGCTTGGGGCATATGGGAAGAAATGGGTCAAAGATTTGTGCCAGGAGGGGGGAAGTTTTTATTTAGGGTGGGAGATTTGTGCTTGGGGTATATGGGAGGAGAGGGGTCGAAGATTTGTGCGGGGGGGGGGATTTCAGCAGTGGGGTGGATTTTTACTGGGAGGAGGGGAAATTTATGCTTATGGGGGAGCATGCAGATTAGTGCTCCATTTTTTGGGGGGGGGGATTTTTGCTGACACGTAATTATACATCTTTGCGGGGGGGGGGGCTCCAGATGACCTTGTCACGGCACTGCCTTTACAACACAGCCAAAATGCTCATTAATGCTATAAGCATGATAATACACTTTAAGGCGGCTTTAGAATTCCACGCCTTTCTGAAGAGCCCTTAAAGAGAACCTTGCTTTAAAAATGTTTTGAAAAATGTACCTAGTCTCTGGCTTATGACCCGTTTGGCAGGCATTGTTGTCACCTTGCCTCACCACTACCTTCTTGGAAGGTTGGGCACTTGAAATCCTTCAAGAATGCCCTCCAGCCTGATCAAGCAACAATATCATAGTAAGACAGTGTGACATTACCCATGCATCCTAAAGTGTCTAAAGGTGAGGTTGAGGTAAATTTGAGGTACATTTTTTTAAAACGTTTTTTTGTGATATTTGTCAGAGGCTTTGTAAAGCTATTTGAATGTGGAGGCTGTTAGGCTGCTTTCACACTGGGGCGGTATTCAGGCGTTACAGCGCTAAAAATAGTGCCTGTGTAGCGCCTGAAAAAAACCGGCCCCTTTCACTCCAGTGTGAAAGCCGGAGGGCTTTCACACTGGAGCGGTACGCTGGCAGGACGGTGAAAAAAGTCCTGCTAGCCGCATCTTTGGACCGGTGAAGGAGCGGTGTATTCACCGCTCCTACCCATTGAAATCAATGGGACACCGCGGCAATACCGCCGGCAAAGCGCCGCTGCAGCGGCTATTTGCGGGCGGGTTTAACCCTTTTTCGGCCGCTAGCGGGGGTTAAAACCACCCCGCTAGCGCCCGCAGACCGCCGCTAAAACTACGGTAAAGCGCCGCTAAAAATAGCGGCACTTTACCACCGACGCCGCTCCCGCCCCAGTGTGAAAGCAGCCTAAGTAAAGGGACCTTCCACTTAAAGCTGAAGCCGGCCACAGATGATTTGCTTTTTTTCTAATGGATCCTTCCATCCACAGAATTGAGGTGGATAGAGATATCCTCCCCACTAGAACATTGCATTTCGACAGCATTGACTCCCCGCTCTCAGATCAGTGGCTGCAGCATGGAGGTTAGGGGGGGCAGGTGGATGGTACCTCCTCCACATTTTCCTCCTTGTTGGGTGCCAAGTGTGGTCACCCAGCAAGAGGCCTACCCTGTGGTGGGTTCTTCTGGGCTATGCTAGGCACCAAGAAAAGGGTCGTGGCCTTACACATGGGGTAACTTGTGCCATGTAAACTTGAGTAGATGACTGAACTCTCTCTTGATGTTAATATACACCACTATAGTCACTGATGCATTTAGGAGGGGCACACAGAGCATGTGCCCTCTCCATCGGCCTAGCATATCTCTGCTACCTCACTCCTGGTAACGAAATGGAGTCCCACTGTGCACCTAGTGCAGACTCCATGTGTGCACTCGCTTAACCCTTCCTCTTCCTCACCTTGGCACAGGCTGAGGATCTCTGCAGTGCTGTCCTGATCCTGTTGCTATGGGAGATGGACCTGCTCACAGAGAGAGTGCTGACAACTACTCCCGCAAGTAGGGTGCCCACGTGTCCCGGATTGCTTGGGATTGTTCCGCAATCTGCATTTGTGTCCCGTGTCCCGGGCACCTTCATTCTGGGACAATACAGTGTCCTGGAATGAAATGAGGACACATAGCCACCCTAATAGAAGATTGCTAAACTAATTGCTAGGGCCACCCGCCTGGTGTCTAGCAACCAGTGACGTCACATTCGCAGAGTCTCAGAGCAAGGCCGAGGGGAGCAAGGCCTTTATCCAGTGCTGCCCTTAAAAGGTGAGCAAATAGAACCTGCTTGGAGCAGGTCAGATGACAAGTCGGGGGACTGGGGCTGGGGATAGTACAGTAATAAGTAATAAATTAAGCTAAGAAAGTGGAGCCCTGCCCTGGGGGGGGGGGGGGCAATAAAAAAAATGAGGCTGACAAGTGGGGGCTAGTGATGGCCGAACGGTTCGCCCGGCGGTCGTTTCGCGGCGAATTTCCGACTTTCGCCGTCCGCGGGTTCGAACGCCTTTTTCCGTCGTTCGCCCCGGCGGACTTACGTGTTTAATGTATACAAGAACTTTAACCTTTCGTGACACGTTTATCATGTGTTACAGGACAACCAATTGAGACATGACAGCTCATGGACACTTGGACATTCCCCCTAACCTATAAATACACCCGATCCGGTGGCCATTTTACATTCTTTCTTCTGTCACTGTAGGGAAAGGATCCTGTGTGGAGTAGGGACAGAGAAAACGCTAGCTATTTGGTACACAAAAGTTCTTTTCAGGACTGGTATAGGTGTTAGGTCAGCAGCCTGAGTTTCTTTTGTCAGTTTAGATAAAGGGACAGAGCGCTGTATGCTGCTATTTTAGGGACAGCTCAGCCAGATTAGTCTTTCTTCATCATCATCATCATCATCATCATTAGCTGTTACTATCAGGTCCACAAAAGAGCTGTTCCAGCTAATCGTTCCAGCCTACTCTTTTTTGCCAATTTGTATAGGGACAGGCAGGAAGCAGTGTGTCAGGCAGTGAGGATAATTTTAAAGACTTGCTGTTACTATTAGTTCCACAAAGGTTCTTTTCAGGACTGGTATCAGTGGTACGGTAATAGGCTTGTACACGTATAATATTCTTTCTTCCAAATATAGAAAGAATATTATACTTGACTGCTGCCCTTCTGCTGCAGTCTGCTAATCATTCACAACTCACTTGTTCCACAAAGCTCTTTATCAGGACTGGTAACTTGGTCTGTCTAGGGTGCTACGGTACATAGGCTTGGGTGCGGTACAGTCTGCTGTTCTGTAAGGACCGCTATCGGTCCACAATACATAGGGTTGCCGTGCACTACTGCTGACCGCTGCCCTATACTGCAGCAGTCCTTCATTGGTATAGGGACTGACGTACAGTCTGCTAATCACTAACACACAACCTGCTTGGTCCACAAAAGTTCTTATAAGGACTGGTAACTTGGTATAGGGTGCTACGGTACATAGGCCTGAGTGCGTTACAGTCTGCTGTTCTGTAAGGACCGCTATCGGTCCACAATACATAGGGTTGCCGTGCACTACTGCTGACCGCTGCCCTATACTGCAGCAGTCCTTCATTGGTATAGGGACTGACGTACAGTCTGCTAATCACTAACACACAACCTGCTTGGTCCACAAAAGTTCTTATAAGGACTGGTAACTTGGTATAGGGTGCTACGGTACATAGGCCTGAGTGCGTTACAGTCTGCTGTTCTGTAAGGACCGCTATCGGTCCACAATACATAGGGTTGACGTGCACCACTGCTGACCGCTGCCCTATACTGCAGCAGTCCTTCAGCGGTATAGGGACTGACGTACAGTCTGCTAAACACTAATACACAACCTGCTTGGTCCACAAAAGTTCTTATAAGGACTGGTAACTTGGTATAGGGTGCTACGGTACATAGGCTTGAGTGCGGTACAGTCTGCTGTTCTGTAAGGACCGCTATCGGTCCACAATACATAGGGTTGCCGTGCACTACTGCTGACCGCTGCCCTATACTGCAGCAGTCCTTCATTGGTATAGGGACTGACGTACAGTCTGCTAATCACTAACACACAACCTGCTTGTTCCACAAAAGTTCTTATAAGGACTGGTAACTTGGTATAGGGTGCTACGGTACATAGGCTTGAGTGCGGTACAGTCTGCTGTTCTGTAAGGACCGCTATCGGTCCACAATAGATAGGGTTGACGTGCACCACTGCTGACCGCTGCCCTATACTGCAGCAGTCCTTCAGCGGTATAGGGACTGACGTACAGTCTGCTAAACACTAATACACAACCTGCTTGGTCCACAAAAGTTCTTATAAGGACTGGTAACTTGGTATAGGGTGCTACGGTACATAGGCTTGAGTGCGGTACAGTCTGCTGTTCTGTAAGGACCGCTATCGGTCCACAATAGATAGGGTTGACGTGCACCACTGCTGACCGCTGCCCTATACTGCAGCAGTCCTTCAGCGGTATAGGGACTGACGTACAGTCTGCTAAACACTAATACACAACCTGCTTGGTCCACAAAAGTTCTTATAAGGACTGGTAACTTGGTATAGGGTGCTACGGTACATAGGCTTGAGTGCGGTACAGTCTGCTGTTCTGTAAGGACCGCTATCGGTCCACAATACATAGGGTTGCCGTGCACTACTGCTGACCGCTGCCCTATACTGCAGCAGTCCTTCATTGGTATAGGGACTGACGTACAGTCTGCTAATCACTAACACACAACCTGCTTGTTCCACAAAAGTTCTTATAAGGACTGGTAACTTGGTATAGGGTGCTACGGTACATAGGCTTGAGTGCGGTACAGTCTGCTGTTCTGTAAGGACCGCTATAGGTCCACAATAGATAGGGTTGACGTGCACCACTGCTGACCGCTCACCTATACTGCAGCAGTCCTTCAGCGGTATAGGGACTAAGAGTTTTGTCACAGGGTCATTTAAAAAATGACATGCAGAGGAAGAGGCAGGCCCTTCCGCAGGGGTGGTAGGGGTAGGGCAGGAGCAACAGGCTTGAGCCAAAGTGGGAAGTTGCAGAAGGTGCGTTCAATTACTTTAAAGGATGCACCAGACTTGGTTGAGTGGCTCGCTCAGCCTTACTCTTCTGCACCCTCCTCATCCTCTCGATCTGCACCCTCTTCTTCACTCTCTGCTATGTGCACCCCCAAAGACACTACCACCAACAACACGACCACCACCACCACCACCACATACCTTCCGCTTGAGTCACTGGAATTATTTTCCGATCCATATCAAGAGGACATTTCTGATGCGCAGCCACTCTTGGTATTGGATCAGGAAGAGGAGGTAGCAACAAGCGCTACTCAGCAGTCTGACGCCAGTACCCAGATCAGCCCAAGGAGGAGGTTGGTCCCCGGTGTTGCTGCCTACTCTACTTATAGCGGTGGGGAAGGTGACGTTGATGATGACGTGTCTAGTGATGTCACGTGGGTGCCCACAAGAGAGGAAGAGGAGGGGAGTTCAGAGGGAGATATGGACCAGCAGATAGGGAGGAGAAGCAGCAATGACTTACATTGCACAGCAGGGACAAAGCAGACTGCAAATGTATCAGGAGCGAGTCATCGACCATGTACGGTCACATCTGGCGCTCCCAGGACACCGGCACATGGCTCCGCAGTGTGGGCTTTTTTTAACGTGTCCGCTGCTGACAATAGCGTTGCCATCTGCAATCTTTGCAGTCAACGCGTTAGTCGCGGTAAGCCCAATACTCACCTAGGGACGACCGCCTTAAGAAGGCACATGAGCAGCCATCACCGAGCCCAGTGGGAGCAACGGAACACACAAAGCCACACTGCAGGCTCTCACCGTCCAGCCTCGTCTTCTACTTCTCCTTCTCCTCTCTCCTCACAATTGTCCTCCACTCCACCTTCCATCACGCCAAGCTCACATTTTTCTGCAAAAAGGCAGGCTTCCGTGGGCCTAATGTTTGAGCGTAAAAAAATGATGACGCCGGATAACCCTCTTGCCCAACGGTTGGCGGCTGGCTTGTCAGAACTCATAGCCCGCCAACTACTGCCATATAAACTGGTGGACTCGGAGGCCTTTCGCAAATTTGTGGCCATTGGAACACCACAATGGAAGGTCCCAGGAAGGAAGTATTTCTCAGAGAAGGGCATCCCAGAGCTATATGGCCATGTTCAGCGGCAAGTGAATGTATCTCTGGCACACAGTGTCGGTGCCAAGATACATCTGACCACAGACACGTGGTCTAGCAAACACGGGCAGGGAAGGTATATCAGTTTTACTGCCCACTGGGTGAACCTTCTGACGGCCGTCAAGCATGTAACCCGTGGCACCCGTGTAGATTTGGTTTTACCGCCACGGATTGCATGCAGGCCTGACTCTTCTTCTCCTCCTCCTACTCCATCCTCCTCCCTCTCCTCCTCAGCTGCCTCCTCCTTTTCCGCTGCTAGCGTCTCTTCCACTGCACCGCCCAAGCTCCCCAGAACCTATTCCACATGCCAGGTGAGACGTTGCCATGCCGTGCTGCGTCTGTTGTGCCTGGAAGCAAAGAGCCACACTGGCCCGGCACTCCTTTCAGCTTTGCGTTCACAGGCAGATGAGTGGCTAACACCGCTCAATTTGACAGTTGGTAAAGTGGTGTGTGACAACGGTGCCAATCTGCTTAGCGCATTGAAACAGGGCAAAATCACGCACGTGCCGTGCATGGCACACGTCTTAAACTTGGTCGTGCAGCGATTCCTTGTCAAATACCCTGGGGTCCAGGACATCTTGCGGCAGGCAAGGAAAATCTCGGCCCATTTCAGAAGATCTTACACGGCCATGGCTCGCCTTGCTGACATTCAGCGGCGACACCATCTGCCGGTCAGACGTCTTATTTGCGATTGCCCGACGCGATGGAACTCAACCTTCTATATGCTTGATAGGCTGCTCCAGCAGAAACGTGCAGTTAACGTCTACCTGTATGAACTCTGCGAAAGAAACGGTTCTGGGGAGCTGGGTTTTTTTTCACCGCGCCAGTGGCTGCTCATGCGCGACACATGCAGACTTCTGCGGCCATTTGAGGAGATCACCAAACTGGTCAGTCGCAGCCATGGCGCCATCAGTGACATGGTACCTTATGCCTTCTTTCTGGAGCGTGCATTGCGTCGTGTCATTGATCAGGCTGTGGAGGAGCAGGAGCGGGAAGATGAGGAAGTCGCAATGCTGGATGAATTCCCAGGGGGGGCTACTCTATCTGAGACAAGTCAACAACAGGAGTCTGATGAGGAGTCAGAGGAGGATGGTGCCGGGGCGGATGAGCAGGAGCAAGAAGAGCATGCTTTAAACCTTTCTGGGATCCCTGTTGTGCGAGGATGGGGAGAGGAGAATGAAGAGGACGACATTATCCTGGATGATGAGCAGGAGCCAGGCCACCACACCGCTTCCACTTTAGTGCAAATGGGGGCCTTCATGCTCCAGTGTTTTAATAGGGACCCCCGTATAAAAAGCATGAGGGTCAAGGACCAGTACTGGGTGGCAACGTACTTAGACCCCCGGTACAAACACAAAATGGCGGAAATGTTACCGCCGTCGCAGAGGGCTGTCAGAATGCAGCACTTCCAGGCCTTGCTTCGAGAAATGCTGCATTCTGCTTTTGCGTGCGCTGGCAGAGGAGCAATTCCCACTCCCAGAGAAGGATTTGCGGGTACCAATCCAACAGCGCCTGCAAGAAGAGGCCGGTTTGAAGATGTGTTGGTGACTTCGGATATGAGGTCATTCTTTCAGCCGACCCATCGACAGGTGTCATCCGGATCCAGCATCAGGGAACGCCTAGACCGTCAGGTGTCCGACTACATTGGGTTAACGGCCGATGTGGACGCTCTGAGGAGTGATGAACCCCTAGACTACTGGGTGGGCAGGCTTGACCTCTGGCCAGAGCTTGCCCAATTTGCAATCGAACTGTTGGCTTGCCCCTCATCCAGTGTCCTGTCCGAAAGGACGTTCAGCGCAGCAGGGGGGATTGTGACCGATAAGCGTACTCGCCTAGCTCACCACAGTGTTAACTACCTCACATTTCTAAAAATGAATGAGGCATGGATCTCGGAGGAATTCAACACATGTGATCAGTAGACCATGTATATGTCTATAAACAATTTTTGGAATCAAGCACACAGACCTTCTTAATTCATTTGGCTCACTTCCCTGACCCAAAAAAGCACACCGTACTATATGCCCCTACCCTCCTCTTTGAAGAGGTTGAGCGGTGTCATATTTCTACTGGGGCTGCTTATTATGAGGGGTTCCCACCATCCCTGTGCTGTGCTGACTTCCTCCTGGGTGTTCTTATTATGAGGGGCTCCCACCATCCCTGTGCTGTGCTGACTTCCTCCTGGGGGTTCTTATTATGAGGGGATCACACCATCCCTGTGCTGTGCTGACTTCCTCCTGGGGCTGCTTACGGTGCTGCTGTCAGCGCTGTATGTCACGGAGCTGCTGTCAGCGCTGTATGTCACGGAGCTGCTGTCAGCGCTGTATGTCACGGAGCTGCTGTCAGCGCTGTATGTCACGGAGCTGCTGTCAGCGCTGTATGTCACGGAGCTGCTGTCAGCGCTGTATGTCACGGAGCTGCTGTCAGCGCTGTATGTCACGGAGCTGCTGTCAGCGCTGTATGTCACGGAGCTGCTGTCAGCGCTGTATGTCACGGAGCTGCTGTCAGCGCTGTATGTCACGGAGCTGCTGTCAGCGCTGTATGTCACGGAGCTGCTGTCAGCGCTGTATGTCACGGAGCTGCTGTCAGCGCTGTATGTCACGGTGCTGCTGTCAGCGCTGTATGTCACGGAGCTGCTGTCAGCGCTGTATGTCACGGAGCTGCTGTCAGTGCTGTATGTCACGGAGCTGCTGTCAGCGCTGTATGTCACGGAGCTGCTGTCAGCGCTGTATGTCACGGAGCTGCTGTCAGCGCTGTATGTCACGGTGCTGCTGTCAGCGCTGTATGTCACGGAGCTGCTGTCAGCGCTGTATGTCACGGAGCTGCTGTCAGCGCTGTATGTCACGGAGCTGCTGTCAGCGCTGTATGTCACGGAGCTGCTGTCAGCGCTGTATGTCACGGAGCTGCTGTCAGCGCTGTATGTCACGGTGCTGCTGTCAGCGCTGTATGTCACGGAGCTGCTGTCAGCGCTGTATGTCACGGAGCTGCTGTCAGTGCTGTATGTCACGGAGCTGCTGTCAGCGCTGTATGTCACGGAGCTGCTGTCAGCGCTGTATGTCACGGAGCTGCTGTCAGCGCTGTATGTCACGGTGCTGCTGTCAGCGCTGTATGTCACGGAGCTGCTGTCAGCGCTGTATGTCACGGAGCTGCTGTCAGCGCTGTATGTCACGGAGCTGCTGTCAGCGCTGTATGTCACGGAGCTGCTGTCAGCGCTGTATGTCACGGAGCTGCTGTCAGCGCTGTATGTCACGGTGCTGATGTCAGTGCTCTGTATTACGGTGCTGCTGTCAGTGCTCTGTATCTCCTGCACCCTCTTGTTTGCCTACCCTGGTCCCTGACCTTCCCTCTCCTCCATTGCCTTCATTAGCTCCATAGTCCTGAATTGTCAGAACAATTTCCCAAATAAAAAAAAAATGCTTGTAGTTATCGATCCCAAATTCACCTCATACATGTATTATGCTATTGTCCAGGTGGTGGGACTACGTGCTACCCCCTAATAATTACCCCGTGGCCGCAAATTCGACCTAAAGGTTTGCGAAATTCGCCTCCCATTGAAGTCAATGGAGCCCGCGGCGAACGGTCGTTTTCGCGAACGTTTGTGTCCGTTCGCGTTTCGCGTTCGCGAAACGTCCCGTCGGAAGTTCGTCCATCACTAGTGGGGGCAATAAAAAATGAAGCTGACGAGTGGGGGCAATAAAAAATATATATGTAGAGAATGTATACCACCTGTCTTAACTGGTGACCACTGTTTGCTTTTTTTTCTTCCAAAAATTGGCAAAATTTTTTATCAAAAATTATCTTTTTTTCCGGCTGGGGCTGGCGTGAGGGCGTGCACGCTGGGAGGGGGGGGGGGGGTCGGGCGGTGTCCCTGAATGGCAGTTTGGAAATGTGGTCATCCTACCCGCAAGAGGCTATCCCACCTGCCATATGTACACACTTACTACAGGCTGCTAGAGAAACTTTCATTACCATTGGTAATGTATTCATACTGTATTCGTACTACAGCTTCTATGACTGAAACATGGATCTATGAATGGAGAGAATGGACCTTTCAGTCACCCACCTGTCCTCCAATCATAGATCGCATTGAATTCATAGAAGCTGTAGCACCATCTTTGTATAAGAGGAGGTGGGCATAGTGGGGCATTCTTGATGAATGGAAGGCTTTAATGGAAAATCTGCTTTGATAGGCAGTTCGATCCCCATTTCCGACATGTAAAGAACGATAGTGACATAAAATCTATAGCAACCATGGGTACACCTTTTGCAAAAAAGTATAGTCATTCACATGTTCGTTCAGCGCTGATTCTAACATAACATTTTGTCCCCATGGTATGATCCAAGTCTCTGAAGTCTATGAGAAATTTGTCCAGCTGCATCACTGATCAACAGTAATAGCAAAAGTAAAACTTGTTTGCTCTGGAAGGATTTGTGAAAGTAATTCTGTCTGCCAAGACCTAGGATTAATGAGTATTAAAATATCCTTTACTGTTTGTTTTGTCGTTTCTATGGAAAAATGAAATAAAATGAACCCTCGGCTTTTTAAGGAATTGTGAAACAAATGTAGCCAATCGAATGTCACTTTGTATGCTTCACTGTTAGAGGATCCACAGACCTGAAATAACCGTCTCCTGATCCTGACAAAAACAGTCTTACGTTACATGACATGATTGATCAGACGGGTTAGAAAACTTTGTCCAACCACTACTGTTTTTCTGCAGACAATATTGGAGCTGTAATACCATGAAGGTTTCATGTTCAATCTAAAGCTGGCCATACATTATACAATTTTCTAGTTCATTTACCTTCTGGTACAATATTTTTTTATTGAAAAAGAGGAGGAGGACATGCCAAAATGTGCATTCAAAACAAATAAGTCACATGCAGAGGGCAAAAGTAACGAATATGTCAAAGTGATCTCCAGGTGGTTACATGAGTTTTAAAGTGTACAAGGCTATAAACCAACTATCTCTGGGAAACTGTGTTGGAGGCAACAATGAAAGTCTGGGCTTGGGGCCCTAGGGCTGGGTGTGTGGGAAGGGAATGGGAGACCCTATCCGCTGATGATAGAGGGACTGTAGTCCTAGTGTGGCTGGGGGGAGACGGAGTAGAGAATAAAAGGGGGGGACAAAAGAAGAGAAAAGGACAATGGAGCCACATCCCCATAAACATCTATTACTTTAGGATGGGTTTGAGTGGGCAATACAGGTCGAAACCCAGTACCAGAGGAGGAAGACTTTGTAGGCTGTCTCCAGGATAAGTGTGGCTGCTCTTGACCATGCCTTACTCCAGTCCTCAAGATCTATGATGGCTGCCACATAGCACTCCCATCTAGTAACAAATGGGATGGAAGTGGATGAGCCGCCAGCGCTCAAGGAAGAACAGACCATAGAAATGTGGCCACAAGCTCCTGGGGAATGTAAGCAGATATGCTCGAAGGCTGTTTTCTAAAGTGAGAAAGAGGAGATGTGTCTGAGGGCGGTTATCCAGTGGCGAAGACGCATTTACTGGAAGAACTCCGAAACGGGCACCTCGTGTGTCTAGCGAAGTGAGGGCCAAGATGGGAAAGAGCAGGACCCAAAAAAGTGATGGACTTGAAGGTAATTCTAAAGGCCTTCCCATACATTTTCTCAACTGTAGTACAAGCGGCTGTCCAATTGCATACAAATTGAAAGTATTTAGGTTTGACCTCATATTATATGGTTTTGTTAACTCTAAGGGAAAATTGTACAAAAAAAAAAATTGTATCATGTATGACCAGCCTAAGAGAATCCAGCATTGCCCACTCTGATAAGAATAACCCCCTCACCTATTGATACTCACAATCGCTGTGCTGCTCTTTCTAAGCCTTCTTTAAGTATTACTAAAATTAAAAAAGTATTTTTATTTTTATGAAAATACCAAACATGTTATACGTACCTGTTTTGTGCAGTGGTATTGCACAGAGTGACCCAGATCTTCCTCTTCCGGGGTCCCCAGTGGCAATCTTGGCTCCTCCTCTTCTTCTTGGGACTACCATAGTCAGCCGCTGGCTACGGGGAGAGTGTATTATTCACACTCCCGATCTGTGTGTCTATGGAGCCACGCTCCATAGACTTACACAGTGGGACTTAAGCCTGCCCCCCCCCCCCCCCCCTTCACTGCATCTGATTGACAGCACCAAGTGCCAATGCCTCCTGCTGCTGCTCACATGCTGTGTAAATAGGAAAAGAGGGGAGAATAGATGCAGTCATACACAGCGCTAATCTCTTCTCACCTCTATTCCCCTTCACACAGGGAAAGGGGGGGCACAGATAAACTAAAAATATTTTTTACCTTAATAAAAACAATGCATTAAGGTTTAGTAACACCATACCTCCCAACAGTTTGAGAGGGGAATGAGGGACACCTACTTGCAAACGTTTGTAGGCATAGGACACTCCCCTTGACACACCCACTTAAAGGAGAATTAACCCAAAAAAAGGTTAATTAAATCCACAAGGACTTTTTTTTTCACTCCTATTCCTTTATATTGGCTTTTAACATTTACAAATGCAGCAATTTAGAATTTAGATGAAAGGTTTAGCACTGGAAAACACTTTTTAAAAGATAAAAAGTGCATTTTATATACAACTATATGGATCAGACCAAAATGAGGGACAAATTAGGGGGAAAGAGGGACAGAGGGGACATTGCTCCAAATCAGGGACAGTCCCTCAAAATCAGGGACAGTTGGGAGCTATGAGTAACACTTTAAATACCTGGTGCTTTGTACTATGGGGGAGCATGTGACCACCATTCAGGATCAAACAGGCAAATGCCAGGCCGAACGCTGTCACGCAAGGTATGGGAGGAAGACTTGAACCCTAAGTAATTATTTTTACCTGGCAATGTGGCCACGAATACATTTCCTATATATTAGGGTGTCTTCACTCTGGATAGAGAAACAGAGGAGACACTTTGGATAGCGGCATTGTCAAGCTAAGGAGAGGGGAGTGCTAGATCAACAGATTTAGATGGAGTCGACTAACAAATAAAAGCAGAACTCCAACTAACGCCCTTTAAGCAGTCAGCAAATTTATTTATTTTTTTATCAGGAGTGCTTACAATGATCCGCTTTTATTCATCCTTTATCCCCATGTTCAATAGTTTATCTCAACCCCCTAACTGCTACTTTGTCTGGGCAGATTAGCCTGTTAAAGGAAATTGAAAAATAACAGACTTACTGGGTGGATCTCCAGGTGAATATAAAGGGCTCACTCTTTTTTGAAGCCAATTAGAGCCTCGGGCTCTAATTATGTGCTTCCAAAAAAATAAAAAAAAACTGCTGGAATCCATGCGTCCTCAGCTGGCATGTAGATTTGTGGCCAGGTGCATTGATTAGGGGGGCGGCGCCCCTGTGCCCAATATGGACGACCCGCCCCTAGCAGAATATCCAGTTGAATTGGACTAAAATGTGATCATTCTGTTGTTACATTCATGGGCAGCATTAGAGAGTCTTTATTTTCCAAGCATTAAGGCAGACTTTTCAGCATATTATCATTTTGAATGTGGTGTCAAGCTGACACGTCACCTGTATTGAATGACATACAAACTGAAAAGAAATAAAGCCACAACTTTGCATTATTTCCTCTCTTCAGCTGCTATAATATGACCTGATAGTTCTAAGATTACTGATAAATAAGCTAATAGTCTCGGTATATTAAAGATGTACAGCAGGCACCACATTTTTTTGCCCAACACAGATTTGCTGGAAAGCATTGGTGTCTTTTGTCACCACAAGGTGATGCTGTAAGTCAACACGTAAATACATTTAACAGCAGTCTGCTGCCTTCTCTAGAGACAAACTCCGGAATGTAGATTGCATTCTTTGGAACCTAAAGTGTAAGTTCACCTTTTCACAAAAAATGAAGATGTAAACTAACATTGTACATCTTATAGACCCCAGATGTCTCCATAAAAAGGAGATATAATAATTGCTGGTGACACCTCGTGGTCCACTGCCACTCTTGTGAGTTTTGTTTTGGTTGTTAAAAGTTACTATGTAAGAAAGGCAAAATTAAGTCATAAAAGGGGTTGTAAAGTTATTCTATGCATTAAGATAAAAGCATTCTGTGTGTAGCAGCCTCCCCAGCACCCCCTAATACTTACCTGAACCCTATATGTGTCTAGCGCCTTCCACGAGTCCGTCGGCCGTCCGAGACTCTCCCTCTTGATTGGCTGAGACACAGCAATGATGTCATTGGCTCCCACGGCTGTCGAAATCAGTTAGCCAATCAGGAGAGAGGCTGAGTGGCAGCTCCATGTCTGAATGGACACACAGAGTTCCAGCCCAGCTCGGCTGCCCCCATAGCAAGCTGCTTGCTGTGGTGGCACTCAACAGGACGGAGGGGCCAAGAGCATCAATGCGGGACCCAAGAAGTGGAGGATCCGGGCTGCTTTGTGAAAATCCACTGCAATAGAGCAGGTGAGTGTAACATCACTTCCAGAGGTGTGTCCATAACAGCCAGGCCAGGAAAGAAGTGGCAGAATGACCCTGGGCATCACACAGGCCAGGAAAATACAGGGAAATGCACAAAATAATAGAAAAGTAGCTGTCAGGGACTTGCTGCCCATAACAGAGCAGATGTGCAGAGGCATGTCGGTGTGTTCGGGCTAACGCCTATGCGCACGCCCATTAGCACTGGCGCCAATGGCAGTATATCAGGAGGGCAGATGCACTAGGGCCTTTGCCTGTATCTTGTTTCCAATACCTGCCCTTGATCTGATTGTACCCGGCTTTCCTGACTCCTCTGATTTTCTCCATTCCTGACCTTGGCTTGCTTGACCTTTCTTCAGTCTTACTCTGGATTTCCTGTTGCCAAACCTCTGCATGAACTTGACCATTCTTATTGATATCTCTGATGTACCTGATTCCTCTGTATCTGACCTGGCTTGTCTGACTCTGCACCAGTCTCCTCCCTTTGCTACAGCCTCCACGTACCTGCATCCGCGGTACCTGGCTCCAGCAATCTACCTTCATCCACAGCATCCCTGCTTCCACGAGTGCCTGCATGCACAGCCACCAACCGCAGCTCCACTACCACTGCTGGTGGCTACTAGTGTCCCCCTGCTATGGAGAACACCACAGGTACTCCTACCCCACCGCGCGCTTGCGGCCGCTGTTGCAAACTCAGTGGTCCCTGAACCGGGTCTGTACGAGAGGCCTTCCTCTGCTCGTCAGGTTCTGCCAGAAAGGTACGTGACAGTAGCTGTCAGAAGCAGCCATTTTTCAGCCAGGATGCCATCCATTGCTAAAGGTATATTCAAATTATTAAACTGGAGTGGTGAGTGTGCCCCACCATAATATTCAGTTTGATCCAACGCACCTTCAGTGTCACTTAGAATTCTACTTCCTGTTCTCCTCTTCCTTTCTCTATTGGGGTCCCCAAGGTCTTGTTCTTGGACCTCTTCTATTCTCAAACATCACCTCCTCCCTGTGTCAGCCCATAGTCTCCCATAACTTTCAACATAATTTCTATGCTGACAACATCCAAATCTATCTCTCTATCCCTCATCCCACTCCATCAGTCTCCTCATGCATCACTAATTTAATGATCGACATATCAGTGTTGATGTCACACCACTTCCTCAAACTCAATCTATCCAAAACAGAGCTCTTAATGTCTCCTCCCCCTGCGTGCCTCTTCCTTTGACTTCTCTGTCTAGATCAATGGCACAACCATCAACCTGTCCCCGTATGGCAGTTTACTAGGTGTAATCCTGGACTCTAAACTCTCCTTTTGGCCTTACATACAATCACTTTCCAAAGCTTGCTACCTCAACCTCTGCAAAATTACATTCCAATGTTGCTGATCTTTTACTTACATCACTAAAGCGTAATTTGACCCAAAAGGGGTTTATTGATGAGGTGAGCAGGCATTGCACTTAGAGGTGGCGGTGATAACCTTCTTTTCAAATCACACACTTATAATATTAATGTGTGGAAAGGATCCTGGAGTGAACTAATTTACGTTTTATCACAGAAGAATGTGCATAATAATTTTGGAATGCATGTGGACTCTTTATATATAATTTGCTAATTTTTTTCATTATTCCTATAATTTTTTCACATATTGGGTGTCTTTTTTTTATATGTGGTACCATCTATTCACACAATTACCATATTTGTTTTTGGGTATTTTAATTCACCATTTGTAAGGATTAGCACACTATTATTTTTACTACACGATTACTATTGGTGTTATATCACCAGGCCCAGACTGGGACAAAAAATAGGCCCGGGCATTTTGCATTGAGCAGCCCATGACATGTTAACCGGCCCCTTCCCCACTCTCCTCCCTGACAGATCCCCTGAGAGGGGGAGGGGGAACCCACCAGAGGTGTGGAGGAGGGGTAAGGTGGGACCAGGAAAGAGCATGGGGGGTTGGAGAGCACAGGGAAGAACCTTGAGAACATGGGGTGGGGCGAGAGCACAGGGGAGAGGCAGAGAACACAGGGAGGAAGAGGAGAGCACAGGGGGGCAGCATAGAGCATAGGGGGAGGTGGAGAGCACGGGGGCAGTGGAGAGCATGTGGGGAGATGGAGAGCACAGGGAGGGCGGCGGAGAGCACAGGGGGGCTGGCGGAGAGCATGGGGAGGGCGGCGGTGAGCATGGGGGCAGCAGAGAGCATGGGGGGAGGTGAATAGCATGGGGGGGTGGCAGAGAGCATGGGGGGAGGTGGATAGCATGGGGGGATGGCAGAGAGTATGGGGGGTGGCAGAGAGCATGGGGGGATGGCAGAGAGCATGGGGGGATGGCAGAGAGCATGGGGGGATGGCAGAGAGCATGGGGGGTGGCAGAGAGCATGGGGGTGGCAGAGAGCATGGGGGTGGCAGAGAGCATGGGGGGGATGCAGAGAGCATGGGGGGGAGGCAGAGAGCATGGGGGGGAGGCAGAGAGCATGGGGGGGTGGCAGAGAGTATGGGGGGTGGCAGAGAGCATGGGGGGAGGTAGAGAGCATGGGGGGGTGGAGAGTATGGGGGGGTGGCAGAGAGCATGGGGGTGGCAGAGCATTCAGGGGTGGCAGAGAGCATGGGGGGAGGTGGAGCATATGGGGGATGGCAGAGAGCATGGGGGGGTGGTGGATTGTATGGGGGGTGGCAGAGAACATGGGGGGAGGTGGAGCATATGGGGAGATGGCAGAGAGCATAGGGGGGGTGGCAGAGAGCATGGGGGGGTGGTGGAGAGTATGGGGGTGGCAGAGAGCATGGGGGGGTGGCAGAGAGCATGAGGGGGTGGTGGAGAGCATGAGGGGGTGGTGGAGAGTATGGGGGGTGGCAGAGAGCATGGGGGGAGCAGCAGAGAGAAGCAGGATAGGAGGAGGGGTGGGAGCGGCTGCATATAGAAGAATAATTCTCTCCATCCTCCTCCTGCAGTCTCTGAATGCTTCTCCTCTACCTCTCGCAGGCATTCCGCTACTGCAGGAGGAAGATGGAGAGAATTATTCTTCTATATACAGCCGCCCCCACCCCTCATCCTATGCAGTTTACAGGGGGGCTGAACTCACGTTTTCTTTTCCGAAGGTGTCTGCTCTGGCTCCTCCTCCCGGCACTGACGGCTGACCTATACGGGTGGTCGTGAAGCCGCGCAGAGGCCGAGGAGAGGCTGGATGAGCAGCGCAAGCTCAAGCCTTGAGCCCCGCAAGGACTTGCAACCTGGTGGCCCCGGCGGCCGCGGCCCACTGGGCAAGTGCCTGGTTTGCCCTATGGCCAATCTGGGCCTGTATATCACTATTGAATAGTTACAGCTGCTCCATATAATTACAATTAGGTCTTCTTACATAGCAGCACTTGGGTATTTTTACTTTATTAACTTGCAAAGCCATCCACAACTCTGCCCCCAGCTAGATCACTAACCTAGTCTCAAAATATCATCCAAATCATTGCCAACATTCCTCCCAAAATCTCCTGCTCCCTAGTTCTTTTGTCATCTCCTCCCATGATTGCCTCCAGTACTTCTCCCAAGCCTCTCTCATCCTATGTAAACCCCTACCCCCAATTTGTCCAACTATCTCCTACTCTGTCCACTTTTAGGTGATCCCTTTTAGGTGATCCCTGAAAACTCATCTCTTCAGAGAAGCCAAACCTGCCCCCCACAGTTAACTTTTATTTCACTTGACCTTCCCCTTTTAGATTGTAAGCTTTAACAAGCAGGGCCCTCTGATTCATCCTGTATTGAATTGTATTATAACTATACTGTTTGCCCTGACCTTGTAAAATGCTGTGCAAACTCGTGGCGCTATATAATTCCTGAATAATAATAATCCAATGGCTGCAGTCATTACAAAGCCAAATGATGATAAATATCATCATTATGCAGAATACTGAAATACATGGGGAGCTGCAAAAAGTGACACAATTGATAAGGCTTTATGGGAGAAAGTGGGACAAATGTAGCCAATAAAAGCAAAAGTTAGCAGCGATTCACAAACCAAAACTGAAATGACAGTTTTGAGTGGAGACAAACTTTATAACTACAGGCTTGTCTTCATTCATGTTTTAAATACAAATGTAAAGTGTATGTACAGCCCAAACTTTAATAATTTTTTTAAAGTTTTGGAAAAGGGTTTAAAAGCGCTATTACATTATTTTTTGCTTTTTGTGACCCACTTGGAAGATTTTCCTTCTCTCCCTGTCTTAAAGATGGAAATGAGAAGAAATCTCTACCAATTGAGGGGAATTCTCCTCTGAGACAATTGGCACCATAACATTTGATTTTCTCTCCCCTTTTGCTCTGATGAAAACTCATATATTTGACATTGCCATACTTTCTGTCTTGGTGACAATGGTCACCAGGAGTGATGAGCTTGGGCTTGGGTTCAGTCCAAACCCAAGTTTGTCTGAACCCGGAAGTTAGCTGTCATTGACCCAATAGGGCCACCTGGCTATATTAGATCAATAATGTTATGAGCATTCCTACCCTGCTGTATATATGCCGCTGCAGGGTGAGTAATCTCCAGGACATTGGCTTATTAGCCCAGCAATAACAGGTAACTTCCTGATTCGGACCAAATCCAAACTCACCTATAGTCACCAGGACAAGTAGAAGGGCGAATCCCAGGCCACAGACAGCAAAAAAACATGATAGAGGTTCTAAGCATTCCACACTTTATCCAAAACTAAAAAAACCTTGCTTTTGCATACACTTAAATAATGTAATAATCTAAAGCGCCGTCCTTTGGGTGGGGTTTAGGAACTGCATGCAAGACCCTTTAACAGGTTGCCCTGTTGCAGCTTAACAGAAGGGAGCCCACTGCACATTTTACTTACCGTTGTGTTACAGCTGTCCCTCGCTGTTTGATATTTGTTCTGAGACTCTTCACACGCGGACACTGTTTTGTTTTTTATTGTCTGTAAATTCTTATTTTCCGCACTTTGATTCTGCTGGACTTGTAACAGTGACCCGTGGCCGGTGTTCGCATTTTGAGAACTTGTCACCATCTGCCTTGCAAAGGAAGAAGTTGGCCAAAAAAAACAATCTTCAGACTCTGCTAAGATATCTTCTATTAGCTTCAGATCTGGGTCAATTGATATGAATCTGTCTTTTTCAATTAAAGTAGTGCTGTTCCCTTCCGCAGAAGTTTCTTTGTTATTGTCCTCCTTCTTTTGTTCACAGGTGACCATTTTCTTTCTACCTAACGGTGCAACCGGCGGTTCTAGCAACTGATTGCTACAGATCTTGATTGCTCTCCTTTTGCTCTTGCTGCTGCCGCTGCCCATAATAACAAATGGAAGTTGCTGTCCTGTTTTAACAAGATGGGATCTGCGACTTTACTTCTTGCAGCCTGTCATCTCCCTTCCATTTGTTGTAACTCTGTAAAAACCAGAGGAAGAGTTCAATAGTTCCATCATCTTCATCATCTCTTAATGAATCTTTGTAGATAAAATGCCTAAAATGAGAATTTCTCACTTTGCTTGTACAGTCCCACCATCACCTCTTTCTCTTGCTGCTCCAGGCTTCCAAGCTTCTTAGTCACAACCCCTCAGAGTTAAATATTAAGTCAGCCTGAAAGAGAGGCACTTTGCACTGAAGCCAGGAGCTGCAGTAAAAAGTTAACTCAGACAGAAGAGTGTTAGCCCAATAGGCGGAGCAGGGAAAGGATCCTAAAATAATACAGAATGGAAAATGTGAAACCTAGGAATCTCAGTTTTAAAAGAAGGAGGAAATTAGGTGTAACCTGAAAAAATGCAGAAGTTAAAATAATAAAAAACATGTAAAACATCCATAAATTCTTAAAAATAATCACGTTAAAATGCTATGGAAGCCACATGGTAAACTGCCAATGCAAAAGACAAGATTTCGATGTGATAAAAACAGTTAAGGAGCAAATGTGTTATAATTTCAATATTTTTAGTGCTTGAATTTTCATATCAAAGTCATGAAGAGAAAGGTTAAAGTGAGGATCATTAGGCGAAGAAGCGTGATATCCAAATGAGCTCATCCTTCTAATGCCCCGTACACACGAGCGGACTTTTCAACATCCAAAGTCCGAAGGACCGAGTCCGTCAGACTATCCGATCGTGTGTGGGCTGCAACGGACTTTTGATTCGCCAAAGTCTGACGGACTTTAGAAATGAAGCATGCTTCAAATTTTCCCGACGGAACTCCGCCGGACCCGGTCCCCTTCGAAAACTCCGCTCGTGTGTATGCTACTCCGACGGACTAAAACCGACGCTAGGGCAGCTATTGGCTACTGGCTATGAACTTCCTTATTCGAGTCCAGTCGTACGTCATCACGTTCGAATCCGTCGGAGTTTAGTGTGATTGTGTGTGGCCAAGTCCGTTCGGCCGAAAAGTCTGTCAGAACTCCGTCGGAATTCCAGCAGAACTCCGACGGAACTCCTTTGGAAGTCTGTCGGACTTAAGTCCGCTCGTGTGTACGGGGCATAAGTATGACCAGCTTCAGCTAGGGTGGTAGAGATCTTTTCTCCTTTACAAATGCTCTCGGATACAAGCATAGAAAAGCGAAAAGTTCCAAAGCTAGGGAACAGCTGGGATATGTAGTTCCTCAGGAACTATTGGCTGCAGCTTAATGCTTGTAGGCAAGTAGTGATTAACACTGCCCCAGCCGGGACATTGGTGAGTTAATTGTGCTTCCTGGGTTTTTCTTGGCAGATTTTTCCTGGGTCCGACCCCCAGTCCTATGTGCTATTAAAGGGACGGAGGTCCAGACCCTAAGGTGGGCTAGGGGGTGCGGTCCTGGCCGATTTTGGTTAAACCCGTTCTCTGCCGTTACCAGAGTTTGGATTGAATATGCAGAGGTTGGAGATCTCATTGTCTAGGAAGACTGCTGGGACTTGCAGTCCTTCCTGAAGATGCCAATCCTGGATACTACTGTCATGGACTCTGCCAAGAATCAACATTTTTTCTCTGCAGGTATGCTGGGGCAGCCACAAGCCTGAGTTAGGGACTAGGGATGTTAGGGAAATGTCTGTACCTTCTTCAAGACTGTTGTCTGTTTATGTCATTTTAATCAATTAAAGCTTTTAAAACTTTGCCTTGTCTAAAGTTACTCAAGGGGTGTAATGCAAGTAACCAGCACATATGGTTGCATCTCCAGTCACTAAACACATTGAGGCATGAAGATATCAGTACAAGAGTTATTACAGTGTGAAGATACAAGTGGTTACCTAGAGTAATTAAGGTCTCTCTAGCAGCCTGTCGTAAGCGTGTACATGTGGCAGGTGAGATAGCCTCTTGCAGCAAGGGAAATGTTGTCGGCATTCCTTCAGCAGCGATCTGTCTTCCATAACAACGGGAGCAGATCTGCACCACCAGGACCCTCAAACGGTGCACAAGTACAGACAGGGGTCAAGTCCTGGGAAAAATAGTGTAGGAATATACCCAAGACCCCTCCCACCTCAAAAATAAATGTATCCCTGCCCAGCATCATCCATCCCTCTCCACAATGTATCCCCATCCCCACTCAGCATCATCCATCCCTCTCCACAATGTATCCCCATCCCTGCCCAGCATCATCCATCCCTCTCCACAATGTTTTTCCATCCCCACCCAGCATCATTTATCCCTCTCCACAGTGTATCCCCATCTCTGCCCAGCATCATCCATCCCTCTCCACAATGTATCCCCATCTCCGCCCAGCATCATCCATCCCTCTCCACAATGTATCCCCACCCCTGCCCAGCATCATCCAGCCCTCTCCACAATGTATCCCCACCCCTGCCCAGCATCATCCATCCCTCTCCACAATGCATCCCCATCTCCGCCCAGCATCATCCATCCCTCTCCACAATGCATCCCCATCTCCGACCAGCATCACCCATCCCTCTCCACAATGCATCGACACCCCCGCCCATAATTATCTCCATCCCTCTCCACATTGTATCCCCATCCCCGCCCACATCATCCATCCCGCTTCACATTATATCCCCATCCCCGCCCAGCATCATTCATTGCTCTCTACAATGTATCCCCATCCCTGCCCAGAATCCTGGAGAGGGATGTATTATGCTGGGAGGGGATGGGGATAAATTGTGGAGAGGGATGGATGATTCTGGGTGGGGATAAGGATGATGGAGGTGCATTGTGAAAATGGATGAGGATGACTCTGGGTGGGAATGAGAGTTACATAGTGAAGAGGCTCTCCACAATGTAACTCTCACAACCACCCAGAGTCATCCTCATCAATTTTCACCATGCAGAAATTATACAAGGGATGGTCAGAGACTGAGGACATGATGCAGGAGATGGGCAGAGACTGCAAACATGATACCAGAGATGATCAGAAACTGCAGACATGATACCAGAGATGATCAGAGACTGCAGACATGATACATGAGTTGTCCGAGACTGCAGACATACTACAGGAGATGGTCAGAGACTGCAGACATACTACAGGAGATGGTCAGAGACTGCAGACATGATACATGAGGTGATTAGAGACTGCAGACATACTACAGGAGATGGTTAGGGACTGCAGACATACTACAGGAGATGGTTAGGGACTGCAGACATACTACAGGAGATGGTCACAGACTGCAGACATGATACAAGAGATGGTCAGAGACTGCAGACATGATAGAACATAGAAGAGCACTAGGGGGGCCAGAGAGCACTGGGGGGTCTGGAGAGAAGCACGGAGGCTGGAGAGCACTGGGGATTGGAGAGCGTGGGGGGTGGAGAGCACTGGAGGAGCCAAATGGCACTGGGGAAGCTGTAGAGCATGGGGGGGTCTGAAGAGCACTACAGAGGCTGGAGGGCACCGGGATTGGAGAGCATGGGGGGGTGGAGAGCACCGGGGGGCTGGAGAGTAGAGCTGCATGATTAATTGTACATAGAATTGCGATCTTGATTCACACCCCCCCCCCCCCCCCCCAGCCTGGATTACCTAGATTTTTTGGGATATAGCCTGGACAGGAGGAGAAGCCATCGGAAACCAGCGTGGAATGCATTTTGCTGAGAGCGCCGATATTGGAACTGACGTCAGCAACAGGAACTGATGTCAGTCGTCAGCAGAGCAGAGAGCAATGCGCTGCGGTGGATGCCTGTGCGTGGGCAGAACCACGCTGTCACTTAATGGGAGAGCCGGGAAACACTGCAGTGACTGCGCAGTGTGCACACCGTGTGATAGAGACACTTCACAGAAGCAAGCTTTAGGTAATACGAACTTAGCAATGACATATTTTAAGGAATATGGGGTGTGGCGGCGCTAGCTTAGACTAAGGGGTGATTGCTCAGGCCCTTTGTATATAACGGTGGATAGGTGTAAAGTTCAACAATCAACAGATGCTAAACTCCACTGATTAGGCTAAAGTGCTTAAAAGGCATAAACCATCCTATAATGTGACATATGGTAAAAAAAATATGTACAAAAAACACATTGACTTGACATCTACCTTCACAGATAAATAAATAAATGTTTGAGAATCGTGATCTTTATTCCAAGCAAAAGAATCGGGAGTCTCATTTTTCCCATTGGATAGGAGGAGGCAGCAGTATAAAGTGGAATTGATCTTTCCATATTCCTCCTGCAATCGCTGAATGCCTGCAAGAGGGAGAGTAGGAGACATGGGCATTCAGCGGTTGCAGGAGGAATATGGAAAGACCAATTCCTCTATATGCCGCTGCTCCCGCCACTCCTCCTATCCAGGCCCACAGAGAGGCTGCATGGGCAAGCACTCACTTTTTTCCCGGTCTGGCAGGCGGCATCAGGCGAAGGGATCGGGATCCATCGCAGCTCCTTCCATCTTCATGGTCAAAGGGTAGCTGGGTAGTTTCTGTCCCCCATTCCGCCTGCTGAACCGAATAGGTGGGGTGAGCAGCAGGGGCTGAAGGAGCAGCCAAGCTCCTTTCCCCATATGGACGTGTAGCTTGGCAGGTACCTCTGAGTGGCACCGGCCTGACACCCTGCAATCTGTGGCACCCCACTGATTGCATCCTCCCGCAGGACGCGGCTGCTAATAGGAATGGCATTCCTGCTACGGAAAAAGTACAGGAACGCCGTTCCCATGTGTTCCTGCAGGACTCGAGCCCTGGTACAGAAGAGGAGGAGTAAAGTGAAGTGCATGCATGGCGTTTGCACTAGGTGCACAGCGAGACCCTATACCACTACTGGGAGTAAGGTAGCAGTGATAGGCTGGACAAGTGGAGAGGGCAAGGGCTCTGCGTGTCCTTTCAAAGTGCTAAAGTGACTGTGGTGATGTACAGTAACATAGAGATCATTTATTAGAGATCAGTCACGTGTTCCAGTAAAGGTACTCCCCTGTGAAAGACAGTGACTTTAACCAAATTGTCTAGTGTAGCTCAGAAGAACCCATTGCAGAGTGGGCCTCTTGTGACCTTTGTTTGGTGCACAACGGGGTGGGATATATGGAGGACATAACAAATAACCACACCCCACTGACCACTACCCTTACATGCTGCCTGGCATCTTATGAACACAGATGCTCTATCTTCAGTCCAGTCTCATCACACTTTTGTTAAAAAGTAAAAGGTGGAATGGAGAAATGAAGTACGTGCAGTAGTGTCATGTAGGACTTGCACAGGGGATACTTGCTTGTGCAAGAGTAGTTCTCAGGTCTATATTTCACTGAAAAAATTTACATTGCAAAGAAAATCTGTCATTAAAGTGAACATCCTTGGTTGATTTTTACCTATAGGTAAGCCTATAATAAGGCTTTCCTATGGGTACAGTAAATATCTCCTAAGTGTGCACTGATTACCAGATATTTACTTGTGAAGCCGCCAGTGATGTCACCTGCGCATGCGCTCTGAAGGAACAGTATACCCATGTCTGTCCTTCAGAGCCCTGTGCCGTGAACAGTGACTCCATGTGCAGGAGTGACGTCATTGTGGCTTGTCCATTCAAAGGACCGAAACCCCCCGCGAACATGGAAGGAAGACCCAATGAAGATGGAAGCCCTGTCAGTAGTGACAACGCTCCACTGAAGGGCTTCGTTTTAAGGTAAGTTTCACATAATGTGCTAGTATGCGATGCATACTAGCACATTATAACATTGCCTTGCAGGAGAATTTTTTTTACTACCATTTTTTATCAGAAACCAACAAATGCCACTTTTGACATAAATTGTTCTTCAGCTTGACCTTACAGGAAAAGAAAAACACATTGATTCATGCATTGTATACCCTCACCTTTCTAAAGTGGGATGTAGGGACATCATTAACCTCCCTGGCGGTATGATTCAGTCTGGAATAAGGTGCTGAAAGCGGTACAATTATTTTGCATGGAAATCTGGCTTTTATTTTGTAGTCCTGTAATTCTTAGGAATAACGCTCTGAAATCTCTTCAAACCAGAGTCTAGCGGACATCCCGGGTATGATAAAGTTTATAATATAATAAAGAATAATAAAAATTATTCAATAATGTAATCAAATCCAAAAAAAACTGAAAAAGGGACATGTTTTGGTTGCTATGGACAATCTCCAAATTCCAAGCAGTAAAAAACTGTATTTATAATATAAAAGTGCATGCAGGGCATTGCACAAACCACTAGGGACAAAGGGGGTGTGTATTTTTTACTACAGCACTGTAATCTGTAAGATTACAGTGCTGTGTGTGTTTTGTGTACTTTTACTTTTTTGAATTTGCCGCCGTTCTCCGCTCCCGTACGCCGTAACGTCGCAGGGAACGGAGCTCGGCGGCATTCGGCACTGTGAATCGAGCGGAGGACAACTCGATCACACAGCGCGGCGGACATCGCTGGATCCAGGGGACAAGGTAAGTAACGATCCCTGTGTCCTCCCCTGCATCGAGCGGTGCAAGCCCGAGTCTGGCTCGGGGTTACCGCTATTGTAATGAAATTCCCAACCCGAGCCAGACTCGGGATTACCGCTAAGGAGGTTAAGAACCAGTGTATTTAGGCAAAAGAACTGTCCCTACTAGGGATGAGCTTCGTGTTCGAGTCGAACGCATGTTCGACTCCAACATCGGTCGTTCGTGCGTTCGCCGAATTCCGAACGTTTGGGCCGTTCGCGGCAAAATTCGTGTGGCCCACAATGCACTGCGATGGCGCAATGCATTGCTGTCTCACGATTGGCCAAGCATGCACTGTGACCCCGCATGCTTGGCCAATCGCAGCGCCAGTAGCGAGGAGAGCAATGGTTGGCCACAGGCATCCTGCCTGTGGCCAATCATAGCTCAGACTGTGTAGTGCACGCCCCACACTATATAAAGCTGCCTTTCAGGCGGCCTCGTGTAGTGTTTGTTAGCATCTGAAGCAGTGGGTGTTCTGTGTACCTTCAACACAGTTACACACCAATCGTTTTTGGCTGATTTACTATTTTGCTCTTGTGTAGTGGTTACTGTCTGTGCCCTGACCGCAGTATACACCACTATATTCACCTCACCTATATAGCTAGTGATCTAGCTTTAATAATAGAGCTTGCAGTCAGTAGTGTTAGTGTGTGCTGTCTGCGTGCTCTGTACCCAGTACATACCACTATATACACCTACAAAGCTGTTCTCTATTTGAGCCCGATTGTCATTTGCTGGAGTTATTGGAAGTTGTGTGTGCCTCCAGCACAGCACAGTATACATCTGTATATACCCCTTTAACTCTGCTGTTTTCTTGTTATTGTCTGCGTGCCCTGACCGCAGTATACACCGTGATATTCACCTCACCTATATAGCTAGTGGTCCATCTTTAACAATAGAGCTTGCAGTCAGCAGTGTCACTCAGGAGATAGTGCGTGCTGTGTGCCTGCTCTGTACCCAGTACATACCGCTATTATCCACCTACATAGCTGTTCTCTATTTGGGCCCGATTGACATCTGCTGGAGTTATTGGAAGTTGTGTGTGCTTCCAGCACAGCACAGTATACATCTGTATATACCCCTTTAACTCTGCTGTTTTCTTGTTATTGTCTGCGTGCCCTGACCGCAGTATACACCGTGATATTCACCTCACCTATATAGCTAGTGGTCCATCTTTAACAATAGAGCTTGCAGTCAGTAGTGTCACTCAGGAGATAGTGCGTGCTGTGTGCCTGCTCTGTACCCAGTACATACCGCTATTATCCACCTACATAGCTGTTCTCTATTTGGGCCCGATTGGCATCTGCTGGAATTATTGGAAGTTGTGTGTGCTTCCAGCACAGCACAGTATACATCTGTATATACCCCTTTAACTCTGCTGTTCTATAAAAAAAGGCATCTGCAGGAGTTAGTGGGTGTTGTGTGCCTCCAGCACAATATAAACTACCCAACTACTGTTTTACCCAACTCCCTTCAGGCCATTACCATGTCTGGAAGGCCAGCAAGGAGAGGCAGACAGGCGCGAGCCGATAAAAGAGGGCAAGCAGGCTCTGTGTCTAGAGACAACAGTGCTGGTCGTGGACGCGGTGCATTGTCATCAGCACGTGGCCATGGGACATGCTTGTCCTTCTTTTCTGCAGCTGGACATGTTGAACCGCAACATGCCAACGACTTGGTAGAGTGGATGACCAAGCCCTCTTCATCCTCCTCATCCTCTCTCACCCAGTCTCAGGGTAGTAGAAAAGCAGCTGCCAACACATCGTCGTCCCTCCTCTCAATGTCATCATCAGTGACTCCTTCCCTAGACCCACCACGTCCTCCTGAGGAGTCTCCTGAACTCTTTGAGCACAGTGTTGGGTACATGCTCCAGGAGGATGCCCAGTGTTTGGTGGGCTCTGATGATGACACTCAGCTAGAGGAAGGCAGTAGCGTGAGCACAGAGAGAGGGGATGCTCAAGAAGGACAGCAATCTGGCAGTCATGTTCCACAAGCTGCAGCATACTGCCAGGTTTGCTACAGCGATGAAGAGGGAGGGGATGATGAGGGCACTGACTCCACGTGGGTGCCTGGAAGGAGGGAGGAGGAGGAGGAGGAGGAGGAGGAGGAGGAGGAGGAGGAGGCACATGTCCAACGAGGCAGGATGCCCTCCGGGGGCCAGCTTAGGGGCAGCACACCGACTGAATCACACCGCAGAGCTCCGCCTGCGCAGAGCGCTTCCTCTGCGCAGAGCGCTTCCTCTGCGCGTTATTCTAAAAGTTCTTTGGTGTGGGCCTTTTTTGAGACGAGTGCATCAGATCGCACCGCTGCTATTTGCAACATATGTCTCAAGCGTATCTCACGTGGCCAAAACATCAGCCGCTTGGGCACCACATGCTTGACCAGACATATGTTGACCTGCCATGCAGCTCGTTGGCAAGCATACCTCAAAGACCCACACCAAAGAACAAAGCGGACCTCTCCTTGCTCCTCATCAGCTGGCATCTCCAACCCCACTAGACCTTCAGTCCTCTCTGAAACCTGCTCTGAGAGGAATGAAGGTGTAGAATTAGGTGTGTCACAGCCAAGTGCTTCCGGGAACTCTGCTAGTGGTACATCCACGTCCGATTATAGCAGACAAATGTCCCTGCCCCAGCTGCTGGACCGGCGGAAGAAATTTACTCCCAGCCATCCACATGCCCAGCGGTTGAATGCTAGCTTGGCTAAATTGCTAGCACTTCAACTGCTGCCTTTTCAGTTGGTAGACTCGGCCCCCTTCCGTGAGTTTGTACAATGTGCGGTTCCTCAGTGGCAGGTCCCCAAACGCCACTTTTTCTCACGGAAGGCAATTCCGGCTCTCTACCGGCATGTGGAAGGCAATGTCCTTGCCTCGCTGGACAGGGCGGTCAGCGGTAAGGTGCATATTACCGCTGACTCATGGTCCAGCAGGCATGGACAGGGACGTTACCTGTCTTTCACGGCCCATTGGGTCACTCTTCTGGCTGCTGGGAAGGATGCAGGACAAGGTGCAGTAGTATTGGAGGTTGTTCCGCCACCACGCCTCCAAAATGCTACTATTGGTTGTGACACACCTCTCTCCTCCACCCCCTCCTCTTCTTCTTCCTCCATGGCCTCTTCCAGTGCTCTGTCCTCAGAACCAGCGGTGCTCCGTAGGCGTTGCAGGGGCTACGCAAGTACGCAGGCAAAACGATGCCATGCCGTGCTTGCGCTGGTTTGTTTGGGGGACAGGAGCCACACTGGGGCGGATGTTTTGTCAGCTCTGCAGGGGCAGGCCGAGAGGTGGTTGACGCCACGCCAGCTTAAGCCAGGAATGGTGGTTTGCGACAATGGCACCAACCTCCTCTCCGCCCTCCGACAGGGACAACTGACCCATGTGCCCTGTGTAGCTCACGTCCTTAACCTGGTGGTGCAGCGGTTCTTGGGCAGGTACCCCGGCTTACAGGATGTCCTGAAACAGGCCAGGAGAGTCTGTGTGCATTTCCGCCGATCATTTAATGCCTGTGCTCGGCTGGCTGAGCTCCAAAAGGAGTTGAACCTGCCCAAGAACCGCCTTATATGTGACATGCCCACCAGATGGAACTCAACATTGGCCATGCTGCAGCGGCTGCACACGCAGCAGAGGGCCATCAATGAGTACCTGTGCGACTACGGCACCAGGACAGGGTCAGGAGAGCTTGGTTTTTTCTCACCACGCCAGTGGGGCATGATCAGGGATGCATGCACTGTCCTGTCACCGTTTGAGGAGGCCACAAGGATGGTGAGCAGTGACAGTGCATGCATCAGTGACACTATACCTCTTGTCCACCTCTTGGAGCATACGCTGCGTGGAATAATGGACAGGGCACTTGAGGCAGAACAGAGGCAGGAAGAGGAGGACTTCCTTGCCTCTCAAGGCCCCCTTTATCCAGACAGTGTTCCTGCTGTGCCACCCATCACACAGGAAGAGGGTGAGGAGGAGGAAGAGGAGGAGGAGGATGATTGTGTCAGCATGGAGGTGGAGGCTGGCACTCAGCATCAGCAGCAGCAGTCTTATAGGGATGATTTACAGTCCCAAGAAACACGTGGACTTGTACGTGGCTGGGAGGAGGTAGCTGCGGATCATGTGGTCCTTAGTGACCCAGAGGACTCCGGACCGAATGCCTCAGCTAACCTACGCTGCATGGCCTCCCTGATCCTGCAAAGCCTGCGGAAGGATCCTCGTATTCTTCGGATCAAGGAGAGGGACCATTACTGGCTGGCCACTCTCCTTGATCCACGGTACAAGGGTAAGGTTGCCGACCTTATCTTGCCATCGCAGAGGGAGCAGAGGATGAGACATCTCCGGGAGGCCTTGCAGAAAGCTCTGTGCAATGCGTTCCCAGAGACTGGGAGGTCACAAACTCCTGGTCCTGGACAACGTGTTGCTGAGGCATCAGTCAGAAGGAGCGGTGGAGAAGGTGGCCGTCTGACTGATGCTTTCAGACAATTTTTTAGTCCGCAGCCCCAAGGTATGATTGGTTCCAGCACCCATCGCCAGCGTCTAATTTACATGGTGCAGGAATACCTAGGGGCAAGGTCAGACTTGGACACCTTTCCCACTGAAAATCCTCTGGCTTACTGGGTCTTGAGGATGGATCACTGGCCAGAGCTTGCACAGTATGCAATTGAGCTACTGGCCTGTCCTGCATCCAGCGTTCTTTCGGAACGCACCTTCAGTGCTGCTGGTGGCTTTGTTACCGATCACAGGGTGCGCCTGTCCACCGAATCAGTTGATCGACTGACCTTCATCAAGATGAATCAGTCTTGGATCACCCACAGCTACCAAGCACCTGAAGCTGATGTAACCGAATAATTTTTTTTGAAATACCACATCCCGTCAAGACTGCCTATGCTGATGCTGAGTGACTGTCCTGTTATGTTGATTGTCTATCCTCTTCCTCCTCCGCTGATATGTTGGAAGAACATTTTTGGTTCTGGGTGATGCCAGCAGCCCAATTTTTCTGCCCCTGTTTAACAGGGGCGTTTAAGTACAATTTTTGATGCAATGCTTTGCAGCAGGGCTAATTCCTGCAAAAAAACTAGAGTGTATGGCAGAGGTTGCAGTGTGATGGCACCAGTGCCTAAGGCCCAATTTTTCTGCCCCTGTTTAACAGGGGCGTTTAAGTACAATTTTTGATGCAATGCTTTGCAGCAGGGCTAATTCCTGCAATAAAACTATAGTGTATGGCAGAGGTTGCAGTGTGATGGCACCAGTGCCTAAGGCCCAATTTTTCTGCCCCTGTTTAACAGGGACATGTAATTACAATTCTTGATATAATATTTCACAGGAGGGCCCCTTCCTGTGCCCACCCAGAGTAACTGTGAGGACTTATAGTGTTGTGGCACCAGCACCACAACCACCAAAGGTCAATTTTTCTACCACTGTTCAACAATGGCATGTAATTACAATTCTTGATATAATCGTTCACAGCAGGGCGCTCCAGCGCCCACCAAGAGTCACTTTGAGGGCTTACAATGTTGTTGCAAAACCAACACCTTGTTCCGCCATTTCTGCAGAGCATATAGGGCAGGCCCCTACTTTCAAACATCCAACTTACAAACATCTCCTACTTGCAAACGGAAGGAGACAACAGCAAGTGAGATGAAAAAAGATGGACGACAAAACAAATTATACAGGGGTGATAACCCTTCCCTATGTTTTCCAAAAAGCTTAAAAATATTTTTTTTGACTGGAGCTACACTTTAAAAATGTACCAGTTGAAAATTACAAACAGATTCAACTTAACACAACAAACCTACACAGTCCCAGTCTTGTTTGCACCGCCTGTATACTGCTGTTCTGAGTATATAGGGCCTGGGGGCCACACGCATTTCCTTTTTTTAATATGGGTACAGGGTTCCCCTTAATATGCGTACAAGACCCAAATAGGCTGGTAATGGGCAGGGAGGGCTACCCATGCCATTTTTCTGAATGATTTTCAACCATATTGCAGGAACCAGATATAACATTAAAACCGCAAGCAGTTTTAAATGGTGTTATTTCCGCTTAATGTCATTTTGTGCAGGGACTGTTCTAAACACGGGAAACGCGTGGCACTTCACAGGCATACTACAGACACCCCCCAGGCACCATATTTAAAGGAATATTTCACTTTTTTTTTTTCACTTTAATCGTCATTAAAATCAGTACTCCCACCAAAACGGTAGTTTTTAAAACTTTTTTTTGCAGTGACCCATGTCCCCTGAGGCAGGAGGCAGGTCGCCAAACCCTTTTTAGGACACTATCTTGCATATTAGCCGTTAAAATTAGCACTTTCCAATATGAACGTTCGAGTCCCATAGACTTCAATGGGGTTCTAACGTTCGTACCGAACGCGGGGGTCGTTCGCAAGTTCTGGTGCGAACCGAACCGGGGGGTGTTCGGCTCATCCCTAGTCCCTACCATACCTCTAGTTATATGGGCCATCATTTTTGAGAAAGCAGTTTTCATTAATGCTTTACAGTAGACACATTTCATACATCTGGGGCCATGTAGATATACCCAGGATTATAACAGAATCTCATAGTTAAGCTGGAAAAGTCCTTTACATAAATTATAACTCAGTAGTGCAGAGTTAATGTTTACTATATTTGTGCTGCACATGAATGCTTCTTTATGCGAAATAGCAGCTGATTAATTTGCTAGTCATTAATATATGCTATATTGTCAAAAGTATTGTGTCGCCTGCCTTTACATGCACATGAACTTTAATGGCATCCCAGTCTTAGTCTGTAGGGTTTAATATTGAGTCGGTCCACCTTTTGCAGCTATAACGGCTTCAACTCTTCTGGGAAGACTGTCCACAAGGTTTAGGAGTGTGTCTATGGGAATGTTTGACCATTCTTCCAAAGCGCATTTGTGAGGTCAAGCATGGATGTTGGAAGAGAAGGCCTGGCTTGCAGTCTCCGCTCTAATTTATCCCAAAGGTGTTCTATCAGGGTTGAAGTTGGACTCTGTGAAGGCCAGTCAAGTTCCTCCACCCAAAACTCGCTCATCCATGTCTTTATGGACCTTGCTTGTGTACTGGCCCAAATCATTTGGTGGAGGGGGTATTATGGTGTGGGGTTGTTTTTTTAGTAGCTGGACTTGACCCCTTAATTCCAGTGAAAGGAACTCTTAAGGCGTCAGCATACCAAGATATTTTGGACAATTTTAATCTCCCAACTTTGTGGGAACAGTTTGGGAATGTTCCTGTTCCAACATGACTGCACACCAGTGCACAAAGCAAGGTCCATAAAGACATGGATGAGCGAGTTTAGGATGGAGGAACTTGACTGTCCTGCACAGAGTCCTGCTCCAATGCATTGCACTGTGGTTTAAAGTACTGTACCGGAGAACACAAGGACCTGATTTCTGTTTTTTAAAAACAGAAAACACACAAATCCAAAAAGAGACCTGCATCCTTTAGCTGACCGGTAATTCCTAGCGCTAACAGTTAATGAAAAAGGGCCCAACTTTAGTGAAACAATTTAACATGCTCTCAGCTTTTAATTTGTTTTTCAGAATTTGTATAATGGTAACCTATGTCACCATTTCCCAAATTCTAAAATGTAGACCCTCTTTCATTAGTTATTATTGTACAGGTTTTATATAATATCAACAGTTTGTTCTGTGCTTAATGATTCAAGTATTAAGAATTACCTTTCCGTTTATTGAAAACATGTCCCTGTGTTTTCTGGTTCTGTACTTAAAGTCACAGGGGCAATGTCTTGGGGCACTAACATTGCCAGAGCCTTCAGACAGAAAGAACGAAGATTCTTCTAATGATCACGGCACTCACATTGCAGAGTTACTGAGATTCGCGTGACCTGAAAATGGAGCACAGCAGGACCTGCTCCTGCACAGCTTCCATAAAATCTAGCAAACTGCAGTTGAAACTCATACTATATTTGCAGATTTACAACATATGTTAATGCCTAGCAAATTCACCAACTCACAAATGACCAAAGCGCAGTCACAGTCACCAGTGTCGCAATTTGGTTGAAAATAAGAATAGGTCTTTCAAAAGTGTTTTAAATAACTTTTTATGTGACTGCAGTAGAGCTATGTCTTTGCAATGTTTTACTAAAAAGAACTAGTCATTTATTGCAAAAGTGCAAAACAACCAGTGCATTCTGTACTCTTAGCCCTTGTACACATGGTCGCACATTCCGACAACAAAATCCGTCTGATTTTTTCCAACGGATTTTGTCCGAAACTGGTGTTGCATACACACGGTCAGACAAAGTTGTCGGAAAATCCGATCGTTCGTAACGTGATGACGTTATTTAGTTACGACGGGATTACGTTTAGGCTAGTAGCCAATAGCTTTGGTCTAGGAATTTGATCTGAGCATGCGTGGCACTTTGTCCGATCGGAATTCTCTACAAGCGATCGGACAAAGTCCGATCGGATCATGTTGTCGGATAATTTTTATATCCAGCTCTCAAACTTTGTTGGTCGGACATTCCGGCGGAAAAAATCAGATGAAGCCCACACATGGTCGGATTATCCAACAACACGGTCCGATCGGACATTTTCCATCGGAACGTCTGACCGTGTGTACAAGGGCTAACAGTGCTCCATCCTGTCCAGTGATTTAAAGCAAGGCTGACTTCTACAAAAGTTGGACATATGATAGTTTAGAGTCAGGCTATGATGAATGTTTTAGACTTATGCCGTGTACACACGATCGAAAAGTCTGATCGCTTCATTGGACCTTTTCTGTCTAAAAATCAGACGGACTTTAGATATAGAACATGTTTCAAATCTTTCCTACAGACTTGAGTCTGGTCGAAAAATCAGTTCGTCTGTATGATAGTCTGACGGGCAAAAACCGACGTTAGGGCAGCTATTGGCTACTGGCTATGAACTTCCTTATTCTAGTCCGGTCATACGTCATCACTTTCAAATCCGTCGGACTTTGGTGTGCTTGTGTGTGGCCAAGTCCGTTCGTTCGGAAAGTCAGTTCGTGTGTATGTGGCATTACTGTCCATATTACCAGCATGGAACTGGTATGTCATCCCCTCTTGCTGAAGTTGGTTACAACCTTGAAGCGCATACTAGCATTTTTCAGCCTCCATACAGGAGGCAAAAGACTGCCTTGGAGTACACAGCCCAAGCATATCTGTGCTCCTGGAAAAGAAAACTATGGGGGTTATTTACTAAAGGAAAAGCCATTTTGCACTGCAAGTGCACTTGGAAGTAAAGTCGCTGTAGATTCGAGGGGGACATGCAAGGAAAATAAAAAACAGCATTTTAGCTTGCACATGATTGGATGATAAAATCAGCAGAGCTTCCCCTCATTTCAGATCTACCCCTTAGATTTAGAGCGACTGCACTTCCAAGTGCACTTGCAGTGCAAAGTTGATTTGCCTTTCGTAAATAACCCCCTATATCTTGAGTTTTCCTATACACTATGAGTGTATACATTGTGATAGCCCAACTCCTATCAGTAAGAATGTAAGCAAAACAAAAACATAGATGTTGTCCATAATAACTGAATACTTGAGACATTTACTGCAGGTGCGTGTGGTTTAAATGATAGTTGTTGACAGTGTTTGATTCACCACCAGTGAATGTTTGGTGAATGTCACATCCACTGCTTCATAAATATGTCCCACACTGAAAAATAATAGCTGAAATAATACTAACTGCCATGGCATTGACCTTTTTTCATCTGAAATAGCATTCATAAATGGGGCCAGCTGTACTGTATCCAGTGAGCAGTGCTTTGCAATGGAAACAGTTACGTCAGAGCTTTAACTACACAACGCTGGTCTACAGCTCCTAACAATGATTCTTTTAATATCTTTGTCTTTGTGCAACAATGGGTTCCATTAATTCTCTCCTTTTATGGTTTTTATAACCTTTACTCTCCTTCCTTCAGCTGGTCACATAGAACTGGCACAGTGTAGGTGGTCGTCTTTTGTGTTGAGATATTTATTCCAGCAGTATTATCATCAGCCTCCTAACTGAAGTTAGATTGGTATGATTCAAAGACGTATAGGACACAGCTCTGCTTTATGTGGTCATGCAAGTTGAGACATTTTCAGTAGAGGAATTTACTTATTTGTATGCGTTTGAAAAATGTTACATTAATATTATTTTAAGTATTAAAGTATTCACACTGTTCTAACACTGTACAATCAGCCTGTATTAGACGTGTCTTTTGTATCTGAAAATTACTGACCATACTTCTGCAAACCAGTTGCTGTTTTTTTCCTGTGCTGATCCTTTTTATGTATGGTGTGTATATTGTTTTTATGTGCCTTTCTCCTAGAGCATCACTAAGAGCACCCCAGAAGCCCTGTAAACCAGGATGCTCTACTATGCAAATCTCAGTCCAAAGGTGTCTCTCTTTCCCATTGCTAGAAAGTTGGAGGGTATGTTTGCATGTGGTTTTCCACCAAGTGGCCCTGAAAAAAGGGACCCTGCAACCCCCATAAAAATGATTGACCTATGTGACATTATGCGCTCATAATAAATCACTAAATCAAATTCTTGGTCTGGTGATTTTCTACTTTGCATCACTACTTTTTTAATGATGAGTGTGGAAATCACACCTATTATTTCAGATAAAGGTGTTTGCTGAACGTCAACTGGCAGCATTATTGATCACTTCTGCTGGCACCTGGGCATAGGAAGTCCAAGACGAAGATACCTCTCTGAATAAGCTTTGATCTCTGATGGAGGAGAAAGACCCTGGAAACATATGTGGCCTGGGGCACTTTCAGTATCTAGGAAGCGATCACCCATGGCATAGTGGCCTTTCCCTTCCTAGGGCCTGATGGATGCACAAAGAGACCGTCTTAGATACAGAAGAAATTTGTTGTACCACATAGCCAAGTTGAAATTACCTTTACCATGTCCATAGAGCTGAAATCTTCACATTGGATGAAAGTAACACTGGAAATCAGGATTCCCAATTGACCTGAAAAGAAGATGTCACTTTTAGAAGAAAATGCAAAGATGGGTGAAGGATTATATGTCTGAAAAGACTGTTCATCATGGCATTTTAAAAAACAAGGCTTGCAACGGTTGGAGTCTTGGTAGTGAGATGCCACTGAAAGCATGTATCCAGAGGATGAAACAGTGGACAAAGAAGAGCACACATCACTATAGATAGGTTTCAGACAGTAAACAGAGTCATTTTTTGGAGGCTTCAGCTTTAACAGTAGCTGCAGGAAATTCTTTATAAAGGAATGTTGGCCCATCTCACCCCTGTATGGTTTGAAATAGACTGTTCTATTTCATTCGAAAATTGCCAGATTTTTTTTTACAGATTCTGTGGCAAGTTCTGTTAGTATAACATTTCCTTGCCTGGAAATATGCCTTCCAACGATGGTCCTATGGATTGTAACCTCCATCTCTCAATAGCCAGGCTATCAAATGTAGATGAGCTGGTTTAGGATGAAGCAGCTGATCTTGAATAAGAAGATTAATTCAACAGCAGAGAGGTTGTAGGGAACAGGAGGTTGAACAATAGTCTTCTTTTCCAATGGGGATGAATCACAATGGCCATTATCAATTGTCACTGGATTTACAGAAGCACCTTCAGATTTAAGGGTATTGGAGTAAATACATAAAAACTGGAAACTTCCATGGTGAAGATATAGAATCTTGAGCAAGGGCCTGTGGACATTTGAACCTTGGAAAGAGGAGAAGACAGTGTTATGGCTGGGGTTGCCATCAGGTCAATTACTGGAGTCACCAATGATCTAAAGATCTCCTGCGTAATATCAGGAGAAACTGTTGCTCAAGTTATCTGCCAATAGATTCTCCAACCCAGAAAGATATGCCACGGTAAGTTCTCAAACATATATCTCTGCCCACTGGAAAATTTTGGAAACAATCTCTAGCAAAGGCAAACTTCTCTTACCTCCCAGCACAGCTGTCTTTTATTCCATTGCTGACCACAGTAGGTTTTCAAGACATTGAATGCTGTTGTCAGTTCTAGGAAACTGGAAAAGTAAGGAATGGGACATTGCCACCAACCCTGAATGTGCCTCTTCTGACAGTGGGCCCCCCTGAAGACTGGCACTGGAACTATTATCCAGTCTCCACCACTGATAAACCAACCCGTAGCCAGACTGATAGATGGCACACACCATTGTAGAGCTTCACCAGCTGTTGTTGAAATTAATATGGACTGGTTCAAATTGATTTCTTGCCATTGCTAAAGAAAGCACACCAGGAAAAGAGCATGTGCCATAGTGTCCATTCAACTACTGAAATAAGTGCCTATTTTGGTCAGCACTGAAATGTTAGAAGACTGAGAAAGACTATAAAATGATTCACACTCATTGCCTGCATCTAAATGATGCTCTGTATGCCAGAGATGACTTCTGAGGAACATTCTTTCTATCACAGAATCAAACAAACCTCCAGAGATTCCATTCTCTGGAGTAGAATCAGTTGACTTTTCACCAAGGTTCACCAAGTAACTCAATCATGCCAAAATACAAAGGACTTTGAAATTGTAAAATTGAGATTAAAATTGTTCTCCCAACAGCATGTTTTGCAAACGTAGAACACTACCAAGGCTAATAAGATTTTGGAAAACATTAATGGGGCTGTACTAAATAGGGAAAACAAAACTGAAAAAGTGTCTCCCCTTCACTGAAAACCGAAGAAACTTATGATGTACTGGAGCATTTGTAAGACAAAGCTAAGCATTTGTAAGATTAATGGAAAGCATTCAATTGATCCAGGGGACCACTGACATAGTCTGCAGAGATTCCAGTTGAAAAAACTGCTTTCAAACCCCAATCCCAAAAAAGTTGGGACACTGTTAAAATCTACATAAATACAGAATGCAATGCTTTGCAAATCTCATATTTTATTCACATGTCAAATGTTTAACCACTTGCCGACCAGTTCACGTACATTTACTGCTGCAGGCTGGCAGCACTGCGTGAATCGCCCTACCTGTACGGTGGCCCACGCAGGTGCAGCTGCAGGCATTGTGCTCTCACTCCACGCTGCGGGAGCGTTCCCGCGGGATGGGGGCGGACTCGATGCCCACCGATGACCCGCGATCGCCTAGCACAGAGGCAGAACAGGGATCTGCCAGTGTAAACAAGCCGATCCCTGTTCTGACAGGGGACATGTCGGAGATCTTCTGTTCCCAGTGATCTCTGTCATATCCCAGTAAGCCCATCCCTTCTACAGTTAGAACACACCTAGGGAACACACTTAACCCCTTGCAATGTTGCAGTCCTGATAAAAATCGCAGATTGCCGCATTTACTAGTAAAAACAATAAAAAGTAAATAAAAGTCCATAAATCTATCCCATAGTTTGTAGACACAATAACTTTTGCGCAAACCGATCAATATACGCCTGTTTTTTTTTTGTACCAAAAATATGTAGAGGAATATATGTCGGTCTAAATTATTGAATAAGGGCCGGTTCACACTGCGGGCGATGCGAGGCGACACGACTCGCCTCGCCGCAGTGTGACAAGTCGCCCCCGTTCTGAGAGGAGCGACTCGAGTCGCTCCGACTCAGAAAAAAGGTTCCTGTACTACTTCTGGGCGACCCCAGGGCGACTTGCATTGACTTCTATACAGAAGTCATCTGCAAGTTGCCGCTGAGGTCGCGGCGAGGCAAGTCGGTGTCGCCTCGCATCGCCTGCAGTGTGAACCGGCCCTTAATGTGTTTTTTTATATATTTTTTGGATATGTATTATAGCAAAAAGTTAAAATATTTAGATTTTTTTCAAAATTGTCACTTATTGTTTATAGCGCAAAAAATAAAAACCACAGAGGTGATCAAATACAACCAAAAGAAAGAACTATTTGTGGGGAAAAAAGGACACAAATTTTGATTGGGTACAGCACCGCAGTTAAAGCGATGCGATGCTGTACAACAAAAAATGGCCTGGTCATTAAGAGGGCTAATCCTTCTGGTCCTTATGTGGTTAAACTAAGAAAATGTACCATTTTAAGAAATTTTTAATTTGTGAAAGGTCTGGATGGCAGGCAGGCCATTTAAGCACCCAGACTCCTTTATTATGAAGCCATGCTGTTATCATAGATGCAGTATGTGGTTTAGCACTGTCCTGAGGAAATATGCAAGGCCTTCCCTGAATGGGAGCATATTCTGCTCTAAAACCTGTATATTTCTTTCCGCATTGATGGTGGCTTTCCAGATTTGCAAGCTGCCCATTCCATATACACTAATGTATCCCCATAACAACAGAGATGCAGGCTTTTGAACTGAGCACTGATAACAAGGCACAAGATCCCTCTCCTCTTTTGTCTGGAGGACATAGCACCCATGATTGCCAAAAAGAATGTCAAATTTAGATTTATCTGACCACAGAACAGTTTTCCATTTTGCAACAGACCATTTTAAATGAGCTTGGCCCAGAGAAGGCAGCAGTGTTTCTAGAAGATGTTCAGATGTGGCTTCTTAGCATTACAAATATTTACCTTGCATTTTTGGATGGCACAGTGAACTGTGTTCACAGACAGTGACTTTTGACATAGCAAAATGAGGCAATTCAGTTCACATTGTGTGCTTTACAAATATTTTCATTTTTTTTTTTTTACAGTATTTCTGAGCCCATGCAGTGATGTCCATCACTGCCACATCATGCCTGATTTTAATACAGTGCCATCTGAGCAGGGCTGGCCCAAGAAATTGTGCTGCCTGGGCCCAAGAATTCATGCCCCCCCCCCCCCCCAAAAAAAAAAAATCACGACCACTAAAAGGCCCCCCACATTCATTATTTTATATCATGATAACTAAAATTACATTTATCAGAAAATCTGATTAAAAATGCCATAAATCTATTCCCTATTTTGTATATGCTATAACTTTTGTGCAAACCAATCAATATACGCTTATTGCAATTTTTTTAACCAAGAATATATAGCAGAATACATATTGGCCTAAACTGCTGAAGACTTTTTTTGGGGGATATTTATTATAGCAAAATTAAAAAATACTGTTTTCTTTTCAAAATTGTCCCTCTTTCTTTGTTTATAGCACAAAAATTGTCAAGTCAATGCTGCTATGGGGAACTCACTGGTGGCAGAATGGACAGGGTGAGGGTCAATGCGGAGCCTCCAGGACATGGACACAGCAACAGGCAGGCTGCAACATCTCAGGCATCGGCAGGTGCTGTGCAGGTGGACTGCTGCTCAGCTCACACTCAGGCACAAGCAGCTTCCTTCCCTCAGGCTCTGAGCCACACTGAAGAGGATGGAATAGGTGGGTGGGTGGAGGCGGAGCTGGTTGCTAGACGCCGTGTGGCAGGCCATTCTAGCAACCAGTGCAGCGCACAGCTGACCAGGATCGGCCCTGCTCCTGCTGACTGATCTGACCCCCTCCTAACAGGTAGGGTACGGCCTGGTGGCTACTAAGGTATGGGCAGAGGTGTAACTTGAAGCTTGTAGGCCCTGGTGTAAAATTTCCTCTTAAGCCCCTCTACTACCACCCACCGCTTCCACTGCGCATTGAGTAACTCCCAACACTTGGCAAGATATTCTAAGTGGCTAAAGAATTTTTTCAGATCTTTATTTACATGCTGAGAAAGCATTCAAAAGATTTTAAGGAAATTGTCCACATTTTGTCATACCTCTCCAGTTCTTTTGAATACCCTGAAACAGGGGTAGGCACCCTTTGAGAGGTGGAAATCTACCTGAACAATATGAAAGAGATCAAAGATCACCGAGGTTCTGCACCTTTTTTCAAAGAAATTAACTAGCAAAGCTAACTAAGTAGTAAGGAAAACCTGGGAAAAATATAATAAAACAAATGATACTGCAAAAATATAAACTTTGCCTATCTGAACAGTGTACAGTGTCAGTCAGGGCAGAGGACAGTATCAGTAGGGCAAAGGGCCACGTCAGTAGAGCAGAGAACAGCGCCAGTATGGCAGAGGACGGCATCAGTAGGGCAGAGGACGGCGTCAGTAGAGCAGAAGACGGCATCAGTAGAGCAGAAGACGGCATCAGTAGAGCAGAAGACGGCGTCAGTAGAGCAGGGGACGGCGTCAGTAGAGCAGGGGACGGCGTCAGTAGAGCAGGGGACGGCGTCAGTAGAGCAGGGGACGGCGTCAGTAGAGCAGGGGACGGCGTCAGTAGAGCAGGGGACGGCGTCAGTAGTTTATTTATTTTTTTATCTTTTTTTTTTATTAGCCCTGTTGGGGGTCTTTGGTTTGAAGTCTAAACAGACCCCGGATGTCTCACTTATGAGACAGAAATAGGAGATTGTGCCCTCAACCCCCTTCTCTGAATGAACACAGGGGTCCCCCTACTGCCTGTACACTACAAGACCCAGCATGTCACTCCACCCACATATAGGATGTTCATAGTAGGGGAGAGGTGAGGGGAGGAGACAGAGGAGCAGAAACAGGGAGGACACGGAGTTTGGAGGCAGTGGGGAGAAAGCGGGTCTGTGCACCAGAAAGGAAGAATGTTTACCGCAGTACTGCCTATCATTCATGCAGTACATGACCCGCCTCCTCCACTCAGCGTCCCTGTCTCCCTTGTGTAAAGGGGAGTGGTCTGTCCTGTCACATACTGGTATCCTGGTGATCCCCGCTGCCCACACAGACACATTGACATTGGATCTAATGTGAGAGGGAGGCCGCACCGGCCCCCCTGGAGCAGGGGCCAGATCACTATGGCGACTCTGCGGCTGCACCCCTTCATGCTATGCCCATGGGTACGGGGTACAATTTGTCACACCCCTCTTAAAATGCTACCTGTGACCATGGGCCCGCTGGGTCCTATGGTATAGCCGGCCCTGCGTTTGAGGGCCCCAAAGATCACGGTCATTCAATATAGTTTTTCAGCCTGGTCTCTTGCACACACTGATTTCTCCAGATTCTCTGAATCTTTTGATATTATGTACTGTAGATGATATATTTATAGTCTTTGCATGTTCACATTGAGGAACATTATTCTGAAATTGTTCAGCAATTTTTAAATTCAGCTTTTCACAGATTGGTGAACGTCTACTTATCTTTACTTCTGAGACACTCTGACTCTTTAAGATGCCCTTTTTATACCCAATCATGTTGCTGACCTGTTGCCAATTTAACTCAATTTGTTGTAAACTGTTCTTTCAGTTCTTCCTTGTTAATATCGCTTTGCCAGCTTTTTATTTCCCTGTCCCAACTTTTTTTGAAATGCTTTGCTGCCATTGATTTCAAATTTACTTTTTTTTTTCTTCTTAAAATAGCACACTTTTTCAGTTTAAACATTTGCTATGTTTTCTCTTTTTCCATTGTGAATAACATATGGGTTTATGAGATTTGCAAATAATTGCATTCTGTTTTATGTAGATTTTACACATTGTGGTTTGTAGACAATCAGTGCTTTTAGGTCGAGGACTGGATAAAATTCAGCATTTGATTTTCTTACAAAGAAAATTAGAGAATAAAATCCTGTAATTCACTGATCCTGAAGGACTGAACTAAGGAATTCTTGAATATATGACTGCAGCTTCATCCTCTTTTCAGACGAGGCAGGAAAGTCATCTTTAGAAAGCAATCTGCCAGAGGATGAGATGCAAATTCCAGTCAATATTTTCTTCCTAGGACAGTCAGCATTCCATTCTTTTTGGATATTTTCCACCCAAACCTTGTGGAATAGAGACAGTCTTGCACCCACAGGGTCCTGGGAGGGAGATTCTTCAAAAAGATTTTTCTGTCATTTTAAAGCTTGGGCACCCTTAGCCCTGATATTTCTGAGGAACGAACATTCTCCACTGGTGCATGAGGTATTGTTAACATGGCCTGTAAACTCTCGAATCCCTGTAACAATAAAAAAGCTGTTGACTTTTCTTGTGAAATCTCTCCTGATTTCCCCCCACTCTCTGAATAGATTCAGTTAGGATCAAAATAAAATCCTGGTGGCAAATAAAAAAAATTCGATAATAAGGAATGTTGAAGAATCTAGGTTTAGAGGCCAAATCTGCTTAGGGTCTCAAACCATAAACAAACACTCACTTTGTTGTGATAGAAGGAATCATCAATTTGACGGACAGGTGGGATTAATCTGAAGGTGACTCCACTACTAAGCCTACTGACTGCTTTAACTCGTCTAGATGAGGCCATAGCGACTCTTGCCACTGATGTTAGCATCACCGCAGAAAGACAAGCCAACCCAATTGTACCATATTTCTTCAGATCAGCGTGGATCTTTCTATTCATTGAACCCTTGGAAATCATGGAATTAACCAAATGCTAAGTAACAAAGTGAGCCAAATGCTGCAGTGAGGTGTTAACTGCTGGTGGAGAACCTCAAAGTGTGGCATCTGCCACCCCAATGGGATGGACTTGGTAGAAGCCAGATCAAAGTGAACCTACAGAATGGATTATGCAATTTATCATTTATGACATTATGTATTATATATCTACTGTATATGGCTTTAATTTCAGCCATTAAGGGTAATGATAGACCTTGTATTTCAAGGCTGGGGTAATAAATTGTGATTTCTTTGAAGAGGCCATATCCTCATCCCATACTACATCCAACTTGACCACTGGGATAAAAGTCGCAGCCATAACAAAACTGAACATACATGGTTCAGGATCTTCCTCTTCAGAAGACTGACTCAGATCTTGTATGGAAATGGAAGGCCTAGCATCTTCCCAAATGACTGGATCAAACAGTGTGTTTTGCTAAGAAATACTGGATAAAACATGCCATACCTTCATTGATTTTCTGCCAAATGTATGCTTTATCTTCATTGAAGTCTCTTTGTTTATCCCTTGATACTTCTTTTAAACAATCAGTGCATTTCATCTCACTTGACAATAGTAACAACACAACTACACGTGATCAACAAATTCTATTTCCCAGATGAAAACCGCCTGACAGGCATTCTGAAGCATAACTCTCCCTCTAAGGACTAGTATGATGAGTGTCCTTCAGCTTGCTTAGCTTAGAATGATGTGAATGATGCCCGTAGAGCAGAATGCTTCCTTTGACCTCCTCCCTCAACAAAAATAAAGAGTAGGTTTCACAGTTTTAAAAATAATCCTTCTTAGGCTCGGTTCACACAGGGGCGACTTGTCCAGGCGACTTCGCCGCCTGACAAGTCGCGCTCCGTTCTGTACTATGGAACCGTTCTAATAGGAGCGACTCAAGTCGCTCCGACTTAGAAAAAAGGTTCCTGTACTACTTTTGCGGCGACTTCGGGCGACTTGCATTGACTTCTAACAGAAGTCGTTTTGCAAGTCGCCGCTGATCGTGTGCAGGTCGCGGCGCTGCAAGTCGTGCCGCCCACTGTGTGAACCGAGCCTCAGGAACCTGAACAACAGCCCCCCTACCTTTCCTTGGTGTATGGGTCTGTATTTGAAAGCTCATGGTGCTGCTGCAAAAACATGTTTATAAGTCAGGAGGGTTGCAAGAGTACAGGGCAGGACATAAGACAAAAAAGACAGTGAGCACAGAGAACCTCGGAGTTAAGGACAGAAGAATTGGGCAAGTTCAGGGCATAGTTCTCCACAGAGCAGATAACATAAAAAAGTAGAATTACCCCACAGAGCAGCTTTTAAAAGCGAAATCACAGAGCAGAGGATAGAATAATTGATCTTACCTGGCAAGGTGCACATATACAGTGCCTTGGAAAAGTATTGATACTACTTGAAATTTTCTCCATGTTGTCATGTTCCACCAAAAAAACGTAAAAAATATTTTGGGGAATTTATGTGATAGACCACACAAATTGGCACACAATTGTGGAGTCGAAGGAAAATGATAAACGCTTTTCAATTTTTTTTTACAAATATCTGAAAATTAGGGCGTGCATTTGTATTCAGCCCCCTTTACCCCGATACCCCTAACTAAAATCTAGTGGAACCAATTTCCTTCAGAAGTCACCTAATTAGTAAATAGAGTCCATCTGTGTTTAATTTAATCTCAGTATAAATACAGCTTTTCTGTTAAGCTCTCAGAGGTTTGTTATTGAGAACCTTAGTGAACAAACAGCATCATGAAGGCCAAGGCTGGTCAGGGATAAAGTTGTGGAGAAGTTTATGCAGGGTTAGGTTATTTAAAAAAAATCCCAAGCTTTGAGCATCTCAAGGAGCACTGTTCAATCCATCATCCGAAAATGAAAAGAGTATGGCATAACTGCAAAACTACCAAGACATGGCCGTCCACCTAAACTGACAGGCCAGGCAAGGAGAGCATTCATCAGAGAAGCAGCCAAGAGGCTCATGGTAACTCTGGAGGGGCTGCAGAGGTCCACATTTCAGGTGGGAGAATATGTCCAACTATTAGTCGTGCACTCAACAAATCTGGCCTTTATGGAAGAGTGGAAGAGTGGCAATAAGAAAGCCATTGTTGAAAGAAAACAGTTTGCGAGAAGCCATGTGGGGGACACAGCAAAAATGTAGAAGATGGAGCTCTGGTCAGATGAGACCAAAATTTTACTTTTTGGCCTAAAAGCAAAACGCTATGTGTGGTGGAAAACTGACACTGCACATCACCCTGAACACACCATCCCTACCGTGAAACATGGTGGTGGCAGCATCATGGTGTGCTTTTCTTCAGCAGGGACAGGGAGGCTGGTCAGAGTTGATGGAAGACGAATGGAACCAAAAACAGGGAAATCTTAGAAGAAAAACTGTTAGTCTGCAAAAGATGTGAGACTGGGTGGAGGTTCACCTTCCAGCAGGACAACGACCCTAAACATACAGCCAAAGATAAAATGCTTAGATCAAATCATATTCATGTGTTAGAATGGCCCAGTTAAAGTCTAAACCTAAATCCAATTGAGAATCTGTGGCAAGACTTAAAAATTGCTGTTTACAGACGCTCTCCATCCAATCTGACAGAGCTTGAGCTATTAGAATGGCTCTCTAGATGTGCAAAGCTGGTAGAGACATACCCAAAAAGTCTTGCAGCTGTAATTGCAGAGAAAGGTGGTTCTACAAAGTTTGACTCAGGGCGGCTGAATGCAAATGCACGCCACACTTTTCAGATATTTTTTTAGCAAAAAATATTTTGAAAACCATTTTTTCATTTTCCTTCCACTTCACAATTATGTGCTACTTTATTTTTTTAAATTTTTGGTTGTAACATGACAAAATGTGGAAAATTGCAAGGGGTATGAATACTTTTTCAAGGCACTGTAGGAATAGCTACCAAGGGGTTACATAGTTACATAGTAGGTGAGGTTGAAAAAAGCTAGAAGTCCATCAAGTCCAACCTATGTGTGTGATTATATGTCAGTATTACACTGTATATCCCTGTATGTTGTGGTCGCTCAGGTGCTTATCTAATAGTTTTTTTTTTAAACTATCGATGCTCCCTGCTGAGACCACCACCTGTGGAAGGGAATTCCACATCCTTGCCGCTCGAACAGTAAAAAATCCTCTATGTAGTTTAAGGTTAAACCTCTTTTCTTCTAATTTTAATGAGTGGCCACCTGACTTGTTAAACTCCCTTATGCAATTTTTTTTTATCTCTATTGTGGGGTGACCAGTATGGTATCTGTATATTGAAATCATATCCGCTCTCAAGCGTCTCTTCTCCAGAAAGAATAAGTTCAGTGCTCGCAACCTTTCCTCATAACTAATATCCTCCAGACCCTTTATTAGCTTTGTTGCCCTTCTTTGTACTCGCTCTATTTCCACTACATCCTTCCTGAGGACCGGTGCCCAGAACTGGACGGCCAGACCAGAGTCTTGTAGAGTGCGAGAATTATCACTAGTGTATAGTTTGCATTCATATTTATGCCACCCAAATGCATTATTTTACATTTTGCCCACCCCATTCATTTGTTCAGATCTTTTTGCAAGGTTTCCACATCCTGCGGATAAGTTATTGCCCTGCTTAGCTTAGTATTGTCCCCAAATACAGAGATTGAACTGTTTACCCCATCCTCCAGGTCGTTTATGAATAAATGAAATAGGATTGGTCCCAGCACAGAACCCTGGGGGACCCCACTACCCACCCCTGACCATTCCTAGTACTTCCCCTTTATCACCACCCTCAGAACTCACCTTTGTATCCAGGTTTCAATTAATGTACTCACCTATGGCTCATGCCAACAGGCCTTATTTTGTTCAGTAAAGTTTTATGGGGAATTGTGTCAAATGCTTTTGCAAAATCCAGATACACCACGTCTACGGGCCTTCCTTTATCTAGATGGCAACTCACCTCCTCATAGAAGGTTAATAGATTGGTTTGGCAAGAATGATTCTTCATGAATCCATGAGAGGAGGGGGTGGCTGACAGAGGAGGGGATGGCTGACAGATGAGGGGAGGGTGGCTGACAGGGAAGAAGGGGTCTGACAGAGGAGGGGGCGGCTGACAGAGGAGGGGATGGCTGACAGATGAAGGGGTGGCTGACAGAGAGGAGGGGGCTGACAGAGAGGAGGGGGGCTGACAAAGGGGGTGATTGACAGGAAGGGGGCTGACAGAGCAGATGAGAGTGACACACAGCATGAAGCAGGACTCCGGGAGCAAGCAGGCGCGATTATCCACAATACAGCACTGCCTCCACATGTGACCGGCTCCGCCGGGTCAATCACAGACCCTCATGTCTGCCGCCCCGCCCATGATCAGTTCGGCCAATCACAGGGCATCAACTGGGCTCAGACGCACTGATGTTTCAGCACTGTGTGACAGTGATAGTGGGCACGGGATGCACGGCGCCTCTCTAGTTGTTGCGGCCAGAGATCCGCTGCCACTGGCCACAGGACGGTGGTATGTAATTCTGGCAGGTGGAAACCCGGGCACAGAACCCTGACTGTCCAGGTCAAAACCCAATTGCCAGCCAATCATGAGAGCCGTTGAACCAGGTCTCTGAAATTCCCACAAAATCCAAATCCTCCTCGTACAACAGTATCTCTAGTTCACCTATCTTGTCCACCAGGCTCCTGGCATTGGTGAACATGCCACGCAGTTTAGACTGGTCGCATACTATCCTCTTATTGGGTGTTCTGAGATTGCAACTAAGACTTGTTATTATACTTACCTTGGGTTTATGTGCTTTAGTCAACCTACCACTAATGCCCCCAATACTACTCTCTGGAATATGTTCCGCACTGACTATCTCTACCTCTGGACCCCCCCCCCCCCCCCCGTTGCCTAGTTTAAAAACCCCTCTAACTTTTTGGCCAGCTTCACTCCCAGCCAATCTGCACCTTCCTCATTTAGGTACAGTCCGTCCCTTCAGGAACCCAAACCCCTCCTTACTACACCAGCTCCTCAGCCACTTGTTTACTTCCCTAATCTCCCTCTTCCTTTCTGGTGTGGCTCGGGGCACCGGTAGTATTCCTGAGAATACTACCTTGGAGGTCCTTTTCCTGAATTTAGCGCCAAGGCTCTAAAATCGTTCTTTAGGACACTCCATCTGCCTCTGACTTTGTCATTGGTGGCCAACGTGCACCATGACAGCCGGGTCTTCCCCAGCCCCTCCCAGTAATCTGTCCACCAGATCCATGATGTGCCGAACCCAAGCGCCTGGTAGACAACATACATTTGGCGCTTCAGGCATTTGTTACAGATTGCCCTCTATTTCATTCTAAGAATTGAGTCCCCTACCGGCAGAATCTGTCTTTCCTTTCCCTTTGCTCCCCCCCCCCCCACTCTCACTCAGGGGCGGATCCAGAGTCTAATCTCGGGAGGGGCACTGCTATAAAATATGTTTTTGGGGGGCAATTTATATGGGAAATGGCTGGTATTGGCGCTTCAATCATTACGGCACCATGGTTGTTATGGTGTCAGGATGATTGAAGCGCATTATTTCTATTAATACATTGTAATATAAAATTAAATGGTTCAACTCACCATATTGCAGAATCAGTGGGAGCCCTGAGGATGTCACTTGCCATGTCGCCTGCCACCAAATGTGGATTGTCACTTGTCACCAAATGCGGATTGTTACTTGCCACGTCACCTGCCACACATTGCGGATTGTCACTTGCCACGTAGCCTGCCACACATTGCAGATTGCCACTTGCCACGTCACCTGCCACACATTGCGGATTGTGACTTGCCACGTCACCTGCCACACATTGCGGATTGTCACTTGCCACGTCGCCTGCCACCAGATGCGGATTGCCACGTAGCCTGCCACACATTGCGGATTGCCACTTGCCACGTCACCTGCCACACATTGCGGATTGTCACTTGCCACGTTGCCTGCCACACATTGCGGATTGTCACTTGCCACGTAGCCTGCCACACATTGCGGATTGTCACTTGCCACGTCACCTGCCACATATTGCGGATTGTCACTTGCCACGTTGCCTGCCACACATTGCGGATTGCCACTTGCCACGTCACCTGCCACACATTGCGGATTGTCACTTGCCACGTAGCCTGCCACACATTGCGGATTGTCACTTGCCACGTCACCTGCCACACATTGCGGATTGTCACTTGCCACGTCACCTGCCACACATTGTGGATTGCCACTTGCCACGTAGTCTGCCACACATTGTGGATTGCCACTTGCCACGTAGTCTGCCACACATTGTGGATTGTTACTTGCCACGTCACCTGCCACACATTGCGGATTGTCACTTGCCACGTCACCTGCCACACATTGCGGATTGCCACTTGCCACGTAGCCTGCCACACATTGCGGATTGTCACTTGCCACGTCACCTGCCACACATTGCAGATTGTCACTTGCCACGTCACCTGCTACACATTGCGGATTGTCACTTGCCACGTCACCTGCCACACATTGTGGATTGCCACTTGCCACGTAGTCTGCCACACATTGCGGATTGCCACTTGCCACGTAGCCTGCCACACATTGCGGATTGTCACCTACTGGTGGTCTTTTGTTGGGTCCCAGAGTGAAGATAGGCAGCAGAGAGATGATGCAATCTCTCTGCTGCACACAGCTTCCTACACAGTGAAGGCGGAACTGGAGGGATGCAGGGCAGTGAGAGATGATGTCATCTCCCTGCTCCCCTGCCTGCTGGCTTCCTGATTGGCCAGCAGACCCTCCTAAGCCGACCAGCTGCCCCCCCCCCTCACCCGTCCACTCAGCGCGGGTACCCGCGAAACCGACCGCGATTGGACCCGCGGAACCGGCCGCGGGTACCCGCGGAACCGGCCGCGATTGGACCCGCGGAACCGGCCCGCGGGTACCCGCGGAACCGGCCGCGATTGGACCCGCGGAACCGGCCGCGGGTACCCGCGGAACCAGCCGCGATTGGACTCACGGAACCGGCCCGCGGGTACCCGCGGAACCGGCCGCGATTGGACCCGCGGAACCAGCCGTGCTGTCATCAGCTGGCGGTATTCTCGGAGGGGGCAATTGACCCGTTGCCCCCCCCCTGGATCCGCCCCTGCTCTCACTGCAGGAGTTCTTCCGCCAACTAGGAGAGTCCCTCAGCTCCAGCAGTGCTGGTCCCTGACTGGTTTTACCAATGTCACTCAATGGAGCGTACTTATTGGGATGCCCCAGGTCGGCCTCGCTGGCACTTCCCCCTCTACCCTTCCTGACTCTCACCCATCTACTCTTTTCTAGTGCCTGCACTTCTTTGTCTCTACTTGCCTCTGTGCTGGCCCCTGCCGGCACCTGCTGGGTACGTTCCCGTCTCTCCTTTAGTATGGAGGGTCTTCTCAGTGCTAACAGTTGCTTCCTCAGATTCAGAACCTGGGCTTCCAGGGAAACAATGTGCTTACATTTTGCACAGCAATATTTGCCTTCGATCAGATGATCAAGGAAGGCATACATGCCACAAGATGTACACCAAGTCGCATCTCCACACCCACCTGGCATCGTACCTACTAATTTAATGAGGATTGAGGGTTCCTGATGTATAATCTCCCCACCTCTCCACTGGCATATTGCTACCTAGCAAACTCACAGACAATCACAGACCAGCCACATGGGACAAAATGCGTGACTTCATGTGGATTGATGGGTCCACACTGGAAAGATGCTGTTGTCCAGCAACCACCTGAGACACACGTATATGGGAGTGGTATCAACCCAGCTCACATCACTGGGAAGATGGAAGGGGAAGCAGAAAGGAGGTAAAAAAACACAATAAGTATAGTATGAACACCAGTCCAGGAATGTCCATCCTATGGTACAAAGCATTAGGGTTCGCTATCAGCATTTAGCCTGCACAGTAGCAGGTCTTGCCTAGCGTTACAAGTACACCTAGGATTTACCGCATCCATAGGCCTTACCTCAAAAGATTGGCATTAACATAAGGAGGATCTTCTATATGGTGTCCTGGAGCAATGGCCAAAAAAAGGGCACTGATGGACTTGATTATTCAACTTTTATTGACTATGCAATATTCAATATGCTGCTACAATCTCAATACAATTTTCTTAAAGTGCTAAACCCAGAACCCTGCATTCACTATATCTGGTCTCCCACAGTACACAGAACATGGAAATGCAATAGTTTTAGTAAAAAAAGAACGCTAAATACTTTTCCCCATCAGCCGTATACAGCAATATTGTGACTTATATCAGTGTCTGGTTAAAGCTTGTAGGAGGAGTTTTCATTCTCCCCTGGTTGCTCTATGAGGCTGCAGGACCCCTGACCCTTTGTCTGGATAGTGCTGATTGGCCCTGTGCCGATCACATGCACCTTTCCAAGAAAAAAAAAACTCTCTAGTAATACACACCAAACTGAGCATGTGCAGAGTGCCCCAAGTCTCTGTTCTATCAAGAGATGGTTTGGGGATTTTGGGAGAAGGGGAGAATCAGAGAAGACAGGATCAAACAGCCTTTTTACACAATTTAGAGGATTAACCCATTAGGTTCCACAGTGAGTATAACAAGCATACTTTACTGCATATACAGACTGATTTTACTGTTGTGGGTTTAGTAACACTTTAAGTGTAGGTTCACACATATGCGATCTCAGATATTGCATGTGATTCGCACTCGCACCGCAGGTGCCAATCACATGCGATATCTGTGCGATGTGAGTTCAGCCATACAGTTGTATGGCTGAACTTGCATTAGATTCGCAACAAAAAAAGTGCATGGGCTTCCCCCCCCCCCACACTGAAATCGCATCTCTCACACTGCCTGCGGGAGAGATGTGGGAACTGGCACTGAAATCACACTGGTTCCCGCATCGCACAAGTGTGAACCTAGGCTAAGCCCTTGTACACACGATCGGAGAATCTGTCGGAATGAGTCTTATCGGACCGTGTCGTCAGATAATCCGACTGTGTGTGGTATGCATCGGACTGATTCCGTCCGAATCTCAGTCCGACCCAATTTTCCAACATGTTGGAAATATTTCCCGACCAACTGGGCCGGACGGACCTAATCCGATCATGTGTAGAGCATTTTGATCGGACCAAGTGCCACGCATGCTCAGATCAAATTCCTACATCAAAGCTATTGGCTACTAGCCTGAATGTAGTCCCATCGTAACGAAATTACGTCATCACGTTCTGAAAGATCGGATTTTTCGCCAACTTGGCCCAACCGCGTGTAGGCAACAGTTTCGGAAACAATCCGTCGGACTAAATCCGACGGGCAAAATCCGACGGATTTGGTTGGCAAAATCTCCGTCCGTGTGTACGTGGGCTAAGACTTACTAAAACTTAATAAGAGGACAAACCTAAAAAATCTTTTCTATTAGCATTAAATCAGACAGGTCCTTAGGCTACATAGCTGATTGTAGGTCTAAAGGAGATTGTGCAATCACATTGTAGATTATATGTTCAGCCTTAGGGTGGCCCTGTGGCATCAGGGCACAAAGCTAACTCATTCTATGCTCACATGAGGTAGACCAAGAAATGGAACTTTGACATGACAGTTGCTCACGGGTATAACATGAAGCATGTTTCTCACTTTCGTATTGCAAAAACATAAGTGTTTGGCACATTATATCAGATTATGGGTTTTGCATTGTTTCATGTGTTTTTTTTTTTTTTCTCAGCAATTAGTAATGCATCAAAAGGCAACAAAAAGCATGCAAAAGTATTCAAAATACACTTTAAGAATACAAACGTGCAAACAAAGTACAAACCAGCAATGTGTTTATGGTAACAAATCAGCTGGTTGCTGGTCATGCAAACATAGGAGAATGTGTTACATTTTATAAAACCTTTACAATCTGTTTCCACCTTTGTTTATGTAACCAGAAGAAGTAAAGCTGAAACTACAACCACAAACCCATGAACCATGACCACAGGCAGCCTAGAAATGTGAATATGAAACTACTGCTGCATGTAGATTTTGCATACCACACCAGAACTGTCGCCTGGAAGATATCACAAGTAGGAGAAAAAATAGGAGATAAGCTAAAGCATTTTTTCTTTACCAATTAAGACCAAATTTTATTTAGAGTGAAACACGTCTCCAAATGACACTTGTGTTAATTAACATTAAAGGTAACTATAATGCTTTTGAGTCTGTGTGTATAAATACATATACAAACACACAATACTGTGCAAAAGTTTTAGGCAGGTGTGAAGAAATGCTGTAAAGTAAGAATATTTTCAAAAATATATATTTTAATTGTTTACATTTTACCAATTTACAAAATGCAAAGTGAGTGAACAGACGAGAAATCAAAATCAAATCAATATTTAGTATCAAATCTTCTAGGTACACACGGTGCTTACGCACACAGTTGTTGAAGGGACTTGGCAGGTAGGTTGTTCCAAACATCTTGGAGAACTAACCACAAATTTTCTGTGGATGTAGGCTGCCTCAAATCCAGTGGCTGCTGGTGTTTTTTTTTGGGGGGGTGGCAAAACCCCCCCCTGCTCGTCTGCCAATCTGGCACTTACCCCATCTAGCTGTCAGGTTGTGGGCATTGGCAGCGGGTATCAGCATCGGACAGTGGCTTGTGTGTCCTTTTCCCCATCACGGCGGCTATACGCCTCCTCCCCTCCTCCTAGGTGTCCATTAGGATCGCCTGTCCTTTCAGCCAATCGGGTGATAGGTCTCAAGATCCGCTTCCTGATTGGAGGAGGATCTGTGTTATAATAGCGAATATTCATTCGCTATCGTAACACACCTGAGTGGGCTCCTTTCGCATTCTCTGCACCCCAAGCCAACCCTATTTTGAAGCCTACTAGAGCCTCTGGCTGTAATCAGGTGCTTCAAAAAAACACCCATCCCACATTGGAATCCATGCATCTGGCATCCTGAAAGGGGCTAGACGCATGGATAGGGGGGCAGCCATGGACTGGGGGGGGGTGGCACCCATGTGCCCTTAATGGAAGGGCTGCACTTGCTCAAATCCTTCTCTCTTCTGTAACCCTAGACAGACTAGATGTTGAGATCAGGGCTCTGTGGTGGCCAAACCATCACTTACAGGACTCCTTGTTCTTCTTTATGCCAAAGACAGTTCATTAGCTACAATCACACGCCTCCCTGATGTCCCAGTCAATTTGAGATACTGAGCTCCAAACAGGCTTTTTTACAACAGTAGGTAAAAAGAAACTGGAAAGCGCATGAAAAAAAAAGTTGGTCACTGCTGGGAAGTGCCGATTTTTTTTTTCTCACTCATAAAGCAAGCTTTATTGTAGGGTTTTAAAAAATATTATTAATATAAGTAATATTAACGTGTATCTGTAACTCATTTATTATTTTTTTTTTTTTTAGGTTTTGGATAGAGCAGTAAGGGACAGCTCGATTCTCAGATCATTTTGCGGTTTGTGAGATTAAAAATATTTCTCATGGAAACCATAATTATGGGTCAGAAAGTGATGAAAAATACAAAATGTACTGTTCTCACTAGAAGAAGAGCTGGAGGGGGAATCTTCCAATGGGGGCACCTGGTGATAACTGTTTAAATGAGAATTTTTCACTTCCAGTATTCAAGGCTAAAAGGCGGTCATTACAAATGCACTTCATTTATGGATGGATACTTCCACTATCCTACATTTGTTAGATGGGATACACAAATGCATTGAATACTTCAATATCTTCCAAATTCCCATCGCACTACAAAAAGGTTATATTGCATATATCCGCAGTGACAAAAACAATGAGTGTGTATTGAACTTCATGAATGCACTCCTCAGATGTAGCTGGTGTAACACAGAGTAAGATCTACAGACAGTATCACTATAGAAGACAGCATATGTGTACAGAGAGCTTAGGCCACATGTAACTGATTGGCACGAGATGGACTTTTTTTTTCATAAATTCTCAATTAAAACAAACAAAACCCCCCCCCCCCCCCCCCAAAAAAAAAAAAAAAAAAAAAAAAAAAAAATTATATATATATATATATATATATATATATATATATATATATATATATATACACATACCGTATTTATCGGCGTATAACACGCACCCCAAGTTTAGGAGGGAATTTTAAAGAGGGATTCCACCAAAAAAAATAATATTAAAAGCCAGCAGCTATAAATACTACAGCTGCTGACTTTTAATAAATGGACACTCACCTGTCCCGGGTTCCAGCGATGCCGGCAGCCGAGGCAGATCGATCGCTCGGCTGCTGCAGTCACCATTCTAGGTGAGGGAATCAGGAAGTGAAGCGAATCGGCTTCACTTCCCGGTTCCCTACTGCGCATGTGCGAGCCGCGCCGCGCAATAGGAAATCTCCGCGCTGTCACTGGGACCCGTGTGTGTCCCAGCAGACAGCGCGGCAGGGCAGGAAATGGCGTAGACTCCCACGGGAGTCTATGCCCGGAAGTGGGTGAAAATACCTGTCTTTGACAGGTATCTCCACCACCCTCCCCCCTGAAAGGTGTCAATTGTGACACCGGAGGGGGGGAGGGATCCGATCAGCGGAGGTTCCACTTTAGGGTGGAATCCCGCTTTAAGGAAAAAAACTTTTAGGAGGGAAATCAACGAAAACAAATTTACATTTAAATGCCCATCAATGCAGCCTTATCAGTGTCCATCTGAAGCCTTATCAGTGTCATTTGCAACCTTGTCATGCAGCCTGTCCATCATTGCAGCCTTGTCATGCAGCATTTCCATCAGTGCAGCCTTGTCATTGCAGCCTGTCCGTCATGCAGCTTGTCCGTCATTGCAGCCTTGTGCATCGTTGTCCCCTCAGTGATGCCAGCTTTTGTTTTTAAAAATGGTACTCGGTGGCTTTTGGCCTCCTCGGCCGTACACGCCGGCTTTCGGTCGCTCTCGACCGAAGGCGTCCGAAAGACGCGAGAAGGGCCGAAGGCGGCTTAAAGCCGCCCAGAGCCAGAAAAAAATCGCGCAGAAATTGCGGAGGATCGGCGTATAACACGCACCCCCAATTTTCCCCTGATTTTAAGGGGGAAAAATTGCATGTTATACGCCGATAAATACGGTATATATATATATATATATATATATATATATATATATATTTATTTATTTATTTTTTCCCCACGAAAGTGAAGTTACCCTTTAAGTTAGTAGCTCAGACAACCAGATGTTTTGTTTGTGTTATACAATGGACCTTCTTGTACAAAGTCCTCATGCACTAAAACGGTTTACTGCATAGCTGGATAGAACTGCAAAACAAATCTGGGTATCCCTGTCTTGTGCATTCTTTACCACAGCCAATAATAGTCGAGTCTGACTCTCTTACTAAACATGTACAAAACATGGACACTTAATAACAATCCAACACTAATGGGCCCCCCCCCCCCAAAAAAAAAAAAAAAAACAGGCAGTAAGTGTACGTTTTTAGTTTTCTGTCAGCAGGCAGCTTTTTCACTCAGCAGCAGGCTCCTACTGACAGAAGACACTTGGTAGCAGATCAACCCACCGCTGCCCACTCTATTTACTGCATTACTGAATAATTCTGACCATTAAAACCTGACTTAGTTGTTGTGGAACTTGCAGTTCCACAACAACTAAGTCAGGTTTTAATGGTCAGAATTATTCAGTAATTATTCCATCATACCCCACCATCCATGCACTTATATGGTCAGCCAGGGAAATGCAATATTAGTACATGTTGCGCAACAGAGGAGCACATCTTCTCTAATTCTGTTTCTTACTGTTTGATCTTTTCCCTGACTTCAAGACAGGAGGAGACTATCTTTTTCACAGCAATTGTTGCTCAGAATCACTGTGGTAGCTGATTGAAACTCCCATTGTGTTGAATTCAACTTTTGCATTCCATCCCAAGAACAGCAGCATCCTGGAGATCACTGAACAAAAACTCTTTCAGCCTGTCTTTAACAAGAAAACATGAGCAAATTCTTGTTTGGCTCCATCTTTTCATGGATTGCAAACCTGTGTCACACTACAGCCTTGGGATTATGCATTTATTCTAGTTGCAAAATGATTCTTCGTTATCTAAATGCAAGTAAACACTGGTAAAGAAAGACTGATAAAAAGGTCCTGGTTTATGAACTATGGAGAAAAGGATTAAAGTGTTTCTAAAGGTAAAACGTTTTTTTACTTTAATGCAGAAAATTGCTTCCGTTATTAGGAACCTCCCAGCCCCCACTTATACTTACCTGAGCCTGACCTCGAGCCAGCACTGTGCCCAGAACTCTGGCTGTCTCCTTTATCTCTCCTCTCCCAGGACAGAGAGGCAGTGTTGGGTGCCATTGGCTCCTGCTGCTGTCAATCAAATCATCTGACAAGGGACATGGGAGAAGGGAGTGACCCACGCCACGATGTCTTTGTCTATGGACAAAGGCAGCGCAGAATGGAAATGAGCCTGCATAAGTACCTCATGGAAGGCCACTCGCCACAGAGGAGGAGGCGGGGGGGGGGGGGATAAAAAAAAAAGCCAGATAGGTCTGGCCAAAGGGTCAGGTCCCTGGCCTTTTCTCCAAGATTTGGTGTGGTTCCTGTCCTTGTCAGTCTTTCAGGAAAGAACACTGGCCCCCCTTTCCCCGGGGGGGGGGGGGGGTTAGTACTTCCTGAATGTAATAAGGTGGAAATGGTGGGAGTGGTGGGTGAGTCTTTCCTCCTGGGCTCTCCCTAAGCTCTCTAAGTTATATGCCTTCCTGGTAGGGATGGGGCTGCACTGGTCTGGCTGAGGTTGAAAGAAACCTGTGGTGTATGTGCCCCGTTTCTCGGCCTTTTGGCTAAGATCAAGTGTAGTATTGACTATAGCCTTTAGGGGTGTCTCTGCTTCACAGCTAGGATGCTGAGAACCACTGGTATCTATCCAAGCCATTTGGTCCTTGTGGAATCGTTGATTCAATTCAGCTTCACCTACTTGCTGCTATTAGGCAGAGGCTTATCGCGCACAGGGAACGAGTTTGCGATCCCCCCCCCCCCCACTCTGCATTACTACTTTCGGGCAGTAGACGCACGACAGCCTTTGTAAAGACTGCGAAAGAGTAAAGACGTTGAGGAACTAGAAGAAAGCCTTAAACAAAATCTAACTCCTCAATGATGGGGAAGAGCATCAAGATGAAGAAGAACCCTGCTCCAGCCACTTCGTCCGAAGCCCCCGATCAAGTCGCTGCCTCAACCACCACCTCTGCCCAGCTGGCGTCAACCTTCGGGAGACCAGCCAAGCCGTACCTGCCTGCAGACGGGCTCCTGGAGACAATCCTGGAGCATTAGATGAAGCAGACGGTCATACTGCAGCTTAAAGAGGTGGATGGAAGAGTACCTGACATGACCCTGGAGATCTTTGGAAAGAAGATGATCTTGGAGCAGGGGTTCAGCAAAGCGGAGACACGGTCTGTGCAGACCTTCACAAAAGGTATATTCTTTATCACTTCTGTATCTTTTCAGGTCTGCAGACAAAACAGGGAAATGGTGAAGACTTGAGGCCCAGAATCCCCTTTCTATCACTTTGTTGCGAACTGTCCCATACAACGGGATGAAAGGCGAGTGACGGTGGCCATAAGGAACCCCCATACCCAAGGAAAGGACACCTACCTCCAGAGGTTCTGCATCGTGACAAAGGACCTGGTCCAAATCCTTGATGCCAACAGCTTCTGGATAGGTAAGTGGTCTGTGTTATGCAGGCTAATGAGAGACCCTTCAGGGGACCTCCAGCACCTGCAGCCATGCTTCTCCCTGGGCTCCTCTGCAGTAATCCTATGCTACTTCAGCATCGGACATTGTGGAGACTGTTCCAGGCCTCCCTTCAGCCACTTGCAAAGTGATCTGGAGAAATGTGCCTTCGGAGACTCACCAACAATAACAAACATCTGGCACGGATGGCAATCCAAGGGTGGTTTCCGCTCAGGACATTCATGCATGCCAGAAACCTGTGCAGATACAGGCACTGCCCTTTTCGTATCACCCAGGAGGAAACTGCTTTGGATGTTTTCTGGGTGGTCCCCTTTGCACAGGACCTGTTGAGGGCCTTGGAACCCGAACTTAAAGACTTTGTGCCACAGACTGCCAACACACACTTCGGTGTGCTGAATGGAGTCTTTTGTGGAACTCATTCACAGAAGGATATTGACAGCACCTGGCGGGTGCTGTGTTGCTTTAAGGATGCTTTATGGTGTGCCAGAAAACGCCTCATCCACCAGCAGGAGAGGATGTCTATTAAGGACTGCCGCAGACTGGTCAACACTAGTCTGCTCAGAGACTATAACTTGATGGACTTTAAGCAGGAAGAGGAAGTCTGAAGACTTCGCCGCCCCCCCCCCCCCCCCGTGTATCCTTGGCAGTTCAATTAAGCTTCGGACCTGTGAACTCTTTTTCCCCCTCCTCTAGGTCCCCTTCTTACCCCTATCACACCCGTTGCCTGTTAAAATGCAATTTGACTAAAATGTTATAGGACTTGCTATCTAGTAACATACTTTTTTAATCAATGCTTTTGGGTAATGTGGCGTCATGCATGACGTGAGGTTTCAGAGTATCAGTACCCTGCACAACACGTTAGGCATCATACCGCAGGATGAATGTAATTTTTTTTGTATGCTTGGAACTGTATTGTTATGTAGTGTATTTATGCGCTGTGTTGCAGTACAGGGTGGAATGTACCCCATCATAGTATTTGTTTTTTGTATATTTTTATGCAAAATAAAGTATACATTTTCAATCAAAAAAGACAGTCCAGGGGTGCTGTAGTCTTACTGTGGTCACATTGAGTTATGGCACCAAGGTCATTGCACTTTGCATGCTTTTTTCCTGCACCTACCTCTAGGGCAGAGCCTTTTGGCTAGGACCAGGAGAAATTTTTTATTCCTATACAAAGGGCCGGCCATTTGATTGCACAATGGCATCTTTCACTTCCTATCTCCACTTCCTTCCCCCACTATATTTATTTAGTTATAGCCCGTTTGTCACTTTTTGTCTTTTTTTGTTGTACATGTTGTTCACATTTGACTGGCAGGGTGTAGGTCCTCGGGCCTGCCCTGAACATCTTGGGAGGGGGTGGACATAGCCTTCTGGCTTAGTTCGCCCTCTCTCATGGGGTCTCCCTTTAGGGGAGCCATACCTAGTACTTGGGTGGGTCTGTTTCAGCAGACCTTTCAAAGATCAGGATTTGTTCTTTGGAAGTACCTCAGTCCCCGTCTGGAGCCTAATTCCCCCGGGGGATCAGGGTTAAGGTCATTCTTCTTTGGAGGATCATATGTACACCCATTGCATGTTTTGCGTTTCACATTTATGTGTGCACTTTTTTTGGCACCGGTGGAGTTTTTGGAGTGTGTTCACACCACAGGATTAAAAAAAAAAAAAAAAAAAAAGGCCAGTTCACACCAGAACACCGTGAATGTTTCCCACACCACGTCCAAAATGCAATGCAGTTGTGATCTGCATCCGGCGTCAATGTTAATGACACACCAAATGAAGTTCGCAATTGCAATGCATGTGCTTTCACTGCACTGCATGGTACAGAAATACCATGCAATCCAGTTGCTGTGAGAGTTCACTATTTTTTGTGCGGTTCGGTGCAGGTTGAACCCATTCAAAATAAATAGGCTTAAATCACACCACACTTAACTGCATGTGAATACACGGAGCATTCCTGTATGATTCCTAGTGTGAACCAACCCTAAAAAAAAAAATATGCAGGTATGTATTAAAATAAAAAAAGAAGAAGGCACATTAATGTGACCCCTGTCTTTTTTGATGCTACTCCATCTAACAGTGCCTATGCATAGCAGCTGTTGTAAGTTCTATATTGCATGCTCTCTGTGGATGTGACAAGCTCTCCAGCGATCCCTAGATAGCAGCTGCGAAACCTGTGTAAAAATGTACTTTACTTTTTTACTGGCTGTGAGCAAAGCAGATAGAAAAAGATCCACAAATAACAGTGTAATACAATGCATAAAGCAATTTTTCCGAGGTGCTTAGCCTTCAGGCACTGGTACCTAGCTCTTACACATCTGCAGCTGTAAGTCCATGCATAGTTGTCTAGCATTTATTTAAGAATCTAAACTCTGCTTTTTACCAGTTCACTATTTTGCAGAAATGAGACTAGCATTCTGATTGTTTTCTAAAGACTGATCATACTTTCCAGAAAAGTCATCTCTTTCTGTTTCTGAAGCACGTCAGTTGGTCAACAATTAATATTTTATCTCTTTCCAGAAACCAGTATTTACTTGGATGACAGGGTAGCCTATTAAACATTAGGAAGACTGATTGGAGTGACAACACTGATTGTTCTGGATGCTTACAACTACATCAATCTTGTGTGAAAAGGTCTTCCGCCATATTGTTCCTATAGTTCATTACATTTCTGAGAGAGATTCACCCAGAAGCAAATATTCCCAGCATTGTTGTAAATTAATCATTCCAAGAGCAAATATCTTGCAGGCATAAGCACAGCGTTCTTAAGCTTTTTGGGATATAAAGCCTATAAGCATACTTGAGATGCAAATGATACAAAGATAGATTTTCAATATGGAAAAGAAAAATCAGTTAAGTGCCTGGTAACTTCTTTACTAGAAACCTGTCAGGACAGTATTGAGAGAAGTCTCCTCCCATCTACAAATAGGAAATACATTATCCACCATTATAAAAAACAGCAACATACCTCTTAGCCTCAGTGAAGCCAGCCATAGAGGAATCGAAATCTGGCAAGTTCAGCAATGACCTGCTGAATTGTGACCCATCTAGTATCTGGTATACTAGGTCCTTGTTGACTGGAAGTATTTTATGAGGAGTCTTACACTCTCTGTGCAGCATGGCAATCTCAAAGGGATATTTGGACCCTTAGGTCAGTACAGTAAATAATGAGGAATTCAGGAAAAACCTACACTCAAAAGATAAAATCTCAGGATGAGGAATGTGCCTGGCCCTAGTCACTACCTTTGCCTCTAGAGAATCAACTTTTGGGACTTTCTTGGTTTCTTGCTAAGACCATGGGACTTGTTGTAATACTGGTGTGAGTTGAGTTGTGTAGATCACTAAAGGAGACTGAGCCCGTAGCAGTAACAGAATAATCATTAATATTGACTTGTTATTCCAGTGTTTCTCAACCTTTTTTCAGTCAAGCCACTCCTTAAAATTATGGACAGTCTTGAGGCACCCTACAAAATTATGGACAGTCTTGAGGAGCCACATTCTAAAATGTAAAAGCTATTCTACTAGTTTTACATAATGCAGCAACATCAATACATGTAAGACACCCAGCATTAGAGGGGATTTATTCTTCCAAAGCAAAGGATGCATTAAGGTAAAAAAAAAAATGAGGGCTTACAACCCCTTTAAGTTAATCGGGCACCATACACTTCTAGAATGTAAAAGAACGTTTATTTCTCTTAATCTTTCATTGGGGGAAGAGAGGGTTAGGGCCAGGACACCCTTAGGTAGTTGCAAGATTGATTGGCAGACTCAGAGACTTCAATAGGAGGACAGCCATGCAGAGAAATGCCCCAGCAAGGCACCACATTTGCATGTGTAGGAAAGCTGTCTCCTATGGCAACAGTCTTTAACAGTTCCTTCACTTTCCCTACAATCTCTCCTTGTAGTTCTTCAATACACTAAGCTCCCGGTCTCTCACTAGACCCACTGATTCACTGAAGCCCTTGAGCTCCTTTTCAATCTTCACTGTGGTATCTTCCTGAAGCGTCACCCCGCTTCTTTGCTGGGTCCCTAGCTTGGCACTCTAGATACCTCCCCAGCTTCACCCACGCTGACCTACTCGGACCCTAGCTTGACACACAAGGCTGCTCTGCAAGCGTCACCTCTGCTGGCTGGCTCCCTGGCTTGATTCCCATTGAAGTTTCCAGATTCTTCACCGTCCCCCGTTTGTGAGAATACTGCTCCGATACTTGCTTCTGTTACTCACTGTGGTCCCCGGTAATAAGGCAGATAGTCCCTTACTGGCAACAGCTTCCCCTTTACCTCTGACCACGACAGGCTCCCTGGCTGGCAGAACCGTTACCCCTGGCTGGACTGCAAGCTGCAATCCCAACTCTGTGCTGCTCTCCCACCTCTGGACAGGCCCTCAGATAGCCCAGCAGCCAGATGTACCAGGGATAGGCCCCATTTCCTAGCTAGAAGCCCGGGCAATACGACAAGTCCACCCATACAGCTGTCAAGATGGCACAGAACATAGATCACCTGCCTCCACCCAAATATATAGGCTCTCCCAGCAGCCGAAAAAGACCCAAGAAAACCCTTGCCTATTGGCGGAGACACCCCATATACAGATAACCTGACCTTGAATTTCCCTTCGTATATCTAGTACAACCAAGCACCCTGTCAGCTAGTGGTAGAAGAGAAAAGTGCAAAAAGGCCAACATTCGGGAGAAATCAATAGCTCTCTAACAATCAACCAGGATAACTACTACTGGCAAGTAAATCTGTAAGAAGCAACCCTGCCTAAACTCCAGGGTGCTACCATTGTATAGAGCATAGACACTAGTCTAAATAGTATAGTGATATTGGGGAACACCGAAAAGGTGATAAGAGAGGGAAGGTCCCACAACCAGGATACAGTACTAACAAAAGCAGCCTAGAAAAAAAACCTGAAATGCAACCCTACTGTAAACTAGACCTTAAGGCTAGTTTACACTTGCTTCAAAACATGGCTTTGGACACACTTTTTTAAAGCTCTCTGAACGCCAGTCAAAGCCCCTGTCACTAGTTGCATAGTTACATAGTAGGCAAGGTTGAAAAAGTCCATCAAGTCCAACCTATGTGGGTGATTACATGCCAGTATTACATTGTATATCCCTGTATGTTGTGGTCGTTCAGGTGCTTATCTAATAGTTTCTTGAAACTATCAATGCCCCCCCACTGAGACCACTGCCTATGGAAAAGAATTCCACATTCTTGCTGCTCTTACAGTAAAGAACCCTCTACATAGTTTAAGGTTAAATCTCTTTTCTTCTCATTTTAATGAGTGGCCACGAGTCTTCTTAAACTCCCTTTTGCTAAAAAGTTTTATCCCTATTGTGGGGTCACCAGTATGGTATTTGTATATTGAAATCATATCCCCTCTCAAGCATCTCTTCTCCAGAGAGAATAAGTTCAGTGCTCGCAACCTTTCCTCATAACTAATATCCTCCAGACCCTTTATTAGCTAAATAAAATGGTTAGCTTACAGTCCTGTTTACACCTTACATTTGCTCTGCTTCAAAAACTATACCCCATGAAGCTTTAGCAGTGCTTTAGTGGACTAGAAGTCTATAACAAAGCTAGCTTGAAGCACCTAAAGCTTTTGAGAGGCTCTAGCCACTTGCTTACTGGGTACTTAAACCCCCCTCCTGCCCAGAACAATTTTCAGCTTTCAGTGCTGACGCACTTTGAATGACAACTGCGCGGTCATACAACACTGTACCAAAATTACGTTTTATGATTTTTTTCCCCACAAATAGAGCTTTATTTTGGTTTCTCTATTTGTGTGGGGGGGGGGGGGATCTGGGATTTTTATCTTTTGCTAAACAAAAAAAAAAGATGGAAAATTTTGAAAATAACATCACGGCGAGCACAGGCGCACGCGGTAACCAGGGCATTACAAAACTCTGCAAATTAGGGAATATTGGTTAGAATTATAGTCCTTAGCAGGAAGAACAGTGTGGGTATATAAACTAGTGATGATATGTGTATAGTATACACCCTGAAGCAGATGGTTCATTGGAAAAATCACCCAAAGACTTGGTAATTATTATATGGCTGCAGGCATAATCAGATGGCGGAGGCAAAGTCATAGAAAATGTCCAGAGTCATATCATGTCTGAATAATCCATCCTCGTGGTTCCCCGCCATCATATAATGATTACCAAGATGTCTTTATGGGATTTTTTCAATGGACCATCTGCTTCAGGGTGTATACTATATACATACCATCGTCTATATGCCCGCACACTGGTCCCTTCCTTCTAAGGACTATAATTCTAACCAATATTCCCTAATTGGCAGAGTTTTGTAATGCCCTGGTTACCTCGTGCTCCCATGCTCACCCATGATGTTCTTATGTGACACCCCATTGTGGCTGCATGCTCGCTATGTATGACTCTTGGGTGATTATCCCTTCTGTAAATCTACTGAAGAAGCATGTAAACCACAAAATATGTTGAGAAACTGACAGTCACCACCCACACCATCCCGCAAGCAACTTTCTATTCAGAGGTGGCTCCCCTGGCGGGGATGTAGGAAGCGTATAGTGGGGATTTTCTATGTTTTCTCATACACTGTGTTCATACAATCTGAATAGCCACATGTACAGTTTCAGCCTTGACCTTCAGCAATATGTCTACCTGTGGTCAGGCTTTGGGCTTGTACTTTGAACTACTATTTTGCTATACCATCTACTTGCTTCCTTCCCTATCAGCTTGTTGGTTGCTACAAGTGAGGAAAATCTGAGGTCAACAACTTTTGACTGTCAAGCAGAGTATCCAAAATCCTCACATGGGGGTCCCTATATTGAGCAATCCTTAGACCTCAAGCATCAGTGCAAGCCAAACACTTAGTTGGCGACACAAGAGTTCAACCTAAATCCAGATAGGCTAAGCTTTCTTTATTTACTCAAGAAATCATGTATATTCTATTAAAGCGTTCTGGACAATTGGTCTTCTGTAGAGACTTTCACACTACAAATCATTAAAAAGAACTGGTAGTGTGCCACCTTTTCTTTTGTGCTTCAATAGGCCATGGTTATGAAACAGGCACATAAGAGAGCTGTGTATCATTGCTGAAACTGGCATTTCACAAAGTTTGATAAAGCTTTTCTTTTTGATTTCTGTGGGTCAATAGAATTGTTCCAATAGAATTGATTGGTTGCAGAGGTGTCCTCATAACTACCCGCATATGCATCACTAAACTACTTAATAACTCTAAGTCCTATTAAATTGCATCTGCAGTGGGGATTGCTATCCCCATTGATATACTGTCTATCCCACATTTTGGGAAACACTACACTACCATAATATTTTAAATCATACTTAAATCTCTTAGCCCTTGTACACACTTTCGGACATTCCGATGGAAAATGTCTGATCGGACTGTGTTGTCAGATAATCTGACCGTGTGTGGACTTCATCTGACTTTTTCCGTTGGAATGTCCGACCAACAAAGTTTGAGAGCTGGATATAAAATTTTCCCACAACATGATCCAATCGACTTTGTCCGATCGTTTGTAGAGAATTCTGATCGGACAAAGTGCCACGCATGCTCAGATCAAATTCCTAGACCAAAGCTATTGGCTACTAGCCTGAACGTAGTCCCGTCGTAATGAAATAACGTCATCACGTTCTGAACGATCGGATTTTCCGACAACTTTGTCTGACCGTGTGTATGCAACACCAGTTTTGGACAAAATCCGTCAGAAAAAATCCGAAGGATTTTGTTGTCGGAATGTCCGACCGTGTGTATAAGGGCTTACAGTTTTGTTGCAAAGCGAGCAAACTGTAGAAAAATGCAGGCCTCGTTTACATTTCCAAATGTGTAAAGAATTTCTGATTTTACAAGTTATCAAAATTAGAGTTACAGATAACCCTAAAGTTATGCATTTTGTGAGTACTCAACGTAATGTATTACTCTTATAGGTTTAAATACAATACTGTACAGTGAATGCGTCATTCAGAATTCAAAACAATGCAGTGCTTTGTCTAAACATGATCTTCAAACTGGTAGTTAATCCGAAGGTCACTGAATATATTAATGTTAAACTAGCCCTAGATCCCAAGGCAACAGCTCAAAACATGGTATTGAAACAAGCAGTTTTAATAAATCACCAATAAGCAGAAATAAGATTGCATCTTCCAAAGCTTTTCGCACAGATTCCATCCTCTTTGTTACCATAATACAAATATATTACTGAACTATCAGGAGGTGAGAATGCATGTTAACTAGTGGGAGACCTGGGCAGACAGAACGGCAGGAATTTATGCTCTTCCTGTCTGAATGTGCGCACAGTGGGAATCACGTATAAACAGGTTAAACATAAACACTATCAGCTGTTTAACATGCCTGTTTTTTAAAAAGTTCTTTGCAAAAAAATTTAAACTTGATAGGCTGACGCAAAAATAATTACAAAGTTGGTTAGATTGCGAATTTTCTCACGTGCTGAGAGGCGTTCTGTTGTTTTTCAGGCGAATTTCAGATTCGAGGTATATTTTTCAAGGCAATGCTTAGGCACAATTAATATTTTAGAGGTTCCAAAAGCATTGAAAATCTTAATTTTTTTAATTCAAGTCCACATTAATAAAGCAGAATTAAATAAACTAAATTCTAAATAGCTCATTATTTGAGCAGTTTGCAAATCTTATCTGATAAATTAGGCTTGCAAGATTGCAATGGAGTATTTAAAATGGAACGTCACCCAAATGGAGAAATTACACCCCCCCCCAATATTTGGAATGTTTTTTTGGGGGGAGCGGATGACGGATTTTGACTGGTACCCCTCCTCACTATGGGATTTCCCCGTAGGCTCTTGGGATGCGTCACAGGTTCCAGGAGATTGCGTCACCATTTATGGGGCTTGCGCATGCACAATAGGCAGTCGGCTGTGAAGCTGCAAGTGGTGACAATCAGCTGCCCACAGTTAAGAGGCTGGCACCTGGACCCGAAGAGCCAGGTGGGGTGAGGACATCGCTGCATCCTGGGACAGGAAAGTGTTTTTTAAAAGTCAGCAGCTGCAGTATTTACAGCTGCTGACTTGTTTACAGGTTGAAGATCCTCTTTGATAAAAGTGGAGGAAATTAGATTTTCTGCATTGCTATAGCAACTTTGAATATTGTTTTCATTTTTGAACCTGAACTAGTATAATGATCAAATCTGATTGCCATGGTCATCACACATGCATCCCCCTCCCTATAGGATGTACCTGTGACTGGTAGGTTACACCAACATTAAAGATTTCACATTACAATAAGCAACTAATATGATAAGTTATTGTAGGCACTTTTGAGTCCCAAAATAATTTATTTGCAGTGATATTCTTAACTGATCAGTGATTAAAGTTATTTTATTCTGATATCCTTGCTGCCTCTAAGCATAAGAAGTAACAGTTTTGTGAAACTTTGTTTTATTGGACTGACTACATCTTCTCAACATCCTAGCCTTCAGAACTGTTAACCTAGCAGAGGGGCTCTATATCCCAATAACCTGGAGCACAAGCCATTCGTGTTGGAGTATGCTTGTGTTTGCTTGTTACTAGAGGGTATCATCCTCTGTCCCACAGGTTGGAGTGGAGGTCCCATCAAGTGCCAGACTGGCAATCATAGCAATTTTGTTCTTTTCTTTGTTTATTTTTCTGTCCTCCCTCTTTTTTTCTATTCTTAAGATTAGCTCATACCTCAGTTGATGAACTTTACAATTGCTTAAAGAATATGCATGCATTCGATATCCCTACATCCTTCAGGGAAGTGATATTATACTGGAATCACACAACATATTCCATGGAACTTAAAGGCGTTGCAAACCCTTGTTTACAAACATGCCTATACTTTCCTGCTTTGTGCAATCGTTCTTCACAAACCAGCCTGATTCTCTTCTTCTGGGGTCCCCCGCTGGTGCTCCAGGCCCCTCCTCTTAATCAGGTGCCACCATGGAAAGCCGCTTTCCCTGGGGGCACCAGCGCGGGCTCGCTCCCGAGTCCCGCTGCTGTGTCTATTGACACAGGCATCAGGACTCAGCGTCACTGATGTCACTGGATTTGATGGCAATGGGTGCCAATGGCTTCTGCTGTCATCAATCTAAGGATAGAGAAAGTGGCTGCAGCCACTGCGCTCGCGCACATCGCTTCATCAGATACAGGTAAGGGGGGGGGGGGGTGCAGCACAGAAGTTTTTGCACCTTAATGCATAGAATGCATTAAGGTGAAAAAACTTGAGCCTTTACAACCACTTTAACCACTTCAGCCCCGGACCATTTTGCTGGTCAAAGACCAGACCACTTTTTGCGATTCGGCACTGCGTCGCTTTAACTGACAATTGCGCGGTCATGCGACGTGGCTCCCAAACAAAATTGACGTCCTTTTTTTCCCACAAATAGAGCTTTCTTTTGGTGGTATTTGATCACCCCTGCAGGTTTTATTTTTTGCGCTATAAACAAAAATAGAGCGACAATTTTGAAAAAAATGCATTATTTTTTACTTTTTGTTATAATAAATATCCCCCAAAAATATATATAAAAAAAAAATTTTCCCTCAGTTTAGGCCGATACGTATTCTTCTACATATTTTTGAGCCTAGATCATTAACCTAACCAAAATACAGAAAACATATGAAAAAAAATATTATTATTATTATTATATTATTATTAAACGCGATTTATATATGATTTAAAAATCACCATGTAGCCCCCTAAAGACACTACTGTGGATGTTATATTCCATTGAAAAGGCTGCTTGTATGTGACCTCCATGTTCTTTGAAGGCCTCTGCAAGAGGAATTGTCCGATTTAGAGATGAGAATTAGCAGATATCTAGTCTCTAAACAGAATACAGTTGGCATGCTTACAAGAAAGAGACATGCTTGACAGGTGTGGAAAATTTGTGCTGCTTGCAGATAGAAAATTCAAGATGTTTTAACCTTTTAATTTACAAAGCCTGTATAGCAAATATGTACTATATTTGAATTAATCTATATTTTTTCCTATTCGTTAGTAACAGCAGTAAAGATAGTACTGTTACCCTTCACTCCCTGTCAGAAATTTCTCCTTGGATTCTTCCAGACACGGGATCTTATTTCTCAGGGACCGGTTCCTCACCCGTGAATTTGCAGTTCGGTTTCTGAAGAAGAGATCTTAATTAAAGGGTTTCAGAGTTTGACAGTTAACAAAACTATAATAGTAGAAAACCAGTCACAAGAGCCATTTATGGAAAAGTCTGGAAAACATTTACTACTTAGCTAAGTAAAGACAAGAATTTTGATTCTGACATCCCTACTGTTTGAAAAATGTTTTGGTCTGGCCATTAGCACATTGAAGGTGCAAATAGTGGCACTCAGTTTGTACTTTCAGAGCCCTTTTGCTGGAAGATGCCATTGTAAACAGCATTTCCCCGTTCTGCCTAGCAACTAGTGACGCTGATCTCTGCTCCATGCGATTGGAGCAGAGATCAGTGTTCACTAAATTAAAGCCCAGCCCCCCACAGTTAGTAACACACCCCTAGGAACACTTAACCCCTACACTGCCACCCACTGGTTAACCCCTTCACTGCCAGTGTCATTTACACAGGAATCACTGCATTTATGTAGCAGTGATTTCTGTATATTTTGCCATGTGCAAAATTAAATTGCAAAATATAAACAAATGACAGTCCACTTGTAAAGTGTCAAAAAAGTTCCAATGCTGAATCATGGTGTAATCCCTGTGAACTGTGGTGAGCAATCCTAGACACTTGAGTAAATCAGCACTGTGAAGATTATGCACCACCGCAGGGGGTTACAAATGCTTGCTTACCAGATCTCGTGGACCCAGCAATGCTGGATCATAAAAGGCTCATATATATATATATATATATCTATATACAAAAACAGGAATGCTTCAGTAGCAGTTTCCACAGGAACATTCCAAATGGAAACTTCCAGGGGCAACAGTTCCACCATTACAGTCTTGTAACCTCTCTTTTAGTTGCATATGGGATTTGAACTCATGGCTTGAACCTTTGAAGGTAGCAGGTACAGAAAATACATTTATTAATGTTTGATTAAATACAATAATGTTTTGCATTTCATGTATTAATATTATAGTAACAACCATGCTCATGCTGATGTGGCATTGGCTAATAGGCGGTCGCATCTTTTCAGCATATGCTGCTGAGTACAATGCAAGCTTTCAGTAGATGATACATCTGTGTGATTTACAGCCATTTGAGCACAATTATATTGAGAACATACATTTACTAGTGTTTGATGGTGGGACTACTTTATATTCTAGGTATAATAGTACTCAGCACAGTGACTTAGGCCCCTTTCACACTTGTGTGACCTGAAAGTCGCACAATTTTGATGCTACTTTAAGCAATGCCTGTGTAATCTTGAGGTCTATGGACGCAGGAGTCACAGGGAAAGTCGCACAATTTTGCCACGATTTTGTGTTGGAAATTTTGCAGCGATTTCAGGGAATACCTGAGTAAACTTGAGGTCTATGGACCTCAACTCGCATCAAAGTCGAACCAAAGTAGTACAGGGACTACTTTGAAGTCAGTGTGACTTTAAGTCGCACAGATATGAATGGTACTCATTGAAAATCATGGGGTATGACTTGTCATGTGACTCTGATTTCCAAAGTTGCAGGAAAAGTTGCACAAGTGTGAAACAGGCCTAAACATGACCTTGTGAGTGATTTCAGAGACATCAGTGCAGTTTCCTACACAAATGTCTAGTGAAATCGCATAGGTTCCAACTGTCCCCGATTTGGAACTAAGTCCCTCGGTCCCTCTTTCTTCCTCATTTGTCCCTCATTTTGTTCTGATCTATATAGTTGTATATAAAATGCACTTTTTATCTTTCAAAAAGGGTTTACCAGCACTAAACTTTTCATCTAATTTCTAAATTGGCTGGAAATTTACAAAGCAATCTAAAGGAATATATTATTGGTAAAAAAAGCACTTGGGGGTTTAACTAATAATTTTTTTATTTCTTTGGAGTAATTCTCCTTTAAGGAGGTGTTTTAGGGGGTGTGTCCTATGCCTACACTTTTGCTAATAGGTGACCCTTATACCCATCTCAGAAAGTTGGGAGGTAAGAAATCGCCCCCTGCAGTCGCCCAAAGTAGTGCAGGAACCTGTGCAGCATCGCACCAATTCGGACAGTTCTATTGCTGTCAATAGGCGCCGATTTGGCCTGCAATTTGACATGTCAATTCAGAGCTATGTGAACATGGGTGAAGTTGCATAGATATGAATGAAAATAATGGAGGGCAACTTTTTATGCAACGCTGAGGTCCAAAGCTGCATAAAAAGTCACCAAAGCGTGAAAGTAACTTAATGAGATTAATTGATAACACCTTTGAATTAGGCCCTATTTGCACTTGTGTGACCTTAAAATTGCACAACTTTTCCGTAACTTGAAGCAATGCATGGGTAATCTTGTGGTGTATGGACCTCAACTCGCATCAAAGCCAAACCAAAGTAGTGCAGGGACGAATTTGCCCCACTTTCAGGATGCACAAGTGACAATAGGTGCCAAATTCAAAGGTGTTATCCATGAATCTCATTCACACTGCTGCGACCTAAAAGTCACACTATTTTGCTGCAACTTTGCTGCTGCAACTTGGCCCCAACTTCTGGGAATGCCTATGTAATATAGCAACCCATGTACCTCAAGTTGCATGAAAGTCCCACCAAAGTAGTACAGAGACTACTTTAAAGTTGGTATGACTTGAAGTAGCACAGATATGAATGGTTATCATTGAGAATCATGGGGTACAACTTGTCATACAACTCGGCGGTCCAAATTTGCTGGAAAAGTCACCCAAAGTGTGAAACCATATTATATATATATATATATATATATATATATATATATATATTTATTTATTTTTTTAACAAAAGGAGCTCTCATTTATGTTTGCATAGTCCTTACTGATTTACATCAGTAGAACAAATGCACAAAGTGACGTGTGCACATGGGCCAAAAGCAAATGTGTGGTGATGCCAAATAAATCAATGAACCCCACCCACACCAAATTCAACTACCATATCCACTCCCACACTGAGTAAGCACAAGTACATATCCTACACTTACCCAGCAAATGAGCAGCACCTCCTATTTTCTAAAGAGGGACCTTACCATGTCCATCTCTTTTGATCGCAACCACGATTAGTATTTTTCATTTATTTGCAGATATGCAAATCTGTATTTCTACATAGGCAAACTTAAGGGAGTTTAATAAGAAATGGTGTCCCTGGGATTGCAGCAGGTGAAAGACAAAGGCCCAGTTTGAGCCCTGGTTCACACTTACAGCGGGAGGAAATTGTGCAGGGGGAATTTCAGAGACATCTGTGCAGGTTTCTGTACAGATGTCAATGGAAATCGCACCCCAAAGTTGCCAAAAGTAGTACAGAAACTACTTTTGGAAATTGCAGCGCTGCACCAATACATGTCAAATCACAGCAATGTGAACCAGGGCTGACACATATAACAATGTCTATCCACCAACTGACTTCATTACCTGCAATTTTTCACAGCTGTTATATACAAAGACTCCACCTAAACACCTTTATTATTTACTTGCAGGTGTGCTGAAGAGATTAGTTTTTGTGGTGCACAATTATATCTTATAATTTCAATGGGTATTGTGGTAGTGTAGTACACCACCAGTGTATGGACCAGGATTCTCAACCAGGCAGGTTGAGGGGCTCCAGTTTATTTGAGAGGAAACGGGCTTTTCAGTTTCCTCATTATTTACTAAATTCCACTTTGGGACCTGGAGCACAGGGATTTTGTAGCGATCTGGGTGGGATGAAATCCCCAGTCCTGGGTCCGGGTTTTGTGATCCACCAGCATACTGACTGGTCAGGTGTGTGCTGAGCTATTTGTAGATACCTGACCATGGTTCTGGGCTCCACCTTCCTGAGAAGTCCAGGCTTGCAAGGGAGAAGGCAGGGACCCAAGCCTGAGGGTCAGAGCAGCAAGTGGCTGTAACCTATATGGACTGACAAGGGAACGGTCTGTGGTAAACACACAAAGGCCTAATCCACATGACTGTATGTACAGTATAAGCCAGGAGGCTCGGTATTTTCCGTTTGTGATTATTATTGTGAAGTTGAAACCCCTGCGTGGGAATTCTGAATGGACTGTTCCTTTCTTGTGTTTAATAAAAGTGGGCCAAAAAAAAACTAACTGGCACAACTGCCGTGGACTCTGCTCTCTGGTAAGCGCTACACTTGAGCTAAACAACCCCCAATGTTACAGTATAAGTAAGATTTTGCACGTTGCCAAAACCACCATTCCAAAAACTAATTAAAAAGAAGAAAGAGAAGAGAAAAAACAACAAGACCAATAAAGATACTTTTATTTTTCCAGCAGGAACATAATTATGTAAAAATTATATATATATATATATATATATATATATATATATATATATATATATATATATATATATATAATATAATATATACTACAGGATATATGGTGCTACATTTAGTAAAAGGTATGTAAAGTACAAAAATGGATCTAAACCTGTGACATCACCCAGTGACCACGCCCCATGACTATATAAATAGTTGCACACCGCCTACACTGCATTACAGTGGGAGAGAGCGCTGTGTCAACATCAGAAGAGGGAAGATGATGACGATGACGGAGAAGACCGGTGCCAACGCTAGTAAAAGAGATGGAAGAAGATAGCGGAGGAGCCCGGAAGGCACCAGAGAGTGGGAGAAAACACTGGACAGCAGGAGAAGAGGCCCCCAAAGTCGGAAGAAGACCCCCTGAGCTGCCTAATAAATTACTTTAAAAACCTGTGTAGTGTGTTTTTTTTATTGACACTTTTCCCCCAGGTGAATGGGTAGGGGTACGATGTACCCCATACTTATTCACATAGGGTGGGGGGGGCCCAGATTCCGATAAGCCCCTCGCCCACAGACCATGACAACCAATGGGCAAGGGTTGTCGGGAAGAGGCTCTTGTCCTCATCAACATGGGGACAAGGTGCTTTGGGGTGGGGGGGCGCAGGGCCCCCTGGCCAAAAGCACCAACCCCCCATGTTGAGGGCATTTGGCTTGGTATGGTCCAGGAGGGGGTGGGCGCTCGCTCGCCCCCCCTTTCCTGACCTATCGAGCTGCGTGCTCGGATAAGGGTCTGGTATGGATCTTGGGGGGGACCCCACGCCATTTTTTTCGGTGTATGGGGTTCCCCTTAAGATCCATACAAGACCAAAGGCTCTGGTATCGTCTTTTTTTCTAAAAAAATTTCGGGAGGTTCCCCCCTTCAAGATTCTCAGCACACAAGTCGTACCGCAAGTCGGATCATCTTGATCCGACTTCTGGTGCGACTTCCATTCAAATCAATGGGCTCCCATAGGGAACCATTGATTTTTGAATAGAGACAGAGAAACACGGCTGAAAGCTAGCGTGGCTTAACGTGCATTGAATTCAATGCAAAACATGGAAAAAAAATTAGTTTTTAACGCTTCTTTTTTCCTGGCGTCTGTACTAGCTTTACAGCCGTTTTTTAAAGCATCCGTGTGCATGAGGACTTAAAAGTATTTATTTGTGAAAGTTACAATTGTACCATTAGAATCAATGGCTGAAACTTGCACTGGACTAGAATAGCGCTAATTTTGGTATTTACTATAGCACCTTGTAAAAAAAGCCATGGGAGTTAAAATGAGAGCTGTTTCAGGTCTGAGCATGCTCAGTTCTGTTGGCACCTAGTTGTACAGAGATGGGGAATTGATCTCTTTTCAGACTTTTAAAGATATTTCAGTGTAGAAATCATTTTTTCACACAGTTTAAAAACAGATTGTCATTAAACAATATACTGCATATTTTAGTACCATTTAGGCAATTATATCATGCTCTAAACTTTATTTATTACATTTAGAACTGTCATTTATGTTATTTGGTATCAGCGCAGCACATTAATTATGTAAATGTCCTAGACAAATACTTTGGTGCAGCTGCCAGCCTTAGCAGTAAACAGCACGGTATATTTTTATATATATTTAGCTCAAAAGCCTACAGGAAACATGCAAGAGAATAAAGCCTAGTACACACTGGGAAAATGTCGGGCGGCATCAGCCGGTTCAATAGAAACCAGCCGACATTGAGAAACCCATTTTTTAAGGGGGCTTTTTTTATTCTTTATTGGTGAATGGCATTTTTTCACTGTAAAAAAACAGCCCAAAGGCTAACACTGCGCTAGAGAAAACAATCAAAAGTGTAAACACAGCTGCTAGCACCCCAAAGTCTAAAACAAACAGATATACATACAAAATAGATACAGCGCTAGTGATATTGAAAATTTACAAGTGAAAAAAAGACTTAGAATAAAAAAAACTAAAGCAGAATCCCAAAATTTCAGTTCATAGATGAAAGTGAAACAAACATCCATGCTTTGTATAGATGTATCCATGCTTTGTATAGATGATAAGCTGTAGGTGAGGAAAACATGATACTCCTTCACATTATATGCATCCAGCTCCACACCCAAGTGAGAGTAAGTAGCATGCTTACCAGCTGTCCGTGACCACTAGAATAATAGTCTCAAGAAGCACAGGGAAAAAAGTATCCCCAGGAATCTTAGTAGTGTCTGCAAAACTCCGCTTTACTGGTAAAACTCTGAAATATAAGAAAGAAATGCTCCCATAGTGCAGTACTTTAAAGTATCCAGATTTAATAAAATAAGTGGATTGCACTTACAAGATAAAAACATAAATTCGGCATCAAAGGCAGCATGTCATGTAATAAGAACCGCAGTGTTACTACAGGCTTCGCTCCACTTCGTGGTTTGCTTGTCTGTCAACCTCCTGAGAGGAAAAGCGCGATGATGTAACCGTTGTAGGCCCCACCCTATGCGTTTCGTCAGCAAGAGGCGTTGTCTGGGGATTGGCCAGACAATTTTTCACTTTAGGAATGTGCTGCAATTGCAAGCAAAATATTTGTTTCACTGTTGTGGCCTGTCCCTATTCATTTACTTGAGCGAGTTTGACAGATGGTGTCCACCTTCAAAGCTCTGCATGTAGCATTAAAATTTCAATGCAACGATGCACTTGATGTACTCGTCCAAGTGGCACCATGTTCGTCTGTAGGTGGAAAGCCAGGGGGGCATAAAAACCTGTGTTAACCACCTGTTTTTACCACCGCCTGTGTGAATTGAGCCTTAAGGAGTCAGATGTTACTTCTCAGAATGGTAATCCTGTGGCTCTCAGGCTGATGCTTCGGCTACATAGTTAGGTTGAAAAAAGACACAAGTCCAAATATTATTATACAATCCCATATACGCAATCCTTTACTGCAGTTAATCCAGAGAAAGGCAAAAACCCCAGCAAACCATAATCCAATTTGCTACAGCACAGGAAAAAATTCCTTCCTGACCCCCCAAGAGGAAGTCGGATTTTCCCTGGATAAACTTTACCTATCAATATCAGTACTCAGTTACATTATGTACATTTAGGAAAGAATCTAGGCCTTTCTTAAAGCAATCTACTGAGCTGGCCAGAACCAACTATTCCCCATTTTCACAACCCTTACTGTGAAGAAACCTTTCCGTATTTGGAGATAAAATCTCTTTTCCTCTAGGTATAAAGAGTGCCCCCCTTGTCCTCTGTGTTGACGGTAAAGTGAATAACTCAAGACCAAGTTCACTATATGGACCTCTTATATATTTGTACATCTTGATCATATTCCCCTTAATCTCCTCTTCTCAAGAGAGAATACATTCAGTTCCTCTAATCTTTCCTCATAGCTGAGTTCCTCCATGCCTCTTATCAGTTTGGTTGCCCTTCTCTGCACTGTCTCCAATTCCCAGATATCCTCTTTGAGAACTGGTGCCCAAAACTGAACTGCATATTCCAGATGAGGTCTTACTAATGATTTGTACAGGCAAAATGATATCTCACTCTATGGAGTCCATACCTCTCTTAATACAAGAAAGGACTTTCCTTGGTTTGGAAACCGCAGCTTGGCATTGCATGCTATTATTGAGCTTATGATCTACCAAATCCCTTAGATCCTTTTCCACTATGGATCCCCTCAGTTGTACACCCCCTAGTATGTACAATGCATGCATATTCTTAGCCCCCAAGTGCATAACTTTACATTTATCAACATTAAACCTCATTTGCCACTTAGTCGCCCAATTAGACAGTGTATTGAGGTTGGCTTGTAATTTGGAGACATCCTGTAAGGACGGAATTCGGACACTGAAAGGGTTACTCTACTTTTGTGGGGGGGGGGGGGGGGAATTTGCAAATAAAAAAAAATATATATTCTAATGTATACAACTGAAATAAAGTGATATTGTAATGGAATGTTATTAAAAATACTTTTCCTTCTCACTCTTCAGCGCTGTCATTTTCTGTAAAATGCAATGCAATATGGCTACCTGGAGGAGTTCTGTACACAGAATGTGTACAGAATGTCCCCCAGAAATGTAATTTCCTGCTTGTGTGATTGGCTGCACTAAGACAAAAGTCACATTTTTCATTTTTGGGGAGATGCTCCCAAAGGAAAGTTATGTTCAATAGAATGAGGAACCCTGGCACTTTCCTCATTAGAGCCCTGCAGGTGCAGCAGCTGACAGAGAATTGTAAAACCACTCCCATACAGATTCACATGGACACAAACATCTAACAAAATTGTAGGATGTTTATTAAAATCCTTGCAAGGTAAATTGTAATGTTTACACAAGTGGAGTTACTCTTTAACTACTTCCTGACTGCCGGCAGTCAAATGACGGCCAGGCGGCGCACCTATTGTGGCGGGAGGCCATCATATGACGGCCTCCCGTTTAAACAGGGAATGAGCGTAATCGTGCGCGCGCATCCCTGTTTCTTTGGTGGCGGCGTGTCACGGAGACACGGCTCTCCACCGAAGGGGTTGAACAGCCATTGGTTATGGCTGTTTACCACTTCATCACGGCCGATCACAGATGGTCACACCCCCACTGTGCACGGCGCATGCGTGCGATTGCGAGCACGTCGGTGGCGGCGTGTTCCCCGGGAACACTGCTCGTCGCCGACGCTGGTAAACAGCCATTGGCCGGCTGTTTACCCACGTGATCGGCTGTGATCACTAAAATGTAAACAAACCGCGGTAACGAGATGTTACAGGGTTCTCCTCCTCACACACCGATCGTGTGTGAGGAGGAGGTTGCGGTAACATCTCTGCTCAGTGTACACCAATCACACTGATTGCCCCCCCCCCCCAATAAAGAGGACCTGTCACCACCCCTCATAGTACCTGTCAATCACAGTCCATCAGGGTACCTGTCACAGTCCATCAGAGTACCCGAGTACCTGTCACGGCACATCAGAGTACCCGAGTACCTGTCACGGCACATCAGAGTACCCGAGTACCTGTCACGGCACATCAGAGTACCCGAGTACCTGTCACGGCACATCAGAGTACCCGAGTACCTGTCACGGCACATCAGAGTACCCGAGTACCTGTCACGGCACATCAGAGTACCCGAGTACCTGTCACGGTCCATCAGAGTACCCGAGTACCTGTCACGGTCCATCAGAGTACCCGAGTACCTGTCACGGTCCATCAGAGTACCCGAGTACCTGTCACGGTCCATCAGAGTACCCGAGTACCTGTCACGGTCCATCAGAGTACCCGAGTACCTGTCACGGTCCATCAGGGTACCCGAGTACCTGTCACGGTCCATCAGGGTACCCGAGTACCTGTCACGGTCCATCAGGGTACCCGAGTACCTGTCACGGTCCATCAGAGTACCAGAGTACCTGTCACAGCCATCAAAGTACCCAGTACCTGTCACAGCCCATCAAAGTACCCGAGTAGCTGTCACAACCCATCAAAGTACCTGAGTACCTGTCACGGTTCATCCGAGTACCCGGGTAGCTGTCACAGCCCATCAGAGTACCTGTCACAGCTCATCTGATTACCCGAGTACCTGTCCCAGTCCATCTGAGTACCCGAGTACCTGTCCCAGTCCATCTGAGTACCCGAGTACCTGTCCCAGTCCATCTGAGTACCCGTCACAGTTCATCTGAGTACCTGTCACAGTTCATCTTAGTACCCGAGTACCTGTCACAGTCCATATGAGTACCTGAGTACCTGTCACCACCCTTCAGAGTACCCAAATACCAGTCACCAAGCCATCAGAGTACCCATCACCAGGCCATCAGAGTACCTGAGTACCTGTCACCAGGCCATCAGAGTACCCGAGTACCTGTCACCAGGCCATCAGAGTACCCGAGTACCTGTCACCAGGCCATCAGAGTATCCGAGTACCTGTCACCAGGCCATTAGAGTACCCGAGTACCTATTTGCAGCCCATGTCTCATAGAATATACGTTGGGGTGTTTGCTTTTTTAAATTGGGTAATTTTGTGGGTAATTTCACTGTCCTGGTGTTCCAGGACCTTCAAAAGTGTGATGGGTAGGAATGAAATGAGATGTGTCATTTATGCTCCTAGAACGCCTGAACGTACTACTTCAATGTTCGGCCTCTCTATGTGACCAGGCTGTGTAAAAGTCCTACACATGTGGTATCGCCATACTTGGGAGGAGTAGCAGAATGTGTTTTGGGGTGTAATTTTTGCTATATACATGCTATGTGTTAGAAATATCTTATAAATTGACAACTTTGTGTAAAAAAAAATGCATTTTAATTTTTTTCCACATATTCCAAAAACTTCTGGAAAAAAATGAACCGTTCCAAAGACTCATTATGCCTCACAGATTATACGTTGGGGTGTTTGCTTTCCAAAATGGGGTCATTTTATGGTACTCCAGGGCCTTCAAAAGTGTAATAGGTGGTTGAGAAATGAGATACGTCATTTTTTGCTCGTAGAACGTCTGAAGGTACTGCATCAATGTTGGGCCTCTGTATGTGGCCAGGCTTTGTAATAGTCTCACACATGTGGTATCACCGTACTCGGGAAGAGTAGCAGAATGTATTTTGGGGTGTAATTTGTTGTATGTATATGCTGTGTGTGAGAAATAACCTGATAATATGACAATTTTGTAAAAAAAAAAAAAATAATAAAAAAAAAATCTTAATTTTGCAAAGAATTGTGGGAAAAAATGCCAACTTAAAAAAACTCACCATGCTACTTACTTAATACCTTGGAATGTCTACTTTGTAAAAATGGGTCATTTGGGGGGTATTTGTACTTTCCTGACTTGTTAGTGTCTCAAGAAATGAGATACACCTGATGTACTGAAGGCCTGATCAGATGTGATCAATTTTCAGCGATTGGCACCATAGTTTGTAGACTCTAACTTTCACAAAGACCAAATAATATACACTAATGTGGGTTATTTTTACCAAAGATATGTAGCAGTATAAATTTTGGCCAAAATGTATGAAGAAAAATGACTAATTAGCAAAAATTTATGACAGAAACAATGAAAAATGCATTTTTTTCACAAAATGTACGTTTTATTTTATTTATAGCACAAAAAAATAAAAAAAACACTAGTGATTAAATACCACTAAAAGAAAGCTCTATTTGTGTGGAAAAAAAGACGCAAGTTTCATATGGGTACAGTGTTGCATGACTGAGTAATTGTCATTCAAACTGTGAGAGCGCTGAAAGCTGAAAATTGGTCTGGTCAGGAAGGGGGTGTAAGTGCACTGTATTGAAGTGGTTAAATTGACTCTCAATTACTCATGCTTGCTGTTGGTCTGTGACTTAAGTACTAAAGTGCGACACAGCCAATAGAATTTCCAGAAGATGGCCGTCAATGTTAGTCCCTGTACTTCTCCTGACAGAATCACTTTATTCTGATATTTACACACGCGCACACGTGAACTAGTCAGAGCATAGACTCCTTTCCTCTTCTTTCCTTAACTTACTGCTCTTTACAGATTTTTTATATTACATATTATACAGGATTATAAAATGCCAACAGTTTGATCAGCACATTACAATATGGTTTGTAGTTTCAATTAAGAGTCTGAAGGCATACAGCTTCTTCTTTATTCACTGCAACAATAATTGCTTAACCACTTCAGCCCCCGAATATTAGGCTTTTCAACGACCAGAGCGCTTTTTACAATTTGGCACTGCGCTGCTTTAACTGGTAATTGTGCGGTCATGCAGTGCTGTACCCAAACAAAATTTGCGTCCTTTTTTCCCCCACAAATAGAGCTTTCTTTTGATGGTATTTGATTGCCTCTGCAATTTTTATTTTTTGCAATATAAACGGAAAAAGACCGAAAATTTGGGAAAAGAAGATATTTTTTGTTAGAAGAAAAATTCAATAAACTCAATTTTAATCATACATTTAGGCCAAAAGGTACTCAGCCACATGTCTTTGGTAAAAAAAACTGAAAATCAATCACCCGCCTTCAGGCTTTCTAAGCGTGTACATTTTTGATTTCACTCCTCACTGCCTATCACAGTTTCGAAGGCCATGAAATGCCCAGATAGCACAAACCCCCCCCCCCAAATGACCCCATTTTGGAAAGTAGACACCCCAAGCTACTTGCTGAGAGGCATGTTGAGCCCATAGAATATTTTATATTTTGCCACAAGTTGCAGGAAAATAAAAATTTTTTTTTTTTTTTTTGCACAAAGTTGTCACTAAATTATATATTTCCCAAACTTGCCATGGTTATATGTGGAATTACACCCCAAAATACATTCTGCTGCATCTCCTGAGTACAGGGATACCACATACCACATGTGTGAGAGTTTTTGGGAGCCTAGCTGTGTACAGAACACAGAAAAGCAATCACCGCCTCCAGGCTTTCTAAAATGGTGATTTTACTTCTCACTACCTAGCACAGTTACATAGGGGTCCTGAAATGTCCAGATAGCACAAACACCCTCCCCCCCCGATGACCCCATTTTGGAAAGTAGACACCCCAAAATATTTGCTAAGAGGCATAGTGAGTAATTTGCAGCTCTCATTTGTTTTTGAAAATGAAGGAAAAAAAAAAGAAAAAATGTATTGACAAATGTAATGACAAAAAGCGAAATCTGCAAAATACTCAACATGCCCAATGTATGTTGAAACAGGCTAATTAGGCTCTGGGAATGCTTTTAAATTAAATCCGACCACTGGCTGAAAAGAATGATACCAAGATGATACCTAAACCTGCAGGCATCATTCCAATCAAAGTCCAACAAGATACCATTACATTCTTGGTTCTTGTTGTGCATACATTGTAAATGTTATTTTTTTTCATGCAGCCTGTGGGCTGAACAAAAAAAAAAAAAAAAGATTGATCGGTGGGTATGCCCACCATTAGAATACTGCCCTTCATCCACCCACTTCTAATGAAGGGCAAACATGCACCATTTTTTATTTTTATTTTTTTAACTGTGGTGGTGAAATCACCTCCTACAGCGCTGGAGTCACTGATTTACATCGTGGGAGCAAACGCTGTTGCTGTCAATATAAATAAATCAGTGCTGCAGCTGAATGGTGTACCTGATAAGCAAATTATGGTTAACATCAAAACAAAGTAACATTACAGTATAACAGTAAGACTTACCATACCTGCAAAGCAAATACAGTTACACATAGTAAAAATAAAACATTGCAATCTGTGCCTAAAAAATATATGCAGAAGCATGGGGGCAATCTGGCTTTAATGTTAGGAGCAAATTGCTCCTCCACCCCTGCCCCCATGCTTCGGCATATATGCTCTTTTTAAACTGTGGTGGTGAAATCACCTCCGACAGCGCTGGAATTGCGGCTTTACGTATCGTGGGAGCAAACGATGTTGCCGTTAGAATAAATAAACCCATGCTGCAGCTGAATAGCGTACCTGCTAAGCAAATGATGGTTAACAATAAAACAAAGTAATATTACAGTATAACATACCATACCTGCAAAGCAAATACAATAAAACATAGTAAAAATAAAACAGAGAGAGAACAATAGCTATAGAACAATAGTGAGCGAACAGAGCGCACAATAGAGAGCAAACATAAGCGAGAGAACAATAGGGAGAGAGGAGAAAAATAAAACCACAACTGTTTTTGGCTTTTTTATTTTTTTTGTGTTTTTTTTTCACTTTTATAAAAACTGTAAACTGAACGTTGCAGATTAGGGTCTCTCAAAATGTGATGGCCATCATATCTTTCGAGACCCTGTGTTAATGTACCCTAGGACTGTGTAGTGCTGTACACTACGCTAATACTCCACTAGTGTGTGGTAGCGTTTGAAACAGTCACCAAGACCAGGTTGATCAGGACAGGAGGGACAATAAATCGGGTGTCATGCCTCTGCGTTTTCTGCAGACATATCTTCTTTGGGGTGTTCTTTGGGTAGGGGTACCAGGGAAGACATACGGAAAATGCCTCTCATGCAGCCGGCTGACTGCATTTGCATTGGGAAGGTGGGCCATTGCACTGTCTGGAAACAGAAGGGCTGCGACGATCTCTTCATGGAATTTGAGGAAGGATCCAGTCCGTCCTGAAGCTTTGTATAGCACAAAAGCGTTCAGCAGAGCCAATTGAAATAAATATACAGATTATATACGGTCAATTAGGTACGGTGTCAACAACTGGTCGTTGAGGTCCACCCCTCCCATATTAAGGTTGTATTCATGGACACAGAGGGGTTTCTCCACAACTACAGCTGCAGTAGAAATTTGGACTGTTGTATCTGTGCAAAGGGAAGACCGGGTGAAAACATTCTGTGAATCCCTCCACTTCACTGCTAACAAATGATTACACTTTAAGCAGGCTCTTTCCCCCACCTGAATCAGGATTCTATAAGCCGTGGGGAAAGCCCCAGTGATTAGATCGAACGGTGCCACATGCGCCAATTCCATAACCAAAAAGGCAACTAAAAAGTGGCACACTCTGGTAATAATTGTCCACGTACAAGTGGTACCCATTTCTGAATAAGAGTGACACCAAATCCCACACAATCTTACCAGCACTCCCTATGTAGTCTGGGCAGTTCTCCGGCTCTATGTGACTATCTTTTCCCCCGTAAACCATAAAAATATAGGTATAGCTTGTTGCCCTGTAACACAGCTTATACATCTTGACCCCATATCTGGCACGCTTGCTGGGAAGACACTGTTTGATAGACAAGCGGCTAGAAAATGTAATCAGGACTCATCAACACAGACAACTTGATCGGGAGTAAACAAGGCTGAAAACTGTTGGTTGAAGTGGTTTATGAGGGGATGAATTTTGTAGAGCCGATCGTATCCAGGGTCATCCTGAGGACGACAGAGCCCATTGTCATTGAAGTGCATGAACCGGAAGATCTGCTCATATCGTGTCCTGGTCATGGAGGCAGAGAACACGGGCATATGGTGAATTGGGTCAGTGACCAATATGACCGCAACTCACTCTTTAGTTATGCCTATAAGGAGGAATAGCCCCAGGAAGGTCTTAAATTTGGAGATCGTAATAGCTCTCCAATCTCTGGCAAGGGTCAGTTTGTGATTCGTGGTGATGAATTGACCAGCATACAAATTGCTTTGGTTCACAATAGATCTATAGAGATCTTCAGTGAAAAACAGTGAATAAAAATCAAGTCATGTAAAATCGACTGTTTCCACCTGAATTCCTGGTTGGTCAGTGAATGGGGGAAGTACGGGTGCTGCAGAAGTGGTGGGCTCCCACTTAGAGTTGGCGAATGCAGCAGGAAGGGCACCATGGGCTTGATGGGCCTGTGTTTTTGTCTTCTTGGTGGCAACGGGACACTACTTGTGCTAGCCACCTCCGCAGCTTGAACTGCACTTATGGGACTCACCACATCACCAAGTGTTACTGCAGTGCTGGATGTACGACCAAGATGTACTAGGCCACTGGTGATTGCCAGTTTACCAGAAGGATGAGCAGCACTAGTACTGCTCCATACGAGAGCCCTGCGGTTCTTGCACCTCAATGACAGCAGAAGAAGGGGGTCGGGTACACCTGACCTTGGCAGGGACCACAACTCCGTCTTCAGAGCTATCTATCAGGGTGCCGCTGCTGTCTACTGGTTTGTATTCTGAGCCTGAATCTGACAGATGAGTGACTACGACGGGTGCTCTGACGCTATAAAAAAGCGTATAAAAAATAAACAAGCTAACCAATATCACCCATGACACCAATACAGTGATCACCGGTAAAAGGGGTGATCAAGGGGGTAACCTTTATTGGGGGGGGTCCCTAGACCTAACGCTGATTTTTGTCACTAGTGACACCAGTACAGTGATCAAAAAAAATATGAACACTGCACTGGGTGACACAGTGACAGGAGGTGAAGGGGTTAACTGGGGGGGGGTGACAAGTGTACCTACGTAAACTGGTGTCAGGGTAGTGTTAGTGCACTTACTCTGAGATGTCTTCTCTCCTCTCTCTGGAATGAAAAGACTTCCACGAGGTGAGATGACATCACTTCCCCTGCTGTGTTTACAATTACACAGGCAGGGGAAGGATCTCATTCGCCAGGAGCGATCACTAGGTCCAGGCCAGATACCATTGGGCTGGGCCTGGGGATTGATCGGTTCTGGGTCGAATCCAATTATCGTGCACGCGATGTATAGCTACGATGCTTCGCATAGCTGGGCCAACCTGCCACAGTATAACTGCGGCGGCTGGTCCGGAACCGGTTAAAGAATTGCGTGTCAAGGTGCATCCTGTCATAAAATGTTTGCTTATCAAAGAGGTTTTATATAATAAACTAGTAAAAAAAAAAAACAGATACAACGTCAGTTTAAAAATGCACTAATTACATATTCTAACTAAACGGTAAAAGATTAAAAAAGGCAATCCCTGGCCTCTCTATCTGCTTGTACTGTGAAGTAATATATTTCCAAAAACCTTCAAAAATCAGAACAAAAATCCCTAAGGGCTTATGCACACTATAGTGCAAAAAATGTGCAATAAAATCAAAGAACCTTCGTGCAATTATACAGTATCTCACAAAAGTGAGTACACCTCTCACATTTTTGTAAATATTTTATTATATCTTTTCATGTGACAACACTGAAAAAATGACTTTTCTACAATATAAAGTAGTGAGTCTACAGCTTTTATAACAGTGTAAATTTGCTGTCCCCTCAAAATAACTCAACACACAGCCATTAATGTCTAAACCGCGGTCAACCAAGTGAGTACACCCCTGGAAAATGTCCAAATTGTGCTCAAAGTGTCAATATTTTGTGTGGCCACCATTATCTTCCAGCACTGCCTTAACCCTCTTGGGCATGGAGTTCACCAGAGCTTCACAGGTTGCCACTGGAGTCCTCTTCCACTCCTCCATGACGACATCATGGAGTTGGTGGATGTTAGAGACTTTGCACTCCTCCCCCTTCCCTTTGAGGATGTCCCACAGATGCCCAATAGGGTTTAGGTCTGGAGACATGCTTGGCCAGTCCATCACCTTTACCCTCAGCTCCTTTATTAAGGCAGTGGTTGTCTTGGGTGTGTGTTTGGGGTCGTTATGTTGGAATACTGCCCTGCAGCCCAGTCTCCAAAGGGAGGGGATCATGCTCTACTTCAGTATGTCACAGTACATGTTGGCATTCATGGTTCCCTCAATGAACTGTAGCTCCCCAGTGCTGGCAGTACTTATGCAGCCCCAGACCATGACACTCCCACCACCATGATTGACTGTAGGCAATACACACTCATCTTTGTACTCCTCACCTGGTTGCAGCCTCACCAGCGCCCATCAAATGCAGCCTCACCAGCGCCCATCAAATGCAGCCTCACCAGCGCCCATCAAATGCAGCCCACCAACACCCATCAAATGCAGCCCACCAACACCCATCAAATGCAGCCTTACCAGCGCCCATCAATGCAGCCTCACCAGTGCCCCTCAAATGCAGCCTCACCAGCTCCCATCAAGGCAGCCTGCCTCACCAGCGTCCATTAAATGCAGCCTGCCTCACCAGCGCCCCATCAATGAATGCTTGCTTCCATTCATTCAGGAGTCGGGACACAGACACAGTCCCCCACCACTGCTCTAAAAATATGTGCAAATGGTGTGGTGGCTGCCTACTTATGCTGAGACTTGCTTGCTGCAGAGAGAAAAGAGTAGAAAAAAAACAGTGGCCAGGCGCCCTAGTTTTCCTAGTGGTAGCATTGGCCCTGCTCTCAATAAGTTTTTATATATGATTCAGTGCCCATGCTCTAAACAATATATTGGATGTACTCAACGGGAATTACGTATACGTCTAGCCAAACATGTGGGCAATATAAAAAGGGGTTTCAAGGGGCACAGTCTATCAAAAAATTGTGCCAGACATCATAGCAGGAATCTAACGGATACTTCCTTTTTTGCCATTGATAGAGTTATAAAAAAATATAAATCAACAAAGGGATAGTGGCGCTGCTCCAAAAAAATAATAATAAAAAATGCACCATATACTAAAACGATGTATATATCCTACCCACACCTCTAAATGAAGGTATGTATATGAAAAATATCACTATAAATAAAGTGTTAGTGTCATGGAGACAATAAAGTGCATCAGATATATAAAAAGTGCAATGGCATATAAAGTGCAAGAAAATTCGTGTAAAATTATAAAGAAACAAATAGGAATAAATCATAGAAAAAAAGTGATGAATTAATTATATACAAATAATATATAAATTAATATATTAATAAATATATATATATATATATATATATATATATATATATACACATACATATATATATATATATATATATATATATATATATATATATATATATACACACACACACACATACATACACACACACACACACACACACCTAAAGTGCATAAAAATAATTAATAAATTAAATATATAATAAAAATGTTAATAAAGTGCATAGAAAATATTGTGAAAACACACATACATTATATATTGTAAGGGATCTTCCCGGGGTAGGGTGTGTTTGGACACAGTTCACAGCAGACTTGGAATTTATAAAGCAGATCTTGGCGTTTATTCGTGGTACAAACAGTCCAGCAAACAAAATATACAGCAACACCGTGCTTTCTAAGTACAACAAAAATAAAAGTCCTAGCCCGGCTGGGCGCTTACTAACAGGTTCTGCTCACCTATCTGACACTTACAAACACAGCGTCTTTCGCCTGGATATCGCAGGGTGAGTTTTAGCTCCAGCAGTGGCTGTGCTTGCAGCTTCCTTCAACACACAGATTGTTCATTCCCTGGCTGAGAGCAATCACCTGCAGACCCTGCAGAGCCTTTAGCTTCCCAGGCTAATTAGGATCAAAGCTCACCTGATCCCAAACCCAGAACTGGATCGGGGGATGTGGAATGACAGGTCCCTCTACCAAACCTACCTGCCATTCCATATAAACCCAGGCCCGGCAAAATTAAATAACAAATAACAACATATCGCTGCTGAGAAACTGATCCATCCTGGATTTACCATCTCACACTGTGTAGCAACCTAGGTGAGATGTACACCCCCTCGATCACTTCTCCAGTGACATGTCTACATATCCCCCCCCTCTTTTTCAGACCGGAGGGCTGAGCCTTTTGTCCCCACAGACAACTTACCCTTGACAATGCGTCAGCATTTGCCTGTATTTTCCCTGGCCTGTGTTCCACAGTGAAATTAAAGTTTTGTAGGGAGAGAAACCATCTAGTCACTCTTGCATTTCTCTCCTTGTTTAACTTCATCCATGTTAGGGGGGCATGGTCTGTCACCAACTTGAATTTCCTGCCTAGCAAGTAATACTTTAACGATTCTAGGGCCCACTTTACTGCCAAACATTCTCGCTCCACAATGGCATAATTTTTCTCGGCCGGGGTTAGTTTTCTACTCAAGTACGTCACTGGATGCTCCTCACCATTCACTACTTGTGAGAGTACTGCACCTAAGCCTGTGTTAGAGGCATCTGTCTGGACCAGAAATTCTCGCCTGAAATCGGGGGTAACTAAGACAGGTGGTTGGCACAAGGCAGACTTAAGGCTTTGGAAAGCCTTCTCGGCCTCTGGGGTCCACGTGACCATTGCTGTCTTTCCGCCCTTTGTCAAGTCAGTTAGTGGAGCAGCAACTGAGGCAAAGTTCGGCACAAATCTACGGTAATACCCCGTAATACCCAGGAAAGCTCTAACCTGTTTCCTTGTCAGGGGTCTAGGCCAATTCTGTATTGCCTCAATTTTATTTAGCTGTGGCTTAATCAACCCTCTCCCAATAATGTAGCCTAGATATTTGGCCTCTTCTAGGGCTAGAGCACACTTCTCGGCATTTATGGTCAACCCCGCATCACTTATGGCATCCAACACGGCCTGTACCTTACAGAGGTGACTTTCCCAATCAGGGCTAAAAATGACCACATCATCGAGGTAGGCAGCTGAGTAATCACGATGTGGTCGCAGAATCAAGTCCATCAACCTCTGGAAAGTTGCAGGCGCTCCATGTAACCCGAATGGCATCACTACATACTGGAATAGCCCATCAGGGGTGGAGAATGCAGTTTTCTCTTTAGCCTCACCAGAAAGTGGAATCTGCCAGTAGCCCTTTGTGAGATCGAGGGTGGTTATGTACCTGGCGTTACCCAACTTCTCAATCAACTCATCTACCCTGGGCATAGGATACGCATCGAACTTGGAGATCTCATTCAACTTTCTGAAATCGTTACAGAACCTCCAAGTTCCATTGGGCTTTGGGATTAGCACAATTGGGCTGGACCATTCACTCTGTGACACCTCAATTACCCCCAGAGCAAGCATACGTTTTACCTCGGCAGATACGGCTTCCCTACGTGCCTCGGGTATCCTATAGGGCTTAAGGTTTACTCTGCTTCTAGGCTCAGTTTCAATGTGATGATGGATGAGGTGTGTACGCCCTGGGAGGTCAGAGAACTTGTTTTTGTTTTTCTGTAAAAATTCCTGAGCCTCCTGTTTCTGTGACACTGATAGAGTATCACCTACCTTGACTGGAGGGATTGGTGGTGACAAATTATTAACAGTATTTGTCGCCACCAAGGATTCCCTGTCTTTCCAGGGCTTGATCAAGTTTATGTGATAAACTTGGAAAGGCTTCCTTCTACCTGGTTGGTGCACCTTGTAGTTCACCTCACTGACCTTTTCAACAATTTCATAGGGACCTTGCCACTTCGCCAAGAATTTACTCTCAACAGTGGGGACTAGTATAAGGACCCTATCGCCTGGGTTGAATGTCCTGATTCTTGCGGACCGGTTGTAAATTCTACTTTGGGCCTCTTGAGCCCTCTGGAGGTGTTCCCTTACCAGGGGCATTACAGTGGCTATACGGTCCTGCATTTGTGCTACATGCTCAATAACACTCTTGTATGGGGTGGACTCATTCTCCCATGTCTCTTTTGCAATGTCTAGTAGACCCCTAGGGTGATGACCATAGACCAACTCGAATGGTGAGAACCCTGTGGACGCTTGGGGCACCTCCCTAATAGCAAACATGAGGTAGGGTAATAAATGATCCCAGTCACGACCATCTTTTGCCACCACTTTCTTCAACATATGTTTCAAAGTTTTATTAAATCTCTCCACCAATCCGTCCGTCTGGGGGTGGTATACAGAGGTACGGATGTGTGAGATTTTAAATAGTCTGCATAATTCCTTCATTACTTTCGACATAAATGGCGTACCTTGGTCAGTTAGGATTTCTTTGGGGATCCCAGTCCTAGAGAACATATAAAACAACTCACGTGCAATTGTTTTAGATGCAGTGTTTCTTAAGGGTACAGCCTCAGGATAGCGGGTCGCATAATCCAGGACTACCAAAATATACTGGTGTCCTCTAGCTGACTTTACAATGGGACCCACTAAATCCATGGCAATACGCTCAAAAGGCACCTCTATAATAGGGAGCGAAACCAAAGGACTGCGAAAATGTGACACTGGGGCACTAACCTGACATGTGGGGCACGACTCACAGTATTTTTTAATGTCATCATATATGGCCGGCCAAAAAAACCTCTGGAGAACCCTCTCTCGCGTTTTGTCAGTCCCCAAGTGTCCCCCAAGAACATGGTTATGTGCCATGTCAAGCACCTGACGCCGGTACGGCTTAGGTACCAGAAGCTGTTCCACAATCTCATCCTTAACCTTATTGACTCTATAGAAAAGATCATTAGTCACCGAAAAATGTGGAAATCTTTTTTCAGCATCTGGTTCCTGAGGTACCCCGTTCATAACAGCAACCTGCTCTCTCGCATTTTTGAGAGTGGGGTCCTGTAATTGTGCAGCCCCAAAATTATCGCTAGACACCTCTAAGTCTAGTATATTTTGCTCAGTGGGAGGAGCCTCCTCCTCCCCAGCCAGGACCTGCAAAGGAAAACAATCATTTTCATCCTGTACACTTTTATCATTCACAGTGGACAAGGCAACCACCTTAGAGGTATCCTCACTCCTTTTGGGGATTTTTCTTTTTTCCCAGAGAGCCCAGAATAAAGGAAAATCGCGCCCCAATATTACATTATGCATGAGGTTTTTAACCACACCCACTTCATATTGTACTGTGCCTTGTTCAGTCCCGACTTTAGCCAGCACTATAGGGTACACTTTTGTATCACCATGTATACACACAACGCTCATATGCTTTTTAGACTCTAAGTCCCCAGTCACCAGGCTAGCATGCACCAAGGTTACAAGGCTTCCTGAGTCCATTAACGCTTTAACAGGAAAGTCATTGATTGTGATGTTGCAGATTTGCGGTTCAGTCTCTAGTCCAGGAACTGCAGCACAAGATGGTTCCGCAAATAGCGACTGACGCCGGCTAGCGTCACATTCCATGGGTTCAGAGGTAAGAGGGCAATGGGCCCACACGTGTCCCGCCTCATGGCATCTCCAACACTGGATAGGGCCTGGTCTCTTTGGCAAGGAGTCCTTTTCAGAGCCCCTTAGCCACCCGGGACCATCACCAGTCTTTTGTCCCTGAGACACCACTTGAGCCCTTTTCCCTCCATCAGCACCCCTCCACACTCCCCCAATAGATGGAAGTCTCTTACCAGCTGACGGCACAGATCTGGCGCTCCGGGGAGGTGAAGATGCTGCAGGAACATCACGGAGGTAGTCCTCAGTCGCCTGGAACCTCTCCACAAGGTTGACAAGTTCGTTTGCATTCTTAGGATCACCTTGTCCCACCCAGCGTTGCAGGTCAGTAGGAAGTGCTCGGAGGTAGCGATCCATCACGACCTTCTCTAGGATTTGTGCAGGAGTAGAAGTGTCTGGCTCCAACCACTTTCTTGCCAAATGGATTAGGTCATACATCTGGGACCTCGCTGATTTGTCCAGACTGTAGCTCCAGTTGCGTACCCTCCGGGCACGGACTGCAGTAGTAACTCCTAGTCGGGCAAGTATCTCCTCTTTTAGCCGAGTATAGTCCTTAACCTCTTGCTCACTGAGGTCATAGTAGGCCTTTTGGGGTTCACCTGTTAAATAGGGCGCAATTACCTCTGCCCACTCAGCGGCTGGTAACTTCTCTCGCTCAGCCACGCGCTCAAATACTGTTAGAAAGGCCTCAACATCGTCCTCAGCAGTCATCTTTTGCAGCGCTTTCTGCACAGTCCTTCTCCCAAAAAAAATCTCTGGAGTGGCTCCCATCACTGTGGGTGGATTAGCAACCACAGGCGCCTCTCGAATTGCTATCAGGTGCTCGATAAGTTGTTGTTGTGCAGCCATGGACTGTTCATGTCGTTGCTGTTGTTGCAAACTCACTTGCATAAACTGCTTCAGCATCTCCTCCATGTTGCTGGACTGTTCTTGGAGTGTAGTTGCAGCTTTCACCCAAGACATAAGCAGCTGTAGCCAAGTCTGTCCACACCGTTGCCCCTAGCAACCGTGTTGCCCGCTACCTCCACCAATTGTAAGGGATCTTCCCGGGGTAGGGTGTGTTTGGACACAGTTCACAGCAGACTTGGAATTTATAAAGCAGATCTTGGCGTTTATTCGTGGTACAAACAGTCCAGCAAACAAAATATACAGCAACACCGTGCTTTCTAAGTACAACAAAAATAAAAGTCCTAGCCCGGCTGGGCGCTTACTAACAGGTTCTGCTCACCTATCTGACACTTACAAACACAGCGTCTTTCGCCTGGATATCGCAGGGTGAGTTTTAGCTCCAGCAGTGGCTGTGCTTGCAGCTTCCTTCAACACACAGATTGTTCATTCCCTGGCTGAGAGCAATCACCTGCAGACCCTGCAGAGCCTTTAGCTTCCCAGGCTAATTAGGATCAAAGCTCACCTGATCCCAAACCCAGAACTGGATCGGGGGATGTGGAATGACAGGTCCCTCTACCAAACCTACCTGCCATTCCATATAAACCCAGGCCCGGCAAAATTAAATAACAAATAACAACATATCGCTGCTGAGAAACTGATCCATCCTGGATTTACCATCTCACACTGTGTAGCAACCTAGGTGAGATGTACACCCCCTCGATCACTTCTCCAGTGACATGTCTACAATATATATATATATATATATATATATAGTAAAGTGCATAAAAAATAATGAATATAATGTCGACAATAAATTAATTGTCCAAAATGTGAGTCTCCAGAAAGATGAATAAAAAAGAAAATATATGTTCAAAAAATAAAATTTAAAAATTTTAATTAAATTAAACCACAGCCACCACAGTCCACAGGTGAAAAAATGTGCGAATACAGCAGGGAAAAAAGGTGACTTTTCAGTGCTTCCCTCCTTCTTCAGCTTCCCCCTCTTGTATATGCACTTGTCAGAGCACCTCCCCCCAGATGGGGTAACAGGCGTATAAACTCCTTATCCCGAAACTGGTATCCCATTTATCTTGATATCTCTGGGGTCCAGGTGTTTGTAAGACCAACAGTGGCTTTTTTTCACTCTCCACAGAAATGTATCAGCAGCAGGTAATCCTTACACACATTGTAGTGTCAGCAGCAGGCAATCCACGTATATGGGAAAGGATAGGCCTCATAACGTGAATCCATTGAAAACATATTTATTAAAAAAAGGCAAATTATATATGTGGTATACAAGCAGGGAGCGATCTGTCCTTAACCGAATGCAAAAAAACCTACTCAGTCTTCCATAATCATGGCTGGAGCGGCGTGAGTTCCACGGCCGGACTAACCACAACCGGAAACTCAAAACCGTCGGAAGTGACGTATTGCGTACCAAGAGAAGTCCCGCCTTGCATGTTTTGTCATATGGACATCGGAGGCGCTCACTTTGGTGTGGTTTTAAAGGGAGGCTGCAGTTCCCTTTCCTAACCGTGGATATTTTTTGATTATTGATAGAGTCATGCCCCATTGGAGGGGATCAAATATGGTTAGAAATATTTCCAGACTTGAGAACCGCTGGATTTTTGATATGAAACCATATGTTCCTTTTGGCTTAAATGTTGATTGGGTTATAAATTGCTTCATTAATAATGCTTGATTTCTGAATAGAATGGATTTCCTGTAGTGTTCTTTGTATATTTAAATTTATATCTCAATGTTACTTTTTATATTTCAAATGTATTAATTCTATTAGATTGGAATGTATTTTTATAGAATATGAATAATTTTTGTAATGCGGTGTCCCTATATAGTTTGGTCTCTCTCTGGGTTATGTAAAACCTTTTTAAAATTACATTTTATCATTGTGTGTATATTCATTTTATTCCACAAGATGTCAGCATTTTCGTTTTTTTTTCACTGCGGGACCTTTTCTGTACAGCTTCTCTTCCTGTGAAATCTTCTGGTTCTTTCACTATGGGCAATAACTGGCCAGTAGTCAAAATGGCCCTGTCAATTTATATAAAGTTGACATCATGCGTCATTCCGGCCCATCCCCAGATGATGTACTTTGTGACAAAACGCGTAGGCTGGGTTCTACAATGGTGACGTGATCTAACCCTGATTGACCGATACATGAGTGAGCCTAGAGAGAAGCCTTATGAGGATTACCATATGAGGATTATAAGAACATGCTGTTTTTTAAATCTGGATTTCTGTACTTGCAATACTTTATTTTATCAATAAATCAGTGATATATCACAATATGGAAGCATATCTTTGTTTGAATCTGTGAGTCCCACTGGAATGGTGAGAGTCAATACAGCCTGCATGGCTTGAGGGAGACCTTATTTCCTTGCGCCCTATTGGACCACCTGTAATTCAGTGGTCATTTGCACCTGGTAAACAGCATGTGTGATTCACATTGGGTGTGGAATGGGGTCTTCCTTTCACCAATTGCTTCCCTTCACCTATTGTATCTATTGCACGAACACAGAGGAGGTTTTAATACCATGGTTTTGTGGCTTCTTCCTACACAGTTGACACTTGTTTTCATGGACATTATATGTTTTTTTTCTTTTCTTTTATAGCTATGCAAATTTTGTGTTTGGGATTCATACATCAATGTCTGACTCAATATTAATTTTTAGTGCTGCACTGCCATATGCGATTATCTTTGAGTTTGTATCTTGACTTTGAGTGCTAGCAGCTCTTCTTCTCTTCTTTTATTTAAAGTGCCGTGTTTTGCTTATTATTTGATTGCAATTAACCTTTACCTAGAATTTTAATTATTCTATTTGTTTTTTAGAAAACCCCAAAAATGTAAAAAGTAGTGAAACAAATTGGGCTAAACAAATCATTGTGTGCCGTGTTACTGGAGGTATGGTGGGGTATGTTCTTTGCATATATATATATATATATATATATATATATATATATATATATATATATATATATATATATATATATATACACACACTTTGTGCTATAATGTGCCCCATAATAGAAAGTTGGGAGGTACTGTATGTTAGTGTGCATAGTCTGGGTACATGTTCATTTTAAAATAAAATTGACTCTAGACATTATAGTATAAAAAAAAAAAAAAACACTATCTAAGAACTCCCATTGAAGGGATATCAGTTCTCGTTTTATGTTGTTTATATAAACGGGTAATTCAGGAACAGAGAGAGCGACACTCCTTGGTGTTGAGTTAGAGGTCTAATATCAGATCTGTAGTTCTGGTATTAGAGGCTGAATTCTCACCGCTACATTATTTTACATAAAATGTATGTTTGCGGTCAACCAGCTTTGCACAATTCATTACATTTAATTCCACATTTCATCAACTGTTTCATCAACTGTGGCAAACCACTCACCTCAAGCAACAGAATATCCTTCTTTGCAATTTCCTCTATCAAAATCATTTTGAAGTAATTACAGCAAGAATTCCCACTGTGAATCTTTTGCAGCATATTTTATATTAACATGAAAGAACTATGAACTGCCTAAAGATACAAGGCTATGCTCAAGATGCATATATTCAGCTACACAGAATGCAGCCATCAGGCATACAGAATGAAAAAAATAAGGGTTAAGGCCTATTTGCAGCATGTAAGGTCAGGCAATTGACAGGCTGCAACTATCAGCTAAACTTTCAGGCTCCGAGGCAAAGTAAATATATACTCAAAGTAATTCTTAAGGTTACAAATTATATACAGTGTATATATTTAAAAAAAAAAAAAAAAAAAAAAAACATTTTATACTTACCTGCTCTGTGCAATGGTTTTCCACACGACAGTCTCCTTTTTTTGGGTCCCCTGCTGGCGATCCTGGCTCCTTCCCCCTGCCAAGTGTGCCCAATAGCAAGCCTCTTGCTATGGAGGCTGTGGAGCCATGCTCCTGGTAATGGACATGGTCTATTCACACACAGAACGTGCACCCCCCCCCCCTCAGTGACTCACTGGCTGTGATTGACAGCAGCAGGAGCTAATGGCTCCCGCTTCTGTGTGAGCCAATGAGAAGAGGGAGAACCGCTGTGCATCGCTGGATCGGGATGAAGATCAGGATCAGGAAGGTATAAGAGAGGGGTGGGGGGGGGCGGTGGAGCTGCACCCAGAAGGATTTTTACCTTAATGTATAGAATGCATTAAGGTAAAAAAAAAAAAATTGTCATTAGAATCACTTAAAATAACGCCTAAGGCCGCGTACACACGGGCGGACTGTTCGCCCAACTTTGTCCGCTGAACAGTGTTTGGGCGGACAGTCCGCTCGTGTGTGGGCTTTCAGCGGACAGTTTCAGCGGACAGTTGGACGGACAAGGTTTTTCGGAAATTCCGAAAAACTGTCCGCTGAAACCTTGTTTGAGCGAACAGTCCGCCCGTGTGTAGGCTTGTTCGTCAAACAAAGTTGCGCGCATGCTCAGAAAGGATTTTCACGCCGAAAGCTATAATGCAGTGTATAGGACGTCGTATTTTTCGTCCCGTCGTACGTGCCGTTCACGTCATCGTGCACGGTTTCAGCAAACTGTTCGTCCGTCGTGTGTGGCCATGTCCGTCCATGCTAAGTTTGAGCGGACTGTTTGCCGAAACTGTTGGACGGACAAAGTTGGGCGAACAGTCCGCGCGTGTGTACGCGGCCTAAGGCCATTTGTGGCATAATCTCTTTAAAACATTTTTTTTTTAAATGCTGTAACAAAAATCCTGTCTGTCCTAGGAAAAAGTGATAGAGGACACAGCGAAAAGATCCCTGAACAATCAGAACAGGAATTCCGGAGGAGACTGATTGGAGACAGGTGTGTCTTACCCCCAATTGGGGGAGCTTCCAATCATTTAGGGATCTTGTGTACTGCAAGTGCATTATGATGGAGGACACATAGCGAGTACATGTCCAGCACAAGAGAGGCAGCAGAACTAGACTGCCATGAGAGTAGGACTTGGAGACAGTGAAGAGAAAGAGGCAGTCCCTGTTTGAACAGACCAGTGTATAAGCTAAGCAAACAGCAGCTTGTGTGTGAGCAGGCTACAGGTTCATTGTGGTGACTGACAGAAACAATATAGCAGAGTGGCTGAAACGGAGGCAGCTCTGCCTTAACCACTTAAGGACTGGGCCTAGATTTCAGACTCAGTGTTTAAAAGTTAAAATATACACTTTTTTTTGCTAGAAAATTACTTAGAACCCCCAAATATTATGTCTTTTTTTTCAGACACATTAACCAATTAAGGACTCGGTTTTTACAAGTTAAAAACACCTTTTTTGCTAGAAAATTACTTAGAACCCCCAAACATTATACTTTTTTTTTCCAGACACCCTTGTAAGGATTAAGGGGTGTCAAAACAAAATGGTTGACCTTATGTCTTACTAAATACATGTATTTTTCTATCCTTCTCTTTAAAATAAGGACTAGTCATCTATTGTCACGTACTCATCAAGAAGAGGCCGCATCAGCCCTAAAAAGCAGTCTACGCCCAGAAGATTGTCTTATCAGCTGATAACACCCGGAGAATTGTCTTTCCTTTGCAAAAATGTTGTTTTTTTACATTTGCTGATGTTTGCCCTTTTCTGTCTATAAAAGAGAAGTAATAAAGAGCTCAGAGCCAGAGAAAGTCAGAGACAGTCAGAGTTAACGACGGACTTCTGAGCAGAAATACTGAATAATACCTCCGTGTCTCTTTGCTTGGATAAGAACTCTAACTAACAATTGGGAAACGGTAACATAACCTGACAAATAGGTGACTTGTTGAGGTCACACCTAACACCCTAGAGAATAAAATGGCGGTCATTGCACTACTTTTTGTTACACCGTATTTGCGCAGAGGTCTCACAAGCGCACTTTTTTGGGGAAAAAAGAAATCACTTTTTGACTAAAAAAATAAGACAATATATTTTATATTGTGAAAGATAATGTTACGCTGAGTAAATTGATACCAAACATGTCACGCTTCCAAATTGCGCCCGACCGTGAAATGGGGTCAAACTTTTACCTTTAAAAATCTCCATAGGCGACGTTTACAAAATTCTACAGGTTGCATGTTTCGAGTTACAGAGGAGGTCTAGAGCTAGAATTATTGCTTTCGCTCTAACGATCGCATCGATACCTCACGTGTGGTTTCCTCTTAAATATGAGATCTGGGGTCAATCTGGGCTTAAAGCGGGATTCCACCCTAAAGTGGAACCTCCGCTGATCGGATCCCTCCCCCCCTCCGGTGTCACAATTGACACCTTTCGGGGGGAGGGGGGTGGAGATACCTGTCAAAGACAGGTATTTACACCCACTTCCGGGCATAGACTCCTGTGGGAGTCTACGTCATTTCCTGCCCTGCCCCGCTGTCTGCTGGGACACACACGGTCACTGGTCCCAGTGACAGCGCAGAGATTTCCTATTGCGCGGCGCAACTCGCGCATGCGCAGTAGGGAACCGGGAAGTGAAGCCGATTCGCTTCACTTCCTGATTCCCTCACCTAGAATGGTGGCGGCAGCAGCCGAGGGCCAAGCGATCGATCGGCCTCGGCTGCCGGCATCGCTGGAACCCGGGACAGGTGAATGTCCATTTATTAAAAGTCAGCAGCTGTAGTATTTATAGCTGCTGGCTTTTAATATTTTTTTTTTGTGGAATCCCTCTTTAAATAAGAGATCTGGGGTTTGGACTGAAATACAATAAAAGATTAAAAAAATTTGTCATTTGAAAAAATTACATTGAAAAAATGTGCCTTTAAAGACGTATGGGCGGAAGTAATGTTTTGATGTTGCTTCCGACCCTGCTATGGTATGGAGAGTGGTGGGGGCCATTTTAGCCTCACTCGTCTCCATACCAAGGAAGTGATAGAACCCAATCACCTCCGCTGCCGGCGGCTTCGGTAAGCAGCGTAGGGCGCGGGATAGCGGCGGGAGGCACCTCTCCCGCCGCCGATAAAGGTGATCTCGTTGCAAATCCGCCGCAAAGACCACTATTAAACGTTTACCAAACCGTCGCCTGAACAGATGGATACCTCGGCTGTGGCAGCAGCTGCTGCCGTTACCGAGATATCCCTCTTCAAAAAAGGGACATACATCAGCGATCGGTAAGTGGTTAGAGAATAAAATGGCGGATGTTGCAATACTGTCTGTCACACCGTATTTGGGCATTGGTCTTACAGGTGCTTTTTTGAATAAAAAACAGACATCAGTAAAGTTAGCTAAATTTTTTTTTTATAATGTGAAAGATAATGTTACGCTGAGTAAACTGATACCCAACATGTCACGTTTCAAAATTGCGCCCGCTCGTGGAATGGCGAGAGAGTTTTACCCTTAAAAATCTCCATAGGTGACATTTAAAAATTTCTACAGGTTACCAATTTTAAGTTACAGAGAAGATCTAGGGCTAGAATTATTGCGTCGCCCGGGTGTGCTCAAACGTCACCCACTGATTGGTAACTCGGCGAAGGTCTGCGCTCGGATAGTTTCGCAAACGCCCCTCTCCTCCCCGAACTCGGCCCTGTACCCCGTCATAGGCAACCCCTTATTTGCTCCAGGTCTTTACGATGGGAGTCTTCGGAACCTGGGGGAGGCGGGACTACATCAAGCATCCCACTTTAGTTCAGGGGGGCGCTGGAAAACTGCGACGGATTTCCTAGACCCTGCGGGCCCGTTCCGACTAGACTTTTTCAGGACACTCCAACTCACACATTTCCTCTCTACGATCCCACCCCCCCAGGAAGGCGCTCAGGCGCTCACGACCCTGGAGGTGCTCTGCACTGACGTGGGTGTCATGTCACACACACTTTCACTGACTTATAATCTTCTAAATTCCCCCTCAGCAGACTTTATTCCCCCGGGTCTACTTAAAAATGGGAGAAAGAGTTAGATTGCCAATTCAACAGCATCAAGAGACAGCGTATACTCAGATTTGCCCACAAATCTTCGATCTGTGCCAAGATCCAAGAAACTAATTACAAAATTATCTCACGTTGGTATAGGACCCCTTCGTTACTCCACCAGCTCTACCCGACTACATCAGACCTGTGTTGGCGATGCCTCGCTGACAGAGGGACCATGCTGCATATTTTTTGGTCATGCCCTAAACTTACACACTTTTGGAAAGTGGTGCGGGAGACAATCCAACAATTCACGGCCCTGCCTCTCACAGACGACCCAGCTCTTTACCTCTTACACGCCACCGACATACCCAACAGGAAATACCAGAAATCAGTGATCCGCCATCTACTTGATGCGGCTAAGGCCTGCATACTGCTCCATTGGAAATCGTCCCTCCCACCGACCATTGACCTCTGGCTTCGTAAAGTGGAGGACATTAGGAAAATGGAGGATCTCATCCTCACTGCACAAAATAGAGAGGAGATTTTCACTAAAACCTGGCAGGGCTGGAATGCATTCATATACTCGGCTGAGACGGGTGGACACAGACGGGTGATGCTATATGCAGCCTCCAGGATACGTTGAGCCTAGGGACCGCAGAGATGGACCCCACATATGTAATTCAGAATGGTCATATGCGCACTCCATGATTGGGTAGCATACCTTGCTTCCCCCCTTCTTTCATTCCCTCCCCCCTTTATACCCCATACTTGATTTACCCCCCTTTCTTCTCTCCTCGCCCCTCTGTTTTTTCCTTCTCCATTGCTTCCCTTTCCCCCCCTGTACACTGGAAGTGGTATCGATAGTGATACCTAGTTAGTTAAAAAGAAACTGGAAAGTGAGACCACAAGATGATGTGAAGCCCGAACTCCACATACTGCTGTTTATTCTTCTTGGCGATAATGCTAGCAGAGTATTGATATTGTATTTCATGTATTGGCTCGCTAACTGTGAATTATGTGGATAGTTTGTATTCTGTTGGTCTGTGTGGACCCATTTCCTGATAAAAAAATAAAAAAATAAAAGAATTATTGCGTCGTTCTAACGATCGTGAGGATACCTCACATGTGTCGTTTGAACACTGTTTTCTTATGCGGGTGCAACTTACGTATGCGTTCACTTCTTTGTGTGAGCTCGGCGGGGTGGAGAGCTTAAATTTTTCTTTTGTTTTCTTATTTATTTTACTTTTTATTTTTTAATTTGACACTGTCCTTTTAAAAAAAAATGTGGGTAACTTTTATTCCTATAGTAAGAAATGTAAACATCCCCCCCAAAAAAGCATGACAGGACCTCTTAAATATAACATCTGGGGTCAAAAAGACCTCAGATCTCATATTTACACTAAAATGCAATCAAAAAAAAAAAAAGGTAATTTGAAAAAATAAAAATACAATTCCCCTTTAACCACTTTCAGCCCGGACCATTTTGCTGGTAAATGACCAGAGGTCTTTTTACAATTTGGCACTGCGCTGCTTTAACTGGTAATTGCGCGGTCATGCAATGTTGTACCCAAACAAAATTAGCGTCCTTTTCTTCCCACAAATAGAGCTTTCTTTTGATGGTATTTGATTGCCTCTGCGATTTTTATTTTTTGCGATATAAACGTAAAAAGACCGAAAATTTTGAAAAAAAATGATATTTTCTACTTTTTGTTATTAGAAAAATCCAATAAACTCAATTTTAGTCATACATTTAGGCCAAAATGTATTCAGCCACATGTCTTTGGTAAAAAAAAAGTCAATAATTGTATATTTATTGGTTTGCGCAAAAGTTGTCACATCTACAAACTAAGGTACGTTTTCTGGAATTTACGCAGCTTTTAGTTTACGACTGCCTATCTCATTTCTTGAGGTGCTAAAATGGCAGGGCAGTACAAAACCCCCCCAAATGACCCCATTTTGGAAAGTAGACACCCTAAGGAAATTGATAAGTGGCATGTTGAGCCCATTGAATATTTTATTTTTTTGCCTCAAGCGATTGAATAATGACAAAAAAATATATATTTTTTTTTTTTTACACAAAGTTGTCACTAAATGATATATTGCTCACACATGCTATGGGCATATGTGAAATGACACCCCAAAATAAATTCTGCTTCTTCTCCTGAGTACGGGGATACCACATATGTGGGACTTTTTGGGAGCCTAGCCGCGTACGGGGCCCCGAAAACCAAGCACCGCCTTCAGGCTTTCTAAGGGCGTTACAGTTTTGAAGGCCATAAAATGCCAAGATGGCACAAACCCCCCCCAAATGACCCCATTTTGGAAAGTAGACACCCCTAAATTTAGGGGTACACTAGTGAGACTAGGTAATAAATGGCGGGTGCCCTGAAACTATAAAAAAATAACTAACCAACCAGCGTCACCTGTAACAGTTATATGGTGATTACTGGTGAAAGGGTTAACTAGGGGGCAATCAGGGGGCTTTATGCGGTAGTATATGGGGGTCCCTGGCGCTATAAAAAGCTGCGGCGAACCTAAATACCTACCTGCCTAACTAGCGTCACCTGTGACACTAATACAGCGATCAGAAAAACGATCGCTTATTAGGCTGGGTTCACACTGGAGCGATGCGGGAACGCCACGAATCCGCGGCGGGTTCCCGCATCACATGCCTCCCGGCGGCAGTTCACACTGGCCTATGCGAACTGCTGGGAGTGTCAGTGAAATGTTAATGACACCCCCAGATCAGTTCGCATATCGCAGTGCGATCTGCAAACTCGGATCGCATGGTGTGAACACCCATGCGATCCGATTCTGCTGCGGACCAAAAAAAGGGTCCCGTGCGAGTTTGCGGCGGGTGCGGCGGGTGCGACACGAATTCAGCCATACTATCTGTATGGCTGAACTCGAATCGCACAGAGATCGGATGTGATTTGCACTGCAGTGCGGTGCGAATCACATCCTTTCTCATAAACCGCTGCAATGTGAACCCAGCCTTAGTGACACTGGCGACGGGGGGTGATCACGGGGTTAAACCTTTATTGGGGGGGTTAGGGGGTACCTTAGAACTAAAGGGGGCTAACCCTAACTGTCCTAACAGTTATTACAGTCACAAATGACACCCGCCGGGTGATCAGGGGGTTAAACCTTTATTAGGTAATAAATGGCGGGTGCCCTGAAACTATAAAAAAATAACTAACCAACCAGCGTCACCTGTAACAGTTATATGGTGATCACTGGTGAAAGGGTTAACTAGGGGGCAATCAGGGGGCTTTATGCGGTAGTATATGGGGGTCCCTGGCGCTATAAAAAGCTGCGAACCTAAATACCTACCTGCCTAACTAGCGTCACCTGTGACACTAATACAGCGATCAGAAAAACGATCGCTTATTAGGCTGGGTTCACACTGGAGCGATGCGGGAACGCCACGAATCCGCGGCGGGTTCCCGCATCGCATGCCTCCCGGCGGCAGTTCACACTGCCCTATGCGAACTGCTGGGGGTGTCAGTGAAATGTTAATGACACCCCCAGATCAGTTCGCATATCGCAGTGCGATCTGCAAACTCGGATCGCATGGTGTGAACACCCATGCGATCCGATTCTGCTGCGGGCCAAAAAAAGGGTCCCGTGCGAATTTGCGGCGGGTGCGGCGGGTGCGATGCGAATTCAGCCATACTATCTGTATGGCTGAACTCGAATCGCACAGAGATCGGATGTGATTTGCACTGCAGTGCGGTGCGAATCACATCCGTTCTCAAACCGCTGCAATGTGAACCCAGCCTTAGTGACACTGGCGACGGGGGGTGATCACGGGGTTAAACCTTTATTGGGGGGGTTAGGGGGGTACATTAGAACTAAAGGGGGCTAACCCTAACTGCCCTAACAGTTATTACAGTCACAAATGACACCAATGCAAAAAAAAAAAAAAAAAAAATGACATTGGTGTCACTGTGACTGGGGGGGCAGGGGTAATTGGGGGGGTGATCGGGGGGGTGTGAGTGTGCCTGGCATGTTCTACTGTGTAGTGTCGTGTTGGTGCAACTCACCGATCCTCTCTCCTCGGTGTCAGAACGAAAAATACCGACACGGAGGAGAGATTACATCACTTCCTCTCCTGTGTTTACATTACAGGAGAGGAAGTGATGTCACGGAGCATTTTCATTCGTCGGGAGCGATCGCGAGGGGGTGGCCATGAATGAATGGCCGTCCCCTCGTCCGGGATCGCTCCCGAACGAATACCGACCGCCGCAGGCACCGGGCGGGGGCCCGATCGGGCCCCCGACCCGCGGGCAGGCAAGGACGTACATGTAAGCCCTTATGCCTGCCCGTGCCATTCTGTCGACGTACATCGTCGTGCGGCGGTCGGGAAGTGGTTAAGAGCCTTGGGTTGAAGTGACGTTTAATGTCGCTATCGCCCTCCAATGCTATGGAGCTGAGCGGGGGGGCCATCTTCCCCTCACTCGGCATCCAGGCTCAGAGGAGTGCGGACGTGATCGTCTCTGCCTCTATTGACGACTCCGGTAAGCGGCGGAGACGACCGAAGAGTGGCGGGAAGGGGGCCCTCTCCCGCCCCCGATAAAAGTGCTCTTGCCGCAAATTCACTGCAGAGACCACTTTTATCTGAAAGCGGAACACCCTCTGAAGAAGAGGCTACCAGGGTTATGACAGCTTTTTTTAAAACAGGGATAGGCACGGACCAAGGCTGTAGCGGACATTTTCCAAATTACAGACCTTAGTGAAGGACACCAAGGTACATTTTAAATTAAAACCATCAAAAAACTTCTCTCTTTGGCTAGTTCTACAAGAACAAATAATGTTTAAAATAACATTTATATAAAGACTGCTTGTAGTATGAGATTGCATACATGGCACATGGGACAGCTTGAGATTTCACACATTGGACAGCCTGAGACTGCATACATGGCACATGGGACAGCCTGAGAATGCATACATGGGACAGCCTGAGAATGCATACATGGGACAGCCTGAGATTTCATACATAGGACAGCCTGAGATTGCATGCATGGTACAGCCTGAGATTGCATGCATAGTACAGCCTGAGATTGCAAACATGGGACAGCCTGAGATTGCATGCATGGGGCATGGGACAGCTTGAGATTGCATACATGGCACATGGGACAGCTTGAGATTGCATACATGGGACAGCCTGAGAATGCATACATGGGACAGCCTGAGATTTCATACATGGGACAGCTTGAGATTTCATACATGGGACAGCCTGAGATTGTATACATGGGACAGTCAGAGGATTACTGTGTCTGTGCACCCAATCATATTACCTCATAAACACCCCTGGCCAGCAGCAGCCTTCTTTCCAAGTTCCTTGCTTCCTCCTCCTCGGCTCTGTTCTCCTCCTGTGACTGCCCCCTAAGAAATCAGAACTCACACTCTGAAGACCGCACTGAGCATATAGAAACTTACTCAGCAGTTAGACAATCACTTGGCTCCTTGGGCTGACTTGATCTTCCTCCTGACTTGTTCCACAGTTCTCTCCAGTCCTCCGCGACTCATGATCCGCGCTGCCTCCTGCCTGGGCGGCCGCTGCCCAAAGAGATCACTCTGCAACATACAGTGTGAGTCAATCAAGATATTTAAAAAAAAAAAAAAAAAAAACAGTTGTTGCCGATCCCTGATTGCAGTTGCATGTTATTAAAAATTACCTTTCCTTTTCTGTAGCTCTGCAATTTTCTGTAAAATGCAAAGTAACATGGCTACATGGAGCAGTTCTGTATACAGAACGCGCCCCCACTCCCAGAGACATTGTTTCCTCCTTGTGTGATTGGCTTACTGAATTTCCCAGAAGTGTACACTAAGGTACAAGTCTGATATCAGGCATCCTCTGCAACAAAAATGTTATTTATAGTGAGATACTGCCAATAAGAAATCACATCTAAAAAGGGATGCAGACCCTGCAATTTTCCTCATTAGAGCCCTGCAAGTGCAGCAGCTGGTTGATAATTATGAAACCACTCCCATTAGATTCAGGTACCACATGGACACAGACAAACACACATGGATTTCTGCAAAATAATAAAAAGTAGGAATCTGCAACAAAGTTTGTTAAAATCCTTGTATTGTACATAGATCACCAGAGGGGGGATGTTTTTTTCTCAACAAAAGTAGAGTTACTCTTTAAGGAGGAAGTGGACAGAGCTGTGCATCAAATAGCCAGGAGGCTGAAAGACATTTGTGCTTGTTGTTATTCCACATAACTCCTGCAAGGGCAGGCTCTGTGTTTCTGGAAAGCTCTCCATTTGGAACTAATCCTCACAACACATAGTGAAATGTTGACTAGCTCTGTCAGGTCTTTATTATATTACAAAGCATGTGTTAATCTGTGGCGCTTTCATCCATTTACACTTTGGTTTTTTAATGCTTCTTGTGTCAAAGAGATTTTCCATATTGTCTATCAAATAACAGATACAGCAAGTCTCCCCTAAAAAAGGACAGTTTTTAACCCTCCATACAACACTACACATTTTTCAAGAGGAAAAATGTGCATGAATATACTGTATGTAGGTCTGCTTCCTACCTAAGAAGTTTTAGGCCCCTTTCACGTGATCGGCTCACAAAGATCCGCCTGTGCATTTTTTAGGCAGATCTGAGCGGGCCACCCATTGACTTGTATGGGCAGGCGGATGTCAGTGGAGATGTGTCCGCTGACACCAGCCTGCAATCCGATCCGCTGAAAGCAGACGGATGGCAATACATTCGCCATCCATCCAGCAGATCGGATTGGATGAAAACGGACATGCTGTCCATTTTCATCTGATCTTCCCATAGAGAACAGCAGAGCTGTGACAGGTCCATCTCAGCACAGCGAGTGGAGACAGACCTGTCATCCGCCTGCTTAGCGGGGATCAACGGAGCAATCCCTCAATGAGCTAGCGGAGTCCACTGAGCGGACCTGCCCTGTGTGAAAGGGGCCTTAGGGGTTTTTTTTCCCAGGAGAGGGGAGGAATACCAAATAGGGACAAGCTAGGTGAATGTAGTTTAATGGGTGATCAATTCTCCTATGTCCATGTATTCAAACTGTAGCCACAATATGTGAGCTCGGCATTACAATGTAAGCAAACCAAACACAGGTTATATAACTACGCGAAGACCTAGTTACAAAACAACAAAAACTGTTCAGAAAACAATTTTGTTCAGCCTTTTCTTTTAAGAAAACAAATTCTTAGACAATATCACCATTTGTGTGAAAAAAAAAATATATATCTACACATCACTTTACTATCAAAAGTGATCACAAAGTTATTTGCAATAGACCAGTAACTGAAAATATGAAAGTTATTCTGGTCCATGTGAGTCTAAACAAGTTTGAGAGCTTAAGTAGATCTGTAAAAAAAATGTAAATAAATTATATATATATATATATATATATATATATATAGTTTTATTTTTTATGCAAGGTTTTGTGAAAGTATACATAGCATAATAAACAGAATTATGCAATTATAGCTTTGCCTCAATTGCATTTATGTACTGTGACTGCTCTCTAGTGAAAATCTTTGCACACTACATGTACACGTTTCCGCACCTTCAGCAGTGCTTTACCACATTCAGTAAGCACTGGGGTAGAATGAGTGCAACTGCACAGTCTATTTTCCTTTAGTAAATCGACCCCAAAGAGCTATTATAGGACTACTGAAGTTATATAGAACAATGCTGCTCAGGAAAAACACTGGCTTTGGGCTCTCCGACACAGAAAGCTCAAGTTCCATGTCTCCATTTTGTTGCCATACAGAGTGCCAGAAGAGAAAAATAACACACACGCGTGCACACTCACAAATAGACTGTATGGTAGAGATCCAAACATTCCTTTTGCAAAAACTGACACAACACAATAAGATAGTAAAACGGCCTTAAAAAAGCTTAACCACTTGCCCACTGGGCACTTAAACCCCCTTCCATTTTGAATGACAATCATGCAACACTGTACCCATATGACATTTTTGTCCTTTTTTTCCACACAAATGGAGCTTTCTTTTGGTGGTATTTAATCACCTCTGGGTTTAAAATTTTTTGCGCTATAAATGAAAAAAAGACCGAAAATTTTGTCAAAAAATATATTTTTTTTAAATTTCGCTTACAAAAGAGGAAAAAAAAAAAACGCTGCTCTTGGGAACAAGTGCTGGATCAAGATCGGGCTCAGGTGAGTATAAGGGAAAACTGGGGAGAGTTCCTAATCACAGGTGTTTTTTTTTTTGTTTTTTACATTAAGGCCCAGTTCACTCTGGTGTGACACGCAAGTCGTATGACTGTCGATCAAACTTTGCCCTGTCATTTTGGTCTGACATTGATCTGACTTCCCTGCGACTTTAATGAACGGGATCTGATTTGAATCTGACTTTGAGATGAGTGTGACTTGGGTCTGTTATAGATTTTTGAGCAGAAACCCAGTGCAGGGGAAAAAAAAAATAAAAAAGGTAAATCCATACCAGACCCTTATCCGAGCATGCAGCCTGGCAGGCCAGGAATGGATGGGGGGGGGTGTGAGCGAGCACCCCCCTCCTCAACCATACCGGGCTACATGCCCTCAACATGGGGGAGGGGGTGTGTTAACGGGGCCTCTTCCCCACAACTCTGGGCTGTGGTTGTCTGCAGGTGGGGGCTTATCGGCATCTGGAAGCCCCCAGATACTGCCCCCCATGTGAATAAGTATGGGGTACATAGTACCCCTACCCATTCACCCAAAAAAAAAAAAAAAAAGTGTCGTTTAAGAAAAACAGGAGGCAGTTTTTGACAAGTCCTTTATTAAAAATATATAATGTGACCTGTGGTAGCTCAATCACGTCAACAATATTCCTCCCATAACGAAGGCTCCGTTATTCATTTTTAATAAAGGACTTTAATAAAAACTGCCTCTGGTTTTTCTTACACTACAGTTTTTTTTTTTTGGGTGAATGGGTAGGGGTACTATGTACCCTATACTCATTCACATAGGGGGGCTGGGATCTGGGGGCCCCCTTTCTTAAAAGGGGCTTCCAGATGCCAATAAGCCCCCCTGCCAGCAGACTCCCACAACCAAAGCCCAGGGTTGCAGAAAAGAGTCCCTTGTACAGAGCCCCCCTGCTGCAAAACACCCCCCCCCCCATGTTGAGGACATGTGGCCTTGCCCCCCCCTTTTCCTGCCAGGCTGCATGCTGGAATAAAGGGTCTGGTATGGATTTTGAGGGACCCCACGTCTTTTTTCATCAGTTGAGATGGTGATCCGACTTGGATGTGACTTCAATTAATGTCTATAGGCTGAAATCAGACCCAGGTCTGACCAAAGTAGTGCAGGTACCTTTTCAAAAGCCAGACCAGTTAAAACCACTCTCGTTGGGATTTGGGAAACACTGCTTTATACATGTCATGTGACATGTGCTCTGAAAGTCAGAGCGCATGTAGCACCAGTGTGAACTGGGTCTTATGCAGAAAATGCATTCTACAGAGAATGCATATGTATAGTTAGTATTTTACTGGACTTCCACTTCCAACAGTTATAGACCACTTTCCAGTAAAAAAGATTTCTCTGAAAGCATAAAGCCCAGTGCTAAATTGAGAAATAATTTCAAACAGGTGCTAACAATCAATGATAAAGATTTGGTTGAAATAAACTAATTAACTAAAATAGAAACAGCAGCATGGAATAAATAAAGCAGTTCAAGGGACAACAATGCACTTTGGTAAGCCATGCCTTAGCAAGTTACAGGCAGTGTCCATACCACCAGAGCATTCCTAAATATGGATGTATACAGCCTTTTTTGACCATGACAAAGGCATCATAGCAGCATCATGATCTTCTTGTTAGTTAAAAAGTTACTAGAATCTTTGTGCACCTGGTCCAAGGTTCAGATTTCCTAATTATCACCCTGAGACTCACTATTTCCTTTATTTGCTGTCTGAAAACTTTTTTCCCCCTCTTAGGCCGGGTTCACATGTGTGGCCACGTTTCCCAGCATTGGGTCCACTGCATCCCTGTTCACCGGTTTAGGTGCGTATCGGGTCCGAATTTTTGCCTGAATTCACACCTGAACTGGTCCCAAAGATGCACAGGACCCCTTTGGAATGCAGACCGTGGCTGCCCTGGACCTGTGTAAACTGGTTCTATTGCGAGCTGGGCACACTCGCATGTTATGCAAATTGGATGCGGGGAACCCACATCGTATTCACACATATGTGAACCCAGCCTCAGCAGAAGCCCTCTTCCCAGATGTGAATATGTACATTGTGGATTTCTAGGTCCTCTACTGGAGCAGTTTTGGTTTCTCTAAAATTGACAGGATTTGGCATGTAGTTTTAATGTGATCTGAAGGGACTGATGACCTCACTACCCCACGACTTTCCTCTTCCCCTACATTGGGTAAATACTCCTTAAATTGATGATCAGTGAGAAGAATCCCCCCCCCCCCCCCCCCCATGGTGGTGGTCAGAATGCCAGCAAAATCATTGGATGTCATAATGCTGACCAAGTGGTGTTAGAAATATGCAATCACCAGATGGGAGCCCAATCAGCCACAACTCATGGAAACCCCTAGCAACCTCTGGAGAAACCCTAGAGTTCCACATAACTCTGGTTGAGAATGGATACTCTAGAAAATACTCTCTCAATATAGGCTGCTATAAACCATGACTGCAAAAACAAGTAAAAGTCCAAGCTAAGGAACAGTTGTAGCTATAGCTTTAAAAAGAGAAGCTCTGATTGAGGCAGACTGTCATCAGCTTCCGAGGAATGAAAGGGACCTTTTGTGACTGTTCCATAGATGTTTGCTCATGCCTGTAACATTTACACTATCATTTTGAATCCATTGGAACTTTTCATTCCTTTCTGTGCCATGTCACTGTGGTGTTGATTTACTAAAAAAACTGGGGAGTGCAAAATCTGGTGCAGTTATGCATAGAAATCAGCTTCCAGGTTTTATTGTCAAAGCCTAATTAAATAAGCTGAAGTTAGAAGCTGATCATTTTGCACTCTCCAGTTTTAGTAAATCAACCCCTGTGTGCTGTTCTAATACAACCCCATGGGCTCTGCTTGTTTTGAATGTCATGGAATACTAGTGCAAGATCACCTGATCAAACCCCAAGATCATGTGTGGGTTAACCTAAAGTGATTGTAAACATCTTGTAAAAACAACCCATTTAATTTAAAATAGAAATGAAAGGCAAAACACGTGTATAGATCTAAAAAAAAAAAAAAAAAAATATTATAAAGCACCTTTTTTTCTCCCATTTTTTTTTTTTTTATAAGTGATCGCATACCCTTTGTTCTCAGCTGTATAAGAGCTGGGGGAGGAGAAAGAGCAGCACATTGTTCTTCCCAGTGATATGCTGTGCAGGAATAGGCGTGTCAGGACAAGTCTGAATGTTGGAGGAGCACAGGCTGAGTTTCCAGCACAGCTAGAGAACTGACCAACGGTGTGTTCTCCTGATTGGTGTGAACAGTTTTTGATAGGAAAGCAGAGGGACTGGCAGGAACACCAGTGATTTCAAATAAAGCAATACAAAGAGAACAAGATACTTTCGCATACAAGTACATGGTACAGCAGGCACATATCAGGAATATGAAATGTTCGGTTTACATATTCTTTAAAAAGTGTAGGGCTTGAGTGGACTGTTATTTCCCCCCAATAACATGACCTCAATGAGCTTTTTGTGTGCCTTCTTCATGTCACTTAACACCCTTCTCATTGATTTCCAAGTTTCTGGTCTCTGCATGCTTTCTACGTGCTTTCTCAATTGGTTTTATTCTCCTACATATATACAGTGCCTTGCGAAAGTATTCGGCCCCCTTGAACTTTTCAACCTTTTGCCACATTTCAGGCTTCAAACATAAAGATATAAAATTTTTATTTTTTGTGAAGAATCACCAACAAGTGGGACACAATTGTGAAGTGGAACGAGATCTATTGGATTTTTTAAACTTTTTTAACTAATAAAAAAATGAAAAGTGGGGCGTGCAAAATTATTTGGCCCCCTTGCGTTAATACTTTGTAGAGCCACCTTTTGCTGCGATTTCAGCTGCAAGTCGCTTGGGGTATGTCTCTTTCAGTTTTGCACATCGAGAGACTGAAATTCTTGCCCATTCTTCCTTGCAAAACAGCTTGAGCTCAGTGAGGTTGGATGGAGAGCATTTGTGAACAGCAGTTTTCAGCTCTTTCCACAGATTCTCGATTGGATTCAGGTCTGGACTTTGACTTGGCCATTCTAACACCTGGATACGTTTATTTGTGAACCATTCCTTTGTAGATTTTGCTGTATGTTTGGGATCATTGTCTTGTTGGAAGATAAATCTCCATCCCAGTTTCAGGTCTTTTGCAGACTCCAACAGGTTTTCATCCAGAATGGTCCTGTATTTGGCTGCATCCATCTTCCCCTCAATTTTAACCATCTTCCCTGTCCCTGCTGAAGAAAAGCAGGCCCAAACCATGATGCTGCCACCACGTTTGACAGTGGGGATGGTGTGTTGAGGGTGATGAGCTGTGTTGCTTTTACGCCAAACACATCGTTTTGCATTGTGGGCAAAAGTTTGATTTTGGTTTCATCTGACCAGAGCACCTTCTTCCACATGTTTGGTGTGTCTCCCAGGTGGCTTGTGGCAAAATTTAGACGAAACTTTTTATGGATATCTTTGAGAAATGGCTTTCTTCTTGCCACTCTTCCATAAAGGCCAGATTTGTGCAGTGTACGACTGATTGTTGTCCTATGGACAGACTCTCCCACCTCAGCTGTAGTTCTCTGCAGTTCATCCAGAGTGATCATGGGCCTCTTGGCTGCATCTCTGATCAGTCTTCTCCTTGTCTGAGCTGAAAGTTTAGAGGGACGGCCAGGTCTTGGTAGATTTGCAGTGGTCTGATACTCCTTCCATTTCAAAATGATCGCTTGCACAGTGCTCCTTGGGATGTTTAAAGCTTGGGAAATCTTTTTGTATCCAAATCCGGCTTTAAACTTCTCCACAACAGTATTACGGACCTGCCTGGTGTGTTCCTTGGTCTTCATGATGCTCTCTGCACTTTCAACAGAACCCTGAGACTATCATAGAGTAGGTGTATTTATACAGAGACTTGATTACACACAGGTGGATTCTATTTATCACCAACAGTCATTTAGGACAACATTGGATCATTCAGAGATCCTCACTGAGCTTCTGGAGTGAGTTTGCTGCACTGAAAGTAAAGGGGCCGAATAATTTTGCACGCACCACTTTTCAGTTTTTTATTTGCTAAAAAATTTTAAAATATCCAATAGATTTCGTTCCACTTCATAATTGTGTCCCACTTGTTGGTGATTCTTCACAAAAAATTAAAATTTGATATCTTTACGTTTGAAGCCTGAAATGTGGCAAAAGGTTGAAAAGTTCAAGGGGGCCGAATACTTTCGCAAGGCACTGTAGCTGTCAACGACCCATGTTCCAGATTACTCATAAACTTGAGAAAAGTAGAACAGCCACACAGTTAATAATAAAACTGATAATGATGCCAATTTTAAAACTCTCTGAAACGTATCAAGGAATATTGTCATAAAACCCACTTAAAATTAGGTATCGTATTCATATCACTTCAGTTTGGCTGGCTGCACGTGGACAGATGTCTCACAAAAGCCAATTGGCCATGCCTATTTTCACATGTGTCAAAGAAGCTTCAGCCTCCTTTACAATCTTTCCTCCAGCAAATCCCACAGCAGAATAAGGTGCAAATGCAGTCAAAGTCTCAATTCCTTTCCTCCATAGAAAAGGGAATGATCAGTTCCCAATCACATGCAAATTTATACTCTAGTTTATACAACCCCCTAGTAAACACCGACATGGTATACCCAGTATGATAATCAATGCTCAGAGTTGTTGCATTGTTGGCTACCAGAGGGATGTGTATACCTATCCTGACCCATGACTTCACACCACGTCTGGCTCTCTATAGACTTCATTCTGAAAATAGTTAACAATGACTTATCTTTGTCAATGTAGATGTGCCATAAAGTTTTTGTTTAATCAACTGACTTTGTTTTACCAATGCATCATCCTCCAGAGGCAGATTAATTTTTTATCCCTATTATCTCTTGAAATCTTACATACCACCAACAGACGCTAGGTCAAAAGTTAATTTTTGACTAAGCTGAAATAGAATCAAATTTACAAGGTTCCTTAACAAAAGATAAGTTAAACTTTGATAAAGAAATTCCATTGGGAGGACAGATTACCTAGTGTATGAAGATGTTACAATAAGTAAATATAGTGCCTTGAAAAAGTATTCATTTGTCATGTTACAACCAAAAATGTAAATGTATCTTATTGGGATTTTATGTGATAGACCAACACAATGTGGCACATAATTGTGAAGTGAAAGGAAAATGATGAATGGTTTTCAAAATATTTTTACAAATAAATATGTGAAAAGTGTGGTGTACATTTGTATTCAGCCCCCCCATAGTCAATACTTTGTAGACCCACCTTTCGCTGCCTTTACAGCTGCAAGTCTTTTTGGGGAAGCTTTGCCAATCTGGAGAGTGACATTTTTGCCCATTCTTCTCTGCAAAATAGCTCAAGCTCTGTCAGATTGGCTGGAGAGTGTCAGTGAACAGCAAGATTCAAGTCTTGCAACAGATTCTCAATTGGATTTAGGTCTGGACGTTGACTGGCCCATTCTAACACATGAATATGCTTTGATCGAAACCATTCCATTGTAGCTCTGGCTGTATGTTTAGGGTCATTGTACAGCTGGAACCTCTGCCCCAGCCTCAAGTCTGTTGCAGACTCCAACAGGTTTTCTTCTAAGATTGCCCTGTATTTGGCTCCATCCATCTTCCCATCAACTCTTCCCTGTCCCTGCTGAAGAATAACATCCCAACAACATGCTGCCACCACTATGTTTCACGGTGGAGATGGTGTGCTCATTGTGATGTGCAGTGTTTTCCACCACACATAGCGTTTTGCTTTTACAACAAAAAGTTAAATGTTGGTCTCCTCTGACCAGAGCACCTTCTGCGTCTCCCACATGGGAGGTACCTCCATTTTTTTCACCAGTGTCTAAGGTGGTTTGTCACGTAAAACATGTCCTATGTAGAAAGCTGAAAGCTCTATGTAGGTCCCTGCAGGGGTCTAAGGGCTATACTTACCGGATCCATATCTTGGGCCGATATTTGACTCCCAAGATGATATGGTACCCGGGCCTCGTCATCCGAAGAAACAAGGCCTGCAAGTCATCTCCCTTGGAAGACTGGGCTCTGGGAATACCAGACTTGGTGTGCTATTAAAACAGTGGCACAAAAGTTCTGGCAGAGTCTTTTACAGGTCCAGGTAAGAGGTTCCTCTGAGAAGGAACCCAAAAAATCCTGAAGGTTGGCACAATGCTACCCGCCATGATGGGTGAAGATTGGAAAATGTTTGTTTTCAGCAGTTCCTGCAGCAGGGACAGGTAAGAGAACTTAATCATATATAAAATGTATATTATGGATTACTTCATAAGTAGTTGCATGTCTTATCTGGTTTCTGCCACTAGAGGGAGTAAAGAGCAACCTGGTGTATACTTACATGCCTTTCCAGGATACACGCACATTGAAGCCAGTCTCCGGTCGGCTCATATGCTCCGCTGCAGGCTCTGCCACAAATGGAGAAAAGGGTCCCACGTAGTCTGGGGGATCCCGCGGAGCTCATAGAGTGGTCCTCTTCCTTCCCCTCATTTGTGGCTGCTGACAGCTCGAGTTTTCACAAAGATTCTAGACCCTCTCTTGGCAAACCTAAGAGCTCAGGGCATAACCGCGATAGCTTATCTAGACAATTTGCTACTCATAGAGCAGACAGTAGCGCAACTGAACCACAGTGTTCTCAATACAGTAGAACACCTGGAAAGCCTTATTTTGGATTATAAACCTAGAAAAATCATCCCTGCAACTTGCTACAAGGTTGGAATATCTGGGCATTATCATAGACACCATCCAGGGCAAGGTGTTTCTACCAGGGCCAAAAGTCATGGCCATAAAGGTTCTGGTTCACCTAGTGTTGAGCAGAAGAAGTTCCTCCATTCAGCTATGTATAAGACCGTTAGGGAAAATGGTCGCCTCCTTGAGGCCATTCCATTCGCCAGTTTCATTCAAGGCCTTTGCAGAGATGTATCCTGGCGGCTTGGGACAAGAAGCCCCAAGCCTTGGATCTTCCTATGTGTTTATCCCCAGGGATACGCAAGAGTCTCATTTGGTGGTTACAGACCAAAAATCTGCTGAAAGGCAAAACTTTTCTTCCACTTCCATGGAAAATCGTAACTACAGATGCCAGCCTGACAGGTTGGGGAGCAGTGCTGGAAGAGGTATGCATGCAGGGAAGATGGTCTACGACCAAAAGACTCCTGCCCATAAATATTCTGGAAATTTGGGCAATTTACATGGCCCTCATGAACTGGTCTTACAGACTGCAGGGTCACCCTGTCCAAATACAGTCCAACAATGCCACGGCTGTGGCTTATATCAATCACCAAGGTGGCACCAAAAGTCTGGATGCACAGAGAGAGGTGAATCGCATATTTGCTTGGGCAGAAAGGCATGTTCCTTGCCTTTCTGCAGTCTTCATCCCAGGAGTGGAAAATTGGCAAGCGGATTTTCTAAGCCGCCAACAATTATGCCCAGGATAATGGGCTCTACACCCACACATACCTCAGACCATATGTCACAGATGGGGTACTCCGGATGTAGATCTGTTTGCGTCCTGATTCAGCAAGAAGCTGGACAAGTTTGTGTCGAGAACGAAAGACATACTTGCTCAGAGGTCAGATGCTCTGTACCAATCCCAGGGAATTGTCAATCTAATCTATGCCTTCCCGCTGAATCCACTTCTGCTGCAGTTCCTGGGAAGAGTCAAGAGGGAAACAAAGTCGGTTCTGTTAGTAGCCCCGGCTTGGCTTAGGTGACCTTGGTACGCAGAGATCATGAAGATGGCAGTAGGCAGGCCTTGGGTCCTTCCTCTCTGGCCAGATCTACTCTCGCAAGGTCCAATCTACCATCCTGCTTTACACAGTCTGAATTTGACGGTTTGGCTGCTGAGACCCACATTCTAAAAAAAAACGTAGATTCTCGGAGTCAGTCCTTTCTACTCTGGTCAATGCCAGAAAGCCGGCCTCCAGGCTTATTTACTACAAAATCTGGAAGGCATATGTTTCCTGGTGTGAACTCAGGGCATGGCATCCTAGAAAGTATGTCGTTAGCAGGATCTTGGCTTTCCTCCAGTCAGGCCTAGAAATGAATTTGGCCGTAAGCACTATCAAAGTTCAGATTTGAGCTTTGTCAGCGTTTTTCCAGAAGCCACTTGCATCACATTCACTTGTCCGGGCTTTTATTCAGGGGCCAGTCAAACCTTGGGTGTGCCTGTGGGATTTGAATTTGGTTCTGTCTGCAATACAGGGACAACCGTTTGAACCATTACACCAGACTTCTTTCGTTCTTTTGACTAAGAAATTAGTCTTCTTGATAGCTATATCCTCGCTAGGAGAGTTTCAGAGCTAGCAGCTCTTTCAAGCAAGGAACCTTATTTGATTATTCACAAAGACCCGAGTAGTGATGCCTCCTAATAGGGCCTTCCTACCCAAGGTGGTTTCAGGATTCCATTTGAATTAAGATGTAATCCTACCATCCTTTTTTCCAGATCCGCAGTCCACGGAAGAAGAGTCATTACACACTCTAGATGTGGTAAGAGCAATCAGTATTTATCTGCAGGCAAGCGCTCAGATAAGAAAGAATGATTGTTTATTTTGCCAATAAAAGGAGAAGACCCCTCCTTTTCAAGTGAAAGCGCACTCAACTAGGGCTGTAAGTGCTTCTTGGGCAGTAAATCACCAGGCCTCCCTGGCTCAGATCTGTAAGGCTGCGACTTGGTCATCAGTCCATACATTCACCAGATTTTATCAGGTGGATGTAAGAGGGCAAGAGGATACCACCCTCGGGCGCAGTGTACTGCAGGCCGCAGTTTAGTTTCTCTGGTCCGTGGTGGTCTATAATCCTGATCTGTCTCCCTCCCCTCAAACTGAGCATTGCTTTGGGACATCCCACTATGTAATGAAGGCTCTATGCCCCATGATGTATGATCAAGAAAATAGGATTTTTAAATACAGCTTACCTGTAAAAATCATTTTCTTGAGAGTACATCACGGGACACAGAGCTCCTGCCCTTTTTGGGTTTTACGTGGTTTCCTATTGCTTTGCTACAAAACTGAGGTACCTCCCATATGGGAGGGTTTATATAGGGGATGAATTCTCCTTAATTGGGGGGTTAGCAGTGTCCAATCACCAAACTTGCCCATCTAACCCACTATGTAATGAAGGTTCTGTGTCCCGTGATGTACTCTCAAGAAAAGGATTTTACAGGTAAGCTATATTTAAAAATCCTATTTTTTTTTTTAAATCACCAAATAAAAGTACAAAGCATTCTGGCATAGTTTTTACCTTTTTACTGTGCCCATGGGATTTTCAGCTTACTGGTTTCAAGACATTTACACATTTGAATGCTGCTCCACTATCCTTTCACTGCCACAAATGTATCGGTGGTACACCATTCACACCTGTATGCAATTAACAGGACTGAGCTTACCTTTGTACTAAACACCTAAGCAGATGAAAATGGCTTATTTTATTAACTGCTCAATATTCCAATAGTGAAAGCCCTGTTTGTTATTTTTTCTTCCCGTTTTAGTGGTTTCCTCCCACTGCCCGAAACACTGGGGTTATCTGATTAAATTGGTCCTAGTTTAAAATCAGCATTCTGGGTTTACTTTAAATAATTTGTTTAAACCAAGCTGGGCCAAGCTGGCCCAAACAAATCATCTCCAATACAAACCCGACGTGGCCACTGTGTGCATTGTATTATATTGCAGTAGCATCAGCAAAATACAGTAAATGGCTCTGTGTTCCAAAGCAGTACAGGCAACTTCCGTCTGCTGCCAAAAATAAATCAAGTTGGCCTGACTCTCTCTCCACTTTTTCAGGAGAAGTATTGTATCTTTAGGTGGAGAGAGGGGTGGATGACATTGAGATTGCCACCTTTTTCAGAAAATACTGAAGTATGTTTAGGTGAGTACATCATGGGGCAGCTCTGTCCCTTGATACTAATACTGCATAATAATAATAATAATAATAATAATAATAATGCATCTCTCATGGGACTTTATGGCAGCCAAAAGACTTGACAAATACTTAAAAGAAAAAGTTTATTTGTACAAAAATATTAAAATTTCAATCTTATAGTTCACATAAAATGATCTGGTCTATTAATTATACAACATAAAGGATAAATTGTTTGCTACCGATTTATCCCAACAATGGGATGCTCATATTAGGTCTGCTTCACATGGTCACCCTCCCCCTGACCCTTTGTGGGAACAGGGCTCCATTGGCTTGATTTGGGACCTCTGAGATGGACTGCATAGTGTGTCATAGTCATGCGTCATAGTCATACCTTGCTAATCTGGTCTTTTTATCCATGTGAGTTATTGTGCTATGGGCAGAATTCTCTTTATTGTTGCTAGTTTTGCAATTGTATTAGGCCCATATACTCTGTATTGTTACATGTATATTTAAGCGAGTTCCACCTGATATACCCTGAAGAAGATCACAATTGAAAACATGCCAGCAACTACGGATGGCAACCATACAGCTATTCATGCATAATGTGTACTGTCTTGCTCCCATTGGGAAAAATCGGTAGCAAACAATTTATCCGTTGATGCATACTGTATGCAGTTTTCACTCCAAATGGAAAAATAGTAGATCACGTTGTATAATTAAGACAACAGATCATTTTATGTGAAATATGAGATTGAAATTTTAATCTTTGTGTACAACTAAAAAACTTTTCTTTTAAATATTTGTCAATAGTCTTTTTGGCTGCCATAAAGGCCAATAGGAGATGCATTTTTTTTGTATTTTTTCAGAAAATACAAGGCTTTTCCTGAATGGCTTAGAAGCCTTCAGGCCAATTCGATTTATTTCTAGCAGCACATGAGACGTTGGCTGCCTTGCTGCAGAATACAGAGCAGCATAATGTAAGTAAACCTTGGATTCCACTTTAAATTCCTTAATTGCTATTCTCCAACCTGTTTTGAAACAGGGTGGAGGGTTGGGCACAGAGCTAGCAGCTCGGCCCCATTAGAATTTACAAAAGTTGTGTAAAAAAGCCCATAGAGAGGGGCGTGGCCGGGATGGTGGACTGAGCAGACGTGCTGCCTGAGCTCTGCTGGAGAATTATCCGTCCTACCATCCGTTTGTGGTGTTAATTGCTGCCAAAACCCTGTGTATGCCTTCGAGGAGCTCGGGGGGTCCCAGAAGGGCCAAGAAGCTGCAGTTTCCCTCCTCCGTTGAGCATCTGGAAGCCCCGTTACAGAGGCCTGCTGCACTGCCCCTGGCCAACATGGCGTCACAGACAGACCGCGTGGAGGACGCTCCGCCTGGGATCCCGGAGGTGATGGCGGCTATCACGGCGTGTCAGGCTGCGCTGACGAACAAGATCGAGGCCGTGCAGCTTGACGTCGGGCTGCTGCGCCAAGATATCGACAAGATCCGATCCCGGATCTCGGCGGCGGAACAGCGGATCGGTGACACGGAGGACGCGGTGACCAGTCACGAGGCTTCCATACGAGCGCTTCAAACGAAGGTTAGAGCGCTGGAATACCGAGCGGAAGACGCCGAGAATAGAAGCCGTCGTAATAACCTTCGTATTGTGGGGCTCCCCGAGGGAGTCGAAGGTAGAAATCCGACCGCCTTTACTGAAGACCTGTTACGTTCGGTTCTTCCGACCGCGCAACTTTCCCCATACTTTACAGTGGAAAGAGCACACCGGGTCCCACCGAGGCCTGGCCCGGAGGGCGCCCCTCCGCGTACGATGATCCTACGGCTGCTGAACTTCCGAGACAGGGATGAACTTCTTCGTGCGGCCAGAGTGGCGGGAGATGTTCCTTACCAGAATGCCAAGCTTATGTTGTTCCCTGACTATACTCTTGAGACGCAGCGACAACGCAGATCTTTCGATGCGGTCAAGGCCGCCCTGAGGAGCAAGAACATTCGGTACAGCATCCTGTTTCCGGCCAAGCTACGGGTGGTTGACGGCGAGACTGTGCGGATCTTTACCAGCCCCAAGGATGCTAGTGCTTGGCTGGACACCCTTCCTCGTGGGTGAGCTGTACCTGAGGTGTCGGGCTTAACCCTGTTTTAATTTCACACTCGGAATGTACGGGACGAGGACTGCCTTGGAGGGATGTTTCGCTTTTGTTTTATTTTACCCGTTTAGTTTTGGAGGATGCCTTATTTTTTCCCCCTTTTTTTGTCTTTAGTTATGGGGCCTAGCAGCCTCCTCTGACTGCCTTCGGTTTATGCGTTCATTCCTCCTATTTCGCTCTCTGCTTTGGCTGCTCTGGACTCCCTGGGGTGGTACTAAACATGTTCCCTTGTCTGAGACTTATCACCCCGGGGCTCTTGGGCTACTCCCGGGGAGCTCTCTGGACTTTTTCCGGCATACTGGGACGTATCCTTTTGTTTTCTTTTCACAGGTTCTTCTTTTTTTTTTTTTTTTTTTTCTTGGCACATTTATATATTTTTGTATTTACTTAATTTTCTCCGTGATCCAGCAACTCGGGACGGAGATGTTGACTGTAGTTCTCATTCTTCACATTCTTCCACGGTTCTGTGGTTGGGACTGCTGGTGCGAACCTGAGCGGGTGCTAGTCCGCTGCCATTAGCCCTATTTGAACTTGTTCATGTTTGTTATTTGGGGGTGTATGTGCCCTCCATGGTTGGGAGGTGCACGGGGAGGGGGGAGGGAGGGGACGCCTGTTGCGACCCATGGGTTATGGAGTTTGGGTTGGTTTCTGCTCTGTTTTATTACTTTGGTTGGTTTGGGAAGACATGTGTGGGTTATATATGTGGGCTGTTTATCTGCTATGCTGTGGAGGATCCTGATCGCCTGGTGGAACGGAGATCATGGCTGATTTGACAGTTCTGTCTTGGAACGTCCGTGGCCTCAATTCCGCCGTGAAGCGTTCCCTGGTATTTAAATTTGTGCAAAGGTACACTCCCAAGATTTGCATCTTCCAAGAAACGCATCTTACTGGTTCCAAGATTTTGGGTTTGAAGAAGGCGTGGGTGGGAGCACATTATCATGCCTCCTACTCTAACTATGCCAGAGGTGTTAGTGTGTTAGTGCACAGGTCCCTGGATTTCCGACCCTTGCTGATCAAAACGGATCCGGAGGGTCGGTATGTATTGATTCATGCGCTGATTGCTGCCATCCCCTTTGTTATTGTGGGCTTGTACTTGCCCCCCCGGCAGATAGTGCCCTGCTTTACACTGTGATGAGGGTGGTGGCCCAGCTGGGGGTGGAGAGAGTATTATTGGTTGGGGATTTCAATTTAGTTATGTCTAATACCTTAGATAGGCTTCATCCCTCCCCTGGGTCTAGTAGTGGCCTGTCCAACTGGGCCTCTACATTTGGGTTAACGGACCTATGGAGGCACTTCCACCCTTCTGATGCACAGTTTACCTGCCTATCCGCCACCTATAGGACGCTGTCTCGGTTGGATATGGCTTTTGCGTCCTCCGCTGTGCTACGAGAGACGGTCTCTGCGGAGATCCTCTCTCGGGGTATATCGGACCATGCTCCCTTGTTGGTGTCGGTTGGCGGGGGTAGGGCGCCGGGCCCGAGATTGTGGAGGCTGTCGAAGTACTGGATTGAGGAGGTGGGCATTCGGGAGGAGATCCCAGAGGCGCTGTGCGACTTCTGGTTGCATAATGAGGGGTCGGTTGACCCCCTATGTGTCTGGGATGCCTTCAAGGCCTGGGTTAGGGGCGAATATATGCGTAGGATTGCTAAAAGAAAGAGGGAGTACGTGCAGTCTCTGCGGCGATTGGAGGACCGGGCGCGGGATCTGGAGATGGGGTTTGTCGCCAACCCGCAGCCTAATAATTACTCCCTTTGGCAGGGTGCCCTTCGGGAGTTGTCGCTGCTCAGGATTGACCTGACCAAGAAGTCCATGTTATCTAGTGCCCAGAGGGTGTTCGAATATGGAGATAAAAACGGGCGGCTCCTGGCCTGGCTGGCCAGGGGACAGTGCCCGGTGACCCACATCGGGCGCTTGAGGGATGCCGGGGGTGCCCCCCTGACCACCCCTGAGGCGATTAACGATCGATTTCTGCACTATTATCGGGGACTGTACTCCTCTAGGGTCGGCTACTCGGAGGTGGAGTTGGCTGGGTTCTTGGATGGGGTGGACATCCCATGCCTGAGCCCGGCTCGGCGGGAAGACCTGGAGCGTGATATTTCTCTTGAGGAGGTGCAGATGGCGTTGGGGTGTATGCAGGCGGGTAAGGCCCCGGGTCCGGACGGTCTCCCAATCGAATTTTATTCTGCGCATCAGGAATTGTTGGCCCCGAGGTTGGTTTCCCTTCTTTCCCAGTTTGCGGATTTGGGCGCACTCCCGGAGTCCATGTCCGAGGCGGTGGTGGTGTTGGTGCCCAAACCTGGTAAGGACCCTGAGGATTGTGCGGCTTATCGGCCCATCTCACTGCTTAATGCTGATGCTAAGCTGCTGGCCAAAATCTTGGCATGCCGGTTGATGCAGGTCCTGGGGGACCTTGTCCACCGGGACCAGACGGGGTTCATGCCGGGGAAGGGCACTGATATCAACATTCGCAGGCTCTTTCTTAATTTGGACATGTCCCATGACAACATGGGCACTCGAGTCATAGCCTCTCTGGACGCAGAGAAGGCTTTTGATTCGGTGGAGTGGGCCTACCTCTGGGAAGTGCTCCGGAGGTTCGGGCTAGGTCCTAAATTTCTAGGTTGGTTACGGTTGCTTTATGGGAGTCCGAGGGCCAGGATTCGCACAAATGACACCCTCTCCAATTTTTTTCTCCTCCAGAGGGGCACCAGGCAGGGGTGCCCGTTGTCACCCAGCCTGTTTGCTTTAGCGCTTGAGCCCTTGGCGATTCTAATTAGAGACTCGGTGGCGGTTAAGGGTCTTCGTGTGGGCCCTCTGGAGGAGAAAATATCGCTTTATGCTGATGATGCCCTGTTGTATCTGGAGGATGCGGGGGCCTCGCTGCAGGCGGCCCTAGCTATTTTTACCGAGTTTGGCAGATATTCGGGCATCCAGATCAATTGGTCTAAGTCTGTCTTATTCCCTCTGGACTCACAGGCGAGGGCGGTGCAGACACCGTCCCCGCTGGTTTGGGTGGAAGAGTTTAAATATCTGGGAGTGTTGGTCGCGAGGGAGACTCGGACGTTTCGCCGGCTTAACCTTCAACCCCTGGTGGCGAAATTTAAGGACCATTGTGTTAAGTGGAAAGATTTACCCCTGTCCCTACTGGGTCGGATTAATATTTTCAAGATGATGTTCCTCCCGCGCTTTTTGTACATGTTCCGCAACTGCCCGGTGTGGCTCCCCAACTCCTTTTTTAGGGAGCTGGAGAGTTATCTGAGCACTTTTCTGTGGAATGGCAGGGCACCTAGACTGGCTAGAGCTACCCTGCAGCTGCCGGTCAGGTGCGGGGGCTTGGCTTTGCCGAACTTGCAGGTGTATTACTGGGCGGCGATTTTAGTGTCGGTGCGATGGTGGTTTGAACAGTCGGGGATAATGCGGCGGTGGGACTGGAGGCAGCGGCCTTGGGTTCTATGTGAGAGCTCGGGAATCTGGTGTACAGGGGTCCTAGGGCGTATCGTTCTCTCCCGTCGGCTACTGCGACGACCCTGCGGGCCTGGGCGGTGGCCAGAAGGCGTTTTCTTCGTGAAGATCGATACTCGCCCTTTGCTCCGTTGTGGGGTAATCCGAGTCTCCCCCACTTCCAGTCGATTCCAGACCCGCAGCTGTGGGCCCGATATAATATTCGGACCCTTAGGGATATTTATGCCGAGGGGTCCTTACTGCCCTTTAGGAGTCTAGTGGACAGATCGGGGCTTCCTGGGTTTATGCTGTTTCGTTACTACCAATTGCGACATGCGGCCAGGGCACAGTTTCCCGGGCCTATTGTGCTGTGTGCGGACCCCGTAGAAGATGCCCTGGCGCAGGAAAATCTCACTAAGACCCTTACCACGCTGTATCAGGTTCTGCTGCGCTCCGATTCTCCTAGGATGAATACCCTCTGGGACAAGTGGCGTGCGGACATCCCTGATTTGGATAGGCAGGATTGGGAGGAGTGTTTCGAGGATGGGTCCCGGCTGCTGATCTCCTCTAGGGACCGGTTAATACACACAAAATTTTTACATCGCGTATACTTTACGCCGCAGAGGCTGCACAGAATGTATCCCCATCGGTCCCCGGAATGCCCCAGGTGTCATTACCCTGAAGGCACATTTCTGCACATGTTTTGGGACTGCCCCCGAATTGCTCGGTTTTGGAGGGATGTTTTTGACTGTATAAACATTCGCCTGCAACTGACGATTCCTATGACGCCTGAGTTCGCCCTCCTGGGGATTCAGGATGATGAACAGCGTCCTCGGTACAGTAAGCTGTTGCTCTCTCTCCTGGTGTTTTACGCCCGGAGGGAGATCCTTCGGCATTGGATATCATCCTCTCCCCCTACGGTGGAGCTGTGGGATGCGGCGGTTAATGCTGTCCTCCCCCTATACAAATTGACTTATCTGGTTAGAGGGTGCCCGCAGAAGTTTGACCGGGTATGGTTACCTTGGGTGGAACAGTTTTGAACTCTTGAAATGTTGCAGTTGAGCCTCCCCTCCCCCCCCACCCCCTCGTTCCCCTATCTCTCTCCCCCACCCCCCCCTCCCCCTCTCTCCCCCCCCCCCTCGTCCCCCCCCCCTTTTTCCCTCCGCACTGGTATTTTTGGTAAGGGTATGGGAGGGGTTTGTAGGTGAGCTTGCTGTATGGGCACACTCCTTTTTCTTTTTCATTTGCAATTTTGCTATTCTGGCTCATTTGTTATGTTATAGTATTCTTGGATTACTTCTGTGCTGTACCAGTCTGCTGAGATGTATGTATATTGCTTGTTATGTTCTGTCTTCTCAATAAAACCAACCGTGTTGTTAAAAAAAAAAAAAAAAAAAGCCCATAGAACACAATCTTTTTTTTTTTTTTTTTTTTTTTTTTAGCTACTTCAGCGAATTATTCATGAGGTCCAATCAGATTAACGTTCATATACGTTATCCTCATCTCCACATCATTGTAGCATTTATTTTCTAATTGAAATCTCAAACATAGATTTCCCTTTTTTTTTTTTTTTTTTTTTTTCTCCCTCCACGTACAAAAAAGAAAAAGCTACTGTTATCCAGAGGGAAAGGTATACCAACAGAACAAAGCAAACAAAGGGAAAACATTATGTAATTCGACCCTACCATTTCTCCCCTTCTTCACTCTCTTACACCCCACCCCCCCCTCTCCCCCCACCCTCCCTCTCCCACCACCTATGCGTAGAAGATCCAACCTTCTCAGAATCTAATATGCTCTGCGTAGCTCCATGATTTTTTGAATTTTTTCCACTCATGCCATAGCTCTACTCCTGTCTGTCCCCTATCCTCCTGGCTTTCCCTTCGCCTAGTCATCCGGTAAGTCTCTTCCACAGTATTGATCCATTCCCATGTTGCTGGGCTTTCCACATTTTGCCAATTCTTTGGTATCAGTCTCTTGGCTGCATTTAAAAGATGTGGCACCAAAGAATTCTGATATTTTTTCGTTTCCTCCCTCGTACCATGAAATAGGACCACCCATGGATCCTCGGGGATTGAGATATTTGTAATTTCTCTTATATGGTGTAATATTCTTTTCCAATATTCCTTTATTTTGGGGCATTTCCACCACAGGTGGGCCATTGTTCCTACTTCCCCACATCCTCTCCAACAATCCCCGGATTTACTTGGATCTATTTTATGTATTTTATCTGGGGTAGCGTACCATCTAGAAATAAGTTTATAATTCATTTCTACTGTTCTGCTATCAACTGCAGATTTATGTATAAGTTTAAAAATTTTCCTCTTAGTGCTATTATCACATAGTGTTCCCATATCCATTTCCCATTTCTGCATATAGGGTAGACTCTCCAGCTCCCCTTCCTCAGCCAGGAGCCCATACAGCTTAGAGATCGTTCCCCTGGAGTCTTCCGCTAAGCAAAGTTTCTCCAGGGGTGACCACTCCTCTTCTGTTTTTAATGGCTGCGGTAGGCTTCTGACAAAGTGAGCCAGCTGGAGATATCTCCACTCGTCTATTTTACCTAGATCCCCTTTATGTTTCATCTCGTGTAGTGTCAAAATCTTTCCCCCTTTTATAATATCCCGCACCTGTGCCTTTTCTTTCAACCAATTTCCGCTATTTATTTTTAACCCTGGCGGGAAATATTCATTTTCTTTTAATTCTAAAAGTGGCGAATTGTATTGCTTATTTAAATGCTTATAAACCCTATCCCAAACCCTAAGTGTGTTTTGTGTTAATATACTAGTGCCAATATCCAATGTCCTGTGTTTAGGCGGATTCCAAACTATTTTATTTAACTGTGTTTTACTCAGCCCATTCTCTATGTTAACCCATCTTTTTTCCTCATTATTAACTTTTACCCACTCTATTAATCTCGACAGTACGATAGCATTGTAATACTGTTGTATATCTGGTACCGCAAGTCCCCCTTTAAGTTTACTTCGCTTCAGGATATTGAAGGAGACTCTAGGCTTTTTTTTATTCCAAATGAATCCCCCTAACAGGGTCTTGATCTTCGAAAAAAAGAACTTCGGTATCTCTATGGGGATCATTTGGAATTTATAAAGAATCTTAGGAACAATGAACATCTTTAGACTAGTAATACGTCCTAACCAAGTCAAGGGTCTATTAACCAACCTATTACATTCTTTTTTAATTTCATCTAGTAATGGAACAAAATTTAATTTAAATAAATTCTCTAATGGGATTGTAAGTTTTATTCCCAAGTAATTTATCGCCTTTCGCCAGGGAAAACAGAATTTTTTTTGGAGCCCCCTTTTTTCCAGTTCGCCCGTATTGATATTAAGTACCTCTGATTTGGCTATATTAATTTTAAAATTCGAAAGTTGGCCATAATATGCTAGAGCTTCCATTAATTTAGGCATCGTATTACTTGGCTCCCTAATATAAAATAGCACATCGTCAGCAAACGCGGCCAATTTATGCTCTTCTTGTCCTATTAAGATTCCTCTGATCCGTGGATCATTACGAATCGAGGCAAGAAGAGGTTCTAGGGATAGCACAAACAGCAGGGGTGAAAGAGGACACCCCTGCCTTGTGCCATTTTTCATCTCAAAAGGTAAAGAAAGCGTACCGTTGATCTTAATCCTAGAAATTGGGTGATAGTAAAGCGTCTTAATCCTTTGGATCATTTTGGGTCCCACGCCCATTATCTCTAGGGTTCTGAACATAAACCCCCAGTCCACCCTGTCGAAGGCCTTCTGGGCATCTATCGACAGGAGTAGACTCGGGGCCCCTCCCCCCTCACCTCTGGACATAAGGAGCAATGTTCTCACTCCATTATCCCTCCCCTCCCTTCCGGATACAAAACCCACTTGGTCTGGATGGACTAATGACTTCATTAAAATCTTCATTCTACTGGCCAAAATTTTTGCAAACAGCTTTGTATCGGCATTCAATAACGAAATAGGCCTGAAATTAGAGCACAAAGTCTCTTCTTTCCCTTCCTTCCGTAAAACCGTTATAGTAGCGGTCCTCGCCTCTTCACTCAGTTCATACTTGACCCCTAGATTATTTAGATAATTACATAGATGGGGGATTAGTAGTTTCTTGAATTTCTTGAAATAGAATACAAAAAACCCGTCTGGTCCTGGACTTTTACCAGATGCTGAATCCATCAGAGCCTTATTTAATTCCTCCTCTGAGATGGGTTTCTCTAAGATTTCCATTTCTATTTCTGAAATTTTTGTCAATCGGGCTCTCTCCAAATATTCCTCTATTTTTAGTTCCTTTTCTTCAACCTTGAGTCCTATAGGCGGGTCAACTGCATATAACTTTTCATAATATCCCCTAAATATTTCCGCGATCTCACTTGTTCCATAAACCATATCCCCTTTACTTGACTGAATTTTCCCTATGTAGTTCCTGGATTTAGCCCTCTGTAATCTTCTTGCTAAATATTTAGTGGGTTTGTTATCCCCATAGTACCTATCCCTAGCTAATTGATTAAACGTTTTTTGAGTTTCCTGTTCCATCAAGGTTCTTAATTCCTCCCGTTTGATTACTAATTTTTGGAAAATGTCCTTATCCTGATTCGGGTGTTTTTTATGTTGCTGCTCTATTCTAAATATTTCTTCTATCAATGTTTTAATTTTTTCCGATCTCTCTTTTTTTCTTCTAGCCCCCATTGATATCAAGATCCCCCTAATGTAGGCTTTATGGGCTTCCCATAAATTCTGACTTGAAATATGTCCGGTATTATTGATCGAAAAATATTGTTCTAATTCTTTACTGATCTTCTCCTCTCCCTCTGCATCCTGAATCAAACCTTCATTTAGCCTCCAGGTAAAGGGCTTACGCTCTCCTCCCCTTAATTGCAGCTTCATCTTAACGGGAGCATGGTCGGAGAGTGAGGCCACCCCAATCGAGGTCTCTACCACCATTTCCAGAATTCTATGGTCTACAAGGATATAGTCAATCCGGGAATACGTCCTGTGCACAGGGGAGTAGAACGTGAAATCTTTCTCATTTGGATGCTGTACTCTCCAAACGTCTATTAATTGAGAATTATGAAATTTTTGTTTTATTCTTTTTAATTGTACCTTACTAGTCCCCTGTGCCCTGGACGTACTATCCAATCCCGGATCGACACAAAAATTCAGGTCCCCCATCAAGATTACTGGCCCTCTCCCAAAATCTCTTAGTTTCCCCAGGAGGCCCTCTAAATATTTTGTAGGGTCCCTATTAGGGGCATAGATATTAAATCAGTGTACATTCCGTATCTCTTAATTTACCCTTCAAAATTAGGTACCTTCCCTCCGGGTCAACCATTCTATCTTCTAAATTAAACTGTATCTTCTTTGAAAAACCAATAGCTACTCCCCTTCCTCTACTTGTTATCGCATCACCGTAGTACCACACAGGAAACTCCCTTGAATATAGCTTAATATTAGCCCTATGAGAGAAATGGGTTTCCTGTAAAAAAATTACCTCTGCTTTATAAAACCTCAATTCCTTCAATATCTTATGCCTCTTACTAGGCGAGTTTAACCCTTTGACGTTATATGACATAAAGTTTATGGCTTGCATTATTAAGATTCTAGATTACCTAATGAAAGTATCTTTCTTGCCTCCTCTACCATAGGTTTTCCTTCCCTCCCCTCCCCCTGTCCCTCCCTTCCCCTGCCCCTCCCCCTCCCTCCCCCCCCCATCCCTCCCCTCCACCCACCCCTCCCCCCGCCTCCTCCCACTCTGTCCCCCCACCCCCCGTCCTAGATCTGGCCCTTGGCTCACCGAGTGATCCGGTAATCCCGACCCTCGATAAGTCCCATAGATTCTAGGGTACAGAACAGTTTTCGGCCTCCCCATCCCCTCCTCCCCCCCCAAGGTATTTCCAAGGGGGGGGGGGAGGGGTGGCCAGACCAGCCCCCCCCCGCCACACAGATACTTAGACATACTTTCACGTACTTCTCTCCCCTCCTCCCAGCCACCCCCCTCCTCCCCCCAACACCCCCGGGTCTCCTTCTATCCAGCCTGGCAAAGCCGGTGCCTGGATACCCAAACTCTCACAGAAATCCAGCAACTCGTCTGGAAAGCGCAGCCTAGCTGTCTTGCCATCCTTAAATCCTATAAGACAGGCCGGGAACCCCCAACTATAACGAATGTTCTGCATTTTCATCAGCTCCAACAGCGGTTTCAAAAGCCGCTTTCTAGTCAAAGTCTCTGCGGCTAAGTCAGGGAAAATTTGTAGATCTGCCCCTGCATAATTCAAGATCTCTCTCCCCCTTAATTTTGACCATATCTCATCTTTGTCTTCACAGAATCTGAATTTTACGATAATGTCCCGAGGCTTATTTGATCCTCCGTTCCTTAATCTACCTACACGATGGACCCTTTCAATTTTGGGGAATCCATCCTCTCCTCTGCCCAGGAGTGGATTAAATATATTTTTGACAATCTCTCTCAGGTCTTCTTGCTTGCTTTCAGGAACTGCACGTATCCTTAGATTTTGTCTGCGATTTCTATTTTCTTGATCTTCTAATTGATACAAGATTTTCCTCTGATTCTGATTGATTAATTTAATATGGTCTTTTACTCTTTCTATTTCTAGGGCTTGCTTTTCCATATTAGACTCCACTTCTTCCACTCTGTTTAATAGGTGGCCCAGATCTCCTCGCAATAAAGCAATTTCTGATTTAATTGCGACTTCAAGATTAGATAGCATTTCTCTCAGGACTTGCTGAGTTAGAGGCAAGTCTACTCCCTGGTGCTCACCATCTCTACTCAATTCCATTTCGCTTTCGGTTGTTAGATCGTCCCTTGAGTGTTCCCTACTTTTCTCCTGTTTTTTATCTTGACCCTTCTTTTTTCCTGTATTCGAGGGTATTTCTTCCGCCCCCTCTCCTTTTGGGCTTCCTCCTTGGGTCAAATATTGCTTAATTGTGCTGTCAGTTGTACTTTTTGGGGTTTTAAGGCCCCCTCTCCGCCCGTTCTGTTTGGAGGATTTATTCATTTTATTGCACAAAGATTAAGGATTTTAAATTATCTCCCAATACGTGAGATGGGACCCCCACCACGTTGTGCCCTCCTTAGATAACACCTTCCACCCTCTCCTGTACTCCTAGGTTTTAAGGGGGGGTCTTTTAAGACTGCACAATTAGGGTATAGGACTCCACCGCACTTATTGAAGCGAACATACAGGATAATTTGCTTTTTAGCCGGGCCAATAAGACCAAAAGAGCACACAGAGAGAGACACACACCAGCGGAGCCCCCTAGCCCGTTTTTACCCCCTCATGTCCACCTCATATCAGATCATCAGATATTGAAGACAAAGAGAAACAAAAAAAAAAAAAAGAAAGAAACATTGAATTAGATATCCCCCTCAGCCGCCGTGTCTTATTCTTTTTAGGGTCTGAGAAGAGTTTGCACTCCATATATTTAGTATAGTCCCCCACAGTGTTGCCCAAACAGGCTGGGATTTCAATTAAAGCCTCAAGTGAGATGTCATTACCATTGCAACTTTCCACAGATCCGCTCTTAGGTTTTGCATAATCACACAGCTATTTTTGGAATGCTCATTCACTCCCCTAACCCAGCACCTCTAGCAATGGCCACTCAAATACTTTTAAAACCTTCAGCACAACTGCATGATCAAAACTACAAAATCCCAAAATCATCATTGCTTATCTGCTCCACGCTGCCATTTGGTTTCGATCTTCTCCTTCGTTTAGGGTTACGATGGTTAAGAGCCCTTCTCACCGCTATATACTAGCGGTGTCCCGAACGGCGAAGGGGGGAGAGAGAAAAGACAGCAGGGACACGGGGAGCCTGGATTATATCTTCGTCCTGCTTGTTTCCCATGCGGCTTCCAGCGGGGGGGGAGGGGGCCGGTCTCCGGAGCGGTGGCGTCTAAGATGAAGCCGGGATGGGTGTTTCCTCCAGCTGGAGCCTCTCACTACTCCAGCTGTCCCTCGCACAGCACGCCATCCTCTCGCTCCGACCGGCTTCTAACTGCTTCCTCCCCCAGAACCTGCGTCCTACGTCATGACGCTAGCGCCAACGGAGCCATAGAACACAATCTAATCTAATTGGCCCTCACCCTGAGACCGCCTAACAGACTGATGTGTACAATTTAAGCAAAATACAGTTATGTTGGTAAAATGCAAGAGGAATACACAAAGACAAAGAAATATGTGAATCTACAAGAAATACAGGCAAATATCCAGGAGTTAACCAGAGTGAAGGTGTCACCCAAGATTAAAGTATCGTCTGTTGCATTCCATTGGTTGATCAAAAACTGCTAAATGACTCATGTTTTTGTTAAAGCCTGACTTCAGCTCATACAATTTTAGTTTAGTATCCTAAAAAGTAAAGAATAGCCCTGGGCAGGGCACTTTTTCATGCCCGTTGGCTAATTTTATTATTGTGGAAGCCTTCGGACCCTCCAAAGCATAAGCCTTGGGTATCCTCTGTAGGCAACTCGCTACTCTTACAAAACTACATTTATACCTGCAGGGGATGCCCTGGAAAATTCGAAAAAGTGTGGGGATTGTGGCTAGATACTCCTGGACCTAGCCATAAGGAACTTGTCTATCAGAGATGATTTAATTGTCTGGCTAAACCTTAACAGTTTGGTTTTGTGAAAAAAAAGACAGTTAATCAAGGGGAAATGGGTTTCCGCCTATTGGGTCTGGTTACAAGGTTATACTTTGTCTATTCAGCTTTAGGAGTTGCATTTATTGTTTCCAAGTTATTTTACGTGCATTCCATTGTTTTTGTCTATGTGAATATTTCCACAATCTTTGTCAGTCGCATTACTTTTTATTGTTTTGCATTGTCTTGGACTGCAAAAATAATATATGTGTTTTAATAAACCTTTCCCTGATTTAAAAAATAAAAATAAAGAAAAAAGTAAAAGAAAGATTATAATTTTGCCAGGATTTTATTAATTTGAGTCCACGGGGGAGATTTCCCTACACTTTATCTTTGAAACTAGGACAAGAAAAAAAGGAAGATTGGGGTTCATGGAGACAGGAAGGCATGAATATCAATAAAAGTTTTAGTGGTTGTAACCTTTTACTACACTATAAAAATGTTTTGTTGCTGTACCTGTAGAGATATTCCACAATTTTCTGTCCCTACGTTACAGCTAATTACACTGACGACTGGATACAGTTGTTCATGCCCAAAATACCTATTTTGACATAACACATCTCTTGACTATTAATACATCCTATGACCATTACCTCATTGTCCGATTACAATAACACCTTTTTATTTAACTTAGAAATGCTTATTTGTCTCATGATCTTGTTAATTTGTGTACAAAAAAAAAAAGATTGAAAGGCCGGGCTAACACCAAGAATCACACAGGAACATGTTCATGTTCTTGGGCAATTCGATTGCAGTGTGTTTTTTGTGTTTGGGGTGTGGTTAGCATTGCATTGACACTGACTGCAGATAGCAAGTGCACAGTTTTTAACATGGTACAGGAAATGCACATGCGTCTTATTTAAGGATATATCAAGTGTAACAAACCATGACCAGGTCAATTTCCTTAAAGCAGAACTCCAGCAATAAGAAACTCTACCCTCCCAGTGCCCCCTCCACACTGCGAGGGGAGGGGGGGGGGGGGGGTAGATGGTCGTTTAGTTCAGGGGTGCAAGAATAAAATGTATTGCTTACCCCTTTCTTTGGTCCCACAGGCTTTGGTGCTGTTCTCAGGCTTTGGGGGTGGGCTGGCCTTATCACATACAATGCAGAGCTATAAAACCTACCCTGCATAGGAAGGGAGCATGTGACAGTGGTTGAGAGCACCTTAGAGAGGCAGCAATGCCAGACCAGTTGCATGGTTGAAGTGAGCTTGACAAAGCCTGGAATAAGGTATCATACCTTATCCCTGCAGACCTTGACTAAACAAGCTTTTAACCCTCGAAGTACATGGAGGGGGGGGGGGGGCAGTACTGCAAGGGTAGAATTTGTCTTATTCTTGGAGCTCTGCATTAACCACTTGTGTCTCCAGTGTCATTTTAAAAAGGCACATAGACAGCTCATGTCCTGGAATTCAAATAAATGTCTCTCATCTGTGCAGCAAATGGCGCAACTTGTGACAGATTCATGTAACTGTCTGTCACAGAGATACCTCAGACAGAGGTTAATCGCCTCCACTTTTCTGATCTATAGTTCTTAATATATTTTTGTAGCTCTAGCACCAGAATAATAAAAGTTTCAGACATAAGAACTACCTGAATTTGTTGTATGCATTCAAAATAGCAAGAAAACTGTTGTGTGGGATTTCTACATTTGGAGCAGGACTTCCTAATATGACCATAACAACAGAAAAGTGTTGAAAATGCTTTATTGAATAGCTTCCATTGTACTTAAAGAAAAAAAAGTTACAAAAATGTATAACTATATTTTTAAGTAGTTTGTGTGTGTTATATAAAGCAAAATTGTTTCTTTGCCCTACATATGTAAAGCACGAATTGCCTTTAAATCAGTGGTCATCAACTCCTGTCCTCAGGACCCACTAACAGGCCAGGTTTTATGCATTACCTTGGGGAGATGCAGACTAGAATACTGCAATCACTGAGCAGCAAGTGATATCACCTGTGATGTATTTCAGTTATCTTGCAAACCTGGACTGTTAGAGGGCCCTGAGGATAGGGTTGATGACCACTGCTTTAAATAACATATACAAGGTCAAACGTTTATACATTTTAGCTTTTAGCCTAGTTTTTTTTTTTTTAAGCAAACATCTTTATCTTAAGCCTACTTAAGCTGATCTTTCATAAAGGAATCAAGGTTCAATTCTGTCAGAAAAATCTGCATGGCGATACCATCACTTTTAAATATAAACACCCATCTAAAAACCTGTCTTGAAGCCCAGGCCTATAAGGGTACGCAAGTGTTGCAATGTTGAAATTGTTGAAATGCAGGGCAAATGCAGAACAGTCTGAATTATGTTAAGGCTACATTCACACCTGAGCATAGCGTAGTGCAGTAACAGCTGCTGCAGTGCGTTTCTTTTCGCTTTTTTGTGTTTTTTTAGTGGAGCGTTAGCATTTATTTGAGTTTACCTCCCTCTGCTCCAAAGATGCTCATGTACCAAAACTTGGCACAGAGCCAGGGGCATTTGGCTTTGCGTCTTTTCCCATGAGTGTAATGTGTTTTGCAAAATCGCACCGTGTTTGGGGTGCCATAAAGAAATAAAGGCATCACAAACGCACCCTGTGATTCAAATCACCTAAAGGTCCCAACAGGAGAGGGCCCCAAACTCACTCATCCATGTCTTTATGGGCCTTGCTTTGTGCACTGGTCAAAACCATTTGGAGGAGGGGGATTATGGTGTGGGGATGTTTTTCAGGGGTTGGGCTTGGCCTCTTAGTTCCAGTGAAGGGAACTCTTAAGGCATCAGCATACGAAGACATTTTGGACAATTTCATGCTCCAAATTTTGTGAACTGGTGCGCAGTCATGTTGAAACAGGAAGGGGCCATCCCCAAACTGTTCCCACAAACAAGGTCCATAAAGACATGAATGCGTAATTTTGGGGTGAAGGAACTTGACTGACCTGCAGAGTCCTGACCTCAACCCGATAGAACAACTTTAGGATGAATTAGAATGGAGAATGTGAGCCAGGCTTTCTCGTCCACGTCAGTGCCTGACCTCACAAATACGCTTCTGGAAGAATAGTCAAACATTCCCATAGACCAGTGATGGCGAACCTTGGCACCCCAGATGTTTTGGAACTACATTTCCCATGATGCTCCAGTACACTGCAGAGTGCCAAAGCATCATGGGAAATGTAGTTCCAAAACATCTGGGGTGCCAAGGTTCGCCATCACTGCCATAGACACACTCCTAAAGCTTGTGGACAGCCTTCTGAAAAGAGCAGAAGCTATTATAGCTGCAAAGGATGGGCCAACTCAATATTGAACCCTACGGACTAAGACTGGGATGCCATTAAAGTTCATGTGCATGTAAAGGCAAGTGTCCCAATACTTTTGGTAATACAGTGTATATGAGGACTACAGCACACTGATGCGAGTGTCCCTGGAATAAGATTTAAACTACCAGCCATTGGAGAATATACCCCTGAAGGGGAAGGCTTATAGTGACCTGTGTAAGGTCTATTCATGAGGTGAGCACATAGTTTGGAAGGTGAAGGGGCACTGGTGGCGATTTGTGTAGAACACTCATTTCACAGAAGCGTTTTTATTTCACTTTATGCACTTTGGTCACATTGTATTCTTTATATTATTTTTTATATATATTTAAGCTTTATCACATGAACTAGTACTAGGTGGCGTTTCATTTTTGATGTGCTTACTATCCACCTATTATGTGTTTCTGACATTGTTATTTGTTTTGATTACGGTTCACTTCATTTATTCATCATTTGCACTATTGTATACCAGTCATAGCAATTTTTTTTTTATATGGTATTTATGTACTAAGCACTGTATGTTAGAGGGGTAGAGCTTCACTATTAGTAATATTTATAGCTTCCATATGACAAGGATTTTCAAATATGCAGCCTCTAATGCCACTGCTTAATAACTTCAATACAGGGCACTTATACACCTTCCTGCCCAGACCAATTTTCAGCTTTCAGCGCTGTCGCACTTTGAATGAAAATTGCATGGTCATGCAACACTGTACACAAACTAAACGTTTATCATTTTGTTCCCACAAATTGAGCTTTCTTTTGGTGGTATTTGATCACCTCTGGGATTTTAATTTTCTGCTATACAAATAAAAAAATAAAAAAAAAAGACCGAAAATTTTGAAAACAACTTTTTTTTGTTTCTGTTACAAAACTTTGTAAATAAGCAAGTTTTCTCCTTCACGGATGGGCACTGATGGGGCTGCAGTGACTGGCACTGATAAGGCAGCACTGATAGGCGGCATTGATACGCAGCACTGATGGGTACACATAGGTGGCACTGAAAGGCGGCACAGATGGGCACTGATAGGCCGCATGGATGGGCACTGATAGGTGGCATAGATATACACTAATTGATGGTACGGATGGATGCAATCAATGCAAAAAAAAAATGCCTGCCAATCAGTGATGCCCATTGTGGGCACTGATTGGCATCCATTGTGGGCACTGATTGGCAATCAGTACAGTCCTCCCCTGTCAAAGGAGCAGCCGATTGGCTCTCCTCTTTTTGCATCTGACAGACACGAGTGAGGAGAAGCCGATCAATGGCTCTTCCTGTGATTGGACACGGCTGATCACGTAGTAAAGAGTCTCCGTCAGAGACTCTTTACCTAGATCAGTGTTGCAGTGTGTCAGACTGACCGGGGGCACGCAGTGGCTTGATATCCTGGCGACGTCATATGATGTCCGGTCCGGATATTGAAACCACTTTGTCGCCGTCATTTTGCTATATGGTGGGTGGCAAGTGGTTAACCACTTGCTTACTGGGCACTTAAACCCCCCTCAGTCCCAGACCAATTTTCAGCTTTCAGCGCTGATGCACTTTGAATGACAATTGGGCGGGCATACAACACTGTACCCAAATGAAATTTTTATCATTTTTTTCCCACAAATAGAGCTTTCTTTTGGTGGTATTTAGTTACAGCTCAGAGTTTTATTTTTTGCTAAACAAACAAAAAAAGATGCAAAAAAAAAAAAATCATGTTTTAATAGTTTGTTATAAAATTTTGCAAACGGGTCATTTTTCTCCTTCATTGAAGTGCGCTGATAAGGCGGCACTGATAGGCTGCATTGGTGGGCACTGATGGGCTGCATTGGTGGGCACTGATAGGCTGCATTGGTGGGCACTGATAGGCTGCATTGGTGGGCACTGATAGGCTGCATTGGTGGGCACTGATAGGCTGCACTGGTGGGCACTGATAGGCATAGTTAAGGCGGCACTAATAGGCCCAGATAAGGCGGCACCGATGGGCACAGATAAGGCGGCACTGATGGGCAAAGATGGGCACAGATAAGATGGCACGGATGGGTGGCACGGATGGGTGGCACGGATGGGCACTGATAGGTACCACAGATAGATGGGACTGATGGGCACTGATAGGTGGCACTGCTGGGCACTGATGGGCGGCACTGGGGTGCAGCACCTTTGAGGCAGATTGGGTGGCACTGTGGGGTGGCACTGTGGGCACTATGGGCACAGACGGGGGGCACTTACTTTTACTTTTAGTTATACTTCAGGATGGCACTGCGGGAGGCAGGTGGGCACTGGCAGGTGGCATGTGGTGCCTTGCATTGCTGGCCGTGATCGGGACTATGTCCCGATCACAGCCGCCGGTGATCGGCTTTTTTTTTTCTCCTCGCGCTGTCAGCGCGAGGAGGAATAATAGCCGATTACCGGCTCCGTTCTATCACATGATCAGCTGTCATTGGCTGACAGCTGATCACGTGATAAGGGGTCGGGATCGACCCCTTGCACGGATCGGTGATCAGGCGAGTCTCATAGACTCGCCGATCACAGAGCGCGCCGCGCGCGCCCCTCAGGGGGCGCGCAGGCCGCTCGTAACCGGGACGACGTCAATAGACGTAGTCCCGGAAATCTAGGTCCGCGCTAATGCCGTCATTCGGCAATAGCGCGGTACCCAAGTGGTTAAACAAACTTTTCCTAAAGAAACAGAGGCTGCCAATACAGACTTCTCATTCTACACAAGCTAGTTGCTTGGCTGTCATGTGGTGCTTCTGCTTCTGGCACAGAAATGTGCATATCAGAAGTTCTGCGTAAGCCAGAGCCCTGACTTAAACCCAATTGAGCATCTCTAGAGAGACCTAAATATGGCTGTCCACCAACGTTTACCATCCAACCTGACAGAACTGGACAGGATCTGCAAGGAGGAATGGCAGAGGATCCCCAAATCCAGGTGTGAAAAACTTGTTGCATCTTTCCCAAAAAGACTCATGGCTGTATTAGATCAAAAGGGGGCTTCTACTAAATACCGAGCAAAGGGTCTGAATACTTAGAACCATGTGAGATTTCAGTTTTTCTTTTTTAATAAAATCTGCAAAAATGTCAATAATCCTGTGTTTTTCTGTCAATATTGGGTGCTGTGTTTACATTAATGAGGAAAAAAAATGAACTTAAATGATTTTAGCAAATGGCTGCAATATAACAATGAGTGAAAAATGTAAGGGAGTCTGAATGCTTTCCGTCCCCACTGCAAGTGTCCTTATATTAAAAGTCAGCAACTACTGAAGATCCTTTTTAAATATTCTAAATCTTTAGCCTTATTAAACCCAAACCTCTTGTGGGAATATATGGCTTGCAAACAGGGGCAAAACAGACACCCCGCTCACAACAAAAAAATAAACAGCTACGCTTGAATCAGTGCAGTCAGGCAAGACACACACCTGTGGTACAGGCACACCCAGGTAGCATCCAAGTGAAACTAACTCACTAAAGGGAACTCACCTGAAAACTAAAAAGGTGAGCAGTGCTTATGAAAATTATAGGAAATTTCCACCACTATTTAAAACTAGGCGATGGAAAAAAGAAAAAACAAAAATGAGGGTGAAAAAAATAAATAAAAAATCACTGCATCCCTTTCATTTCCCAGAGGCAGGGCAGAGTAACATACAGAACTAGTCCCCTATACCTCAAAATTGTCAATATAAAATAAATAAATAAATAAAAAAAAAAGCAGGAAATAAATATGAGCCTTTGCATGCCTAACAAAAAAAAATTAGGATCCTCAGAAGTATATGTCAATATCAGGTACAAAGCAGAAGTGGAGGGAGGGACCACTTGGATTGACCGCGAATACTGCAAGGACCACTCACAGACACCAGTGTGAATGTACCTGGTGGTGCTCAATGTAATGGCTGCGCAGGCTGTCACTGAAACCGGCCCACTGGGAAACTCCCGGGGGCCAGTACATGCCTGCATCTCATAGTAGGCTTTACACAGAGAAGTAGGTCCTTCACAAACCTGCCTAATAACACAAAAGAAACAACAAATAAGGGAAGTGCCCATGTGCAGCCCATGCACAGCCATTACTTTGACAGGCTATCACTGAAACCGGCCCACCAGGAAACTCCTGGTAGTCCCGGTGGCCAGTACATGCCTGCATCTCATAGAAGGCTTTACACAGAGTAGTAGGTCCTTCACAAACCTGGCTAATAACACAAAAACCAACAAATTAAGGAAGTGCCCATGGGCAGAAAACACAGGGTCTAATCAGGCAGCGGCTGCAGCAATGGGGACACGTTACACCCTAAAAATGGGTCGAACGTGTAACATGTCCCCAGAGGTGAACTTATCCTTTAAGGCTTGATTCACACTAATGTGTTTTTTGATGCATTTTGCAGAAATACAGGGACATTTTTTAACATGGTTTCCTATAGAACATGTTCACATCAATGCATTTTTGTGCCTCTACGTTTTTGGAAAGGGTCGGGGACTTTTTTCATGCAAGATGCAGCGTTTTGCATGTAATAGAAGTTAATGGACTCGCATCCAAAACGCAAGTACCGTGTTTTTACCGCAATTTTGTCACGATTTGAATTTTGCAGGTTTTTTTTTCCATTTTTTACAATGTATATAGCTGGTTGCTAAGCAACTACACTGTATATAGTAAATATATATATACATATATATGAAAGAAAAAAAAAAAGACGCAAAAAAACGCGGCAAAAACGTGTGTCCAAAAATGCAGCAAGCACCACCGAAAAAAGCACTGCAGAAACCCTGAAAAGCAACAAACATGCATAGATGTGAATCGAGTCAATTGAACAAGCTGAAGTTTAAAGCCGATTGGCTACCATGCACAGCTGCTTCATATTTGACTCTCTCCAGTTTTAGTAATCAACCCCAATTTGTCAAATTGTAAAACAAATTTACACATTTGTGCCTCCCCTTTTTACCTTTGAGTTAAATTAAAATTATTAGACTAGAAAATGAGAATTTTACTGGGCTGCAGATGTTCTGAGTAGTTTGACCTGGGGTGACTCACACCATCCTGAACAGTGGACAACTCCTTGCTCAAACATAATTCAGCAGAATTTTAGATGTACTTATCAGTTTCTATTGGAGGGAAGCTATAACAATGGAGGGTTAAATAAAACAAAATTATTTTAAGGACATATTTCAAAAAGGGAGCAAAAAAAAAAAAAAATCAAAAAACGGGAGCAAAAAACAGGAGTTCATTGTTAAGAGAAGTATTTTTTTTGTTTTTAAATCATGCTAAGCTAGCTGGATGCAGCATCGGCCTGTTGCTGTATCTGTCCCCTGGCACCTCTAATGCCCCGTACACACGAGAGGACTTATGTCCGACAGACTTCCAAAGGAGTTCCGCCGGAGTTCCGACGGAGTTCTGACAGACTTTTCGGCCGAACGGACTTGGCCACACACGATCACACTAAACTCCGACGGATTCGAACGTGATGACGTACGACCGGACTCGAATAAGGAAGTTCATAGCCAGTAGCCAATAGCTGCCCTAGTGTCGGTTTTAGTCCGTCGGAGTAGCATACACACGAGCGGAGTTTTCGAAGGGGACCGGGTCCGGCGGAGTTCCTTCGGGAAAATTTGAAGCATGCTTAATTTCTAAAGTCCGTCAGACTTTGGCGAATCAAAAGTCCGTTGCAGCCCACACACGATCGGATAGTCTGACGGACTCGGTCCTTCGGACTTTGGATGTTGAAAAGTCCGCTCGTGTGTACGGGGCATAAGAGTGAAAACGGAGCGATCTAACTGCCACTCGCTCAGTTCTCAGAGCTCCCTGAGCAGATAGCCAGTGACTGACAGAGCTGACAGAGTGTCTCTCTGCACCCCCCCCCCCCCCCGCACTCACTGGAGTGCTGGGCTGTGGAGGGGGTAGGAGTGGCTGGCTCAGGATCTTAGCGGCTCGCTGAGAGGGGCCATATGGTCGTGATCTTTGTCGAGCCTGGACCAGCTCTGTGACAGCCCGCTGTCAGCTGCAAACGGGTCACAGGAGTGCAAAACAAATTGCACTCGTGTGATCCACAGAAGTACAGCCAAACAAGCTTTGGCTGTACTTGTAAGGTTTACATATACTTTAACCACTTTCGGACCGGACCAATTTGCTGGTCAAAGACCAGACCACTTTTTGCGATTCGGCACTGCGTCGCTTTAACTGACAATTGCGCGGTCGTGCGACGTGGCTCCCAAACAAAATTGACGTCCTTTTTTTCCCACAAATAGAGCTTTCTTTTGGTGGTATCTGATCACCCCTGCGGTTTTTATTTTTTGCGCTATAAACAAAAATAGAGCGACAATTTTGAAAAAAACGCATTATTTTTTACTTTCTAAATATCCCCCAAAAATATATAAAAAAACATTTTTTCCCTCAATTTAGGCCGATACGTATTCTTGTACATATTTTTGGTTAAAAAAAAATCGCAATAAGCAATTATTGATTGGTTTGCGCAAAAGTTATAGCGTTTACAAAATAGGGATAGTTTTATAGCATTTTTATTAATAATTTTTTATTATTTTTTTTTTTTACTAGTAATGGCGGCGATCTGCGATTTTTATTGTGACTGCGACATTGTCGGGGACCCATCGGACATTTTTGACACATTTTTGGGACCATTGTCATTTATACAGTAATCACTGCTATATAAATGCAGTGATTCCTGTGTAAATGACACTGGCAGTGAAAGGGTTAACCAGTGGGTGGCAGTGTAGGGGTTAAGTGTTCCTAGGGGTGTGTTACTAACTGTGGGGGGGTTGGGCTTTCATTTAGTGTACACTGATCTCTGCTCCAATCACATGGAGCAGAGATCAGCGTCACTAGTTGCTAGGCAGAATGGAAAAATGTTGTTTATACAGCATTTCTTCCATTCGGCCGCTCCGTGAGACGATCGCGGGGATGCCCGCGGCGATCGAGTCCGCGGGTCCCGCGACCGGACTCACGGGGGTCCCGACCAGCGCGGGAGCGCGCCGCCGCGCTCCCGATGGCAGGGCGGCATCGAATATTGGACGTACATGTACGCCAATATGCCTGCCCGTGCCATTCTGTTGAGGTACATCGTCGTGCGCTGGTCGGGAAGTGGTTAAAGTATAAAACCTAAATTTCAGTCGGTTCAGCATCACACCTCACTGTCTACTGTTTCCTGCAGCACTATCACAAATATGTTGTTTCGTAAATCTGTAGGCTCCAACAGATCGGCCCAATGGCCAAATGAAAGAGCATATAGGGCAGACTGACAATGTTGCTGTTAATAGCAAGACAGTGACTTAGATTTGTCAGCCTACAACAGGCAGGTAATGGTAGAATCTCCAGGTAAACTGAGAAAAATTTTGGTTTGATGAAAAAGTGTTAACCAGCAAAATCTGTTGTAGTACAGCACAGGACACAGGCTTCTTTAAATCATTATGAATGGGGTGTGAAAAAAAAACAGTACAAATGAATTGTGGGCAACACAGCAAACAATTTCAACAGGCCCGCATAAGCAGATCAAGGGATCAGAGCAGCTTGTAGCATGTCTGAAACTTGCATGATGCTTTAACACCCACTCAGGTAGAACATAAATGTGTCAACGGAAGCCCAAAAGGCAGCCTTGCAAATCTGAGACATAGATGCCTGATGCTGCAAAAGCCCAAGAAGCACTGACATATCTGGTAGCATGTGCCTTAACTGGGAAAGAGCCACATATTTCCAACTATAGGCTTTGGGCAATATCTTGTCTAATCCACCTAACAAATGGAGGAATGAAAAGGCAGAGAGACCCTTATGGGGTCCTTCTAGAAGCACAAATAAAATCTGATTTTCAAAAAGTAGTAACAGCAGAGAGGTAAACTCTTACAGCATGCACCACATCCAAGCAGGGCATGGGAATTTCCTCAGGATGCTTCAGAGCAGGGCATAAGGAAGGAAGAACAAATGACTGATTAAGGAGGAAAGCAGAGACCAGCTTTGGAAAAAAGGAGATTTTGGGCCTCACGACAACTTTGTGCTACATAAATAGAAGCCCCTATATATGATAAGGCTGCTAGCTCAGAGACACTCCTTGCAGAGGAGTAACAAGAAAGGCAACCTTACAGGTAAGGTCAGACAAGGGAATATTCCAGATATGTTCATAGGGAGGGTTCAAAGAGCCAAAAGAACCAGATTGAAACCCCAGGGGAAAAAATGGGTAGTAATGTGTGCTACTTCCTAAACAAAGTCCTTAACTAGAGAGTGAGAGGCCGAAGATCCCTAAAACAATGGCAAAAGCCAAGATTTGTCCCCTAATGGTACTCAAGGACAAGTGTTGGTCCATATGAGACTGAAAGAAGCACAGAATATGTCTGAATATGTCCCATGGAGTACTTTATGATGAAAGTTCCATGACTCGTACCAAGCAAATTAGGCCTTCCAGGTGTGATGGCAGACTATTTAGTTTTCAAGAGGGTAGGGATGACTGAAAGGTCTTATCCCTCAGGATCAGGACTTTGACGACCATGCGGGGTTCACAAAAGCTGGAGTTAGTATCAGTGGAATGCCCTCCTTTCTAATCCTATTGTGTGAGGTACAGAAAGGCATAGATCAGGGTGAACGGATCCTATAACATCACCAGAACATCTACTGTAGAGGCCCAAAGATTCCTGCACTTGGTGACAAACCTACCTAGTTTGTTGCTGGAACTGGATGCCAAGAGTTCCACATCTGGTGCTCCCCACCTGTGGAAAACGGCTCGACAGACCACCGGATAGAGCATCTGTACCCCCAAATCTGTATGCAGATGGCTAAGGAAATGGGCCTGGCAATTTTTCCCACCTGGGATGTTGACACTGGAGAGGGCTGCTTCCCTTTAGAGTACATGATTTCTGGTACCCTTTTGGCCATGGCACTGTCCAACTGTATTATTATCACAATAGAGGAATCCAGCCAAATCACCTTGAGTTCCAGAATGTTGATTGAAAGGTGAGCCCCATCTGATGATTAAGTCCCCTGCAGGAGAAAGTGTTCAGAACTGATTTCCACCCCAAAAGGCTGCCATCCATCATGAGAACTGCCATGACCGTGGAGGAAAGGGTTCTAATTCCAGGGCTGAGTTGGAAATATACTAAGCCAGGAGAGTCTGGCCTAGGGTTCAGATACATAAGGCAGTCCACGGACTGAGTCCATTTGCTCCACGTGGGAAGAATGTTTTGTTATAACAGTCTGGAGGAAAATTTGACATACGAGGCCATCTTGAAGGGGGCTATCATTAGACCCAAGACCCTCATGCAAACAAAAACCAAGGGCTCATATGACCCCAAAGGGTCCCTGCATGTGTACAAAAAGACACACGTTTGTCTCCAGGAAGATAGGTTTCTTGACAAATTTCAGCATTTGACCCAGAAACAACAGTCTGAGATAGGTCCAGTGATGACATCTGTGGGTAAGTTTCTAATTAAAGCATTACAGAACCTGTAATATCTGTTGGATGTTGGCTGACAGGGGCAGGGAGCACTGATCCTTTAACGGGTAATGCTCCCACCACAATACACAGATATCATGGGCACGGCAGAAACATGGAAACATGCAGATAGGTATCCTGGATGTCTAAGGAGGCCAGAAAAGCCAGCAGAAAAAGGGAGGTAATAGCTGGCCTGGAATTTTAGGACTGTAACATCGTCTATGAATTTCCAAATCTCTCCTTTCCCCCTTTCTTTTGTTTACTTTACGTTACGTTAGTTGTGGTCACGTGCACTACAAATATAGTCCACAGTCCATCTTTGGAGCGATCAAGAGGGACTACGTTCTTACATAAAGTGGGACCATGGAGAGCGATCATAACCATCCTCTAACAGGATGTCGAAACACAGCAGCACCCAAAAAAAAAATAAAAAAAATTCGGAGGAGGCCGAGAGCAACAGGAGGTACATTTCCCTTTAACCAGAGTTGAACTTTGTTCACTTTAAAGGTCATTTACATTTGAGGCAGTCCTTGCCACCCCTCTGAAAAGGACTACGCCTTATGCTGCGCTGCTACCTATATGCATACCCCTGTTTGTGCTGGAAGCATGTTCAACTGTGTGCCCCCAGCACAGACGCAGAAACGTTACAAAGCAGCTGCCTCGTACTTGTCAACTATCCCAGTTTAAATTCCCTTATCCCTTGAATTTTAGTCCCGTGCTGTGTCCCAATATCTCAGTGTAAATTTATGTTGCTGCTGCCTAGCTCTTCCTTATTGCCATGTACAGATGACTCACCTGTGGACCCTGTGTTTACATGTAAATAACATGCATTGATATGTAAATGGTGAAGGCATTAATATGTATATCATGTCCCCTGAGGTCATATCTACCATCATTTCTGCTGAATGCTGCCTACAACTATAGTCATTAAGCCTAACATCAGCCTGTTCTGCAGAGGTAAACAAATTGGAGGTGGAACCCTTTTTCAAAATAACATGGTGCCACAGCATCGTGAACTTTGGTACATGTGAATACACACATCTCAGCAGATGCATGAGGGTGTCAATAACAATTAATGCTGTGTATCTCCTAAAGGGCAGCACATTTCTGTCGTGTCAAGAAAGCAATTTTGCATGTATTCCCGACACACAAATGTGAACGTGGGCTAAATGTCTCAGTTACATTGGTGGTCAGTTTAAATCTTCTCATTACATTGAGGCTTGGTGTACAATCCTTTCATTCACGCTAGTGGCCAGTGTGAAGTACCCCATTACATTGGTGGTCAGTGTAAATCTCTTCTTACATTGGTGGTTACTATGAATGCTTCTATTACATTATTGGTCAGTGTAAATCCTCTTTATATTGGTAATTGTTAAAATCCAAACTTGCTTTGTGGTCAGTTTCAAATCCTCTCTTACATTGGTGGTCCACATAGAAGCCCCCTTTAAATTGGTGGTGAGTGTAAATCCCCCTTACATTGGTGATCAGTGTACGTTTCCCTTTACATAGGGGGATTTACACTTACCAGACACTGGTGGTTGGTGTAGAAGTGTCACCTTACATTGGTGGTCAGTTCAAATCTCCTCGACAATTGTCAGTGTAAATTCCCCCTTGCATGGGAGTCATTGTATATTCCCCCTTACACCGTAAGTTGTGGTGGTTGGTGTAAATGCTTTCATTACATTTTCAGCGCAGAAATCCTGCTTTTCTATTGAGGAGTGGCGTAAAATCCTCCCTCACATTGGTGGTAATTGTAAATTCCCCATTACATTGGTAGAATCCCCTATACTCTACATCAGGGCTCGACAAAACCCGGGCGCCAGGTCGCATTTGCGACTAGAATTAGCGACCTGGCGTAGCACAGCTGGGGGTATCCCGTCTCCGTGGACCCCCCCCCCCGGCGTGATCGCATCAGACCGCGCCGGCGGCGGCCGGTAATTGAGGCCGCGGCTTTGAGGCCTTCTGCAGTCCTATGGTTCCTTCTGGAATCTGGCGCCCTCTTGTGGTGGCCGTTGGTATGACAACCAGCAATGCTAATGGAGCTTCCCCTGCCTGTTTTTACTGCCTGCCAGCCTATCTCCTTCCCTTTACTTAGAACCCCTAAACATTATATAATTTTTTATTCTAACACCCTAGAGAATAAAATGGTGGTCGTTGCAATACTGTCTGTCACACCGTATTTACGCAGCAGATTTACAAGCGCACTTTTTTGGGGAAAAAATGTATTTAATAAAAAAATAAGACAACAGTAAAGTTTTTTTTTCTTATTTTAACTTTTATTTTTTTCACTGTTTAAAAAAAAATATATAATTGTGTCACTTTTATTCCTATTACAAGGAATGTAAAAATCCCTTGTAATAGAAAAAAGCATGACAGGTCCTCTCAAATATGAGATCTGGGGTCAGAGAGACCTCAGATCTCATATTTACACTAAAATGCAATTTAAAAAAAAGATTTTTTTTTTTTTAAAATGACAAAGTCCCTCTAAGCCCCTGTACACACAATCGGAGATTCCGACGGAATGTGTCCGATCTGAGCGTTTTGTCGGATATTCCGACTGTGTGTGGTCTGCATCGGACTGTTTCCGTCAGAATATCCGTCGGACCAAATTTTCCAACTTGCCGGATATATTTTCCGACAAAATGCTCCGATCGGACATACTCCGATCATGTGTAGAGAATTCCGATCGGACCAAGTGCCACGCATGCTCAGATCAAATTCCTACATCAAAGCCATTGGCTACTAGCTTGAACGTAGTCCCATCGTAACGAAATTACATCATCACGTTCCGAACGATCGGATTTTCCGACAACTTTGTCCGACCGTGTGTATGCAACAGTTTCAGACAAAATCCGACGGATTTGGTCGTTGGAATCTCCAACCGTGTGTACAAGGGCTAAGAGCTATGGGCACTTGACTTGACTTGGAGACAGGTGGTTGGGGGGGGGGCTATCTTCCCCTCACTCGTCTCCATGTCAGGCCAGGGACAGATCCGGATCGCCGTCACGGACCTGGCTCCTAACTTTTTTAGCTGGCTCCTAGATTCCAAGCAAATTTGTCAAGCCCTGTTCTACATGATTCTGAATTTTGCCAGTGTACTGCCTTCTAACTAATCCCATTTCCCCCTCTACTGCCACCGATCACACCCCCTCCCCCGGCATTGTCACCGATCTCAAGAGTCCTAGGTGTTTTTTGTCTATTGATCGGTTCCCTCACCTCCCCAGTCCATGGTGTGCAGACAGTGAGGAAATGATGTGCTGTAACCTTTAGCAACCAATCAGTGAGCAGCAATGCTGTGCACTAACCTCTTACAACCAAACATTGAGCAGTAAGGATATGCAGTAACCTCTAGGAACCAAATCAGTGAGCAGTGATAATGTGCAATAACCTCTAACAACCAATTAGTGAGTGGTATAGATGTCCAGTAACCTCTAGCAACCAGTGAGCAGTATTGATGTATAGTAATCTCTAGCAACCAACAAGCAGAAGTCATGTGCTGTAACCTCTAGAAAATAAACAGTGAGTCATAATGTGTGCTGTACCTCTAGCAGCCAGTCAGTGAGCGGTAATTATACACTGTAACCTCTGGCAACCAATCTCTGCCTGATCTGCTTCAGTAAATTGATTTCGAGTCTAGCTGCTATTTTTTGTATGTCTCAAAGCAGGTGGAGAGCAAGATTGCATGGAAGAAAATGTTTGCCCAGGGTCCAGTCAGTCAATATTAAAGACGGCCCTGGGTTAGGCCAACGATCGGAAGTGGAAAGGAACAGCTTCCAATTACTTGATCATTGCAATAGTTAACAGTGAAGGGAACATCTAAAAACTGGAGCCACAAGAATCTAGAGAAGCTGTGGATGGCGACCAATCAGTGTCTGTCTTCAGCTTGTTCAGTTAGGCCCCTCTCACATGTGCACACCGTTCATTTCATCAGTTCAGTCATGTCAAAACAGATGAAGTATCAGTTTTTTTTACATCCACTACCGATGCAAAAAAGGATTAAAAACTGTCAATTTGCCAGTTTATATCTGTTTCTCGTCTGCTCCATTTTTTTAACGGAAGAAAAATAGAGCTTTGACCAGTTTTAGAAAAATGGATGATGAGAGATGTAAACTGCATGCGCGGGAGTTGCTGGGTGATGGCACGGGTCCTGAAGAAATGGCACCAGCGAGCCGTTTCTACAGTACGTATGCGCTGATGACATTAGGAGATATTCGCGCTGCTGCCAAACGGTGCATGTTTAGAAGACATTTACAGTACATACATGTAAGCCTTATTATAGGCTTACCTATCGGTACAAGTGGTGTAACAACCACTTTAAGAGCTGCGCCCTAACAGTGACTCATCCCAGCGGTCAGCAGCAGGAAGCAGGCATTGGTTTTTACAGAGCCAGCACTAGAGTTGCCACCTCATCCCTTTAAGCCCGAACACCTATGAATTACACAGGTTCTGAGGCTAATTAATTGCAGATAAGGCACCAAGTGAGTTTAATTACCACCTTAATCAGCCAAAGAACCTGTGTAATTAATATGTGTTCCGGTTTAAAGGGGTGAGGTGGAAACCATAGCCAGTACCCACCAATGTCCTAACAACCATGACTCCCCTCTGCTGTCAGCAGAATGTAAGCAAAAGGGCGGAAAAGTTACTTAGAACCCCAAACATTATATATTTTTTTAAAGCAGAGGCCCTAGAAAAAAAATTGGCGAGTTTTGCAATTTTTTTTACATTACATAGTATTTGTGCAGCAGTTTTAAAAAAACGCAATTTTTGGGGAAAAAAAATACACTTTTTTGAATTTTAATGCAAAATAACAATACATAACCAAATTTTTTGTAAAATATAAAAGATGGTGTTACACAGACTAAATATGTCCCATCACGATTTAAAATTGCGCACGCCCATGCAGCGGTGGGAAACGTAAATTTACAATCCATAGGCGAAAATGTAAAAGCCTTTACAGGCTACCACTTTAGATTTAATACAGGAAGTCTAGTGGTAGTATTACTGTCCATGACCTGATGTTCGCAATGATACCTCACATGTGTGCAAGACCAACGAGCGTATTTGCCTTTGTGCGTGGGGATGTGGGCACTTTAAAAAAAAAAAAAAAAATGTAAACAGTTTCCCCACCCGGCCAATAGCAGATTGACAGCCGGGCGGGTGCTTTCCCATCCTGACTGGATGTCATGGGATGTTCGGTCAGGATGTGCCGAACACACCATTGGCTGAGAGCGCTGATTGCATAGCTATCAGTAAGGCTCCATTCACACCTGGGTGTTTTGAATTGTGGTACAGAATCGGCATGATTGGATGGCAACCTTTACGTGATGCGGATTGCCACATGATTTATGGCACCAAACCGCGTCACGTTTGTAGGTGCCATTGAAATGAATGGCATCTGAAATTTGTATAGTGTGATTTTTCATTTGACAGTGCGGTTTGAAATCATGGGCAGAATTGTGCCGATTCTGCCCACGATTCAAAATGCCCAGGTGTGAAAGGAGCCTAACAGGCCAATTGTGGGGTTTGGAGGGCTGTCTGTCAACCCATGCAGTATGTGGATAACAGAGCATCCAGGCACTCAGGGTATTTATTCTGAACACAGACGTGATACCCAAATAAGCAAAGATTATAGTTATTCATTGGTTACAGACCTTAATCACAGATAGTCAGTACTAAAGGTTCCTAAACTTGCAGTAGAAATGGTAGTGTTAAAAAAGGTACTGTAAGCATGAATTAATTGCATGGTGAAACAGCAGGACAATTTATCTGCAAAGCAGACTATGAATGGCATTAAAAGAGACAGGTGGCCAATTCCTTTAACTCTTCCTAAAGCTCCTAAAATGACAAAACTAAGCAGCTGCCTGAAAAGCTGAAAACCAGGCTGTAAAATGCAAGCTCGACAGCATAGTAAACAAAAGCTGATGTAGCACTAACCCCCGAAAGAGCTGCTGGTTAGATTTGGGCTTACCGTTACCTTCAGTCTTCCTCATTGCACGTCTAGGGGTGTCCCGTGGTAATGGCCCAGTAACTTGAGAGACCGACAACAGATCCACTTGAATGGATTTTATTTGCAAAACGTAGACAATGAATAGTCTCTTAAAGAGGGTTGGAAAAGGAATTCAGGTGCTCTAATGCCGCGTACACACGATCAGACTATCCAGCGGACTTAGTCTGGCGGACAAACTGCCGTAAAGTCCGCCGGACTGTCCGAACCAGCGGACCTGCCCACTATCCGCCGTACTTTTGAAATGAACGGACTTGCCCACACACAGAGGAAACTTCGTTCATTTTGAACTCGGCTCCAGGTAGACGGGACTAGTGAAGGAAGTCATTGTCGCCACCTTCGGAAGAAGGCCCCCGGGCGGCAGCGGTGACGAAGAAGAAAGCCGGGCTCCTCCGCTAGTAAAAGAGCTAGCAGAGTCCGGACGAGAAGACACCCCCCCCCCCCCCCCCCCAGACAGACAGAGCTGTGCAATAAATTATTTTTAACCCTTGTGTGTTGCGTTTTCCATTTTTTTCACAGGTGAATGGGTAGAGGTACATTGTACCCCATACTCATTCCCAATAAGGTGGGGGGGGCGGTATCCAGGGGCCCCCTTAAAGGGGTCTCCCGGATTCCTATAAGCCCCTCGCCTGCAGACCCCGACAACCAACGGCCAGGGTTGCCGGGAAGAGGCCCTTGTCCTCAACATGGGGACAAGGGGCTTTGGGGTGGGGGCCGCGTGGCCCTCCCTTCCCCAAAGCACCCCCCATGTTGAGGGCACGCGGCCTGGTACGGCCCCCTTTCCTGGCCGGCCAGGTAGCGTGCTCGGATAAGGGTCTGATATGGACCTAGGGGGGGACCCCCATGCCGTTTTTTCGGCGTAGGGCTTCCCCTTTAAGTCCATACCAGGTGACAGGGCCAGCTACCGAAGGCAGCGATATTGACTTCCTTCGCTAGTCCCGTCTACCTGGAGCCGCGCTCAAAATGAACAGACTTTCCTTCGTGTGTGGGAAAGTCCGTTCATTTCAAAAGTACGGTGGACTAGCACACACACACAGCCGTATTTTTGAGTCAAAACTACTTTAAGATCGTGTGTACGCGGCATTAGTGTCAAAGTCAAAATGTTGAAGAACTTGCTTACTTTGACTGCATTCAGAGAATAGACATTCGCAACTGGATGATCACTCAAGTTGGACAGTCCCTCTCTCACAAGGCCTAGCAGCCAACAAGGTGCTTATTCAGGAACAAGTCTCTGTCACAGACGTTGTTGTATAACGTACAAGATAATGTCTCTGCCACAGATGTTGTAGAACACGTAGGGATACTTAAGCTTGAAAACACTTGTAGGATACCTGGATCTTTCAGCCAGCTTGGCGATAGCCACAAGACCGGATTCTCTCGGGTACTTCAGCCCTTCCAGGCTCTTACTGAGAAACCAACCCGTACATGGTCTTCTTCTGAAGAGTCCTCCCCTGGAATGCTTGAAGTCACTGGGTCTCTCCCAAACCGGAGACAGCACCCAACCACCTCAGAATCCTTCTTGTTTCCTTGCATCGGGTTAGCCAGCCCCGAGACATCAAAATTGGGTGGATCCGCACCCCAGGCCGTAGCCTTCCTGGGGCCTGGTCAGGAGGGCAACGACCATGAAGTCAGTACATCATTCTGGACCAGAACCCCGAACCACGTGATGTCCGCATCTTAAATGCCCTCTCCCAGAAAGCACAGCGAGAATTATTCTCTCTGAGCTCGCCTAGTGGGAGTGGCACTTAAGCACCTAAGCACTTAACCAGACCATAGCTCCATGCCTGCCAGAAGAGACAGTGCCCCCTGTGGCCAGGGTGAACATTTCACCGTCCAGTCAGACTGATGCTGAAGTCCAATATAGATAATTGTACCCACCTAACCGAACTGCAGTTTAGGCAATTTTAACTTTGAAAAAAAAAAAAACGCACAGCCCGTGCTCTTCAGGAGCTGCCACTACACTGAAGTTACATACATTTTAGCCAGTACCCAGGTCCTCACCATTACAGATGATCTGGCTGGATTCTGTAAGAAAAACTTCACGAATATAATAATTTAAAATAAAAAATATATTTAAAGGGTTCATATATATGTGCTATTAGGGGGGCACACATGAACCAGCAAAAATGATCCCCCTTTTCATCATTGCTGAACACAACATATTCAAGAGAATGGGTCCACATTGCGCTAGCAGTGCTGTGCCTGAGAGCAGTACGGCTGCTTGCTCTCTCTCCTCACTGGACGTGGAGGCAGCAGCAGTGGCTCCTGCTGAATGTCAATCAAATCCAGTGAGGAGAGCAGGGAATGGGGCAGAGCCAGACTCTGCGTGCCTGCTCAGGAGTGAGCCTGCAATGTCACCCATATCAAGTGGCTTGCCCCAGGGGCAGATGGAGAAAAGAGAGAGCGCCAGCAGGAAGAGGAGGTTTGGGGACACTATGCAATACCATTGCGCAGAATTTGTAAGTATAACTTAATTATTTTAATTAGATAAAATAAAACAAAACCTTTAGTAACGCACGCTTTAGGTGCTGAAGCTGCTCATTTTCCATGATGGAGAATACAGGTTTGCCTCCATGTTTATGATACAACTGGCTTGGGACACACACACACTTGTCTGGGAAACTGGATCAATGCATTTCATGAAACTACTCTTAGTTACCAAATACAAGTTGTAACCCGAAACTGCAAGTACAGCTCCTGGACATGCAGTGGACATTAACAGCTAGTTGTTACATATCAGGTTGGTCTGCCTTTCTATTGTCCATTCAGACAAAAGCTGATTCAGCTTACAACCACAAGGCATCAGTCACCCAAACAGTACATTTTGCATTGTGCTAAAATATCTACTGATAATAAATAGTGCACTTTACACAACACAGCATCTAATAGCACCATCCTTTCCTCTTGAATCAGCTGCTACAGTGCTGGCCCTGCTTTCCAATTTAAGGACAAGTTCAACTTTCAACTTAGGCCCTTTTCACATGAGCGTAGAAAATTGCCTAAGTGTAGCTGCTTGGCTTGCAGGTCTTGCGATTGCCCCTGTATAATTACAGCTTGATGTAAGGATGCTGACTTTGCTGACACAGGCAGCTTGAGTGCATTATACACATATGACACACCTCTCAAGTGTAATGGATTCAGTGCGACTTGTAATCACCATGCATACCTGATGGCGCTATGAATTATGGGACATGTAAGCCAGAAGAGGGGGATCTGATGTAGTAAGTGCACACTCCCTGGCTGGAAGTTCAGGGAAGCTGTGCACAGGAACCCAAGGCTGGCTTTGTTCACACAGCATGAATAGGATATGTATTTACATGTCTTTAGCCACATGCAGCAACCAATTTTATTAAATGGTGATGAATTGGCTTTAGGCTGGGATCTCATAAGCTGTGGCACGGCTAACAGCAGGGGGTCCAGTCCAGTGTGTCCCCGTACACCGATTCAGGTGCGAATCAGTTCTAAATCCAAAGATGCACAGGACCCTTTCCAAATCCAGACCGCAGCCGCCCCAGAAATTTGTTTACCGGCACCATTGCAAGCCAGGCACACTCTCCTGTCATGCGAGTTTGAGGCTGTGCATCCATCCTTGTGTACCTGTCATATTTGGATATACAGTATATATAGTAAAAGAAGAACTGAAAACACTTGGAGCATGCCTTAAGACCCCATTCACACTGGGGCTGCATTAGCGCTAAGGCTACTTTCACACTGAGGCATTTTACAGGCGCTATAGCGCTAAAAATAGCATCTGCGAAGTGCCTCTCCTGTCACTCCAATGTGAAAGCCTGAGTGTTTTCACAATGGAGCGGTGCACTGGCAGGACACAAAAAAGTCCTCCAAGCAGCATCTTTGAGGCGCTGTAGGAGCGGTGTATATACCTCTCCTACAGTGGTGGTGCTTTTGACCCTTTTGTTAGCGGGGGTTAAAAGCACCCCACTAGTGGCCGAAAAGTGTTGCAAAAAACAACGGCCTGCCTGCCCCAGTGTGAAAGTGCCCTATAGCGTCGCTCGTTTTAACTGCACTCTCTAAGCAGTGCTTTTCAGCCACTAGCGGGGTGCTTTTAACCCCAAAGGGGTTAAAAATGCCTGTGTTGCGGTGCAACCAAATCGCCTTTCGGGCGCTTTCGAAGTGATGCCCATTCATTACGATGGGCAGGGTGTTTTGGGAATGCTCCCAAACCACACCAAAGATGCTGCTTGCAGGACTTTTCCTAACGTCCCGCAAGCACACCGCTACAGTGTGAAAAGACACGCTGAAATTAATGGGAGGCGGTTTTCAGGTGCTATTTAGAGGCTATTTCTAGCGCTGAAATGCCTGAAAACCGCCTCAGTGTGAAAAGGGGCTAAGGATTCTTTTTTACGAGTTCATGCAACAATGCATTACTGAAATTAAAGTAAATTCCCTACAGGTCATAAAAACAGAACTGCTAGCATTTCACTTGGAGCAGACTGGGGGAGGGAGTGAGTGGGGGAAGGGGACCGATTATGTAAAAGGATTCCCTTTCATAGCTGAAAAACAGCTTTGCTGTACACACATACTGAAGATAAAATTGTTGGTGTGTCCTCAAGACATTTTATGTACACAAGGGCTTCTGGGAGCAGTTTCAACATTTTTTTTTAAATCTCCACACAAGTCAATGTATACCAATAGCATTTCAATGGCATTCCTTACTTCTAAATATAACAAAACATGCATGGTTTTATTTTTATCCAACTATGAGTAGAATAAGGCAGAATGACTCTGCCTTAGAGCTCGCTCCTGGTTTTATGAGCTGAAGACTACGCAAACCATGGAATGAGTAAACTTTGCTATTCTCCATTCTTGTATATATGGGCCCTTTCACAACAATATGTTTTTGATGCGCTTTTGGTGTTTAAAGCGGAGTTCCACCCTAATTTGCATGCACATTCACATGTGTTGCTGATCGCTCCGCCATTCCTTTTTGGATAGTGTAAATTTTTTATTTTACCCAGCCATAGCAATGAAGTCTAGCATTGCGTCATTTTAGGTTTACTCGCTGCAGCGGAGGTTTGGATGGAAGTGGAGCTTTTATAGCAAAAAAGGTAATTATATACCCTTTTTGCTAAAAAAGCTCCACTTCCATCCAAACCTCCGCTGCGGCGAGGTATGTCATATCTTTATTTGTATTGGCTCCTGGAATACCAGTGTAATCAATCCCAGGAGTCAATGGGCATGCCTCTGTGGCTAGCCTTGCGTTATTTTTAAACCTGAAATGACGCAATGCTAGACTTCATTGCTATGGCTGGGTAAAGTCCCACTGCAAATGCTTGAGATCGGGAGGGGCCTGCTGGGTAGTCAACAGCACCTTATCCCAGAGGAGACTCCTAGTGGGCTTCAGATGCCCACACTCAGGGTGGACAAATAAATAAAGGCTGGAACTCCGCTTTAAAAAGCAGAACAAAAATACATGAAAAATGCATCCCTTCAAATCCAATGGAACTATTCACACCAATGTGCTGCAATCAGGGAGTGCAAGGAGAGGTGCACAGTAACATGTTACACACTAAACACAGGTGTAACATGGTAATAAAGGTGAACTTATCCTTTCGCCCCCCATTCACACCAGTGAGATTTGACAGTTCCAAGTCACATGACAAGTTGCACTCCATTACTGGCAATGGAACCAATCAAAATCCGAGGTGCCAATCGCACTGATCTGTGGCTTTGGTGCAGATTTCAAATCACTATACTTCAGCATGATTTCAGTGTGAATCAAGGCTTAAAACTGAAAGTTAGGTACACAGGATTTTACAATGTTCCAGCTTGGACCATTGCAATTATGTATGTGCCATAACTGTGGGAACCCTGTGGAAGCTGAAAATCACTGCTTTAGGCGCCACTGTTCCATTATCTCCACTTGCTTCCAGGTCCCAAGCTGTGCATCTGCCCTGCTGCATTGTGAACACTGGAGGTCAGTCACTTGCTTGGCACAGGTGTTATTTAGGGAACCTGTTCTGCCTGGTGTGTTCCTTGGCCTTCACGATCCTGTTTGTTCACTAAGGTTCTCTTACAAACCTTAGTGAAAAGGGCTTCACAGAACAGCTGCATTTATACTGAGATTAAATTACACACAGGTGGACTCCATTTACTAATTAGGTGACTTCTGAAAGCAATTGGTTCCACTGGATTTTAGTTGGGGGTATCAGAGTAAAGGGGGCTGAATAAAAATGCATACCACACTTTTCAGATACTTAGGGCCGGTTCACACTGCGAGCCGCGGCGAGGCGTCTCCGACTTCCTCGCCGCGACTTGCAGGGGGGGTCAGCGGCGACTTGCAGAGGACTTCTGCATAGAAGTCAATGCAAGTCGCCCCCGAAGTCGCCCCGAAGTAGTACAGGAACCTTTTTTCTGAGTCGGAGCGACTCGAGTCGCTCCTCTCAGAACGGTTCCATTGTACTCAATGGGGACGACTTGCGGGAGCGAGGCGAGGCGAGCCGTGTCGCCTCGCCTCGCGCCGCAGTGTGAACCGGCCCTTATTTGTAAAAAAAAATTGAAAACCATTTATCATTTTCCTTCCACTTCATAATTATGTGCTACTTTGTGTTGCTTTATCACATAAATTCCCAATAAAACACATTTATGTTTTTGGTTGTAACAAAACATGGAAAATGTCAAGGGTTATGAATAGAATAACGCAACTATGTAAAAATTGCCATATCTGGAATTCAGCTTTGACCCCTGAATTCTGTTGGCCTTTCCGTGCCTATATCACCTGTTAATAATAAAGTTCTGCCAGAACATTTGCAGCAGTGAAACAGTTTTCTCAACTGTCTATAGATTCTTCCCCTGTATTCACAATGCAAATCCAGATAGTGAAAGCAACCCGACTAGTGTACAGTCCTACCCATGTAGAGGGTTACATAACATAGCACTATGCTGTCACATCTATTTAACTATCTGTGCCTGTGAATTTCTCTCAAAAGCTCTATTCAACAACAGCTACATCACTGCTCAGGCATTAACATTAAAAAAAAGGAAGTGCATCATTAAAAGTTGGGTTCACATATATGCAAATTGGATGTGTTTTACACCACATCCAATTCACATAACATGTGAGTGTGACCAGCTTTCAATTGAACCGCTTCACACATGACCGGGGAAGCTGCGTTGCGAATTTGAAAAGGGTCCTGTGCGTTTTTGGGTCTGGTTCAGGTGCAAATTCAGGAAACAATTTGCACCTGAACCAGTGAAAACAAAAACAGAAATGACACTGGATTGCAAACCGCAGCTGGACCTGTGTGCACCCAGCCTTAATGCTCAACCACAGCATGTCCATTCATTTGTATACACTCAAGGACACATAACAAAAAAAAAAAACAATTGCTTCCTATGTGCCTGTTTACAGCAAACAAGTGCATTGCATAAAAATGCAGCATATCTGCATTTTTACGCAATGCACAAAATGTAACTTGCCCATCATATTTTTTTTTTTTACATGTTAGAATTCGGACCCTTGTACAGAACAAAAAAATGCAGTTAAATGCACACACTTGTTCACACCACCTCGCAAACTAAATTTGTTTAGCATGTGGGCTGACTGTTCAATAGGGGCGATGCTTAATTTCCTTACAATGCATCACATTGAAATGTCACATAACATTTTATTTACTCCTATTTTTATACACCTCTTATGCCCTCTTTTGGAAACAATTTGATATGCCCATAAGTTTGCTCAGCCTATTGCATTAGGATGTGCACCTCAATATATCTATATTTATAGCAGTAGAGCAATGGACGGTGTCAGTAGTGTACGGTATTTTATTATTATAACTTTACTATTTTATTTTTTTACAATAGTAATTATATATATATATATATATACACCGGTATATATATATATATATATATATATATATATATATTTTTTTTTTTTTCTCTTACGAGCCTCATTGGGGGGGGGGGGGTTGGTAAAATAACAGGTCTCACTTTTGAAACAGAGAACGGGACTGAGGACAAAGATTCCCCATTCCTTTTTTTCTGCAGCCAAGCAAGCAGCAGGGGGAATCTGCGCAGCACAGCGCGATTAGGGTGTGCCCAGGCACACGCCTATGGATCTGCCACTTTCCTCAGTTGTGCCTCTTTTTGTATTTTAGAAAAAAAAATAAAAAATCTCTGAAATGGTGCCCGTGCTGAGCAGCTGACCTCCTGTGTTCAGGACCCAGAAGCAAGTGGAGATGACTGGAGTAGTTGTATCTACTTTAGTGATTTACAGTAACATCAGCCAGATATGGTATAAACTAGAGCTGCACAATTCTGGCTAAAATGAGAATCACGATTTTTTTGCTTAGAAGATAGATCACAATTCTCGTGGCGTAACATCATCTTTCACATTAAAACAAAAAAAAAAAAAAAAAATTGTGCTAACTTTACGTTTTCACTTTTTTTATTTATTGAAGTGTATTTTTTACCCAAAAAATTGCATTTGAAAGACCGCTGGGCAAATACAGTGTGACATAAAATATTGCGGCAATTGCCATTTTATTCCCTAGGGTCTCTGCTAAAAATGATATATATTTTATGTTTGGGGGTTCCAAGTAATTTTCTAGCAAAAAAAAAAAAATCGATTTTAACTTAAGAAAGAAGTGTCAGAAAAAGATTTAGACTTTAAGGCCTCATGCACACGAGACGCAGGTGAAAACTCTGCTCAAAAAAAGCTGAAACGCGCATTTTGACGCATTTGCGTTTATAAAGATATCATGTAGACCCTCCCCAAGCTCTCAAAGCATGTTTTTTAACTATTTCTGCTATTTTGATCAGAGTGAGCAGCAGCAGCATAGAGAGCAGTGTACACTTGCATATTGTTTTATATTAGAAATAATGAAAACATGTTAAAAATTGCCACAAGGAAATTTTTAGATATTTTAAAAAATTGGATGATTTGCTATAAATAGACTTTTTTTTTTTAAATAAAGGACAGAGAAAAAAAATGAATCTGTACATCTATAAATATATTTTATAAATATATACACATACCTGATCGTTACCAACAGACGTTCCTCTGGTGACACACTGTTTCTCATATTGGTGTCCACGAATGTCAGACCAGGTCATAGTTTTTCTAAGAGCAGATCAAATGTGACAATGGACATCCGGCTAAAATTAAAAAAACTTGTCGGGGTAGGTACGAAGCTGCACATACATGTTTGTGAACTATCCAACGGACATTCGCTGTCCCATCAACAGATGGGTCCAATATCGACGAGTTCTGACTCGGGACCTCTCACGAAATTTGCGACGACGTTGCTGTCTCATCAAGAGCAACATCAGGAGCATTTCCTGACATATATTCAATATGGGATCCATTTCAAAATATATACCACAGAAAGAGAGGCAAATGCAAGTGTACAACTGCTCTCTATGCTGCTGCTGCTCACTCTGATCAAAATAGCAGAAATAGTTAAAAAAAAACATGCTTTGAGAGCTTGGGGAGGGTCTACATGATGTTATCTTTATAAACGCAAACGCGGCATGCAAACGCGCGTTTCAGCTTTTTTTGAGCAGAGTTTTCACCTGCGTCTCGTGTGCATGAGGCCTAAGAAGTAAGCTAGTTACAATGTTTGAAGTTTTAAAGTTGGCAGATTGCCAGGGATGCTTTCTTTTGACAGCTGAGTGAGCAGATAATCTCTCCACTTGTTTATATGAAAGAATCGCCTACTCTCAACAAGAGAGATCGTCAGGGGGGGTGGGGGGGGAATCGAGATTGCGATTTTTTAATGATTACTATACATAGTTACATTGGTCCAAGCTGGTCCTATATATAAAGCTATAACTATATATAAAATATCCATACCTGGATTTAATCCATAATATAGTCCATTTGTTTTTGAAAAGCCAAAATAAAGTGTTCTAATCTTTTTTTTTTGTTTTTCATGCTTTGGAATTACTGAAGGCATGGCATTGGAGTTATTTGTCTAAATACATCATGCTGTAATGGGTCTCAAAGTTAGGAGGGTATGTGAGCCTGTGCAGATCTAACATTGCACTGCTTAAAATGCTCAACACACATTCATAGAATTGCACTGCGGTGTGAATAAGCCCTACAAATGGAAAAATATTTGAGGCACATTTTCTGAATTTTGAAAATCAGAGACCCTTCCAGACAAGTCTCACGGCCTAAGAGATGTAAAGGACTACTAAGTAAATATTATTTGGGTGCGATTCCATTATTCCAGGCACACCCTGTGTATATGATAATCCGGTGTATCCGAGCCAAGCATTCATGGTTCAGATGTCTCATACCATTAGAAGTACTGTGACCTGATAATTATTTGATATAAAAGTAGAATTCTGAGATAACACTCACCAATCTTAAAGTGGTTGTAAAGGCAACATTTTTTTTTAATCCTAATGCATTATTTGCACTTAGGGCTGGTTCACACCACAATTTTTGCATTCTAGATGCATTTCTGCATGCACATTTTTAATGCGTTTCAGTGCGTTTTTCCTTTTTTTTTTCTTTCTTAATCTCATTTGAGGACATGCGTGTTCTGATGCATTTTGTGTTTTCACATTCCAGATGTTTCAAACAGAAAAAATACTTGAGGCGATTGTAGCCCTACAAGTGCAATTGTGACAGAGAAAATTGTATCTGGTGTGAAAAGAGAGGGGGGCGCCACAAAAACATATAGGCCCCTATCACACGTGCTGTCTGATCAGTTTTTCAGGCAGACCAGATGGGACCCTCCAGTCTCTTCTATGGAGCGGCAGATGTCAGTGGACAGCCACCGCCATCTGATCCGGTCTGCCAAAAACAGATGGTGGTTCTATTACCCACCTGTCCAGTGAATCAGATCGGATTGCGAGAATTGGACAGGCGGTCCGTTTCCATTCTGATTGCCCCATAGAGGAGAATGGGACTGTGTCCATGTCTGCTCTGCATAGCAGAGTGGACACGGACCTGTCCTATGCCTGCTCAACAGGACTCAGCGGAGAGATACCCCGCTGAGCAAGCAGATTCTGCATGGAGGAGCCTGTGTGAAAAGGGACCACAGTGTATTGTTTTTCACAGTGCTTAGATTCCCAGCCCAGCTTAGCTAATTGACTATTTAGATTTTTATTTTTTAGAAATCATACGTAGGTGGATGCAGCATCAGTCCCCCCGCCAGCCCCAAGACTGAAAACCAAGTGATCAAACACCACTGATCGCTCGGTGCTCCAGGAGCAGAGAGCTGGTGACCCCCTCCGGATCGGCTGGCTCTGGCTCTCAGCAGCTCACAGAGGCTGAGCCAGGTGCCAGTCCAGCATCTGGGTGGATCTCAAACTAATGGTCATGATCTTTCCCCAGCCTGGACTGGCTCTGTGACTTTAGCCTGCTGTCAGCTGAAAACGGGGTCACAGGAGTGGAGAATGAACTGCACTCTTGTGATCCACAGGAGAAGTATAGCCAAACGAGCTTTGGCTGTACTACTTTCATTATCTAGATCCCCTCCAGGTTGTTTCTTTTATTGTTACAATCTGTAACATGGTATTTATACTTGGGATAACATAACATGATCCAACACTTGCAGGTATAAAGCCATTTGTCAGATGGAGGTTTGATCTCCTATTTTAACCCGTCATAGTTGTTTTACATCTCTTACTGAACATATACAACTTCTTGTCTACACACTAATTTTCTATTTGGGAGACCCCTGTGCACCACAAGCAATCTTCGCTGTATCTGGTGTGAACCAGCCCTTAGATAAAATGCCCTAGTGGTACTATCACCCCCCCCCCCCCCCCTTTAGTTACCAGAGTCCCATCTGAATCGTGTACTGTGTCCATCTTCTGCAGAAATGCTGGTCTCTTTCCTCACAGGACACAGAAGCAGTAATGAGAATCATTGGCTCCTGCTGCTGTCAATTAAATCCTGTAAGGAAGGAGCAGGAGGGTGTGGCTGAGCCATGCCATGTTTGTCTATGGTGGCACACAGAGAAGAGATGGCACAAACAATGGCAGCAGGGGACAGCAGAAGAGAATCAGAGCTGTTCTGTGTAATACCATTGTGCAGAGCAGGGATAGATAACAGGTTTGTTTTTTTTTCAACAATATTTTATTTATTGGGTTATACATGTTGTACATATAGTGAGGGACACAGAGCAACAAGGGTAACAAACAGGTTTGTTATTTTAACCACTTCCCTACCAGTCCAATTCTAACACTTCTCTCCTACATGTAAAAAAAAATCTAAATTGTTTTGCTAGAAATTTACTTAGAACCCCCAAACATATACATACATATATATTATATACACACCCCTCACATTTTTGTAAATACTTTATTATATCTTTTCATGTGACAACACTGAAGAAATGACACTTTGCTACAATGTAAAGTAGTGAGAGTACAGCTTGTATAACAGTGTAAATTTGCTGTCCCCTCAAAATAACTCCAGACAGTCAATGTCTAAACTGCTAGCAACAAAAGTAAGTACACCCCTAAGTGAAAATGTCCACATTGGGCTCCAAGTGTCAATATTTTGTGTGGTCATTATTTTCCAGCACTGCCTTAACCCTCTTGGGCACAGAGTTAACCAGAGCTTCACAGGTTTCAAATGGAGTCCTCTTCCACTACTCCATGACGGAGCTGGTGGATGTTAGAGACCTTCCGTTTGAGGATGCCCCACAGATGCTCAATAGTAGGGGTGCAACGGATCAAAAAACTCAGGGATCGGATCATTCCTGGATCAGAGTCATGGATTGGATCATTTTTCGGATCAGCAAATAATTGAAAAAACCTGTGAAAATTCCACCACCATATATTCCCCACTGTAATATCTACGTCAGCTCCCCCAACATAATATTGGCTGAGCATGGCTGGGTATTACAGAGTATGGCAGAATATGGAGGGATGGCTTGACTGCAATTGTCAGAGCACATTGGGCACTACAGATGCAGCCCACAGCGCTGCTGCCATCCGATTTCTCCCCTCCCCGTACAGATCAGGGGAGAGAGAGGGGAGAGAGAGGGGAGAGAGAGGGGAGAGAGAGGGGAGAGAGAGGGGAGAGAGAGGGGAGAGAGAGGGGAGAGAGAGGGGAGAGAGAGGGGAGAGAGAGGGGAGAGAGAGGGGAGAGAGAGGGGAGAGAGAGGGGAGAGAGAGGGGAGAGAGAGGGGAGAGAGAGGGGAGAGAGAGGGGAGAGAGGAACCGGCGTCATCATGACGGCGGTTTGTTTACAGGTGATCGCTCCGTCATTGTCGCAGTAAGTGGGCTTAAGCACCATATAGCAATATGGTGTGACCAAATGCCCATATTTTTTTTGATAATGTTTTTTGAAAATGTCTAGGTGTTTTTAAAAAGCCTTGCTAGAGGTAAATGTTAGTTTTGCATGTGTGTGCTGTAATATTTGCGTTCTGTTAAATGGTCTTATGGCACCACCATCTTTATGCTTTTTTTTTATTTTATTTTTTATTTTTATTTTTTTTAGGGTGTGCCCAAATATCTTATTTGTTTTTAGATACTCAACATGTCACACTTTAAAATTGCCCGTGGAATGGTACCAAACTACAGTACTTAAAATTCTCCATGGGCAATGTTTAAAAAATGTTTACAGGTTACCAGCTTAGAGTTACACAAGACGTCTGGCACTAAAATTATGTTCGCGACGATACCCCGCGTGTGGTGAGGTATTATTATATTTAAACTTTTTTTTTATACACTGTTGCTGTTTTTTTGTATTAACTTTATTGCTATCACAAGGGCTGAATACCCCTTGTAACAGTATGGGCTGTGATAGGTCTGCTTTATGGCATGATCTGGGGCCTATTAGACTGCCAAATCTCTCCTCTGGCCTCTAATGCAGCCGATCAGACACAGATCAGTCGTTTTCCTGGTTGCCAACGGCCAGGTAAACCGAGAGGTGGAATTAGAAGTGGCAAAATCCTTGTTGCTTCCAGTGCCACAGAGAGGGAGGAACAATTTCAGTCCTCTCAGTCTGTGCAGCCGTTGCCACAGCTCTCCTGGGCTCTGTGATTAGACGGCAGAGCCCGAGAAAGATGGTGGGGGGGGTTGGGAGGGACCCTTCCATCACCTACAAAAGTGATGGTGTGGCTGTTCAGACTCTCAAATCACTTCTGCATTACAGGGAATCTCCAGAAGCAAATATTAATACTGGGATGATGCCTGTAGCAGCAGGCATCAATCCAGTATAACCACTGCAAACTGAGGACATCGCATGACATCCTACAGTCGGCAAGTGGTTGTGGAACAAACATTTATGCCTGTACAACCACTTTTAAAATTCTCCCTCCTAACACCTACTCTGACCAACCTTTGTAAGAAAGATACCCATTTTCATGCTGCTTTGGTCATGTGGTCTCCCCTGTGCCAGCCAGCACTGGCTGCAGGGGAGAGGAGGGAGTGCTGACAACAGATGGCCATAGGAGCCTATGGGTGATGTCCCTGCTCCAGCCTTTACCAGCTGTTTGAATGCTATTGCTGCTCACCTGCAGCTGCCACTGGCTGACGCAGGAGAGATCACGTGACTACTGGAGCGGGCTGAAAAAAATAAAAATAAAAATAAAAAAGGAGAGGTAAGCATATACATCTTTTTTACTCAGGTTAGTCAGAATAAGTGTTGAAGGGGAAACATTCCAAAGTGGAGTTCCACCTAAAAATTGAACTTCCGCTTTAAGGGAAGGTGATCCCCTGACATGCTGCATTTGGCATGTCATTTTTGAGGGGGGGAGGGAGCGGAAACCCTCTTTTTATAGGGTTCCAGCTCCCGCTTCCTCATCTGGGACACGTCACGGATCCCAGAAGATTGCCCGGCCAGTCACAGCACGGCTCGCGCAGTGCGTGCCCCGCTGTGACGCCAGCCGGGCACCCACAGTGACCATACCGGCATCGCAGAGAGGAGGGAGAGACGAGCAAGGCTTCGTTCCCCGCATCGCTGGACCCTGGGACAAGCAAGTGCCCTGATTACAGTATAGCTCCGGCAGTGCCCATCAGTGGCACCAATTAGTGCCCATCAGCAAAGGAGAAAAGTTACTTAGTTACAGAATTTACTGACAGAAACTAAGAAACCCCCCCCCATCAAAATGTTTGGTCTCTTTTTTTTTTTTTTTTTGTAAAAAATAGGGTTGCACTGATACTAGTATCTGTGCCGATAACGAGTATTTGCACAAGTATCGGTACTCGTGCCAATGCACAGATACCTGAAACCGATACTTTCAGGCTCTTTCAGCGGTCAGTGGGTCTCCTCAGTGTTAAAGAAGTCCGGTAATTGGAGCTGTCAAAAAAAAAAAAAGCCGGTGTCCTATCATATAGAGTCCCCCCAACGGATAGTGTCCACTGTGTACTGCGCAGTATACAGCACACACAGATTCTGAAGGCGCCTGCACTGTGAGTTCAGGTTCTAGCCCCACCATCCAAGTGGACATAGAGTTGGAATAAAAAGCCAAGCGCAGCGAGGCCGTTGCCGAAGCGTGGCGAGCGAAGCCAGTCTGCGAGGGGCCCTCTAATTTTGCCAGCCCTATGTCCACTTGGATGGTGGGGCTACCACCTCCACTCACGGCGCAGGTGCCGTTCATCTTCTGGAGATTTTCCGAAGCTTCTTCTGCTCCGTACTGCGCATTCGCAGTACGGGGCAGACAGTATCCTATGGCAGGACACTAGATGCCAGAACACCGGCAATGTTTATTACCAACATTGCTCATCCCTGAAACACTAAAATAAAAAGAAATGTTTTTTTTTATATTTGTTTCTTCATCTGCAGATCAGAGGGATGAACAAATGTTCATTTGTTTAGCCCCTTAATTTACTCTAATCAGCCTTAACTCCCTATTTTCTTCCATTATTATTATTTTCCTTCGGGTCTATTTCATAAACGATAAACAATTAAAACTTTAATTTTGTTTGCTTTGTTAGTGAATATTTTCACACATATATAGTAACATATATTTACACGTTTCACATTGAAAAAGCGATAAATTAAAGAGGAGCTGCACCTAAAAAAAAAATATTAAAAGCCAGCAGCTACTAATATTGCAGCTGCTGACTTTTAATAATATCACACTTCGCTGCTGCCACCGCCGCCATCCTCTGTCAGGGAATCGGGAAGTGAAGCATGACGGCTTCACTGCCCGGTTCCCTACTGCGCGAGTCGCCCTGCGCGTCTCTTATGGTCCCCCGCTGTGTCTCTGGGAACTGTGTTTCCCAGAACACAACGGGGGGCGGGGCGTCTGCGGGGGTTCTGCAGCGGTCTGGCCGGAAGTGTGTGCAAATACCTGGATTATCCAGGTAACTGCACCCCCCTCCCCCCTGAAAGGTGCCAATTGTGGCACCGGAGGGGGGGGGGGGGGAATCAGAATAGCGGAACTTCCCCTTTAGGGTAAAGAACCGCTTTAAAAAAAAAAAATGTATTTAATTTGTAAATAACTTTTCAATGCTTTGTACCATTGCTGACAGCTGAAGTTAAAATAGTTGTGGTAGGTAGCGGTAAGTACAAAAAAAAAAAAAAGGGGGAAGAAAGAAAGAAGAAATGGTAATCAATGCATCCTAACAAAAAAAAAAAAAAAACAGCAGTGATTAAATACCACCAAAAGAAATCTTTGTGTGTGAATAAAAAATAAATATGGGTGCAGTCATGTTACATGATCGCGCAATTATCATTCCAAGTGCGACAGCTGAAATATGGCCTGGGCAGGAAGGGGGTGGAAGTGTCTGGTGTTGAAGTAGTTAATTTTCCAGGACAAGGTCTATGGGCTCAAACCCCCCATAAGTAATGTCTTACGCTGGGCAGTTATTCCTCCTCTAAGCTCCCTGCACATTCTCACCCCCTCACCATCGTTATAGCCGTCATTCCATCCCTCCATCATCCGCTCTCTTGTTACTTTGTTCAAAACTACGCGGGAAACCCGGCTGTTTACTTCCGTGTTGCATAAGGCGGGGCGTGTCCCGCACACACATGACCTCGAACTCCCATACCTGATTGGTGGATTATTGTACATAGCTATTCCGCGCGCCAAATGCCGTCGTATTTGGGGGGTCGCGTGGACAGCTGACACTGAGTCACCTGACCGCTCAAATTCTGGCGGGAGAGCGGTCAGTGCACGAGACTTCAATGTCCGAGCTCCTCCGTTAATAAAACAGTGACACTAATTGTGATGTAGTCCCGCAATACACAGTGGGCGAGCTGTGTGTAGTCCGAGTGTCCATAAACCAGATTATGATACGTGAAATACATTGCACACAGCTGATGACTTGTGCTCGGTATAGGGGTGTCATGGTATGACTGGAATAGAGATGAGCGTCCCCTCCTCATGCAATGGCGGGGAATGTATAGGAGAGGTGTGCAGCCCTGTCGTGGGCACATTTCCCGCCATAACATGAGGCGAGGGATCGGATAATGTCCTCCCTCTATACCGAGCACTGGGTGTGGAAGGCGGTGTATTAGCTCGGAGTGTCTCATAACAGCCGTGTTGTGTAACCTTCTGAGGGGAGGAGGCGCTCACATCCCTGAGGGGGAATCCCTGGCATGGAGCGCACACAGTTATATAACAGAGGGACAGACCGCTCAGGCAGCGCACATGTATGGGGTACATATAATGCCCCTTGTATGTACTGTATGGGGTACATATAATGCCCCTTGTATGTATTATATGGGGTACATCCGGGCCATTGTGTGGAAAGGGCGCGCTTTTCGGATTTGGGTTTGGGACCAGCTCCTACCCCCGTCTCCGCGTCTGATTGGTTGCATTAGAATTCCCTCCATTTGGGGCACGGCTGCGGCCAATCATCGTCTCGCTGTTAGCTCTTGATTGGCTTTCGCGGTCCAGGCGCCAAATGCAAACTGTCTATAAATAGAGAGGCCGGGGGCGAGCAGTACATCTCCTCCTCTGCTCAGTACACAGACCCTGCAGTGCTCCACTCAGCAGTGTTATACCGGTCACGATGCTGTCCATCCGCAAACCACTCGGTGCTGTGAATGAGAACGTGTCCCCAATGAAGAGTCTAAGCCTGGATGACAAGGAGAACACGGTGGGTGTGCAGCCTGGGGTGATGGGGGTTTTGGCGGGTCTCCATTCAGGCTTTGTGCCTGGTCTGATGTATGGAGCATGTCTAGGGAAGACTTCTGACCAGAATACACGACTCTTGGGGTGATGGAGGACAGTCCTCAGTGTTCTCTGCTGGTCAGAATCATATAGAGATTAGACAGGAGCTGTATAGCAAGAGCAATGTGTGGTCTGCAGGGACTGAATTGGCTATAGCATAGGGAATGCTGGGGTGTGTGTGCTGTAGGGGCCTCTGAGGGTGTGCACTGAGCCCCTTGTAGTAAAGGGACTGCTGGGGTGTGTGCAATGCTATGGGGGTGCTATAGGGGCTGCTGAGGGTGTGTGCTAAGCCCCTTGTAAAGGGGGCTGCTGGGGTGTGTGCAATGCTATAGGGGCTGCTGAGGGTGTGTGCTAAGCCCCTTGTAAAGGGGGCTGCTGGGGTGTGTGCAATGCTATGGGGGTGCTATAGGGGCTGCTGAGGGTGTGTGCTAAGCCCCTTGTAAAGGGGGCTGCTGGGGTGTGTGCAATGCTATGGGGGTGTTATAGAGGCCACTGAGGGTGTGTGCTGAGCCCCTTGTAAAGGGACTGCTGGGGTGTGTGCAATGCTATGGGGGTGCTATAGGGGCTGCTGAGGGCGTGTGCTGAGCTCCTTGTAAAAAAGACTGCTGGGGTGTGTGCAATGCTATGGGGGTGTTATAGGGGCCACTGAGGGCGTGTGCTGAGCCCCTTGTAAAGGGACTGCTGGGGTGTGCAATGCTATGGGGGTGCTGTAGGGACTGCTGATGGCATGCACTGAGCCCCTTGTAGTAAAAGGACTGCTGGGTTGCCATACTATAGGAACTGCTAGACTTGCACACAGCCTGTTGTGCTGTAGGTACTGGGCACATGCTTGGGGGTTGGTCACACTTGTGGGGGGAGGTGATGTAACCCCTAAGTTGAGCTGTTATCTGCTCCCCTTTTGTGGCAGTAGTGGGGGGGTGTAAATATGCTGCAACTATGCCCACCACAGCACTCGGTGGGTGATACTGCCCCTACCAACCGCAGGCTATTCATTGAAATGGAGGCACTGTGAAACTGCACTCAACCATGTGATTGGGGGGGGGGGGGGGTTTGTGCAGGCGGCGAGGTGATGCAATGTATTATCTCACTGCTTGTGCTTTAAAGAGTGATCTGAATTTGGATTGTTTTTATCGAGAAAAGCAGCTGTGGGCCTTTAGAGACTGCTGGGTGCAGGGACTAGGCCTTCCTCCTTTGTTATGGGTAAGGGGGGTGGGTGCTACTAGTGTGGGGACTGAGCTTCTGTGATCTTTTCCCTGAATCTTGGGTAGCAATGTCAGGCCGGAATAACCTAATTCTGCAGCTGATATTTGATTTGTTTTCAGTCATTTTAATGAAATTGTGACTTGATGTTTGCAGCCACCTTCTCTGAGCAACACCCGGGTCCTAGCCAGCAAGACTGCCCGCAAGATTTTCCAGGATGCAGAGAATGAACCGGTAAGTTATTTGAGCTGTAGCAGCTACAAGGCAAAGTGTGCATGTCTGCACTGCTAGCAATCTAGCTGTTTCCACCTTCCCTCCATGAGCTCTAAATGCGCTGTGTAATGAATGACTAATAAGGTGGGGGAAGTTGCTTAATGGTGGTTAGTGTAACTTTCTAGGCTGTGCAATTGCTCACTCGCCAACATAATTGGGAATCATTGCTCAACACTGATGGGGCAATTTGCCTCATGTCCTAGTGTTTCCATTCACAATGTGCAAGAGTTGAATGGAATGCCAATCTGCCATTATAGCAGCCTAGTAAGATTTTAGGATTCTGGAAATTCACCAAACACCACTAGTGTTTGGTTATTTTACAACTTGTACAGGGAATGTACTTTCTAATAAACTATATGTCCTGCCCCTTGAAGGCTTAATGGAATGTAGTGCTAAGGATGACCCCCCCCTCCGCATGTTTTAAGTGATCCTTTGTTAGCTTTAGGAGAAAGGTATGAGTCTTTGCATTTTAACTCAAGGCTTTAAAATGAATGTTGCAGCAGTCGTGATGAACTGACTTTCTTTTTAGGTGAAGCCTAAGGAGCAAACCCCAAATATTCAAGATGAACCGCTATTGAGGGACAACCCCCACCGCTTTGTCATCTTCCCCATCCAGTACCATGATATCTGGCAGATGTACAAGAAAGCAGAAGCCTCATTCTGGACTGCAGAAGAGGTAAGTGAACTCTGCAGCCGTCACATTTTGTATCTGCACCTGAAATATCACAAGTCACAAAACTGACTAGACATTTTCTAGAGCAATCCAAAAGAAACTAGACTATACATGGATATTTGCTCAGTATGGCTGCTTTAAGGAAGCAATCTGGCTGCTCTTGACACTCCAATTTGTTAGGTCTCCTAATTTTGGCCTCTTGGCTAAGACTCCTATTGGTCAAATTTGCTTCAGTCTGTTGTAGCAAGATAAGCTATAGTTGTATAGTCAGGTTGACATAACGCAAGTCCATCTATTGGTATGTTGGTTTTGCATGGTTACATTTTTTTATTTTATTTTTTCTATTGTAGGTTGACCTCTCAAAAGACCACCTACACTGGGAATCGCTGAAAGAGGAAGAGAGGTGGTTTATTTCACATGTGTTGGCTTTCTTTGCTGCTAGTGATGGAATTGTAAACGAGAACTTGGTAAGCACACCTACATGGGTCAATATTAAGTGTGATAATGGAGATTGATGAAACTGGTGGATAAGCCTCACTGTGTTCAAAGTATTCAACATTCTAGTAATGGGCACATAGCCAGTGCATAAAATGTGACGCTCATACTTCAGTGGCCTATAATCTAGGGTTGCGCCAATACTGGTATCTGCCAATGCTGAGCATTTGCCAGAGTACTTGTAATTGTGCAAAAGATCCTATACATTTTGCAGTGGAATTTGACGCCCTACAAAACTTTTTTTTTTTTTTTTTTTTTTTTTTTTTTTTTTTTTTTTTTTCTACCACTCGGGTGTGAACCCAGGCTTGTCATAGTGACCTCAGCATGGGCTCACAGGAATTGCACTGCATGTGATTCTTTACAGTGCTGGTTGAGCCCATTTTGTATGGACTCAAATCGCACTGCAAAGGTATCGGTACTCTATTTATACTCGCTGCTAAAATATTGGTGCAGCCCTACCTCATATGGGTGTGATTAGACCACATTGAAGATGTTAGATCAGCTAATCCCTTACTGGCAGCCTTCCTGGCCTCAACACATGGAATCTAGCACTTACAGCAATGTACACAAATTCTTAATGCCATGTACTTAATCTGTGGTTGGCTCCTTGGGTAGAATAAATGCACCATAGATTTACACTTTTTTTTTTTTTTTTATGCAAATAGGTGGAGCGGTTCAGTAAAGAAGTACAAGTCACAGAAGCACGCTGTTTCTATGGTTTCCAAGTTGCAATGGAAAACATTCATTCAGAGATGTACAGTCTTCTTATTGATACATACATTAAAGATCCCAAAGAGAGGTAAGACTTTACTAGCCTGGATGCAGACCCATGTATTTTTTTTTTTTTTTTTGAGAATATATATGTAAATACCACAGGCTGTTAAAGTTTTTTTTAATTTTAGAGAGTTCCTGTTCAATGCAATTGAAACTCTGCCTTGTGTGAAAAAGAAGGCGGAATGGGCACTCCGCTGGATTAGTGACAAAAATGCAACCTTTGGTAAGTACTAAAAGCTTGAATCCTATAGCTCAAATATAGCCAGCTTGGTTTGTCTGGTAGTTTATTTCATGTATCATTTAGAAATCTTTCTTGTGTGGAGGGATGGGGGGAGTTTGGTACAGTGGGAAGGGGTTAGATACACCTTCCTGTCCTCGCCTGACGCAGCCACTAATCTTAAGCTCCAGCTACGACAGGTCTCCCAACTACATACGGAACAGGCCAAGCAGCGCATCTTTTTCTGTAGGCAAAGGGTATTTGAATATGGAGAAAGATCGGGCAGACTACTCGCTTACCTCGCTCACTTAGATTCCCGTCCCCCGGTCGTGGTGTCGCTGCTGGACACCCAGGGGAATGGTATTGCGGAGGAGTTTGCGAGATTTTATCGAGCACTCTATGCCACTCGGGTCACTCCTACTCCCCAAGACACCAGAGACTACCTGGCGAGAATTACATTTCCCAAACTGACAGACGCCCAACGTGACCTTTTAGAGGCCCCCATTACTGAGGAGGATATTTCCGAGGCAATTTCCTCTCTGGCCACTTCTAAAGCACCAGGACTGGACGGTCTGCCGCTAGAATTTTATGCCACCTACTCTGAAATTTTGACCCCTAAACTCCATGACTTATATGAGTCCATATTTGACACGGGAATCCTACCCCCTCCATGAGGGACACACAAATAGTTGTGATTCCCAAGCCAGGGAAGGACCCACACTATCCGGAATCATATAGACCTATCTCTCTACTACAGGTTGACATTAAAATACTGGCTAAGATTCTTGCCTCCCGCCTTAATCAGGTTATCCTCACTGATCCACCCTGACCAGACTGGCTTTATGCCAGGAAAAAACACCGCCATGAATATCCGCCGCTTACTTATGAACATCCAGGGATCCCATGATGAAGTCGGCTCGCGGGTCGTGGTGGCTTTGGATGCTGCCAAGGCCTTCGACTCCGTGGAGTGGAACTACCTGTGGGAATGCCTCATGGGATTTGGACTTGGCCCCAACTTTATCCGCTGGGTCCAACTCCTGTATCAATCCCCGAGGGCCAAGGTGTTTGTGAACGGCTGGCTCTCTGAGCAGTTCCCGCTGGAGGGACCCGGCAAGGCTGCCCCCTTTCCCCCATGTTGTATGCGTTGGCTGTGGAGCCACTGGCTATTATGGTTCGCGCAGACGCCAGAATTCGTGGCCTTAGGATAGGAAATCTGGAGGAAAAGATCGGGATGTATGCCGATGATACACTCCTATACTTAGCCGACTCGGGTCCCTCCCTTCTTGCAGCCCTCCACACCATAGACTGTATCGGTAGTCATTCGGGTCTGAGCATTAACTGGTCCAAATCCCAGATCCTTCCGCTTGATCATTTCCCCCCTGTACCCACGTCCCCTCCTCTAGATCTCCCTAGGGTTTCCGCGCTCAAGTATTTGGGAGTGCAGGTCACTAGATCGCTGGCAGACTATGTACCCCTAAACATTGAACCCCTTTACGCCCTGATCAAGGCCAAGACACAAACCTGGGCCAGACTACCTCTGGGCGTTATGGGACGCATCAATCTGGTCAAAATGATACTTCTGCCCAAGATACTTTGGTGTGGCATGCACCTCTGTATATACCACAAATTTTTCAAGATACACCTTCCTGTCCTAATGACCACTGACACCCCCTATTTGTGTATCTGACAACCTGGCTGGCATTGGTTCCTTTTTAAACATTGACATGCTTTGGGGCAGGAATAATTGGTAATGATAAATGGAAGCCAGTCCCGGCTATCTGTAGCCCTGGATTGGCTTGTCTTAGCTTGGTGGTTGTGCTTTGAGCATGCACTCTGCACATAAGCAGCCACTCGGCAATAGATGTGTAGGCATTGGAGAACTAAGAACAATTGTATCCCACTTGGGGTGTACCAGTACTTGGTTTATACCAGATATGTGCTGATTCTTCATGTCACTATTTAACTGTACCCCCCCCCCCCCCCCAGCATACGCTTGTATAATTTGTGCTAACTGGCAAATCTCTGTGTAGGTGAGCGTGTGGTTGCATTTGCTGCTGTGGAGGGAATCTTTTTCTCTGGGTCCTTTGCAGCCATCTTCTGGCTGAAGAAACGTGGATTGATGCCTGGTCTGACGTTTTCAAATGAACTCATCAGCAGAGATGAGGTAAGACCATCCTTCCCTTCATAAAAGTTGGTGTGTGTGGGGTGTCTGGGATTTTATTTTTACACTTTGTAATTTGATGTCTGGAACTCTTGCAGGGTTTGCACACAGACTTTGCATGTCTTATGTTCAAACACCTTGTGCACAAGCCATCAGAAGACCGTGTTCGAGAGCTGATCGCTGATGCAGTCACAATTGAGCAGGTATGTAATGTTTGACTTCTAAAATGCATGTCTTTTGGGTGCCACTTGTCCTATGCAGGGATGAGCCTTACATTTTAACCACTTAAGGACCAAGCCTCTTTCTGAGATTTGTTTAAAAGTTAAATTGTGTGTGGGGGGGGGGGGGGGGGGTTCTTTTGAGAAATGGAAGGGGGAGCACCCACAGTGCCTCACATCGATATATGTCGGGCAAACAAGATGCCAAATGGGTATCAACGGGTCTGACTTTAAGGCATGGAAAGAAATAAAGTAACAATAGTTAATGGAACATACAATCATAAAATTATACTTTGTACATTGAGCCCTTGTGCGTCGCATCTATGCATTTGACCATAAAGGCTTCCTCAGGACACAAAGGTTCAAAGACGTAGCAAGAGGGCATAATCTCTATCTGAAATGAGATCTGTTAGAGTTTAAATTCAAAAAGCATATATACAGACTTTACTTTGCATGTCACGTTAAAAAAAACACTTAAATATGACATGCAGTGTAAAGTCTTTTCTGTGTCCTGAGGAAGCCTTTAGAGCGCAAAACGTAAACACAATGCACAAGGGCTCAATGTACAAATTGTACATTTTTATAATTTTTTTTTGAACACTGTTTTATATTGTGTATTTTCAACTAAACTATTTGTTTCCATGCCTTAAGTCTGACCTGTTGATACCCATTTGGTATCTTTGTTTTTCCCTTAGGTTTTTCTTTTCGCACTGTATTTGTGCAGTCTTAAGTCTTCTTTTTTCACAAAAAAAGTTACACTGATTAAATTGATACTAAACATGTCACGCTTCAATTGTGCCTGCTCAGGGAATGGCAACAAACTTTTTACACTTAATCTCCATAGGTGATGTTTAAAAAAAAAAAAAAAAAAATTCTACAGGTTGCATGTTTTGGGTTGGCGGTCTAGGGGTAGAATTGCTCTCGCTCTACAGATTGCAGCAATACCTCACGTGTGGTTTGATCACTGTCTTCATATGCGGGTGCTACTCGCGTATGTTTGCTTCTGCATGCGAGCTCGGCAGGACGGGGTGCATTTACTTGTTTTTTTTTTTTTTTGTTTGTTTTTTAAACCTGTCCTTTGTTCTATTTCAAAGGATGTTTACATGCCTTGTAATAGGAATAAAGCATGACAGGACCCCTTAAACATGAGATCTGGGGTCAAAAAGACCCCAGATCTCATCTACACCAAAAAAAAATTGTAATTTAAAAAGCCCTTTAAGAGTTTTGCCGTAGCTTCAACCCTTCAATGAAGTGGAGACTGGGGGGGGCATCTTCCCCCTCACACCTCCATGTCAGGCTAGGGAAAGTATCTAATTGCCTCTCCCACCACCCATAAGTGATCTTGCAGCAAGTTTGCCTCAGACCACTTATCTTGATGCAGCCTGGGGTAGCTGCTGCCATAACACTTCGCTTCAAAGTACTGATGTATAACGGTGGGTGGTCCAGAAGTGGTTAAGGGCTTGATCTTGCATACAGCTGCCCCTCTGAAAATTGGTCTGCAGTATCGCTTTTCAGAAGCATTTGACATGTGGAGCAATATGTTGCTTTGCTATCTGTCTTAACCCTGAAAATGCCAACCCAATGTATATAGGTGTGGCATTGTTCACTTGCATAAATTGCTTTTGGCAACCGTACCACCCTCAAAATGCAAATTCTATAGCTGCATGTGAACAGTACTATGGCAGCTGAATTTTTTATTTTGTGGGCGTCTGCTCACAACTTGAAATATCTCTGCCTTTCTGAAGCTTCCTTTCCTGGCAAACTCTCTCGAGCTGTGTCGTAAGACTAGGCTTTTTTTTTTTTTTTTTTTTTTTTTTTTTTTTTTTGGCAGACAAAGTGGGCTGTAATGAGGTATTTGCTGACAGGGAGAATGTTTTGACTGTCCAAAGTTAAAACCAGGGCAGAAGATTTAATAGCTCGAAAGTTCAAAAATTACAAGGTCTGCTTTAAAGCACAACTTGCCCTCTGGGTGGAGTTCTGCTATAATCTTACACAACTATATGACTTGTCTTTCTCAAAGTGTTGAACTGGGACTATAAACCTTCCCTTTTTTATTATCTAGGAATTCTTGACTGATGCACTGCCTGTAAAACTGATCGGCATGAATGGTGACCTGATGAAGCAATATATTGAGTTTGTGGCAGATCGTCTCTTGTTGGAGCTGGGCTTTGGCAAGGTAACTGCACATAAAATGATCAGTAACTTCAAATAACATTGCATCTAGCATTCTACTAAACTCACAAACCTTGCATGATGGATTCCAAAAACAGGTGCTGTTTTTAATCAACTAGGCAGCAAATTGAAGACCCTTTGAACAGGGCATCCTCAGATTTGCACTAAAATTATAACTAAAGCCAAAACCCTTAGTTTTGGTTAGTGGGGAGGGATTAGAATGTCAGTCCTACTGCTGGCTGTGCCCTTGTTGGGGAGATTCACCCTGTTTACGGTTTTCAGTGCCAGTAATCCCACATTTTGGGCTGAAATCAGAACAGCAAAAGACAGGATATTTTATGACAGAATACTAGTTCTGGTGACACCCTGGGTGGTTCCCTTGCTTGAGAGGGATTTCTTCTGTCAAAACTGAAAAGGGGGAATTCCCCTGCTACAGATTGCAAAAAACTTAACAGCAGTTAGAACACTCAATTTCTCCAATGGGTAAAGTGTTGCCACTTAAAACTTACAGATGGAATATAACTGGATATTTAAATTGTAGAACTCTGGATTGTAATTTGTTGGTTCTACAATGGTGGGGGCTTGTTACAAATTTATGAATCTAATCGGTTTTAATGGCTAGATTAAAATGCCAGACCCTTTCCCCCATTCTGGGGATCTAATTTAAGTTGTCTCCACAAATTCTCAGCACACTTGCAGCTAGCGTGCAGAAACCAGATGGACCCTCATGTTAAATAGGATTTAATTTGCAAATGTATGCGTAGGGTGCTGTAGCTACATCAAATCAAGGCTTCTCTGTACTGCAGTCCTAACTAACTTTCAGAGTCCCCCAAGTTTGTGCAGATTATGGTCATGGTGATCAGGTGTGCCTGGAGGGAACCCACGCAAAGGCACTGGGATATACAGGACATCCCAGCAAGGGCACAATGGCTGCTGAAAGCATCCAATTCAACCAACTGCACAAAGTGGCAACCTCCCCAACCTATACCCAGCTTTTGCAGTAAGGTGCACATGCCACATTTTTAATGTCTGAGACCTGACTCATTTATTTTTTTCTAGATTTTCAGAGCAGAAAATCCTTTTGACTTCATGGAGAACATTTCTCTGGAAGGGAAGACTAATTTCTTTGAGAAGAAAGTTGGAGAATATCAGAAGATGGGAGTCATGTCCAAGACATCAGACCATAAATTCACTCTAGATGCTGACTTCTAAATGAACTGTTAATTCTTGACTACCTTGGGACACTTTCAGTATGCAGGTTCTAAACTGTAAAGTGAATTGAAAAGTTACAGTATGGAACTATAAGCTATTGGCATTATCTCATCAGATGTGGTGTCATATCCCTTCTGACAGATCTACTATAGTGTGTTTGGCACATGCTAGTTTACAGTAGGAGCATGAAACACTCATGGGTACAAACTTGTACAGCTTGGGGTATTTTTAAAGGGTGCTGTGTACTCTGCAGGGGAATGACTGCCTGTTGGCAGTGTTTTGTTTTGTAAATTTTTTTTAATGTATTTTAAAGTCGAACTGTGGCACTTTAATAAAAGTCGTTTTTAAAAAAAAAAAAACTGGTGTGTAGTTAAGTTGGTAAATTCTACAGCGGATTAAAGGGCTCCTGAGGTGTCCAATCAGGTGAAGAAAATCTGTTTACACACCCATAAGCTAACTTCTGTTCTGTTAATGCTTTTCGTTGTGTTAGAGCTGACTTCTGGACTGCCCCTGCAATAGAATTGCTGCTAGTTTCAGTTGACAGGAAGCATCCACTTTGATGCTGGTAGAACTCTGCTGTGACTGGTTTCTTTAATTCTGACTAAGGGTTTCAGGTTTGTGTGTGTGTGTGTTTTCTCATAGGCAATCTGATTCTGGAAAACATTCTAACTCTTGGTATAAGCCTTTCCAAATTTTTTTTTTCTTTTCTTTTTTTTGAGGAAGGCATGGGAGTTGCATTTCCATGCTGGCCTTCAGGACCACACCAGAGGGCAATTCCATATAACATCCCTGGCTTCTAAACTGGTGATGTACCTTTGTCAATCTGAGTCTCTAGGCCTTGGACCATTCTGTGGAAGTGGGACATTGGGGGGGGGGGGGGGGGGGGGCATTGCATCCATGGTCCTTGGTTACAAGGTGGTGCAGGCATTGGTCTTTTTCTTGGTTGGCCTGTATCTCTGGTTGAAAGGTGGCTTATATTGCTGTATTCAAACAAAATAAATTATACCTAAAGAATGTGTACTGGAAATTAAGTAGCGCTCAATAACAAAGTGATCTAAATAAAAATAAACAGGACATGACGCCACATGATATGCTATATAAAGTCCATCAATAAAGTGCAAGAAAACAAGTGAGTATTCATTCAATCTTCCATTCCCAATTAAACTCACCAGGTGATGTTGCCTCCCATTCATCTTTGGCAAGAGAGCAGATAGACCCCCCCCCCCCCCCCCCCCACCTAGGTCAGTAACACAATTACTTCCAACCCAACCAGGCATATCCATATGTGAAATATAAAAGCGCTCCACATAGCGTGATACTGTGAAGTGCGGTTGTGAAATATTTTCATGTTTTAAAACTTGGTGCCAGCAAAACAACTTGTGATGGTGCACTACAGTTGTGGCAGATCCAAAGTGTGCCTCAACTCTCACCCACTCTGATCACCATTCGTTGGGAAGGTATACAAGTCTTGAGCAGTCTAACATCCACTCCAACTAGTTGGGACCTGCTCCAACCGTTTCCAAACCACTCCGATCGGTACCGTGTGGATCGGTAAAAAAATAAATCTGTTTGTGTGAAAGCTATAGTGTACAAACTATGGTGGGTGTGTATTAGAATTTATACAGCTATAGACAATATGCTAGTAATGGCTGATAGTGTGGCAGGCACTGTAGTGCTAACACACTAATGAGGGATAATGTACTTATCACACTGGCTGGGAAGGGGTTAACTGTGCCTGGCAAGTATAACCATTTGACCTCTAGAAGGCTTTGGTGTCTGGACATGTCTAGCTAATGTCCAAGTGAAGCTTCTGGCCGCTCACATGGCGTCAGTTCTGAATGCAGGCGGGGAGGGAAAGGATGCAGCCAGTGCTTATTTCTGGTATCGGACTGGCACAGCGGTGTGCCAGGACCACAAGAGACATCCACGCTGAATGCTGCAGGCTCTGCAATGGAGGAGGCAGGAGTGACTGCGGCTCCTAAGATAGGAAGGCATTGGCATAGTCTAAGTCAGGCATGTCTAAAGTCCAGCCTGACTGGTTATTTGGACATGCGTATCTTTTGTGGCCCCCGAGGATCTCCGGGGGCCACCAAAGATGTATATGCTTCGGAAGGGACAGGGAGGAGGCAGGACCGAGCGCCATACATAGGAGAATTTCCTGTTTACGGGCGGCCTCTAATAGGAAGTCAGTCTCTGGCACTGCCATTGGACGACTGTTCTGTCCATCAAAGGAGGCTGGACTTTCTTTTAACCATTTGCTTACTGGGCACTTAAACACCCTTCCTGACCAGACCAATTTTCAGCTTTTGGTGCTCTCACACTTTGAATGACAATTACTCAGTCATGCAACACTGTACCCAAATGAATTTTGTGTCCTTTTTTCCCACAAATGGAGCTTTCTTTTGGTGGTATTTGATCACCTCTGGGGTTTTTATTTTTTGCGCTATAAATGAAAAAAGACGCATATTTCTTTGTTTCTGTGATAAAATTTTGCAAATTATAATTTTTTTTTTTTAATTTTGGCCACAATTTATACTGCTACATATCTTTGGTAAAAATGACCCAAATTAGTGGACATTATTTGGTCTTTGTGAAAGTTAGAGAGTCTACAAGCTGTGGTGCGAAGCGCACAAAATTGATCACACCTGATGTACTGGTGGCCGATCTCATTTCTTGCGACCCGAACAAGTCAGGAAAGTACAAATACCCCCCAAATGACCCCTTTTTTGAAAGTAGACATTCCAAGGTATTTACTAAGATGCATGGTGAGGTTTTTGATGTTGTCATCTTTTTCCCATAATTCTTTGCAAAATGAAGATTTTTTTTATTTATTTTTTTCTCACAAGATTTTCAATGTAATAGGTTATTTCTCTCACATGGCATGTGTATACCACAAATGACACCCCAAAATACGTTCTGCTACTCCTGAGTATTACGATACCAAATGTGTGAGACTTTTACACAGCCTGGCCACATACAGAGGCCCAATATTGAAATGGCACCATCAGGCGTTCTAGGAGCATATATTGCACATCTTATTTCTCAACCACCTATTACAGTTTTGAAGGCCCTGGAGCACCAGGACAATGGAAAGCTAACACCCCAACGTATAATCTATGAGGCATATTGAGTCGTTTGAATGGTTCATTTTTTTCCAGAAGTTTTGGGAAAATGTGGAAAAAAATAAACGCTTTTTTTTTTTTTTTTTTTTACGCAAAGTTGTCCATTTAAGATATTTCCAACACATAGCATGTACATAGCAAAAATGACACCCCAAAATACGTTCTACTACTCCTGAGTATGGCAATACCAAATATGTGAGACTTTTACACAGCCTGGCCACAGAGGCCCAATATTGAAATAGCACCATCAGGCGTTCTAGGAGCATAAATTACACATCTTATTTCTCAACCACCTATTACAGTTTTGAAGGCCCTGGAGCACCAGGACAATGGAAAGCTAACACCCCAACGTATAATCTATGAGGCATATTGAGTCGTTTGAATGGTTCATTTTTTTTCCAGAAGTTTTGGGAAAATGTGGAAAAAAAATAAACGCATTTTTTTTTTTTACGCAAAGTTGTCCATTTATAAGATATTTCCAACACATAGCATGTACATAGCAAAAATGACACCCCAAAATACGTTCTGCTACTCCTGAGTATGGCAATACCAAATATGTGACACTTTTACACAGCTTGGCCACATATAGAGGCCCAACATGCAAGGAACACCATCAGGTGTTCCAGGGACACATAGCATATACATACCAAGAATTACACCCCAAAATACATTCTGCTGAGAAAAGAGTAAACAAAAGATTACCTGTGGTTTTAGCAGCGCAGTTGTCCACAGGATGATAGCACTGGTCCAGGCAGCAGGCAGGGACTTGGTCAGCAAAAGTGAACACAATTTTCCAGGCAACAGGCAGGTATACTGTCCATAGTCAAAATTGGCAGCAGGCAGGGATACTGTCCATATACAGTCCAAGGTCAGTGCAGGCAGAGATCGTCAGCATTGCCAAAATATTGGTCCTGGTAGTAGGCAGGAACATGGTCCATCCATGTGGTGTGGTCAGTTCATGCGACAGGCAGAGGCATGATGGTATAGGTTCTACAGGCAGCAGGCAGAAGTAGGGCCTTGTTCAGGACAGAATGGGGATAGGGGTAGAGGCTTCTCCCACCCAAATCTCTGAAGTCTCCAGACCCTAATCTAGGAATGAGAAAAGGAAATTGTCTTCTTCATCCAAAAAAACTATTCTGGAGCCCCTCACATATGTGAGACCCCTGTTATGAATCCCACTAGTCCACAGAGGGTACAAGATCAGTCCAAGAGGCAGGCAAAAGGCATGGTCAAACAGTCCAGGGTCAGTTCCAGATCAGGCAGAGGTATGTACAGAATCAGTAGGCAGAAGCGTGGTCGAATAACAGTCCAGGGTCAGTTCCAGATCAGGCAGAGGCATAAACAGAATCAGTAGGCAGAAGCGTGGTCGAATAACAAGCCAGGGTCAGTTACAGAGCAAGCAGAGGCATAAGGGGTTTGAAGGTAAATGGCAGGAAGTGAGGGTTATGGTTACCATACTTCACTAATAATTCACTGAAGTATGGTAACGGCGGAAGCAGTCACCTATGCAGAGGCCTGGTTGGGAAGGGCATTGGGCACAATGATAAGTGGTGTCTCTTCTCACTCCTCGTTTGCTGCACACCCGACATTTTTTCTGATGTCTTCGGCCTGTTGGTCTGGGAGGGATTTTATCAGGAAAGTGGCGTTCAGAGAGTCTGCTAATTACATCGGATCGAATGTTTTGTGGTGGGCCGTTGGGGTATATAAGGGCAGTGGTGATTTCCTCCTGGTAGCCAAGGAAGGGTACGGGTCTTTCTGTGGATTTACGATAAATTACATATGTGTTGTATATGGCCAAATTAAAGAAATAAATTGAAATTTTTTTTATACCGCTTGTATGTTCTTCTCGTGGCAAGATAGGGTTCGAGCATCTGGTCGTTCAAGTCGACACCCCCCATGAACATGTTGTACTCATGGATACAAGTGGGTTTTTGTATTGGGCCATCCCTCCTGGTGATCTCAACAAAAGTGGTGTTGTGGATCGAAGAAAGCATGTAGACATCCCTTCTGTCCCTCCACTTCACAGCCAAAATTTCCTAGTTCCGTAAACTCGCCGCTTCGCCTTTTCTTAGCCTTTTGTTGACGAGGCTTTGAGGAAAGCCCTTCCGGTTCGTTCTTACGGTGCCACATGCTGGAGTTTGCTTTCTATGGAGGTTGCGGAACAGGGGTAAACTGGTATAAAAATTGTCCACATACAGATGGTAGCCTTTCTCAAGGAGTGGGTTTATGAGTTCCCAAACAACTTTCCCACTCGATCCGATGTATTCGGGGCAATTAGGGGGATGTAGCTGGGTGTCCTTCCCTTCGTATACCATGAAGGAATATGTATACCCTGTGGCTCGATCACACAATTTATACATTTTCACCCCATAGCGGGCCCTTTTGGAGGGAATAAATTGCTTTAGGCCCAGCCTGCCAGAAAATTTTATCAGGGACTCATCCACACATATGTGTTGGTCTGGGGTAAACAACTGGGGGAAAATCTGAGAAAAATAATTTATTAGCGGCCGAATTTTGTAAAGTTTATCAAAATTTGGGTCATTCCGGGGAAGGCACTGGCTATTGTCGTTAAAGTGTAGGAATCTCATTATCGTTAGATATCTGGTCCGAGACATTATTGAGGAAAAGATGGGCATGTGATAGATGGGACGGGATGACCAATATGCACATATTTCATTTTTATTGTTTAGTCCCATACAAAATGTGAGGCCCAAAAATTTTTTAAACTCCTCCACTGTTAGGGCTCTCCACTTGTAGGGACGGGCATAAGAGGACGTTGGGTTGCTTTCAATAAATTGTTGGGCATATAGGTTGGACTGGACCACAATGGATTCAAGCATGTCCTCTGTAAAAATTAGGTGGAAAAAGTCCATCAGGGAAAAATTGTGTGTGTCCACCTGGACTCCTTTGGTTGGCAGTGAAAGGGGGAACGTTAGCTTCTCCTGAGTTAGGAGGAAGCCACAAGGGGTTCTGGAGGGAATAGGGAAGGCTGGCATGGGACCTAACCCTTTGGGGCCGAGTTGACACTCCACTTGTACGTGGCCTTTGCCGAGGTACTGTGGTGCCGGTGGATGGCACTGGGTTGCCGGTGGATGGCTCTGCGGTGCTGGTGGATGGTACCGCCTCCTCACCAGTGCGCCTTCGTCTGACCGGCGGACTATCATCTTCCTCCTCTGAGGCTGTCATGGTACAGCTGCTGAGGACAGGCTCGTAGTCCACGTCAGAGTCACAATCTGAATATGAGGAGGAATCCGAAGCGGAAACCTCCCCGTTGCTCTCGTCGGCTGCAAGAATATCATATGCCTCCTCAGCTGAATACAATCTTTGTGACATTTTTATTGGTCACAAATGGCACTGACAGGTGACGCTGATCTGGCAGATGACACTGACAGGTGACGCTGATTTGGCAGATGACACTGACAGGTGACACTGATGTGGCAGGTGACACTGACAGGTGACGCTGATCACAGGTGACACTGACGTGGCAGGTGGCACTGACAACACGTGGCACTGACGACACGTGGCACTGGAGGCAGATGGCACTGGAGGCAGATGGGGCTGACAGATGGGGCTGACAGATGTCGCTGGCAGATGTCGCTGACAGATGTCGCTGGCAGATGGCACTGGGGCTGGCACTGGCAGATGGTGCTGGCTATTTGCTCTGGCAAATGGGGCTGGCAGATGGCACTGCGGCTGGCAGATGGCGCTGCAGGTGGCACTGGCGCTGGCAGGTGGCACTGGCGGCACTGGCACTGATGGCACTGGGGCTGACGGCACTGGGGCTGAAGGATGGCGCTGTCAGGTGGCACTGGCAGGTGGCACATGGCACTGGCGGCACTGGGGCTGACGGCACTGGGGCTGACGGCACTGGGGTTGACGGATGGCGCTGGCAGGTGGCACTGGCGGCACTGGCGCTGACGGCACTGGGGCTGACGGATGGCACTGTCGCTGGCAGGTGGTACTGGCGGCACTGGCAGATGGCACTGGGCTGACAATTGGCACTGGGGCTGACACTGTAACAATGTTTCAACTCACAGATCCTCTCTCTCCTCACACGCTGTCTCTGTGTGAGGAGGGAGAGACACGGCAATGGGAGATGATTGGCCGTTCACGGCGATCTGTATTTGCCTGTCTCCGGGAGACACGGCGAATACAAAACTTCCGCGATGCGCGCCCCCGGCGGCGCGCATTGCGGAAGTAAATACAAGGCCGTCCAGGGACGGCCAGGCGAAGGAACCCGCCTGCTCTACGGCCGTCATTCGGCTATAGGGCGGGCGGGAGGTGGTTAAAGAGGCCGCCGTGTAAACAGGAGATTCTCCTTTGGCGCTCGTCAGTGCATTCCTAGCAATGGTGCTGCGTTCCTGGCAATGGTGAGGCATTCCTGGCTATGAAGAGTGCGTTCCTGGCAATGGTGAGGCTACATTCATGGCAATGGTGGGTCTGCAGATGGGCACTGACCATTATTTTGCTTCACAGTTCTTTATTTAAAATAATTTTTTTTCCTGAAACTTCCCTCTTAAAGTGAAGGTGCGTGCTATACGCCAATTAATACAGTATGTACACATACGCCCAAGCTCATCTCTTCCCACACACAGCCACAAAGGCAAGATAATTCTTGTTGGGCAGTGTATTAGAGCTCAAAGGAACACACTTAGACCAAATTTTAACCTTAGACCAAAGAATGTCAGGCAAAATGGTCGGCCCTCACACATGTTCACTTCATCAAATCTGGCCCTCTTTGAAAAAAGTTTGGACACCCCATCCCTGTGGGCTATGTATATGCCTTTTTGTTTTGTGTTTGTTTTTTCCCGGTCACTGCTCCTGGAGGCTAAGGGCCTGTCTATTCACAGGATCCTGTGTAGAAAGGGTCAGTGCACATGTGGTGTGATGTTATGTCCTGGGAATTGGGAGTGTTTAGTCAGTGGCTAAACTGGTTATTCTTTTCTATTAAATTTTTTCTTGGGCTGAGAGTAGTGAAAGAATCTAGTAGCGAGGAGATGTCCCCCAAAATTTGTTGGGGGGTCTTCCTCCCAGAGTGCTCCTGAGCCCACAGCCACACCACAGTCTGCTACCTTGGATGCGGCATCAGGGATACCTTTGGCACAGGTTGCAGTTGCATTTGCTTCACCAGAGTCTAAAACAGGGGTCTTAAAGTCAAATTACCTGAGGGCCACAGAACAAATTTGAGCAATCCAATGGGGGCCGCATGCAAACTGTCCTTTCCCCCAGCATTGGTGTCATCAGATGCAATATTAACCCCCAGCACTGGTGCCAGCGGACGCAATATTAAGCCCTAGCATTACCCCCTACACTCCATAAATATCCCCCCACACTCCATAAATATCCCCCCTTACAGGCCAAAATACCAATCCACATCCCCCCCATAAACATCACCTCTTCACAAATTTCAACCCCAGTCATGCAACTAAGGACTTTGCTCAGCCTCTTTGTGATCGCTCACTTACCTCTTCTGGCAGTCAACTGATGGCCTGATCTTCTGCCTCCCAAGTCCTCTCCTCCTGTCAGGTCCTGGCTTCATCACAGGCCTAGTGGCAGGGCACCCTGAGAACACCACAATCTTCCACCCTGAGGTGGCAGCAGGATCTGGGGCTAGTGTTCTGTTTAAGTTCCCGGGATGAACGGCGCATGCGCCGTACATAATAGCACAACGGCAAAACAACTTCATTCCAGCATTCTAAAGAAAAGAATGTGCTGCATTAAAAGATCACAGAATTAGCAGCGTGAGGAATGTGCTAGCTCCAATACGAATGCTAGTTTTACCACACCGAGTGCTTCCATCTCATACTTGCTTCAGAGCACGCGCCGTTTTTGGTCCGTCGCAACAGCATACAGACAAACGGTTTTCCCGATAGGAATTGGTTCCGTTGGAAATATTTAAAACATGTTCTATTTCTAGGTCTGTCAGAATTTTCGTTTAAAAAAGTCCGATGAGGCATACACACGATTGGAATATACGATGAAAAACGTCCGTCTGACTTTTTCTGTCAGACATTCCACTTGTGTGTACCCGGCATAACTGTCAGCCTTGCAATGCCTCATGGGACTGATATTTTCGAAACAGCTGGGGGGCCGCCAGTTTTAGACTCTTGCACTAAAGGATCCATTGCCTTGCCAGATGGCTAAGAATGGCAACTGAATCAACTTTCTGATCTCGTTCCACGAGAGCTCTGGCATTCACATGGGCAGAAAAGGTCGGTGCCACCCAGGACCAAATTTGTAAAGCAGCGATGTGGTCAAGTATATCCATTTTTATATGCCATTACAGACTGGATCTATTATCAGCTTGGGAGCAGGCCTTTGGCAGGAAGGTTCTGCGAGCTGTGGTCCCACCCTAAGGAGGTAAGCTCTTGTTTATCTTGTCATGTGCTATTCTGAAAGAGGTTTTGCGAAAATTCAATTTAGGCTTACTGGTAACTTGTTTTCTAGTAGTCTTTCACGACAGCAGTAATTGCCCGTCGTAATATTGTTTATGCTGTTGTGCTCATGTTTCTCAGATGGGTCAGAAGGTACTCTTTGATAGCTGAGGATTGTGGGTAGAGACCTCCAATTTGAGGGTTTCCTGTATGAGGAGGAGCTACGTTCTTCAATGTTCTGTCCTGAAAGACCACTAGAAAACAGGTTACTGGTAAGCCTATCTTGAATTTATTTCCCTCAAATAGAACTTTCTTTTGGTATTATTTGATCACCACTGAGTTTTAAATTTTTTTGTGCTGTAAACAAAAAAAAAACTATTTTTTTAAAATTTCTGCTATAAAACAAATCCAATAATAAAAAAAAAAACATCAAATTTCATAAATTTAGGCCAATATGTATTTTGCTACATATTTTTGGTAAAATGAATCCCAGTAAGTGTATATTGATTGTTTTGCACAAAAGTTAGAACATCTACAATCTATGGTATATATACTGGAGTTTTTGTTAATTAATTTTTTTTATACTAGTAATGGCGGTGATCAGCAGCTTATAGTGGGAGTATGATATTGCGGAGGACAATCTGACATGAACTGACTTTTTTTGGCACTTTGTGGAAACCAGTGACACTAATACAGTGATCAGAGCTAAAAATGTGCACTGTCGCTGTGCTAATGACACTGGCTGGGATCTTGGCGCAATCAAAGTGTTTTTGTGTGTACAGTTTGCTGCTTTCACCAAGACTGGGTTCACACCTAATACACCAAATACGGATGCGGCTCACAGCAGGGGGTTCAGTGTTCTCGGTCTCAAGGACGAATTGGGCCCACATTTTTGCCTGAATTAGGGCCGGAAATGGAGTCAAAGACGCACAGGACCTCTGTGCAATGCACTCTGCGACTGCACCAGAGATGTGTGGACCGGCTCCATTGAGATCTGGTCACAATCTCCTGTCATGTGAATTGGATGCGGGGAAATCCACATCCAATTTGCACCAGTGTGAACCCAGCCTTAGCGATGTGCTGGATTTTATTCCCCGCTTTGCAGGGAAACCAAATCCAGCACATCCCTGCTCACAGGAATGAGCTCTGCATTGTTTACATATGCAGAGCCTTGTCCTGTGTGTCTAATCGCTGATCAGCAGGTGCCAGTGGTAATCCATTGGCCGGCTTCTGCTGTGACTAATCCCAGAATCACGTGTATGTATATGTAATTCTGCACAGAACGGCTGCCCTGTAGCAGTAAGGCTGCTATAAGACGGTCAGCAGCTGGTTAATGTGTGCTGCTTTTACTCACAGGTCTAGCTGTTTTTTCTCCCTGATCTCAGTTGACTTCAGGGAGAAGAAACAGCCAGATCGCTGTCTATGTGCTTGTAAACACAGAACTCGGCCACAGCTGATCAGCAGGTATAGAGCCAAAATCATTGTACATTACTATGCATTAACTTGAAAGAAGTAATGTACGTTTTCTACATTTTGAAAAGTTTGTACTAAACAAAAAATAAAAGAGGAACCCATGTAATGTGCTGAATAGTGCATTACGCTGCCCCCTACTACAGCTGGAAAATAGACACCTATACTTAATTTCCAGTATCTTTACATAATTCAGTTATTTAGTTAAGTAGCAGCGAATTTGAACACCCTTAAATCCAGTATGTATTAGGAAATTTACATTTTAAAAAAATGCAGCTCCCGCAAATATTTAAATCTGTCCCTATGGACTTCATGAAATCCTCTGTACAGTAAGGTGACAATATTTTCCTAATGATATCAGAAGACACTTTACAGACCATGCCTGCTTTTATAGTACATCAGTAAAAAAAAAAAAAAAATCACATTCACCTTTGTACCACACCCGCAACATCATGCACTCATTTTTAAAGTGTTGTCAAACAATTCGTAACAAAATTTTGTTATAAGTGGTAGACATTTAGCCCCCATTCACACCTATGTGAATTAGATGTGCGTTTCCCAGCATCTAATTCGTATAGTAGGAGAATGTGACTGGCTCCCTATGGAGCTGGTTCACATATCTCCGGGGCAGCTGCGGAGCGCACTGCAGAAAAAACGTGTACGTCTTTGGCTCAGTTTCAGGGCCGAATTCAGGCATAGACTCGTCCCTGAAATGGGGAACAGGGACACACAGCGCTCCTGTGCGTTCCGCAGCATGTTGTAGTGTGAACCCGGGCTGAAATTACAAAGACGAATTAGGATTAGAAATAAGAGGCACCAATATATGCATAGTTATTAGGGATGCAAAAGTCAAATAAGCCCCAGCACACCACAGACATAACATAACGAGGCACCATAACTTTCCTCTCCCACTGTACCCAATTCATCTCTGCATTTACTAGTGTGCCTCAGAAATAGAATAATCGTTTTACTTTGCAGTGCTATTACTTGGGTGAAGAAAGGCCATGCTACCATGTGTCTAAAGATCCGGTGTGTTTGCACAGCCCACGTGCAGAGCCCGCCAGGAAGTTGGCGCTGCGCTAATCACAGGCAGTGAAACGTTGTCCCTATGCGCGGCTGCAGAGATCAGGAAATGTCTCTCTGTCTGTGATTTGCGCAGCACAGTGCCAACTTCCTGGCGGGCTCTGCACGTGGGCTGTGCGGACTCGCCTGAGCTCATCCTTACATGTGTCATTGGGAGGAAAGAATGGTGCTGTGTTGGTATTACTGGGAAGAACTGGGGGGCATCTTTGCTGCAATGCACTGACGGGGTCACAGACCCACCTGGGGTGTACACAGTGGAAACATCGGTTTCTGTGGATTGATCTCTTTTATTGTGAGATCCTGTTCATCTGGTAAGGGGCTTGGGTGTGGAGAAGCACTTTGGCACATTGACGCACTTAATGTTTTTATTCATTACCAAGCATTTTAAGGCACTTGGAGATTAGGCAGAGTCTGAATTATATATGGACTTTATTGTTTCACTTATGAGAAATGTTTATTTGGCATGAATATTGATCCTATGCTCATATTGCACAAGTATCTTAGAGTTGATTATTGATTTTTCTTTATACTGCACAAGTATATCTCTATTCAGAGATTGATTTGTATACGTTTAGCATTTAAAGGGGCATGCACACCTTTTTTGTACATTTTTGGTTTGGTATGGTATTTAGGATTTGTTTGGTACAGCAGCTTTTTGGTGTGGTTAAACTAAGCACGAGTATTTTTTTTATTTTTTTTTATTAAACTGTTTGCACATATGATAATTGCAGCTATAAAATTCGGGGTACGACATTTTTTAGAGTCATTTTTCATTAAGTTTTTCTTCAAGGGGAACTATTTTGTCTACCAGTGTTCATTCTGGAGAATGCAAAATGAGCGGACTCTGGGATGAGACCTCTTCATGGGAGTCACAAGACGGAACAAGAGGCTTGTGGATGACTACCCCTATAAATAATTAAAACCTTGTGGGCCAACTGACAGTGGACTTTTCTACTATAAGCGCATACTGTACATTCTGATTAAGTGCTTCCTGGAAATTGATAATGCTTGTAGCACGCACACAGTGACTTAGTGCTGCTAGAGCATTCATAACAAAGTAACTTCTGAATAGTTTTATGGCTCAGTACCAAAAACGGCCACATGGGGGTGCTCTTGTCACACACGAAATCTGTATTTTTAAACGAATCTTGCTGGCAATATTAAATTTTCACACACAAAAAAATTGAAAATTATTTAAAACCCCCAAACAGATATACATGTTTTGAAAGCAGAGGCCCTGAACAGTAAAATGGTGGCAAATGCAATTTTTTATGTCATAGGGTATTTGTGCAACTGTTGATCAAATCTATATTTTCAGGAAAAAATACACTAAAATGTATTTTAGCATGCAAATGGCAGCACAGCCTTTGGGTGGCTGTACAGCTACTAAAATCACTTTTACATGAAAGTCCGGAGGCGGCTGAAAAAACAATATAAACCCTACCTTGGTAGAGAAGGGGTTAAAGAGTATTTTTAAGTTATTATTTAAAGACCCCACATACACTAAAATGATAACTATTTAGATATCAAAACATGTTAAAATTGCGCACGCCTTGGAATCATAAAAAACAATGGTACCCAAAATTCAGCATAGGTGAGGGTTTGAAAGCCTTTACAGGTTATCAGTTTAGAGATAACTGAATTATGGCCCTCAAGTTATTGCTTTTATTCAGACATTCACCATGATACCTCATGTGTAGCACAATTGATGTTTATATACACATGCTCACCCTATGATACGCTTTTTATATTGGGTGTGTGTGGGCTGATGGGGTGCTTTAAAAACATTTTTTATTTTTTATATATAATTATTTTTTATACACACTTGTTATTTTTTCACTTCACTTTATTGCTATCACAAGAGGGCTAACAATCCCCTATGTGATAGCAGGTCACTGGTTCTCTTTATGGAGACATGGGGTGGGGGGTGGGGGGGCATGTCTCCCCTGCCCTCCAATGCAGTTATTCAAACACAGATTGTGCCTAAATGACTGCAACCTCAGCTACGCTAGTCAAGGAATGACAGCTGTGACCCTGGAAGTGATGTAATACACGTCGCTTCTGGGGTAATTAATCACAAGAGTGATTGGGGAATCACTTTTATCAGAAAGCCCACCAAGGTACCAAGCTCACAGCTTGCAGCAGCAACTGAGCTTGATGTAGGTAGTTGCTTATCTACCATAACCTTTATAAACATACCTTGGTAGACAAGTGGTTAAAGCGGTTGTAAACCCGCTGATGTATTTTTGTTTTTTTTTCCCACCTGAAAGGAAAAGGCATAATGAGCTAGTATGCACCGCATACTAGCTCATTATAAAATACTTACCTTAGAATGAGGCCCAGACATCTGGCCCGATCCACGCCGAGGGAGCTGACATGTTCCCTCGACGTTTCTTCCGGGTATCACGGCTCCGGTGCTGTGAGTGGCCGGAGCCGCGATATTGTCACTCCCTCGCATGCGCACGGGAGATTTCTTCCCGGCAGGGTCCGGCGTCTGCCGGGCTTTCAGCCGAGAATCCCCTGTGCGCATGCGCCGCTGCAGTCAGTGGCGCATTGCGAGGGGAATATCTCCTAAACCGTACGGGTTTAGGAGATATTTTTTTTAACTACAGGTAAGCCTTATTATAGGCTTTCCTGTAGGTAAAAGTGACAAAAATGACTATACAACCGCTTTAAGGTACAAGACTCGATAAAGCAAATTTATTAATGCAACTTAGAACGTAGATCTAAATGGACCATAAATACTGTATATATGAATACAGCTTTACTATAAAGAAATATTGAAGTGTTTGTGGGATTTTTTAATTGCATAGATTAGTAAGCAGGTCCAAAGATATACTTTTAAAAGAAAAACATTTTATTTTAACATTGGTTAAAAAATGTTTAAATGTTTATTCTGAAACTTCATCTATTATGTTATATTTGTATGTTCCAACTGTCAAGTAAAACTTTTGTAAACAAAAAAAAATGTTTAAAAAACATTTTATAGCAAGTACATGTAGTACAGTCCTTATGGATTCCTCAGGGGATGTTGTCCAATTGGAAACAAAAGCTTTCCCAGGATCTAAAGATAGGTATATCAACCTGCAATCAATGGAGATTCTACAAACGCCACAGCAAACCAAGGACTGCAAGTGACCATAGGAGGCATTTAAGGACCAAAAAATATGGTTTAGAGGAACACGAAACACCCAGAGACACAGAATTTCCAGAGCAGGATACTCATATATGGAGCTGAAGTCCTGCAGTATATGAGCAACGTGTCCCTGTGGTTCCGGCCTACAGCTTTACTATGTTTTAGGAGCCATTGTTTATTGAAAATATTTGGTATACAGGTAAATTATATGTTACTGATTAAAAAAAAGAAATGCATTTCTTTTGCATGTTTGAACATTTCTCTTCTTATTATAAAAAGTTTAATTCGATTATTTTTAAAATGATATTTTAATAAATGAAGGCTCCATACGGTATACGCTAAAAAGAGGATGTGAAAAACATTTATGCAAAGTGCTTAGAAGGTTATTATTGAGTAAACTGCTACATGCCAAAACTTCTAAATTTGGTCTGGTCACAAAAGTTTTGAGTACTACCACACTACATACACATTACGGCGACATTTATATTACTTTATAACTAGTCACATTTATGCGTTGAAGTAACATGTGCTAAACTGCCTTTTTATTGTCATGCACATTGTGGTATGCTAAATCAGGGAAAAGGGTGCAAGTGTAAGTAGGCTACCATGTAGAAATGACAAGAAGTGCACCAAACTAAGTGTAGTATATAAAAGAAATACCATTTAATATGATAAAAGCACACAGCCAATTGGCTACTCACAAAATGACATAGTAGTCAGGCTTAAAATATAGTGGAGGGGAAGGTAATCACAGCCACTTCTATCCGGAGGAGCGAAGATGGTGAATTGCTGGAATGGCCATTAAAGATGTTAGGCAGTAGAGGCTTCAGCGTAGCAGTATTAGTCTTGTAAAAAACGCCGCCTCGTGGATGTCAAGATGATGGCAATAGGCAGCATCAGGGCCATCTAGCGTCCGGAGAGCTAGAAAACCGGAAGTGCGTCTCAGCGTGGAGCGCATGCTCCATATACCGGAAGTGACGTGTCAACCAATCAGAAGACGCGTTTCACAATATCCATTGTTTCCTCAGTTCAAAGAACTAGGCCTCCACGTGTACAGTCCCTCTCCCAGGCTTCAAGGGGAGCTCTCCTCCTTAGAGGATCATACTCCCTCTACCAGCTGAGGGTTGTAGAAGACCTAGATTGCCACCCCTCCCTCCCCCCAAATTCTATATTTAAAAGAACATTGCAGAACCTATACCAAGTCACATTTCCAAAGGGAGTGACCACCAGGTAAAGGATAGCATCGGTCTTCACATATCCATTTTTCTCTGTCTTATGCTGTGTTGTCATCTGCCTTCTCACAAAGCATGAAATGCAGAGAATGGATATAAATCAAGGGTCTCCAAATTTCAAAACAAAGGGTCCGTTTACTACCCTTCAAACTTTAGGAGGGCCGGGCTGTGCCCAGTGGGAGTAGAAAATACCCTGGCATCGGTGGAAGTAAATAATACCTTAGGCTTGGTGGTCAGTGGGAGTAAACAAATTACAGCATTGGTGTCAGTTCGAGGAATAGTGCCCCGTCATTGCTGTCAATGGGAGAATTAGTTCTCCATCTCTGGTGTCAGTGGGAGGAATAGTGCCCCATCATTGGTGTGAGTGGGAAGAATGCAGTATAGTCAGTGTTTATCTGGCGCTCCAGATGGAGTAATCCTTAGGGGTATAGTCTGTGGCTGTAATAGCTGGATGGTGATGTATCCATAGAAAGTGGTATTAAGGGTTAAAAAGGAAGGCAGCCATCCTTCAGAGTGTGTCCAGAACTCTGCAAGACATGTAAGGAAAAAACAGGGAGGATGAGGCGCCGACCTGTGTAGTATTAAAATGATGACTTTAATAGGATGAGATTAAAAACACTTACAAGATGATAGAAGATGCATGCTCGTCAAAGTAAAGTGCAGTCCTGGCATTCCACATGGCTCTGTGGGTCCTACCACTGTTCCGGATATCTGGAAAGGATTGAGCAGCTGGCTGGAATGGATCACAGTGTTTCTCCAGGCGCAAAGGAACCAAGCAGCTCCACACTGACCAGCATGGACGTGGAACAGGAAGAGATGTCACCGGCTTCTGATTGAACCTAGGCAGGACTGGAATCTTGTTAATCAGGGCTGCAGTGGTGAAAGGATGCGCGCTCGGAGCTGACTGCTCCTTCTATTGGCCTGCTGCCCTCTAGAGGAGGTCAGCTATATATACACAATGAAGAGCATTTGGGTGTGGCCCTGAAACTGGAACTTCCAGCAGACCAATCAGTAAACAATAAATTATAGCAAGGGGCAAGGTGAAGCAGGGGTTAACAGTCTTGGATTGACAAAAAAAAATTACATACATATATTTTATAAGCAGTTACAGCAAACAGTTGTTTTTCTTTTGTAATAAAAGTTTTACATAAATAAGTAAAATCGGATCCTTGTAACCACCCCTGCTAGTGTTAAATGGTTTGTCTCATCTATGTAACTGATACATTCTGATGGAGAGCTTGTTCTTTAGAAAAAACAACAGATTTATTGGCTGGATCACCAGATGAAAATAGAATAAAGAAAGCAAAAACAAAAAGAAAATGAATGCAACCGTCACATCTAAGAAAGGATAAGCTGCAATATACTAAATGTTTGCTTTTGGTCAGTGGCGAAACTAGAGCCTTCAGGGCCCCGATGCAAGTAAATATGAAGGGCCCCCCTGAACCCCAGCCAGGGCCCTTCCCTCCGAGTCCGGAAGTGGATCTTCTGGGGCGTGGTCACAGGTATGACCTTTGTGAGCCCTGTAGTTCCACCACTGGCATCAGTAGTTTTTTTTTATTATTTTTAGGTGCCCCATTGGGGGACTGTCCCTAGGCAGGATGGGGTCCCCATCCCCAGAAGAGATAAGGTTCTTTTCTCCAGAGCAGATGAAGTTACTGCCCCCAGGTGAGAAGGGGTCCCTGTCCCCAGGGGAGATGGGGGTCCCTGTCCCCACGTGAGAAGGGGCCCCTGTCCCCAGGGGGAGATGGAGGGGGTAAGTAATGGTGTGTGGGGGATGGGGTCCTCTCACTCACCATGACCAAGCTGCAAGCCGTGCACTCATCCATGTTGGCCTGGGCTCCATCCAGTGTGCTGGACGGGTGATCAGCATATCTCCCAGAAAGACCTTTCGTCATCTGTGTATGACGGGGAGGAGGGGGGCTGGCAGACAAGCGTGCAGTGTCCTCCGGGGAGCCGGTGTCCTATCATATAAGGTCCCCCATCGGATAGTGTCCGCTGTGTACTGCGCATGCGCAGTACACAGCAACACAGATTCCGTAAATAGCCGAGGATGAACGGCGCCTGCACCGTGAGTCCAGGTTCTATCCCCACCATCCAAGTGGACATAGAGTAGGAATATAAAAGCCGAGCGTAGCGAGGCCGAGCCCGAAGCTCGCCCGCGAGGGGCCCTCTAATTTTCACAACCCTATGTCCGCTTGGATGGTGAGGCTACCACCTCCACTCACGGCGCAGGCGCCGTTCAGCTTCGGACACTATATGATGGCAGGACACTATCTGCCAGAACATCGGCTCTCATAGGGCTGCACTGCATCTGTGTACTTAAAGTTTGTTTACCCGGGAGAAGTATGCAGTGCAGTGTGGGCTGGACTCAGGGGGGGGGGGGGCACTGGTACCCCTAGCTGCCTATGCTGCTGCCGGCCATATGTAGAGGAGGCTGCATGGGCCCCCTGCAGCACAGGGCCCAGTTGCGGTCGTGACTGCTGCACCCCCTATAGTTACGCCCCTGCTTTTGGTTTTAATAACACATCCAGTATCGGATCATAGTATTTTCAAGTGACAAGGATCAGAGACATCTCTACTATGTTACCACTGACAGAAGCTTGTTAGCAGTGTCAGTGTTGGCAAGTTACAAGTGACATGTTGAGGTTACTGTTGTAGCTAAAGCTGACTGTTATTTTATTTTTTTTACTTCTTTTTTTTTTGCGTGTGTTCTGCAGGTTGCAATAGTAATACTGTGCAAAAATATCAGGCTGATGAGAGAATACACAGGAATGAGATATTGCTATGCATATCATTTCTCAGCAGGTAACTTTGTAGTATGATCATTCTTGTACACTGAAAATTTTAATAAAACAGTACACTATATTGCCAAAAGTATTGTGATGCCTGCCTTTACACGCACATGAACTTTAATGGCATCCCAGTCTAATACCCTGTGCACACGGTCAGACTTTCCGATGGAAAATGTGCGATTGGATTTTGTTGTCGGAAAATCCGATCGTGTGTGGGCTCCATCAGACTTTTTCTGTAGGAATTTCCGTCACACAATGTTTGAGAGCAGGATCTAAAATTTTCCGACAACAAAATGCGATCATTTAAATTCAGATCGTGTGTAGACAATTCCGATGGACAAAGTGCCACGCATGCTCAGAATAAATTATGAGACGAAAGCTATTGGCTACTGCCCTCTTTATAGTCCCGTCATATGTGTTCTACATCACCGCGTTCTGAACGATCGGATTTTCCGACAACTTTGTGCGACCATGTGTATGCAAGACAAGTTTGGGACAAAATCCGTTGGAAAAAATCTGATGGATTTTGTTGTCCGGATGTCTGACCGGGTGTATGGGGCATTAGTCCATAGGGTTCAATATTGCGCTGGCGCACCCTTTGCAGCTATAACAGCTTCAACTCTTCTGGGAAAACCAAATCATTTGGTGGAGGGGGATTATGATTTGGGGTTGGGCTTAGCCCCTTAGTTCCGGTGAAGGGAACTCTTAAGGCATCAGCATACCAAGACATTTTGGACAACTTTATGCTCCCAACTTTGTGGGAACAGTTTGGGGATGGCCCCTACCTGTTCCAACATGACTGCGCACCAGTGTACAAAGCAAGGTCCATAAAGACATGGATGAGTGAATTTGGGGTGGAGGAACTTGACTGACCTGTACAGGCTCCTGACCTCAACCCAATAGAACATTTTTATGATGAATTAGAGCAGAGTCTGAGCCAGGCCTTCTCGTCGAACATCAGTGCCTTACCTCACAAATGTGCTTCTGAAAGAATGGTCAAACATTCCCATAGACACACTTCTAAACCTTGCAGGCAGCCTTCCCAGAAGAATTGAAGCTGTTATAGCTGCAAAGGGTGGGCCAACTCAATAAGTTAGTTAAGTTCATGTGTGTGTAAAGGCAGGCGTCCTAATACTTTTGACAATATAGTGTAAATCAATGCATTTTCACATTGAATAATGGTGCAGAAGCATTTAAAGGATGAGTAGCAGTTTGGAAAGTAAAAAGATGGGAACAGCTAAAGGGAAAGACCTAAGAACTCAAATGAAGAATCAGAGGTGTGGAGGATTTAGATCAGAGGTCTCAAACAGGCGGCCCTTCAGCTGCTGCAAAACTACAAGTCCCATCATGCCTCTGCCTTTGGGAGTCAGGCTTGTAACTGTCAGCCTTGCAATGCCTCATGGGACTTGTAGTTTTGCAACAGCTGGAGGGCCACCAGTTTGAGACCCCTGATTTAGATATTGAAGAGAGGTAGGAGGCTGCACCAATCCCGAGAGGGGGGTGAGTTGCAAAAAGGTAGCCCCAGCTGGTTTGAGTTCTGATTGTTATAATTAATGGCCCATTCTTTTGTAAGTTCTGGTTTGCCTCAAGGACCTCACACATATCTCACAAAAAGATGACAGTTGAAACCAACAAGTAGGCAATACCAAAAGAACAACACAAACACCTTACAAACATTAAACATTTGGCTGCAACATTTCCATTTTGTATTTATTGTCCTTCTTCATGGGAATGTATGCAGCACTTTTAACTCCACATAAATATTACATTTAAATGACAAATAATCAAGAAGCAATATATAGAATTGAGCCCTGCCATTTCAAAGCCATTGTTTCTAATTTTTAGGGACTGGAATGGTACCACTGGATTGGCGTAGGGCCAATGTGGTGCCCATATTAAAAAAGTTATCAAAGTCTTTACCAAGTAACTATAGACCTGTTAGTTTAACTTAGTTTTGTTTAGACTATAGTCGGGAAGATACTGGTTTAAAAAAGGCCACGTAGATGAGTTCTTGCTGGAAAAACATATTTTAAGCAACAGACAGCATGGATTCATGAAAGTTGTCAAACAAACCTGATTTCTTTTTATGAGGAGGTAAGTAAAACCTTGGACAGAGGGGTGGCTGTGGACGTGGTATACTTGGATTTTGCAAAAGTGTTTGACACAGTTCCCACATACGACTCATGTGTAAGTCTACAGGCTTGGAAAGATCAATTTGTAAATGGATAGAAAACTGGCTAAAAAAAAAGATTTCTGAGAGTAGTGGTTAATGATTCTTACTCTGAATGGTCTAAGATTATCAGTGGTGTACCCCAAGGTTCAGTGTTGGGAACCTTACTTTTTAATATCTTTATAAATGATATAGGGCAGTGATGGTGAACCTTGACACCCCAGATGTTTTGGAACTACATTTCCCATGATGCTCATGCACTCTGCAGTGTAGTTGAGCATCATGTGAAATGTAGTTTCAAAACATCTGGGGTGCCAAGGTTCGCCATCACTGATATAGGGTCTGGGATTAAAAGTACCACCTCTGTCTTTGCAGATGACACCAAGCTATGCAGTGGAATAACATCCTCCAAGTGGCAAATTAGGTTTTATGCACTTGGGGGCTAAGAATATGCATGCATCATACATACTGGGGGGGAGTACAACTGGGGGGATCCATAGTGGAGAAGGATCTGGGGGCTTTGGTAGATCATAAGCTCAATAATAGCAAGCAATGCTAAGCTGCGGTTTCCAAAGCGAGCAAAGTCCTTTCCTGTATTAAGAGAGGTATGGACTCCAGAGAGAGAGATATAATTTTGCCCCGTTCAAATCATTCGTAAGACCTCATCTGGAATATGCAGTTCAGTTTTGTGCACCCGTTCTCAAAAAGGATATCAGGGATCTAGAGAGAGTGCAGAGAAGGGCAACCAAACTGATCAGAGGCATGGAGGAGCTCAGCTATGTGGAAAGATTAGAGGAACTGAATTTATTCTCTCTTCAGAAGAGGAGATTAAGGGGTAATATTGATTAACATGTACAAATACATAAATGGTTCATATAGTGAACTTGGTGTTGAGTTATTCACTTTAATGTCACCACAGAGGACAAAGTGGCACTGTTTATGTCTAGAGGAAAAAATATTTAATCTCCAAATGCGGAAAGGTTTCTTCACAGTAAGGCCTCTTTCACACGGGGCGGATCAGTAAAGATCCGCCCCGTGATGATCCGCTCGCTCAGCGGGGATCGCTTCGTTGTCCCCGCTGAGCCGGCTGCGGACAGGGCGGTCTCCGCACACTGTGCGGGGACCGCCCTGTCAGCTCTCCGCTCTCCTCTATGGGGATCGGACGAGCACGGACCGTGTGTCCGTGTTCATCCGATCCGCTCTGCAGACGGACAGAAAAATAGGATTTTCCTCCGTCTGCAGAATCGGACATTTGCGGAGGCGGACAATAGCGGGCGTCTGCGGATGCTCATCCGCAGACACCCGCTATCCCATAGGGATGAATGTATGGCCCGTATTTCATCCGCAAACGGATGGATGAAATACGGACATACCATCCGCATGTGTGAAAGGGGCCTTAGAGCTGTGACAATGTGGAATAGACTCCCTGCAGAGGTGGTTCTGGCCAGCTCAGTAGATTGCTTTAAAAAGGCCTGGATTCTTCCCTACATGTACATAATAATATAACTGGGTACTGGCATTTATAGGTAAATTTGATCCAGGGAAAATCCTATCTGAAAACGATTTTCAGGTAAACCCACTGAATGACTGTGTATCTGCCCCATTAGATGTAAAAGTGTCTGAGACTCCAGACAGAATACCATCTAAACACTGTTAAAGACATATATGGGGGAGGATATGCATTGTAAGGCAAGTTGAATTCAACCCACCCAGTTTCTTATTGATGTCACTTCTGTTGCCGCTCCAGCACAGAAGGAATGCAATTACATTTTAAAATTAAGCAAGCCAAAGAACTCTAAGACCCACTTTAAAGTGTTAAATAGCAGTTGGGCAGCAAATAATAGTTCCAGGAGCAGCTTTTAGAGAAACCCATCCACCTACACAGCTGATCATTTTTTGCTCTTATGAAAATTTGGATTATCCGATCTTCCAAAACCATTTTGCAACATAAAATGCCTGAAGGCAAATGTTTTTTGTCCTTGGGTAACAACTCAGAAACACAAAGGCCCTAAAACAAAAAGCAGCACAAAAGAGCAATGGTTCAAATTGAGAAGAGCAGAACTAAAATGTTGCTAAGCAGAGCCTTTTAAAGTAGAAGTGTGGGATAGCAAAGAACAAACATACATACTCACCTATACAGCTGTAGCATTGGTCCGATGCTGCAACTTTCCCTCACCGACTCGAAGACCAAGTACTGAGTGATCACATTGTAAGCAGGTGCTTACAGGTTGGTTGTAGAGAGTTAGGTAATTCTTCAGACTGCCCAGAGGGGAAGGGGTTAAGCTAGGCTTAGCATTTTTCCAGGGCATTTTTTGGTCTGACCTCCATCCTGTGCTGTCAATAAAATGGGGAAGGCTCTACTCAGGGCTTCTACTCAGAGGAATTGTGTCTTTTATCATCTGGCCTAAAGTGTGTTTTATAGGCGCCTGATAAATAGAAAAGTAGCTTGTGCATTGGAGGAAGAGGGGAGGGCAATTTGTGGAATACAGCACTCTTTGAACTAAAATCCATTTGAACTAAAATACTGTGATTACTAAATTGTGAACCCCACATTTTTAAGGCCACTATGACTGGGAAGAGTTTGAGCAGAACAATATTTTTTGTGAGGCCAGCCAAAACCTAAGATGGGGCCAGACTCCTGCGCATCTCTACAATAGCCTTTCCAATAAGCGGCAAAGCCTGCAGATCCTGCCACATCAACTGGTAATTTCACATTTTTGCCCACAATAAATCCATGTTGCCATAAAGGTTTTCCATTGAATTATTCAAAAAATTAGGCCCAAACAATAATATTCCGTCTAATTGTGAAAAAAATTTGAATTTCACTGAATGAAGACTAATTGATAAATCATGATTGATAAATGAAGCCCCGTGAAAACATACTTTATATCCCACCAGGCTTATTCTAAAAACCAAAGCAAAAGGCAAAAGCCAACAAGACAAAGCCAACAACGGGAGCAAGGACTTCAAAACATAATAAAAACTACAAAAAATAAAAAATAACAACTGTAAAACACAGACTGTGTAAAACAGGTAGTGGTATACAACACAGTAGAGTTAATACAAAAGTTTATTGAAAACACTACTATGGAAAAATTCCACATTCAAATTGTAAACCAACACCTTCCAGAAGATTGAATGACACCAGTGGCGGCTGGTGGGTTTTTTGTTGGGGGAGGGGCGGTTACTATCAGTAACGGAAACTTATAATAAGAAGTAATATGTATAAATATAAAAATTTAAATGACTGTGTATGTGCATTTATATTACCATGGAAGCACATGTATTTGATCTTATAATTATATATCAGTAATTGTGCCTAACGTATCCTGCAAACCCATTTGATTAACTGCATCTATAATTAGTGCAATCTGATTGCAATTTCCTTCTCACTTATGCTACATATTGCTTTGGAAACTCTTAAAGATTTTACGCTGGAATTTTAATGAGGTATCTTAGTTATTATTTGTACAATGCCCAAAGTCTGACGTGCACACTGCAACCTAGAATAATCTTGATGTTTTTACTTAAATAATAATTCTAGGCATGTTATATTTTTATGTAGTTACATTGGTCCAGTTTGGACCAAACTAACTATGCACTATGACATACATGGCTGATGCCCCTGGAAGCTGGAAATCACTGAAATAGACACTGTTACTTCAGTGATCTGCACTTGCTTCTGGTCCTGTGCTGAGTGGTCAGCCTGATTGATTGTGAACAGAAGAGGTCAGTCGCTCAGCACAGGCTTGGATGTGGTGGAGATGGTGATCTTCTTTAGAGGCCTCGCTGGAAACTTCTAAAGCAGCCCCTTCTTCTGTTTATTCAGAGAGGAATTCTCAGTTACCTGTATTTTGCTGCAACATTACTTGTCCTTCCCCTTGGCCTGTCCACAACACCTCAAGTCTTCACCAAGGTGCTAACTCCTGTCCAGCTCTGCTGCACTCTCAGGGTGTTCCCATCATGGTATACCTGTAAAATATCCTGCTGAAGGAACAGTCTGTCTAGACCTTATCATCCAACATCCATTGTACAATGCGGAACCTGCAGAGGTTCAGACAGATTCTAATCCCACCACTTGGAACATCTGGGTTTGATTCTCAACACAGCCTGGTCAAGAGAATTCCTCTGCCCAGACAATCTCATGGCCCCTTTGCTAGTGGATTTCCATCACAGTGCTGGAATTGGGGAAGTTCTTTCTCCCAGTGTCTTGGAAGGTGCTCATGATGGAAAATAGCCTGTCGGGCTGGTGTAGAGTCCTGGATACTCTCTCTGTACAAGGGCCTTGTTCATCATCAGAAGTCCAACTTCTGATCAAAGCTTGAAAGTTAAGGGGATTTGGATGTCCCTGCATTGTTGGACCTCTCAACTTCGAGGTCACACAATCATTGCACTGAACTGGCCATGAAGTATGTGGTACTCAGACATACTCACACCCCTTGTGTGCTCTCCCAGAGCCTGTCCAGATTCTCTGTCCCAGAGGCCAGTACACCATTCTGTTTATCAATCACTGGCTTTAATGGTATTTATGTTAAAGCCCAGGTCCTGAGGGACAGGTGCTCATCAGATTCAGTTAGATTCAATACACCTGAAATCTAAAAAATAAACATCTTGCAAAGTCTGTCATTGTACCAAGAAAATCTATGGCCGATCAGAAAATTGTATGAAAAATACCACTTTCAAAGCAATTGTACAATAATCTGATTGTTAGTACAGAGCTTTCGAGAGCTGATCACAACAGTTCATCCAATATTATCCGATTAGACAAGCATGGAAATTTTTCTAGTACAATAACAGGTTGTACCATTTTAATTTAATCAGTACAGTTGTCATTCAAAAATGCAATACAAATACAATACAACACATACATTTTTTTATTCTGCCATATGAGACTTTTTGTAACTTTATTAAACTCTTCATTTTCGATATGAGGTTAGCATGCAAAAAAACAAACAAATGATCATTCCTCTGATAATATCATCTTGTGTACCAGGCATTAGTGTTGTGCGAGACTAAAAAATTCCATCGTAGGGGCATGGCTTGAATGGCCTTGAGGACAGATATGTTGTACTAACAGTCCACACCCGGTTTCTTTTGATAAGCCTGCTATCTAGCCAAGCACCCATAAAAATGGATAAATAGAAGATGAGAAGATGCCCACATATACATTATTTTTTCATATATGCCTGAAGTTCAGCTTTAACTTAGGGTGGGCATCACTATCTTAAGGTGCCTCATATCGAAAATGAAGAGTTTAATAAAGTTACAAAAATTCTCATACGGCAGAATACATTTTTTTATGTAATGTGTTGTATTGTATTTGTATTGTATTTTTGAATGACAACTATTTGAGGGAGCCCCAAACACCAGCGCACCCCTAAGCAACACTTTCCTCAAACCTACCTTCCAACCCTAAGAAAAAAGCTGGGGTAGTGATGCTTTTAAAAAAAAGTTCACCATTTCAGCTAAAAACCTTATAGGCTGATGTTTTGGGTCTATACATTGTTCTTACAGGCACATGGAAAGGCACTGATCTTAAACGTTGTAACCTACTGTATATTCTCTCAATTCAAACACATTGACTTTCTTACTAATATCTATAAATGTCTCTTTATCTTTGAACACACAATTTTGGTTGAAGGAGGTGATTTTAACATGCCCTACTCCTCCTGTATGGACAAATTCACTATTGGCAGTAAAACTTCCCTGCCCTCTCAGGAAAAACAGTAGATATTCTTTCATCAACTCACCAAAAAAAATGCCTTCTTTGATTTGTGGTGGATGGCCCACACATTGGACAAGCAATTTACTTTTACTTGTACCCTCAAATCTCATTCCTGTATAGATTATTTTTTGTGAACGCTCCTACACTGAGAATATGTACAGGATCCAGCATTCATCCCATTTCTTTTTCTGACCATGCACCCATAACTCTCACACCTGACCATACTTGACCTTCAACCTGCTCCACAATCCTGGCATTGAAAGCTTAATTAGTTTTACTAAGATTTGGGAGGCACACAAAGCTGTAATTCATGGACATTGTACTGCCCTAGCCAATGCCTTTAAAAAGAACACCAAGGCCAAATGACAACTACTTGCAGATAGACTTATAAAATAGGAATACAAACTTTAAAAATCTCCCTCGCTATCCCTTCTTAAAGAAATGAAAATCAGGGCAGGACAGAGCAGAGATCTTGATATAAGCAAAATAGAGAAAGCACCTAACTCATCCTAAACAATTATTCCATGATAAAGGAAATAAAGCCCATACACTTTTGGCAAGGAAACTAAAAGAAAAAGTAGATAACTCCAACACACCTAATTTGCTTAGAAAGTATATAACACTATCTTAAGTCTGCTTTCTGAGTTTTCAAGCCCCGTTTGCCCATTTTGTGGGCATGTTGACATTTGACAGCTTTGTTTGCCAGTGTCCAATCACCTATAGGTAGCGGCATAAACCATTGAGATTCTGTGTGCTGTATTGTACTCAAAGAAAAGTTTTTTTTTTACAGGTAAGTACAAAATCTAATTTAGGATTCAAAAAACCAAAAGGAAGTCTATAAGAGGCGTCTATTGTTAGAGTTTGCCTACACTGGGTCTCAACTTTTAAACAGACTGATAACTCAGACTTTCCCACTCTTGCAACTCATTTTTATTTTTTCATATATGCCTGATGTTCAGCTTTAACTTAGGGTGGGCATAGACACATGCCTATCCTCAGCAGCGACATGCACTATCTTGAGACTTAGCCAAAGTTTCCCACGTGTTGCAGTACTTCCATTAACTTTCTCAGAATAAAAAAAAATAACTCAATTGCATAGATTTTCCTGAATAAATAGAAAAATCTCTACATGTGGCAATAAAGGTTGAAGGAATACATTATTGCCAACTAGGATAGCCCTGAAAGGCCCAGTCCTCATCACATTTTGCAATGAGTTGTCCAGTTTGAGGTGGCATTAGGCTGTTTATGGTCAGCCATAGTTTTAATGTAACATTTCTGATAAAAAGTAAATCAAGATAAGGAATTATAGAAATATATGTCATCAGTCAAACACACTCCTAAACTATTTTGTTGCCCTTTCTTTGCTATCTTCACTGCAGCCTTGTCATTTAAGTGCCCTTCAAAATATCCCTCGCTTACTTATGGTGAACTAATTTTGGAACAAGACTGCCTACTTTGCAGCTATTATTAGGTGTTAACTGCGGGAGCCGACTTAGCTTTTTTTTCTACTGGAGACCTATGGAGACATAGGCCAGGGAAAAAAACAGTCTACTGTGCAGATTCATAAATCATCAGACGTGAATTATTTAGAAGCCAACCAAGTGTGAAATAAAAGTTGCCTTTCTTTCTGGAAAGTAAGAAATGTGACAATCATTTTCTACCATATAGCCTTTCAGTGTGATCTTACCGGGAGCAGCTGGTGGTACTTGATGTGTGGTTTCAGATGGGATAAATATGAAATAATGTCAGGATTCTGAATTAATTTTTTATTCTCACCAGGTTGCTGGCATCTGCATTTAAATGGGCTGTTCTGCAAGAATCCTAGACACAATAGCTGCTCTGAAATAGCTTTCTCGGCTGGAAGCCTTATTTGGTCTCACCTTTTATGACAAAGATATCGAAACAAACAGAGTTTAGGATTATGCAAGCTGAAAGAAAGAAATTAAAAAGTCCACCCTAAGCTGAAATTTTACTTCTGAGTAAATGCAGACAGACTGAATTATATGACAGTTTCTTGCATGCCTGGAGAACTGGTGGGAACATCTCTGTACCTGCAATTCACTTTGGCCACCTGCTAATGTCATTCTATGGGATTCTCTTTCATCCTATTGGATTTTTGATCTAAATTACAAAGAATGAAACGATACATTTGCTGAATCATGAGCTAATTATAATTGGTGAAGGAGTATAGACACTGGAAATTCTGCTAAATAAATCTTGCTGCTAGGGTACTCCTTCAGATTACTGATGCTGGCTGCTGGGTCATTTTTTACTCTTACTGACCACTGACTTAGGACAATTTTTACTTACACTCACTGCAAATGTAGGAGCAATTATTAGTCATACATCCAAGGACTGATAATCTGCAATATATAGAATTTAAATTTTGTGTTATATAGACTTTTGTTACTAATATGGGACCACTGATAAAATTCCTTACAAATTCAAAATGGAATCAGTACTATCAACTGTAAAAGATGAGCATATTGGCTCTAAAGATTCAAGAGATTCAAAGATAGCTTCCTGTGATCGGTTTCCTTGCATATGTCGGTATACCTTTAAGCCTGGTACACACTATGCGTTTTTTCCATTCAACCCAGCAGGTTGAACAGAAAAAAATATGATTTTTATAACAGTTTACCTGTAAATCCTTCTCTTTTGAGGTACATCACGTGACACAGAGACTCAGTAATTACTGATGGGTTATAGGGTATCACTAGGCGATTGGACACTGGCACACCCTAGACAGGAAGTTCAATCCCCCATATAACCCCTCCCCCTACTGGAGGTACCTCAGTTTTGTAGCAAAGCAATATAAGTGTATTAGAAGAGGGGAGGGACCTCTATGTCCCGTGATGTACCTCAAAAGAAAAGGATTTTACAGGTAGGCTGTTATAAAAATCCTACTTTCTTTCTCGTACATCACAGGACACAGAGACTCAGTAATTACTGATGGGATGTCCCAGAGGAATGCTATCTGAGGGGAGGGGAGGGGAACCACACAACATAGGGTGTAATCAGACCTGAGGACCCTGTACCGCTGCCTGCAGCACACTACGCCCAAAGGCGATATCCTCATGCATTCTCACATCCACCTGATAAAATTTGGTGAATGTATGAACTGATGATCAGGTTGCGGCCTTGCAGATTTGAGCCATGGAGGCCTAGTGATGCACTGATAGCCCTAGTGGAGTGCGCCTTGATTTATAAAGGCGGAATCTTTTGCTTCAAACCATAAGCTTGAACAATTACTTGTCGAATCCATTTAGCAATGGCAGATTTTGACGCTGCTTGTCCTCTCTTAGGACCCTCTGGCAATACGAACAAAACATCCATTTTGCGAACCTGAGCAGTCGCTTCCAGATAGGCTTTGACTGCTCTCACTACATCCAAAGAATGTAGTGACTTCTCTTCCATAGAGCAGGAAATTGGAAAAAAGGAAGATATCTTGGTCTAGATGAAAACCTGAGACCACCTTCGGTAGAAAACTAGGATGAGGGCGTAACACCACTCTATCCTTGTGCATTATCAGATACGGTTCTTTACAAGAGAGGGATACTAATTCTGCTACTCTTCTGGCAGAAGAAATGGCAACCAGAAAAATGAATTTCCTTGTCAACAGAACTAAGGGAATTTGATGTATCAGTTCAAAAGGCTGCTTCTGTAAAGCTGACAGAACCAAATTCAAATCCCAGGGGTTCAGAGGCGCCTAACTGGAGGATTAAGGCGTGTTATCCCTTGTATAAAGCTTCAGGTCAAAGAATGCAAAGCAAGTGGACGTTCAAACAGAACCGATAAGACCGAGACTTGGCCCTTGATGGTACACAAGGCCAGTTTCATCTCTAACCCATTTTGCAGAAATTCGAGGATTCTGCTTATAACATATTTTCTGGGGTGCCAACCCCTGGATTCACATCAGGAGACATATGCTTTCCAGACTCTGTGATAAATCATTCTGGAAACTGTCTTTCTTGCATTAATCAAGGTAGATATCACAGGGCCCGAAAGCCCACGATTCTTCAGAATGTGGGTTTCAATAGCCAAACCGTTAAATTTAGCGTTTGTAAGGTAGGATGGAATACTGGTCCCTGGGATAGCAGGTCTGGATAGGATGGTAGGGTCCAAGGAAACCCTACCACCATATTCACTATTTTTGCATACCAAGCTCTTCTGGGCCATGCTGGGGCCACCAGAAGCACCGACTTCTTTAGCTGCCTGATCCTGCAAAGAAGTCTTGGCAGTAGCAGAATAGGAGGGAATGCATAAATCAGAGAGAACTGATGCCACAGAGTTACCAACGCATCTGTCCCGCATTCAAGAGGATCCCTCGTTCTTGACACAAAGTTGTCGACCTTGTTGTTAAACCTGGACACAAAGAGATCAACATCCAGAACCCCCATCTCTGGCATATGGCCAAGAAGACATCGGGGTGAAGAGACCATTCCCCTGGGACTAACTGCTGGCGGCTCAAGTAGTCTGCCTGCCAGTTCTCTACCCTTGGAATGAAGACTGCCGATATGCATGGCACATGTCTTTCTGCTCAGATTAAGATCTGATTTACTTCTCTCTGAGCTGCACGCCTCTTGGTGCCCCCTTGGTGATTGATATAAGCCACTGCTGTGGCATTGTCGGACTGGATCCTGACAGGGCAACCCTGCAACCTGAGTGTCCAGGCCTTTAGGGCTAGATACGCCACACAGATCTCCAGAATGTTGATGGGTAATTCCCTCTTGGTCTTGGACAATCTCCCTTGCACAGTTGACTGTTCCAGGACTACCCCCAAACCCGAAAGACTGGCATCTGTTGTTACCACTGTCCAGTGGTATAAACCACCAGCTGAGGCTCCGATGCGTTGTAAGGGACAGATGCATCGGAAAATCTAACGCCTGAAACTTCTTCTTCCAGGCCGATAGGATACTGTTTTGCAGCAGCCTTGAATGAAACTGAGCGTAGGGAACTGCTTTGAATGAAGCCACCATCTTCCCCAACAACCTCATACAAAGACGAATAGAAGGACCCTTCTTTACCCTGACTACCTGAATCGGTTCTCTTATAGCACTGATCTTTGCTTGGGGTAGGAATACCCTCTAATGGGCTGTATCTATGACCAGACCCAAATACTCTAGTCTCTTACTGGTTTTAAAGAAGACTTCTCTAAGTTGAGGACCCAACCTAGGCATTACAGGTAGTTGATTGTGGTGACCAAATTTTGGTTCAGGCAGGCTACCAACTGGTCTATCAAGAGCAAGTCATCTAGGTATACTATTATTGTTATACCTTGGGCCCTTAATCTGGCCAGAGGAGGGGCCAAGATCTTTGTAAACACCCGAGTTGCAGTAGCTAGCCAGAAAGGCAGAGCTACAAACTGAAAGTGGCATTTTTTGACTTCGAAACACAGGAATTTTTTATGAGCAGGGAAAATAGGTACATGCAGGTTCGCATCCTTGATGTCTTTTGACGCCAGAAGTTCTCCTCCTTGCAGGATGGATACTACCGATCGGATCGATTCCATGCGAAAGGACCGTATCTTTAGAAATCAGTTTAGATCTTTGAGATCTAGAATGGGTCTGACATCTCTGTTTGGCTTTGGTACCGTGAAAAGGTTTGAATTAAACCCCATTCCCTGCTCTTGCATGGGAACTATCATGATAACCTTTTGCGACAATAGTCGCTCCAACATTAGAAGGAGAGACTTCTTTTTCTCTGGGTCTCTGGGTACATTTGATCTGAGGAAACGAGGAGGAGGGAATTCTCAGAATTCTAGTTTGTAACCTAGAGTTATTGTGGAGACCACCCATTTGTCCTGAAATTCCTCCTGCCAGAGCCCTGAGACTTTTAGTAGTCTTCCCCCCACTCGAGTGAGCGGGGGTGCCCCTTCATAAGGAGGTCTTAGCGTTTTCTCTTGAAGATCTTCTCCCCCAGGACTTTTTTTGTCCCTGGGGTTGACTCTGAGTTGTAACCTTTGAGCCTGATGGAGGAGGCGGTCGTGACTGCCTGGAGGCTGATGACCCTGACACTGGAGAAAGCGCCCGTTTAAAGGAGGGACGTTTACTCCTTTTCTTCTTCTAGTGGGAAAAGTGTGCTTTTCCCACTAGAGATCCTTTGGATATAAACAGTTTTGCACCATGAAAGGGAAATCCCGCCAGGAGTTTCTTACATGGTGATTCGGCTGACCAATTTTTCAGCCATAAGATTCTACACATGTGTACCAACCCAAGCGTAAGGCGAGATGTCTGAAGGATAGAATCTCTGATAGCATCAACAGCAAAACACAAAGCCGCTGGTAGGTTAGCTAACCCCCGGGCTTGCTGTTCAGGTAAAGCTTTAAGCACCTGTTTAACATGGTCTCTCAAATATTGACAGACTTATTATAGCAATCTTCCCCGCTGAGCTATTGTGTTCTGAAAAGGGGACAGCTCCCCTGCCAAAACACTCCGATCAGCGCCCTTTTCCATTGATTGAGAGTGTGTGATCGGGAGTTGGTCTGCTGCTGGTTTTCCAGCATGCATGTCTGACAGAAGCTGGACAGACCGACATACACAGGGGCCAAATGTACATGCATTTGTGTTTTTTTAATTTTTTTTTACCTATTTTGTTTTTGCAAAATGTGTGGCTTCTCCCTTTATTATAACACCCAGCACACCAGGCAAAGGGCTAGTATCCCTAAGGAAGAAGAGCATAAGCTTTTCCTATGAGGATAGCAAACAAATTCTGATAGGCATCAGGCATTATAAATACCACCTTTGCCTCACAAAAATATGGGGCATATATACTACAAATAGCAAGGATAACATGCCACAAATTTGTGGCAGTGTTGATTTGTAAGCATTGTTAACTTGCTGCACTATTTCACTAGCAATTTGTACACCTGCAGAGCACTTGAAGCACAAGTTCTAGTTGTCAATTTTCAAATTTGTAGTAAATTTATTCAGCAAGCCTCTAGCAAGAGCAAAGTTGTAGTGGTGACTCTACAGCAAGAGCTCTGCAAGTCACAGTGACCCCTGAGGTGGGATGACTATTGCACAACATAACTGAACCAGAACTTGTAGCAGATCTGCAGAATGTTTGCAAGGATTGTTGATCTGGAGTCATGCAATGCAGACTTCCTGCATTTGTGCAACAAACTTGTGAAGCCAGACAAGTCTAGCAATAGCTTAGAAAGTCATTTTCAAAATTGCAGCTCAATTTCTTACTATCTGGGTATATGGATATCGTAGTACCTTTAGTCCTGTACACCGCTAATGAATTTCCCTTAAGAAGCCAGGCAAATAGCAGATTGGTAGTTTATATGTATATTTTTATTTTATTTTATGACATTTGTGACAATACACATCCTCTTTTACGTGATATTAGCAATGGTCGGATCAGCACTTCACAAACTATGGCCTGCTGTTGCCATAAACTGCCCCCTGCAATAAGGCAGTGCATGCAGGACTTATTACAAGCCAGGAAAACTGTCCAGTTCCAGGAGCTGGAGCACAGGGCATTGCAGCACCCAATATTCTACTACAGGAACTGTGGGTGAATTTTAGACTTGTGCACAACGGAAAATTTTGTTTAGTTTTGGTTCATTGTCATTCGTAAAATACCGTATTTTTCCGTGTATAAGACGCCCCCATGTATAAGACGCCCCCCACTTTTGTAACCCAGAATTAAGAAATCCGTATTTTAAACAGGTAAAACAGAACACAGTTTTATTTAGTAATTAACGTTTACATACCAGTATATTATGCATCATATCACTTTATTCAACCTCTGTTGCATCAATGTTCTCTTCTTCATCACTAGTTCCAGACAGAATCTCTTCAACTTCTTTTGCATCACTGCTGTCTTCTGAGTCACAGTCAACTGTCTCTCTGCAGCTCTATTCCCATGCTCTTTTACATAACTAACTACACTGAGTTTGAATTTTGCAGAATAAGACAGTCTCTTACTTTTATTATTCTGTGACATCTTGGGCTCAAAACGCTCCGCTCTCTGCATCTGTGCAGTCTCCACGTCGAATGGGATTGCATCTGCGCACTCTCCACCTCCTCCTCTACCTCCAGCTGACGTCACTAACATACGGCTCGTGATTGGAGGAAGCCGTTCACAAGCTATGACCATCTACGCACCCGCGTGGCTCTCTCCCAGGCTGACTGACCCTGTATAAGACGCTGCTCGAATTTTAGTCTAACAATTTAAGGATAAAGTAGCGTCTTATACACGGAAAAATACGGTACATAATTTCGTTCTGTTATATTCGTTATGTTACATTAATACGTTTTCGGATAATTCGTTATTATTCGTAGAGTGTCGAATTCATTTGTTCGTATTCGCTGAAATTCGCTATTTATATATGTATAGACATTCGTGATAATGATTCGTAGTTTAGAAAGTCGTTTGTTTATTGAATCTTTTAACACACACAATGACAACGTCTCTTCTCCTTGGCTCAAATACAACATCCTTCTAACTCAGTTCTCAGGAATGCACTTTGCCAGTAATCCATCCTCCGGCACAAAATTAATTAGCTGATTGGACTATAAGATTTACTTTGAGCTGACCTTTTGTTTCATTAGATCTTTAAAGAATTACAGAATCATGTCGAATTCATTCGTTATATTTCTTTCGTATTCGTTGTTATGCGTTATTTTTTTATTCGGACATTCGGATGCATCGGAATGTCCAAAAGATGCAAAACTCGGCCGAATTTCGATTCGTTATGAAACGAATTGCACAAGCCTAGGAGTGATCCTGTGCCCAAAAGTTCCTGCATAGTCAGGTCCATTACATCATGGTGAGGAGTGGTGCAGGACATGTAGCCTACTAGGAGGTAAGTCCCACTGGATACCAATAACTTGCAGTATTTTATTAGCCTACTGACACAAATACAGGGGATTCTATGTATTAGCTCATTGGCTCAAATTCACGGGGAGTCTTTTATTAGCCCACTGACACCAATGCAGGTAGGTCTTTTAATAGTTCATTGACACAAATGCAAGGGGAATCTTTTATTAGCCTACTAACACAAATACAGAAAGGGGTTTCTGTTATTACCTTTTTGACATAGATGCAGGGTGAATCTTTTAGTAGCCCATTGACACTAATGCATTAAAGCTCATGGACACTTTTGATATTTTAAATACTACTGGCACTTTGAGAGAGTGTGTGTATATATTACTTCTCCTATATTTTACACTTTAAAAAAAAATATATATATATTTTTATGTTCACAGGGGTCTTGATCAGGTCAGTTGAGACCTTTACTAGACCCTCATACAGCCATGCAGCAAGAGATCACTTCTAATGGGTATCAGCCAACAATAAATCAATATCTTTTGCTGCAGGGGGATGCAGAACAGAGCTGCAGCAACTGTGTTCCAGCTTTTGTACTAAGAAGAATTACCATGATGTCGCTCCTGATGCCACTACAGTCCTGATGCCACTACAGTCCTGATGTAAACACAATAGGAAAGCAATTCTGTGTGCATTGGTCTGCTACAAGTGGTCCTATGGATTTCTATATGATTCCTAGAATGCAGCTGGGTCCCAGGGGTAATGTAACTCATGCATGATTGTGAAGGTGTTACATCAAAAGTGGTCATCCAGTGGGGAAGATAAGCATTGTGGGAGATGTTGTGGACAAGATGGCAGTACTGGCAGACAAAGTGGTGAAGGACAGCTTTAATCGATATGATGAGTACGGTTTGTTTGGGCATTGGGCTTTGAAAAGCTTATTTGGTTTGAACTCAACATAGGTAGCTGTAGTAATTAGGGTACTTCATAACATAAGAATTGAAGTTGTTATTATATAGCTTCCCATAACCATATGCTATATGTGGGTAACCATAGGCAACACTATCATAATAGTTTAAGTGACTGGTATTTTATTGGAAAAGGAAAAAAGTTTCCCATATAAACTAATGAATCAGAAAATATTTATGGATATCTGTCAGAGATTTAGTCCAATCTGCCTTGGATTTTGGACTTAACAGATTGATTTCTATTATTCTGGAGTAATGGCTGACAGCTAGCTGCTGACAGGCATTTAAAATGCTTACTGAAAAAAAGAGCTTATCAAATGCTTACTGAATGTGTCAGTAAACACATGGATGTTTGCTAGCTTTGATAACAACAATGATACCAAATGCCCATGTGAACTAGCTTGAAGAGTGGCTGTCTTATTCACATTCATCCCGACTCTTGATAGTTAAAGTGTGTCGTCAAAACGTTCAGTATCCTCTTCAGTTGAGAGTCATCTTTGGCTTAGGTTCCAATCAGTTACAATTTGCCTATACTGAACAGATAAATGACACTTTATCCACCCCAATTCAAGTGATATATGAGTATATAAATATCATCTGGGAAAGTCAGCAGTGTCCCACATTGCCCCTCAACCTCCCACAGTGCCCCAAGCCCCTGCAGCACCACCCAGTCCCGTACAGTGCTCCTGCAAAGTCCCCAGCCTCCTGGTGAGACCCCCAGTACCTCCAAAGACCCACCCCCCAAAGTATCCCCCATCCCCCTTTATAAACCTTATCCCCTATACCAGTGATGGCGAACCTTGGCACCCCATTTGTTTTGGTGCTACATTTCCCATGGTACTCCACTACACTGCAGAGTGCCAGAGCATCATGGGAAATTTAGTTCTAAAACATCTGGGGGGGCCAAGGTTCACCATCACTGCCCTATACCAAGTCTGCTAGAGTCCCTTAATCCCCTTCAGAACTCCAAATCTGTTCCACAGTGTCAACCAACCCAATAAAGGTGAAGGCACTCTTGGGTGTATTTTTCCGTTGTCTACACATTTATACTAAAGACTGTCAGATATGACTTACAACAGGGTTCTTCTCAGTCATCACCGTGCACTTTGATGCAGTATGGACTAAAATATGTGTTTTGATTTTTATTTACACCTGGTGGTTCACTTGTCACATATGTATGATTATACGGATTTACCCACGTATGGTAATACGTTGTGGTAATTTTTCACAGTTGTTACTACTATTTTCATATTTTAGGGCAATCTACTTCTTGTTCCATTTAGGTTTGGAACAAGGAAAATATTTCTATCACATACATGTGATGTATATTGGTTTGATTTTCATATGTTAATTATGCTCCCTCTAGCGGGCTATTAATTCTACGTTACTACACATTTATTTTGATCACATTGGCACATTGTTATGCACTATTCACGTAGTTTATTATAGCAGTTTTTTTCTTTGCAACTCACTACTGCACAAGGTTGTTTATAATTTGCAGAGTGCTATTCATATAGTTCATTACTGCATCATGATTTTCTTCGCAATTCATTATTGTATGAGGTTATATACCTTAATAGTATTTTATTTTTAGTACTAAACTTTTTATCCACATATTCATTCACAATTAGTCTTATTGATGGGTTGGCTGCTTCTATTTGGGGTATTTTATTGCTACCAACCCAATAAAGAGCTTTCCAGAATTTCAAGACATATTTTGCATTCCCATACTGTTATTGTGCGAGCATTAACAATTTTTTTTATTTGGGCCATAGAAGGTTTTGGAAGAATTTACTGGGCCCTGGTCTAAATAAGGTTTGTGCAGCGGCCTTTCAAATGCAATTTTTTGGGAAAAATTACTTTAATGAATTAAAGAAAAAACACTAACCAATAAAGTTAGCCCAATTTTTTTTGTATAATGTGTAAGATTTTACGTCATGAGAATCGTGATCTTTTTATTCTAAGCAAAAAAAATCGCAATTCTCATTTTGCCCAGAATCATGCAGCTCAACTGTCAACCAGGAGCATCTGAAGCAGCAAAACAAACAGCATGATCAGGAGCTTGTTATCCCATATCTTGAGGTTCATGCAGACCTGCTAGGACTGCAATAAGAAAGGATTTCCAGTAATGTCAGCATATTTTTCACTTGCACACAGGTGCAGCTAAATGTGCTGATCACGTCTGCATCTTAAACTGTATAGTAAGGAAACACAGTAAGGAAGAAAATAATTATAGCTTAAAAAATAATAAATCTATAGCAAGCTTGTTTCAGGTAGAACACTGACATGCATATAATTTCCTGTAAATATCTAAACCCTAAAAAAAAAATTCTAGAAGATAAGGTGGTATTAAACCTGAAAATAAAAAATGTTATATATTGCAGCTTAATCCCTAAAAGGTATCTCCACTTTCGTGGGGAAAATAAATAAATAATTAACTAATATAGCTTATACAATAGCAACTCAAGTAATATTGTAATTGAATGTTATTTAAAAATACCTTTCCTTTTCAATTTGCAGCTCTGTACGTTTCTGTAAAATGCAATATGGCTACCTGGGGGTGTTCTGTGCAAAAATGGCTTACTGATTTTAACAGAAGTCTGCACTAAGATACCAGTTAGATTTTTGGTATCCCCTGCAACAAAAAATTCAGTTTTGGTGAGATATTCCCAATGGTAAATCATGTGCAAAGGGATGCAGACCCTGCCAATTTCCTCATTAGAGCCCTGCACGTGCTGATTGATAATTGTAAAATCACTCTCATACAGATTCGCTCTGAACATGGACGCAAACAAACAAACAATCAGCAACAAAGTTTGTTAACCACTTCTTGATCGTGCTATAGCCGAAAGACAGCTACAGCGTGGTCGGCTATTCCTGGGAGGCCGTCATACGTCAGCCTCCCATGTTCGTGCCTGCTGTGTGGAGTGGCATGCTCTGTAATCACAGTGTCCAGAGGACACTGCTGATCATAGATTAACCACTTTCAGACCGGACCATTTTGCTGGTCAATGACCAGAGGTCTTTTTACAATTTGGCACTGCGCTGCTTTAACTGGTAATTGCGCGGTCATGCAATGTTGTACCCAAACAAAATTTGCGTCCTTTTCTTCCCACAAATAGAGCTTTCTTTTGATGGTATTTGATTGCCTCTGCGATTTTTATTTTTTGCGATATAAACGTAAAAAGAACGCAAATTTTGAAAAAAAATGATATTTTCTACTTTTTGTTATTAGAAAAATCCAATAAACTCAATTTTAGTCATACATTTAGGCCAAAATGTATTCAGCCACATGTCTTTGGTAAAAAAAAGTCAATAATTGTATATTTATTGGTTTGCGCAAAAGTTGTCACATCTACAAACTAAGGTACGTTTTCTGGAATTTACGCAGCTTTTAGTTTACGACTGCCTATCTCATTTCTTGAGGTGCTAAAATGGCAGGGCAGTACAAAACCCCCCCAAATGACCCCATTTTGGAAAGTAGACCCCCTAAGGGAATTGATAAGTGGCATGTTGAGCCCATTGAATATTTTATTTTTTTGCCTCAAGCGATTGAATAATGACAAAAAAATAATTTGTTTTTTTTTTACACAAAGTTGTCACTAAATGATATATTGTTCACACATGCTATGGGTATATGTGAAATGACACCCCAAAATAAATTCTGCTGCTTCTCCTGAGTACGGGGATACCACATATGTGGGACTTTTGGGAGCCTAGCCGCGTACGGGGCCCCGAAAACCAAGCACCGCCTTCAGGCTTTCTAAGGGCGTAAATTTTTGATTTCACTTCTCACTACCTATTACAGTTTTTGAAGGCCATAAAATGCCAAGATGGCACAAAACCCCCACAAATGACCCCATTTTAGAAAGTAGACACCCCAAGCTATTTGCTGAGAGGCATTTTGAGTCCATGGAATATTTTATATTTTGCCACAAGTTGCGGGAAAATTACAAACTTTAATTTTTTTTTATTTTTTTTTCACAAAGTTGTCACTAAATGATATATTGCTCACACATACTATGGGCATATGTGAAATGACACCCCAAAATAAATTCTGCTGCTTCTCCTGAGTACGGGGATACCACATATGTGGGACTTTTTGGGAGCCTAGCCGCGTACTGGGCCCCGAAAACCAAGAACCGCCGTCAGGTTTTCTAAGGGCGTAAATATTTGACTTCACTCCTCACTACCTATTACAGTTTTGAAGGCCATAAAATGCCAAGATGGCACAAAACCCCCACAAATGACCCCATTTTAGAAAGTAGACACCCCAAGCTATTTGCTGAGAGGCATGTTGAGTCCATGGAATATTTTATATTTTGCCACAAGTTGCGGGAAAATTACAAACTTTTTTTTTTTTTCACAAAGTTGTCACTAAATGATATATTGCTCACGCATGCCATGGGCATATGTGAAATGACACCCCAAAATAAATTCTGCTGCTTCTCCTGAGTACGGGGATACCACATATGTGGAACTTTTTGGGAGCCTAGCCGCGTACGGGGCCCCGAAAACGAAGCACCGCCTTCAGGCTTTCTAAGGGCGTTACAGTTTTGAAGGCCATAAAATGCCAAGATGGCACAAACCCCCCCCAAATGACCCCATTTTGGAAAGTAGACACCCCTAAATTTAGGGGTACACTAGTGAGACTAGGTAATAAATGGCGGGTGCCCTGAAACTATAAAAAAATAACTAACCAACCAGTGTCACCTGTAACAGTTATATGGTGATCACTGGTGAAAGGGTTAACTAGGGGGCAATCAGGGGGCTTTATGCGGTAGTATATGGGGGTCCCTGGCGCTATAAAAAGCTGCGGCGAACCTAAATATCTACCTGCCTAACTAGCGTCACCTGTGACACTAATACAGCGATCAGAAAAACGATCGCTTATTAGGCTGGGTTCACACTGGAGCGATGCGGGAACGCCACGAATCCGCGGCGGGTTCCCGCATCACATGCCTCCCGGCGGCAGTTCACACTGCCCTATGCGAACTGCTGGGAGTGTCAGTGAAATGTTAATGACACCCCCAGATCAGTTCGCATATCGCAGTGCGATCTGCAAACTCGGATCGCATGGTGTGAACACCCATGCGATCCGATTCTGCTGCGGACCAAAAAAAGGGTCCCGTGTGAGTTTGCGGTGGGTGCAACACGAATTCAGCCATACTATCTGTATGGCTGAACTCGAATCGCACAGAGATCGGATGTGATTTGCACTGCAGTGCGGTGCGAATCACATCCGTTCTCATAAACCGCTGCAATGTGAACCCAGCCTTAGTGACACTGGCGACGGGGGGTGATCACGGGGTTAAACCTTTATTGGGGGGGTTAGGGGGGTACCTTAGAACTAAAGGGGGCTAACCCTAACTGCCCTAACAGTTATTACAGTCACAAATGACACCCGCCGGGTGATCAGGGGGTTAAACCTTTATTAGGTAATAAATGGCGGGTGCCCTGAAACTATAAAAAAATAACTAACCAACCAGCGTCACCTGTAACAGTTATATGGTGATCACTGGTGAAAGGGTTAACTAGGGGGCAATCAGGGGGCTTTATGCGGTAGTATATGGGGGTCCCTGGCGCTATAAAAAGCTGCGGCGAACCTAAATACCTACCTGCCTAACTAGCGTCACCTGTGACACTAATACAGAGATCAGAAAAACGATCGCTTATTAGGCTGGGTTCACACTGGAGCGATGCGGGAACGCCACAAATCCGCGGCGGGTTCCCGCATCGCATGCCTCCCGGCGGCAGTTCACACTGCCCTATGCGAACTGCTGGGAGTGTCAGTGAAATGTTAATGACACCCCCAGATCAGTTCGCATATCGCAGTGCGATCTGCAAACTCGGATCGCATGGTGTGAACACCCATGCGATCCGATTCTGCTGCGGGCCAAAAAAAGGGTCCCGTGCGAATTTGCGGCGGGTGCGGCGGGTGCGATGCGAATTCAGCCATACTATCTGTATGGCTGAACTCGAATCGCACAAAGATCGGATGTGATTTGCACTGCAGTGCGGTGCGAATCACATTCGTTCTCATAAACCGCTGCAATGTGAACCCAGCCTTAGTGACACTGGCGACGGGGGGTGATCACGGGGTTAAACCTTTATTGGGGGGGTTAGGGGGGTACATTAGAACTAAAGGGGGCTAACCCTAACTGCCCTAACAATTATTACAGTCACAAATGACACCAATGCAAAAAAAATAAAAAATTACATTGGTGTCACTGTGACTGGGGGGCAGGGGTAATTGGGGGGGTGATCGGGGGGGTGTGAGTGTGCCTGGCATGTTCTACTGTGTAGTGTCGTGTTGGTGCAACTCACCGATCCTCTCTCCTCGGTGTCGGAACGAAAAATACCGACACGGAGGAGAGATTACATCACTTCCTCTCCTGTGTTTACATTACAGGAGAGGAAGTGATGTGACGAAGGATTTCTATTCGTCGGAAGCGATCGCGAGGGGGTGGCCATGAATTAATGGCCGTCCCCTCATCCGGGATCGCTCCCGAACGAATACCGACCGCCGCAGGCACCGGGCGGGGGCCCGATCGGGCCCCCGACCCGCGGGAAGGCAAGGACGTACATGTAAGCCCTTATGCCTGCCCGTGCCATTCTGTCGACGTACATCGTCGTGCGGCGGTCGGGAAGTGGTTAAAGTAAAGAGCCAATCAGAGGCTCTTTGCCACATGATCATGTCTAGCTGACAGCATGAGGAGAGGAGAAGACGAGAGCCGATAATCGGCTTCTCTAAAAAGGACATGCACACTGATTATCAGTGCAGTCCAAACAGTGCCCACCAGTGCCTCCTCATCAGTGTCACCTATCAATCCTGCCTAACAGTACCCGTCATTGCCGCATATCAGTGCCGCCTGATCAGCGCACCTCAGTGAAGGAGAAAAATTACTTTTTTGCAAAATTTTTTAACAAACTATGAATTTTTTTTTTGTTGCAGAATCTCTAACCTCTTCCAGTCTAATGATAACCTTTGAGGCAACAGCCTGCTGACATCCTTCAATATACAGTGGGTTGTGAGGCATAATGGGTGCAAAGGTGGTAAAAGTCATTGGGACACTTCTCAGATGCAAAAGAGGTTTTATTTCTTTTAACAGTCCTTTTAAATTGTGCAAGGGTGAGAAGGTTGGGGCCAGAACACCCTTAAGTAGTTGCAATCTCAATAGGCAGACTCCAAGGCTTCAATAGGAGGACAGCCGTACAGGGAAAGGCCCCAGCAAGGTGCCACTTCTGCACGTGCAGGTTTGCTGTCCCCTATGGCTACAGTACTTAACAGTTCCTAATTCAAATGTAACAGTTCTCTTAGCTTTACTACAGCTTCTACTTGTACTTCTTCAGCCCCTTGAGCTCCTCATCTCTCACTGTACACTCTGATTCACTAACTCTGAATCCTGTGAGCTCCTCAAGGCTTTTGTGGTGGTATCTCAAGCGTTACCCATGCTTCTCTGCTGGGTCCCTAGCTTGGCACTTCGGATACCTTCAAGCTTCACCCCTGCTGACCGGCTCGATACACAAGGCTGCTCTGCAACCATCACCTCCGCTGGTTGGGTCCCTTACTTGATCACCTCCTTTGCCTGTTCAGTGAGAATACTGTTCCGGTACTTGCTTCCGTTACTCACCGTAGTTCCTGGTAAGAGTGGTTGGTCCCTTAGTGGCGACAGCTTCCCTTCTATCTCTGACCACGACAGGTTCTCCGGCCGGCAGAACTGTCACTTTTGGTTGGACTGTAAGCCTCAGTCCCAATCCTGCACTATCCTCTTACTTATGGATAAGCCCTCACACAGCCTGGCAGCCAGATGCTCCAGGATAGGCCCAATCTCTGGACTAGCAGCCCGGGGCAGACAACACACATCCACCCAGACGGCAGTCCGGGTGGCACAGAACAGAGATCACTTGATCACTCTCGAATATATAGGTTCTCCCAGCAGGCCAAAGGAGTCAAGAAAAGCCCTGCCCATTGGCTGAGATACCCCATATACCCATAACCTGACCTTGAGTTGTCCTCTTATATCTAGTACCATCAAGTGCCCGACCACCTAGTGGTAGAAGAGAAAAGTACAAGGCCAAACATAGGAAGAAATCAATGGATCTCTAACAATTTAACTATGGTAGCTATCCCTGCTAAGGAATTTGGTGTGGCGCTCCCTGACTAAACCCCAGGGTGCTACATCCTCCCCCTGCCCAAAAAACTATGTTTGGAGTTTGCAAAACAATTTCTCTGTGCAAGCACCCGCCTCAAGTATTAGTTCTATAAGAGGTAAGTCTGGCTCTACTTCTGCTGCCAAGTGACTCATGTCCATCAAACAGACTACAAGAACTGTTGCCGATTACGCCATTGAATTCTGTACTCTGGCAGCAGAGGTTGCTTGGAACAATGAGGCCCTCATGGCTGCTTATTCTCATGGTCTCTCGGATACCATCAAGGATGAGATAGCTGCCAGAGATATACCCACTGAGCTGGAAAAGTTGATCACGTTTGCCATCCTCATTGATTTTCAGACTCAGACTTTAAGGAGTGCTTGCAGAAGCCTCCTGTACATTTGTCTCAGAGCTTTGCAGTCCCACCCATGCCTCCTTCACCTACCATGCCTCTTGGGTGAAGATGAACCCATGCATTTGGGCTTCATGCGTCTCTCTGCATATGAGAGAACCCTTAGGAGGAGGGAGAGATTGTGCCTTTATTATGGCCAGGCAGGTCACTTTTTGAAGTCTTGTCCTCCCCGTCCAGGGAACGAGCAAAACTTGAGGTCTTGTCACAGACAGACCTTAGGTGGCATTGCTTCGTCCCCAGTTATCCAGAAGGATAAGCCTCTGGTTTTGGTTACCCTATCTTGGGCTGAGTTGTCTATTGAGATACAGGCGCTAATAGACTCTGGGGCTGCAGGCCTGTTTATTGATGCTGCCTTTGTATCGAAGCACTTGATTCCGCTGCAGCTGCGTGACACTCCACTTGCCATTGAGGCTCTTGACAGGAGACCTCTACAGCCTGCCCATGTGACTCATGAGACTGTTTCGTTGTCCATGGCCGTAGGGGCTCTTCACCATGAGATAATCCAATTCCAAGTTATTTACTCACTTAAGTTTCCGCTGGGTATTGTTTATCCTTGATTACAGAGGCACAACCCCTCTTTTGATTGCTTCCGTGCTTAGGTTCTCTCCTGGTTGCCACAATGCAGTAAGACAGCTTCCAGAAGGTATCCAAGGTCCTGTGCACCTCTTCACTCTCCTCCCTGCCGGAGGAGTACTGCGATTTTACATGAAGGGCCTGGTATGGACTGGGGGGAGGGGGGAACCCACTCCAATGTTTTCTTAGATTTTTTTATCTACATTGCTGGAAGTCGGCAATACATTACAGCCACAAGCAAGTTTAAATTACATTTTTGCCTTTAAAAATTTCATTTTGCTGTGGCACTGTTCTACACATCACACAGATGTGCCACTTTACAGGCAGACTAAGGCCCCCCCCCCCCCGGAACAATATTCTGCCCCTTGCCACCCGCCGTATAGCAATATGACGTTGGCAAAGGGGTTGCGATATCCCGACAGGACGCCATATGATGTCGCCAGGATATCAAGCTGATGTGCGCCCCCGGGGGAGCGCATCATGGAGATCATTGTTGCGGTGTGTCAGTCTGACACACTGCAACTCCAATCTAAGTAAAGAGTCTATGAGAAAGACTCTTTATCACGTGATCAGCCGTATCCAATTATGGCTGATCACTAAGTAAACAGGAAAAGCCTTTCCTCACTCGTGATTGTTAGACACGAGTAGAGGAGAGCCGATCGGCTACTCCTCTGACAGGGGGAGTTCTGTGCATCCTTGTTCACTGTTTCAGGTCTGATTTCAACCCAAATTTTGGGCTGAATTTGGACCTGAAACAGACCAAAAGACACACAGTGTTCCTGTGCAAATCGCACCGGAGCCACTGCGGAGATGTGTGAACCGCCTGCTATTGTGAATTGGATGCAGGGAACCTGCATCTAATTAACACTAGTGTGAACCTAGCCTAATGAATCAATTTTTCATTCTGCACATGTCTAGTGAGAAAAGCTTGTGGAGAGAAATCAGTGCTCAATTCTATTTCCCTCAAAATGTCTCCATAGTCAGTACTGGTGTTCTGTCGATTACTGCAGATCCTCAGACAATGCCTCCGATGATCTGTGCATGCTCAGTGGTGACCTCACTCCATCTGATCTGCTGATCCTTATCCGATGATCAGCAAAGTGCGTAGTCTGACGCAGAGAGAGCAAGGCAGGATCTGACGATCAGATTCTTCCTCCGTGCTTTGCTGAATGTCGGATAATACTTCAGACAATCTGCGCATGCGCAGTAGTGACGTCACTCCAGCTTATTTGCCGATCAGCTGGCGTGACGTCAATACTGCGCATGCAGAGATTGTCGGAGGCATTATCTGATGATATGCAGTAATCAACAGAACACCAGGACAGGTGTCACCAACATTATTATTAGGTGTAAACAACATTACTATTCTCTATATGAATGAGGTAATTTGGCCTCTGGCCATGAAGTGGTGCTAAACCACCTGTGAAACAGTACAAATCTATCAGCATGAAGTTCCCCCATGCAAACAGATGGCCCCTTGGCATCATCACATACAGTGCAGGGTTATTAACCCTGCATTGCACATGAGGAGGTGAGTATGCCATCACAGGCTAAAGCTGTTCAGAGGGGATGTTGCAGGGGACCAGACCCATGGATTGAGGAAGCCTGCTATAGCCAGGAATAAGGTAAGTATTACACCCTATCTCTGCACCCCTATATTAAATGAGAATGTAACCCTTGCAGAGTGAGGGGCTCACTGCAAGTGTAGACTTTATTTCATCACTGGAGCCCAGCTTAAATAATATTCCTCACTGTTATATTTCTGGATATTGAATATACCGTTGAAACGTACAAACAGAAATAAACAGATTCATATTTTTCTTCTGGTTGTCCTAATGAAAACAATAATTAGGATGAGAAACAGCAGAAACATGTCAGAAGATGTCAGGGGAAAAACAGTACATTGCAGACAGACTAGTTTTATCTTGGGAATAGTCACAATATTTGTTGTGCTTTCAGCAATTTTGCTGACATGGTATTAAATATTAATCACCATCTATACCAGAGTTGTGTACCTTTTTCCACTTTGGGTCACATTAATGGTTTTACAAGGTAATGGGTGCTAATAAAATATACATTTGGGCACATCCTGCCTACTTAAGTAAATTATTTCACGTAATGATTTTAATAAAGTTAAACAGCTACAAAAAGATGGTTTCCAAGGTACTGTATTACAGACGTGAAACTTCACATCTGACCTGCAGGACTTCTTAACAGTACAAATGATGTCTCTGAACGCTGCCTCTTAAGTCCCTGACAATATCCACCAACTATGTCATCAAATCTTTATTTTTCCATGCATTGCAGAAGAAGATGAGGATACATCAATTATAACAATTAATACTGTATGCACTTTTGTATACCGTATGTTCCTGGCAAAATAGTCAAAATATATATATATTTCTAGACCTTACTATGATAAACAAAGACAGAAAATATTGGCCTTTGACCCGTGGCCCTTTGAAAACAGGTATCTTATGGACAATGAATGCTTCTTGCAATGTCTACCCAGTTCCTCTGAGACCCTTCTTTCCCAGCTCCCTCTGGACAGCACCCTCAAGCAGAGCAGCTTAACTTCCTTGACCTCCAACACAAGCCCTGCTAGAGCAAACCCGGAGGATCAAAAACACTCTGGAAAAAGGTGCTCCAAATATCTGTCTCCCAACCCCATACCACTCAACAAACTTGTAGGGTAGGTGACGTGTGGTTGTTGTCACATCCTCTGCGTTCCCCTCCTCGTTGGGCGCCAAGCAAGGGTCACATGAGAGGCCTACACCGGGGTGGGTTCTTCTGGGTTATGCTACGCACTTTGTACAGGATCACTGCCTTCAGTGGCAGCCCGTTCATAGGGGGTGCACGGGCCAGTGATAAAAATTAAAAACAATAAATAAAAAGGCCCTTTTGAAAAAAAAAGGTCCTTTAAGTACACTGTGTTCGGGGCACCAGACACAGTGCACTATGGGAAGTGTGATGTCAATACAATCACGTGATAGCAGACGAGACGATTCATTTGGGGGGTTTTGTGTTGCATTGTGGCCCAATGCTATGCGCCGCAACACTCCCATTCATTCACTTCCATGTCATTCTTCACTGTCTATATTTTGATTGCCACTGCCGTAGGACATGGGCGGTGCTTTCCCACATAGTCACTTCCAGTTGCTCTGTGCCAGTGAGAACACAGAAGTGACGTTGCCGCTTAATGGATGGATCGCACGGCCCAAGCAGGGCCTATTTACAGAAGAATATTCCATTGTGATGGTAAGCCTCCGGACCTCCTGTCAGCCGCAAGCTACTTGCCCGGGGGGTGGAGTTTGGAGGGTTTGCTGTGAGTTGAGGGGGGTGCTGGTAGCCGCGAGCCACTCGTAGGGGGGCTATATACTATCTGTGGTGCTGATCTATGTACTATCTATGGTGATGATTTATATGCTATCTGTGGTGATGATCTATATACTATCTGTGGTGCTGATCTAAATACTATCTGTAATGCTGATCTATATACTATCTGTGAAAATAGATTTGGTGAGTGTATCCTGTAATAGTGCCACATCCAAAATCTTTAGAAAAGAGCTGAATACCCCTAGGTGGACTTTTTAGGTACTTATATATTGAGACATGTATAAACCAATATATATGAGTAGAAAAGAGTATATTTATTTAACAAAGTATATTATAAACATTGCATCTAAACAAAGGCATGGATTGTATACAAACTGTGTCCAGAAACACCATATTTATAGTGAAGCATCCAGTACTGTCCTTCACCTGACGAGTTTCAATTTATTTCCTTTCCTCAGGGGTGCTTTATTAAGAGACAGGTTACACTTATATGTTGATGTCACAGGTGAACAATCCATTGAAAATCTTTTCTTATTAAAAACAAAGGAAACCTATAAAAGGGGCTGTGTCTCAAGGTTGCACTTTAATTACCCAAATCAAGGGTCTTTTTGTCAAAATTAGATCAACTGTGATGCCGAGTCCCCCCAACCCTGGGTAGTAGGACAAACAAGACCCCTGAGACCCAGAGATAAAAAGGATGGCCTGAATGGTCCAAAACAAGGACATAAGGGCTCCTATAGGGTATATAATGATCATTGGAGACTGTAGAGTAACCTATAAAAGTTGGTTAGATCGCAAGAGTACAACATCCTGACATCCAGTGTTACGTACCTGCTGGATAAGCCTGACGTGCAAGCCACCGGTGTTGCAACAGTGGTCGCAAGAGCCTGGCGGTGTATGGGTGACTGGTTCGTCTTTGGTCTTGTCAGTTCAGTTGGTGCAGCAGGAAACGGGAAGCAGGCTGGTAAGCTGGGGAGACACTGAATACGTAGTTAGACAAGCCGAGTTTGGTAACAGATGATCAGATGTAGATACAGACGACAGGCAGAGAATGGTCAGGATACAGGCAAAGTTCGACAACAGGATATCAAGCAGTGTAGAGCAGAGCGTGGCTACAAGACAGGCCAAGGTCAGAATAACAGAGATCAATCGTAGTCAAACAAGCCGGGTCAAACACAGGAAACAGATTGGATCACAGGAACCGGAAGTCACGGGAACAGGTATGAGCTGCAGATCAGACAGCAAAGACACAGTGCTGCTGAGGTGCTTCAATAAGGCAGCCTGTTGCCAATCACTGAAATTAGTCTCCACTATTTGAACCCCTAGATGACAGATCCATGACATCCAGCCTCCTATACTATCTGTGGTGCTGATCTATATACCATTTGTGGTGATGATCTATATACTATCTGTGGTGCTGATCTATATACCGTATCTGCGATGCTGATCCACATCCCATATCTGTGATGCTAAGCTGTATACGAGTCCTGACACTATGGGTGGAAGCAAGTGGAATACAGGGGACAGAGTGGGCGTATTCTATACTTTTCTTAATAAAGGACTTGTCCCAAACGGTCTCCTGCCATTGTTACCATTTTGACACTTTTTTGGTGAATGTGTAGGGGTACAATGTACCCGATATACATTCAGATAGGGGGGATCTGGGGGTCCCTTTGTTAAAGGGGGCTTCCAGATTCTGATAAGCCCCCCTGCTCGCAGACCCCCACAACCACCGGGCAAGAGTTGTGGGGATGAGGCTCTTGTCCCCATCAACAAGATGGAGACCCAAAAAACACCCTCCCCATGTTGAGGGCATGTGGCCTGGTACAGTTCAGGAGGGTGGTGCTCTCTCACCCCCCCTTTTCCTGCAGCCTGCCAGGTTGCGTGCTCAGATAAGGGTCTGGTATGGATTTTGGGGGGGACCCCTACACAATTTTTTTTACATTTTGGCTTGGGGTTCCCCTTAATATCCATACCAGACCTAAAGGGCCTGGTATGGATTTTGGGGGGACCCCACACAATTTTTATTTTTATTTTGGTGCAGGGTCCCGCTTAATATCCATGCCAGACCCAAAGGGCCTGGCAATGGACTGTGGGGGGGATCCATGCCGTTTTTTCCAGCATATCACCGCTACCTCACTCCTATTAACAGTATGGAACTCCTGCTTTGCAGCTGCACAAAGAGTTTTGCAGTCTCTGTGTCTCCTCCCCAGTCCTGCAGTCTATGTAACTCCTCCCCAGTTCTGAAGCCTCTGTGTCTCCTCCCTAGTTTTCAGTCTCTGTCCCTTCTCCAGTCCTATGGTCTCTGTGTCCCCTCCTGAGCCCTGCAGTTTCTTTGGCCCCACCAAGTTCTGTGGTATTTGTGTGTCTTATTGCTTCTCGGCCTTTTGGCTAAGATCAAGTGTAGTATCTGTTCTTATCAGTTACCAGGAGGTGGCGCTTGCTTCTGTCCCTGTTCTACGGCGAGGTGGCGGTTGCTATGCAAAACCTGCTGGTGTAAAGGTGACCCGGAGCGGTTCGTAGCCGAAAGGGAAGCCTTCTGATGAGAATGGAGAACCACTGGTCGGCGCCAGGGGAGGGGACCCTGGCCTTCTGGCCTGGATTGGGGCAGCTTTAGCTCTAGTCAGTTTTTCGAGAGGGAACGCTTCTTACCCTGTCTCCAACGGGGGGACGGCCTGTACTTCCCGAATGTAATTAGGTAGGAGTGATGGGAGCAAGGGTGAGGCCTGATGGCAAAGGGCTCTCACTAAGCTCCTGGATCTCCCTGCCTTTCTGGCTGGGGTGGGGGCTGCTGTGGTCTGGGCTGGGCGGTCGGGGATGCTTCTTTTGAAAAGCCTATGGTGATGTGCCCCTGAAGTGGCAGTTCAGGGGTGCCTTACATTCACTGTGATTTATCACTTTGAAGTTTGGTACCACGGACACTTCACCGTATACACACTTTTCACACCTGCCTCTAGGGCCGGGCCTTTTGGCTAGGACCAGAGGAATTTTTGTTTCTTGGCCAGAGGGCCTGGTCATTGTGTTTACACAATGGCCACCTTTTTCACTCCTCCTCTCCACTATCCCTTCCCCACTTTTTAGTTATTTTATTTTTTGTGTTGTGTGTCACCTTTTATGTTTGTCACTGCACGTGTGGCAAGTAGGGTGTCGGTCCTCGGACCTATCCTTAAAGTCTTGTGGGAGGGTGGACATAGGCCTCCTGGCTTGGTTTGCCCTCTCTTTGGGGGGGTCTCGCTTCGGGGGAGCCCCTACCCTAGTACCTGAGTCAGTCTGTTTCGGCAGACCTTCCAGAGAAAGGCGGTCATCCGGCTTCGACTGGATGGGCCATGTATTTGGTACCTCAGTCCCCGTCTGGAGCCTAACGCCCCGGGGGATCAGGGTAAGGTCCTTCCTAGTGGAGGACAGCAGAGACCCGTGGCACGGTTTTGTGTTTCACTCTTTATGTGTGTGTATTTTTTTGGCACCGGGTGGAAGTTTTTGGGTGTGTTTTGCACGCCATAGGCTTTTTCATTTGAAAAATGTGTGTCTCATCCCCAGTCCTGCAGTCTCCTTGCCCCATCCCCAATCCTGCAGTCTCTGTGCCCCACCTTTCCATTCAGGCCTGCATTCTCTGTGTGCCTCCCAGTCCTGTGGTATCTTAAACCACACCTATATAGCCATCCCCACCTTTTACTGGCCAGATCCACTTTTTGCCACATGGTGCTGCATGCGCTGCATACATCCATTCTGCAAAGCATCCCTCAAAGTCATGTTCAAATTTTGGAGGTGTGTATTCTGGAAGGAAATCATAGCACTTTAAGCAAACTGCAAGGATGGCAAATTTCATGCTGAATAGTGTCTCTGGTGGAACTTAAGCCTATGACCACGATGCTAAAAGAGAATACTAATCACTGAGCTGATATAAATATATTCCTGGTGCCCAACCTTAGGCCCCTTGTTACTTGCTGTGCAGCCCTAGGTCTAACCAGGTTATAGTCAGTGTTTCCCTACCTATGAGCTTATATAGGGCTAGTAGATTAATTACAATGATTTATTTTAGTTAAATGGTTTGGTTTATTTATTTTATACGTTCTTACTTTTTCTGTCCGGTCCATTCATATGATGAATATTGCTGACAAGAATGTGAAATGTTATACTGGTAATTTGTATGGGGCCTGTAGGGAGCTCAAATATTGGAGTATTGATTTGTAAAGGGACTATAATGGTTATAGTTTCAAGGATTCTCATTAACATGATTCTCATTTAACATGCTACTTCTCAGGAAGGACAATGACCCACTTCTGTTAGGTAGAAGCCTTCACCATATTGTATCTATGCCTTGCCATAGGCCTGCCCATGGCATCCCTGGCCATGAGCCTTTATATTCATAAGAAAAGAATGTACACTTGGAGTTGTTTCTTACGCTTTTCTGTAACTTGCAAAGATGCCAGTGACATTAAATTTCATATTGACATATTGATAGAATCTTTGGCATACAATGCCGTGCACAAGAGCAAACCCTCTGTAGCAGTCATTAAGACGCAAAACCTCAGCACATACGGTAATTATTAAGCCATCTTCCTTTTAGCATTTCTTCTCTCCTCTCCTTGGGAGCACCACAGTATTGGGACCCAATCCTCCCCTATACTAGTTTCCACAGTATTTCACTTCCTACAAACTAAGATTAACAAGGTGATTTCTGTAGTATACTAGCCTCTCTTTCTCTCCCACTCCGTATCTTTACCCAGCCGGGCCCATTCCCTGACGTTACTGTCCCTCCCAGATATACTAGTACTTCCCAGCATAGAACACTTAGCCTGGCCTAGAAGACCTCTTGCATCCTGATCACAGTCCACTTCCGACCGTAGAAGCTGACTACATCCTCATGACTGTAGGTTGTTTGGCTTCCATACCCTGATTCACCAGGCTTCTTCCCCCCTGGCATTTATATGTACACTAACTCCACCCATTACGTCACTACAGAAAGGCTTTCTCCAAAAGGCGACCTAACACCCAATTACATCATTCCCTATCACTGCACTTATTTTGGAACAGAGCCACCTAGTGGCAGACTGGCTAATTGTACATACTTACAACCTTTAACAAGATTCACCCACACATAATACATAATTCAGGGATTTCAATTAAAAACAAAGAAGATGACAAATTTCTCCATTTAGCCATCATTTTATAAAAGGATTCACCCAATGTGTAATGTAGTGGCTGAAGTATGAATCTTGCTTGTTATTTAAATCTACCTATGTGACTGCTGATGGGTGAATCCTGTTTGTTATTGGAATCTCTTTATTATGTTGTAAACAATTGCTGATGGGTAAATTGTTTTTTTAAAATGTTTTGGGTGAAAATTATGTCTGTGTAGGGCAAATTTCCTTTAATAATGAATGACAAATTATAAAATATAAATTGATCAATATAAACAGCGCTTGCGGGATAAAGTACAAACCTCAGAATAATAATTGTATGTGATAAAAATGGTGTGAAATATATGATGAATTCATGAAAAAAATGAAACAAACCTATGCAAAGGTGCTACAACCTCAGAGGATAAATTGATGAATATTAACAGCACTAGCAGGGTTGTTGAACCACACAACTTACTAAAGTGCAAAATGAATTATGTGCCCAAAAAAATATATATCAATAAACTCTGGCAATAATAAACAAACCAAAACCATGAATATGAAACAAATATAAAATGAACACAGTCTATTTTGTACTGATGGCTGTTTTACCAGCTATTGTGTAAGTGGCGCCTAGTTTGCGCAATACTTTATTCCAAACATTATTTCACTAAACATCTTGCCAGCAAATTACATGTTGAGATGAACCATTATTTCACTATTAGTTTCCTCTTTGTCTCCTCTTTTTTGAGCATGGTCGACCCACTCTGAATGTCCCTAAAGCCCCATACACACTATCAAATTTTCTGCTGATTTTTGTCTTCAGATTGACCGAAACCATGTAGTGCAAGGACCTGCCTGATTGTATACAAATTGAAACTCCTAAGGTTTGACCTCATATGATATGGTTTTGGTAAATCTGAAGGAAAAATCAGCAGGAAATCTGATAGTTTGTATGGGGCTTAAGATTTACTTTTGTAGAGGCTGCTGAGAATCCATTCACACCAGATCACATAGATCACAGCGTTTTTGACCCCACACTGCAAAGCTGAGGGTCCACGAATTGTGGTGAGTGGGGTCACAAGAGGGCAGTGTGGCACACGGCACCAGCATTATTTTGGAGCACTTATGCACTTTTCCTTGGAGCACCCAGCACTTTGAAAATAGACTGTGTTTGTTTTATTTTGTTTCATATTCATGTTTTTGGTTTGTTTATTATTGCCAGAGTTTATTGATATGTATTTTTTGGGCACATAATTCATTTTGCACTTTAGCAAGTTGTGTGGTTCAACAACCCTGCTAGCGCTGTTTATATTCATTAATTTAAATGATAAAATATACAAACAAACAAATGCCCAGTAAATAATATAAAGTATTCACGGTGCCATTCACACAGCAAATCCTTTAGGGCACTTTCACACTGAGACGTGGGGGCGTTGGTGGTGAAGTGCTGCTAGTTGTAGCAACTCTTTACCATCATTTTAGAGGCGCTCTTTGGCCACTAGCGGGGCGCTTTTAACTAAAAGGGTTAATAGCACCCGGAAAGCGGTTTACTACCACGGGCCTTGGTGATAACATTTCTGTATACATTCTCCAGAACATAAAGATGTATGTTGAGTTTAGCCCTACTTTAATGTATTGGTGGGTCAAATCTTGAGAGCTATATTGGTGCTAAGAATGCTATCATAACACCCATTCACGAAAGCTCTGTGTTGATGATCAAAACTTTAAAGGGTATTCTTGACCTTTCGATTTGGGTTTGAGCTTTGGGGTAAAGACCCTATCATCAATCTAGGACTGATAGACCTTATTTCAGCATCTGACATTTCATTTTAGAGGTCCAGCTCTGCGTAGAAGCATGAACTTTGTGAAACTTGAAGAAGAGATTTAAGACCTGAATGCATTCATCTCTATTAAGTTAGCCAATAAAAGGTTTCAAGTCCAAACTTCCAGTGTAGGAGCACTAAATTATCCTGACTACCTAACGGCAGTTAGTTGCCTCTTTGCCAGAGCACTTTGTACTCTGGTCACTAGATGGCACTATTCTTTTCTAAATGTTTCTGCTTAGTATAATCTGTTGGTGTGTATATAAAAAAATATAAATTTTTAAGTCAAACATTTTTTTTAACCTGACTACCCATCTTTTTTTTTTTACCAATGTTTAATAAAGTGTTGGTAAACCACAAAAAAAGATTTAAAACTTTTTGGCTGGCTCATTTATTCCTGCAGCAGAGAATCTCTTTGTATTGCCTGTTTTTCTACCCAAAATTAGCAACTTCTTTAATCATCCTCATCAAGCCTGCATAACGGTTCTCTAATTAGTGATAACTGTTGATCTCTGCATATCCTTCTGTGCTGCCACTCTTTATATTCTATACCCTCTGATGAGTTCTAAACAAACAGCAGTTTATGCTCTATATTTTTCAATATTAAAGACAATTAGTGAAGTATACTTTTAAGCATGATTTGCATCAAAATAGGTCACATTTAATCATCCATTGCATTTTTTTTTCATAAAAAAGCAACCCTTCCCATCAAAAAAAAAAAAAAAAAAAAAGGAAGAAAAAAAACAAATTCATTAAAAACCAGAACCAAGGAAGCACAAAATCATTGTTGTTGCCTACAGCAATCTAGCAGGTTTAGTCTTTCATTTCACTGAAATATTAAAAAACATTTTAAATTGGTCACTATGGCGAGACCTTTCATTTTCTAGTCCCATTCTAGTTATTTTCTCATATACTGTATGCGCCTTAGTAATGTGGTACACTAAAAAAATCTTACTGCATCTTTTCTGTGGTTTTTAACAAAGACCATCTGCTATAAGAATGAATAGTAGCTTACGTAAATGGTATGAGTTACTATTTATCCTGCATCTAAAATGCAGTGTACAGCTAATTTGAGGACATATATGAAGGTGGTAGATGACTTGCATATATACTGTATTTGTATTACACAGTCCTTAACTCTGATGCCAGTTGATTTCATTGCAAATGAGTTTGTTTTCTGCCCAGGGGTGCCAGCATAGGTGCAGCGTGTATGCAGACAAGGGTTTAAGAAGCAGCAAAAGATATCAGGCACCCTCTTAAGAGAAACAAATTGCTATATGAAGAGCGAAAGACAATATCAGTCTTGTAGATTGTAGCTGCTAGGAAATGCTCCCGGGAGAGTATTACATATAAAAAAAGTAAAAAAATAAAGAAATAAAAAGCAGCAAGGATTCCTAAAACGCTTAGATCCACATGTAGTTAATGGTGAAACCAATACTTATGTGAACCACACATAGCCATTGTGATAAGCTTATTGTTTATTGGAATAATAAAGGATAAAAAGCTTGAACAGAACAAGCTCTAAAGGTGTGTACAAACAGCGGCTAAACTGCATGAGTACCCCACTGAGAATGGTCCCGGTTGTGTCTTAAAGATGGTTGATCGCAGCGATGATGAAAACAGCTGGACTGGATGGTGAGGACAATGGTTTAAGTATGCTTGAAGTGATTCTAAACCTCAGACATTAAATATGAAGAAAGCACATCCCTGTAGTATGTACTTGTCTCAATTAAGAGCACTAAGTGTCTTTTCTGTCTCCTGCTTTATTTCTCTGCTATCAGCATTTATTCTGACACCAAGAGAAAAATGGTGACATGGGGGGGGGGGGGGCGACCTCCAGCTTATTGTGATTTCAATACCTGACAGCTCAGACAAGCTTTATAAATTCTGGACTTTGAACGGCTGTAGAAAACAGAGGACAGCAAATAAACAGTTACAACTTATATATGAGAATTTGAGTCATTTTTATGTATCACCTGAGGCCAGTCACTTTACTGGGTATATGGGAGGGTTTACAACCACTTTAAAGTGGAACTATTCTGCATCTGAGCACCACAAACCAAAAATTATAATTATTTTCATTTTAACCACTTCAGTACCAGGCACTTTCCCCCCTCTCTGCCCAGGACAATTTCCAGCTTTCAGGGCTGTCGCACTTTGAATGACAATTGCGCGCTCATGCAACACTGTACCCAAACGACATTTTTATAATTTTCTTCCCACAAATAGAGCTTTCTTTTGGTGGTATTTGATTTGATCACCTCTGTAGTTTTTATTTTTTGTGCTATCAACAAAAAAAGACTGACAATTTTGAAATAAATAACTGATGGGCACTGATAAGCGGCACTGATAGGCGACACTGATGGGCATTGATAGGCGGCACTGACAGGCAGTAGTGATGGGCACAGATAGGTGGCACTGATGAGGAGCTACTGACAGACATGGCTGAGTGGCATCTGAAGGGCACTGACAGGCATTACTGATGGAACACTGATTGGCACTTTTATGGGCACTCATTGCCACTGTTGTGGGCACTGATTGAAAATTTTATGGGCACTGACAGGCATTCATTATAAGGCACAGGCTGGCAAGCGATGGACACTTATTGGCAGCTGATGGGCACATCTGATGGGGCTGCACTGATAATCAATGTTTTGATTATCAGCGCAGACCCCCCCTCTGACAGGGAGAGACGTTGATCGGCTCTCCCTCATAGCATAAACCGAGGAAAGTCATTAACTGACACTTCCTGGTTCATGCGATGATCAGCTGTGATTGGTCTATTAGAAAAAGTATGAAAGTATAGGGCACACCCACTCCTTTATACTGGCTTTTGGAATTTACAAATGCAATTTAGAAATTGGATGAAAGTTTTAGAGCTGTCAGGGCTTTTTTTCTGCCGAAATGTGCCAGAACGCAGTTCCGCCACCTCAGCCAGCCCTCTCCTCTGCAGCCTCTCACATAAAACAGAAGCCAGTAGAGGAAGGTTTTTATACAATTTGCTTCCTCCACCAGCTACTGTATGCTAGCACTGGCATCCAGGGCATGTGCCCCACAGCTGACTGATCAGTGCCCAAGTGCACACGACACAACTATCGGCATTAATGGGGGATATCAGAGGCATCTATTCCCGCCTGCTGTCTGTCAGATCACTGCTGCACGGGTCCGAGTGAAGATCTCTGAAACTCCTCCTTGGTTCTGTGTACACTGATGATCTGACAAACAGGGGAAAAATTAAGCCTTATATGACAGAACAGAACGGAAGTCTGCTGCACGGCTCTAATACCAATGCAGGGGAGAGACCTGAGGAGGGAAAGGGGGAGGAAAGGGGGCTGGTTGTGCAGAGAGAGTAGAGACTGTGAAGTTGTGGATGTTCTGCAGAGGTCAGAGCTGGGAGAGGGGGGTTAGATTGTGCAAAGTGAGAGTTGTGGGTAGGGGAATTTTAACAGGGGTAAGAGTGCTGGGGGGGCTTGGGGTGCAGAGGTGGAACATGGGGGTTGTAGAGGGTTAGAGCTGGGGGGTGAGCTGTAGATAGGGGTGCAGAAGTGAAATATGGAGGGGGGAAAGATAAGATGTGGATGGGGGTGCAGAGGTGATTGTGGACTGGGGGTGTAACCTGTTGATGGGGGGGGTGTGCAGAGGTGACATGTTGACAGAGGTTAAAAGGGGAATTGTGGATGGGGGAGAGGCTGTGCATGCTAACATGAATTGTGAAATGTGGGGATGGATAGGGTGAGCTGTCTTTGGATAGGGAGGGAGAGGGTGAGCTGGCTGTGGATGGGGGGGGGGGGGGAGAGAGTGAGCTGGCTGTGGATGGGGGGGGGAGAGGGTGAGCTGGCTGTGGATGGGGGAAGGGGGTGAGCAGGCTGTGGATGGGGGGGGGGGGGGAGAGGGTGAGCTGGCTGTGGATGGGGGGTGAGCTGTGAAGGGGGGGAGGGTGAGCTGTGTATTAGAGAAGAAAAGGTAACCTGTGGGTGGGGGTTGAGCTGTGGATTGGGGTAGGGTGAGCTGTGGGGGGGTGTGAACTGTGGAAAAGAGAAGAGAAGGTAACCTGTGGGGGGGGGGGGGGGGGGGTAGCTGTGGAGGGGGGTAGGGTGAGCTGTGGGGGGAGGTGAACTGTGGATGAGAGAAGGTACCCTGTGGAGGGGGGTTAGCTTGAGCTGTGCATGCTAACATGAATTGTGAAATGTGGGGGTGGATAGGGTGAGCTGTCTTTGGATAGGGAGGGAGAGAATGAGCTGGCTTTGGATGGGGGGGGGAGAGAGTGAGCTGGCTGTGGATGGGGGGGGGAGGGTGAGCTGGCTGTGGATGGGGGAAGGGGGTGAGCAGGCTGTGGATGGGGGGGAGAGGGTGAGCTGGCTGTGGATGGGGGTGAGCTGTGAAGGGGGGGAGGGTGAGCTGTGTATTAGAGAAGAAAAGGTAACCTGTGGGTGGGGGTTGAGCTGTGGATGGGGGTAGGGCGAGCTGTGGGGGGGGGGGTGTGAACTGTGGACAAGAGAAGAGAAGGTAACCTGTGGGGGGGGGGGGGGGTAGCTGTGGAGGGGGGTAGGGTGAGCTGTGGGGGGAGGTGAACTGTGGATGAGAGAAGGTAACCTGTGGAGGGGGGTTAGGTTGAGCTATGGGGGGAGGTGAACTGTGGATGAGAGAAGAGAAGGTAACCTGAGGTGGGGGGGGGGGTAACTGACGAGAGAAGAGAATGTAACCTGTGCGTGGAGGGAAAGGTAACCTGTGTGTGGGGGGTGAGCTGTGAATGAGGGAAGAGAGGGTGACCTGTGTGTGGAGGGAAAGGTAACCTGTGTGTGTGTGTGTGTGTGTGTGGGGGGGGGGGGAGTTGATCTGTGGATGAGGGAAGAGAAGGTGACCTGTGGGAGCTTGAGCTGTGGGGGAGGTGAACTGTGGATGAGAAAAAGAGTTCATATTTTAATTCTTGCGTGTATTGTATATGGTATGATTAGTGTTTTGACCAATAAAACCAAGTATTCAGTCATTTGCATCCTCGTTGCTGCTAAAAAAAAAAAACACGGGGAGCTCTTTCTCTTTTTTCGAGAGAAGAGAAGGTAACCTGTGGGGGGTGAGCTTTGGAGGGGGAGTAGGGTGAGCTGTGGGGGGGAGGTGAACTGTGGACGAGAGAAGGTAACCTGTGAAGGAGGAGTAGATTGAGCTGTGGGGGTGAACTGTGGATCAGAGAAGAGAAGGTAACCTGTGGGGGGGGGGGTGAGCCGTGGGGGGGGGCAGGGGGTGAACTCTGTGATTGGCCATCTAGCACGATCTGTGATTGGCTGTGTCCAAGCGACATGGCCAACACAGAATTTCCCAGATGCGCGCCCGCGGTGGCGCGCAGAGGGGAAATAAACAGGAGGACGTCCAGGAACTCCCAGCAATTGAAGTCTGAGCTGTAGCCGTCTTTCGGCTATAGCGCAGATGCCTAGTGGTTAATCAAGATATCCTTTTTTTCCCCCAGGGGAGGGAGCTGGGATTCCTTATATTACTTGCATGCTGCTCCATGTGCTTTTCTTAAGGCCGCGTACACACGGGCGGATTGTCTGCCCAACTAAGTTCGGCAGACAATCCGACAGACAGTCCGTTCAAAATTAGCATGAACGGACTTGACCACACACGATGAGCAGACAGTCCGCTGAAAGCGTGCGTGATGACATGTACAGCACGTACGACGGGACTAGAAAAACGTCGTCCTATACACTGCAATGCAACCTTCGGCCGTGTAAACCCTTTCTGAGCATGCGCCATACTTAGTCCGTCCAACTTGCCTACACACGAGCGGACTGTCCGCTGAAACCAAGTTTGGACGGACAAAACCAAGTTTGAACGGACTGTCTTACGGAAATTCCGTAAGACTTTGTTCGTCAGATTGTCCGCTGAAAAAGTCCGCTGAAGCCCACACACGAGCGGATTGTCCGCTGAAACACTGTTCAGCGGACTAAGTTGGACAGACAATCCGCCCGTGTGTACGCGGCCTAACTGTTGAACAGTTTAAAATGGTAACTTTCATGTTTATGTTCACATTAATCGGTCGTAGGAAACATTGTTCGTTCACCCACTAAAATACAATGTTTTGGGCATATGCAGTTAACTAAAATTGTTCAGGCCTATTTCTATTAAAATAAGTTTGTTGTCTAGATGGGTTTGTAACTAGAATGAAATGCAAACTTGATTCAATGTAAAGGAGAGGACACTGTTTACACATCTGGATGCAGGAGCACTAGTGTGGGACACCAGAACACCCTTTTTATTCGGTGCCCCACACAGGTGCTCCATTGGAAACTATAGTGGTGTCTACATGTGTGAAACTTGCACAAAACAGGTAAGTATTCCAGCTTTAGAAAGGGAAAAAAATTATGTTTTCAGCTTGGAACTCTGTCAAAACAGACAATTGTACGACACTTCCGAGGAATGTTTCATATTCCTATTTCTGCCCTCAAATATCTGTGTGCTAAGTATACCTTTTTTGTATTTACATAGAGGAGAAAAGACTCGGGACGTCTGAGGACACCAGGGATACCACACTTCTGAAAAAAGGGGAAATCCTCAAAACACAAGCAGAGAAGGAGGAGGGAGACGTTGTGGAAGTGGGCGAAATAGTCACCACAACAGGTGAGTGTCTGAGACCACTGCTTCAGGTAATAGATGTTAGCCTGCATATTTGCAATACATGGTGTGTTTTTTAGTTTATTTTTAGGTGATGTGGATGCTGTGGAAGAAGAATGTCAGTTCACAAGTGAAAGTGCCCAGATCCTCATTTAGAAAATCTAAAGGAAAACATCAATGACACAAAAAATTCCTAACTTTTTGCTTGTCTATTTTTGTATTTTAAAACAATTTTTACAGTATTTTAAAAGCCAAATTTTGAAGATGCACACAGTGTGTCAACATGTGCTATCTGCCATCATGGGAGATCAATGTACGCGTCTTGTGGGTGCAACCCCTTCCTCGCTACTAAAGTGGCTGAGATGAAGGGGTTGGACCCCCAAAACACGTCCATTGATCCCCCATGATGGGAGCTAGCACATGTTGACATTAGGCATGGGATCAGGAGGGAAATCCCGAGTTTGAATCCCAATTTGTGTACATCTTCAAAATTTCAACTTTTTCAGGGGTGAGATGACCCCATCTGATGAAGGCAATATCAAAACAGTTTTGACATACTAATGTCTGATATTGCCTTCACTTTATCAAAGTTGAAAATTGTAAGTTCCTGAGTTGTGTTATGCTTTGAAACATGCCTGTTTTACCAAAAAAGGCTATTTATAATTAATGTGACAAAAAATAATGTTATACACCAAAGATGTTAGTTTGTTCAAAAACCCTTTTATAAACGCACATGTGAATGTGCTTTGAGTAAAACGTTTTATAATCAACAATGTGTGGCTTCTTCTTTCAATGCTTAAAAGCAGTTTTTGGAGTAAAGTTGGTGTTTACAGTGACAATGGGGGTTATTTACTAAAGGCAAATCCACTTTGCACTACAAGTGCAGTTTCAGTGCAGTTTCAAGTGCACATTTGCAGTGCACTTGTAGTGCAAAGTGGATTTTCCTTTAGTAACTAACACCCACAGTGCTTTATAATTTGCCACAATCATGCCATTTTCATGACTCCCCAAATTTCTGTCATGGTGCTGAAAATTATGAATATTTTTATCAGTAATGCATTAACATACATTAATAAGAAAAACAAGGCATGTGTGTAGCAGACCTGCAACATAATAATAGCTGAAGAAGAGATTGTCACCTCATGTCTCAAAGAATTTTCGTTTGCACTGTTGAAGAAAAAGGCCAAAAAGAAAAGGCAATTAGATAACCTAGAAGACAGCTAAAAGAAACCCAAGCAGTAAATCCAAGGAAAGATTAGTTCATTTAAAAAAATATATTTATTTTAAAAATGTCTCAGACATTGTCTGGCATATCAGTGGCCCCCCTACCCCCAATGTATTCCATGTATTTTATACGGACCTCGTGGGTGCTTTGGGCGGGAAAACCAGGATGGCCAGTTTCAAGTGCCGTCAGTGTTTGTTCATTAATAAGGCCGGCCTCAGGCCCAACTGAGGCAACATAGTTCAAAGAATTTCTCCTTAAGAAGTTGTGGAGAACACAGCAACAAAGGATAATATGATTCAGATTATATTCTACCATGTGTATGGGTGTAAGAAATAGGCGGAACCGGCTGGCCATTATTCCAACTGTATTCTCCACCACTCTTCTGGCTCTGGCCAACCGGTAATTAAAAACCCTCTGGTCCGGGGTGAGGGTTCTCATAGGGAATGGCCACATAAGATGGTCCCCCAGGGCAAATTCTCCATCTGCAACAAAGACAAACGGGTGTCCTTCCACATTGTATTCAGGAGGTGGCAAGCCCAAGCTGCCATTCTGAAGACACCTGTAGAACTCTGTCTGGGCGAAGACTCCACCATCCGACATCCGGCCATTTTTCCCCACATCCACATACAGGAACTCGTAAGTAGCCGACACCACCGCCAACGTCACAATACTATTAAACCCCTTGTAATTATAATAGTATGACCCCAAGTTGGGGGGTGGGACTATGTGGACATGTTTCCCATCAATTGCCCCTCCGGCGTTGGGAGAGTCCCAACAGGTGGCAAAGTGGGAGGCCACAGTCTGCCATTCCTGTGGCGTTGAAGGAAACTGTGGAGTCAATCAAGAAAAAAATAATTAGTAATTTTGCACATAAACATTGCATGCAGATTAGACACAAACATTCTTGGCCAACATCAGTCTAATCATTTAGTATAAGGTCAACTTATTAGATTCCTCACCCCCTCTGATGACCCATTGTAAAAATTAAAGGGGGGGGGTGTTTTGTACAGGTAACCCTCTCCACTTCATTGAGAGCTGTATGCATAAATAATGTGTATTACTTTGGCTAGCCCCTCCTTACTAACACTGTTGGCAGCCCACTGGACAGGTGTCATAATACAAAAATTTAAATACACACTGTACAAATGGAAGCACATTTTTACAATCTGGAATTACCTATCAAGATAATAATAGGAGAACCAAACTTTAAACAGTACCATTTGAAAGTATTCAGGCAAGCCCTTTCACTACATGCTTTGGTGAATTCATCCCTAAATCTGACCACAAAAGAGGTAGGTATAGTGTGTATATGTTTGGCAAAGTCAGCAGATACAGGATTGTTATCAGCTGACTTAGCGGTTGGGGGGGGGTCCAAATGAGTTTGGGCTCCCCAAAAAAAAGTCTCTGGCACTTTGCATGAATTTAAGGACACACATAACATTTGTATATATTTTAGGGGGTGTTTAGGGTAAAGTACTACAATGGAGCTGACAAAATACATTGTTAAGTGACTAGGCTATAGGCGTATATGGGCCCAGGATAGCATGCTGGGGAGGTTAGTGAAGGCAAATATGCATGTAGGCCAAAAGAGGAGCATTAAATGCTTACAGCATGCATGAGGACAAAGGGGACATTAATGGCATATTACAATCATGGTAATTAGGGAATGATGAAAGAAATAAAATACATTAGCAAACATAAAATTCTTAGAATGTGATGTTAAAGGAGAAATCTTACCTTAATATAGTCCTTCTGCAGGACCTGAATAATGTCAGGACAGGTCTCTGGAATAATGATTCCCAGAGCCTGGGGGGAGATACCTGTTGAGAACTTGAAGTCCTACAGGCTTCTCCCAGTCGCCAAGTACCACAATGTGGTGACTAGCCTCTGCTCCGGAGTGATGGCTTGCCGCATGCAGGTATCCTGCCTGCTGATATAAGGGGCCAGTAAAGCCAACAGACGGTGAAAAACGGGGTCCGTCATCCTGAGAAAGTGTCTGAATTCATCAGGATTATTCTCCTGGATCTCATGAAGCAAAGGCGCTGGAGCAACCAATACTTGGTCCATGAACTCCTCCTCGCCCTGTTAATGGACTGGGCTTGGGTCAAAGCTAGAAACCCAACACCAAGCCCCTGTACAACACAAACTCTACGATGAGTACATACCCACAACATGGCTTCAAAACTGTCGGCTGGTCAGAACGAACTAACAGAACGCATTGAAGAACAGCAAGACCTGTGAAGAGTGAGCTGAAAATCAGCAACAAGCTGATAAGAACGCACTGAAAAAACAGATACGAATTGACTGCATGCACTGAAAACTAGATACAAACCCACAAGCACAAACTGAACAGCAGTAAAACGATCTGAAAAGCAAGAGTCTAAAAAGCATGAATCATCTCTAACCAAACTTCTACTAACATGAGATAAACATGAGATTAGCAGAAGGAGCCTAAAGGGCGATGCACTGGCTATTGAACTTCCTCTTTATAGTCCCGTCGTACGTCTTGTATGTCACCGTGTTCTTGACGTTCGGAATTTCCGACAACATTGTGCGACCGTGTGTATGCAAGACAAGTTTCAGCCAACATCCGTTGGAAACAATCCGATGGATTTTGTTGTTGGAATGTCGGCTCGTGTGTATGAGGCATTAGTGTTACAGGGAGGGTTATAATTAAGGTTAAAGTTACAGAAGGGAGTTAGGATTAGAATTAGTGTTACAAGGAGGGTTAGGATTAGTGTTACAGAAGGGATTTAGTATTAGAATTAGTGTTACAGGGAGGGTTAGGAATAGAATTAGTATTGCATTGAGGATTAGGTTAATGTTACAGAAGGGGGTTGGGATTAGGGTTAGTGTTACAGGGGGGATTAGGATTAGTGTTACAGGGAGGATTAGGATTTAAATTAATGTTACAGGGACGGTTGGGATTAGGGTTAATGTTACAGGGGGGTTAGGATTAGAATTATTGTTACAGGGAGGGTTGGAATTAGAGTTAGTCTTACAGAAGCATAAGAATTAGTGTTACAGGAAGGGTTAGGATTAGGGTTAATGTTACAGAGGGGGTTAGGATTAGAATTGATGTTACAGGGAGGGGTAGGATTGGGATCAGTGTTACGGGGAGGGTTAGGATTAGGGTTAATGTTACAGGGATGGTCAGAATTAGGGTTAATGCTACGGGGGGGGGGGGGCAGGATTAGAATTAGTGTTACAAGAAGGGGTTAGGATTAGGGTTAATGTTACAGGGACAGTTAGGATTAGAGTTAGTGTTACAGTGGAGTTAGGATTAGAATTAGTGTTACAGGGAGGGTTAGGGTTAGTGTTACTGGGAGGGTTAGGATTAGGTTTAGTGTTACAGGGAGGATTAGGATTAGTGTTACAGGTAGGGTTAGGATTAAGGTTAATGTTACAGGGAAGGTTAGGATTAGGCCCTTGTACACACGGTCGGAGAATCTGTCGGAATGTGTCCTATCGGACCGTTTTGTCGGATAATCCGACTGTGTGTGGTATGCATCGGACTGTTTCCGTCGGAATATCCGTCGGACCAAATTTTCCAACTTGTTGGAAATATTTTCCAACAAACTGGTCCGATCGGACATACTCCGATCATGTGTAGCCTACTCCGACGGACAAGGTGCCACGCATACTCAGATCAAATTCCTAGACCAAAGCTATTGGCTACTAGCCTGAAAGTAGTCCCGTCGTAACGAAATAACGTCATCACGTTATGTAAAATCTGATTTTCCGACAACTTTGTCCAACCGTGTGTATGCAACAGTTTCGGACACAATCCGTCAGACAAAATCCGTCTGACAAAATCCGACGGATTAGGTTGTTGAAATGTCCGACCGTGTGTACAAGGGCTTAGTGTTACAAGGAGGGTTAGTGTTATAGGAAGGGTTAGGTATAGGATTAGTGTTGCATGGAGGGTTAGGATTAGGGTTAGTGTTACAGGGAGGGTTAATGTTAGGTGTGTGTGTGTTATTAAAAACAAAAAAAACAATATTTTTTGATTTTCTGCTATAAAACATATCCAATAAAAAAATGTAACAAATCAAATTTCTTAAGAATTTACGTCAAATTGTAATTTTCTACTTGTCTTTGGTAAAAAAAATCTCAATAATTGTTTATTTATTGGTTTTTCGTGAAAGTTATAGTGTCTGGCATAGATACTAGAATTTTTATGGATTTTTTTTCTTAATACTAGTATTGTGGGGATCAGCGACCTTTATTGGGACTGTGATAGTATGGCAGCCAATCTGACACTAGCTGATGCTGACTGGGAGGTTCACTAACTGATTAACTGACACTGATATCAATAGTGATACTAATTCAGTGATCTGTGCTAATATTTTGTTTATATCGCAAAAAATGAATACCAGTGGTGATCAAACACCACCAAAAGAAATCTCTATTTGTGTGGAAAAAAAAAAAAAAAATCTAATTTGCCTACAGTGTTTCATGACCACACAATTGCCAGTTGAAAAAGCCCATTACAGAATAGCATAAAAATTCTCTAGTCATGAAGGGGGTATAATCTTCTGGAGGTCAAGTGGTTAACCGCTTACTGACCAGCACACACCAATTTACACTGGCAGAATGGCACCGGTAGGCAAAAATGGCGTACTGGTACCTCCCCTTTAAGAAGCGGTGTCTGCTGGGTGCCTGCGACCGTGTCATGGAGCAGAAGAATGGGGAGATGCTTTTGTAAACAAAGCATTTCCCCTTTCTGCCTAGTGACAGGACAGTGATCACAGCTCTCTGTCATCGAGAGCAGTGATCACTGTCCTGTGCGTTGAAGCCCAGCCCCCTCACAGTTAGAATCACTCCCTAGGACACACTTAACCCCTTCACCGTCCCTAGTGGTTAACCCCTTCACTGCCAGTGTAATTTATACAGTAATCAATGCATATTTATAGCACTGATTGTTGTATAAATGACAATGGTCCCAAAATAGTGTAAAAAATGTCCGAAGTGTCGGCCATAATATTGCAGTTCCAATAAAAATCGTAGATCACCGCCATTACTAATATAAATAAATAAATAATAAAAGTGCCATAAAACTATCCCCTATAGATGCTATAAATTTTACCCAAACCAATCAATATATGCTTATTGCGATTTTTTTTTACCAAAAATATGTAGAAGAATACACATCGGCCTAAACTGAGGGAATTTTTTATATATATATTTTTGGGGGATATTTATTATAGCAAAAAGTTAAAAATATTCCTTTTTTTCAAAATTGTCACTCTTTTTTTGTTTATAGCGCAAACAATTAATACCAAAGAGGCAATCAAATACCACCAAAAGAAATCTCTATTTGTGGGGAAAAAAGGACGTCAATTTTGTTTAGGTACAATGTTGCACGACCACGCAATTGGCAGTTAAAACAATGCAGTGCCAAAATCGCGAAAAAGTGCCAAATCCTCCGGGGCTGAAGTGGTTAACATGTCAAACATTTGTTTTCAATCTTCAGTGATTTCTAAAATAATAACAGTTTTTTCTTCCATGAAGGTTGTTTTTCAAGCACTTCCTAAAATGTTGTTTTCCATTTGTGCTCCTGCATTGTCACCCTGCAATGTACACCTCTGGTGAGAACCACAAGAGCCAAGGCGACACACTGTGCAGACATTGTTTACCATTGTCAATATAAGGAAGCTGGTTTAGAGAAATGTTCTACAGCCAATGCTAGATGGGGTGCATATACATAGGAAAAGGCAGAAAGAAGCACTGAGGTGTAAAAATAGGATGAAAACAGTACTTTATAAAAAAAAAAATTATTTAGGATACACAGTGCTTTAGCAAACGAAATACTTTTTGGGGTGTTTTTATAAAAAAATTTTCAGAGCTATTCATCAGACAAAATTGCAAGTAAATTCATTCTGTGCAAATAGTGGAAAAATTGAATGGTATTATTATATATGTTTTCCAGGTTGAATGTTTCTCATTAATATATCATAGAATGAATAAGGAATATATATCTTATTATGGGCACTAGGTAGAGCTAATGATTAAATTAAATAAACATTTACTATAAGCATTGGCTCCGTGTAGTGGCCATAATGTCATATTTTCCTAGTTAACTCCAGGAAGAACATTCACCCTGCAGAGACAATATCTTTACAACATTTTATTTTGCCCCTACTCACACAAAACAATTGTACGTAAAGTTTCAATAGACAAACAGCAAATATTTTTTATAAATACACCGCTGTATAGTCACATAGAGAAAAATGTTTTTTGTATATGAAATAATAAAAAAAAAGGGTTTTCACGTTGAAATGCTTAGTAGCCACTCCAGTATATTATTTATTAATGCTAAACATTAGTGAAAGGAAACTAACATCAAAAAACCTCCTGAAACAACCAGAAGCCACACAGATCCCAGTAATGGTTGCTCCTGCGTACTCATTAGAAGGGCTGACAGATCCTCCAGGCTAATTGGAGTGTGTGGTGTAGAGAAGAGGTGTAAGCAGGATGTGTCCCTGTCACAAGTCGTCACAAATACTTCAGATCATGAGTTCATTTACAGGAGATTTCTCATTAATGTGCGGAGTTTCAGATATGGTACATGATCTGCTCTGCTCAGCAAATCATCTACTACAAGTGAGCCAGAGACTTACTTTTAATTGTGTTTTGGTTGCAGGTTCTTATGGTGACTTCTGAATAATAAATCTGAAAACATGTCATATTCTATTTTGTGAATGGCTTTTCTATTTAATGATTGGAGGCAGTAAAGAATATAATTGTTTTACCAACTTCACTCTGACAACAGCTTTCTTGACCTTTACAGTTTCCAGAATTCTCCATTGTTACTGAACCTTACTAAACTGACTAATGAGCATCTCAGTGCCAGGTACAAGGGTAATGTCAATAGTCTCCTTTAGGAGCGTCTGTCTCTAAGGCCCAACCGTCTTCCCACCACAGTCTAAGCTGTGGCCCATTTACACCTGCACAGACCGTTTCCTTGTTTAATGCCGACTGAAGTGAAAGGAGTTTTCAAAAAGTGTTACCTGGCACAATATGTCTGATGTACAGGGCTTGGAGAACCGGATTTGTAGAAAAGACACATTTGCGTAGGCCTAAGGTTAAAAACTCAGAACGGAGAAACAATACGCTATATCTGGTTTTATCATCTTCTCCCAACATCAAGTTTATTTTTGCTACCTGTGTCCTACCGGGATGTTTCCCATGTCTCCAAAACAGATGTGAGAGGAAATCTCTCCAAAATTAGGCGCAGTCCTATGTAGCTACCAGACAGGGGCGTAACTATAGGGGGTGCAGCAGTCGCGACCGCAACTGGGCCCTGTGCTGCAGGGGGCCCATGCAGCCCCCTCTACATATGGCCGGCAGCAGCATAGGCAGCTAGGGGTACCATTGCACCATGCACACGGGTGGCTGGAGGTGGAGGGTGACTAGCAGAGCTCCATGCTCGACTATCACACTGGCTGCTCTTTAGTTGTGCATTCCCCGCATGACCTGTGTCCTCGGCCGGCTCCTCAGAGTACCCCTCTCCTGCTCCATGCATTGCCGCTCAGTCTGATGTCTGTTCTCCCCAGCCAGAGTTGAGAGCTGCCCTGGAGAAAAGAACCTCATCTCTTCTAGGGACAGTCCCCCAATGGGGCACCTAAAAATAAAAAAAATAATAATAAAAAAAAACTACTGATGCCAGTGGTGGAACTACAGGGCTCACAAAGGTCCATACCTGTGACCACGCCCTGGAGTTCCACCACCGGACTCGGAGGGAAGGGCCCTGGCTGGGGTTCAGGGGGCCCCTTCATGGTTTCTTGCATCGGGGCCCTGAATGTTCTAGTTACGCCACTGCTACCAGAACATTTGCCTCATTGGAAGAATTTCCTTTACCTTTTGCCCTCATGATGACTCATGAGGACGATGGTCATCTGGACAAATAGAGGGGTGAATCTCCACACAGGGACACAGATAACAACAAAAACCTGATGTCATGAATCTGCAGTAATACTTTAATGCCCTGTCTTTCTCTTACCTGATCTGTGTATCAGCCTTAGGGCCTACACTCTCACACCTGCATGGTTAAGTAATCTTTCCTCAGTGTGGCTCCACCCTAGGAGCCACTATTTAGCACTGTGCTCTACAAGCCTGCCTTGCCGAGTAATATTGTGTGTTTTGTTTCCTGTCTCCTGCTTGCCTTGTGCTCTACGCCTGTTTCTGTTACCGATCTTGGCTTGTTCTTTGACTATCCCTGTTTGCTTGTTACCCTGACCTTTGGCGTGTTCTCTATCTATCCTTCTCTGCTAGTTGCTCCGACCTTTGGCTCTTCTAACTATCCCTTGTTGTCCTGGGTGGCTGCTTCCTCTCTATCCTCCTGTAGCCTACCGTGAGCTGGGAGACCCTGGGGTCCATGACCTGAAGCCAGTTACAGCACAGTCCATCCTCACCACTAGAGGCTCTGGTGAACACCTGCTGTCTCTTAGACTCCGCGCCCTGGAAAATATTATGCTCTAGCTCCCAGCAGTATCCGTGTTGGTGCTACAGTGGACGTGCCTTCCTGAACCACCCAGAGTTAAATCCACAGCAGTCAGCCATAGGGTCCACTACGTTAGTGGTGCACTCCTGACTCCAGCGGGATGTGTTTATAAAATAGAAGAGAAAGGCTCTTGTTGGATGTCAGTGCCCATCGAAACCTTTGAATAAAAATCTTTGCGTACTGCACCATGAAGCCTTTTTTTCTATTTTATGAACACATCCATGAATGGAGTCCACCTTCTGAAAAACCCAGTAAGGAACATCGCAGCAGTGACGAGCCGGTATAGGAGGAAATAATCCTGCCATCTTTGAGCCTGGAGACAGATGATCTTCTGCTGAGTGATCCCTCCTGTGTGTGCTCGTTTGATCTCTATAACCTGAGATCCACCATATCTGGTAAGCGGCACTGTTTGCCTTAATGATTGATGAACAGAAATTTTTTTTTGAGGTCCTAAGAAGCTTGTTTTTGTGTGCCACAATTCCAGCACTTTACAGACTATATTGTATAGGAATGTTCCTAATGTATCACTTGATCACACAGTTTATTATGCATAATATTGTTTTTATTTAAAAACAGCCCTTTTTGCATTTTGAATTTTTTTCACATATAGAAGAATTAATTCCTTTTTGCATGTTTTTTGGTTGCTCATTTGTTCAGTTTCTCTTTTGCACATTATCATGATATTCTGTTTTTTCAGATGCTGCACTAATTTATTTAGTAATCATTCTTTATATATATGTATAATTTTAGATATATATTTTTGGGGTTTATCGCAGAACGTCTTGGCCATTACCAACTGGCATCTTCCTTCAAGCCTCAAGGCCACACAGCGCTTTCTTGGGTTCACTAATTTTTACAGGCAGTTCATTAAGAATTACTCTTTCATTGCTGCCCCTATTATCGCCTTGACCAAGAAGGATGCAAATGCGAAGGAGTGGCCTGCTGAAGCTGTTTCTGCATTTCGTGACTTTATACAGGCCTTTGTTTCTGGACCTTTGTTGAGGCGACCTAACCCTGGGGATCCATTTTTTGTTGAGGTGGATGCATCCTTGACTGGGATGGGAGCTGTGCTTCTTCAATACTTTGAGCAAAAATGTCAACCCTGTGCGTTTTTCTCCCCAAAAAATCTCAAGCAGAGAAGAATTACTATATTACTATATTATTATATTATTGGTGATTGGAAACTTCTCGTGATTAAATTGGCATTGGAGGATTCCCTGTACTCCATAACAATTTTTACTGACTATAAAAATCTTCTACTTAAAGCGGGAGTAAACCCAGTTTAAAAAAACACTTACATTCACTTTCACATTGGTTGTGCTCTCAACCAAACTTTCAAACCATCCAATGGCTGGTTTCATAACTGATCACATGTGCAGCATTATGGCAGTTGAAGAATCATTAGAGGCCAAGATGGCAGCTTCCTTGACTGAAAACGATAGAAGGGTTTACTTCCACTTTAAGAATGGCAAACAACTGAATCCCAGACAGGCCAGGTGGAGTCTTTTCTTTTCCTGTTTCAATTTTTCTATTACGTAAAAACCTGGTTCCCGCAACAATTTGGCTGATGCACTCTCTAGGTCTTTTGACATTCAGGATGAGGAGCCCATCTCCAAACCTGAGTCGATCATTCCTACCTCAAGAGTTCTTGCCCATTCTACCCTGGACTCAAAAATTCCTCCTGGCAGGACCTTTGTTCCAACCAAGTTAAGAATGAAGATTACAAGGTGGCGGGTCATGCCGGGGCCCTCCGATCATCAACTGCCACTACTGGTGGCCTACTCTTCGTTCTGATGTTGAAGACTACATTAAGGCTTGTCATGTCTGTGCCCAGTCTAAATCCCCCACACAAGCTCCTGCTGGTATTCTCATGCTTTTGTCCATTCCTAAGGAGCCATGGTCTCACATTGCCATGGACTTCATCAACAATCTTCCACCTTCTGAGAAGAATACGGTCATTTGGGTGGTAATTGATCTATTCTCCAAGATGGCCCATTTTGTTCCTCTTCCTGGTGTCAGGGCTGGGCTCAGCCCTTCCTTCTCTGAGCCGGCCGCTCAGCTGTTGGCTAATTGTCAGCTTCCATCTCTCTCCACAGTTACTCAGCTGTTGATGATCCTGCTCCTCAGTCCTGCCTACTTAAGCCGTCCAGGCCAGAGGAGCTCTGCCTTCGTCTTGGTCACATCACAAGAAACTATCTTCTGCATTCCTGTTTAAAGACATTCCTTCTGGCTCCAGATCCTGCTTGCTGTTCCACTACTTTGATCCCTAACTTCTGGCTTGGCTGACTATCTGTTCTGGTTACTGAACTTTGGCTATGTTTTGACTACGTTTGTTCTTTTTACTTTTATTATTAAACAAGTGTGATTTAACTGTACTTCTGTCTCGGTCTGATTTAATGGTTTCTGGCACCTGGTCTCCCTTCTGCTCCTGCCGTCTTGGTACCCATTTTTGTTTGAAAGATTTTCCACCTCCATGGAGTCCTTTCCCATGTTGTTTCAGACAGGCGTGTTCAGTTCACTAATCGCTTTTGGAGAGCCTTTTGTGAATCCCTCAACATCACTTTGGATTTTACCTCTCCTTACCATCCTCAATCCAATGATCAGACTGAAAGGGTTACTCAGGACTTAGAGGTCTGTCTCCGTACCTTGGTCTCGGCTCATCACGATGACTGGGCATCCCTACTCCCATGAGCAGAGTTTTCTCACAATAATCATGTTAACCTCAATTCTCAGAAGACATACTTTTCACAGTTTATGGAAGACATCCTCAGCTCCTTCTTCCTTCGGCCTGTTCTCCCGATATCCCAGCTTTAGCTACCGTTCAGGAATCATTCAATTCCATGTGGATTGATGTTCATGATTCCCTCCTGACTGCTGGCAACAAATATAAGTGTTTTGCTGGCCAAATAAGCCATCTCCTCTTCAGCCAGGAGACAAAGTCTGGCTTTCCACCAGAAACATCAGACTCTGGATTCCTTCTCTGAAATTTTCCCCAAGATTCATTGGTCCTTACAATATAATTTCTGTCAGAAACCATGAATCAGACTGAGACAGAAGAACAGTTAAATCACACTTGTTTAACCACTTGCCGACCAGCCGCTGCCATTATACGGCAGCAGGTCGACATGATCCATCGTAGCTGTACGTCAGTCCCTTTAAGCAGGATAGCAGGCGCACATGTCCGCTGCACAGCGGAGGGCCGATGCTTGTGACTGGTGGTCGTGATGACCTCCGGCCACGAGCAATGGAGAGAGATTGTGAGTTCCTATGAGCTGGGAACCACGATCTCTCATCTCCTATAGTCTATAATCTGGGGTGATGATGACCTGTAGGTCGAAACGCGTCGGGAGGACTCCGCCACTGCCTATTTTTTCCTCTGACATGCTTATTGACTATAATGGAAATGTGAGTTTGATATTTTACTTTTATTAAAGCAAAATCTTTGAAAAACGTTATTATGCTATGTCGGCTCTACCTTTTTACTTTCATGCCTGAACTGTTGCCGGAGCTGTCTATATATACAAAAACGGTGATTACACACAGCTTGCCACACTGAATGAAACCATTTGTGTTTGGACTCCCCCTACGGTGGAATGCTGAATCTAAAGTTGCAGTAGCTGGGATTACAAGCTATTACTGACCCCTTAGGCATACATCTATTCGGGTCATGTCCATCTGGTAAGACTTTGTCCCTTAAGGTGGTGGGAGCCACACTGGGTGAAATTTCCTTTGGTCACAGTAAAGTGGGATGCTTGTGGACACCGAAGTTTATTGGGACTTGCACTTTGCATGTTTTTGCTTCATTAATCTATGAACTTTAATGTCGTTTTTTTTTCTTTTTATATACTCATGTTGATATTTACTGCACATTTTTTTGTTACCCCCTTTTTCGGGGTTATGTCACAGTAATAGTGGGATTTTTTTTTTGTTATTAGAATATATATTCACACGTTTTAGTCCTATTGATATATAGATTTTAATGTTTATATATTCACCATTTTGTTTTTCATATATGTTGTGATATCCCCATATTTGGGGTCACGTTGTATTTATCCGTTATAGGTACACGTACACAGTAGTGTTTTTTCTTGTTTTGTTTATGGCGCAAAAAATAAAAACCGCAGAGACGTTCAAATACCACCAAATGAAAGCTCTATGTCATAGGATGCGCACAGGTAAAGCGCTCTGGCGCACAGCTGTGTGCAACAGGAATAAACGAAAGCACACAAGCACACACAGGGTGTGACCCCTCGCTGACCTATAAAGGAAGTGAGGTCATCCAAACACACTGCTGGTTTGTCTTCAGCTTCCTGTGTTTCCCACGTGTGTTCCTGTGATCTCTATTACTTGTTTTTGACCCGGATTGCCTCATCGACCTCGCTGATCTTCTCCTGACCCGACCCCTGGCTTGTCTTGGATTATCCTTCTGTCTCAGCGTTCCTGGTACTTGTTGTCTGGACTGTGTTTGACCCCTGGCCTGTCTCCTGGATTCTCTCTTTGCTTTACGGACTTGTTACCTTGCTTCTGGACCTTCCCACGGGACATCACCTTTGGCTCTGCTCAAGCTACCTGCTGACCTTCTAGCAAGTGACTGTCCTACTGGTAGCTTGTGCCTCTTGGTGCAACCACCCTCTGTGCCACCTTCAGGGGTGGTCTGCGCCGAGTCGCAACAGCGACCGCTCTCGGCATCTTGGCCTCGGTGAGTACATTTATATGATAGTACAAACCAGCCATGACAGAGGCCAATAGAGCGGGTTCTCCATTAGAAGTCCTGTGCCAGCAAGTCTCTGCACTCACAGAAGCAGTACAGAAACTACAGGATGGCTATGCACAGATCGACAGCAGGCTTCAGCGACTAGCCACAGCTCCGGCACCCACAAATCCTACGCAGGCCTCAGTCAGCGATGCCTCCACACCTCATATCCAGCCTCCACCTGGTATGATGATGACAGTACCCGAACCGCGAGTACCCACGCCTGAGCGATTTTCAGGCGACCGAAAGAAATTCAGAGCTTTTAAAAATGCATGTTCCTTGTACTTGGATTTGCAACCCAGGACCTTTTCTTCGGAGATCATCAAGGTCGGGTTTATTATCTCTCTTCTGGCTGAGGAACCCCAGGCCTGGGCCCATAGCCTTATGGAACAGAGAAGCCCCTTGTTGAACTCCATGGACACCTTCTTTGAGGCCATGGGACAATTATATGATGACCCTCAGCATACTGCCACGGCTGAGGCTACCCTGCATGCTCTCTCACAGGGGAGAAGACCGGTGGAGGACTACACCGTTGAGTTTCGCAAGTGGTCAGCTGACACTGGCTGGAACGAGGCGGCCCTGCGTTATCAATACAGGTTAGGGCTCTCCAAGAACCTAAAGGACGAGTTGGCCCGAGTAGAGACTCCTGCCTCCCTGGAGGAATTAATCCAGTTGGCCACAAAACTGGACAGACGGATGCGCGAGCGGCGCTCCGAACGCCTCCAGGCCTCTCGGCCTAGTTGGATGCTTCCTAAGGCCACTGTCCCGTATCCGCCCATCCCGGTTCCTTCAGGTCCCTCAGCTTCGGAAGGGGAGCCCATGCAGCTAGGTTTGGTCCGTCCTCGTCTCACCCCAGAAGAGCGACAACGAAGACGCCAAGCCAATCTGTGCTTATACTGTGGGGGGCTTGGACATTTCATTCACAGCTGTCCTGTGAGACCCCGTTAGTTGCCCCCACGGTGTATAATGAACTACCAGAGTGTTGGTCCTGCTCAAACTTATGTAACTCTCTCTGTTTCCCTACAGCTGGCAGAAGAGAAGATCCCACTCCCAGCCGTGATTGACTCAGGGGCATGTAGTTGCTTTTTGGACATCTCCCTTGCACAGCAACTACACATTCCAAGCCAGAATAAAGCGACACACCTTCTAGTCCATTTAGCTGATGGATCTCTGCCACTCTCAGGTCCAGTAACACAGGAGACACTACCCTTGCTTACTATTACAGACTCAGGCCATAGAGAACTCCTACGCTTTGATCTCATATCATCTCCCATGTTCCCTATCATCCTGGGACTTCCTTGGTTGCAGGCTCACGATCCCCAGATCAGTTGGAACAAGAAGGAAGTGTCCTTTACATCCGCCTACTGTATGCAGCATTATTTTGTTTCCATTCCAGCTCCTTGTATGACCGTGGCCCCCACCACTAATCACCTTCAGCACATTCCTCAGGTCTACTCCGAGTTTAAGGATGTCTTTGATAAAAAGAAGGCTGACCGTCTACCACCACACAGACCATATGATTGCCCCATTGAACTGTTACCTGGCTCTGAGATCCCTTTTGGACGAATATTCCCCTTATCCGAGACTGAACTAAAGGCTCTCAAAGCCTACATTGATGAAAATCTTGAAAAGGGGTTCATTCGCCCATCTTCACCAGCAGGGGCAGGTATTTTCTTTGTGGGAAAAAAGGACGGATCCCTTAGGCCATGTGTTGACTACAGGGAACTTAATAAAGTCACAATCAAAAATCGCTATCCACTTCCACTCATCCCTGAGTTATTCCAGCGCTTAGGATCTGCCAAAGTATTTTCCAAACTGGACTTACGGGGGGCCTACAATCTCATTAGAATCCGTGATGGGGATGAATGGAAGACAGCCTTCAGATCGAGATTCGGCCATTATGAATATCTTGTTATGCCCTTTGGCCTGTGTAATGCCCCGGCCACATTTCAGCATCTAGTAAATGATATCTTCAGAGACTATCTTGATGATTTTATAGTGGTATATTTAGATGATATCCTTATTTTCTCTGCTTCTCTTGAACTCCACAGGGTCCACGTGCGGAAAGTCCTCACCATCCTCCGACAACATCGGCTGTACCTTAAGGCGGAGAAATGTGAATTTGAGATAACTACAGTTCAATTCTTAGGATTCGTCATTTCTACCGAGGGCATCTCCATGGATCCCCAAAAGATCAAGGCAATCTTGGAATGGCCTGCTCCAAGGGATAAGAAAGCCGTGCAAAGGTTTATAGGCTTCGCTAACTTTTATCGCAGATTCATCGCCGGGTTCTCTTCAATAGTCACCCCCATTACTCTGCTGACCCGCCAACACACCTGATTTCAGTGGCCTCAAGAAGCCCAAGAAGCCTTTACCAAACTAAAGACCTTGTTCACCTCAGCTCCTATTTTGCGGCATCCCGATCCAGTACTACCATTCGTACTGGAAGTAGATGCCTCCGAGACAGCCACAGGAGCCACCCTCTCACAACGACAAGGGCCCAAAGCTTTGTTACACCCAGTGGCTTTCGCATCTCGGAGGCTGACCCCACCGGAGAGGAATTATGATGTAGGCGACCGAGAACTATTGGCCATCAAGTTCGCTCTGGAGGAGTGGAGATACCTCTTGGAAGGAGCCACTCATCCCATCACAATATTCACAGATCACAAGAATCTTGAATATCTGCGGACTGCCAAATGCCGTTGGGCGCTTTTCTTTTCAAGATTCCAGTTCCATATCTCGTACCGGCCCGGATCCAAGAACAACAAAGCGGATGCGCTCTCGCGCATGTTCCCTGAGTCTTCCCAGGTAACGGAGCCTAGTATGATCTTGTCGCCTCACAACTTCCTTCTACTCCCACAGCCTGACTTACTTACGGCCATCAAAACCGCTTCAGTCCATTGCAATGACCCAGTCCTATCTACCTTGGAAAAACGTGACAATCTGTTTTGGGCCCGAAACAAGGTCTTTGTTCCCCTTGAGATTAGGACTCAAGTTCTAAGGACTTGTCATGATCACAAATTGGCCGGCCACTTTGGGACACAGAAAACCGCGGAACTGATCTCTTGTTCTTTCTGGTGGCCAGGTTGGAGACAGGACTGCCAGACTTACATTGCCTCTTGTGTACCGTGCCAGCGTAGTAAGGGTCCCAAGATCAAGCCCTGGGGCCTGTTAAGGCCTTTGCCCATTCCTGACCGACCTTGGGCAGACGTGTCAATGGATTTTATTGTGGAGCTACCGCCCTCGGAAGGTTTCACCACAATTCTGGTAGTAGTTGACCGTCTTTCAAAGATGGCCCATTTCCTACCTATGGTCGGTACCCCCTCTGCTCTGGAAACTGCCAATCTCTTTATTAAGGAGGTTGTCAGGCTCCATGGGGTTCCCAGCAGTATCACGTCAGATAGAGGTCCACAGTTCACCTCTAGATTTTGGAGAGAACTCTGCAAGATACTGGAAATCAAGATCTGTTTGTCATCGGCATATCACCCCCAAAGTAACGGGCAAACTGAACGGACAAATCAAACCCTTGAGCAGTATCTTCGCTGCTTTTGTTCAGGATCTCAAAATGATTGGTCGGCCCTATTGCCATATGCAGAATTCGCCTATAATAATTCAATTCACACAACTACCAATCAGACTCCCTTTTGGATCAACTGTGGGTTTCACCCTTCTTTCCTCCCGAACTCCATCCCAGAATCCACTGTTCCTGCGGTCCAAGATCGGATAGCCGCCATCCAATCTAATTTCCAAAGGATCCAGGAGACCATACAGAAGGCCCAGGATGATTACAAGAAATACCATGATAGGGGAAGGAAGGAGAACCCTACCTTTAAAATTGGCGAGGAAGTCTGGCTATCTGCCACTAATCTCAAACTTCCTTGTCCCACACGCAAGCTGGGTCCCAGATTCATAGGACCATTCAAAATCAAAAGGGTAATAAATCCTGTAGCCTTTGAACTAGCTCTCCCTGAATCATACAGGATACACCCTGTTTTTCATGCCTCCCTTTTGAAGCCATTGGTTCCTAGTCCTTTTCCTGGAAGAGAAGTGCCTCCTCCTCCACCCATCAAGATCGATGGAGAAGATGAATTTGAAGTGGAAGCTTTACTAGGATGCAGGAAAGTCGGTAGACAAATACAATACCTGTTAAAATGGAAGGGGTACCCTTCAGAAGATAACTCCTGGGAACCATCCAAGAACCTTCATGCTCCCAAATTAATAAAGACTTTCCATCAGCAACATCCAGAATTGATGGCTAGCTTGGGCGTCCGGAGGCCGCCCCTCGGGGGGGGGGGGGGGGCACTGTCATAGGATGCGCACAGGTAAAGCACTCTGGCGCACAGCTGTGTGCAACAGGAATAAACGAAAGCACACAAGCACACACACACAGGGTGTGACCCCTCGCTGACCTATAAAGGAAGTGAGGTCATCCAAACACACTGCTGGTTTGTCTTCAGCTTCCTGTGTTTCCCACGTGTGTTCCTGTGATCTCTATTACTTGTTTTTGACCCGGATTGCCTCATCGACCTCGCTGATCTTCTCCTGACCCGACCCCTGGCTTGTCTTGGATTATCCTTCTGTCTCAGCGTTCCTGGTACTTGTTGTCTGGACTGTGTTTGACCCCTGGCCTGTCTCCTGGATTCTCTCTTTGCTTTACGGACTTGTTACCTTGCTTCTGGACCTTCCCACGGGACATCACCTTCGGCTCTGCTCAAGCTACCTGCTGACCTTCTAGCAAGTGACTGTCCTACTGGTAGCTTGTGCCTCTTGGTGCAACCACCCTCTGTGCCACCTTCAACAGCAACAGCGACCGCTCTCGGCATCTTGGCCTCGGTGAGTACATTTATATGATACTCTATTTGTGGGAAAAAAAGGATATCAATTTTGTTTGCGTATAGCGTCACACGAACATGCAATTGTCAGTTAAAGTGATGCAGTGCAGCATCGCAAAAAATGGCCCGGTCATTGAGCAACCAATTCTTCCGGGGCTGAAGTGGTTAATAATAATAATAAAAAGGTAAACAGAGTAAACATAGTCTAAAGATAGCCAGAGTTTAGGAACCAGAACAGATTGTCAGACAAGCCAAAACGTCAGGGAGCCAGAGTGTAGTAGAACAGCAAGCAGGATCTGGAGCCAGAAGGAATGTCAGCCAAGCAAGTCTTTAACAGGAACACAGGAGAGTGTCTCTAGAGATGTGATCAAAGGCAAAGGCAGAGATCATCTGGGCTGGATGGCTTAAGTAGGCAGGACTAATGAGCAGGATATCATCAACAGGTGAGTCACTGTGGAGAGAAAGGAGCTGGCAATTAGCAGACAGCTGAGCGGCCAGCTCAGAGAAGGAAGGGCTGAGCCCAGCCCTGACAGTACCCCCTCCTCAATGACCCCTCCCCCTCAGAGGACCACCAGGCTTGAGGGGAAAACGTCTCTGGAAATCATGGAGGAGGACAGAGGCATGTATGTCTGAGGATGAGACCCAAGAGCGTTCCTCCAGACCATACCCTTTCCAATGCACCAGAAAGCTATCTAGTCTGAACTTATAAATAATGCCAGTAGTGTATGCAAGGTATTAGGACCATTTTTTAGGCAGGGCAAACAGGGCAGCTGTCCTGGGCCCCAACATTGCTATGGGGCCCAAAGCAGCTGCCTCATACGTGCCAACTATCCCAGTTTAAATTCCCTTATCCCTTGAAGTTTTTTGTCCCACGCTGTGTCCCGGTATCTTGTGTAAAGTTCTGTTGCTGCTGTCCAGCTCTGCCCTATTGCCATGTACTGGTGACTCAGCTGCAGACCCTGTGTTTGCATGTAAATAACCTGCATTGATATGTAAATAGCGGCAACATTAATACGTAAATAGTCGTGGACCATGGCATTGATATGTAAATAGAGCTGGCATTCTTGTGTATATCATGTTCCCCTGAGGTCATATCTACCTTTACTTCTGCTGAATGCATCACAGAGGAGGTAAAGGAGCACGCTTGAAAGTCCTGCCTACAACTATAGTCATTAAGCCTATCATCAGCCTGTTCTGCAAATGTACACAAATTGGAAGTGGAACCTTTCTTTAAAATAACATGGCGCCATAGCACCCTGAATTTTGGTGCATGTGAATGAATACACACATCTCAGCAGATGCATGAGGGTTCCATTAACAATTAATGGCACTTCTGTGTATCTGCTAAAGGGCAGCATGTTTCTGTGTTGGCAGGAAAGCGATTTTGCATGTATTCCCGACACACACAAATGCGAACACAGGCTAAATGTTTCAGTTATTTCGGTGGTCAGAGTAAATCTTTTTCATTACATTGAAAGTTCATCCTTTTTCTCTAAAAATAATCATCCCACTCTGATTTACTGTCTTTTCACTTTAAATCATACATGGCAGCATTAATTAGCGTGTTATTGCTGGCTTTTGCAGAATTACAGTCAGAATGAAATGGAAATGTAGGTTTCATCAAAACTAAATTTTTAATTAAAAATTCACCAAGTAATTTCCTCAAATTATGCCAGACTGGGACGTGCTACGTGTACTGTATTTAAGACTGTTCCAAATACTGAGATTTTTCTAATTGTGCAAACCTGACTTGGAGGAGTGCTTTATAATTACCGTCATCCACAGAAACTTTATTAGCCTGTTCAGAATTGGTCTATGTCTTTTAAGCTTAATGAAGTTTCTGAGTAGTTTCATCAGTTATCATGTAGGTATTTTATATTACAGAAGGGCACTGGCCTATTTAAAAATTAGAATATTATTTTAAAATCCAGAGCTGATGGAATCCCCAGCTACAAAAAATTATCAGCACAACCAAATGTATACCTCTTGCCTCTTAGAACAATTGTATTGGGCTGTCCCCCCTGCCATCCTGGTTGACTAGTTATCTAAAGGCCATATCAAACGGCAATCCTGATGATGGCCACAACTCGCTAGTAAAGGATCGCTAAGAAAAACTCACTAATCAAACCAGTGAGTTGTCGCTCCCTTGCTGCTCCCTCTCTGTTCCCTAGCTAGAGAGGGAGATTCAATAGCATTACAAGCCAGTGAAAGCACAATTCCATCCAAGTAGAAGCCTCTCTTCTGCAGGGGATGCTGGCTGTCTTCAACAGCAGAATCACCTGTGTGACATCAGCCTTAATATTACTCTAACAAGATTAGGCATTGCACCCATAAAAAGCATATTTAGGCTAGAAGGATAAAAGAGACAGTTGGTCAACTTTGTGTGAATACATCTAGAACAGCCTTTCTCAACCTTTTCAACACAGAGCAACCCTTGAAATAGTTCTCTGGTCTCGAGGGAACCCCTTCTAAAAATTGGAAATCTACAACTCATGATACATTAGTGTGATGGTCAGTGGGAAGAATGGTCCTTACACTTGTGGTCATTGGGAAGAATTACCTCCTTACGGATAGCTAAAAAGATCAATGGTGTGAGTGGGAACTTATCTGAGAGGCAGAAAAAAAAAAAATCAGCAGAAAATCTGATAGTGTGTATAGGGCTTTAGGCTGTCAGGGCCTTTGAAGTGAGCTCCCCAGTATGGGGGAGGTGATCTTGGGCCTAGGCTCAGGTGTGGAAGGGACCCTCCTACATCCCACAAAGGTATCCCACAAAGGTATCCTGACTAGGAGGCACAGGAGGAGCAAGAGAGGACAGCGGGAGAACACTGCTGAGCAAGTCTCCAGGAGTTCCACAGAGGCAGCCAAGAAGGCTGGTGAGTGTTCACACAGTCAGGAGAACTGGAAGACACACCTGAGAGGAATGAGATGGAGCAGTCTGGGGTAGGTGCAGAGCCATGCTGGAGGGTTGTGGAGGAACGGGCAGAGGAAAGGGGCAGCTACAGCCAGGAGGGCTGGCAGTGCCTGAAGAGGTGGTACTGGGAGAAGTAGCCACAGGGACAGCTAGCACTGGGACTTTCTATATGTTTGCTACACTATACTGGCCCGTGGTCCCTGCCTGCAAAGAGCATCTGCTTCAGGCCTGGCTGAGCCAGTGTCAGGCCTACCAAATCAGTGCTTGCTGGTGTGGGAAGTGCAAGCAAGTGAAGTGCTGGAGGTGTTGAGAAGAGATAGCCTGCAAGCAAGGGAAGTGCTGGAGACAGAGAGAGAGGAGACTGTATATACTGTGAATGTATATAGTTGGTCCCAACATTGATTGTCAATTATCTGGGCATCTCATAATTCCCTATCCAAGTTAAATTCCCCTCAATAAAATAAAAAAAAGTGCAAGGACTGTTGTCTGGATGCTTGAAATTGTGTGCCTGGCTGGGCAGGGTGACAGGTGGACCATTACACACAGCGCCCCCTGCTGGGGTACCACTACATTTGGGGACTCGACCTGGGACCTCTTTTCACAGGTAACCTGCCAGCTGTTGCCCCTAGCAATCGAAGTTGACCAAGCCAGGGAACTGCATTTTGTTTTTCTACTAATTGAGGAAATAAACAGAGGGGAAGGATTTATGTGCTCTGCCTGCATTCAGTACTACAGCATCAAGTGCTCTTTTCCATAGCAACCAGCGGGAGCTACCTGCCAAGTTACTGCTGCCTGCTTACCCGGTTGCCCAACCGTGGCCTGGATAGACACTTGTGCTAAATCTGCAATTCAGTAAATTTCTACCATGTGCCTTCACCAGTGGCAATCACGGCGGGTGATCACGCCCATGGATTACAAATATGTCTAGCGTTCCGTTCTGCAATTGCTAGACATCCTGAACTTTTGCGTCAAACTCCTGCATTATACAGTAAAGTGTGCCTGGAGATGTCTACTGTTGCCCGGGGTGATCAAGGGTCAGCCTGTGGGTGCCTGTGGGCGAGACTGTGCTAGAAGTGTTCCCTTCAGTTAGGCATGGGCTACAAACTTTATTGTTGCAACCGGTAACCTCCGGAAAAGTCAGCAGTCATCTGCTCTTAGTTGCTCGGGCACAGTGAGTGCCGAGCGACATGCCTGGACAAGTCCTGCTAGTTTCAGCATGCCTGCAAACTTCAATTTGTCTAACAAGGGATTACAGCAGCACGCCAGGGAAGGGGCCTGCCTATCAGTTTCACAGATGTCAGCCTGTCTAGAAGTGGGGGGGGGGGGGTGCAACGCCCTAGAGGAGACCCAGCGTTCCCTGATAGCAGACATCATGAGGTGAAGGAGCATAATGGTGGAGTGTGCTTGTTTGTTTCCAGTACTGACCTGGTTGAAGGTCTGGTCTGCTCTGGTCTGGACCCGGTCCAGAATGCCGGATATCGCCAGTGGTGGTCAGTGCATGGATCCAGTGCGGGCATTGTGGCAAACCGCTCACTGCATCCAGCCAGCAGGAGCCACAGTACTACAAAATGGACCTGCAGTCTGGACTGTGTCGTGTGCAGCCATGGAAGTCCCGGATGACCGGAGCAGGCCTGGAATCATCACCAAAAGGCGAGGTGGCGTCTGAGCCTGGTTACTCCCCTGTGAACTTCCCTGACATAAGGGAAGATAAGTCTGTCATGGCCTGGCTGAGCCAGTGTCAGGCCTACCAAATCAGTGCTAGCTGGTGCGGGAAGTGCAAGCAAGTGAAGTGCTGGAGGTGTTGAGGAGAGATAGCCTGCAAGCAAGTGAAGTGCTGGAGACAGAGAGAGAGGAGACTGTATATACTGTGAATGTATATAATTGGTCCCAACATTGATTGTCAATTATCTGGACTTCTCATAATTCCCTATCCATATCCAAGTTAAATTCCCCTCAATAACATAAAATAAAAAACCAAGTGCAAGGACTGTTTCATGACTCTGGATGCTTGAAATTGTGTGCCTGGCTAGGCAGGGTGACAGACGGACCAATACACTCAGCACTCCCTATGGGGGTACCGCTGTATATTACATCATGATGATTGCCAAAAAAGGCAGAGCAAGGAGAGCCCCATTTCACAAGACCTTATTTTTTTCCTGGTTTGGACCAACCAGGTCCATGCAAAGACGTCTGTATAGGAACATCAATTGTAATTCTGTACCTGTCAGTTAGAGGCAAAGAACAGGGTTGGTGATAGCATTGTAAGACAAAATTTACATGCAAGTCAACCTAATGGTAGTAATCTTCAGAGCATTTGCCAGTATCAAAACAAGATGAGCTGAAAGAACCTGTTTTGTTTGCAGGAGGTTTATCGAATAGCTCAGGAATTGTAAATGGTAATCTAAACCTTACTGAAGTCAATGGAGGTAAATGGTAAAAAGCAATTCTGACTATTTAGGCAAGGGACTTTTTAGAAATACCACTTTGTGATGAGCAGTATAATATGTTTGGTTAATTATTAAAAATGCCCAATTAATTTCAAATAATGAATGTGAAAAGCCTTAACCCTGAATGTGACCTGACGTTTCTATACGATATCTACAACTCACCACAACAAAATTGAAATTTGCAAAGAAAACAGAATGCCTTTTAATTGCCTGTGAGTTACATTTCCCTCCCAGCACTGTTTCTTTGTAAAAAATGGCATGGGGACTCCTCCAACATACATACCAGACCCTTATGTTGGGTGGTCCTCAAGCTATTTTTAAAAAAAAAGGCAAATGTACATCTTACGAGAGTGAAAAAAAAAAGAGAAAACAACTGTGGAGTTCTCTCCTAGTGTTATTACCAGAACCTTTATCCTTGATGAGGGGGGAACTCATGTAAAAAAAAATAAAAAAAACAAGCATTCAGGTATGCTATGGACTTTAGGGGAGTACCCAATGCACAAAAGCAAAAAAGACAATGACTCTCCCAAAAATCTATACCAAACTACCAAACCCCCATCTGAATGTGCAGCCTGAGTGCCTCTCTCTTGATTCACACCAGGTCACATACCCTCAACATGGGAAGGGTGCCTGGCCAGGGGGACCCCTTTAAAAAGCAGAGTGTCCTTATGTTGAATAAAACAAAGGCCTCTTCCCCATAATCCTAGCCCAGTGGTTCTGGGGGTCTGTGGATGGGGGTGTTTATTGAAATCTGGCAGCCCACTTTAAAAATAAAGGCGACCCAAATACTGAGACCCTCCCAGGAATGAGTAAAGGGTATATATATAGAAAAAAAAGTAAATAAAGACACCACACACTTTGACAAGTCTTTTATTTTTTTTTAAAAAGTCCCAAGATATAAATCCATCATCAATCACTTTGCCCAGCAATACAGATTCTCGTTAATCATGATGAGCGATGCCTATTGACCTGCTGAAGAAAATCCATCAGAACGTGTGATCCTAATGACTGCTTACATTGAATTACAGATTCCTGCTGACAGGTGAATTTTAAACATAGGAGAGGAGAGGGTGGCTAATGTTATTGACCACATATAGCCATGTCAATTTGGCCAGTGATGTCAGCCAACATCTCCATTCTTTTGTTTACATAAGACTGTCAATAGTAAGTAGGCAGTCCCCAACAAGTAGTAAGACCACTATTAAATGTTTCACTTATGGCTGCAGCCACAGGTTGCATTGTTGGATGTGACCCATGTTGGACTGAACATGGGTTTGGTCCGAACCCCAAGCCTAATTTCAACCAGTCTTAAGCACACACAGTCATAATATTTTATCCAGTCCTAGGCCAGATATGAAGGTAAAGGGACCCAATCCCAAATTCAGACAGAACAAAATGTCCTTGGCACTGGTTGCTTTTGCTTAAGGACTGTGTAGATTTGTTGTGGTTGCTCCCAAAGCATCAAAAGGTAAGTATACAAGGCAGCGCATTAATAAAGTGTTAGGAATTAGTTTACAGTTAAGAAAGTGTTATGCCGCGTACACAAGGTCGGAAAAAGCTCTGATGGTTTTCCTGACGGAATTCCGACAGGATTTCACTCAAGCTGTCTTGCATACACACGGTCACACCAAGTTCCGACCATCAAGAACACGGTGACATACAACACGTATGACGGAACTAGAAAAAGGAAGTTCAATACCCAGTAGCCAATAGCATCCATCTCGTAGTTGAATCTGAGCATGTGTGAGTTTTTGCGCATCAGAATTGCATACACACGATCGGAATTTCCGATAGAAAGTTTTTCCGTTGGAAAAATTGAGAACACGCTCTCAAATTTTTGCTGGTGGGAATTCGGCCAGCTAAATTCCGATGGAGCATACACACGGTCGCATTTTCCGATGAAAAGCTCTCATCGATCTTTTGCTGGCCGAAATTCCGATCGTGTGTATGTGGCATTAGAAGGAAAAATGAGGGGGTTCATTGAAATATTAGGGTTAAAGAGTAACTCCACTTTTGTTTAAAAAAAAAAACATTCCCCTCTGGGTGATCTATGTACATTGCAAGGATTTTAACTTTAATAAACTTTGTTGCAGATTCTTACCTTTTGTTATTTTGAAGAAATCCCTGTGTGTTTCTCTGTGTCCATGTGAGAATGTGAATCTATTGGGAGTGGTTTCATAATTATCAATCAACTGCAGCACATGCAGGGCACTAATGAGGAAAGCTTTTGGGCCTACATCCTTTTAGACATGATTTCCTATTGGGAGTATGTCACAATTTATTTTTAATAACATTTAATTACAATTTCACTTGTGTCGCAATTGTATATGTTATAATATTTTTTCTTTATTTGCTATTTTTTTCCCCAGGAAAATGGAGTTACCCTTTAGGCCCGGTTCACACTAAGGCGACCTGTCAGGCGACTTAGCCGCCTGGCAAGTCGCGCTACATGCAGTGAAATGGAGACGTTCTAATTAGAGAGACTCAAGTCGCTCCAACTTAGAAAAAGTTTCCTGTACTACTTGGGGGAGACTTTGGAGCAGCTTGCATTGACTTCCATTACAGAAGTAGTTAACAAGCTGCGCTGAAGTCACACGGCTTTAAAGCTGGCCCAGTGTGAACCGACACTTAAGGCAAGGTTGTATATATTTAAAAAAAATTGGTTTGAATTAAGTACAAATTAAAATGTAGGATTTCTGCTGACCTTATGTCTTGGTGACAAAGGCCACTAGGACAAATAAAAGTATGAATAATAAAAAAAAATTAATCTTTACTTATGCTTTATGAGCCAACTGCAGCATAAGCCCTCCCCCCAGTCTTTGCTCACGCCGTACTTACATTTTTAAAAATTTGTATTGTAAAGTATTTGGTTCTGTTGCATGTTAGTGCCTTTCTAAGGCAGCATACTTCTGTGAGCCCTGGCTGTGTGATGACACTAGCTTACATATAGTATCTCCCCAAAGTGAGTACACCCCTCACTATTTTGTAAATATTTTATTATATCTTTTCATGTGACAACACTGAAGAAATGACACTTTGCTACAATGTAAAGTAGTGAGTGCACAGATTGTATAATGCCCTGTACACACGGTCGGACATTCCGACTACAAATTTATACATTATTTATTTTGAGCATAGGTGGCACTTTGTCCGTCAGAATTGTCTACACACTATCGGAATTTAAACGATCAGATTTTGTTGTCGGAAAACTTTAGATTCTGCTCTCAAACTTTGTGTGTCGGAAATTCCGACGCAAAAAGTCAGATGGAGCCCACACACGATCAGATTTTCCGACATCAAGTTCCGATCGCACATTTTCCGTCGGATAGTCGGACCATGTGTACAGGGCATATCAATGTAAATTTGCTGTCCCCTTAAAATAACTCAACACACAGCCATTAATGTCTAAACTGCTGGCAACAAAAGTGTGTACACCCCTAAGTGAAATTGTCCAAATCGGTCCCAACTAACCATTTTCCCTCCCCAGTGTCATGTGATTCATTAGTGTTACAAGCTCTCAATCTCTCATAATGGTCACTGGAAGTTCAACATGGCACCTCATGGCAAAGAACTCTCTGAGGATCTGAAATGACCATACAGCTGTTTAACAGCTCAGGTTCCACTCAGAACAGGCCATGCCATGGTTGACCAAAGAAGTTGAGTGCATGTGCTCGGCATCATATCCAGAGGTCACCTTGGGAAATAGATGTATGAGTGCTGCCAGCATTGCTGCAGAGGTTGAAGGGGTTGGGGGTCAGCCTGTCAGTGCTCGGACCATACGCAGCATACTGCATCAAATTGGTCTGCATGGCGGTCATCCCAGAAGGAAGCCCCTTCTAAAGATGATGCACAAGAAAGCCCGTAAACAGATTGCTGAAGACAAGCAGATTAAGGACATGGATTACTGGAACCATGTCCTGTGGTCTGATAAAACCAAGACAAACATATTTGGTTCAGATGGTGTCAAGCGTGTGTGGCAGAAACCTGGTGAGGAGTACAAAGACAAGTGTGTCTTGCCTACAGTCAAGCATGTTGTTGGGAGTGTCATGGTCTGGGGCTTCATGAGTGCTGCCAACACTGGGGAGCTACAGTTCATTGAGGGAACCATGAATGCCAACATGTACTGTGACATACTCAAGCAGAGCATGATCCCCTCTCTTCGGAGATTGGGCCGCAGGGCAGTATTCCAACATAATAACGGCCCCCAAACACATCTCCAAGACAACCACTTGCTAAAGAAGCTGAGGGTAAAGACGATGGACTGGCCAAGCATGTTTCCAGACCTAAACCCTATTGAGCATCTGTGGGGCATTCTCAAATGGAAGGTGGTGGAGCGCAAGGTCTCTAACATCCATCAGGTCTGTGATGTCATCATGGAGGAGTGGAAGAGGATTCCAGTGGCAACCTGTGAAGCTCTGGTGAACTCCATGCCTAAGAGGGTTAAGCCAGTGCTGGAAAATAATGGTGACCACACAAAATATTGACACGTCGGGCCCAATTTGGACATTTTCACTTAGGGGCGTACTCACTTTTGTTGCCAGCGGTTTAGACATTAATGGCCGTGTGCAAAAATAAAGAGTGCAGTGCTAAAATGAAACTGTAAACTTAGATGACACAATGCCTAACAGCATGTGATAAATAAAGTGCAATAATTACTATGTAATATCACTGTAGCTAATATGCAATATTTGAAAAATAGTGAAATTATCAAAAGCAACCAATAACTAACATCATACAATGCAGCATATTATATACTGTAGTATTTAAATGTGTAATAAACGAATGTGCAAATTGTGCAAAATAAAGTGACAAAGTTCATGTGAGTGATTTGCAGATATAAAAAAATCTAATAAAAATGACAAAAGAAGAAAGTGAGAAATTCTTGAGAGCAAATGTTCAGCGAAGAAGATCCCAATAATATTCAATGATTCAAGAACCCGCAAGGAGTGGATAGCATATAAAAAAAGAATTTGATCCGGATGGCCGCACTCCAACAACATTTCTTTATTGGTTAAAATCCATACAGCAAAAGATGGAATCACTTGCTAACATGTTTCACACCGTAACTATTGGTGCTTATAGTCAGATATTTGCCAGCGTGTCACCCATCACCATTGTTAAGATAAAAGGCTTACCAGAAAGCCAGCGACCACCCTTACTCAGGGGTGTCACAAAACGCTTATTTGGATTCCAAGATCCACTGGAACGATGTCCAAGCGTCTCTCACCAGAAGCCTCTATTTGTACACCGGATGGTAAACAGCAGCCAAAACACCAGATGACCTCAGCAGCAAGGTGTATATAATATATAAAGAGACAAGGCCCAAGATAGTGTAGTATTTATTTGTGGTTATAAGTGGTTTTATTTGGCAATGCTGCAATGCTGCATACATCCGCTTAAAAACTGGGGACACAGCTCCAGTGCAAACAAGCCAAAAAAAGTTAGCAATTCTAAAATTCCATGGAAGCGATCACACATGCGCAGAGCGTGTGAGTGCGACGTTCCGATGATCGTTTTGTTAATGGTGACGTCATCAGGGTTGTGCCCATGCTGAAAAATAAAGAAGTACTGTCAGGGCCGGACTGGACTACTGGGATACTGGGAGAGTCCCCGGTAGGCTGCCTGCCCTGGGGCCGCTTTGCGGCTACAGTGCTCCCTCTCTCCTGCTCCTGTGTGTCACGGAGCTGGCTCTGTATTCGGCAGCGGCACTGTAACATGGTCCCACCCCCCTAGACCAGCTCGTGTGATAGTAGATAGAATCAGTGATCTGCCTATCACACGAGCCGGTCTAGGGGTGCGGGACCGCGTTACAGCGCCGCTGCCGAACACAGAGCCAGCTCCGTGACACACAGGAGGAGATGCCCACCCGTACAGCCCACCCTGTGTGCCTGGATAGAGGGGTCGGCAAATAGAGGAAATTAGCTTTCTATATTCCTCCATGCAGCTGCTGAATGCTTGCAGGAGGGAGAGGAGGAGAATCAAGCATTCAGCGGCTGCATGGAGGAATATAGAAAGCTCATTTTCTCTATATGCCGATCCCTTGCTTCTACTTCTATCCAATCCAACTTCTTTTACTGCCCCCCCAGTTCTCCTTGTGCTCCCCGGCTCCCCCCAGTGATCTCCTCCCCCATCACACTCTCCAGCCCCCCCTCACAGTTCACTCAACCCCTATTCTTTCTGCCCCCCCTCCTGCTCTCCACATCCTTCTCTAGCCACCATCCCAGTGCTCTCCACTCCCCCTGGTGCTCTCCAGCTCTCCCCATCACTCTCCAGTCCCCACCCCAGTGCTCTCCACCCCCCCACAGTGCTCTCCAGCCCCCTGTGCTCCCCACCCCTGTTCTTTCTGTCCCCCAGTGCTCTCAAGCTCCACCCATCACTCTTCAGCCCCCCCAGCGCTCTCTGCCCCCTGTGTTCTCCACCTTTGTTCTTTTTGGTTCCCCCCTCCAGTGCTCTCTCAAGCTCCCCCCAGCACTCTCTGTTCCCCACCCCTGTACTCTCCATTCCCCCCTGCATTTTGCCCCCACCCATGTGTTCTCCAACCCCACCAGGGCTCTCTGCCCCCTATAGTGCTCTCCAGTCCACCGTGTTTTCCACCCCTGTTCTTTCTGGCCCCCACTGGTGCTCTCAAGCCCCCCCCATTGCTCTCCACTCCCCCCTGCTCTTTGTATCCCCCAGTGCTCTCCATCCCTGTTTTTATGCCTCCCCCATTGCTCTCAAGCTCCCCCCAGTGCTCTTCGCCACCCCACACTACTAGCCCCCCCCCCCCCCAGTGCTCTCAGCCTCCCGTGCTCTCCACCCATGTTCTTTTTGCCCCCACCCAGTGCTCTCAAGTTCCCCCCTAGCACTCTCCACTCCCCACCCCTGTGATCTCCACTCCCCCCTACTCTTTGCCCCCACTCATGTGCTCTCCAACCCTGCCAGTACTCTCTGCTCCCCCTTCTCTCCAGCTCCCACCCAGTGCTCTCCACTTCCCCAGGACCAGAGGACAGGCTGACTGGGGCCGGAAAATTAGGACGGCTGAAGGTGCAGGTGGTAATATCCTTAGAAATAAACTTCTTTAATGCATCCAAATTTGTATCAAACAATGTTAAATGATAAAAAATAAAATTAGGTTATAAAAAAATTGTAAAAGGTAAATGAAATTGTTTTTTAAAAGAAGAATCTGAAAAGGAAGAGAGGAGTAATAGGTGGTATGAAATAGAGAGGACATCAACTATTATTAATAAAACAGTTGATGTCCAACTCTACATTTGAACCATTGGGCACATAAGAGCCCAATTTATATATCCAGTTAGTCTCAACTCTGGATATATTTCACCTACCATTGCTACCACGCCAATGAGGGACATATTTCTCAAGGGCAACAAAGGTGGTGCCATTAGGATTCCGTGTTTCAAGTAATAGTGTTTTAAAACATTGCGCTTATCAAAATCTTTTAGAATGTTAGTTATATGTTCTCCCCATCTTATGTGGGACATTTGAATGGTGTGTCCCACATAGTCTAGGACACATGGGCACCTAAGGTGGTATACAACACATTTTGTCGTGCACGTAATGAACGACTTTATGGGATAAGTGTCTCCTGTGCCTACTGAGGTAAACTGTCATTTTCCTACCCCAATGGGTGTTAATCCTACATTCCTGGTACTTGCCACACAGATAGTACCCCTTTAGATCCGCCCAAAAAGTGTGTCTAGTAGGGGGATTGGTCACATTGGATGCTATTATGTTAGAAGCACCCCTGAAAATAACCCGAGGCTGGACAGAAAATAGAGGACAGAGAATTCAATCATTCTTAATTACTGGCCAATGCCTCTTAATGATTCTCTTAATAGCCCAATGTTGGCTAGAGTATGTTGTTAAAAAAAAGTCATAAAAATCCTCTGGGTTGCCCCCTTGGGGCGGTTTGTCTGCCAATAGCTCCTGACGATCTCTACTGCTCATTTCCACTATAAGGGAATCTAGAACCTCCCTATTAAAACCTTTAGCTATGAATCTTGTTTTCAAAACTGATGCCTCCCTAAAATAGTCACCTAAGTTGGTGTAATTACGCTTGAGACGTAAGAACTGACCTTTGGGACTGCCGACAACCATGAATGATGGTGACAGGTGTATATCCATTCCTGTCAGTTTTTTTGAAAACGGTTGAATAACATTTCCTTCTTTTATCCAAATCTTTAGGTCCAAAAAGTGAATTTCTACCGGAAATATATAATGGCTTTGTATTGCGTTATTTTGAGGGGACAGCACATTTACACTGTTATACAAGCTGTACACTCACTACTTTACATTGTAGCAAAGTGTCATTTCTTCAGCGTTGTCACATGAAAAGATATAATAAAATATTTACAAAATGTGAGGGGTGTACTCAATTTTGTGAGATACTGTATAAATGCTGCTTACATATAAATATCCTGGATTTTAAAACATATTTATAGCTTATTGTTGGATCATTTATGTAAACATACTTATACATTCTTATAGATTAATTTGCATTGTTTGCTTTTGTGCATATTATTGATAGTTGATATTTCTATAGGTTATTTGGTGTGGCTATGTTTTTTTCTTTGTGTAGAGACATGCACATTTATATTTATATATTATATATTATATTTATTATATATTTTTTCATTTAGATGTTTTTACAACTGATTTGAGTCTAGCTGTCATTCATGAAAAATGTGAAATCACCTTTTGGAATCACCTGGTTATCAACCATTTAAGCTGGCCTCCAACAGGTAAAAATTTGTAATGATTAAAGCGGTTCTGTACCTAAAAAAAAATATTAAAAGCCAGCAGCTACTAATATTGCAGCTGCTGACTTTTAATAAATGGACACTTACCTGTCCCAGGGTCCAGCGATGTTGGCGGCAGATGACGAGCGATCGCTCGTCTCTCTGCTGCCCCCGCCGCCATCCTCTGTCAGGGAATCGGGAAGTGAAGCGTTGTGGCTTCACTGCCCGGTTCCCTACTGCGCATGCGCGAGTCGCGCTGTGCGTCTCTTCTGGTCCCCACTGTGTGTTTCCCAGAACACAACGGGGGGAGCGGGGCATCTGCGGGGGTCTACAGCGGTCTGTTCCGGAAGTGGGTGCAGATACCTGGATTATCCAGGTAACTGCACCCCCCTCCCCCTTGAAAGGTGCCGATTGTGGCACTGGAGGGGGGGAGGGATCAGATTAGCGGAACTTCCCCTTTAGGGTGGAGAACCGCTTTAAGGACCGAGCCTATTTTTTAGACTCAGTGTTTACAAGTTAAAATAATTTTGTTTTGCTAGAATATTACTTAGAACCCCCAAACAATATATATATATTTTTTTCTAACACCCAAGAGAATAAAATGTTGGTTGGAATATTTTCTGTCATACCGTATTTGCGCAGCGGTCTTACAAGCTCACTTTTTAGGGAAAAAAGACACTTGTTTGAATTAAAAAATAAGACAACAATAAAGATAATGATAAGCAGAGTAAATTGATACCCAACATGTCAAAATTGTGCTTGTGGAATGGCGACAAACTTTTGTCCTTAAAAATCTCCATAGGCGACGTTTAAAAATGTCTACAGGTTACCAGTTTTGAGTTACAGAGGAGGTCTAGGGCTAGATTTATTGCTTTCGCTCTAACAATCGCAGCGAAACCTCACATGTGTGGATTGAACTCTGTTTTCATATGCGGGCGCTATTCACGTATGTGTTCACTTCTGCATGCAAGCTCGTTGGGGGGGGGGGGCACTTTAAAAAAAATGTATTATTTATTTTACTTTTTATTTTGACACTGTCTTTTTAACAAAAAATGTTTGAGTCACTTTTATTCCTATTACAAGGGATGTAAACATCTTTGCTTTGGGGGGTCTGGGTTTCCGCAGGTTTCCGTTACATCAGAGGGGGCGGGGTCACCCGCATGTCACTGGGGAAGCCCGGGTTTCCCCTTGCATCAGAGGGGGAAGGGGTCACGTGACGAGTGTCCCCATCCTCAGCTAAATGGATTTGGGGGGACCCCCATGCATTTTTTTTTATCAATGACTGTTCTCTGTATTACTGGGAGCCGACAATTCATTATAGCCGCGAGTGCTTTTAAATTACTCCTTCAGAAATTACACTTTGTGCAGGGACAGTTCTAAGCACGGGAAACAAGCGCTACTTTACAGGCATACTATACACACCTCTTGGGTACAAAATTTAAAGGAATATTTCACTTTTATTGTTTCACTTTAAACATTATTAAAATCACTGCTCCAGAAAAAACTGACATTTTTAAAACGTGTTTTTGCATTGATACATGTCCCCTGGGGCAGGACCCAGGTCCCCAAACACTTTTTATGACAATAATTTGCATATAAGCCTTTAAAATTAGCACTTTCAATTTTTCATGTTCGAGTCCCATAGACTTTAATGGTGTTCGGATGTTCGAACAAATTTACTGCCTGTTCACATGTTCTGATGAGAACCGATCCGGGGGGGGGGGGGGGGGGGGTTTGAAAATTTATAATGTCTTGTGTTGTGAGTTGACTGAGGTACTGTACTGTTGTTGCTTCTCCTCATGCCTAAATTGTGAACTTGGAATGTACATGACATGTCATTGATGACATTTGACATAATTTTTTATATAACATGTTCTGTGCAATGTGCGCTTTGTGACCAGCAAATAAATATGTTTTCTTTCATAATGTCTTTTGACTGCATTTCAATTCCTGATATTATGGCGAAAATGTGTAATTTTTCATTATTTTGAAAAAAAATATATAATTATAATAATGTTATTATAACATTTTGCAAATAAATAATCTTTCAACATAAATTTAGTCAAAAAATGTACTCTGCTACATTTCCTTGATAAAAATTACCCAATTTGGTGTATATATAGGATTATTGTACAAAACCATTACACAGAGGCAGAGCAGGTAAGTGTGTTTGTCATTATCGATTTTGTTTTGTGTTTTATTTTATGAAGGTGAGATTTACAGTGTTATCACTTGCATTACAAATGCAAGCAAGTGATAACATTGTAAAATATAACCTTCATACAAAAAAAAGCAAAATCATATCATCAATATTCAAATAAAAACAAGTCAAAATAGCAGCCAGCAATAAATAATTGATTACCTTGGATCGAGTAAGGTAGCGATGCAGTAAAGTGGATTCTGCTCCATGTCAGAGAACCATTTCTGAAAAGCACCAAGCAATGTGTTCTTTATCGTTTTCACACAGTGGTCCTCATCCACTTCTTTAGTTAATAATCGCTGTAGCACAGTCACTGCAGGAATTACATCCGAGGCAAAAGAATCAGAACAACTCACTTGCCGACTCAACTCTTCAAAGGAAGCCAAGATGTTGATCATCTTCTCCATGAGATTCCACTGATTTGCATTGATCGTTGCAGGCAGCTCATGTTCTGACACATATACTCCAATGGCCCGTTCTTGCTCTATCAGAGACTGCAGCATGTAAAAAGTGCTGTTCCAGTGAGTCTGAACATCTTGTTGAAGTCTTTTAATGGGTTGCCCAAACTGGATATAAATATCTTGCAGCAGAGAATATGCCAGGTTTAAATGTGCCCAACTATTTTGCGCCCAACTCCCACAGCCTCCGTAATGCTGCGCTGTGATAAAAGCCCCTCTGAGACAGCCAGCTGCAGTGTATGGGCCACACATGAAAGACTCTGAAGACCAGCATCTTCTACACCTTTTATCTTATTTCTGCCATTATTATGGACTACCACATGGACAGAACTTTTGGGAATCGCCCAAGTGTCAAGCATTTCTTCTAGTATGCTTCTTATAGCTTGGCCTGTGTGAGAGCCTTGAAATTTCTTTGCGTGCAGCATGACTTGGTGCAGAGTGACCCCTGAAGGAGCTGCTGGTTTTATTTTGGCTTACCGTTATCTCACCTGCTAGCTTCTAGGGGTCCTGTTGGAAAGTAGCCCAAATAATGTTGAATCCAACAGTCCTTTTTTTAACATTTATTCAGGATAAGCACAAAGTCTTTCAATAGAGGGTCAAAGGGTTAAGGGGAGTTCAGGCACCTGATAATTGCGGGTTACAAGCATTGGTCAGATCCAGAGGACAAACAGCTCCACAGACTGGATGCAGCAATCACCGGATAGGCCCCTCTCACTTGACCTAGCAGCCGGTGAGATGCTCAACTAAGTCTCCGCCATAGACTTGTCAATTAAACAAAAGCATTCTTGAGAGATCATGAGAGATTTAAAGAACTGCCAAACAGTACCAGTTTTCGTTCAGCCGACCCGGCGATACTGTATGGGCGTTGATCCGCGTTGCATCCTCTAACTGAGTTTCCAGGCTCCTCCAGAGATACCAGCCTTGCGCTCGGTCCTCTACTATAAAAGTCCTCCCCTGGATCATCCAGTTTTCTTGGCCTCTCCCCGCAGGCGAGACAACACAGGACCACCCCTGTATCAGTAGGCCCCAAGACTATTCTGGGTCCACTCTCTCAGTTGCAGAGCCTCGGGCCAGTACAATGCTACACAGACCCCAGGCCAGGAGGGAAAAGAACCACCAAAAATGGCGTTGGTACCTTAAATACCCTCTACCAGAATGCACAGCAGGGAAACCACTCCCACTGAGCTACTTCTGAGCAAGAGGTGGTATTCAATACATCCAGCCTCTGCATTTCCACACCTACCGACGGTGACAGCGACACCTACGGTCAAGTGGGAACCAGTGCAACCCAGCTGGACTGGCACAGAAACCAGAACTTTATGGAATAATTAGCCTGAGCTAAATTGCAGCTTCAGACAACTAAATTAGAAAAATAATAGCGTCTGCCTATTAGGAGCAGGGCGCTACATAAGAACTAACTTTTGAGCCTCCTCTGGATATTTTGGCAGAACAGAGTTTGCAGTCTGCAATGCGTTTGTTGATTTCATCAATTTAAAAAAACTTCCAGACAGCTGACATTTTGCTGGCAGTGGCATCCGTTTGCATTGCACTTAAAGCCAGAAATAAATAAGTCTCTCCAACTTAAGGGGGGAAAAATGAGGAAAAAATTTTGAGCCCAAATGATTTGTTTTCTGATTTTTTTCACACATGATGACACCTACTATTTTTTAGAATAATGAAGCTGCTCTCACCAGTGCTTGTTGTTTGTTCCTGCTGCATCCAGCATCTTGGTATGGCCAAGTAAACCAGTGGCAGTGGGGATGATGAAATCAATCTGTCGGGTACAACGGTCGCGGTCGATATCTCTACAATACAAAAAGCAGAGGATGGTATCAGAAAGGCACATGCAGGAAAATGTTAGGCAAGAGACAATGGTGATTTATATAACAGCAGCAGTCATTTGCCACCATGATGGACGTGTTAGGCAACAGAGACAATGTGGGACAATAAGTTATGTAACACACACAAACACAGGCCGGCCACCATGCTGGACAGTGGACATTATGTTAGGCAAGAGAGAGAGACAATGTGAGACAAACTAAGTGTAACACAGGCCGGCCGCCATGTTAGGCAAGAGAGAGAGAGAGACAATGTGGGACAAAACTAACTTAAGTATAACACAGGACGGCCGCCATGTTAGGCAAGAGAGAGAGAGAGAGACAATGTAGGAAAAAACTAACTAAGTTCAGGCCGGCCGCCTTATTAGGCAAGAGAGAGAGAGACAATGTGGGACAAAACTAACTTAAGTATAACACAGGACGGCCGCCATATTAGGCAAGAGAGAGAGAGACAATGTAGGAAAAAACTAACTAAGTTCAGACCGGCCGCCTTATTAGGCAAGAGAGAGAGAGACAATGTGGGACAAAACTAACTTAAGTATAACACAGGCCGGCTGCCATGTTAGGCAAGTGATGTAAGCTAGTAGTACTGTACAGCAATCACTGGCCGTGGAACACATAAGTAAGCAAGCAACAGTTAGAAACAGAGAAGAGCACTCACCGGCCGCCATGAGGGGACATGGTGTAAGGATGTAAGGAGGACGCTCGCCATGTGGGGCAGCCATGTAGCAGACGCAGCAGCAGCAAAACAAATGTCATGAGGGAAACAGCACTCCCTGCCGTGTGGAGAGGCCGCAACCTTATCCGGTTCCTGAGCTCTACCCAAGCTGACATCACTTCCGGTATCGGTGCATTTTCACGAGTACCAATACCCCCGAAAAAGCCAAGTATCGATACCGATACAGGTATCATTATCGGTCCAGCTCTAATATATATATATATATATATATATATATATATATATATATATATATATATATATATATTTTATATGCAATTTTATAATAGAAACAAACAAACTTTTTTTAACCTTTTTCATTTGTTTAGCAGAAAATAAAAAACCCAATGGTGATTAATTACCACCTAAAGAAAGCTCTATTTGTGTGAAACATTAAAACAAACAATAAAACATTATAAAAAAATGAATATGGGACAGTGTTGCATGCCCGTGGAATTGCCATTCGAAGTGCGACAGTGCTGAAAGCTGAAAATTGGCCTGGGCAGGAAGAGGGTAAATGTGCTCGGTATTGAAGCAGTTAAAAGCAGTTAAAATCTGTTTTTATATAAAGTACTAATAGATATATGTTTAATTCTATCAACTATTTGTACTTTAATTTTGCAAGTAGGTGCATTAATTGGGACAGTCTAGTAGGGGCTCCAGTGCTTTACTTTGTCCAGGGGCCCATAAGGCTATTAAGACGGCCCTGGTCGGCACCAGTTGATGCATTCAGGGGCTGTTTATTCATTCACCCATTGTGGGGTGACACTAACTCAGGGGGTGGGGGGTGTTAATGACAGCTTAGACCTAGCATCAAGCACCAGAGTGTGGAGAGGGTGAGTAGTGCTTTAACAGAAGTTCTTTTTTAAAGCAGACCTTCCATGGCATATTCTCTCCTAACATAAATGGCTTTTAAAAGCCATTTGTAAACAAACTATTTAAACAAACCATTAAACTCTCCCCCCAGGAAAAACTTACTTGAGCCCTGTCCACCGACACTTCTCGGAGACACAGTGTGAAGCCCAAAATCCTAGGAGAACATACTCTTGCAATGAATTGGAATACATTCTCAAAGGATATTGAGCTATCATCACCAAGGTGACATCATTTGTGCCTCAGCCGAGGTAATTTTTATTTTTTAAAACCATTTGTGTTGAGGGGGCAGAGGGCTGACAAAAAAGCAGACCTTCTATTTGCCATTGAAGGTCTAGTGGAGTAGAGCTTTAAGGAAGTTACTTAAAGATTAAATATAAGGGTTTAGAGTGGGGGGTTAAGTTTTTTGGTCAGGTTAAGTGTTAAGGGTTAGGTTAGGGTCGGGACATTTACAAATTTAAACATTATATGAGGGTGAAGTTTAATGGGTTCAAGTAAGGGGAGGGTTAAAAGGTATGTCCATATATTACCCAGATTTAACCCCAAACCTCCATCTCCCTCTCCAGAACATGTCACCCCTGGTCCTTTTCCTACACATAGGGAAAATAGACTGTGCACTTGTAAAGTGCAGTTGCACTCTACAAGTGCATTTGCTCCAGGACATAGTAAATTAAGTAAATCTTCATTATGCACAGAATACCCAATCACGTGTTTTGCTAGAAAATAAATCAAGGTATGCACTGTAGTAGGGATAGTCATGGTTCTATAGTCCAGCAGGCAGATCTAAGAATGCTTTTTTTGTATTGCCCTAACATACAGTCGTGTTGGGGATACTTTTTAGGTTGGGGAAAGTTAGGGAAACTTGCTCACTTATGCCGTGTACACACGACCGAATTGTCTGGCGGAATTGGTCCGGCAAACAATCCGGCGGACTTTATAACGAACGGAACTTGGCCACACACGGACCCTCTGAAAGCCTGGCGATTTCTAATGCGATGACGTACAGCACGTACGACGGGACTAGAAAAAGGAAGTTCAATAGCCATTAGCCAATAGCTTCCTTCTCGTACTTGCTTCAGAGCATGCGTCATTCTTAGTCCGCCGAACTAGCACACTGACGAACGGATTGTCCGCTGAAAGCCAAGTCCGGCGGACAAATTTTGAGTCAAAGTTACTTTCTAAGTCTGTCGGACTTTACGATGAAAAAGTCTGCTGGAGCCCACACACGATCGAATTGTCCAGCGGACTGTGGTCCGGTGGACCACAGTCCGCCGGACAATTCAATCGTGTGTACACGGCATTACACTCCTTTGTTTTGGTGCCGACAGCTCGAAGTAAAAACTACGAGAACTGGGCACCTAGACCTAGCTTGCTAGTTTCAGAGTTGTATCTCTGACTGTCTAGTTGCCAGACTGAATATTTTCTAATTCTTAAAGAGGAGGGGGCCTTTTATGCACATCTGTCTTAAAATAAAAAGCTCTATTAGTAGAGACATCATTTAGCTTCCCTACAACCTGAAAGTGCTGCACAGTGATTACAAAAATAAACAAGCTGTACTTTGTTTGACAGCAATGTAAATATCTAATATATCTAAATAATTTATAAGCTACTTGTGCTGATTTTTTTCTAGTTCTACTTACATATATCAGGTGTTTCACATTAACAGGTATTGCAAAGTACTGCAAGCAAAGGTTAAAAAAAAAACCTATACATATTCACTGGAAAATTATTTTTGAGCAGCATGCATAATTACTTGGAATCCTAATTATTTCCTATCACTTCCTGCACATAGCCTGAAATTTCATAAGGCGGGGGAATGCTTGTACAGACTGCTAATACACTTTAGTGAGGACTGTCATGGGCCACAGCACTTCAATTCCATATTTTAGGCAATGGGGAAAATGCTTAGACTCGGTACAGAATTCAGCAAATGTGTTAAGAAGCAAAGCGCAGAATATTAAATTATTAAATTATTTAAATTATATCTAATTTTTTTTGGATAGAGTGTGGGAGTTGTAAAAAAGTCTTTCATTGCTGTCTATGTGACTGCTGGAAAAATTCATCCTCTCTATGTGTTCTGTTGTCAGTTGTCACCAGAACAGAAAGTGATGAAAAACTCAAAAATTCTAAGTTGCCACCAGGACAAGGTGTTAAGGAGAAATCTTCAATTTTGGTGACACCTTTTCTAGTGACAGTTGACTGAACTTTGGAGAGATTTCCTCTAACTTATCTCTATCATATGAAGTAAATTTTCTCAACAGGAGATGCCTGAAAATTGTTCCTATGATGGTGAAGGTGAACAGTACCACTAGGCTTATCCTAACAATGCCCCTAGCAACGTCCTAGAAGTGCTCCAGTCAGGATTTATGAGAACTGAATCGTCTCAAGGTGCTTGATCCATCCCGTGTTGTCCTGCTTCTTAGAAGAGGTGAGTCTTGAGTTTTTTTCTGAAGATCCAATGGTTTTTTCCATGCGGATGTTAGTGGGTAGAGTGTTCCATAGCCGTGGTCCTTGGACTGCGAATCTCCGTTCTCCCTTTGATTTGTAGCGGGACTTGGGGATGAGGAGGAGGTTTTGGTTAGTTGATTGAAGGCTGCGATTGGGTGTGTAGTGTTTTATTTTCTCGCATAGGTATTGAGGAGCCTTTCCTTGTGTACATTTGTGGGTGAGGCAGAGGGTCTTGAATGTGGTCCGATCCTTTACGGTTAGCCAATGTAGGGTCCTCAGGGATGGGGAGATGGATTCCCAGGGTTTTTTCCCTGTAACTAGTCTTGCTGCCGTGTTTTGGACGATTTGAAGGCATGCAATCTGATATTTTTCGGTAGTCTTATGTAGAGGGAATTTGCGTAGTCGAGCCGGGAATTGATGATTGTTCCAACTACTACTGCTTTCTCCTTTTCTGGAATCAAGGGGATGAATGTACGTAGCAGGCAGAGAAGATGGTGAGATCCGCTGACTACTGATGGCCAAGACCTATATAAAGGGTACTATTCAACTTTGGTCAAAGCTGCACAGTTGGTTTTTATCTACAGAAATCCCTTATCTGCATCAGGTTTTTTTTTTTTTTTGTAAAGGTGAACTATTGTGCCTATGAGAGAAGAGGAATATATTTCACAGAAACTATCCATTGCAACCTCTTAAAAGACTGCTTGAAGTAGAGTCCTCTTTTAGAAATCCTAAAAAAAAAAGAGCAGATAAATTACAAAATTGTAATAACAGACTTAGCTAGTGTGATTATATGTGATGGTTCCTTTCAGCTAGTTTGAATCTTATAAAAATTTAATTACTTTTCCCAAGTTGCATACAACGCAACATTTTCAGTACTTGCAACATAAAAGGTCACTTATAATTAGTTTTCAAAAGAGTTGCAGCCTAAAAATACGATTAGACGTCTAAATCTAGATTTTAGTAGTTTCATTACAAAATGATTTAATGCCTATGAAGTTTTGCTAAAAGCAAATGTCACCTGTTTTCTAAAGAATTATCTTCCACAATATGAAGGGTCTATAATTACTGTCAAATTTTATTTGGTTGGTCTTTACCCAGCTTGTTTTAGAAAAATTCACAAAATACATGATGAATGATAGATTATCCTCAGAATATTATTCAATGTAGAATTTCTAAAGCACAGAAATGCAGCAACAAGTTAGGTTTTTGTACAAATAAGTGGACACTAAAAATGAATAATGTTCTTGATGATAAATTAGAACAAATATTAACCGTACAGTGAAAGTAACTGTACAATATGTGAATGTGTAATATACATCTCTACCTACTTTATATAAAAAAAAAAATAGATTAACCACTTCACCCCCGGACCATTTGGCTGGCCTTTTTTGTGGCCTTTTCCTACAAATAGAGCTTTCTTTTGGTGGTATTTGATTAACTCTGTGGTTTTTATTTTTTGTGCTATAAACAAAAAAAATAGCAACAATTTAAAAAAAAAAAAAAACTCATTATTTTTTACTTTTTGCTATAATAAATATCCCCAAAAAATATATTAAAAAAAACATTTTTTTCCTCAGTTTAGGCCGATAAGTATTCTTCTACATATTTTTGGTAATAATCGCAATAAGCATTTATTGATTGGTTTGCGCGAAAATTATAGTGTCTACAAAATAGGGGATAGTTTTATGGAATTTTGAGTAATATTTTTTTTCTTACTAGTAATGTTGGTGATCAGCGATTTTTATCTGACTGTGACATTATGGCGGACACATCAGACAATTTTGACACATTTTGGGACCATTTACATTTATACAGCGATTGGTGTGATTAAAAATGCATTGATTACTGTGCAAATGCGACTGGCAGTGAAGGGGTTAACACTAGGTGGCACTGTAGAGGTTAAGTGTGTCCTAGGGAGTGATTCTAGCTGTGGGGGGAAGGGGCTACATGTGACACATCACTGATCACTGCTCCCGATTACAGGGAGCTGTGATCAGTGACAGTGTCACTAGGCAGAATGGGGAAATGCTTGTTTATATTAGCATCTCTCTGTTCTTCCTCTCCGTGAGACGATCGCGGATATCCCCGCGGACGTTGAGCCAGTGAGACCCGCGATCCTACTCACAGAGCTTGCGGTGGGCGCACGTGCCATCGCCGCGCACGCGATAACGCGGTGGCAAATTAAAAGGAACGTAGAAGTACGCCCATTTGGGCAGCTGTGCCATTCTGTCAACATATATCTACATGCGGCGGTCGGGAACTGGTTAAAATATGTTTTAGGATAAATACTTGTTTAGCTTCCATTCTTAATTTTACATTTTTTGGAGTCTTACTGCATGTATAAATAGCGTGAAACAATAAAAAATGAATAAATAAAGTTTAAAATTTTTTTATCAGGCAGACAATTATGGCAGAAGAGACTGTCATGTATATTGTAAGAAAAAAGTTCCTTTCCTGCAAGCAGTATATTTTTTATTTTACACTGACTGCTGTGCATATGGGTGTAGCGATTTACATCATCAGTGTCTAACCAATGGCAGAAGACAGAAGATAATGGACCTCAAAAAACACCAGGAAAGCAACCATGGTGATGGAGCAACGAGAGGGAGTGTGAAGCTTGCATTGCTGGAGAGGATCAGACTAGTTGGTAAGTCTGCCATACTTTGCAAGAATACAGTGTATATTTCTGAGTTATGGCAACTGCTCCGCACACACAGTGTGCCCTTTGTACCCTTTTGGATTAGACTGGTTCTGATGTGTAAAGTGAAAAATTATATGTTCATAATTAAAACTGAAAGAAATCTAAACTTTTTTTAAGCTTTGGATCAAATGAGGAAGAATTAGAACTTCTGACAAGTTTTTATTGCTGTCTATGATCCCACTGAAGAGATTCACGTTCTCTGTTTTTTTTCATGATCATTGTCACTGGGACAGAAAGTAATAGATCCAAATTTTTACAATTGTCACTAGAGCATAAATAGAGGCGACATCTTTCAATTGTTTTCCAGAAGTTTCCATTTGTTTTGCCAAATGTCTAAAGAGGGGATCCCCTTAGTTTGGAGAAATTTCCTCTCACTTCCTGTTTTGTCTCCAGTACAGAAATTGAACCTAAGGCCGCGTACACACGCGGGGACTGTTCGCCCAACTTTGTCCGCTGAACAGTGTTTCGGCGGACAGTCCGCCCGTGTGTGGGCTTTCAGCGGACAGTTTCAGCGAACAGTCTGCTGAACAAAGTTTTTCGGAAATTCCGAAAAACTGTCCGCTGAAACTTGGTTTCAGCGAACAGTCCCCTCGTGTGTAGGCTTGTTCGTCAAACTAAGTTCCGCGCATGCTCAGAAAGGATTTACACGCCGAAAGTTGTAATGCAGTGTATAGGACGTCGTATTTTCCGTCCCGTCGTACGTGCCATTCACGTCATCGCGCACGGTTTCAGCAAACTGTTCGTTCGTCGTGTGTGGGCAAGTCCGTCCATGCTAATTTTGAGCGGACTGTTTGCTGAAACTGTTTGACGGACAAAGTTGAGCGAACAGTCCCCGCGTGTGTACGCGGCCTAAAAGGAACACACACAAATATGATAGGGATTTTAAACATTCCCCATTTTATCCAAGACAAGAAAAAAAGGTGTTTTAGATATATTTTAAGTGTATTTCTCTCCAACCATCAGAGACTGTGCTATTGAAAGGATTATTTGCGCATTTAAAAGCTATTAAATGCAAGTATCCAATATCACAAAGAAATACTATTAATCTTGAACTTAAACCTCTTCACTCCTACAATGTGTATATTAGTGTTCCCAGCATAATATGCTTTGCCAGGGATACAGTAACACGTTCTCTTTTTGGGTACCACTAGCTGGCACTTTGCGTGGCTTGTTGGTTTCAATCCTGGTTGTCTCTGACCACTACAGTCCTGAGTGCTGATCAGTAACCAATCAGAGTGGTTCCTTATCATTAATATATTAGCTATAAGACTATATCAGCTTTCATAACAAATTAAGCCTTCAACCTGTAAATGGTACCATAACTTTAAAGGGGTTGTAAAGTCAGAAGGTTTTTTATCTTAATACATTCTATGCTTTAAGATTAAAAGCCTTCTGTGTGCAGTAGCCCCCCTCGGCCCCCCTAATACTTAACAGAGCCCCCTTCTCTGTCCAGCGATGCCCACAAGTGTCTCAGCCATCTGGGACTCTACCCCCTGATTGGCTGAGACACAACAGCAGCGCCAATAGCTCCCATTGATGTCAAAGTCAGTTAGCCAATCAGGAGAGAGAGGGAGTGGAGAGGGAGTGGAGCTGAACCGCAGCTCTGCGTCTGACTGGACACACAGAGCTGCAGCTTGGCTTGAGTGTCCCCATAGCAAACTGCTTACTCAAGGGACACTCAACTTGAGGGAGAGGCAAGGAGCACAGAAGAGGGACCCCAGAAAAGGAGGTAATTATAACATGTTTGTTATTTTTATAGAAAAAAAAATAGACTTTACAATCACTCTAATCGGTTCCCGACTGACTCTGCAGTACAATGGCACCGCTGCACGAAACCCTTTATATATACGGGGTTCCTTTAAGAGCCTCTAGAGGGCGTGCACGTCCGCTGCATGGTGGAAGACCCAATGCGTGTGGCCAGTGGTTGCGATCGCCACTGGCTACACAAGATCACATGCACAAGCACCAGCATGGGGAACAGCAAAATGTCTCCTCTCCTACTCAGTCCTATCCCCATACCTTTAGAACACACCAAGGGAACACACACTTAACCTCTTGATCACCCCTTATTGTTAACCCCTTCCCTACCAGTGTCATTTACACAGTGATCAGTGCATTTTTATAGCACTGATCACTGTATGAATGTCAGTGGTCCCAAAAATGTGTCAAATGTGTCCAATCTGACTGTCGCAATGCCACAAAAAATCGCAGATCACCGCCATTACTATTAAAAAAAAATAATAATAAAAATGGCAAAAAAAATAAATCTTTCTCGTAGTTTGTAGACTATAACTTTTGTGCAAACTAATCAATATATGCTTATTGTGATTTTTTTTTATACAAAAATATGTAGAAGAATATATATTGGCCTAAGCTGATGAAGAAATTTATTTTTTAAAAACATTTTTGGGGATATTTATTATAGAAAATAGTAAAAAATATTGTTTTTCTTTTCAAAATTGTCCCTTTTTTTTGTGTATAGCACAAAAAATAAAAAACTGCAGAGGTGATCAAATAGCACCAAAAGAAAGCTCTTTTTGTGGGAAAAAAAGGACGCAAATTTCGTTTGGGTACAGCATTGCATGACCGCACAATTACCAGTTAAAGTGGCTCAGTGCCAAATTGTAAAAAGTGCTCTGGTCAGGAAGGGGGTAAAAGCTGAAGTGGTTAATGTGTCAATGTTCATCCATTTAGTACTGTAATTGTCAGATACTTATATAGTATTAAAAGTATTCTAAATGAAGTAATAATACATATTGTTGCATGTTACATTGCTATTGGGGTAACAACATACTAAGTAAAAATTCTTATGTGTCCATAATATACTGTGTATACTATATATATATATATATATATATATATATATATATATATATTCTGTGTATATATGTAGCATCCTTGTCCTAAACAGGGTTGCTATATAATTTTGTTGTGCTAGGTGGTGTCTAGCTTGGCTAATTTGTAGTCTTTGATCAAATGGATTTCTCCTATGCTTGGGTTTAACTGTGGTTTCTCCCTTTTGTCAATAGGTGGCACTGTTACCTTTGGCATTAGTATGATGAATTACAGTGAATTCAGGTTTTGAGTGAGTATACTTCTCTCAGCCAATCAGTAGGAGTTTCTTTGACCTCTGAGGACGCTGAGTAAAGGTATTTTTTCGGAGGAGGTCAGATGATCTGGGTTCTTTCCATCCAGGCTGCGGCCTGGGTGGGTGTGTGTGGCGCAGCAGCAGAGGTGTAGGCCTGAAGCCTAAGGCCTTGCCATGTGGTCAGGGACTCTGTTGGAGAGAGAGCCTGATCGTTGCCATGAGGCATTGGAGAGGAATTTGCCAGAGGGTTAACCACTTTTATTGCAGGAGGCATGTTGAGAGGGATGGAGTTTTGAAGGAGTACCAGTGCAGACTCTTTATCAGCTGGGGACTGTAAAGTGGCTGGGAAAGAAAACTCAGAGAACTCATCCAAGGAATCCAGCAGGTAGGTGTGAGTTGAGCTTCAGAACTACAGTGGGTAGTTGTGAGTTGAGCTTGTTGCTATAGGAGATCAGATTGCTTAATTCTGATTAAATGCCCTTTTTCTGTATAGCTGTCTGCCTGCCTCTCAGTCACCTGCCATTACAAAGAAAGGCTGAGCTCTGTTTCTATGTGGAGGGGGATTTTGTTGCTCTGGAAGATGGATCAGAAGCATTCATCATGATTGCAGTCTCTTGCATACTTGTGCGGCTATCGTGCTTGTTTGAAAATAGCCATACATTCAGTTCAAGTGTAAGTCCCTGGGATCAGGGAACCAATTGAAAAGTTTGCTGACCATGTTTATTACAGTTCAAGGAAAAGTAACTATTTGACTTTAGGGCTCCAAGGACAATGGGATGTTTTGTTTTTTTCCTTAACTTTATAATTTTTATTGAGACATTTAACTCCATAACAAACAAACAACCATTTCCCCTTTCCCTACCCCCTTACATATACATATGCTAATAAAAAAATGGTGGAAAAATAAGCAATTTCTCAGTAAAACTCTTAAGTATTTGTCCTATAGTTAGCCTCTTGTTCATCCTCCATTCAATTCCTCCATAACCAACCCTCCATTTTGCCCTCCTCTGCCACCCGATCCACCCCACTGCATCTTTTATCCTCACATTCATGGTGACCCTATTTGCCAACACTCACCACCCAACTTCACACCTTTCACTCTCATTCACTCTTCCTTCACATTTTAATGTCACATCTTATCTTCTTTATCCTTGTTGTCTACCTTTCAGGTATTGGTGCTGCTAACCCTCCCATCTCCTTTACCCACCGTATCTATCTTTCTTTATATTTCAAGTTCCTTACACATTTACATCTTACAGCATGTTCTAGAGGGGGAAAACCTTCCTGTCCCACCAGGGTTTCCAAATCTCTTCGTATTTCTTTATACTGCCTTGTCTAACATATACAATTTTTTCCTTCCAAATCGTCTCATTCATACCGTGTGTGCCCACTTTCTACTAGATGGCTGTAGCAGCATTTACCATCTTTGTGCTATCAGTTTCTTAGCTTGGAATACACATCTAAGGATAGCGACCTGGGTACATCTAGGATTTCCCTCCCCCTCTACAAAGCTCCGTACGCATTAACCTTACATCCAAGTTCAGAAGCCCCCTGAGTAGCAGGTTTATTGTTCCAGTTACCTCCTTCCAATAGTTTTGGGCACCTCCAAAAACATATGGATTAAATCCCATTCTGTTTCCCCACACCTAGGGCAACTGGCATCTTTTCTACGGCCGAACAAAAAAAGCTTTTGAGGGGTGTAATATGCTATATATAGAAAAAAATAGATGTGCCATCCTTTGTGAGGGGAAGAGTGAGTCCAATGGGCTTAATGCCACAGTTCTACTCCACTGCTCTAAAGCTATAGTCCATACGTCTTGTTCCCATCTCCTCCTACTCAGTGGGTCCTCTGCCCCTTCAAGGCTCCCCTTATATATGTGTGGGTAGAATCTATAGATCAGGCCTTTTAAAATGTTTGCATTGATTACTTTCTGGAGCAACGGTATCTTGCTCCATTCCAGTGTCCTCTCTCTAAATTGTTCTCTTAGGGCATGCCTAATCTATAGGTACCTGAAAAATAATTTATTCGGTATAGCATATTGTTCTCTCAGTTCCTGAAAGGATTTCAGAATGTCACCGTTATATAACTGGTTGTTAAGTTTTATGCCACATCTTTCCCATTCCTTAAATGTCCCAATCTTCTGGATTTTTCCCAAATTTCTGTTATCTCAGAGGGGGGCATACTTGGTGAATCACCTTTACCCCAACAATGCCTTCACTGTATCCCATACTCTTATCATTAAGTTTAATGTGGGGAACCTAGAGGGGAAGAAGCCTGCCTCCATGGCTTCCGACAATGGGATGTTTAGTTAGCTAGTCAGGTAGGCTGTGCTGTGGCAAAGGGACAAGTCTTTAACCTGCAAATTTAAATCCTATGGGCTAAAATGTCGAAATGTTTGCACGCGAACTGTCCTCTGTCTACTGGCCACCAGATGGTGTGAGCGTGCCACTCTGAGTGAGCAATAAGTTCTTACCTCAACTATAGTTTGTTAAAGCGGAGTTCCCCCCAACTTTACAAGGTGGTCTCAAACTCAAGATCACCCCGCATTTTTGGATATATATAAAAAAATAAAAATCCTACTTTTAAGAAGTACAAAGGTGTACTTCCATCCCAGCTGGGCCATGGCAAAGTATGTAATTTCCTCTTCTGTGGCGAGCTCTCCTCCTTCTCCCCCGCTGCCTTCTGGGACCTGTGTGTCCCCCAGAAGACGAGGTGGATATTCAGAAAGTGTGGCGTGACTCGCGCATGTGAAGTAGGAAACTGGCTGTGAAGCCTGAAGGCTCCACTGCCGGTTTCCCTTAGTTGTAATGGCAGAGCCTGCACTGGAGCCGATGGACGAATCGGACTCAGGAGGCCCAACATTGTGGGCTCCCTGGACAGGTAAGCATCCTGAGACTGAGAGCAGGTTCTGAAATTTTCAGACGGAAATTCCGATCGTGTGTATGCAATTCTGACGTGCAAAAACTCACGCATGCTCAGATTAAACTATGAAACGGAAGCTATTGGCTACTGGCTATTGAACTTCCGTTTTCTAGTCCCGTTGTATGTGTTGTACGTCACCGCGTTCTTGGCGGTTGGAATTTGGTGTGACCGTGTGTATGCAAGACAGCTTGAGTGAAATCCTGTCAGAAAAATCTGAGCTTTTTCCGACCAAAATTCTGATCGTGTGTACACGGCATTAAACTTTATATCGGCTGCAACTTTGCAGTTGATTAATTTAGGGTGGTGCTGATTGTTTCACACATTTGTCTATCCACCCTGCATCTTCCTTGGATTAGGAGAGACAGTATTTCAATCTTGTACAGTAATGTTCATCTTCAAATATATCATCGTGTAAATATTAGATAGATATATAGTTAATTTATAAGGTTATTGCTTATTGCATCCCTCTTGTTTTCATGTGGAATGCCACAGGTAATTGTAACTAAAGTCTCATATTTATCTGTTCTCATGTGGAATGCCGCATGTAAATTGTACATAAGTTATTTCTTACTTGTTTTCATGTGGCATGCCACGCATTTGTTACTTCAAGTTTATCCTTCCCTGTTACCCTTCCCTATCCACATTTTACCAGGACATTCATTCTCAAGTTTGAGAGAATATGTTTTCTTTTTGCATACTCCACGGATGTAGTTTCCTTCGCAGGGGGAGAGTGTAGCATCCTTGTCCTAAACAAGGCTGCTAGTAAATTTAGTTGTGCTAGGTAGTATCTAGCCTGGCTAATTTGTAGTCTTATCAAATGGGTTTCTCCTAAGCTTGGGTTTAACTGTGGTTTCTCCCTTTTTTTAATAGGTGGCACTGTTAGCTTTGGCATTAGTATGATGAATTACAGTGAATTCAGGTTATGAGTGAGTATACTTCTCTCAGCCAATCAATAGGAGTTTCTTTGGCTGGGGATGCTGGGTAGGGATGATCCGAACACCCCCCGGTTCGGTTCGCACCAGAACCTTTGAACGGACCAAAAATTTGTATGAACTTTAGTACCCTATTAACCGGTTCCCGACCAGCGCACGCTGATGTACGTCAGCAGAATGGCATGGGCAGGCATATTGGCGTACAGGTACGTCCAATCTTCAATGCCGCCCTGCCATCGTGAGCACGTCGCCGGCAGCGCGCTTGCGTGCCGGTCGGGACCCCGTGAATCCGGTTGCTGGTCCCGCGGACTCGATCGCAGCAGGCATACCCACGATCATCTCATGGGACGGCTGAATGGAGGAAATGCCGTGTAAACAGCATTTCCCCATTCTGCCTAGCAACTAGTGACGCTGATCTCTGCTCCATGTGATTGGAGCAGAGATCAGTGTTCACTAAATGAAAGCCCAGCCCCCCCACAGTTAGTAACACACCCCTAGGAACACTTAACCCCTACACTGCCACCCACTGGTTGACCCCTTCACTGCCAGTGTCATTTACACAGGAATCACTGCATTTATATAGCAGTGATTACTGTATAAATGACAATGGTCCCAAAAATGTGTCAAAAATGTCCGATGTGTCCGCCACAATGTCGCAGTCACAATAAAAATCGCTGATCGCCGCCATTACTATAAAAAAAAATTATTAATAAAAATGCATAAAACTTATTTTCCTATTCCTATTAATCCCTATTTTGTAAACGCTATAACTTTTGCGCAAACCAATCAATAATCGCTTATTGTGATTTTTTTACCAAAAATATGTAGAAGAATACGTATCGGCCTAAACTGAGGGAAAAAAATGTTTTTTTATATATTTTTGGGGGATATTTATTATAACAAAAAGTAAAAAATAATGCGATTGTCGCTCTATTTTTGCTTATATCGCAAAAAATAAAAACCACAGGGGTGATCAAATACCCCCAAAAGAAAGCTCTATTTGTGTGAAAAAAAGGACATCAATTTTATTTGGGAGCCACGTCGCACGACCGTGCAATTGTCAGTTAAAGCGACGCAGTGCAGAATCGCAAAAAGTGGTCTGGTCATTGACCAGCAAAATGGTCCGGTCTGTAAGTGGTTAAAGTCTATGGGACTTGAACGTTCAAAATCAAAAGTGCTAATTTTAAAGGCTAATATGCAAGATATGCAACAGATAACACCAGCAATAAGGGGTATCTTCAGGTGTATACTGTGCTGGAAGCACACAACACCCACTTTAACTGCTGCAGATGCCTGTATTAGAGAACACCAGCAGTAAAGGGTAGATACAGGTGTATACTGTGCTGTGCTGGAAGCACACAACACCCACTAACTCATGCAGATGCCTGTATTAGAGAACACCAGAAAAAAGGGTAGATACTGGTGTATACTGTGCTGGAGGCACACAACACCCACTTTAACTCCTGCAGATGCCTGAGAAAAGAACACTGTCTCTGCCTATCTTGCTCTTTCCCTGCATGCCGGAACACACTACACAAGGCCACCGCGCTGGTGGCCTTATATAGTATGGGGCATGTACTAAACCTCCTGAGCTATAATTGGCCACAGGCATCCCTAATGCTGGGTAAAGGTATTTATTTGGAGGAGGTCAGATGATCTGGCTTCCTTCTACCCAGGCTGCGGCCTGGGTGGGCGTGTGTGAAGCAGCAGCAGAGGTGTAGGCTTGAAGGCTAAGGACTTGCCATGTGGTCCGGGGCTAATCATTGCTGGCAGACATGGGAGAAGAAGTTGCCAGAGGGTCAACCACTCTCATTGTTGGGGGCATTTTGAGAGAGATGGAGTTTTGAAGGAGTACCAGAGGAGACTCTTCATCAGCCGGGGACTGTGAAGTGGCTGGGAAAGCTTCAAGAGAGAACTCATCCAAGGAATCCAGCAGATATCTGTGAGTTGAACTTGATAAATACAGCGGATAGCCGTGAGTTGAGCTTGTTGCTATAGGAGACAGCAGTTGCTACGAAATACAGATTGCTCAATTCAGCTTAAAGGCCTTTTTTTCTGTATAGCTGTCTGCCTAGATCTATTTTTGTCTAAGGAGTCTGCCTATTTGCTAATGCATTTAGCTAAGGGTGTCCTGTGCCCTACCTCTCTCTCCCACTGTTCCTGTTAAGAGGAATAAAATCTATTTTTTTCATTTTTAAAAGCGACTGGCACCCATCTTTTCACCTTGCACAACACACACCATGCCTAGGAACCTGCACCCTGAGGAAGAATGTCAGCCCTCCCTGTCTCTGGGGGTCACCACCAGGCCTCTGAAGTCGGGGAGAGCGCTATATATATAAAACATATATTAGCTATGCAAATTATTCATAGATTTATTGTCAAATTAACCAATGCATACTGAGTCTACTGAAATTGGTCTGGATATCTAGATTTCCATAAACTCACAAATGTGTTAAACTTGTCTAGATATTGTTGAGGAGCATGTGCCCTTCTATCTGCAATGCAGTGCTTGATGTTTTGGAAACTAAGCTTCTAGCACTATTACATAGGGGGACATTATCCTTATGTGAGCTTCAAAATGGGCTTACTAACTCAGAGCTCCAACAAGGGAACAGGACAACAGGCAAGGTAAGTAAGGGGAATGTTTTAGGGGTTCTGGGGCTAAATTGAGGGGGCTAATTGAGGGCTTTTCTTTTCCTTTGAGATCATGATATTTTTTATGGAGAATCATCACTCAGCTTTGCAAACATTGGGTAATTTTCTGTTAAGCTTCCTGGCTCACATCACACACATACATGGGCCCATTTTTGTGTTCAATCAGTGTCATCTGACTTTGTTTCGCCCTGGTATTGCACATTTTTTACATTTTCAGTATTCTTTCTCAACACACATTGGTGGTCACCATTTGGAGACGCTATGTTTTATCAAGTTCCAAGCTGATTTGTAAGGCCCTTTTTAGAGCATCAATATGTAAGGTGGTGGAACCCCCCCCCCCCTTACCACTTTCTAGGGAGTGCTTTAATATAATTGATGTATTTGTTTTTTTAGTATAGAGTTCTGTTGTTGGAAGCATCTACCCTATAAGCCCTTGTACACACGGTCGGAGATTCAGACGGAATGTTTCCTATCGGACCGTTTTGGCGGATATTCTGACTGTGTGTGGTCTGCATCGGACTGTTTCCGTCGGAATATCCGACGGACCAACTTTTCCAACTTGACGGTAACATTTTCTGACAAAATGCTCAGATCGGACATACTCCAATCATGTGTAGCCTACTCCGACGGACAAAGTGCCACGCATGCTCAGATCAAATTCCTAGACCAAAGCTATTGGCTACTAGCCTGAACGTAGTCCCGTCGTAACGAAATAACGTCATCACGTTATGTACAATCGGATTTTCCGACAACTGAGTCTGACCGTGTGTATGCAACATCAGTTCCGGATCTCTTCCAGAATTAATCCGTCAGAATAACTCCGACGGATTTGGTTGTCGGAATCTCCGACCGTGTGTACGGGGGCTAAGAAGTGAAAGTATTCACGAAATGCATAGAGTTACAAGATGGCATACCCCTCTCATATTGCAATAATTTTGGTTATGTGAAGCATGTACTTGAAAATACACAAGCTTGATGTACATTATATATTGTTGCGTGAAACCTATTGGCTTGATGTGCCAATTTTTTTATGTGTGCATTATACATTTATGTGTCCAATCCTTGTACAATAAAGTGATATTTTATAACTTTTGTATTATGCCTCATTTAAAGTCCCATGGGCGAATGTTGGTTGTGTGTGTTATATATGGGGATGGAGGCATGATACGTTAGGCACCTGGTCAGAGTTCTTCTTTACAGTAAGGGGGTTAGGCTGTCATAAGAACCAAGCACTTTGCCTGAATAAGCAAAAATATATGTTCACTTTAAAGGAGAAGTATGGCCACAGCTATTTTGTTTGTACTTCTCCTATGGATCACAGGAGTACAATTTGTTCTGTACTCCTATAATCTGTTTACAGCCGACAGCGGGCTGAAGCCCACTGTTGGCTGACATTACATACCTGGTCCAGGCTCTGAAAAGATCCCGACCATATGGTTGGTATCCACTCAGAAGCGTGGACCGGCACCTGGCTCAGCCTCAGCAATCCACTGTGAGCCTGAGCCAGCCCCTCCTGCCTCCTCCACAGCCCAGCACTCCAGTGAGTGCTGGAGGGTGAATGCAATGAGTGCTGGTGACTGACAGTCATGGCTTTCTACTCAGAGTGGAGGGGGAGAACTGAGTGATTAGGGAATGCTTGATCACTCAGTTCTCACTACAGAGCTGGTGGCAGACAGTTTCAGCATCAGAGTGATGCTGTATCCACCTAGGTGAGTATAAATGTTTTTTGTTTTTTTTTTAACTTCTCTTTTAAGGCTAATGGGCTGCTGAAAATATGCCCAGGTCCCCCATTGTTTTATAGAGGCCTCTAGTCACACAAGCACAGTGACAATTCAGGCTCAGTCTAGGGGATATCATTTTAGTATTTGTTGCTGAAGAACTTTAACAGGGGTTTAGGGTTGCAGGATACTCAAAAACTATCAATACCAACAATGAGAGAGCAAGCTTCTCACTAATCTTTTAATAGCAGCTTTTCCTGGAGGTAGTAGGGAATAGCCAGTGTATCTCGGACCATACAGTAGCAGTCCCAGCCCATATAGCAGCTTCTGATACTTGCACAACTAACAGCATTTAAACAGGGCCGATCCTAGGGTCACAGATGCCTGGGTGCAGAAATATTTCTGGCGCCCCCACATGGGCGTGGTCATCTTAATAATTCCTCCCCTTTACATATGTTTCTATGGAAATGATTTAAACACAGAGATGCTCCCCTTAGGAGTCTTCGTTACCCTGGGATCCTCCCACGATCCCTTAACAATAAACAAATACAGAAACAGAGTACACTAATGAGACCTGGGGGGGGGGGGGGTCTCTCTAATGTACACAGAGAGGGCTTCTGTTAGAGAGTTTGTTAGAAAGAGCCCACAGACATGGAGATGGTCAGTTACTGCAGACACGGTACAGGAGATGGTCAGATACTGCAGACACAGTACAGGAGATGGTCAGAGACTGCAGATACAGTACAGGAGATGGTCAGAGACTGCAGACATGATACAAGAGATGGTCAGAGACTGCAGACATGATACAGGAGATGGTCAGAGACTGCAGACATGATACAGGAGATGGTCAGAGACTGCAGACACAGTAGAGGAGATGGTCTGAGACTGCAGACACAGTAGAGGAGATGGTCAGAGGCTGCAGTCATGATACAGGAGATGGTCAGAGAACGCAGACATGATACAAGAGATTGTCAGAGACTTCAGACACGATAGAAGAGATGGTCAGAGACTGCAGACACAGTACAGGAGATGGTCAGAGACTGCAAACACAATACAGGAGATGGTTAGAGACTGCAGACATGATACTGGAGATGGTTAGAGACTGCAAACATGATACAAGAGATAGTCAGAGACTGCGGACATGATACAAGATATGGTCAGAGACTGCAAACATGATACAATAGATGGTCAGAGACTGCAGACATGATACAGGAGATGGTCAGAGAATGCAAACTTGATACAAGAGATGGTCAGAGACTGCGGCAATGATACAAAAGATCAATGCATCAAATTCAAATGGGCTGAAATTACACTACACCTGGAATGCATATGAATTGCACAGCAATGCACAGGTTGTTCCTGTGTAATTCTAAGCCCCTGTACACACGGTCGGAGATTTCGACAACCAAATCCGTCGGATTTTCTCCGTCGGATTTTCTCCGAAACTGTTGCATACACACGGTCGGACTAAGTTGTCGAAAAATCCGATCTTTCAGAACGTGATGATGTAATTTTGTTAAGATGGGACTACATTCAGGCTAGTAGCCAATAGCTTTGATGTAGGAATTTGATCTGAGCATGCGTGGCACTTGGTCCGATCAAAATTCGCTACACATGATCGGAGTATGTCCGAGATGGTCGGGAAGTATTTCCAACATGTTGGAAAATTGGGTCCGACGGATATTCCGACGGAATCAGTCCGATGCATACCACACACAGTCGGATTATCCGACGACATGGTCCGATAGGACACATTCCGACGGATTCTCCGACCGTGTGTACAAGGGCTTAGGGTGAACCAGTCCTGGAGCCCAGTGCTGAAAAAAATTCTGCCTCCCGGCTCCCTTAACTTTCCTGGCAGGGGGGCACTAGTGTGAGCACCTGGTGTGATTACCGCACATCTCTAGCAGTGTCCCCTGTGTAGCACCCAGTATCTATTTGATTTGGGGTTTGGGGAAGGTGGATAAGAGGATACTGTATGTGCTAGGGAGCATATGCACTTCTCTCCTAGAACAAGTCCTCTCTCCTCCCAAAGTGCCCCCTGCCTAGAATATACAGTATCCTCCTATCCACCCCCAAATCGCTGCAAGTACTACTTCCTGTCAGTCCCCCCCCAAATCATTGCAAGTATTCCTATTTTTCCATTTTAGGGGGGTCACTGCAAGTCAGGTAGTCTTATTTATCAGCTTAACCCCCCCTGCGCGCAAGTGTCACAGTGTGTTATAATCACAGACCTCAGATCAGAGCCACAGATGCACAGCAGTGTCTCTTCCTCTCTTGCTGTCTGTGTGGAGGAAGTCATCAGAGCCAAGGAAGAGGCTGCTGCTTCAGTCCCCTCTGCCATGTATCAGTGTGAAAGGTAGCTGGCGAGCAGAGAAGCTGTCAGAGCCAACATTGTAGGGTGTGGGACACCAAACCCCCCCACTAAAGCTGCGGGGCGGGTGTGCCCACACACAAGGAGAGGAGGAGGAAGGGGAGCACTCTGGCACTTTGGCGCCCCCACCTCTGCAGCACCTGGATGCGGTGCACCCCACGCACCTACCCATGATCGACCCTTGAACAGCAAGGTCTTTACTCACAGTGTCCCAAGAGCTGCCTGCCACACAGCATCCACAGGTAGATCCTTAGTGAGGAAGATAAAAAGATTCTTCTTCAAGGCTTTTCTATTAAAATATTATGGGTTTAGAGTCTGAGCTAGTTACACTTTCTACTATGTAGTCAGCGTTAGCATATGGATACTGTTGTTGTCTACTTTGCGCATTGTCATGGCTAACTACACTACTGTAACCCGATTTTGTTTCAATGATCTTACATTTGTTCAATAAAAATCTTTATTGTAAAAAAAAAAAAAAAAAAAGATTCTTCTTCAAACCAGGATATCAGAATAATGCCATGCAGCAAATAATCCTGTAGATATCTCCTCCTGGCTCTTGGCCCAGGCCCTGCTGAGGCTCAGGCTGCAATCTCAGTCATACTAACTCTCGCCCAGAGGCAGCAGAACTGAATCCCTCCCTGGGGAGGAAAGAACATTTTGCAAGCTTCCCAAACATTTATCACCTCCCCAGCCACCTTCTGAATGCCTCCTTCTATAGATTGGCTGAAGCATGATATATATTCATTCTGTCTATTTTAATCTTCCTGCCCTATATTCTGGAAGCTTCTTCCAGAAGCAGGTGAGAGAAATCAAACACCCAGCTCAAGAAACCCTGAACAGACAAAAACAATCAATCACTGCTCCACTCACTACAGTGAAGGCAAAAATTAAGTTTTTCCAGCAGCCTAAATAGAGAAGAGCGCTACACAATGGCGGCCTGTCCATACAGGGCGCAGCCCCCCTAATCTACATACCGAGCACCGGAAGCATGGATTCCAATGGTAGCTCTAATTGGCTTCAAAAAGGGTGGGCTCAAGGCAGAGAACTGCACCCTGAGCCCACCCAGTTTGACAGTAGAAAATTAATATTCGCTATTGTCTTCCTGATTCACCTCCCAGCCAATCAGGAAGCGGGTCCTGAGACCCAACTAGCTGAGAGGAGATGCAACCATTTTGGCTGATGAGGAGCCGCTGAGGAGTAGGAGATGCAGGAAGGATCCAAAGCTGCCTGCAACCTATGTGGGGTAAGTGCGGGGTTGGTGGATGGATTGACAAGCGGGTAACAGGGCAATCAACTGACCCGGGGGGTGGCGGGTGGTGTGTTTGCCACCCCCCAAAAGGGGGGAGCACCAGCCGCCACTGCCGCTACACATACAGTAGATGAGTAGATAAATACCACTGAGAAAATGCTTCAATGCACTCCTGTTCTGCATCTCTGGACTTTTGGAAGATGAGTTTTGCTCCAAACACTGATGTTTTGTTTGCAGATGAGGCATAATAGAGAATGATAAAAATAACACCTTTCATATTGCATATCCCAACATTTGTATGAGAAAGAAAATGAGGGTTCATTATTTTGTAAATTACTTAAAATGTATTTGAATACCTGTAAAAAGGTAACTTCCTTCTAAAGTCAGAAAGTTTAGAAAAACTGCTGCTTCATTTTGTTTTGTGTCTTTCCAAAGATGCCACATTAATATTTCTTCAAAACTGGCAACTAATGCAATATTTCACAGTGAATTATTTGATCAGGATAAAAAGGCAGAGTATATGAAGGGAAATTTTGTTTGAACTAAGCCGTGAGGAATTATCTTTGAAGGTTTTTGTAGAATTGCAACCCAGCAGAATAAGGTAACTTTATAAAATTTTACAAGATCCAACAGTTTTTGCTTTGTTTTAATATCCAGCTGGTATCCTGAAGTTTAGGTAGCTAGTGCTGCCAATGGTTGCAAATAATCTTTGGGATAAGCTTACTCCTAACACAAAGGGACATATATACAAGAAAGCCCTTGGCACAAAGCTTATTGGGGAGTAGGGGTGTAGATTGGAAAATTGTAGCCCCCAAGGATATTATTATCAATATTTGGGAACATCCTTGACAGGTTACAGTAGATATGGATATTGCGAGAAAGGACTAGATGGGGACTTTAGGATTTTAAAGGCACCAGTAATAAATTTGAAAGGAGTTTCTTTCTAATTAATCGGTATTGGTTTTATATAAATTTATTCAAAAAATAGAAAATCATACAGATAGAGAGGTTAAAAAGACTGTTAGACATAGGAAATGGATCTACACACATAGGAAAACTGCATTAGTATACATATCAAGGTGCAAATATTACAAAGATTCCATATCTGTACAGGGGAACTAATCACCCACAGTAGAACCAAGATAGGTCAATAGATATGATGAAAAACTGATGCAGGATCCAAGGGAAGTGCCCGACATGTTTCGCGTTCTTACGGACAACGCTTCTTCTGGGGCGTGATTAAAATGACTTATATACTTCAAAAGACAAAAAAAGAAAGACAAAAACATGTATGAATACATAGTTATATATGACATCCATTGTTATAAGCAAAACCCTGAAAGGTTTACTATATACAGCATTTTCACATTATATAGAGAGAAGCTAATATATGTTATATATATAGAATTGTATAAAAACACACTTGTCAAGAAAGGGGGCCATGCGGAATTTATGGGCTATAATTCCGCATGGCCCCCTTTCTTGACAAGTGTGTTTTTATACAATTCTATATATATAACATATATTAGCTTCTCTCTATATAATGTGAAAATGCTGTATATAGTAAACCTTTCAGGGTTTTGCTTATAACAATGGATGTCATATATAACTATGTATTCATACATGTTTTTGTCTTTCTTTTTCTGTCTTTTGAAGTATATAAGTAATTTTAATCACGCCCCAGAAGAAGCGTTGTCCGTAAGAACGCGAAACATGTCGGGCACTTCCCTTGGATCCTGCATCAGTTTTTCATCATAATATCTATTGACCTATCTTGGTTCTACTGTGGGTGATTAGTTCCCCTGTACAGATATGGAATCTTTGTAATATTTGCACCTTGATATGTATACTGATGCAGTTTTCCTATGTGTGTAGATCCATTTCCTATGTCTAACAGTCTTTTTAACCTCTCTATCTGTATGATTTTCTATTTTTTGAATACATTTATATAAAACCAATACCGATTGATTAGAAAGAAACTCCTTTCAAGTTTATTACTGGTGCCTTTAAAATCCTAAAGTCCCCATCTAGTCCTTTCTCGCAATAGCTACTCACTAAGGATGATGGCACCATTTTGACCTGGTTATATCTGAGATTTCCTCTAATTAGCCACTTTAGTGTTTGTGATATCTCGCATTCCTTTTTTCTCTGTTTACAGTAGATATGGAGATGACAGACTATTGTCCTCTTTGATAACGTAGATATACCTCTCCATGCCACACTATTACTACCATTTCTTTCCCTTTTTATTTTCAGCGGTACCATACATGATATAACGTTAGCATCACTGAGGGGTTTCCCTTCCTACTCTTCTATGAGGATTTGGAGTGGATTAATATTGAAGGATCTGACCTATCTGTTCCAGAAAGTCTATAATTAGTGGTTGTGTGTATCATTTTGTCTATGATTGTTTTACATGCAGATATGTAATATTATTCATTCCCTAATAGGGAGAACCAAACCTGTATTGGATATTTCTTATTATACTGTTGTCTTGATGACTATATTGTGTACTATTATAGAGCTTGACTGTTATCTTCCTGATGAAGTGGACATGGACCCATGAAATGCGTCAAAGTTACAGAAAGCATTCCATCGCCCAAGCCTGATGGGGATGACGAGTGATGATATATTAAAGTATCCTATGTACTTGCAATGTTTACATGCAATATTGTTGTTTACATGCTTTTAATATTTGTAAAATGAAATATTGATTCTTTTATACAAACATGTACCTCTTTGTACATGTAGTACCTCTTTTCTATAGTTAGGACCTCTTTGTATACTTATGACAGCATAGTAAAATGGAGGGGGGTTGTGTAGAACATTGGAATGATGCTGATTCAATGTACAATGAGTTGGCTGGAGACAGAAAACAGGAGTGTCACTTGATTGGTTGAGCAGTGTGGGAGAAATGTGTCATACGTTTCACATATCTGTACTTTAGCTGTATATTTAGATGGCTGTTTGTTGTTCCTCATTAACAATCAACCTCTCTGGCCAGTTCTTTATTTACCTATTCTTGATTAGCTATATAAGCCAATGATTATAGACCAGATGGCATGTTGTCTACAACAGCAGAATATTTTCCTATCATTATAATAATTATCATGGTGTTTCATGATTTTTAAAGATGTGAAGCCTATTTAAACTCTGTCATCATTTTCCTACATTTAGCAGTACGATGAAATATAGCCTTGACTAACCTGAATCTGTGGCCAAGGTGTTGACATTCAAACATTAACTTATTCTTACCAAGCAGTAAATTATCTTTAAACCAAGCCCCCAATGACCTCTGTAGCTGCAGCCATTGTGGAGTAATTCATCATTAAAGCGTTAACAAACTCAAAATGAAAAATGTAATATATTGTTGCTCATCAGTCATTAGATGTGGTGGCTGCTTCAGTTTTCTTCTTTTAGGCTTTCCCCCCCCTCTGTTTTCACTTGGTGATCTGGCCAATAACACACCTCCTGTATTAGAGTGCCCCCACTCTGGATGAAGGAGCACAGGGGGCACTTTTAGATAGCAGAAATGTCAGTCTGGGGGAGGGGGGTGTTAGATGTACTAGTAGATTTAAAGTGGTTGTAAACCCTTACAACACACTTTGACCTACAGGTAAGCCTAGATTAAGGCTTACCTGTAGGTCCAAGAAATATCTCCTAAACCTATACGGTTTAGGAGATATTTGCCCGAAGACAGGCACCACTGTCTACGGCGCATGTGCCGTAGACAGCGGCGCGCAGGCGCACTACCGTCAACGGCGAAGATGCCGCGTGTGTCGGCTCCTGTGCGCATGCGTGGGAGTGATGTCATCGCGGCTTCGCCGAATGACAGCGGCGGAGCTGCGAGACCCCACCGAGAAGATGGATGCGCCGGACTACAGGGGACAGCGGTGACTTCGCTGGCTCCTGTGTCAGGTAAGTGACACATAATGGACTACTATGCGATGCATAGTAGTCCATTATGCTTTGCCTTTGCAGGGAATGAAAGAGGAAGTAAACCCATCAGGGTTTACTTCCTCTTTAAATGCAAAGTCCAACTAACACTTTTTTACACAGTTTCAGAAAACAATTTTGTTCCTTTTGGAATAAATGTTTACATAAATATGATCATTGTAAGCAACCCTGTCAGTAGTAAATGGCTTGTCACGTTCATGTAATTAATACATCTGCAGAACAGCTTGTTCATTTGAAAAACAACAGACTTACTGGCCAGATCACCAGATGAAAATAAAGGGGGGACAAGCCCAAAAAGAAAAGCAATGCAGCCATCAGATCTAAGAATTGGTAGGCTGCATTACGTTAAATATTTTCTTTTGGGTTTAATACCGCTCTAAACTTAGAAACACTCAAAACACAGTAGAAACAGCAGTTTTCCCTGATTCTCTGAGCACTTCCTCTGTGTTTACAATACATAGATGGATAGCTACTAAGTCCCCGTAATGCTGCTGGATCCTGGAACCCTAAAGATTTGTAGAGCTTTTGGTGGGGTGAAGATGTGACAGGGGCTTTTGGAGGGGACTGCAGGGTAGCCTCTTGCACCTTATTACCACATTTGACAATCAAGGAAGCCATGATGGTCTCTGCTACCTTCAAACTCAGTGAGACGATGGATGTAAAAAGAAATCTGGTTAATGAGATCTGTTGCTGGACTGTCTGGGATGGGCACTCCCTGACAAATCAGTGCTTGTCTAGGGTCTAGCTGTTAATTAGCTCACTGGTTAATTAGTTATTAATAAAAAAAGGGAGGGGGGGTTTGTGGGACTTTATTTGAGGAGATGACATTGTCATCAGCCACCATCCCTATTGAAATATACAAAAGAGAACAAGGATCCATGTCATTCTGGATTTTGTTCATGCATTATGTATTTGACTATATTCCAGTCATGTGTTATCAAATTTTGGGCTTTTTTATATGTATCATGTGCCATTAATTTTTTTTTAAATTATTTATGAATTATGTACTGCTGTATGAAATAAAGTTTATTTAATATCTTACTCCATGCAGGTGTTTAATTATATGTGTACTATATACACTTTCTATCGAATATGAATTATGAGACAAATGTCCTACTCCTTTATATATATTATAGATACGTTAATTACAACGCCACACAATACTTGACCTTCCTCAAACTTTAAGTAAAGTCCCGCTTCATTGTTCTCTTTTGGTTAATTAGTTAGCTGTTGATTGAATTACTGTTCATAAGATGTACTGCTAGATGTACTGATGATATTACTGTTTAAAGTTTGCATTGTTTAGGATAATGTGATCAAGATCCTATCTGATTTTGTGTGGTATAAATTCTGTGTGTACACAAAGGGAGCAAAGATGGGAATCCTGCCTATTCAAAATAGTAGCACTCACTGAATAGATATCGGGAGGTGTGATCAAAAAAATAAATTCTGTGTGGACTTAAAATAAAGAGTTTCAGTTTGCACCTAAGCTAGTGTCGTCTAGTTCTCGGGTGCAATTCTCAGCTATAATACCTGGTTCCTGGCTCGAGTGGAGGAAGCTTTATCTTGCTGGAGACACCCAGGCTGGGTGCCAGGTGGTCCTTCACAGAAGTCTTTTACCAGTTAGCCAGAACCCACTAATGAGTCAGCTGTTCACAAGACTTTTTATATCTGACATAAGTAACATACGTTTAGTTAGGCTCCTTTCACATGGGCTTGTCTGTTTGACGGACTGCGTTTGCTCATGGGGGATCGATCCGCTGATCCCCGCTGAGCAGGCAGATGGCAGGTCCATCTCCACTCACTGTGCTGAGACTGACCTGTCAGAGTCCTGCTCTGACCGGTCCATTTTCATCCGATCCCATCCGATCTGATCTGCCAGATGGATGGAAAATAGGGCCACCATCCGTCTGGATTTGGCGGACAGATTGGTTAGCAGCGGGTGTCAGCGGACAGGTCACCGCTGACATCTGCCCCTCCATAGGGGTGAATGGAGCGTCTGATCAGGTCTGCCTGAAAAACTGACAGGCGGACCTGATCGGAAAGCCCATGTGAAAAGGGCCTTACCGTCTTGGACGAACAGATGTTTTATTTGTTTTTACCATTGACTTGCCGTGCAACGCCATCATGCATTGAACTGTGGTTTTTGTATGGCCTGCTTGGACCGTTCCTTAGTGTCTCATGCATGTATACCACTAAGAAATACCAGTAGTATTTTAATGTTAGTGTCCATGGCTTGACAACAGGCTCATTTTAAATTTATAGGAATTTATATTGGTTTTGTATTTGTATTATTGGTATTATCAGGACTAAAAAATAAAATTTACTTTTTGTAATTATGTAAATATAAAATATTTGATATACAGTAAATATTTTGTATTCTAGCTTTCATCCAACAGGTGGAGTTTTAGGCTCCTTTTAATTTTTTTCCAGTTCCTCTTTACTTTCTGTTGGAAAAATCATTGGCCGTTTACAGAGTTCAGTAGCCTTAGCTGAAATGCACACATACAAGTAAATGCATCAGAGCAATGACTCCTCCCCTCCCTTTAAAGAGCAACAAACTACGGTTGCAAGACAGAGTGGCAGAAAGTACAACTTCTGCATCTTTAAGAGTACTTAATATATTTCCATAGAGAATACACAAGAAAAATGTACTGTATATATTTTACATAATTCTTCTTAGGAATATATAGAGAACTCACTTAGGTTGGAGACAATGGTAGCTCAGATAAAAAGCAGTATGTGGCTCCTGACTGCCTTGTTGGGTCTCAGACATCACTGTGGGTTAAATCCCTTTGACTAAAAAAAGAGTAAAATAAGCTTTGGGTGGCAATGTTCTCAAAATTCTGTTAAACACAAATTTGTTGACCTTACCTTTTGCAGGAATTACCCTGTGTGTCCTGGAATGCCTTCCTCACCTTGTACCTGAATTATTGCTATAATTGTACATCTTGTAGAGCTGTACTTACCTTGCTCTTTTACACATTCCTCCTCTGTTGACACGATGTGACACGTAAGCTAAATTAAACCATACTATACTTTAACTGCTTTATATTACTCACATTAGTGTGAAAACAAACTTTAATATGTGTGAAGTATTAAAGGAATGAATTAGATGCCGATCAAAAGCCTAGCACATCAAAGGAATATGCAGATTCTAGGTGTTCAAAGTCAAACCCAATGTTACCCACTGTGTAGGAACATGAGACTGGTTCTTCTGGAGACGACATTCAGCCAGATGTCTAACTTAAAAAAATAGATAAAATTCCCTGCACTATAGAACAGAAGAACACTCACATTTTGGCTACAGTACATTTAAGTTCAATGGCATATGGCATTTAAAGTGGAACTTAACTCTTAAAAGGGAGTTAGTTCCGCTTCAACACCTCCCCTCCCCCCCAGCAAAAATGTAGGACATTTTTTATTTTTTTAATTATCTATTTTTCTCAATTTAAAATCCCTGCCCCTGCTGCCATCCGGGCCTAGGCCAGTGATACTTACATCACTTCTCACAGGAGACTGCTGGACACAGAGCAGCCTGAGAATTGGTTGAAGGGTAGATCCAAGCTGAAGAGGACCAAGAAGGTGGTGTGGGACCTGCTGTATGGCAACACTGGATTCACTGTGCATGTAAGTATGGGTTTTGAAGAGAACCTAGGAATACTGGTAATAGGTAAAAAAAACACATAGGAGGGAACTTGGGTGGAGTTTGAGAACTGTTTTAAGCAGAATTAAAGGAAAATTCTATTTTACAGGAGGATTTTAAAAGCAAGGGCTTATGGCAGCAGGCTAAATAAAGGGTACAGTATGAACTAAAAAAGCACAAATGTGCTGTTTGGTGCAGCTGTCAAGACCTTGATGGGTTAACTTGATAGGTTCACCAAGCCAGGTTCTTATCAGCCTGTGGTGAGCTGCTCCTCTGTTTACTCCTCTGTTTACTTCTCTGTTTACTTCTCTATTTGTCTTTTAATCCTCCTGTCTTCTTCTGCACTTTATATGCCCTGCCACAAGCATACTTGCTATATGCACTCTTCAGGTAAGATGTGCACATGAGGTGAGGTTGGTCAAGATCCCAACATCTGATTAGAGCATGCTCCTTTAAAATGGTGTACTCTGTACTCTGGTTTCTCATTGTAGTATTCAGTCAACCATTATTGTGTACACTCAGGGCTGGCCCAAGACATTGTGCTGCCTGGGTCCAAGAATGAAATGCTGCCCCCCCCCACCAAAAAACAAAATCATACCCACCAAAAGACCACCATATACATTATTTTATATCATGATGATAAAGACTAAAATGGCATTTATCAGAAAGTCAGATTTACATGCAACAGCTTGTATATATGCAAAATTATATGACATACCATTATGTTCAATTCTAAACTCAATTTCAGACTCCCCTCATCACAGACCATCTTAACACAGATCCTCCACCACAGACTCCGCATCATCATAGATCCCCCCATCAGACCCCTCTCCCATCAGACCCCTCTCTCATCTCAGATCCCCCCATCAGTCTCTTCTCTCATTACAGATCCCCTCCATCACAGACTCCTCTCGATCACAGATCCCCCCATCACAGACTCCCCCATCACAGACTCCCCCCCACCCCAGACCCCCTCATCACAGTCCTGCATCGATATTAGAGATTGCCCCTTCTATATGTAGCACCCTGTAGTTTAGGCAGGGAACTCCTCACAAATTTACTTTCCAGGAGTAGTTATCCTGGTTGATTGATAGAGATCTATTGATTTCTCCCTAAGTTTGGCCTTGTTGGCCTTTTCTCTTCTACCATTAGGTGGCCGGGTACTTGGTGGTATTAGGGGCAATTCAAGGTCAGGTTATGGGTATGTGGGGTGTCTTAGCCAATGGGTAGGGGTTTTCTTGAATCCCTTGGCCTGCTGGGAGAACCTATATATTCAGGTGGAGTCAGGTGGTCTATGTTCTGTGCTACCTGGATGGCAGTCTGGGTGGAGGTGTGTCATGTGCCCCGGGCTGCTAGGCCGGAGATTGGGCCTATCTTGGGGGGCATCTGGCTGCTAGGCTGTGTGAGGGCCTATCCAGAAGTAAGAGAGCAGTGCAGGGTTGGGATTGCGGCTTGCAGTTCAACCAGAAGTTCTGCCAGCCGGAGAACCTGTCAGTGGTCGGAGGTAGAAGAGAAGCTGTCGCCACAAAGAGACAACCACCTTATTACCAGGGACCACAGTGAGTAACTGAAGCAAGTAACGCAGCAGCATTCTCACCGAATGGCACGTGGAGAATTGAGAAACCTCAGGCGGTGATCAAGTCAGAGACCCAACTAGCGGAGGTGACGCTTGCAGAGCAGCCTTGTGAGTCAAGCTAGTAGAGCCGGTCAGCAGGGGTGAAGTTTGAGAAGTATCTGGAGTGCCAAGCTAGGGACCCAGCAGGATAGTGTGGGTGATGCTTGAGGGAGATACCACTGCAAAGAAGGGAGGTCAAGGGATTCAGAGTCAGTGAATCAGTACATCTAGTGAGAGACCGGGAGCTCAGTGTTGAAGAACTAAAAGAGACAGTTGTAGTGAAGCTGAAGGAACTGTTATGTTTTAGTTAGGAACTGTTAAAGACTGTTGCAATAGGAGACAGCAGCCCTGCATGTGCAGATGTGGCTCCTTGCTGGGGCCTTTCCTTGCACAGCTGTTCTCCTATTGAAGTCTTGGAGTCTGCCAATTGAATCTACAACTACTTAAGGGTGTCCTGGCCCTAACCCTCTTTCCCCAAAAAATATAAAAAGGACTATTAAGAGAAATAAAACCTCTTTTACATCCAAGAAGTGTCTGGCACCCAATAACTTTGTCCACCTTGCACCCACTATGCCTCGCAACCTACCACATACAGAAGGATGTCAGCTATTTTTGGCCTGGAAAGTTCTCATTAGATATTTGGCGCCCAACGTGGGGCTAAGGCATTGTCCTTGTAGCAGTGGCACATAGCACCCATTTTAGCTTCATCAGGATTTTGTCTGGCTCCGTGGGCAGATGGCAAGTAACATTCACCCTTCTTATAGACTGTGTTGTCGTGTGTGCTATTAATGTGGGGAACAACCACCAAGTCTCATTGCTCGGGTGAGATCAGCCTGGTCTTTTGACACTTCCCGCCAGCACTGTGAGGGTTAATACACCAAAATGGATTGCATTACAGTTTTGGCTCGCCATGGCAAGCAGAAGGCGGGCACCACAGTTCCCAAAGAACTTTTGCACCAATCCTTTGGCAGGGGGAGGAGTCTCCGCTCTGCAGAGGAGGACAAGGAAGTGCTGCCACGTGTGTCTGATTGTGGGTTAGTGAAAAAGATAGGGCAGTTCTGGAGCATAATGGCGGATTGGACGATGCACGTTTCAGGTGTTGATGTTAACTGGAGTCGGTAGAAGGGTGTTCTGACTGATGCCAGAGTGCGGTGTGCATGATCAACTTGCCCTGTACACAGTTGGAGGCTACGGGGTATTGGGGCTGATCTGTGAATAGTGTTCTGGCCTGACCCTGCAGTTGAGTCCTTGGATCAGATGTGGATGCTGTGGAGAGCACCTGTTTAAGGTTGTCTCTATGACCCAGTCTACGAGGATTCTGCAAGTAGACAAGGATATGGATGTCGCAGTCCCAGCTGGGAGTGATGTCCAGAGCTCATCAGCCATCACTCAGATTGGGCAAGAAGCTGAAGACACTGCATTGGTGACCACCACAGGACCCAGCGTACCAGTCACCCCTAGAGGCTGAGGTAGACCCAGCTGCTCGCTTTGATGTCTAAGCTACCCGAGAGGAAAATACCGGGGCCGGGTGAGTCAGTGAGAAGTGAGATTGCTGTGTCTGAAGGGAAGGTGATGCCATCGGTCGCCGGTATGTATGACTACATACCGGCTAAAGAGTGTTCTATCATTACAGAGCCAGATGTTCTGCTTTATCGACTGCCTGAGCCCGACTTGTGTGTCTTGTCCGGTAGTGAGGAGTGGAGTGACAGCGATGAGGAATTAATGTGGGGGATAGCTGAAGATTGTCAGGAACGCTGGATTCCTAAAGTCACCTGCTATTGTGGTGGGGTGATTATCACTGCATGCCCCATATGCAAGGATTTAAATCCGGTGTTGAGACCTTTATACCCTTCTCGTGGAATCTTGGAAAAGGAGGCAGAAAGGGCAGAGGAAGATAAGGTAACGGTGATGTCAAGCTGCTATCATGTGATGAACTTTGAAAGACTGTATTCCGTACTGTTCACTTCTTAATTCTAAGGTAAGAATGTTCCAATGTTGGTGGAGTTGCAAAAGTCCCACTGCTTTACGAATTGAATGAGACCTTGCTACACATAAGATCACGGCACTCCCCTCCCCTACCTTAGGTACACACGACGAAAAGCATGGCAGGTCTGGACAAAGGGTGGGACTTTTCATGTGAAAGGTAGGTGATTGATTGCTGGAACCGCCACACTATCTAGTAACCAATCACCCACTTCTTAACTTGAAGAGTTCTGCCATGCTTCCCGAATTGTGTAAATAAGGTAGAGGAGCAGGTGTGCTACGATCTTATGGAAGGGACAGACCTGCCGTGCCTGCTGGACGCCAGGTGGAGGAAAGCTATACATCTGATCTGGTGCACACCAAACTACTGGAAAAAAAAATCTTCTTGGGTGTCATTTTGCTGCCCCTCTCAAAGTGCCACCTGGGTCCAATGGACCCAGTGGGACCCATGGTAGGGCCGGCCCTGTGTGCATTGTTGTGATCCAATAATGAAATTCTTGCTGCTGACCGTGTCAGTCCTGCTCTCAGTAATCCATGCTAACCTGTTGTTGCCATGCTCCCGCTCTGGTCTCCTATATTCCTGGCTCCTTCTCCTACCTGTTCCAGTTACTGGATTCTGCCTGCCCATATTTATTTTTTCAGTCAGCAAATGGAGCTCGAGGCTCCTTTTCACATATCTTCCAGGCTAATCTTAAAGCCCAGCTCAAACTTATTTTAATCGTTTTTGGTAAATTAGTAAATACCTCTGCCAAGTTTTTTGCTGCTGTCCTTGATTCTGCTGGGGGAGTATTTACCTAATTTCCTGTACCTGTGACGGCAGAAAAATAAATGAAGAGAGCTGTTGTCACCAAGATAAAAAGGCATAGACAGTAATAACTCCTCATTTTACTATAATACTGAAGTTTGGCCTCCCACTGAGAGATTTGCCATAACTTCTGCTCTGAGAAGTCGTTGCTCCCTATAGAATGTGTTTGAAAGTGCACTTATCTTTTAATAGTGCTCCAAATGTGATACAAATGCAATAATAATACACATAAAAAATGTTGATGTGTAGAAACTGTAAAACCTAGTCGTAGTTTTAGATATGGAAACATATAGCTCTCCAACTGCATCAAATGTGAGCCCTTGGGCAGCCAATGTCACACTGCTAAGAAAATATATATATTTTTTTTTTTTCAAATATAAATTTTTATTTATTTGGATAGATACACCGGTGGAGAGTACCCCACAATACAAACCGTAGGAATACAAAAAACAAGTAGAGCCCCCAATACAGAAAATAATGCGGTATCAAGAGCGCTTTGGCACTTGAACAGTGAAGTGAACAAGATACAATAAGCCAACAGGATATAAAGGAGATCCTTGCTTCCGCAAAGAGTAGGGACAGTGAACCTGTAAGCTCTGTGCAACGCAACAGAAGTGTGGTACAATTTCCGATCCCCCCCGACCAACCACCGGGAGGGGACCGGAGCCACCGGAGATGGATAAGGGTAGGGTTAGGAGGGTAGGAATGGGGGGTGGAGAGGAAGAGTTGGGGGAGGGAGAAGAAAGAGAATGGACAGAGAAGACACGGCGGTGGATAGGGTCATCCGTTCCACAAACGGGGACAAAGGAGAATCAGGGCCTTAGCAAAGATTGGCCTTCCGCGGAGAATATAAACAGGCACCAGCTATCCCATGTTTTTTTATATGTTTCTTGTTTGTGCTGAGCAGTAAGGATGAGGTCCTCCAACTTCCGTACGTCCTCCACCTTCCGCAGCCAGTGCGCCACTGTTGGTGGGGCACTGCGCTTCCAGTATAGGGGAATACACGCCTTAGCTGCATTGAGAAGGTGACATATAAGGGACTTCCTATACTTTTTAATGGGGACCACTGATAGATGCAGTAAAAAGAAAGCGGCATCGTCCGGGATGGGGTAGGCCGCGAACTGCTGGGTTACACGACGGACCTCCATCCAGAACGACCGCAGCCTGGAACAGGACCAGAACATATGGAGCAGGGTTCCCTTCTCCTCATTACAGCGCCAGCACCGATCCGAGGACGAAGGATAGCACCTGCTCAGCCTGGTAGGTGTTAGGTACCAACGGGTAAGGATTTTAAAATTGGTTTCCTGCATCTTGGTACAAAGAGAAGATTTGAGGGCTAGTGTAACAATACGGTTTGTTTGGGTCAGTGAGAATTTACGGTCAAGGTCCCGCTCCCAGTTAAGCAAACAAGGTAGCACAGGGGGGTTTACAGGTGAGGACAGCAGGGCATAGGTCTGGGAAAGCACATGAGTCATTGGGTCAGTCGTTGAGCACATATTCTCAAAGGTCGTCAGGGTAGGTGCGAAGTCCTGTGGATGTGGCAGTGAGTGTAGGAAATGATGTAATTGTAAAGCCGGCCAAAACAGTAGGCGGTATGTCCCTGATGCCACAGTGAGTTCCGTCAAAGAGGGCCATCTCCCCTCCGCCAGGAAACTGGCCGCAGTGTCATGGCCGGCCTCAACTAGAGATGCGTAGGTAGTATAACGCAGACCTGGTTCAAAGCTCGGATGACCTAAGATGGGGAGCAGGGGGGAGAGTTCAGAAATAAGGGCCTTCTTGGCGGCGGCACCATGACCGTGTTTCAGCGTCGTGCCAATAAGGGGGTGTAGTTTTAGGGGTGCCGGGAGTTCCCTATAGCACCACAGCGCTCCTTTCAGGGGTATGTGGGTCTGGGCCTGCTCAAGCTGCACCCAGAGTTTGGTTGTTCCATTACGCCCCCAGTCAATGATCCTCCCCAAGTGGGACGCCAAATAGTAATTACGCACATCGGGGAGCGCAAGGCCCCCCCAACGCTTGGGGAGCGTCAGCTGCGCATAGCGCAGCCTGGGTTTCTGGTGTGCCCAGACAAATTTGGTGAAAAGGGACTGTACCTGTCTAAAAAAAAGAGGAGGTATATGTATGGGCAGGGCCTGAATAAGGTAAATAAACTTGGGTAGGATGTTCATCTTTAGGAGGTTACACCTCCCAAACCAAGAGTGGAGACCTCCCCGCCATTGTTCCAGAAGTAACCGAGATCTAGTCAGTAGGGGTGGGAAGTTAAGAGCAAATGTCTGGGCAAGGTTTGCCGGGATTTTCGTACCTAAGTATGTCAGAGCCGTGTCCGTCCATTTAAAGCTAAAATTGGCCCGTAAATCAGAGAGGGTCCGAGGTGGTATTGCTACGCCCATGGCTTCGGACTTAGTAAAGTTTATTTGCAGGTGGGATATCGCCCCATAGCGCTGGAATTCTCTAAGGAGGTTCGGTAACGAGATTTTGGGATTAGTTAGGGAAAATAAAAGATCATCCGCATAGGCTGATATCTTATATTGAGAAGCACCAAGCCTTAAGCCTGAGATATCCGGGTTCCGTCGAACATGACAGAGAAACGGTTCCAAAGAGAGGGCGAAGAGCAGGGGCGAGAGGGGGCAACCTTGTCTCGTTCCATTCCCAATGGGGAATGGACTTGAGAGGACTCCGTTCGCCTTAACTTGAGCTGTAGGAGTAGAGTAGATATTAGAGATCCACCGCATCATTGTATTGCCCAAACCTATGTGGCGGAGGACAGAGAACATATAACGCCAATTGACCCTGTCAAAAGCCTTTTCGGCATCTGTATTCACCAACACACAGGGGATCTTTCGGGCCTCAGCAATATGAAGCAGGTTCAACACCTTAATGGTGTTGTCTCTTGCTTCTCTGTTGGGTATGAACCCCACCTGATCTAAGTTAACAAGGGACTGGATGTGGTGCGCTAGTCTAGTAGCCACAATTTTGGAGAAGAGCTTCAAATCTAGGTTTAAGAGCGAGATCGGCCGATAGCTACCACATTGGCTAGGGTCTTTCCCTTCCTTAGGGATCAGGGAAATATGGGCTCTCAGGGTATCTCTCGGAAAGGAAGTGTCTGCTCCTAGTGCATTGAAAAAGGTCACCATACGTGGGCCCAACAGCGGGAGAAAGGTTTTATAGTATTGGGCCGTAAAGCCGTCTGGCCCTGGCGCCTTATCCGTCTTTAAAGCGTTAACTGCCAGTTGTAGTTCCGCCAGAGTAACGGGCTCCTCCAGAAGAGACCGCGTCTCCAGCGGGAGTGTGGGAAGCTGGGAACTGGAAATGTACTCGTCCATTTGAGACTGGCTACGGGTGGACTCGGGTAGGTTATAGAGACCCATATAGAAGTCTCTGAAGGCGCTAGAAATCTGCGTTGGGGTAGAGACCTTCAGACCCCGCGGTGTAATTACCTGCGGGATATAGGATGCCGATTTGACATCCCTGACCGCTTTGGCCAATGTTTTCCCGCATTTGTCGCCGCTTTCATATGATATGCGTCTGGAGAATTGTACCGCCGCTTTAGCTTTATACTGGAGAACCTCCGTTATTTGCGTGCGAAGAGTCAACAGTTCCGTCTCTAACTGCGGTGTGGGGATACGTTTGTGTTGGGCTTCCGCCGTGGCCAATTTGGTAAGCAAAAGGTTAAGGTGTTCAGCCCGCTTCTGTTTAGTACGGGCTCCGTGCTTAATAAACACGCCCCGGATGACCGTTTTATGAGCCTCCCAGAGAATCCCAGGGTCGCAGCCCGGAGTGTCGTTGTCCCTGAAGTACAGGCCGAGCTCCTTAGTGATATCTGTGAGAATGTCGGGCACCTGTAAGAGACTCTCGTTGAGCCGCCAGAAAAGAGATCGCGGGGAGGGATGGTCAGTAAGAGAGTAGGTCATAGATATGGGAGCATGATCCGACCAGGTAATCTGCCCCAATGAGGTGGCGGATACCAAGTGGAGCTGGTCGTGTGGCACCAGGAAAAAGTCTATTCTGGAATAGGTCTTGTGTGGGGTGGAGTAGAAAGTGTAGTCCTTCTCATTGGGGTGATGGAGCCGCCATACATCCCACAGCTGGTGGCCTTGGAGTGTCAGGGCAATTCGTTTCTGACAGGCGGGCGATAGGGAGGATTGTCCCGAGGACGTGTCATGGACGGGCGATAAAGGAACGTTAAAGTCACCCCCCAGAATCAACTGGCCCGATTTAACAGTCATTAAGCGCGTCAGGGTACGTTTAAGAAACCTGTCCTGTAGGGCATTAGGTGCATAGAGGGAGGCTAGGGTAAATTGCTGTTCCCCAATCAGGCCAATCAGAAAAAGGTAACGTCCCTCGGGATCTGCTGTAACCGCCTGGCATTGCCAAGGCAGCCTACTAGAGACCAGGATGGACACTCCTCTAGATTTTGAGGTGGGGTTTGTGGAGTGATATACCTTGGGGTAATGTCTGTTTCGGAGTAGGGGTAGCTTATCATCCCGAAAGTGAGTTTCTTGGACAAATACTATATCCGCATGGGCCCTTTTGAGGTCATTTAATAGCATCCGCCTTTTCTCGGGGGTATTCAGGCCCTTAGCATTCAGAGATACCAATTTAAGGGAATCCACCGCCATGTCTAGTGGAGAAAACTAAGCAAAATAGAAGGGGAAGGAAAGACAGAAAGAGGATGTGAGAGAAGGGGTAGAAAAGAGGTAGGAGGAGGGTAGTGTGTCAAAGAGGCGGAGGGCTAGGCCCCTGCAACGCCTCTGTGCCCCGCGTGAGAGACGGGGCAACAAACTAAATGGAAGACAATAGCTTCGTATGTGCACCACCACGGCTACCCGGGGGTACACGCTGGCCTATGTGGGGTGGGGGTAGACAGAGGACCGGTATTGAGGTCCCGGTCCCCCCGCCCAACCCGGCACAGAAAGGTAAAATTGTCAGCATGAAACATTCAAACAATACAAACTTGGACAATCAAGAGAGAAGTAACCTGTAAGTAATGTGAGGTTAAAGGCAAAAAGCATGCAGCAAGAAATAAACATTCAAACAATACAAAATTGAACAATCATGAGAGAGGTAACCTGTAAATAATGTGAGGTTAAGGGCAAAAAGCATGCAGCAAGAAATAAACAATAGCACGGCCCGGCAGGCACCAAAATAATACAGTACATTCAAGTAAAGAACAGGGGTGTCCCGACCCCCACAACACCAGTGACACCGGCGGGTCATGTCCCATAAGAAGACAGTGGGAAGCACCTCCCTCCCTACCTCCCACCACCGCAGCAGCCGCCTCCCGGGAAAGCAGTCAGGGGAAATCCCCAGTAAGTGAACAGAAACTCCAGTATGTTGGGACGGCCAACACCCAGCCCCCAAAACCCCCCCCCCCCCGGCGGGGCGTCCCAACAACCCCGCCGATCTGTAGCGCAATATAGGACTCCCCAGGAACAGAAGTAGGCTACAGGCAATACCATAGTAACCATTCCCAGATCAACAGGCGAGGTAGGGCTGTTGAACAGGCCCAGGACCCAGCCCGTCTAGAGGATACTGCGTGGCGCAGAGGAAAACCCTCCCCAGCCCCACCACCACCGCCCCCGTATTTCCCCCCCAGTTCCCCACAAAGTCCCCCAGTTTCCCACATAGAACATAGGGTAATATAAAATCCAGGAAGGGGAACAAGGAGGGGCTCCCAGAAAAGGCAACAGGAGGCAGTCTAACCAACCGCATGAAGAGTCAGAGTACCTGTGGGGGGTGCCGAGGGGTCGTCCGCCGAGGAGGAGGACGGGCAGCCAGCAGATCCATCAAAACCGAGAAGCCTGTGCAGCGAGAGATCGGCCTCATAAGTCAGAGGGGAGACAGGAGCGACAGAGGTGGTGAGGGGGGAGAAAACAACAATAAAGTAAAATGGCAAAATAACAAAAGTGTGGGGCCGAAGGTCCACCGCCCCACCGCCAAAGTCCATTCGCAGAAGGGGAGAGAGGCAGCCTCCACGGCGGCGGGTCTGGAAACACATACAACGGGAGGGACGTAGCAGCACAGTAGCTACAGAGGCCGGTCAAAGGTATGGCGCCGTGGGAGTAACAAGCCGAGACCCCCTAGACTTCACGGTCATCTTCTTGTGAGAGGGCTCGGGGACGCCTGCTCGCCCTCTGCATTCTCCGCGGCAGCGGGGCAGAGGATCCAGAGCCAGGCGGTCTTCCTTGCATGCGGGGGAGGTAGGCCAGCCAATTCGGGACTTCCACTGGGCCAGAGCCAAGAAAAGCAAAAAGCTCCGGGAGGGCCTCCGGAGACTGCAGCAAAAAAGAGCGCTGGTTTTTGATAAAAGTCACCGAGATAGGAAAACCCCAGCGGTAGGTAGCATCACACTGCCTGGCCAGGGCCAGAAGGGGTTTCAGTAAGGCCCGACGGTATAGGGTCGGTCTTGAGATGTCAGGTAAAAGCTTGACACGAGCCCCATCAAAATCAATGTCACCTGCCTCCCAGGATCTGCGTGCAATTATTTCTTTGTGCGTATAGTGGTGCAAACGGCACAGTACATCCCTGGGTCTGGCTGGATCTGAGGATTTAGGTCCCAGGGCCCTATGAACCCTGTCCACTTCTATTCTGTCCGGTAGTTGGTCACCCGCGATTTGGCGAAATATCGCCGTGACCGTGGCCAAGAGATCCCCCGGGCCTGTTGCCTCTGGAATGCCGCGGAGCCGCACGTTATTCCGGCGGCCCCGGTCCTCCATCTCCTCCATACGCAGCTGCATCTCCACTGCAGCGCGGAAGTGGTCTCTCTGATGTGACTCCAGCAGAGTCACCCTCTGCTCCAGGGATGTCACTGATTGTTCGCCCGCCGCAACGCGGGTATCAAGGCAGTGTACCTCTTCTCGGATGGCCGCCATCTCCGTCCTGTGCGCCGCCTCCACCCGGCCAACGATGGCTTCTATGTCTGCCTTGGTGGGTAGAGCTTGCAGGATGGCTCTCAGCTCCGGGTCTGCATGACACAGCGGCACGGTCCCGGGATCGCCCAGCTCCGCGGACAGCGCCGCCGGGGAGCCCGGGTACAATAGCGGACTCCTCGATCCCTCCGAGGGGGGTGGCTCCTCCATTACTCCCGGGGCCGGAGAGCCTGAGCCACGCGGCTCCGCCATCTTAGGTTCCGAGGGTCCCGCACTCGAGCGCTGGAACAACTTCTGCAGGTCGCCGGAGGTTTGAGAAGAGGCAGCGCGGTTATGCTGCAGTTTAGTGCGCAGGTTCGCCTTCTTCTTGGAGGACATTATGCTGTGTAAAATCGTCGGTATAAGCCGGGCTGGAAGCAGGGAGGCCGGGAGCTCAAGAGAAACACAGCTTCACCCGGCCATGTCCAGACCACGCCCCCCTAAGAAAATATTTTAAAGATAAGCGTTCACATACTGAACTGAACTGAAACATAAGTGTTTCAATAAAATTACCTATAAATACCTATATAATTATCAATGAATACAAAGATAAACTCACTGTATAAACACATTTTTTGATAGTAGCTTGTAATAGCTAATCTTGAAGACTGCCACGTTTAGCAGAGTCTTTAACAATTAACACCAGGGGACAAGACAAGATAGAGAAGATGCAGTACAGATGTCTAACGTGCAATGAAGCTAATTGGAGGAGGCCGTATTGCCATTGCCAATGACTACAGTCTGTGTGCATAAGCAGCCAGCTGGTCAGGAAGTGGTGGTGACTTGGCATAGTTGAGGAGGTGATGAAAGAAGAAAAGGGCGCCCCCCCATCCCCGACCCAAACCAGCCTCAGTATGGGTGGAGTCATATAGAACAACAGAGGCCAAGCTGACATATATGTATCCATTATGTTTATACCATGTGTGCATGTATGTATATATGAAAATACTTTTTTACTAGTGTTACAAATAAAAAATGTTTACTAAATACTCTACCTCCACAAGTCAATTGCCTCATTTAAAGTCCCACATTCCCTTCTTATGTACTTGAACCCGGGATGGAAGTACATTTTTGTGCCTCATTTATAGTCCCAAACGCCCCCTTCTTGGGTTATGTTGAATTAAGCCTCCTAGGATTCAAGTGTAATGTACGAATCTATGTCACTGTGATGAGGTGATGGGTAACAGGCAGGGCCGGTGCTACCACTAGGCAAACTAGGCAGCTGCCTAGGGCGCACTTCTGCCTGGGGGCACCAGGCCATTGGTGTTCCTACTCTCTTCTCTCTGCAGCAAGCAACTAAGTTTCAGCATCAGCAGGCAGCCACCCTCGCACATAGTGTCAGAGGTGCAGCCTGACTCCCGAATCAATGGAAGCAAGTAAACATTCATTGATGGGCACTGGTAGGCTGCATTGAAGAGCATTGGTAGGCTGCATTGATGGATGTTGGTAGGCTGCATTGATGGGCGTTGGTAGGCTGCATTGATGGGCGTTGGTAGGCTGCATTGATGGGCACTGGTGAGGCTGCATTGATAGGCACTTCATTAAAAAAGGTGGGGTATGCATGAGCAGAGGAAAGGGGATGGAGTCAGGGGTGGAGCTGGGGGGGGGGGGGGGCGGCAAAATGAGGTTTCGCCTAGGGTGTCAAAAAACCTTGCACCAGCCCTGGTAACAGGGCTGTTGGAGACTAGGGCAAGCTCTATGGCACTGGCTCAGACATTCTGCACAGAAAATAGAAGTGTAACAGGAACTGTTAATCAGGGTGTACAGAGTATATTGAGTTAAGTAACTGGACACAGATTACATGGATTTAAACAAGGTCTATGTGGAGAAGTGTAGTTTGATGTATGCTTTAAAGAGAAATTCTCACTTTGTTCATTCAGGACAATATATGGTGATAACTAGTGACAGACCTAGGATAGGGGAATGACAACTATCGATGGCAACCAATCAATGTCTATCTTCAGATTTTAAAATAAAAGGTAGAAGCTGATTGGTTTTAATGCATAGTTGCTCCAGAATCTATCTGCTCCAGTCTTGATAAATTCCCGCAATGAATTAATTGAAGTGAGTGAAAAAAGCAGTAAAGCTCAACTGATGTGTAGCACAGTTAGCCCTTGTACACACGGTCGGACATTCTGACAACCAAATCCGTTGGATTTTGTCCGACGGATTTTGTTTGACGGATTTTGTCCGAAACTGTTGCATACATACGGTCGGACAAAGTTGTCGGAAAATCCGATTGTACATAACGTGATGACGTTATTTCGTTAAGACGGGACTACGTTCACGCTAGTAGCCAATAGCTTTGGTCCAGGAATTTGATCTGAGCATGCGTGGCACTTTGTCCGTCGGAGTAGGCTACACATGATCGGAGTATGTCCGATCGGAGCATGTTGTCGGAAAATTTTATAGACAAGTTGGAAAACTTGGTCCGTCAGATATTCTGACGGAAACAGTCCGATGGAGACCACACACAGTCGGAATATCCGACAATACGGTCTGATCGGACACATTCCGTCGGAATCTCCGACTGTGTGTACAAGGGCTAAAGCAGAAAGGTGAGCCTGCAGAAGTGATGAGCAAATATGGCCACTCTCACATACCTATATTATTACAAATTTCTCATAGAAACAACATTTTTAAAGATTTAGCAGGTATTGAAAAGATAATTTGCATCCAGCTAGTCTCTTGTACATGTAAATCTAAATTGGTACAGTACATTGTGTTCAGATGACATTGACCTTAGCAGGAAGCTAATAAATCATGCCAGTGCAAACATAATGTTTTATTTTGACCTTTACAATTTAAAATCGTAGTCTCTCAATTTCATTTGTGCTGCTCTTTGGATGAGAACAAAGATAATTATGTAAACTGATAATTACATGTCATCTGTTTTTCAATCCGCCTTTAAAATGGTTTAGTTTTCCCACTATAATTTGGAGTTGTTTGTAAACGTGTTAGGTTTTGCTTTATGATGGGCTTGTTAACATTTGGCTGATGTTTGCCTGCTCTCGTGTAATAATTAGTATTTTGAAAAATGCCAACACTGAGCTTTGGTAACTAAACAGCTACCCTATGAGGCTCCTATTGAAGGACAAAGTTGTTCCGGTGTTCTGCCTAATAGAGTCCGGCCATCGATATGTGTCCGAAAATCTCCGAAGCTGAACGGCGCCTGCGCCGTGAGTGGAGGAGGTAGCCCCACTATCCAAGCGGACATAGGGTTTAGAATTTTAGAGGGCCCCTCGCGGGCGAGCTTCGCTCGCCACGCTTCGGGCTCGGCCTCGCTGCGCTCGGCTCTTTTTTATTCTAACTCTATGTCCACTTGGATAGTGGGGATAGAACCTGGACTCACGGCGCAGGCGCCGTTCGTCCTCGGCAATTTTCGGAATCTGTGCTCCTGTGTACTGCGCATGCGCAGTACGCAGAGGACAGCATCTGATGGAGGACCCTAATTGACAAGACACCGGTGCCTCAGTTGGCTACATCAATGATACAAAGCTGTTTGCATTTTAAAGAACAATGTATAGCTGGGTTACAGAATGCTAAAGAATTGTGCTGATGCACTGACAGAATTATCAGAGATTAGAAAGGACATTGACCTCTCTGGTACATGAATAGTTTTGTAGTCTTTGTAGGGACACATGTAAACTTTCAGTACTAGCATTGAATTGGGTTCCAAACTACTTATGTATGTTTGCATGTATGTTTGCATTTATATACATAGCATTTTATCTAAAATCATCACTTAAGCCACAATAATCATATAGAAATGGCAGCTTCAAATGAAAGGAATTAGCATTTATAGTGTCACCAAACTTCTCTCTGAAAACACTGGAGGAGACTATGTATCTATCTTTCAAGTAGTCACTGGACATTTCATGCCAAAACATAAACCTGTGTTGAGTATTACCAAAGCTGCTTAAAAAAAAAGTTTGTATCTTTTACAAGGTAGAAGAATGATTTAGTGGAACTTGTGAGCACTTTGGGGGTCCAAGGAGATCCACATTAGCAGAAGTGTTGGTTTCCCAGTGGACTTGAGTGTAGGATTTCTTACAAACAGAGCAGTTTTCTGGGGGCACGAACAGTGGAAAACTTAAATATTCATCCTCTTCTTGTCCAGTTTTGTCCAGCTTGCCGGGGGGGGGGGGGGGGGGGGGGGGTAAGGAGTTATCTAGCACTAGGCTCCTTTACTGTGCTTTTATTGCCCTGCCTGTCCATCCTGTGATATAAATAGATGGGAAAGGCCAAGTTATGTGGGACATGGGACCCTTCTTAGTGTCCAAAGTAGTCCTTGGGAAAACACTGGAAGAATGGAGAACAGCCATGCTTTGGACGATTCCAGTAATAAACTCTCACCTTGTTAACCACTTCGCGCCTGTGTTATAGCCAAAAGACAGCTGCAGCACGGACGCTATCTCCCGGGAGGCTGTCCCTGGACATCCTCCCTTTAACTTCCCCTCTGCGCACCGCCACGGTCGCGCATCAGGAAAGTTCTGTGCTGGCAGTGTCCCCCGGACACAGCCAGTCACAGATCGCTGTAAACGGCCTATCACAGTGGCCGTTTACAGCATGATCGCCGTGCCCAATGAGAGATGATCTCATATGTAAACATATGAGATCATCTCTCATCGCTGGCTTTCCCTCGTCACACAGACAGCGTGTGAGGAGGGAGAGATGAACCGCTGCATCTCTGCAGCGGTCAGTGTAAAAAAAAATAAAAATAAAAATACAGTGCCCATCTGTCCCCACTGCCAATTGTCCCCACTGCCACCTTTCAGTGCCATCTCCCTCCACTGCCACTTGTCATCAGTGCCACGTGTCATCAGTGCCACATAGTGACATCTGTCATCAGTGCCATATCAGTGTCACGTGTCATCAGTGCCACATATTAGTGCCATCAGTCATCAGTGCCACATATCAGTACCATCTGTCATCAGTGCACCTGTCAGTGTCACGTGCCATCTGTTATCAGTGTCATGTGTCATCAATGCCAGGTATCAGTGCCATCTATCATCAGTGTCACGTGTCATCAGTGCCACGTATTAGTTCCATCTGTCATCGGTGCCACGCAACGCTACTGCACAATTTTAAATTGGGAAGTACAAGTGGATGGAGAAAAGCAGTTGGTATGGGTAACCAATAGCTAGTGCAAGGTACATTGCAGCCAGTTATGAACCATAGTACCTGGTGTAGGTGACAGATCCTCCGGTAGAAAGGGGATCGTTGTTCTAGTGGTCCATTCTCCAGAAGCATCTGGGGACCGAACCCTTGGTAAGGAGACCTTGTGAGCCTGTTCACATGGTAGGAGAGTAAAAGAGTTAAGTAAGAGCATGCGTGAGGTCCACGCTAGTGTTCAGAAGGACCCTATTCTGTCATTCTGTCACTGGGAGTGAGGTGGCAGAGACATAATGGATGAGTGGAGTGGGCATAGGCCCAGTAGTGTCCCTTCCAATGGCTGCGTTGCTTTCAATCCATCCACTCCAGCCAATCAGCGGCCAGGCTGAGCAGCGAAGAGGATGTCAGAGGCGAGCGCGGGACTTTCGAGGGGTCAGGTAAGTAAAACGGGGGGGCTGGGGGGCCGGCACTGTCAGATGTTTTTTTACCTTAATGCATAGAATGCATTAAGGTGAAAAAACTTTTACCTTTACAACCCCTTTAAGTACTCAATCATTACACATGGGCAGGGCTTTAATTACCCTACCCAAAGAGTGAAGGCTTTCCTCTATTACCACAAAACAAAAAGTGGATATACTAATGTTACAAGAGACCCACTTCTCCAAAACCTCAACCCCAAGATATCTTAGCCCCCAATACCAACAGTTTTACACTTCCTCAGGCCACGAGAAAAAACAAGCTGTAGCCATATTTTTTTTCACGAAAAGTACCATTTACCCCTATCACCATAGTGAAGGATAAAAAGGGTAGGTACAAAATGACATTGGGCCGTATTGACGACCAATTAATCTCCCTTATTTCGTACTATACTCCCAATTCAGGCCAGCTGGAATTTTTTCACAACTTGCTAGCAGTGCTACTTCTAAAAGTGCAGGGAAAGGTGATCCAAGGTGGGGACAGTAATCGACCTTTAGACCAAATGTTAGATAAGTCGTCACCTAATAAATCTATACTTAAACTCGTGCCCAGAAACAGCAGTAACTTAGCATTGTTGCTAAATAGTATTGACTTAATTGATGCTTGGCGGGAGGATAATCCCCCCACCATAGATTACACCTACTACTCCCACATCCACGGTATATACTCCTGAATACATCATTTATAGGGTCCCCATTACTACCGAACATGACCTCAGTTAGAATCCTTACCACTCCGTGGTTGGATCACTCAACGGTAAGATTATCCTTTTCAGACCTGTAGAAAAAGCCATTCTCCTCCCCATGGCATCTAAAAGCAACAATATTAAATGACCCAGGAGTGCTAACGGAGATAATTTTTTCAGGAAAATTTGTTCTCGGCCAAGTCCCCAATTATAAATTGGGCAGCCCACAAGGCCACAATTCATTGTAAGTTACTACAAATAGTGGCCAGACTCAAACGATCCTGGGACAGTACAATTATACAACAAGAGACGAAATTGAATGACCTACTTTCTGAACAAAGGGCATCACCACTGATAGATTTTAGGCATAAAATTGATGGGGCCAGACTGTCATTAACCATGAATCTCACCACTCAGGCAGAAAAACATATACAGTGGTCACGACACAGAAATTACACGATGGGGGACAAACCCACAACGATATTAGCGAAAAAACGAGTTCCCCGTCCCTACACACCAGCATTGCCTAAACTTACACTAAACAACAGGGAGTCGAGTCAAAACCCAGAACGCATTATAACAATCTTTACCAAATTTTACTCCAAATTGTACAGTGACCCAGCAAATGTGGGACAAGGTAAAATGGAAGACTTTTTCAGTAATATTTCCTTGCCCAAATTGACACGAGAACACTTGGAACTAACGGACAAAGAATTCTCAAACAGAAATAGGACAGGCTATAAAATGTTTGAACCCCTCAAAAACCCCAGGCCCAGATGGGTTTTCAGGACAATACTAGTGGAAACCCTGCATCTCTGTTTATTTTTTAATGCAATCAGACAGAGCACAGATCTTCCAACACAGGATAATACAGCGTATATACACGTAATATCAAAACCGGGAAAGGATCACAGGCTTTGCGTGAATTATCAACCAATCTCGTTGATAAATACAGATCTAAAAAATCTGACAAAAATCCTGGAGGTTAGACTGAACAAATTTCTTGCAAAATATATCCATCAGGACCAGGCAGGCTTTGTTCTTGGGCACCAAACGACAGACCAAACTAGAAGAGTCATGGACATAATTTCGGCAATTCACTCTGACTGGGATGGGAAGGGAACAAGACAAGGAATGTTGCTGTGCCTGGACATACACAAAGCATTCAATTCCCTGTCTTGGGATTACCTCTTTTTTGTCCTGGCCTAGCTGGGTTTCGGGTCATACTTTATGTGCACACTCCGAGGCCTCTACAGCCCCCCAAAAGCAGCTTTAATGATAAAGGGCTACTTTTCGAATCTCATTGCTATCCAAAGGGGGACTCGTCAAGCTTGTCCACTGTCCCCGTTACTCTTTGCCCTTACCCTAGAACCACTTGCAATAAAAATTTGCAGACAACATTTTGATGTTGGTTTTATCCCCTATCACCACCCTCCCCAATTTATACGCCATACTCAAGCCATTCTCCATAATCTCGGGTCTCAATATAAACCATGATAAATCACAGGCTATGAACATTTCACTGGAGGAAAGCACACTCTCCACACTTAAGCATTCCTATAACTTCATTTGGCAAGCAGAGGCCCTCTCATATTTGGGCATTAATCTCACCCCGCCCTGGAGCACATTATATTCACAAAATTATCCTGCATTATTTAAAAGTATAGGGGCCAATCTGGCCAGGTGGCTGATCCGCCAGCCATCATGGTTTGGCAGACTACATTTAATGAAGATGATTGTACTTCCAAAAGTGCTATATCTCTTCCGCACGCTACCAGCAGCACTGGTCAGATCAGACGTGAGGATATTTCAGACTAAACTTCTATCCTTTATCTGGGGAGGTAAGAGGCCTAAGGTGAACTAGTGTATGTTATTCACCCCCAAGAGAAGAAGTGGATTGGGGGTTCCAGATTTACAAAAATATTATTATGCAGCACAGTTGGCCCACTTAGCCAGATTTCACAGTACGCAGTCCAACCCAATCTGGATGCAGATAGAGGCCTGTACCTGTCAGAAGAGATCAATTTCTTCTATCCTTTGGCTATCGCCCAAGGAAAGGACCCCCAATTTTATGCCCGGCTCTCTCCACCTCTTTGAATATCTGGGACAGATTGACAAACTCTCATAAATTTAAATCCAAGCATACCCCACTGGCTCCTATTCTTGGAAACGAGAACTCACCCCCAGAACATTTGAATGGTGAACTAACAAAGGTCTGTTACGTATAGCAGACTTATGCAATCATAAGGGTATACTGACAAGAAGAGTTCTAGTAGAGAAATTCCAAATGCCAACCTCATAGTTCTTTCGATATACAGTATACGCAGATAACACACTTCTTGAATACCATATCACGGAATTCTGTTATAACTATGTGCCCTAGAGATTATTTGTATCAGAAGTTTGATAAAATCAAGGGTCATATCTCTGAAATTTACACTGTTTTGATGAACTCCTCCGTAAAGCTAGGGTATATGGAAAGATGGGAGGCAGACAGGAAAGTATTGAGCTGGATGAATGGCATACAATAACCCAAGGGGCCTCGATGTCCATCATAAACACATCAATGATAGAAGCAAATGATAAAGTAATACTAAGATGGTACATGGTCCTGGCAAGACTGGCTACCTTTATCCTGGGGGCATCTCCCTTATGTTTCCATGGATGCAGGCAGGAGGGAACGATGTATCATGTGTGGTGGCAGTGCCCTAAGGTGAGGCGGTACTGGATTAGGGTGTATAACTTTATTTACACTCTCACACAAGTAAACCTTATCAAGTCCCCGAGACAGGCACTGTTGGGTTGTAAGGTGGATTCAGCATCGAAACTTCAGAGACGCCTCATAGCATTTATATTTATATCAGCAAAAATTATAATTGCAAAATCTTGGAATTAAATGAGAAAATCTTGACAGTAGGGCTGTTTGACCAGCTCAAACACAAGCTTTCCTGGATTATGCTCAATGAGCGTACGACAGCACCCTTAAACGATAGGGTGCAGATATTTGAGAAAATTTGGGACCCATGGGTCCAGTGTATGTCTGGGGATACCCGTTCTATGCCAGGGTAGAGTGGTCTCGGGGTGGTGGGATTCGGAGAGCAGGGTCATTCTTTACTTCTTCTTCCTTCTTTCTTCTCTCAATCTCTATCCTTTCTCTCTTTAACCCTATTTGATCTCTGATATAAAATAATGAAGGTCATCTTACATACTCCCCGGCATGCCCAGAATGGGGACTACTCCCTTGCCCGGGTCCTCATTTGGGCTGACAAGGGATGGGATCTCTTCATTTTGAAGGGGTAGACCAGTGTTGCCAACCCCTTGAAGTAAAATTGAATGGCAGCACCCCAAAATTTACAAACGCCACCAATTTTTTACTGACAAAAATCATGACATTTACTGACAGAGCCACATTTTTTACTGCCACTGCAAAAAAGTACCTACAATGCCTGTTTTCAGTGCTAAATAGTGCAAATATCAACATGTAAACTATAAACACATAGCTAGTGCTAATAGCAATGTGTGTTAAGTTAAAAAAAAAAAGTCGAAAAACATATTTCTTCATTTACATGGTACAGGAGGAGGTCAGAGGCGGTGCGGACATGGTACAGGGGTCAGAGGCTATGTAGCTATGGTACAGGAGTAAGAGGCTGTGTGGACATGGTACAGGAGTCAGAGGCTGTGTGGACATGGTACAGGTGTCGGAGGCTGCGTGGACAGGTGCAGGGGTCAGAATCTGTGTTGACATGGTACAAGGGTCAGAGGCTGCGTGGACATGGTACAGGGGTCAAAGGCTGCGTGGACATGGTGCAAGGGGTCAGGGGCTGTGTGGACATGGTACAGGGGTCAGAGGCTGCATGGACATGATACAGGGGTCAGAGGCTGCGTGGACATGGTACGGGGGTCAGAGGCTGTGTGGACATGGTATGGGGCTCAGAGGCTGCATGGACATGGTGCAGGGGGTCAGAGGCTGTGCGGACATGGCACAGGCACCAGAGGCTGTGCGGACATGGTACAGACGTCAGAGGCTGTGCGGACATGATACAGGGGTCAGAGGCTGTGTGGACATGGTACAGGGGTCAAAGGCTGCGTGGACATGGTGCAAGGGGTCAGGGGCTGTGTGGACATGGTACAGGGGTCAAAGGCTGCGTGGACATGGTGCAAGGGGTCAGAGGCTGCATGGACATGATACAGGGGTCAGAGGCTGCGTGGACATGGTACGGGGGTCAGAGGCTGTGTGGACATGGTATGGGGCTCAGAGGCTGCATGGACATGGTGCAGGGGGTCAGAGGCTGTGCGGACATGGCACAGGCATCAGAGGCTGTGCGGACATGGTACAGACGTCAGAGGCTGTGTGGACATGGTATGGGGCTCAGAGGCTGCATGGACATGGTGCAGGGGGTCAGAGGCTGTGCGGACATGGCACAGGCATCAGAGGCTGTGCGGACATGGTACAGACGTCAGAGGCTGTGCGGACATGATACAGGGGTCAGAGGCTGTGTGGACATGGTACAGGGTTCAGAGTCTGTCCGGACATGGTACAGGGGTCAGAGGCTTTGTGGACATGGTACAGGGGTCAGAGTCTGTCCGGACATGGTACAGGGTTCAGAGTCTGTCCGGACATGGTACAGGGGTCAGAGGCTGTGGGGACATGGTACAGGCGTCATGGGGTGTGCGCCAAACTGACCCAGTTACGTCAGCGGGTAGCCCTGCCCTTGCCTATATAACAGCTGTCACAGAGAAAAGACAGCAGTTGAGGTTTCTTATTTGTTTTCTATTTTTCACGTTCGTCGGGTGGTGTGATTGACAATGGATGTACATCGTGGGACACTTTTTTTTCTTTTTACTTTTTTAATAAAGGAATTGTCAAAAACTGTCTTTTGTGGTTTTTACTTTTTTGACACTTTTTTGGTGAATGGACCCTTACCCATTCACATGGGGGGGCTGGGATCTGGGGGCCCCCTTGTTAAAGGGGGCTTCCAGATTCTGATAAGCCCCCCGCCCGCAGACCCTCACAACCGCTGGGCAAGGGTTGTGGGGATGAGGCCCTTGTCCCCATCAACATGGGGACAAGGTGCTTTGAGGGGGACCCCAAAGCACCCTTCCTATGTTGATGTCAAGCAGCCTGGTATGGTTCAGGAGGAGGGGGGTGCATGCTCGTCCCCCCCTTTTCTGGCCTGCCAGGCTACTTGCTTGGATAAGGGTCTGGTATGGATTTTGGGGGGGGACCCCACGGCAATTAAAAAAAAAAAATGGCGTGGAGATTCCCTTAAAATCTATGCCAGACTCAAAGGGTCTGGTATGGATTTTGGGGTTGGCCCCACGCTATTTTTTAATTTTTTTTATTAAGAGTTCTCCTTAATACCCATATCAGACCCGATGGATGGGCCTGGTATGGACTGAGGTGGGGAACCCACAAAGATTTTTTCATTGTTTTTTATCTATATTGCTGGGACCTGCCAATACATTAACCCCTTACCGACCAGCGCACGACGATGTACGTCCTATTTTTGAAGAGGGATATCTCAGTAACGGCAGCAGCTGCTGCCACAACCGATATATCCATCTCTTCAGGCACCGGTCGGCTGTACGATAACGGTGGTCTCCGCGGCGGATTCACCGCGAGATCACCGCTATCGGCGGCGGGAGAAGTGCCACCCCCCCTCCCGCCGCCCTCCCGCACCTTCCGCCGCTTACCGGAGCCGTCGGTAGCGGCGGAGGCGATCGGGTCCTTTCGTTAGCTGGGTATGGAGACGAGTGAGGCTAAGATGGCCCCCACTTGTCTCTATACCATAGGAGGGCGGAAGCGACATCAAAACGGCACTTCCGCCCATACCTCCTAAAGGTATATTTTTTTTAAATGTCATTTTTTCTTTTTTTCTTTTTTTTTGTTGCATTTTAGTCCAAATATGAGATCTGAGGACTTTTTGACCCCAGATCTCATATTTAAGAGGACCTGTCATGCTTTTTTCTATTACAAGGGATGTTTACATTCCTTGTAATAGGAATAAAAGTAATCCCTTTTTTTTTTTTTTTTTAATAAATCTATTAAAATAAATAAGAAAAAAAAAAGGTTTTTAAAAACACCCCGTCACGACGAGCTTGCACACAGAAGCGAGCGCATACGTGAGTAGCGCCCGCATATGAAAACGGTGGTCAAACCACACATGTGAGGTATCGCCGCGATCGGTAGAGTGAGAGCAATAATTCTAGCCCTAGAATTTTTTAAATGTCGCTTATGGAGATTTTTGAGGCTAAAAGTGAGACGCCATTCCACGAGCAGGCGCAATTTTGAAGTGTGACATGTTGGGTATCAATTTACTCGGCGTACCATTATCTTTCACAATATAAAAAAAATTGGGCAAATTTTACTGTTGTCTTATTTTTTTATTCAAAAAAGTGAATTGTTTCCAAAAAAAGACCGCTGCGCAAATACGGTGTGAAAAAAAGTATTTCAATGACCGCCATTTTATTCTCTAGGGTGTTAGAAAAAAAACAATATAAAATGTTTGGGTGTTCTAAGTAATTTTCTAGGAAAAAAAACTGTTTTAAACATGTTAACACCAAATCTGAAAAAGAGGCCTGGTCCTTAAGTGGTTAAGGCCGTGAGCAATTTTACATTACATTTTTTCCTTTAGAAATTTAATTTTGCTGCGGCACAGTAAAACAGTAAAACTCATAACACAGATGCGGCATTTTGCAGGCCGACACGATATTTAAAGGTATATTTAATTTTTGTTGTTTAACTTTAAGCATTATTAAAATCACTGCTCATGAAAAAACGGCTGGTCTAAAAACTTTTATTTGCATTGATACATGTCCCCTAGGGCAGTACCCGGGCCCCCATACACTTTTTATGGCAATAACTAGCATGTAAGCCTTTAAAATTAACACTTTTGATTTTTCAAGTTCGTGTCCCATAGACTTTCATGGTGTTCGCATGTTCGTGGTGTTCTGGTGTGAACCAAACGTGGGGGAGGAGGGGGGAGTTGTTCAGCTCATCCCTAATCCCTAATGATGAGTAGAATATGTCTGGATTTTCCAAGGTACATTTCATACTTTTATGTTCCTCCTTAGCAGCAAAGGTTGGCTGGTGTTTATGTAAAAATCTTGACAGATATAAATGTTTCCTTTTTAACTCAGAGTTTAAGAATCTAAAGTAGACTTTCTCAACTTTTTTTAACATGGAAGAACCCTTGAAATAACTTTCCAGGCTCAGGGAATCTCTTCTAAAAATTACTATATCTACAGCTTACAGTACATCAGTGTGATTGTCACACAGAAGAATGCTCCTTGCATTTGCGGTTATTGGGATTAATCACCCCGTAGAGATAGCGAAAAAGATCATTGGCATCAGTGGTTACTTATTTCAAAGGCAGGAATTTCCTATTGATCAAGGAAGCCTAGCAACCTCTTGAGGAACCCTAGTTGAGAAAGGCTGATACAGGGTTAAAGCTTAATGCTGCGCACACACGACTGGACTTTCCAGCAGACTAGGTCCGACGGAATCAGTCCATCAGACAATCTGATCCTATGTGGGCTAATCCGATTGTTTTTCACATAAAAAATCTGACGGACCTAGAAATAGAATGTTTCAAATTTGTCCGGCGGACTCAATTCCTATCGGGAAAACCGTTCGTCTGTATGGTGGTCCGACAGACCAAATACGGCGCAAGGGAAGCTATTTGCTACTGGCTATTGAACTTCCTTTTTTAGTCCCGTCTTACATCATCACGTTCAAAACTAACAGATTTTCGAACGGACTTAGTCCGTTTGTGTGAGGCCAAGTCCATTCGTTCGGAAGGTCTGTCGGAACTCAGCCAAAAGTCCGTCGGAGAGACCGTCAGGCTTAATCTGCCGGAAAATCCGGTTGTGTGTACGCGGCAAAAGCTTAACAAGGTTTAGGTGTATGTCTAGGGGAATGTTTGACCATTCTTTTATTTGTGAGGTCAGGCACTGATATGGACAAGGCCTGGCTTGCAGTCCAAATCATTTGGTGAAGGAGGGATTATGGTGTAGGGTTGTTTTTCAGGGGTTGGGCTTGGCCCTTTAGTTCCAGTGAAGGGAACTCTTAAGGCATCAGCATACCAAGACATTTTGGACAATTTCATGCTCCCAACTTTGTAGGAACAGTTTGGGGGTGGCCCCTTCCTGTTTCAAGATGATGTGAACGTGATTCTGTACTTGCCAAATATACTGCAGAAATCTTTCTCCACTAAGTCTGGCTGCAATCATTTTAACTGTGGGCAGCTGAAGCTGCTGCCTGTTCACCTGGATTTACACAGACACACAGAGGCACACCTCCAGCTCTGCAGCTCTGATTGGCACTCTTATGACTCACCCCCCTCCCTTCCTGGCAAACTCTAACTAGAGTGAGAGAGAGCTGTGCATGATGTCAAACGCTTAGGCATTTTTCCAGACAAGAAACAGGAAGTGGGCTTTATAGGGTATTTACTGGCAGAAAAAAATGTTTTACTATCCAAAGTTAAAACAAGAGCAGAAGATTTAATAGAAAGATGGAAAATTACTGAAGTTCTGCTTTAAGCGGTAACACATGCTTTTTCATCAAGTAGGTATTAGCCTGCTTTGATAGAAATTGACCAGTAGTTCACTGTGACTGTTTTTTCTTTCAGATGAAAAATTTGTCCTGCTGATGGCTAATTTCTACCAAACTTCTTAAAGAATTAAAAGATCACAGATGTTACAGCAGTGTAAAATTGGCCAGCATCAGGATAATTTTAATGGCAAGGCTAAGCCAAAATTTACCATAGACTAAAAGCACAGGTTAATGCTTTACTACAACGACTATACTGCAGAATGAATGAATGAATGAATGAAATACTTGTATAGCGCACAATGCGAACTGAATCGCCTCTAGGCGCTGTGGCGAGCTTTGATTATCTGCTAAAAGAGGAAGGTCTTGAGGTTTTTCCTAAAAGCCAGGTGATTTTCTTCCAGGCGGATGTTGATTGGTAGAGCATTCCATAGCCGAGGCCCTTGGACAGTGAATCTCCGATCACCCTTGGATTTATACCGGGCTTTGGGCACGAGGAGGAGGTTTTTGTTGGCTGATCGAAGACTGCGGTTTGGTGTGTAATGATTTATTTTCTCCATTAGGTATTGCGGAGCTTCTCTATGCACGCATTTGTGGGTGAGGCAAAGGGTCTTGAACGTGATCCGATTTTTTACGGTTAGCCAATGTAAGCTCCTTAGTGAAGGAGAAATGGATTCCCAGGGTTTTTTTCCTGTTATCAGCCTTGCCGCCGTGTTTTGGATCAGTTGTAATCGCGTAAGTTGATATTGTGGTAATCCTATGTAAAGCGAGTTTGCGTAGTCCAGTCGTGAATTAATGATTGTTCCAACTACCACTGCTTTGTCATTCCTTGGGATAAAAGGGATGAGTCTGCGAAGCATGCGCAGCAGATGGTGAGATCGACTGACTACAGATCCTATTTGCGCATCCATTGACATTTGTGCGTCTAAAATAACCCCGAGACTCTTCGCTTTGGTCTTTGGGGAGATAGTCTGCCCAAAGACGGTTGGTGGAGACCAGGAGGTTTTGGTTGCGGGCTTATGATTTGGGTGTAAGATAAGAAGCTCTGTCTTTGATTGGTTCAGCTGGAGGGAGTTGGTGGTCATCCAGTCCTCTATTGATTTGAGGCAGTTTTCAAGTTGTTGTTGGTGATCTTTTTTTCCATTGATCCGGAAATAAAGTTGCGTGTCGTCAGCGTAAGAGTGGAAGCAGAGATCTGAGCATCTGATGATTTGAAGGAGTGGGCGAATGTAAATGTTGAAGAGAACGGGTGACAACGGAGAGCCTTGAGGGACTCCGCAGGTGACTGCCCGAGTTTCGGAGAGGAATTTTCCTAGTTTCACTGTCTGTGACCGATTTCCTAGGAAGGACGCGAACCATTGGAGATCTATGTCTTGGACTCCGGCTACTTCTGTGAGGCGGACGAGTAGAGTATTGTGATCTACTGTATCAAACGCTGCACTTAGGTCTAGCAGTACGAGGAGACACGGCTCTCCGTCATCTGCTGCTTCGAGGGCGTCATCCCAAATCTTGAGGAGATTTCTGTTCCATGACCCGGGCGGAAGCCTGATTGCAGCGGGTGCAGGAGTTTGTGAGTATCCAGGTGAAGTTGTAGCTGATGTACTACAGCTTTCTCTATGATCTTAGAAATGGTGTTGAGGCTTGTAATCGGCCTACGGTTGTTTGGATCCTGAGGGTCCAGGTTTGGTTTCTTGAGTAGAGGTTTGACGATGCCTTGTTTGAGGATGCTGGGAACAATCCCTTCGTGGAATGATCGGTTTATGAGGTGGGTTATGGTTGGAGCCACGATGTCGGAGCATTCTTTCAGTAGTTTTGTGGGGATGATGTCAATAGGTGAGGTACTGTCACGCAGTTTATTAATGATGTTTTTTGCGGTGTCTACGGTAATTGGGGATAGTGAAAATTTTGGCGGTTGCGGTATGTTGGTGCAGACATCCTCTTTATGTATTTGCTGGCTGAGGTTGGATGTTTTCTTCTGACAAATTGTTTCCCTGATGGTTTTGACTTTATCGATGAAAAAATCCGACAGTTTGTCACAGTAATCCTGGAATTCGCTTTCTGGGGGTTCTAGGCACACCGGATTCATTGATTGATTAACCAGTTTAAACAGTTCCCGTGGTTGATTTGCGGCCGTTGAGATTGTATATGAGAAGTGGTCCTTTTTGGCTTTGAAGATTGCTTTCCGATAATTCTCTGGCAGACCTTTGTAGTTAAATAGGTTTTCCTCGGTGGGATTTCTTCTCCATGTTCTTTCCGCTCTTCTGCGTTCTTGCTTTAGTACGGAGAGGGAGCTATTAAACCATCCAGCATTTTTCTTCCTGATGAGTGCCCTGCATTTTGGTGCTACCGAGTCTGCTGATTGCAGTAATGCCTTGTTCAGGGAGTTGAGTGTTTCCTCCGTAGAGTGGTTTAAGGTTATTGTAGATATCTTTTTGGACAGAGTGGTTTTGAAGGCTTCGGAGTACAGTTTTTTATGCGATCTGGTCCAGTGCGTTGTTACAGGTTTCCGTTTTGCGTTGGTGATGTTGGTAGTGATTTTGAATTTGATGGCGTGGTGATCCGTCCATGGCAGAGTTATGTTGTCGAGTATGTTGACGTCGATGTTCTGTTTGAAAATGAGGTCCAGGGTGTGTCCTGACCCATGCGTGGGATTCTTTATCAGTTGCTGTAGACCCAGTTCTTCTAGTTGATTGATGCAGGCAGTCGCGATGGGGTCTTTAGGCTCGTTTGCCCAAAGGTTGAAATCTCCGAGTGCCAGGAAATTTTTGAATTTTAGGGTGTGCATTGCAAAGGATTCCGTGAGGGGTGAAAGAAGATTGGACTTTGGTCCCGGTGGTCTGTAGCACAGTAGAATATGAGTGGTGTCATGGGGTGTTGGTTGAAGATGTAGCGTCAGGGTTTCCATAAAAGGAACTGGGTTCTGAGATGATGGTTTAGTGAGATCCAGGTGACCTTTAAAGATCACTGCTAGGCCTCCTCCTTTTTTCCCTATCCGGTGTTCGGTTAGGATCCTGTAGTTTTCCGGCACCAATTCGGTGAGGATGGTGTTGCAGTCAGAGGTTAACCAGCTTTCGGTGATGAAGAGGCAGTCTACATTGTTCTCGATGATGAAGTCGTGTACTTCCAGTCTATGTTTGACTGCAGACCTGGCATTAATCAAGGCGCAATCTAATTGTAGTGGTCGAGTAGATGTCTTCCTGTGGTTGGCAGCTGGTTGTCGTCCGGTTTTTAATAGTTGTTCTCTTTGAAGTATTTTTTGTATGGAAGATGGCAATGTGGTGTTGATGTTCCTTAGTCTGTGCAGAACTTCAGCTGAGTATTTGAAGTAGCACATGGTTTGTGGATGCTGTTGATGGTACTATGGGCCTAAGATGATGATCCTGATCAGGGTATTGATCCTGAGGTGGGGCTAGGTATCAGACTTGCCGCCGTGCTTGAGGCTATTAGCGCGCAAGTTGATCAGGGGATGCCTATATGGATGCGGAAGGAGTTGTTGTATTCGGTTGCTGGCTGTTCCAGCTACCTTTACTTAAGGTGGAGGTCTCCGCTCAGAAAAGAAGTCTGGCTGTGATCTGGAATAGTCGTCCTAGGATAGCGTAAAAAATGGAAAGGAGGCCGGAGGTAGGGGTATGCTAACCTATGGTTGTTCCAGAGGAAGGCGAAAAACCCCCTGACAGTAGCAGCCAAACGCACCAGTGGGGCAAAAATTCCTTCCTGACCCCCGTAGGCGGTCGGATGGAGTCCCTGGAACAATCACTGGGGGGGGGGAGGGGGAGTGAAGGTGCAAGCTTACCTGGCTGCGATTGTCCCCTTTAAACACTCTGGTTCCGGTGAATCTGGCTTGCTGTCAGCCTGACGTTTCTGGAAAGCTGCAGAGAATACAGCACTGTAAAATTGGCAAGTAGCAGGACAGTTTTAATCAGGGACGATAGGCCTAACTGTTGTAAGATTACCTTTTATTATATTTATAGAAATGGGGTATGCTGGTGGTAAGTGATTTAATGTGAGGTGGTCTAGTTGTACACTGTTCATGCACTTATTTTGACTCCAGCCAGGCGGGACATTCATCATTCCGGGTGGACGTCATATGACTGATCAATGTACTGGCTGCTGCCGGTACCATGTGATTGCTGTGACCAATCACAGCAGATCATGTGTTAATTGTACACAATAAAATAAAGCAAGGTGCAAGAAAAAAAAATGCCCTAAATAGCACTGCTCAGTGCCAGAGAAAAAGCACTTCCAAAAATTGATGTAACCTGCATAGAATTAAATCTTAACCTCTATAAACAAAACACAATAGCATTTGTAATTAGGTCAGCAGCTGCTATAAAATATATCTCTAAAATAAAAATAATTAAATATTAAAAATTCCAACTCATCTTATATCCTTAAAATGCCATAGCAGAGCTCATGTCAGTCCATCCACATGTGACAAGCTTTTATATGATTCCACATATAAGAAAAACGGTGAAGTGAGTTCTTTAAATAGGTTAAGTTCTCATTACAGTGATCCTTGTTGTTATCACTCATGCACCACATACCCAGAACACCACCACATGAGTAAGCCCCTGTACACATGGTCGGAGATTTCGACAACCAAATCCGTCGGATTTTGTCCGTCGAATTTTGTCCGTCCGATTGTGTCCGAAACTGTTGCATACACACAGTCGGACAAAGTTGTCGAAAAATCCGATCTTTCAGAACGTGATGACGTAATTTTGTTACGATGGGACTACATTCAGGCTAGTAGCCAATAGCTTTGATGTAGGAATTTGATCTGAGCATGCATAGCACTTTGTCCGATCAAAATTCTCTACACATGATCGGAGTATATCCGATCGGACCAGTTGGCCGGAATATATTTCTAACATGTTGGAAAACTTGGTCCGACTGATATTCCGACGGAATCAGTCCGATGCATACCACACACATTATCCGACAACACGGTCCGATAGGACACATTCCGACGGATTCTCCAACCGTGTGTACAAGGGCTAAGACTCCCCTTAGGGTATACACTCACCAGATATTGCTATTTCATGCACCTTAAGGTAAACTTTTGTCACTTTCGAAGACATCCCCTATATCTGTTGGGATTCTATTAGGATGGAGGAATGGATGGGTCCAATGCTTCATTGTTCTGTTCTTGGACACTCATGTTAGGGGAGGTGCATCCAGTGGCTGAAACAGGATTTGTAAGCTGTGTCTGTGACATCAGTCCAATGCCTTAATGTTTCCATTCATCCAAACTACTTGGCTTAATCAATCTTTGTTCTCTCAGTAGTTATTGATGAGCTGAACACCAGGCAGTTCATGTTTGGAGTAATTTTGCAAACTTAAAGGTTCAGGTACTGAATCCCAACCCCACTATGTCAGGACAACAGAAACAGGACAGCACTTTATAAACTTCCTCCTTCCCTCTTCTCCATAACAGAGAGTGGGGTTCTGTAGTCCTCAGAGAAAACTGTCCGGACTTTTTCCAGGTGGATTTGCAGGGCCCGGTGCACCACTCTCTCTCTCTTCTTTTCTTCTCAGCTATTCACCCCCTGGAGAATTAAAGGACATACCGGATAGGCAAAGATCATGGAGTTTAGATGAATCTTTTCTATATGATCCTGGTATACTAGAGGACTTGGAAAAGGACCTGAAATTGTTCTTTAAAGGGAATGATGTGGAGAATATTGCACCAACTGTGTTGTGGGAAATCCATAAAGTATTCATGAGAGGGAGATTAATAGCAGAGGGGACTAAGAGGAACAACATTTGGATAACACAAAAATAGTCTCTCCTACAAGAAATTCAGGAGTTGGAATGGATACAGAAAGGTTTAAATGATAATAATATAATAGTCAAACTAATAGGAAAGTGGTCGGCGCTGAGGGACCTGTTGGAGCAGGACACTAAACTGGCATTTATTAGAACAGCTAAAAGGCAGTACGAATTTATTAACAAATCTGGGAGATTTCTGGTGGGGGTAATTAAACCTAGAAGGAATCCAAACTATATTGCAAAAATAAAAGATAAAAAGGGGGAGATGAAACATTCTACCTGGGATATCAGCAAAATCTTCCCGGAGTACTATCAGTCACTATATAAAGTAAATGACACTCAAAAATGTGAAAATATACAGAACAGAAGAAATAAAATAGAACAGTATTTACCGAAGATAAAACTACCAGCTATATCAGAAGAAGATTCAAGTAAACTAGATAGCAATATCTCTAAGGAAATAATAGAACAGGCAATTAAAAATAGTAAGAATGGTAAAAGTCCAGGCTCAGACGGGTATAAAGCCGCGTACACACGGGCAGACTGTCTGTCCAACTTAGTCCGCTGAAACACATTTCAGCGGACAGTCCGCTCGTGTGTGGGCTTCAGCGGACTTTTTCAGCGGACAGTCTGGCGGACTAAGTCTTTCAGAATTTCCGTAATATTGTCCGTCCAACTTTGGTTTCAGCGGACAGTCCGCTCGTGAGTAGGCAAGTTGGACGGACTAAGTATGGCGCATGCTCAGAAAGGATTTACACGGCGAAAGGTTGCATTGCTGTGTATTGGACGTCCTATTTCTAGTCCCGTCGTACGTGCTGTACACGTCATCGCGCAAGCTTTCAACGGACTGTCTGTTCATCGTGTGTGGTCAAGTCCGTTCATTCAAAAGTAGGACGGACTGTCCGTCGGATTGTCTAACGGACTTAGTTGGCCAGACAGTCCGCCCGTGTGTACGCGGCTTAAGTCATTATACTTTAAAATCTTTAGGAATTCTGACCCTTTATTTCCATCTACACATGAATTCCATTGGAGGAGGCCTGAAGATACGTGAAGAAGCTTTGGGGGCCTATATATCACTCCTGGTAAAGGAAGGAAAGGATCCAACATTGTGCTCCAGCTTTAGGCCAATATCTCTTATTAATGAAGATGTAAAAAGGTCTACTATGATATTGGCCGAAAGACAGAAGCCCTATATGTCAGATTGTATAGAGAGGGATCAAGCAGGCTTTGTCCCCGCAAGAGAAGCAGGGGATAATATAATAAGAACAACTCTCTTAATGCATGAAGCAAAAAAAGGAAAGAAATCCATTCTCAATACAAGAGGGTTAGGAGGGCCCCTGTTTGTGACAGCTTACAATAGGTTTGCTATTTCTATGGCTGTTCTGTGTCCCCCTTTTATAGTGAGGTGGCTAATTTAACTGAAGCTCCCTTACTGGCCCTTTTACGCATGCAGACCATAGTTCAAAGGCCAAGCAGAGTATTAAAGAAAACTTCTCTCAGATGAATTTGCACAAAAATTAACTGGGACTGTGAATCATAAACCTGCACGATTTTCCCTTACTCACGATAGTGGTGAGCCCAAATCTCATCCCTAAATGAAATCACATTTCCCATTCTCCCAGATATAGACTGTGCAGCACATTACTTTGGTGTCAATATGATGGTTGTAAGACCATGACATGCCTTGTAGTCTTTTCAAATAAACTTGAGATGCCATCCTGTTATTGTATGCCTTGAGGCAATGAATGTATGATGGATGTCAAACCAGAGACCTACTTACTGCATGTCTATTGGCCAGAGCATCATTATATCTTCCTCAAAAGTATATATTTATTTTCCACCATCAAACTAGCTAGTGTGTTGTGGGTCATTAAGGTATCCAGTCACTGATAGTTTCTTCTGCTTATAATACGTTTTTAATATAAATAACATTTTCAGAGTATTGTAATACCCAATGACACTTCCCCTCCAAGAGAAAATCTTCATTTTCACAGTTCCTGTTTGTCCTTTGATAATTATATTTTGTTTCATCTGTAGCCTCTGACTGTATATTTTCGCTGTTTTTGTAACCCCTGTTTCAAGTAAACATGAGTATAAATTGCATAAACCAACACAGTATCAAATACATTAGGGCACAGTACAACCAGGATATGGTTATAATGAGGATGGCGACCCCCCATTGATGACCTAATAAATGTCTGAATAGGTTACAATATACATGTCTTGTTGGATCATGATGTAGTGAAAAGCAAAAGAATAATTGGAATGACCTGTGGCAATGTTTGCCAATATTTGTCATAGAGGCATCTTGTTAAGTTGTGTGGTAATGGTGGAAGTAGAAAAGAATAAATTCAGGAGACAATGGCTCTGAATCGTGGAGATCCTGAGAAAATGATCTATATTGTTCAGTTGACAATAGATGTACGGTATCTGTCTTAATGCTGAGCTACCAGTTATTCCATGTGATGCAAGAAAGCAGGGCTCTGTACATCGCTCTGCCAACAACATGAAAGCATGGATCCATCCTGCCTTGTATCAACGGTTCAGGCTGTTGGTGGTGGTGTAATGGTGTGGGGAATATTTTCTTGGCACACTTTGAGCCCCTTAGTACCAATTGAGAATTGTTTAAAAACCAAGGCCTACTTGAGTATTGTTGCTGACCATGTCCATCCCTTTATGATTACAGTGTGCCCAGTTTCTGGTGGCTACTTCCAGCAGGATAATGCACCATGTCACAAAGCTCAAATCATCTTACCACTGGTTTCTTGAACACCACACTGAGTTCACACAGTCACCAGATCTCAATCCAATAAAGCACCTTTGGGGTGTGGTGGAATGGGAGATCATCATGGATGTGCAGCCGACAAATCTGCAGCAACTGCGTGATACTATCATGTCAATATGGACTAAAATCTCTGAGGAATGTTTCCAACACCTTGTTGAATATATGCCACAGAGAATTAAGGCAGTTCTGAAGGCAAAAAGGGGGTCCAGCACGGTACTAGCCAGGTGTACCTAATAAAGTGGCCGGTGAGTGTATATAGAATTAAGTATTACTATAACCTCATCATAAATGTTCAAATTTCATGTAAGATATTAAAAAGGTAAAAATATCCACCAGGTATCCCCCCAATATTCCTGATGTATTAGACCCCTAGAACCTGGGCAACTGTGCATCTCTTCTGGTGATTTAGTAAGCCCAGAGGGGGCAGGTTCAGTATCCAGCCCCACTGCCCATGGTCAAAGTCTAGGGCAGGCTGTGGCTGGACAGGGCAGAATGCTGTACTGAGTGATACTCGCATTTAGAGCCCTATACATTTAGGGGCGAATGCCCGGAAAACATTGTCTCCTATGCAGCATGGCCTTACCAGCATGATAATTACCCTCTAGATATGCACCTTCTGTTCATGCAGGCCAAGCGGCACCCAACACGTAAAGCTCCCAGGAAAGAGGGCACCCCAACCTGCTGCCATTATGCCCGCATCCTAAGCCCCTCGTCCAACAAGCAGAGTCCGTACTCTGCACCGATGCTGCTTGTGCATCCCATCCTGGGGCACATCCAGGGATTCACTCAAAGGGCCTCAAATGGATTTCTTAAACAAAATAGTGTATATTATAACAATTTAAAACATAGTTAAAAATGGGTAGCATTAAAACAGAAAAAAAATAGATTTTGAAAAGATTAGGACCCTGTATTTTAACATCCATCATACTGGAGTTATCTTCTCTATGATACCAATGGAATTATATTTGAATTTAACCTGCATAAATACAAGAAATCATGACAAATCACAATAAAACAAACCAGCATATATATTCCAAACTTAAACAAAATTCTAATTTCAAAGCATTTAAAAAAAAGATGCAAATCTCTGTCATTAAGTCCAGGCAAATACAATATGTACCTTTAATGTTGTGAATCTATCTAACCTCTACTTGAAGAAGCTTTTTTTCAAGGTACCCACTGCATTGGGTGGGGGTGAATCCTGTCTAAGGTTATAAAATATATAACGGTATTGTGCAAATTGTATAACAACTGGACTTTTTAAAATACCATTAGAAATGTCCTAAATTCAGTCATAAATGCATTACCAGTAGTTATGTCTGGTCTTTCCCATGTGAAATGCTGGACACTTGCATTTTAGAAGATAAACTGTTTATTTTCTAAGTATCAAGTATTTTACATGGGAAATACCAAATGTAAGTTCTGGTAATGTATTTACATAACCATGTATGTGACATTTCTAGCAGTAATTTAAAGGATCAGGGCTGCTCTGTACAAAACCATTGCATAGAGCAAGTATGTATAACATGCTAGTTTAAAAAAAATAAGAAGAAAACACTTTTAAAAGCGGAGCTCCAGCCCCCTTCTAAAAATGAAGTCAGCAGCTACAAATACTGTAGCTGCTGACTTTTAATATTAGGACACTTACCTGTCCAGGGATCCCACAATGTTGGCACCCATGCCGATTTTCTGATCATCTCTCGGGTGCTGTCGCCGCCATTTGTGGTAAGAGAAACCGGTTCCCTACTGCACATGTGTGAAGTGCTCTGCGCTTTCTACCTGGCCCGGCGGTGGAGGAAGGAGGAGGGGGCTGAACTTCCGGGGGACCTCGCTGCAGCCAGGTCTCCCGGAAGTGGGGACAAGTGCCTGTTAAAAACAGGTACCCGTTCCCCCTCCCCCCGAAAGGTGCCAAATGTAGCACTGGAGGGGGCTGGAGGAAGCAAACAAGTGGAACTTCCATTTTTGAGTGGAACTGTGCTTTAATATAACTTTCAAAAATCTAGATTATAGCCATATTAGGTCAATGATATCACAAGCATCCCTGGCTCTTGGTGCATGTGCAGCAGCTGTGCAGGGAATGCCCTGGCTGTAGTTGATTGGGTGGCAGTGAGCAGGATGACAGCTTCCTTCCGAGTTTGGTGCAGACCCAAGTTCAGGCCAAACCCAAGCTTATATCCAATGACCATCAATGAATATACTGGGAGGTATAGCTATTGCAGTTATTAACAGATGTTCCTTGGTACTGGAAAGTTATTTCAAGGTTTTTTCCATTGGTTATGTGATAAAATAAGGCACCGAGATCTTGAAGAACATAGAATTTCACTTTACTTGCATAGGAGAAAAGCATACATGTGCGAGCATGGGCATAGCATAAGGGGTTGCAGGGGTCACAATCGCAATCCTGCCGCTAGCTTCAGGGGGCCCCTGCAGACTCCCTGTCATATTATCATATCCTCCACAAAGTCCAGCTCTGATCTGCCCTAGGGCTCCACAGCCATGCTCCAGTACTTGGCTTCCACTTTGCCTTCCACAGTCCACGCCTCTCTGTTCTCATTGGCTGGGGAGAAACTGCGAGCCATTTCCTGAATGGAGAGGAGCATGGGGTGAGAACAGCCAAGGAAGGGGAAGGGTCTGTGCTGTGTGCTGGCATCATGGAATGGTAACTGAGCTCAGCAAATTTAAGAGGAGATGAGTGCCGTCATGTAGCCACGATGGGACCGATGTCACTGGTGAGGTAAGACACCGCTCAGTGTCTTCTAGTCACTAGCTTGGATTCTTTGTGCCCCCCAACCTGGGGTTGTCCTCTTACCTCACTTTCCTGACAACTGGGAAGGGACACGCACCTCTGGGAGGTGACCTTCCCCCAACACCTGCCAACATGACAGAGAAACCTTCAGTAATTGCTAAAACAAATTCCTTAACACCTCCTGAGGGGCTGCTGGCTCCAGATTTCATGACACATAGCTTTACCTTCCCAGATCTAAGTTTTGCCCCCCCCCCCCTATAAAACCCCTGACCACCACCACCTCCACCATGGATGCTATGCCTGCTGCTGAGCTTCTTTCCCAGTACAGCACTCTATACTGCTCCTTCTCTGCAGGGCTGAAATCACATTCCTTTACAACACAACCAGTCAGCCAAGATCTGCACAGGGAATATTTGCCTACTGCAACTACACTGCCATTCTGACCAGGGGATTTCACAGGTCAGAACGGCAACATAAAGGCCAGATACACAATGTGAAGGCTGATAGACTGTGTGTAAAGGAATGTGATTTCAGCCCTGTGTATTTGGGGGGGGGGGGGGGGGGGGAGGGAGCTGTTTTTAGTGCTGGAATGGGAAAGGAGCTCTGCCAAATGACCTGCCAGGGGTCCTTGTCCTCTGATTCTCCAGTGGTGATCCCTGTCCTCTAATGGAAGGAGGAACTCTGGGAACTCTAAATTCTTAAGCCGCTTTGAGTATCTTGGCGTGTGGTGGGTGTATCTGTACACGTGGTGGAAGTGGTGGGTAGTAGTGGGGGGGGGGGGGGGCAGGTCAAATTTTGCATCGGGGCCCACCAAGCTTCAAGCTACGCCTCTGTGTGTGGGAATAGCATTACAGGAGAGAAAGAGAGAAAGAGAGAAAAAGGTCCTTCCTGTTCAGAATATACAAGCATATATAAACACACCCTCATATATCAGTACAGCACTATCTATGTTTCCAAGTGCATAGTACATGCTGTTGCACTTCCAACAATTTGTGTTAAAAAAAGGTTGAGATAGGCAAATTTAATTAGTGTGGAAGATGGAGAGGAAAGTTATTATATAGTTTTACATTTCAATTTTAGTTTAGAGATAAAACCATCAGTATGATTGAAATTCAACAGAGATCAGAAGCAGCAAGCATCTGATGACTCCTAGGTGCAGCCATATCATCAGTCAATTCAACACTGAGCCAGACAATGGTTTCCTGGCAACCCATCTGATAAATTTGTTCCCTGACCTTTGACTTATTTAATCTGATTGCAGGTTGAGTAAGCATACCAATTTTATTTCAAATGAAAAGTCCTTCGATGACAGGGACACAATATGATACACATTACACAGATCCATGGTAGCAACATATCTCCAATGACCTGATGCTCTCTGCATTTTCTTCCCACTAGCCGCCAGATCAAATAATCCACAAGAACAGGAGATGCTCTGATAATGGCCGGATTTAGCAATGTGGAAGAGGAAAATACATTACAAACATTGAGGTTATAAATTAGATTTAAGCTCTGAGCCTCATAAAAACCAATCCAATGTTTCCGTCATAATCAGGTCACATGTAAATAAGGGGTATGAGAAGCTGTTGTGCGACAACTCGGTGCACAGACAAGGCTTGTTTTTCCTAATCTGATATTTGTTGTCAGCAAATGCTGCAGAGATTTTCATTTGCGGTAATCAAATCCAGGATATCCTGTCGTGCACAGCGTGCATTGCAAGTCCTGATATCAGAGGAAGATTATTATCCTGTGTTGTGTATTAATGGAATGCTGGAAAACCATCCAATTGCTAAACGGACTATTCCCGAATTCCATGTTAGGCTTGTCATACTGAATTTACTATAGCCATTGCTTAAAAAGAATGAATTTCAAAGTTACAGTTAACCTGTGACTGTAAATAATAAGCAACCAACATCTTTGGCAGAAAGCTGACAGGATAAACTATACTTTGTTTTGTTGACTTGTATAGTCATTTCATATTGTCTCTCAAAATCAGTATTTGCATATCCAAAGACCGGTCCCAGCCCTCCATCCCAAATCTGAGCTTGCAGCTAAGTTGTTATAGGGAGGTGTTTTTGGAGGTGGTGAGAGCTGATAGGGTCATAAATGTGAAGGTCACATCCCATTTTCCCACAGACTAATCTGCTATAGGGATAACTCTTTAACTCTAAATGTCAATGATACTGTGCATGCGTAGTAGTGAAATAATATTATTACCTTCCTACAGATGTAGGTGGGATGCCGCGGCAATAATTCACACAGTCAGGTGCAATGGAAAACTTGTGTAAGGCTGCCCAACCGGGTGCACTCACGGTTTCCAGTAATGTGAAGAGAGTAGCCAGACTGACAGCATCTGTCAAGAGAGCAGAAATGCTGCCTGGCCATTTTCTACCCAAGCGGAGTAAGATCCTAGAAGTTGCATCCCTGTGCTTTCCCACCTCGTCAGGAACCTTTCCCTACTGCTAATGCTTTCCCTAACAGGTGGAGTGCCTGTGCCTACTCTACCAACTTGCAAAAGTGCACCAAACCTGGGAGCCAGGGCCTTAAATAGTCTCTGCCTGACCCAAGATGGCTGCCAGAATCACATTGAGCGGCAGCATCCAACCAGATTGCTTACCCAGTAAACCATAGAGGAGATGTGTTTCTCTTGAATTCTTTTCCAGCTGCAGGGCAGCTGCGGATGAGCGCAACCTAGACTGCACCTGCCTACACACTTGTGCCAGGTATGACACAAGTAGTGCTACCACTATATGCTCAGTCTCATGGTCCCCTATACACTATATTACCAAAAGTATTGGGACAGTTTGGGGATGGCCCCTATCTGTTTCAATATGACTGCACACCAGTGCACATAGCAAGGTCCATAAAGACATGGATGAGCGAGTTTGGGGTGGAGGAACTTGACTGGCCTGCACAGAGTCCTGTCCTCAAAATGATAGAACACATTTGGGATGAATTAGAATGGAGACTGCGAGCCAGGCCTTCTCCTCCATATCAATGCCCAACCTCACAACTGCGCTTCTGGAAGAATGATCAAACATTCCCATAGACACTCTCCTAAACCTTGAGGACAGCCTTCCCAGAAGAGTTGAAGCAGTTATAGCTGCAAAGAGTGGGTCAACTCAAAATTTAACCATACGGACTAAGACTGGGATGGCAATAAAGAAGGCATTCCAATGCTTTTGGTAATATAGTGTAGGTCTGTGGGATTCTACTGCACACACGCAAGCACTGGAATACAGAAAATGCACCAGTCTCAGGTGTAGTGCTACCCCTGTAGGAGATGCTGGTGAATATGGATATCTCCCACCCAGCACAACTTGGCACACAAATTTTCCATTAACTCTGGAGACAGTAATCAGCCCTTGCAGCTTTTTATTTTTTTGTTTATTAGGGGGATTGAACTTGGATGGGATAAAGGTTATTATGGGATGCCCAAAATCCAAACATGGGTGGACATGGGAATCCTGCCCATGAAAACAGTGAGTAGGGTACCGGCTTAATAAAATGCTAGGGGGATGTTATCTAAAAAAAATATACTAGACTAACCTCGAAAACAAAAAAAACAAAAAAAAGGGGGAGACAGAAACACACCCAAAAAAGTTACCTCTACTAAATTTATTATACATATGTAATGCAGCAATCAAAACATATAAGCATCACACCGCTTGAGTCCCTTCAGTTCCATATCCCCACCCTGCAACAAATAACTCCCCTGTTAGCTCTCCCAGTAACAAACCCTACAACAAAATGCACCTCATCTGTGAGGAAGGGGGATGCAGCCCAACAGTGGGAGCTGGGCCTATCCTCCCCAACTAAAAGCCCCTTAAACAGCCCTAATGGCCACTTGACCAAAAACGAATTGTACTACCAGAGCCCTGATATGGAAAGTACCCCACCTTAAAACCATGATGGGTGAATGGGATGCCCACTTGATTATCAGAGAAATCTTCAGGAACACAAACTATATATATCCAATATACTGTACACACACACACACACACACACACACACACACACACACACACACGTCTTCTCTTCTACTTCCAGCACAAATGTGCTTGTAGAACTACAATGCCCAGGACCAGCTAGCACTGACAATTTGATCCAACACAGACAGTCAGATCCAAAGCAAATGCCCTTTGCTGGCAGGAACCATGGGTCCCTTTGGTAATGTAGCAAAAAGAGAGGTCTTTGGTGCTAGCTGCCCTGTTCCTGCGGCTACTGTTCCCAGTACCACTGGTTCAGGCACTGCCAGCCCACCTGGCTGCAGCTACCCCTTTCATTAGCTCGCCTGGCTACATTGCCACAGACCTCCCAGACTGATTCTGCATCCATCACAGACTGCTTGCACCCAGTCCCTTCAGGCATGCCTCTCAGTCTTTGACTGTAACACTTACCAGTAATCCTGGCTGTCTTTTGCCCTGGAAATTTGCCCGGCAGTGTTCTCCCGCTGTCCTCTCCTCGCTCCCATGCCTCCTGGTCAGGATCCCTCCGTGTGTCATGAGAAGAAGTCCCTTCCACATCCAAACCAAGTTCAACCCCCCCTCAGACTAGGGGGCTACTCGCAAAAACCTCAGACAGCCTAACACTCCATTTTGCCCTCCCCCGAACTCCACACTGCCCCATCTGGGCTGACCCTGAGTATTTGAGGGGGCCTGCCCCTTGCCAACCCATCTGTTGGGGATTGGTCGGGGCCCTCAGAATACTCCAGACAACTCCTCCTCAACCCCTCCCAACTGCTTCTGGAATCTTCTTCAAGTTTCTAGCAAGCAGGGGAGTCACCAGAGATACTGCTGCTGAGTCATCCAGCCCCCCTGAGTCACTCAACCCTGACCAAGAAAAATACACAGGCATGGCTGCCAGCCCAGCCTGACAATTTACCTACACTAACACAAAACAAAATAAGATGGGCAGGGGTTGAATGTTATTTTATAAAATACATATTGTGTACACATGACTCCAAAACATACCGGTGAAGCTGACTAAACTTCTTGTGTTTCTAAGTGTAGCGCCGGTACTCCTGATGAGTACGAGCTATGTCTGTAAAAAATTTTTTTCCCCAAAACTATAGTTAAGTTTTGGGGTTAATTGTTCTAAATTATGCTTTGGCATCAGTTTGGCTGGGCTGTATTGAAGTTCTGCCTGGTCCTATGTGGAGTTTGCACCTGTGAGAGGCATTAGAACGCAGTCTGGTTGGACGCATAATCTCTCTCTCTGAGCCAATCAGTGGGCATTTGTCTCGCTGTGTATTCCGGGAGAGGGTACTTAAGGTGCCAAAGTCACGTGGTTCGGGGTTCCGGTCCAGAAGTTGTTGCTGACTCAGTGGTCTTGGTCCGTCTGACCAGCCCCCAGAGGCCCTCATAGCCTGGGGTGCGGATCCATCTGTTTCCGAGCCTCGGAACTGGAAGGAGGATTCTAAGGTGTTCGGGTGCCGTCTCGAGTTTGGCCCAGCAACTCTACATGCAACCAGGGGAGGACTCTTCAGTAAGAGAGCCACGCACGAGGCTGCCTGTTCGGTAAGAGCCTGGAAGCTGAGCTGCCATGGACATTGATTGAATCCATATTTCTTACTGTATCGCCGGACCGTCTGAAAGACTCTGGTACAGTAAGAAAAGTTCCTACCGCTAACCTTCCAGTTACAACTAAGTTTTCAACCAAGTCTGTGTGAGAGACTTTGCAAGGCTAGAATTACTTGTTGACTGCTAGATCCAAGGTCAAGGATTTATCCAACAGTTAAAGAATCTAGTTGCGAGTGGCTATTCCCTGGGTTATGTACAGAGAGAGACTTTTATTGAAGTCAGCAGTTCCAAGCACCTGAGCTAAACTTTATCCTGATACCCTCTATTCCCAAATTAGAGACTGAGTTTGTTCAACCGTTTTATGCAAAATAAAAATCCTGACAAGTGTCAGTTTCTACAGTTACTGGGTCATCAACCCTGGGAACCCCTAGACAAGGATAGGTAGTTACGAGCTGGAGGAGGTGATCGGTAAGCCCAGAAAAATTCAGCAGCTCATTCGGGGGTAAGTGCTACATAAGAAATAGATTTTTAGCATTTAAAAAAAGTGCCACCTACTGCTATTAAAAAGGACAATGACAAGGAAAATGCTTTCTCAGAGTTATTTTATTCATGAAACCCTCCTCGGAAAATTATAGCCATATAAAACAGATATCATAATGAATGATCAGTAATGACAAAATGTAAAAATAATGTCATACAGTGTATATATTTTACTGGAAACTAAAAATAAAGAATGGCAGGCAATACAATGTAGCGCAATGCTCACAGATGACTAGTTGATGACTTAACTGCTCATGAAATTACAGTTATTGTAGATACAATAGAGAGTGGGTTGAGAATTAAATTGCATTATTAAAAAGGTACACTCCAGCCAAACATGAAAATTGTGCATTAAACATGCGACAAAGCTTACCTGCTGAAAGACATTCATTTATTTTTCCATTCATTATGTGCAGCTTAGTGACCAGGTCACTAAATCTAAGAACATCTCTCCAGATGTCATTATCCTTATTTTCTGAAAAGCCATTAATCTGAACCTGTGATACTATCGTCCATTTGTTCTGAACCCTGCTCTTCCTTGTTCTCAAGATAGAGATTGTACAGCACAGAATCATGTGAAAAGAGACTGCAGTCCTTTCTAGAAGTACCAAAAAGCCTGACAAATCTGGCTGTGAAGGATTATATAAAATTCAGGAAAAATTTGGACTAAATTTCAGACTTTTTACTGCATGTTACCTTACCGTGTTATGTTCCTATTTGGGGCATTTATGCACTTTATGTCATATCAGAAATGAATTCCAGAAAGACAGCTAAATACACATGAAAAACATACTAGTGAGGTGTTATACCTTCCAAAAGAATTGCATTCAGCTTGGAGATTTCATTACCATGCCACATAGGAGACCAAATTTTTTTCCTTTGTTGCAATTAAAGCGGAGTGCCACCCAGAAATGGAACTTCTGCTCATCGGATTCCTCCCCCCCCCGGTGTCGCATTTCAGGGGGGGGGAGCAGATACCTGTCTAATCCAGGTATTTGCTCTCACTTCCAGGCATAAATCGATGCAGGCTCTGCAATGATCTACGCCATGTCTGGCCCCTCCTCCGTCCCCCACGCTGTCTTCTGGGAGACACACAGGTCCTAGAAGACAGCAGGGACCAGTGGGATCGTGCAGCGTGACTCATGCATGCACAGTAGGGAACCAGGCTGTCGAGCCACAAGGCTTCACTTCCTGATTCCCTTACCGAGAGCCAGATCAGCTTCGGTGAGGACATTGCGGGCACCCCAGACAGGTAAGTGTCCATATTTTAAAAGTCAGCAGCTGCAGGATTTGTAGCTGCTGACTTTAAAAAAAAAAAAAAAAAAAAAATCCGCTTTAAGTACATTTTACAGGTTTTGACCCTCACCCAGCCTGTGACTAGACAGTGAAAGTGTCAGTCCCCTTTCACACTGAGGCGTCTTTTCAGGCGGGCTAAAAATAGTGCCTGTAAAGCGCCTGAAAAACACCTCCCCTGCAGTCCCAGTGTGAAATCCAGAGTGCTTTCACCCTGGGGCTATGCACTGGCAGGACGTTAAAAAATGTCCTGTGAGCACCATCATTGAAATGCATGGGCACCGCTGCCAAAATGCCCGCAAAGCAAATCGTCAGCTGCTCTACACGTGTGTATTTAACCCTTTATTCAGCTACTAGCGGAGGTTAAAAGCGCCCCGCTAGCAGCCGAATAGCACCGCTAAAATTACGGTAAAACTCAGCGAAAGCTGGAGGCAGTATACCGTCAATGCCTGCCTGCCCCAGTGTGAAAGCAATCTCCGTGCTGGAGAACCAGAACGGTAGAACAACATCAAGGATATAATCACTTGCATAAATAATCTTTTTAGCGCTTTTCTTGTCCACTTTTATTGACCGCTTGCCGACTGCCTCACATATGACTATGGCAGCTGAGCAGCTCTCCTGTGCCAGAGCACATATCTAGTACATGATCCAGCCCTTTGGGGTAGGGGGCATGCACGTGCTGCCAGTACATCGGCTGTGCTGTGATTAGTCAATGACTGCTGGCACTCACTGGTTGGCGAGGAGGAAGACAGGACAGAGTTCTGTCAAAGTAAACAATACAGAGCTCTCTCCTGTCAGTGGGGATGTGCCGTTTTTTGCTTCCCTGCAAAGCAGGGAATAAAAACCAGCACATCCCTTAGTAAAAGCATCTCACAGTACACACAAACACTGCTTAGGCACACATTTAACCCTTTGATCGCCCTAAATGTTAACCCATTCCCAGCAAGTGTCATTAGTACAGTGACACTGCATAGTTTTAGCACTGATCACTTTATTAGTGCCACTTATGGTTGCCACCTCATCCCTTTAAACCCGAACACATATTAATTACACAGGTTCTGAGGCTGATTAAGGAGGTAAATAAACTCACTTGGTGCCTTATCTGCATTTAATTAGCCTCAGAACCTGTGTAATTAATATGTGTTCAGGTTTAAAGGGATGAGGTGGCAACTCTAGTGCCACTGGTTCCCACAAAGTGTCAGTTAGCATCAGATTGCCCACCATACTATCACTGTCCCTGATCACCGCCATTGCTAGTATTGAGAAGAAAAATAGAAAAAATTCCAATATGTAAATTCCATGGTTTGTAGATGCTATAATGTTTGTGTAAATCAGTGTTTCTCAACTCCAGTCCTCAAGGTGCCCCAGCAGCAGGTCATGTTTTCAGGATTTCCCTCAGGTGAAACAGCTGTGATAATTACTAAGGCAGTAAAATTGATCAAATCACCTGTTCAAAATAATGAAAATCCTGAAAACATGACCTATTGGGCCGCTTGAGGACTGGAGTTGAGAAACAATGGTTTAAACCAATCCATATACGCTTATCGGGATTTTATTTGCCAAAAAACAAAAAACAAAAAAAAAAACGAATAAATATGTAGCAGAATACATATTGGCCTACATTTATGAAGAGATTTAATTTTTTTTGCTTCATAATATTTATTTTTATTTTTATGTTTCCTAGCAAAAAGTAAATATTGTTTTTAAAAATAAATTGCGGTCTTTCCGTTTAAAGCACAAACAATTAAAAACACAGTGGTGATCAAATACCAAAAGAAAGATCTATTTGTGGGGAAAAAAATGATACAAATGTCATTTGTCTATAGTGTTGCATGAACGAGCAATTATCAGGTAAAATAATGCAGTGCCAAAAAGCAAAAAATGGCCTGGTCATAAATGGGACGGGGGGTAAATCTTCTGGAGGGCAAGTGGTTAAAACAAAGTTCAATGCATGGTTATTTGCAGAGTTTCTCTGCCACAAAAACAAATGTTCATCCTAACTTACACTTGCAGCAAACCTCAGGCCCTTGTCTGCCTACTCCTGACCATCTTCTCCCACAAAATATATACATGCATGTAGCAGTTCCCTGCTCCACTGGCTCCCACCTGTTACTTAGATAGAGCCCTCATCACTCCTGGGAAAAGACTGCCAGTGTGCTGATTTTCAGCAAAACCAGTACCCAGAATCTGAGATTTCATCCCTTCCAAGTCTCTATGAGGTCTCCGGGTTACAGGACCCAACCGGGTTGTGCTAATCTCTGAGGACACTGAAAAAACAGTTTTCTCTGTATAAAATGTAGCATTACCCCTTTGCTGGTTAGGGTAGGTTTTCTCTTCTTTGCCTTGACCACCATAGAAACTTCAGCCCCTTTGACACACTAGTTTGAGTGTACGAATCATGTACTACCAAAGAAAATCACGGAAGGAATATTTTGCGAACATTAATACTGCCATGCCCAAGGAAACTAGAGATGGTGGGTAAAGAGGCAAACAAGAAAATGGATTAACACAGGCAATAACACAGCATACAGAGTGATTAGTAATGAGGACCAGGCATAATCCAACACTTGATATCCAGATCAGCATAAACACTAGCAAGGTCACCTAAAGTACAGTAGTGAGCAGTAATAAAGCTTTACTTACCAAATACAGAAACCTGTACTGCCAAGTGCATTGGTGGAGAATATGCTAGGTGCAGACTGACGATATGGGCATGGTTCAAAGGTAAAGGGCATTGGTAGCGGATGGGGGGGGGCAGGGGAACAAAGGGGTATTCCTTTGAGATGTTCTTTTGCCGGATATCATTGGGCCCTTTAGGAGCGTCAGTGCACTTAACGATAGTCTCGATTAACCTGTGTAGCGCTGGCTCCTGATGAGAAGGCGCTATGGTTTTTTGAAAAGTTAATTTGCCTGAAACCACAGTTGGGTTTCAGGACTATTTAAAAAAAAATTCTGGTTTCAGTACCAGTTGGGTTGCACTGGGTTCTCCTTGAACGCAGGTGTCGCTGTCACAGCCGGCAAGAGTAGAAACACAGTCTAGCTGGGTGTATTGAATGCCATTATTCTCTTGGAACCAGCCCAGTGGGAGTGTTTTCCTGCTGTGCATTCTGGGAGGTGGTATTTAAGATACCGACGCCACATGTTCCGGGTCTTTTTATCTCCTGTGTGTGTTTGGTTCTGATGGTCCTCCTGACCCAGCCCCATGACCCTCTTGGCCTGGGGTGCGGAACCATGCATCCCGAGTCTCGGAGCCCGCTGGCCCGAGGCGACACAACTGCAGAGACAGGCCTGACTGGATTTAGGGGCCTGCTGATCCAAGGGTGGTCCGGTGCCGTCTCATCTGAAGGGAGAGGCCCAGCAACTGAAGAACCTCAGGGGAGGACTCTTCAGGAGAAGGCAAGGCTGGCTTCTCTGAAGTAGCCTGGAGGCTTAGTTGAAGGACGCAACCTGGATCAACACACATACGGTATCGCCGGATCGGCTGAGAGAACCTGGTACCGTATGTTAGCTCTTTAAATTTATCTATGTCCCTCAGTAACACTCAAGTGTACATCACAAGTCTGTGGCAGAGACTTTGTCAAGCACCCTACCGGCTGCTAGGCCTAGTAAGAGGAGGCCTATCCGGGGGTTTTTAGATCCAGCTGTGAAACGATCGTTATTCTCTGGATTTTCTCTAAGGACTTCCATTATTTTTGCAATCTAAATATCTGAACTCACTCCTAACCCTTTACCCTTTATTGAAAGACTGTTTCTGTTCTAAATAAATAACCCAAAAGAAGATTCTGTGTCATATTTCACTTCCTCTTTGGGCCATCTACCATGGGAACCCCTAGACGGAGAAGCAAACAAGGAGGTAACGCTAAGACCAAAAAAAAAAACAGCAGCTCCTTCGGGGGTCAGTGCTACACCTGCATTCAGAATATGTGCTGTATCAGTACAGTATAGTCTTGGCACAGGTGCAAGGGTGGATTATTTTCAGGTGCTGTAAGGGTTCAGTATAATGAAGTATAGAGTTGGTATAGGTGCGGAATAGATTCAGATAGATGCTGAATTGGTATTGCACAGGTGCAGTATGGTTGTGATAGACTTAATATCTTCCTGTTAACATTGTGAATGGTGGGTGATGAGCCCTCTCATAAGTTCCCAGGATGCTGCTGTGGATGCTTGCTGTAGAAGGGGGCCCCCTCAGTCATTCCTTGAAAGCCTCCAGTGATCAGTAGTGCAGGATCTGTGATGTGGGCAGTACCACCCCCTCCCACCCCTGCCATAGAAATCCATGCATCCGGTGTCCTGAAAGAGGCCGGGTGCATGGATGGGGGGCGGCACCCATGCACCCACAGTGCACAGGCCCCCCACTAGTGTTGTCTGCTCAAACAGGCAGAGAATAACCCCTGAATATCTAGAAGATTCACAGGTATTGTTCTGTATTTGCAGCTTTTGTAAAACACAGGGGGTGTGCCTGTATTGCAGAGATGTACTATTTTTTGTTTTTTTCAGACGTACATTTTAGGTCATTATATATTCCACTGTTATAGAACCATACTCATCCTGCAATTTTTATAATTATGGCAAATGCCAATATAGAACATGGAAAAATAGTTATAAAAAAAAAAAATCAGTAGAAACTACAAGTGGCAAACTAATGGCTGGAAATGACAAATCCAACGTTTGAAAAGCTTTTTAAAAAATAGACCAAATAATGAAATAGAAAAAAGGGAAGCAAACTAACCATAGTAAAATTTTATGAATAGACATCTGGTATTTCACATTCCACCATCCATCAGTACAGATTATACCCAACAATGGTCTAAGATACTATATAGTCAACCTAACTGTTAGAAGATGATGGGTGTTCTCACCCTTTTAGATAGACTTGCAGGGTCAAATTTAACACACACACACACACACACACACACACACACACACGGTCATATTTACCACAATACTCACAAAGATATACCGTACATGCAGGGTCATATTTACCATAAGGTTTAGCGCAGCAGTGCTCCTAAATAAATGATGGGTTACGCTACGTGTTTTTTTGTAATTTGTAAAGCAAATCTTTACAGCATTTCATATCAATCTATCCTTTGGTAAGTTTAAATCTTAGCTTACAGTTACTGATGTATGTAAATGTTAAAGGGGTTGTAAAGGCAGAATGACTCTATGCATTAAGATAAAAAGGCATTCTGTGTGCAGCAGTCCCCCCCAGCCCCCTTAATACTTACCTAAACCCCATGTCTATCCAGCGATGTCCATGAGTCCCTTGGCTGTCTGGGATTCTCCCTCCTGACTGGCTGAGACACAGCAGTGGCGCCATTGGCTCCCACTGCTGTCAGAGTCAGTTAGCCAGTCAGGAGAGAGAGGGGGACTGTAGCCCTGTGTCTGGATGGACGCAGGGAGCTGCAGCTCGGCTCAGGTGCCCCATAGCAAGCTGTTTGTTGTACTGCGGCAGAATGGCTCAGCTGGGCGAAACGACATTATGTAACGTCTCTTCGCCCTGTGGCCACTAGGGGCACGAGCCCGCGCTTGCCCACGGAGCCGATGAGAGTGCCCGGTGGTCATGATCATCGGCGGGCTTCCATGATCGCTCAGGACACGCGGTAAACACAGTTTCCTGTTCTCTGAGGGGAGAACTGACAGATCGTCTGTTCATACAGAGTATTATCAGTGATCTATCTCTTCCCCTACACAGTCCCCCTCTCCCCTTTAGTTAGAACACACACTAGGGAACACATTAAGCCCTTGATCGCCCCTTAGTGTTAACCCCTTCCCTGCCAGTGACATTTTTACAGTAATCAATGCATTTTTATAGCACTGATCGCTGTATAAATGCCAATGGTCCCAAAAATGTGTCAAAATTGTCCGATGTGTTCGCCATAATGTCGCATGATATATAAAAAAAGCAGATTGCCGCTATTACTAGCAAAAAAAACAATATAACTTTTGCATAAACCAATCAAGATACGCTTATTCCAATTTTTCTTACCAAAAATATGTAGGATACATATTGACCTAAACTGAGGGGAAAAAAAAGTTTTTATATATTTTTGGGGGGTATTTATTATATGTTTATAGCAGAAAAAATAAAAACCGCAGAGGGGGTCAAATACCACCAAAAGAAAACTATTTGTGAAGAAAAAAAAAAAAAGGATGTCAGTTTTGTTTGGGTGCAACATTGCACGACCGCGCAATTGTCCGTTAAAGCGAAGCAGTGCCGAATCGCAAAAAAGTGCTCTGCTCATGAAGGGGGTAAAATCTTACAGGGCTGAAGTGGTTAAAAAAAAAAAACAAACAAGACTTTACAATCACTTTAAAAAAACACTAAAGGCTGATTTATATCTATGCATTGCAGGGATGCCTGCATTAACGTGCATGATACATGTGGCATTGCACAATACCTCTGCTGAAGTTTAGTGATGCTATTCAATCTGAATATATGGGCAGCACAATGGCTAAGTGGTTAGTACTTCTTGGCAGCACTAGGTTTGTGAGTTAGTGACGTTAGATTGCCACTTGAGGGCAGGGACTGATAAATGTACACTACAATATAGATGTAAAGCACTGTGTAAATAGGTAGGCGCTATACAAGTACCTGTAATAAATAAATGATGAATTCCCCAACAATGTCCTTGGCAGCTACAGTGTGCAGCTGCGTCATTACTTTGTTTTTGGTCTGAAATCTCATTAAAACTTTTTTTTTTTAGCAAATCCAGTGAGGATAAACTGCGTGGACTGAGCTGGCAGATTATGTGGCAATAATTTATGATATACCAGCTCATGACTGAAATTTTCATTCCAGAGTTCATCATCAATTGGCTTCAGGCTCCTTTTGAGCTCCCGAAAATGATAAGTGACCAGAACTGTTCTGTAAATATTCAAACTAATAATCACAGATTAAATCCAGTCTATTTAATGTTAAAGAACAAATCCAGCAAGGCCGTACACTGTTCAACAACCATTTAAAGTGATTGTAAAAGTTGTAAATTAAAAAAAAAAAAAAAAAAAAAAAAAATCCCAAACATGTTATACTTACCTGTTTTGCACAGAGAACCCCCAATCCTCTTTTTGGGCCCCCCTCTGGCAGTTCTGGCTCCTCCCACCTGCCGAGTGTCCCCAATAGCAAGCACCTGAGCAGGCTAGCTCCCAAGCTGTGCTCCTGTGAATGGACATTGTCCATTAATACACAAAGGATGGCTTGGCTCCACCTCCTGCTCTCTTCTCATTGGCTCACTTGCTGTGTTTAAAAGCAGCAGGAGCCAATGGCCTGGGCTGCTGTGCGAGTCAATGAGGAGAGAGAAAGACCCGGGAAAGCCGCTGCTCTCATCGATCAAGATGTGGCTCAAGTACGGGGGGGGGGGGGGGCTGCACCCAGAAAGTATTTTTTCCTTAATGCAAAGAAAGAATGCATTAAGGTGAAAATCCTTCTGCCATTTGAACCACTTTAAGGGATGGCCATGCTTAAAGGATAAGTTCACCTTTCACAATATGTTAGGCATTCAGGGTGTAGCATTTAACATGTTACTAAATCAGCACCCCCAAACCCTCTAGGTAGTTTGATCTTCCTGCCATTCAGTAACTGCCTCCCCATAAGACGGCTCTACATTATACAATTCTTATTCGATATCCTTTAGATTTACCTTCACCAATGTAGTGCAAGGGCCTGCTCTAATTGCATACAAATTGAAAGCGTTTACGTTTGACCTCTTATTATATGGTTTTGGTAAATCCAAAGGAAAACTGTAAAAGAGACTTGTTTAATGTATGGCAAGAATTACCCAACTCATCTCTTCTGCTTCTTCCAAGTGAGGCATGCTTTTCAGAAATAGTTTGGGGATCTGAAGGTAGAGTCTCTCCCCTCGATCCTTGAATCCATGCTGTCCCGGGAGGACCTGGGGAAGGTCCTCTCGGTGTCATACAAAGAATTCTTCAAATTAACACCAAAGACGGGTGCAAACGGCAAAGCCAAGTGGGAAATGGAGGTGCCGGATATCCAAGGGGAAGACTGGAATGATCTGTGGACTCAGCCATTTAGGCATCTGGTGTCAACTAGGGATAGACTGATACAATTCACGTCTCTTTATAGGAGTTACTACACGCCAGCCAGGCTGGCAAAGATATACGGACATGTGGGCTGTTGGAGGTGCTCAGCCACCCCAGCAGATGCCAGGCACATCTTCTGGCAATGCCCACACATACTGGACGTCTGGAAAGAGATCATGACATGTATTTCAGACCTACTGATGGTACACATTCCACTAACTGAGGGTTTGTTTGCTGGGACTGGTGGAGGAGGTGGTACCTACGAGGGCTTTGAGAACCTTACTCACTATACTATTGTGTTATGGGAAAAAAGCCATACTGCTTAAATGGAAAAATGCACGTGCTCCTGATGTCAACTTTTGGAAGGGGTTGGTTAATGCTATGCTACCATATTATAAAACCACGTATATGGCCAGAGGATGCCTAAAAAAGTTTGACAATGTGTGGAAAGTCTGGTATGAGGCTGATGCCACGGTGGGGTGAGATGTTATTCCTGGAGGCTAGAATACCTGTATGAAGGCCACATGATGTACTCATTGGTAAAGCTGGGCATATAGCAGAATGAGGATGGGAAAAATTTTAACTAAGTATGTAATAGTCGGACCCTGTGGTGAATAGAGAGATGTACAGTGCCTTGCGAAAGTATTCGGCCCCCTTGAACTTTTCAACCTTTTGCCACATTTCAGGCTTCAAACATAAAGATATAAAATTTTGATTTTTTGTGAAGAATCACCAACAAGTGGGACACAATTGTGAAGTGGAACGAAATCTATTGGATTTTTGAAACTTTTTTAACTAATAAAAAAATGAAAAGTGGGGCGTGCAAAATTATTCGGCCCCCTTGCGTTAATACTTTGTAGAGCCACCTTTTGCTGCGATAACAGCTGCAAGTCGCTTGGGGTATGTCTCTATCAGTTTTGCACATCGAGAGACTGAAATTCTTGCCCATTCTTCCTTGCAAAACAGCTCGAGCTCAGTGGGGTTGGATGGAGAGCGTTTGTGAACAGCAGTTTTCAGCTCTTTCCACAGATTCTCGATTGGATTCAGGTCTGGACTTTGACTTGGCCATTCTAACACCTTATTTGTGAACCATTCCTTTGTAGATTTTGCTGTATGTTTGGGATCATTGTTTTGTTGGAAGATAAATCTCCGTCCCAGTTTCAGGTCTTTTGCAGACTCCAACAGGTTTTCATCCAGAATGGTCCTGTATTTGGCTGCATCCATCTTCCCCTCAATTTTAACCATCTTCCCTGTCCCTGCTGAAGAAAAGCAGGCCCAAACCATGATGCTGCCACCACCATGTTTGACAGTGGGGATGGTGTGTTGAGGGTGATGAGCTGTGTTGCTTTTACGCCAAACATATCGTTTTGCATTGTGGGTAAAAAGTTCGATTTTGGTTTCATCTGACCAGAGCACCTTCTTCCACATGTTTGGTGTGTCTCCCAGGTGGCTTGTGGCAAACTTTAGACGAGACTTTTTATGGATATCTTTGAGAAATGGCTTTCTTCTTGCCACTCTTCCATAAAGGCCAGATTTGTGCAGTGTACGACTGATTGTTGTCCTATGGCTGAAAGTTTTTATAGGGGTGGCCAGGTCTTGGTAGATTTGCAGTGGTCTGATACTCCTTCCATTTCAAAACAATCGCTTGCACAGTACTCCTTGGGATGTTTAAAGCTTGGGAAATCTTTTTGTATCCAAATGCGGCTTTAAACTTCTCCACAACAGTATTACGGACCTGCCTGGTGTGTTCCTTGGTCTTCATGATGCTCTCTGCGCTTTCAACAGAACCCTGAGACTATCACAGAGCAGGTGCATTTATACAGAGACTTGATTACACACAGGTGGATTCTATTTATCACCATCAGTCATTTATGACAACATTGGATGATTCAGAGATCCTCGCTGAACTTCTGGCGTGAGTTTGCTGCACTGAAAGTAAAGGAGCTGAATCATTTTGCACGCACCACTTTTTAGATTTATATTTACTAAAAAAGTTTAATATATCCAATAGATTTCGTTCCACTTCACAATTGTGTCCCACTTGTTGGTGATTCTTCACAAAAAGTACCAGTTACTTACCGGTAACTGTCTTTCTGGGAAATCTTCCAGGACGGCACACCTGAGAGATGAGAGGCTCCTCCCTACAGGAAACACAATCAATCGACAGCTGTTTTAAGTCCCCACCCTTCCCCTTGATCCTCAGTTTGTAGAGAAGTAACTCCTGAACCAGGTTCACAAGGGAAATCATTCCTCATAGGTACTCACCTTCTAGTGTTCTAGAATTTTCCCTCCTCCAACGGGCGGGAAGTAGGCCTGCTGTCCTGGAAGATTTCCCAGAAAGACAGTTACCGGTAAGTAACTGGTACTTTTCTCAAGTCATCTTCCAGGACGGCACACCTGAGAGGATAAACAAGTACCTCAGGCCTACCTTAGGGTGGGGCCACTGCAAAACCCTCTTGGCGAACCTTGGCTCTGCAGTGAGCTTTACCTCCACTCCATACGCTCATATGCTTGATGAAGGCATGTTAGCTGGATCATGCGGCTGATCTGCAGGTCTGCTCCACAGATGTTCCTGCCTTTTCCGCTTCAGATGCAGTATCTAGGTGAAATGGGCTCTTAAAAATGGAATCAGAAAACATGTTAAACTTGTAGGTTAGCAATGTTGCCTATCTCACACATCTAACAACCATGGCCTATTATGCCTGTAGGTGCTACTTAGAACCACTAAAAAGATAAATAAGAGACCTGTGTAAGACAAGGACACTACATTAATCAATAAGAGGGCCTGTCTTAACACTATCCTGTTGAGGGAAATAAAACTGCTTCCCTTTTATCTTTATGTCAGCAAAAGACTAAAGGGAAGCCTACTTAAGGGAAATAGATTAACAGAAGCTTGAACCCTGGGTTTAAGGCATGCCCAATCTATGTCCTTACTTACGCCTGAGAGCCTTCTTCAGGAGATTAAAGTCCCTAGCAGGAGTAGACTACCCATATTGCTATGTCTAGTTTTGCTAAAAGGGCAAAATGAAGGCCATGCACCGAGCCGAAACCTATTCGATCGGGTATACATCTTTATACTTCATCCTCAGGCCCTAATACTCCTCTGAACAGAACTCTCCAAGTTCTTACTAAACAGGACGATTCATTATCCCCTTCCTCCAGTGTCCCATAACCCTACAGGGCTTCAACCCTAGGAAATGGTTCTGGCATCCCTGAATGCAAGTGGTCAAGGTTTTCTGACATGTGGCAGCTGCAGACCGAACTCCTGGCCCCTCCATGGAAAAGAAGGCTGAAATACAAAAGGTGATACATGCATTATTAATATCACAAATAAAATGATCATAGATTGTGGGCACGGCACAATAGATTTAGACAGAAAGGACACAAGCATAGACAACAATGTTGTGTGCCTGAGTGTGACTAGCTAAACCAATATATCAAATATGGGAAGAGACCCAAATCTGAACCTCAACGTAGACAAACAGTCCTCATAGTCTGGTTTTCTGATGTGCTGCCAAGACGTAAAAACATTAAGACTCAAGCAAACCCTAAATGCTGCGTATTTCTTTAGTGCAGCTAGCTAGGTCATAACTGATATATAAATACGGAAAGGACAGGAACCCCCTTTACTGTTGTGCTTTACCTATGTACAGCAAAACAAGGCTATAAAGACAGAAAGACCCAAACTTCTATGTTGTGTATTTCTGACAAACCACCAAATACAGTTATAAGATTAATATGAACACCAACTCCCGTGTTGTGCATTTCTGCTATGCCACAGGGAAAAATATGGAACACAAGACAATCCTTTCTGTCATGCACTTCTGTAGTGTAGTTCAGATAGAACCAACACTGAGAAAGGACACGAGCAACCTGCAGCATTGTGTTTTTCTGAAACAGAAAGCACCAACAAGCTTCAATCTTGAGTATTTCTGCTGTGCAACAACATAAAAGCAGACACTGAGGAAAAAGACAGACAGCCTTTACAGCTGCAATCTTTCTGGTCCTCTGCAAAATAAAACAATAACGCCATGATGAGTATTCCTGCTGTGTAGCAAAACCTCAATCAGAAGGGACAGATAAGTTTAGGGTTCCCACACCCGTGCGACCCAACCTGCGACTTGGGACTGCAAGACGCATGAGAAGTCATATACTATGGCTTCCAATGGGTACCATTTGTGTCTGTGCGACACCAGCATTCCCTGATTCCTGGATCCACAGACCTCAAGATTACACAGGTCGCAGGGAAAAAAAAACAAATAGCAATTTTCAGGTCGAACAAGTAAGGGGTCCCCAATGCTGTGACTCCCTGGAGGATTGCAGCCAACAAACCCCTGCTGTGTATCCCTAAGATGCAGAAAGGTAGATCCATGAGAAACACTGCTTAGCCTGATATACAAACGATAAGGCAGTAAATATAGGACATACAGGACACAAACATTCAATCTTTGTGTATGTCTGATGTGTAGTAATATACCAATACTGAGCAGAGAGGCCACCATCCTCAATGTGTCTCTCAGCTGAGCAGCAAAAACAAAATCAGAAAAAGACAAGCAACCTTCACTGCTGTGTCCTTTCTGATATGCAGCCAATAAGGCAGTATATGCAAGACATAAAAGGACAGACAACCTTCAATCTTGTATATGTCTGATGTGCAACAATATAACAATTCTGAATAGAGATAGCACATCCATATTGAAGCGATTTGGCCTTGCGACTCAACATGTCAAATCGCATGGCTAAAATCAGCACAACACCACTTTGTGGTGCTACACGGATTACCAAAGGCAGTATATGTACTACACCTGGCAGGGGTTCAATTTGTATTTCTACTATGTAGCCCAACAAATTCGAACCATCAGTTTTCACTGCTGCCTTTCTGATAAGGCAGTAATACAGGACACAAAACCTCACAGACCTTAATGCTGTATAAATCTGATGTGCAACAATAAAACACTATGAATAGAGATAGCACATCCATATTGAAATGATTTGTCATGCGACTCAACATGTCAAATCGCATGTTTAAACTCGGCAGCCATTGCTGTTAATAGCACTGTCTGAATCAACACAGCGCCACGCAAATCAGGACCATCAGACTTCACTGCTGCCTTTCTGATAAGTAACCAACAAGGCAGTAAAACAGGACACAAAGCCCCACAGACAGACCTCAATCTTGTGTAGGTCTGATGTGCAACAATATAACCATTATGAGCAGAGATGTCACCAGACACAATGATGTGCATTTCTGCTGTGCAACACAAAACCAGAAAGTACAGACCACCTTCACTGTTGTATTTTTCTGATCTGTAGCCAAACAAAGCAGTACCTTTAGTATATAAAGGACAGCAAACAAGCTTCAGTGCAGTGCATTTCTGATGTACAGCAATATAGTCCTTATTAAGCAGAGATGTCACAAATCTCAATGTGTATTTCTGCTGTGCCACAAAAACATCCCAGCAAGCACAAACCTTCACTACTGAGGTCTACTGGTGTGCAGCCAATGAGGAGTCATGGTCTATCCCTTTATGAAATAACCAACAGGCAATTTATTTCATAGGCATAGCCTGGGCTGTAGATACTAAACCTTCACCACCAGAGAAGGAACAGATCCTAAAATGGTTGGACACCCTACTATTAGTAGTAGTTGTTGTCCTACCTTACCTCCATAGACAGAGCAAACGCTAGCCAGCACATATCCAGGTGGTGCTGATTAGCAACTAAAGTCTCAATGAGCCCAGCCCTAGAGACCAATTTAAGACCTCTCTAGAAGAAGTGGTTACCAGTTTAGCCTGGGAGGTAAATAGCTATCTGCAGGCTTCAAACAATCAATTATGTAGCTCTTGCATAGGTTTGCACAGAAAATCCTCAATTAAAAGGATGTAGGGAGCGATCTATGGTGAATCGCCTTTAGATCTGCCACTGAGTGGATTGTAGCCCAAACCAATAAAAAAAAGTTTCTTCTTACCTCCTACACTATAATATAAACACAGTGTAAAGGTGGAGTGGGAGGTTGGAGCTTATGAAAGTTAACTATAGCAGGCAACCCCCAAAAGGAGGATCTGTGACAAGGGAACCCCTACTGTGCCACACAGTAGCTTGGTCTCTGCCCCTCCTTGAATGTTAGGTCAGCTTTTAAACATTGTGAAGCAACTTCAGATTCCTAGCAGCTGGGCTAATAGGGCCGGTAACCTAGTGCACCTGCTGACCAGGGGAGCTTCTGAATCCACCAACCACTGCCCAATTAATAACCTGTTCAGTGGTATACCTGGCCTGTAAGTAACTTTGTATCTACCAGGTCCCCTCTGTACGCTATATTCATCCCTACTAAATGTACCACAACTGGGCATGTAGGGAGAGGCTGGCAACCTACTGCTGCGATAACCACAGTGTCTCTGCTGTAAGAGGGAGCTGTGGCTGGTGGTTTTAGCAGTGGCGTCTGCGCTATTTGTATCCCGACCCCAAGTTCTGCACTGCACCAGTCAGTATATACACGGGGAAGGGGGAGCAATGGCCTACCTACCTCTTTCTCATCTGAAGTGGTTTAGGCACACTCGTTCCTCTGCACCACCTGTCCACCATACAGCTTCTCTGATGTAAGAGGGGCTGCAGCTGGTGTTTTTAGCAGAAGCTTAAGGGCTATTTGAATCCAGACCCCAGGTGAGATCTCAAATGCCCAGGAACCCTCTGGCTGGAATTGGGGATTTTGCAGCTAAATTCCCACGGCAAAAGGAAAGTAAAGTACTCACCGTTGTCGTCTTCCTCTTTTTGCCACAGCCAGCGGGCTTGCTTTTCCATCCTTATGGTCCACACGCAAGGAGGATAGCCGCCAAAGTGCTTCCCCCCCCAACTGCTGTCCCCATAGGGAGGTGCCAGGTTAGGCTGTGTCCTGCACTGTACCAGTCAGTCTATATACATGGGGGGGGGGGCAATGCCTTCCATTCCTCATTCCCATCTTCATATCTGAGGTGGTTAAGGCAGACATCCACCGTAGTAAACTGGTGCCTCCTCACTCTAGAGAAAGGAGGATGTGGGCGCCTGCTCCTACTGACTCACAGCCTTCCCTCCTGGGTAAGAACGCCGCTGCCATTTTCCCGAAGTTTGAAAATGACGCGGTGCTTGTTGCCACGCCCTCTCCGGCAGCCCACGCGAGCTACCGGGGACCCAGGAGTCGGGGACAAGATCCCCCTGGAAAGAACCGATGGCCAGCACCCCCGTCTGAACAGCCACCTGTACAGGTAAGGAGGGGGAGACAGGATAATGGCCCCTGAAGTTCTGGGTACACCACTGTACCTAGGGTCCTTCAGCTCTCAGGGGGGCTCTTCCAATTTCTGCTGCCCGACCTGAGGAAAAGATAGGGGAACCCCCCAGGAAGGACAAGAATATCCTACCAGACCCAGAGGCTTCCCAGGCTTGTGGTCCGGCTCCCAGGGGGAGACCACCAGCCCCAGGCTTCGGGTCATTTGGAAAAAAAAAGCAAACAGTTTCGCTGTGTAGGGAGAAACACAATCAAAAACTGAGGATCAAGGGGAAGGGTGGGGACTTAAAACAGCTGTCGATTGATTGTGTTTCCTGTAGGGAGGAGCCTCTCATCTCTCAGGTGTGCCGTCCTGGAAGATGACTTGAGAAAAATTAAAATTTTATATCTTTATGTTTGAAGCCTGAAATGTGGCAAAAGGTTGAAAAGTTCAAGGGGGCCGAATACTTTCGCAAGGCACTGTATGTGACTGGCATCAGGGGAAGAACAACATGGGGACATTCTGATTTAATCAAAATGTATTTGCTCTGTTTTGAGCTGTGACAAGGGAGGGGGGGAAAAGTTGTGAAGTAGATAGTGAGACCTGACTATGTTAGTTAGTTAAGTCTGGGCCCTGCGAGGCCGGTAGTTTTGGGGCCATGTCACGTCGATATGGTCTAAATGTATGTGTGCTTAGACAATAATTTTCAATAAAAAGGATTTTATTAAAAAAAAAAAAAAAAATGTATGGCAAGCCTAATGTACACATGGCTGGACTTTGACAGCAAAGGTCCGACTGAACGAATCCATCAGACAATGCATCTGTGTGTGGGCTTCATCAGACCTTTGCTGTCGAAAAATCAGATGGACTTTAGGTTTAGAACATGTTTCAAATCTTTCAAAAGGACTCAAGTCCAGTCGAAAAATCCATTCGTCTGTATGCTAGTCCGATGGATGAAAACCGATGCTAGGGCAGCTATTGGCTACTGGCTATGAACTTCTTTATTCTAGTCCAGTCATACGTCATCACGGTTGAATCCTTCGGACTTTGGTGTGATTGTGTGTGGCCAAGTCCGTTCGTTAAGTCTGCCGTAAGTCTGCCAAAAAGTCTGTTGGGAAGACCGTTGGACCTAGTCTGTCAAAAAGTCTGGCCGTGTGTACATGGCATAAGAGGAATTACACAGAATAATCTGCAGGAGCATGAAACTGTACCCGCAGTCTGCTGATCACAAGTGCAATGCTTTACAGGCTCCTAATAGAAAATAAGGAATGCTATTTTTTTACCTGCAATAAGATGTGCATTTATTTATTTTTAAAAACTTATCTCTTAAAGTATCTCTTTTTCTACATGTGACTGATAAAATACCTTGTGTTAACATGCTGATTACACAGTTACAGCTGCAACAATTAATCTCTTGTTGTCTGCTGTGTTTAGTAGTTTTGCTACTAGATGGTAGTGTAAGGTTAATGCTTATTTAATGCTTGTTCATGTTTTTGGGAGTATATTAGCTATGATGATATATTCCGTCTCACTGCACTGTTTTGTGCTGAGAATGTGCCCACTCATGTAACCTTAACATTGTGATAGACACATAGTGTATATCAAGAGCCAGTAGGATGGGCTCCAAAACACATGCTTACTGAGAGAGCCAATCACAATGGTCACTTAATGGAGGAGCACTTAAAATGCCTTTGGCGAGAAGGGGTTAAATGTCTTCTTTGGATGAGATCTAAGTTGTAACCTGTTTTTAATAAAAAAATAAATAAAACATAGGCCATGTTAAGATGATTTTCTCACTTTGATTCCACTTTTAACTCTATTCACTTGCGACAAAAATAACAAAAGAACAAAAAGATCACCTCAAGCCTAATGCAGCGTACACACGAGCGGACTGTATGGCGTACTTAGTCCGTCGAAACACATTTCAGCGGACAATCCGCTCGTGTGTGGGCTTCAGAGGACTTTTTCAGCGTGCAGTCCGGCGTATTAAGAATTTTGGATTTTTCGAAATTCTGTCCGTCGTACTTTGGTTTCAGCGGACAATCCGCTCGTCAGTATGCTAGTTCGACGGACTAAGAATGGCGCATGCCCAGAAAGGATTTACACGGCGGAAGGGTGCTTTGCTGTGTCTTGGACTTCCTATTTCTAGTCCCGTTGTACATGCTGTACACGTCATCGCGCAAGCTTTCGACGGACTGTTTGTGCATCCGTGTGTGGTCAAGTCCGTCGGACTGTCCGTCGGATTGTATGACGAACTAAGTACGCCATACAGTCCGCTCGTGTGTATGCGGCATTACTGATAACATCGATTGTTAATTACCTGATCTAATATAAAAAAAAATCCCATATCCCAATCGTTTGGTTCCTATATCCCCAAGGACTGTGGATTCCCCCAGTTAAGAACCCCAAATAATATAATATAATATAACACTACACTAAAAAATCTAAATAAAATTGACCCAAAATCTCTCTATTTAACACAGCTTATCAAAAGACCATATTACCAACTTAAAGAAATGCTTATTTGCATGGCTTTTTCCTTTCCATAAATAATCTTGTATTCACTTACAATGTGCCTCTAAACTTGCTAACAAATTTTATGACTTCAGGAGAGTTAGTTCTGCTAGCATAGCCCTCTCCTACTTGCATGGTATAGCTCTCCCCTCTTCTGAGAGTGTATAGTTACTCTCTGTGCTGGCCCGGCTCCTCCACCCCTCCCTTCATCTGCTTACATATTGTAAGGGCTTACCTTGGTTGGAGTCCATAGTGCAGAAATGTATGCTCACCCTTGCAAATACACACAGCCCAAGGGAACAAGTTAAAAGGCTACCTGGGCTGTGAATCTGTGCATGGGGGCTTGACAAGGAATATACCAAAGGATTATCGAGGTGAAACCGTAGTCAGGGATTCCAGAAGTCAGAGCTAACGATGAACAGAGCCAGGGTCAGAAGCCGGGGTCAGTCTTGGAACACTGAAACGTGAACATAATAACACAGGACCCTTTGGCAATACAAGAGACAATGAACTGACACAGCCCTCAGAGGCTGTGTTTTATACCCAGCTGATTAGATAAACTGCCTCAGCTGAACCAGGAGTGACAGGTCCTAATTGCAAAGTAAGATCCAGAGTATAGCCCTAGTGCTGCATGCAGAACAAAGCATAGCTGGAAACCAGGCTTAATAATGAGCTGAGGTGTGGCTCAAAGGCAACACAATAGGAGCAGTACACAGAAAGTCATGGGTTCAATACCACCTTGTGCCACTTGGGGTGTGACCACGCCTGTCCATTTGCATGGCCACGGTAGGAACTGTGGCACATATCCTTTTATGTAGGGGTTTAGGGGAAGAGTGAAGAGGAATACTGTTGTGTTTAAAATGTTGCTATGTGCATTAGACTTTGATAATTGAAATAGGTCTTAGCCCTTGTACACGCGGTCGGACATTCCAACAATGGATTTTGTCCGAAACTGGTGTTGCATACACATGGTCGGACAAAGTTGTCGGAAAATCTGATTGTTCGGAACGTGATGATGTTCGTTTGTTCCAACGGGACCACGTTCAGACTAGTAGCCAATAGCTTTGATCTAGGAATTTGATCTCAGCATGCGTGGCACTTTGTCCGATCGTAATTCTCTACAAACCATTTTGGATAATTTTGTTGGAAAATTTTATAGCCCAGCTCTAAAACTTTGTCGGTCGGATATTCCGACAGAAACAGTCCGATGGAGCCCACACATGGTCAGATTATCCGACAACGCGGTCCGATCGGACATTTTCCGTCGGAAAGTCCAACCGTGTGTACAAGGGCTTAGAGATAAAGTTAATGTATAAAGTGGTGCAGCACTAATGTGATATTGAATAAAAAATGTTTTCAATGCTGAAAATAAACATCATTATGAAAGTCCATAAAAATATGAAGTAGCAGTAAGAGAACTGGTGAAATCCGCTTTAACTGACACCGCCACCAACACCCAAACACATTGCCTCTTACACCAAAGGTAGATCAAACAAGCATAAGTATTTATCCAGCAACTACTCCTCAGCAGTATGGGAGATAATAAACAGTAGTTCCTTCAGGTAGATATCAGTAAGCCTCGATCACTCGCAATGACTGATCCTCCTCACCAGTATGGGATTAGATAAACCATCTTATCCACCAATATAATAATCCGGTAGAGAAAAGAAAACACTTCATAGTGCAGACATCCCAAAACCTCTTAATTTAATGTATAATTAAAGGTAGTTACACTCACACGTACATAATTGAAAATCCAAATATAAGAAGCAGGAAGTTAATATGGATTCCAGTGACCGGATATAGTCATAGAAGTACACCAGAACTCAACCCAAAGGAAGAGAATGGAATACAATGTTCCAGATTGCAGGAACATTTGGGTAATACATTAAAATAAACAAACAAAAGTGCCAGCCAGAGTAATACAGGTGGATACAAAGCACTTAGTAGTAATCCAGGCTGAAGCACCAAAATAATAGAGAATTTAAGTATTAAAGCAACCACTACAGGAAACAGCGCCATCTTGTGGTTAACACATCAATTAACATTATTGACACGATCACTCTTTAGGTACCCCTAGACCCCACCCCCCTACAGTTCAACAGAACCCACAAATGTTCAGGCCTCAAGTAAGAGGCCACCCTAGGGGAAGAGGGAGAGGGAGAAAAGGGGGTCGCCCCAATCCACATAACACCTATCTTGTTGATACTTATAATAGCTATCCCTTTGAGCAATGCTGGTGGATATCATGATGAAGGGAGATACATTACTGAGTATCCCACGCCATGGGAGTCTCAACCCTATCAAAGGGACATTTATTCCCCAAGCATGCCACCAGGAGCCAACAACCTAAAAAAGGTCAATAGATCCACAAGGGGTTCCAGATGGGGGAGGCGAATCCGCTCAAAAAATAAGGCGAGTGTGAGAGATGCAGGCCTCTTTAATTTGAGCACTGCTTCCATTTCAGTTGAAGAAAAATACGTTCTCAACCATGGTCTCAAGTTTGCTCCCTCTCAAACTTTGAATAAATTCCAGACTTTTATAGAGTTCCACAAATAATTTGTAAGATTAATATCAAGAGGTATATGATTACTAATCCCTTTAGATCAACCAAAATGGCATCTACGGATATTAAATATACCTCATTATCTAATGCTTCCTTGTTCAATCCCCTGGGTGCTTTGACACCACCTCTTGCAGTATTTAGAGATCTTGTAAGTGGAAATTTAGAATTGTTACAGATTAACAATAGTAGATGATCAGATGTTTAGAAAAGGACTTGATAGCCTTAAAAAATGTAATGATATAGTGGTTTGTCCTGCTGATAAGGGTGGAGGTGTGGTAATTTTGGACAAAGAAGCTTATCAGACTGAGATATTAAGGCTGTTCTCAGATCAGGATACTTATATTCCTCTAAGCCCCTGTACACACGGTCGGAGATTCTGCCAACCAAATCCATCGGATTTTGTCCGTCAGATTTAGTCTGACGGATTGTGTCCGAAACTGTTGCATACACACGGTCGGACTAAGTTGTCGAAAAATCCGATCTTTCAGAATGTGATGACGTAATTTCGTTAGGATGGGACTACATTCAGGCTAGTAGCCAATAGCTTTGATGTAGGAATTTGATCTGAGCATGCGTGGCACTTGGTCCGATCAAAATTCTCTACACATGATCGGATTACGTCCGGCCGGCCCAGTTGGTCGGGAAATATTTCCAACATGTTCGAAAAATGGGTCCGACGGAGATTCGGACGGAATCAGTCCGATGCATACCACACACAGTCGAATTATCTGATGACACGGTCCGATAAGACGCATTCCGACGGATTCTCCGACCGTGTGTATGCGGCATAAGAGGTAATCCCATCATTAATTACAAGAAAGATCTGGTGAGCTTGGTGGATGAAGGTTTTAATGAAAACCTGCTCACCAAGAAAGAAATTATTTTTGGTTACGGTGGCACAGAGGGTCCCTGTGATCTATTATTTGCCAAAGGTCCATAAGGACCCTCTTCACTCCCTGGGATAGCAATTATTAGTGGCATTGACTCCATTACATCAAGGGTTGGCAAATATATATTTACCGCTTTTTACAGCCTCTGGTTGTCCAGACTCCATCTTTCTTGAGAGACTCCACACACGTTATTAATGCTTTGAAACTGGTACAGTGGAAAGATAGCTATATATTGGCCAATGCCGACATTTCATCTCTTAATACCATCATTTCACACCAGCATGGTCACAAAGCGGTAGATCATTATCTACGTTTAGGCAGGAAAGGTGTATAAAACACCCAAAGGAAATTGGGACTTTATTTGAAGCACCGGACAGCAATAAATTTATTGCTGTCCGGTGCTTCAAATAAAGTCCCAATTTCCTTTGGGTGTTTTATACACCTTTCCTGCCTAATGTATATGGGATGGATATTCGTGATCTTACCAGACCACGATATCATTTAAAGTCCCTAGGGATGGTGATACATGACCCTACCCTGTCATATTCTCCTGAAAGTCCCGACCCTTTTCATTATCTACGTTTAGGTGACCTTAAAAGGTCCCAGAGAACATTTTAGTTGAAGATTTTGGACTACGCAATGGACCATAACTATTTTTGGTTCGAAGGTACTTATTATTTGCAGAACAAGGGTGTGGCCATGGGGGCTAAATTTACTCTGTCCATGGCCAACCTGGTCATTGCCAAATGGGAGAAATATGTTGTCTATCATAATCGCAGACCCAAGCTAGTTCTGTGGAGGCGATATATAGATGACATCCTCTTCCTATGGGATGGTGACTTATAGTCGCTTAATTCCTATATGATTGAGCTTAATAGCAATGATAGAGGTATAGACCTGAAGTTTGAGACATGTAAGTCTGAGATACATTTTTTTGGATCTGAATATCAAATTATGGATCAAGAAATAATCACATCCACTTTCTTTAAGGAAACTGACCATAACTCCTTCATCAATACCAATAGTTGTCACCATGCTGCCTTAGTCAGTGCCTAAAAGTCAATTTTTAAAACTTAAGAAAAATTGTACCAACAGGAATGACTTTCTTCAGGAGACTTCAATGCTAAAAACTAAGTTTCTGGGGAAAGGTTATAGCCATTAGAATTAGATGATGCTTTAAGGGCTGCTGATGAGAGCATTCAGGATGACCTTTTGGTACTTAAGTCAAGGGAGAGAGATGATTCATTTAGGCTTTCCCTCTTTACCATCTACTCTAATCAACACTATTCAGTACAACGGCAGGTGATTTACAGAGAGGTCCCTCCACTATGTTTACAAATAGCACCTAATGCTACTGAACCCCCTAAAAAAAAATCTTTTTTTTTAAATATGGGAGGTTTTTTTTCCACTAGGAAATGCCCTATATGTAAAATGTAGAAAGACTGAGTCTTTTTAGTCTGGCTCTACTGGGGAGCAATTTCCCATTAAGCCCTTTATTACATGCACATCGAAGAATGTGGTTTACATTGTTCGGTGTCCATGTGGGCTTCAATATATTGGCCACACGATTCATATGCTTCATGCAAGGCTAAGTGAACATGTGGCCAATATTAAGAAAGGTTTTTCCGAAGCATAGCTTGTCTAAACACTATGATTTGTGCCATAATCGAGACCCTAGAGGTACTGTGTTCCTTGGGATTGATAAAAATAATAATAATTGGAGAGGTAGTAACACGATCAGAGAAATATCACACCTAGACACCATATATCGGGTCAGGTGCTATGATCCCCATGGGATTAACATTGAGTGGGATGTTAACTCCTTTATTAATAATAGCTGAGTTTCGTTTCCTAGTTCTGTCTCCTCCTAATTTTACTGTGTTTTAATCATATCTTTTTACGTTTAAGTTTATTTATGTTAAATAAGTTGTTTATCTTTCTGACCGATCTCATTATGAAGATGGTGATCATGTCAATAATGTCATTTGATGTGTTAACCACAAGATGACGCTGTTTCCTGGTGCGGTTGCTTTAATACTTAAATTCTCTATTAATATGGGGCTTCAGCCTGGATTACTACTAAGTGCTTTGTATACACATGTATTACTCTGGCTGGCGCTTTTGTTTGTTTATTTTAGGGTGAGCCGTACTGAGGGGTCAATGACGTGACAAATCAAAGAGTGATCTGAATTTAAATTTAAATCTGAATTTAAAAGTGAACCATTGCATCACTGAGGCCACCGACATCGAGCAACATTAGATCTATGATGGGATAAAAAGAAACGAAAAATACATGATTGACCCAACACGAAGCGACTGCCGATCCTAAGAAGACCATGACAAACAACATACAAAATAATACCAGGGAACAATTGAATTGATGGTGACACGAATCGGGGTGCCATAAATGTGACTGACAGTGAACCGAACTGTGGAATATGGGATAAAATGAGGGGCGAAATAAAATGAGCGAAATGAAGCTGACATGAATCGGAGTGCTGCTAAAGCGACTGGACACGGATCAGCACGTGGGGTATATGAAATTAGTGAAATGACTGCCATGACAGAGGCACCTGTCTATGGAACAGGAAATAATGGCTAACATGAGTCAACATGAATTTGAATTGCAGTGAAATGTATGCGAAATGTAACGAATGAAAGGTTTGGCATGATAGTGGCATGAATCGGTGTGCCGTGATTGCGACTGACAATGAATTGGACTGTGGATTATGGAATTGTATGAGACGGAATGACTAGAAGGAGCCGGCACAAATCAGTGTGTCGCAGATGCGACTGGATTCGAACCGGAGTGAAGGGTATGCGAAATGTAACAAATTAAATTATTTGCCATGACAGAGGCACGAATTGTGCCGCTACTTGCAACTGATAACGAACCGGACTGTGGCGCATGGAATGCATGAGATGGAATGACGAGCACGAGTCGACATGAATCGATGTGTCGCAGATGCCACTGGATTTGACTCGGAGTGACGGGTATATAAGACGAATGAAATGACTGCCATGACAGAAACACGAATCAATGTGCCGCAATTGCGACTGACAACAAACCGGACTGTGGAGCATGGCATGAAATTAAACAAAATTATTAGAACGAGCTGACAGGAATTGGTGCGTCGCAGATGCGACTGGATTTGGATCGGAGTGAAGGGTATGCGAAATAACAATGGATGCCATGACACAGACCCGAATTGTGTGCTGCAATTGTGACTGACAGCGAACTGGATTGCGGAGCATGGCATGAGATGACATGACAAAAACTATCTGGGACGAATCGGTGAGTCGCTGATGCGATTGGATTTGGACTGGAGGGTAATGTGAACTAAAATAATTTTTTAAGTAAATGGGCTGACTATGTGGAATGTAACATGGTGTGAGAATCTATGAATGAAACCGATGAAAAACGGCTTGGTGTTTGTGCTTGTGCTCACAAAGTGAGCCACAAGTTTGTGGTTTTGCACAAGGCTAAATAAGGCTACATGCAGGGAGACTTTAACAAATGACTTTTAAGTTCCGTAGCAGCGTTTCAGTGATATGGGGTACCTGGCAAACAACGATACGTGAAATGAAGAAATTATATAGGAATCCTACCTGCGACAGCTGAGCAAGACTCGATCTATGAAAAACCAGGAACGGAGGACAGAAAGCCTCTGGAAGTTCGGACACGCAACTCACCAACACCAAATGAGTTGGAAGAGTCGCCCTAGTGACGTAACAAATCGTGCACAGGAACCGATAAAGACCACAGATGAGTGGGCTGCTTAAATACCCCCCGACTCCTCCCATAAATTCAGGCCACCATATTGACATATATATATATATATATATATATATATATATATATATATATGTGTATATATATATATATATATATATATATTTTTTTTTTTTTGGCTTCCAGTCGAAGTGCCAGCGCTGAGGGTACTCCACCACTTCCTGTCCGGCTTCACAGTGCAGGAGCACCTAGGATCACTCAAGGAGGACTGTGAATCTAACTACTATTTCACGTTATTATTGAAGTGCATGTATTACTTCACATAATTTGAGTGCATATATTTTAATTTGTTTTATTATTTCTATTAAAAGGATTAACTGTGCTAGGGTCTGCGCTTCCCTCTTTTTCTTTATGCTATGCTCCCTGTATACACATTAGCCATTATTTTTAGTTCTGAATGGGCTATGCCTTATGACAAGACATGACTTTTCTACAGACGTCATCAAATATAGCTAAAACCAATAGACAGTTGCCATCACACCAAGGTTCACAGTGGCCTGTCTGCAGTTTGTCAATTATTTTGTAAATTTCCTCCCCTCTGCAATTTGAATTTAATTTCCTATAGCCTGGTTTACACAAATGAGAATGTGCAGGTGGCAAGAGATTGGTGATAAATACAACATTCAGGACAATATGTAATTTATCATATAAATGTGAGACCTTTCTCTGGAAACAAGACAGCTTGATAAAACACTATTGCTTCACCTGATGTGCTGTCATTTCAAGAGGCTGCTTAGATAATTCACAATATGGGGATGTCACCTGGATTGTGCATATTATGTATTCATATCATTAGACACAAACGCTTCGCTAGCTCCAAGTATTACTGCAAAATTGAAAGGAAAATATATTTCATGTTAAGAGGATATTCCCGAATGTGCAGTATCAAACCAAAATAACTGGATTTATAAAAAAAAGGTCTAATGAAAAATAAGATACAAAATGGAACAAGAAATGGAAAAGCGAACACTGGTCACAAGAGATTTCTAAGCACCCTGTACAATCTTTTCAGCATTAAGTTCAGCCATTATAGGTGAAGTTCACATTGGTTCCCTCAACATATTTTAATATAAAATAACCTAAACTTAAAAGAGCCACCCTGAAATAAAAGCCTACTTTTGGATGGGACAGCATACTAAAAATGACTATTGACCTCCAATCAACCTCAAAAAAATATTGAAGCCAAAAATCGCCCAATAATAAGAATGACAACAAAAAGTACAGTTTGGTGACACTAACCTCTCCATAAGCAGTCTGTCTGCTTTCTCTATCCTTTCTTCACAGCAGATTTCATAACATTGACACTATAGCTGCTCTGTGCCTCCCTTTTATAGTGATAAGGCTGGCTTATCCAAAGGTTTTTTTTTGGCCTGTTTAAGTCTGCTGGCCGTAGTTCAAAGTCCATGCAATGCAATATGCTTTAAAAAAAAAATTCTCACAGACACATAAGTTTGATGGAACCAAGCATCTCAAATGTACAGGTTCACCTAAAACTCATAGTAGTGACCAATACCAACCTCTTCCTAATGATGAACCCTGCTGATAAGGCTTTTCTGAACTGTAGATAGTGGTACCAGAATCCCAAAGGTTTCTTCCAGGTTTGAATTGATAGCAATGCTGCTGATCTTCTGATTTTGAAGGGAAGTAATTTTACCTGCTGCACTATACCTCCGTGTCCACTGTAGACATATTTATGCATGTATTTTATTTTATTAACATACTGTATAAATTGTAGGATATGTGGCAGCAAAAAGGGACAGAGCAGATGGAAAAGGGAAGGACAAAGAAGAAGCAATGCAGATATAAGAGGATTGTTTAATGGGCAACGGTGAGGAGAGAACTAGGTCAAGAACAAGTTGATTAGGTCATAGAAAGGTGAAATTATGATACAGTACAAAGCTTAAAGGAGGAATCACAGGCAACAGCTAGCCTAATGTTCATAGGGCAAAAACATCATTGAAGTTATGAATTATATGATCATTGAATTTCTTATGACTGGGCAAGGCAGTGAAGACTTGATATAAGTGCCCTTAGTCAGTGATTTTACCCAAGCTAATTAGGAAAGTTGGGAAAAGTTAGGAAAAGTCAGAATGCCCTATCTGATTAGTTTTCCAGGTCAGTGATTCGAGAAGTGCTGAAGCCAGAGACAGATTTTTCGACGTTCTGCAAAGGTATTTTCATTTACACAGATGTAGAAACCTCCTCTTGTTAGTCTGCTGGCTACATTTAGTTTTTGGCTTCACTGTAATCAGTGGTGCAGCAATTGATTGTTTTTGTTCAGGTAGGATTTCCTAGCTGGATTCTCTCATCTGCTTCTGGAAGAAGCTTGCAGAATATAAGGCAGGGACAGTCAAATGGCCATTATAAATGTTTATCATGCCCCAGCCACTCCCTGGAATGAGGGGTCCAGAAGGTGATAAATGTTAGGCAGCCCTTTCCAGAGTGTTCTTCCTCTGCCAGGAGGATTCCAGTTCTCAGGACCTCTGCTAAGGGTCTGAGGAAAACTATTAAAGGATATATTTTTCAGGAAGGCACTGTCTCAAGTCCTGGTCTAAAGAAGGATCTCCTCTTCTCTCTCACTGAGGATCTCCCAGTTGAAGCTCAGTGGTATATGGCTCCTGGGGTACTGTGAGTAGGACCTGGTTTGGGACTTTCATGTGTGACTGTAGTTATTGGAATTTAGTGAAGATTGTCCTTCCATTGATTGCTAATAACATTTTGGAGTACCCTGAATCCTTAAACCCCTCTCCTGATGAGGTTCCTCTGCAATAAAAAGTAAAAAGACACCCTCAAGATAGATGTGGGTGAGACTGTGCTTGTGACTGCCTGCCCCTGTACTACTGCAGGAAACCTTGGCTTATTCTCAGCAACCCAACCGGAGGTGAGCACTGCACTCAGAAAGACCCATTTCTGTCAGAAAAGAAAAAACACCCATGCAGTAACACCCCCCCCCCCCCCACCACCTCTTATGTCTTTAAGTACAATGCAAGACCAATACTGCTGCATTGTACCCAAGGATGGTGAGGGCCTGCTTGCAACACAGAATATTGGAGAGACAAGAGGAGGGTCAAAGCCTGCTGGAGTGAGGACTAAGCTAAAGATAACAGCTCATTCCTTCCATCCAGAAAGGAATACAAGTATATAACCCTTGCATTTAATTGCCGGGGGGAGGGGGGTAGGTTATGACACTCCAAGAGTAACTTTTATAACAATTTCGTAGTTCAAATTTAAGTAATGATGCCCATTCAGTATGTTAAAGAAAACCTGGCCATGCAGGGCAAAGCACCAGGTTTACTTTAATCCCCTTCCACAAGTAGCAAGCATCTGCCTTTGCTTTGCTGCTCCATTCAGTACCCAGAAGTGACGTAAGTACAACCAGGTATGGGGCAGCATGTGACTCACTTCATGTGACAGCGATGGTGTGTGATGATTGGTCTGATACTGTCAGATTCATGGTGTAAGCACAGATTTACTTTAAGCAATCGTCGGTCAAAGCCAGTGGAATGTGGAACACTGGGAGGTGGAGAATTGTGAAACAGCAGAAAGTATATAAAAATCAGAGAGGTCTGTAGCTTCTCCAGCAAATATAGAGTGACCCCAGCCTTTGTGGGGCACATAATTAAGTTTCAGGGAGCACTGCCCTCTAATGCCTCCCCATGTCCTCTGGGTACTCTGGTTTTCTCCCACACTCTAAAGACATGCTGGTGGGTTAATCGGATCCTGTCTAAATTGGCCCTAGTATATGTATGAATGTGTGTTAGGGACCTTAGGTTGTAAGCCCCTTGAGGGTAGGGACTGATGTGAACTCACTATGTATATGTAAAGTGATGCGTAAATTGACGGCGCTATATAAGTACCTGAAGCAAGTAAATAAAATGTCGCTGACTATGCACAAAAAGCAAAAAACCCAAATGGGGTTTTACCTATCTACTATGGTAGAAAGAATTTTTTTTACTGCTATTTGTCAACCTGTTAACTTTCTCTCTACCTCCTGTTGTCTGACATCCATCAAGCAGAAAGGAATTTAAGGGAGATTGTAGCACTTCCATAAATTTTTTTTTCGTTTTCTAGACTTTAGTCCAACAGGAACAAGACTCAGTCAATTTGGATACACAAAGCCCCTGTACACACGGTCGGAGATTTCCACAACCAAATCTGTCGGATTTTGCCCGTCGGATTTTGTCCGTCGGATCTTGTCCGAAACTGTTGCATACACACGGTCGGACAAAGTTGGCGAAAAATGCGATCTTTCTGAACGTGATGGCGTAATTTCGTTACGATGGGACTACATTCAGGCTAGTAGCCAATAGCTTTGATGTAGGAAATTGATCTGAGCATGCGTGGCACTTGGTCCGATCAAAATTCTCTACACACGATCGGAGTATGTCCGATCGGCCCAGTTGGTCAGGAAATATTTCCAACATGTTGGAAAATTGGGTCCGACGGATATTCCGACTGAATCAGTCCGATGCATACCACACACAGTCGGATTATCCGACGACACGGTCCGATAGGATACATTCCGACGGATTCTCCGACCGTGTGTACAAGGGCATACAGTATACAGACTGTGGATACCAAGAGGTTAAACTTGCCACATTTTAAAAGTATTCAGCCCAAGACATTTACATAAATTACATTATGCATGAAACTTGATCTGAGGAATTTATAGTAATGTTGTTTGATAATTTTAGATGTTCCATGCTGTGATACTTGTGTTTGTGTCTACCATTTCTTTTAATATATGTCACTGTGAACTTCATATTTAAATTACATATTCCATCTGTTTCTAATTAAATAGGTATAGGAATTCATAGTATAATTGTCTTTTAGATGGCATCAGTCTTTTCTTTCTTTCCGTTGGTCAGCATTATTGGACAATCATCTAGATGAAATGTATTATAACATTGCTTCATTTTTCACTATATATGGAAATCACATGTGTCAGGTTTTCCTGAAGGAAAGGTTTCAAGCCTATTGAAAAAACAATTGAGGTGGTGAAATTAACATTCTTTTGTGTTCTGCGCTGTAGAATTAATTTAAAATTAGAGAGAAATTATAAATCTGAGAACTTTTATTGGTGGGTGGATTGCATCTAAGAATACATTATCATTGCTATGGTAGACGATTGTCTCTGTTCTTGTATGTCTTATCAAGAGAGTTTTCATCTAGTGGTCATCAGCTCATATCTAGGGGCAAAGTTTTGATTGATGCATGCTGGATTTCAATTATATTGTCCCATACAAGAAACTTGTATTGCAATTGCTCATTTCTGTAACCGTGAATATGAATTTTATGTGTGACTTTATCTCATTATAGAATACCAATATAGCAGTGCTACTTCATACGTCATGCCCCTGAAGAAAGGACTCTACACAGGTCCAGAACCACGTTGGGATTAATATTTAAACAACCTGCTTTTTTATATTCATATTTGTTATATGATTTTGTTTATGCTGTATATGTAAATCTTTTTCTGGTGTTGTACGCACCTTATATTTTTTTACTAATACATTTCTATGCTTTTTTCATCAATTGTTGATCAGTTGCCTTAAAAGTACCTTAGTATTCCTTGGGGGGGTAATCCTTTTTTATAATATTGTTCAATTTGGGATGTTGGCAACATATGGGTCTTCTCGGTTAGATTTCTATAAATTATTGCAATTGCTGACTGACTCCCTCGGTGTACTGGCTAATAGAGATGTGGGGAGACAGAATGAATATTCAAGGAGTAGGCTAACCTGCTTCCAACTGTGTAGTACATATTTGAGGAGGTGAAAGTGTGGGCTTTAATGCCCAGTACCCACATGCTGTACATTTGCATCCCAAGGTGGCTGGTGTTTCTGTGCTGAGAGTGCCCTCACTATGCGCTCCCAGCCTAGAGACTGAGCTAAGACAGCTCTCATTCCCCACAAACAATCGCTAGCTGGTGTCACTGGCTCCTGATCATGTGACTACTGTAACAGCTAATCACAGTGGTCACCTAACTGCTGATCCTTCCTGCCCCCAGGCATTCATAATCTTTTAAAGGGGTGCTGGGGCATGTGGGAAGGGGTTAAGAAATATATCTATTTTGAATCCTAACTTGAATATTAATAAATATATTGAAAGTTTAAAGGGATAGGCCTTGATCATGTAAACTTATTATAGAAGTATTGCCAGATGTTTAAAAGGGTTGTCTAATCCGCTAGGGGACCCAGCGCACATAACAACATGGTTCCATTCAAATCTGTCTAGTGGTTTAGAAATAAAACCACATTTTATTGCTGTCAGTGCTGGTTGTAGCTTCACCACATGCTGAAGCTAAAAATATGGGTGTTCCTATAGCCAGCACTGAAGCCACCTGCCCCTTAATCCTGCAACCTTCTGTCTATTCTGAAGCCCTGTGCTCCCCCCCCCCCCCTCTTCATTCTGCAGACCCCAATCTCTTGTGAAGCCATGTGCCTATTTTGATATTTGTGGAACAACTAATTAATAATAATAAATGGGGTTTTATTTTTGTTCCAAGAGCATGCAAAATTATTATTTTTATCTAAACTTCTACATAAAAGGGATACAATCCTTACATGTACACACTTTATGGAGACAGATAGGAATAGTTTCACCCTATGGGCATCATCCTAATTGGATAAACAAATATGTCCCACAAAACCAATGTATTCATTAGTTTGGATATGCAGTTCAATATCTAATTATTATAAGTAGACAGACATTTTAAATGGATGATTTGAGGAGAAAGTTTATTTCAAGAGTGATTTGGTCAAATTGGTAAAATATAAGGATTAAGATAATATTAATAATACACTTGGTCTGGAGTACCCATTTGTTTATTTGTTTCAAATTAAAATTTTCAATATAGAGCAATAGAACATATTATGCAAACACATTGCATAGACACACCTTCCTCATTGCGCTCTTTCCCTGACAACTGACAGGGGCATGGCAGAAGAGTTTGTAATAGGGGTGGGTGGAACTTAATGGGGAACTGAGAGACTAGTTCCCCATCAGGTCATACTGGCTGTTGACTGACAGTGCATGGCATTGCGTTGATCTATAGCTGTTATTCAGTTCAAAAGCAGCTTTTGACATTGTCCAATGCCATGCACTGTCAATTAAAACTAAGGCGGACCTGATGGGAAACTATTATCAGGCTACACCCACCCAGTGACACAAGTTATTTCCCAAATATGGGCACTACCATATTTAGGTAATAGCATAACAACTATCCCGTACCACTTTGTTGACATTTCGCTTTTGGCAGGAGAATCTCCCAGGCCAACAGCTGAATGGGGTAATAGATACATGATGAGCCAGTGATGTTAATGAAACTAGGGCAAATGCTTGCCTGAATCAGGTGCAGGTAGTTCAAAAGGAAATTACCAACAGAAAAGTTTCAGCAATAGTTACATAGTTAGTAAGGTTGAATAAAGACACCAGTCCATCCAGTTCAACCTGAGTGAGTGTCTACAATTGTCCCTATCCCTGTATATTGCACACTCACATTGGTCCCTTCCCTCAAGGAGCCCAGAATCCAAGGTCCCCATTCATATACTAGGGCCAATTATGGACAGAAGCCAATTAACCTACCAGCATGTCTTTGGAGTGTGGGAGGAAACCGGAGTACCCGGAGGAAACCCACACAGGCACGGGGAGAACATGCAAACTCCAGGCAGGTAGTGTTGTGGTTGGGATTTGAACCAGCAACCCTTTTTACTTCTAGGTGAGAGTGCTAATAGTAGTGTAGTGTGATAAGTATGGTGTGAAGGGACTCTAGTGGTCTGTGCAGAGCTCTTAACTCAAGCCTATTGAACTCCTACAGGGTCAGCAGAAATGCTGATTGTCTCTTCCAACATCAGGAACTGTGACACACGGATTATTTTTTTAAATGAATCGGCACAAATTTTCACACTCCAAAATCTTTTGGAAAGCTTTCCCAAAAGAGTGCAGGCTGTTATAGCCACAAAGAATGGGACCAACTAATTATTAATTCCCATGGTTTTGGAGTGGATTTTCCAATACACTCATATAGGTGTCCAAAAACTTTTATCAATACGGTGTATTTTGAGAAAGAAGGTATTGCATACTTCATTACTGCAGTTTTACTTTTAAGTAGCAGCAGGGTAATAATAATTCCAATCAATGAAATGCTACCATTATCTTGGATACATTGCAATTGTAATAAATAAAATCTATGCAAATTAACCTTTAGATGAGCTTAAAAGGGAATTTTACCCCCAATGTGTTTTTTGTTTAACCACTAGGGATCCGCGCTATAGCCGAATGACAGTTACAGCGCGGACCTGCTTTGCTGGGACTACATCTATTGACGTCGTCCCGTGGACGAGCGGCCTGCGCGCCCCCTGAGGGGCGCACACGGCGCGCTCTGTGATCAGCGAGTATATGAGACTCGCCTGATCACAGATCGAAGCAAGGGGTCGATCCCGACCCCTTACCACGTGATCAGCTGTCAGCCAATGACAGCTGATCATGTGATCACAACAGAGCCGTTAATCGGCTATTTTCCTCCTCGCGCTGACAGCGAGGAGAAAAAAAAAAAGCCGATCACCGGCGGCCGTGAGAGGGACTAATCAGTGCCCACCTGCCCCCTGCCAGTGCCACCTAAATAAAGTAAAAGTCCCACCCATCAGTACCACCCCTTAGTGCCCATAGTGCCACCCATTAGTACCCATAGTGCCACCCATCGGTGCCCATAGTGCCATCTATCAGTGCCCACAGTGCCACCTATCAGTGCCCACAATCTGCCTCAACAACAGTGCTGCACCTCATATGCCACATATCCGTGCCCATCAGTGTCATCTACCAGTGCCCATCAGTGCCCAGCAGTGCCACCTATCAGAGCCACCTATCAGTGCCCATCAGTCCCATCTATCAGTGGTACCTATCCGTGCCCATCCGTGCCCATCCGTGACACCCATCCGTGCCACCCATCTGTGCCAGCCATCCGTGCCATCTTATCTGTGCCCATCTTTGCCCATCAGTGCCGCCTTATCTGTGCCCATCAGTGCTGCCTTATCTGTGTCTATCAGTACCGCCTTATCTGTGCCTATCGGTGCCACCTTAACCGTGCCCACCAGTGTAGCCTATCAGTGCCCACCAGTGCCGCCTCATCAGCGCATTTCAATGAAGGAGAAAAATTACCTGTTTGCAAAATTTTATAACAAACTATTAAACATGATTTTTTTTTGCATTTTTTTTTGTTTGTTTAGCAAAAAATAAAACTCCCAGCTGTAATTAAATACTACCAAAAGAAAGCTCTATTTGTGGGAAAAAAATGATAAAAATTTAATTTGGGTACGGTGTTGTATAACCACGCAATTGTCATTCAAAGTGCATCAGCGCTGAAAGCTGAAAATTGGTCTGGGCAGGAGGGGGGTTTAAGTGCCCAGTAAGCAAGTGGTTAAGATCCCCTCTTACCTTTTCACTGGAGTTATCTACAATAAACATATTCACATGCCTAGTGAATCCAACAATACCATGCTATAATCTGCTGCTCGGCTGCCAGCTCAGATGCACCCATCTTCCTTCCTAACATCATTAGCCAGGTGCCTCTTCTGGGTTCTTGCAGCCGGTCCCCTGATTAGGTAATGCTAGGTCTTTCCTCCTCCATCTTCCTTCCTAACATCATTAGCCAGGTGCTTCTTCTGGGTTCTTGCAGCCAGTCCCCCAATTAGGTAATGCTAGGTCTTTCCTCCTCCATCTTCCTTACTAACATCATTATCCAGGTGCCTCTTCTGGGTTCTTGCAGCCAGTCCCCCAATTAGGTAATGCTAGGTCTTTCCTCCTCCATCTTCCTTCCTAACATCATTAGCCAGGTGCCTCTTCTGGGTTCTTGCAGCCAGTCCCCTGATTAGGTGACACAAGGTCTTTTCATCCTCCTATCACTATGAAAATGCTGATGCCTCTAGGGTTACACAACATAGATGTAATGGTTATGCAATAGTTTGTCTGCTTACCTGTTCCCATGTGTTCATCTCTAGAGACCAGCCGACCCTCACCTGTCTGCTTTCGTAATCTATCATCTGCATGGCTCCACCCTAGCTCCTATCAGGGAGCTCTATATTAACCTGTGCACTGCAGGCCAACGCTGCTGATAAACCTTTGTGTGTTAGCTTCCTTTTACCTGCCGTGTGCTCTTCTGTTGTTCCGTTACCGACTTTGGCGTGTCCTTGACTATCCCTGTTTGCCTGTGATCATGACCTTTTGGCATGTCCCTAACTATTCCTGTCTGCTTGTGGCCCCAACCTTGGCTTTGTCCCTCACTATCCCTATCCTCTTGTTGCCTACTGTGGGTGTGAGCTGGGGGACCCTGGGGGTCGCGACCTGGAGCCAGTTGCAGCCAAGTCCATCCTCACCACTAGAGGTGCTGGTGAACACCTGCTGGCTCTTAGACTCTGCGCCCCAGGGAATCTTACGCTCTAACCCCAGTGGGATCTGTCCCCCGTCTGCAGCAGTCAGCCGTAGGGTCCACAACCTTGCGGTGCACTCCTGATCCCTACAGTGTGCATCTGTCACCTCGCCTCAAGGTGACCTGACAATAGATATCCTAGGAGGCTTCAGGGGCAGATTACACATTATTTTTGCCTAGGAAAAAGGGAGGCAGGGGGTAAGGTGAAGTACGAAAAAAGGTAAATAAACAAATTGAGTTTTCGGTATTTAACGCAAAAAAGGTCAGCCAAATTCATTCTACTTCCTAATGAGTCTGAGATCTCTTGTCCACTGATTTTATTCAGTGCAACTTCTCTTTCATGGTCCAATGTCTTGGTTAGGTTGCAGTGGTCTCACCTGCCTATTTCTGCCCAGAATTAGTTTAACTGTGGGCCACAGGTATATGTAAATTCAACCTTATGCAATCTTTAACCAGTTAATGTAATTTCAAATGTAATTTTCAGTATTCTTAAATCTGCAGCATTCATTAAAATAATCATTGGTCCTTAAATAGTTACAGTTAGTCTGGTTGAAAAAAGACACAAGTCCATCTAGTTCAACCAATAAAAAGAAAAAACAAATTACACAATCCTATATACCTAATCCTATACCCACAGTTAATCTAGAGGAAGGCAAAAACCCAGCAAAGCATGATCCAATTTGCTGATCCCCAAAAGGCAATCGGATATTTTCTGGATCAACTTTACCTATAAATGTTAGTATCCAGTTATATTAAATCCTTGTACATACATTTCCTGTTGGTGACAATTCCTTCTCCTTGTCTTGTGCTCCAGCATTGTCACACTGTTACATGCTTTTCCAATGCAAACTGCAAGTGGCCACCATCAGGAAACCCACCCTGAGAAATATCATGCAGTCATTGCTTGCATACATGTAGATACTGGAGATAAGCAGCATTGAGATGTAACAATGACTAAAATAAAAAAATAAATAAAAAAAAGGTAAAAACATTATTTTATATTTTTAAAAAATGCAATTGTTTGTAATACACAGTGGCTTGACAAACAAAATATCAATCAGTTTGGCTTGGTTCACACTATTGTGGGTACTACCTGTTCCTGGACCACCTGCAGCCAAAACAGGCTGCTCTTTAAAAATGTGCGGGGCTGCCATTCATTCCTAAAGTGGAGTTTAAGTACTGGGGATCCCCTGACATGCCCCATTTGGCATGTAATTTTTTAGGGGTGGGGGAGAGGATACCCAGTTTTTAGAGGCACCCAACTCCTACTTCCTCCCCTGGCGTCACACCGCCAGAAGGAAGAATACCTCTCCTCCCTCCCTCCTTGCAATCTTCTGGGACATGTCATAGGTCCCAGAAGATTGCCCGGCCATTCACAGCATGCAGCGCGGCTGACACACGTGCAATGCACGCCTGGCTGTGAAGCCACAGCCGGGCGTCCACATTTAGAATGCTGGCGCCGCGAAGACGAAGGGGAGAGGAGCAAGGCTTTGTGCACCCACATCACTGAGCCGTGGGACAGGGCTGTGTCTGATTATTAAACGTCAGCAGCTACAATTTTTGTAGCTGCTGACTTTTAAATGGGTGGGACTCCATTTTAATGGTACTCACACACATCAAAAAACACAGCACCTTTGCGGGTGTGCGGCAATCACCGGGAAATTGCATGATGCAAAATCACAATCTGATTTCCCTGCTGCTGTGTTTTAAAAATGGTGCATGTACTTTTTCCTGCATGAAACACAAGCATATCAGCCCATTAAAATAAATGGACTTCTGTACCTGTGCAAACGTGGCTCGCAGAGCCGCAATAGTGTGAACCAGGCCTTAGGATTACATCTAGTTTAATTTCCTGAAAACAGCTCTGTGCACAGTGTCCATTTGAGTACATGACCCTCCTACATGACACTTCTATTACGTCAGCTCAGTGTAAAATTGTAATTGATGGCAAGGCGGTTGAAATGAAGAGAAAGTAAATTAGCTTAGGAGAAAACTCCAGGCAAAAACTTCTTATAAAACTCTTTATAATTTGTAAAAAGAGTAAAGAAAGGTAAAAACATCTGTCATATTTTTCTTGCTCTCCCCATCCCTGTTGGGGAGATTTGCCCTTATGACCCCTTTGACATGGGCTTTCCAAATTCGGTCAGCCTGCCATTTTTTCAGGTGGACCAAATTGGAAGCTTCATGCAGGTCTATGGGAAGGCGCATGTAAACAAACCTGTTTCCCTGTACATCCACCTATCTCTGAATTCATCCAGGTTCAGAAAAATAAATTGAAAAGGACCTCATTCTTTGATGAAGTAATGGGTCACATGTCCATTTACATTCCGCAGCCTATAGATCCAGCATGGGTCCTTCAGGCTACTGTCAAAAGACAAAGATAAAAATCTGAGCAGACACAGAGTTCATTAAAAGTGACATCCATCCCATTCTACTCCAATTCAGAGACCCCCCCCTGCTGAAAAGGGGGTAGTGCACCCATGTGGATGGACCCCAGTTGTTGTTCCAGTGATAGCGATGTCTGGGCAGAAAGTGAAAAGTGATTGTTGCACTGGAGACAGCAGTACACACCTGGATGATTTAAACCATTCCCCATTTTTTACAAAACTAAAAAAAGTTTAGATTTTTAGCAGAAAGGAGGTGGTTTCCCTAAAATTGAAGAACTAAGAACTTAGGCCGCGTACACACGAGAGGATTGTCCGTCCAACTAAGTCCGTCAGACAATCCGACAGACAGTGCGTCCTACTTTTGAATGAACGGACTTGACCACACACGATGAACAGACAGTCCGCTGAAAGCTTGCGCGATGACGTGTACAGCACGTACGACGGGACTAGAAATAGTTTCTGACGGACTTGGTCCGCTAAAACGTGTTTCAGTGGACAGTCCACTCGTGTGTGGGCTTCAGCTGACTTTTTCAGCGGACAGTCTGGCGGACTAAGTCTTTCGGAATTTCCGTAATATTGTCCGTCCAACTTTGGTTTCAGCGGACAGTCCGCTCGTGAGTAGGCAAGTTGGACGGACTAAGTATGGCGCATGCTCAGAAAGGATTTACACAGCCGAAGGTTGCATTGCAGTGTATTTGACGTCGTATTTCTAGTCCCGTCGTACGTGCTGTACACGTCATCGCGCAAGCTTTCAGCGGACTGTCTGTTCATCGTGTGTGGTCAAGTCCGTTCATTCAAATTTTTATAGAACATTGTAAGCACAATCAAAACAATTTCTGCTACCACAAAAACATTTACAGTAGATTAAATAATTCAGCAAATGTGCTGGACGGACTGTCTGTCGGATTGTCTGACGGACTTAGCTGGCCAGACAGTCCGCCCGTGTGTACGCGGCCTTAGAAAGAAGAATTATATAGAATAGACATGCATCGTATTGATGTCCACAGATAAATACATTGACCACTTTTCCAGTCAAGAGCCTGGCTAACTTTTTCTGTGCTAAGGCAGTTCTTAAATAACATTTTTTGGCAAATAAGTATATAAAAACATGTTGTTTACATCATAAGGAAGTGAATAACATATTTCAAATGTGACAGATATCATTTAAAGCTGGTGTTTATCCTAAACATTAGCTTCTTTGGCTACCTTGATACATATGCTTAGGAAACACGACAGCATTATAGTTAGAATAAATCTCTTGTTGAACACAACAAATAGGAAAATACAGGGGTTTATAAAAGAGTTAGGAAAGAGTAATACTCAAAAAGGTGTAGCCCTGTAACGGCTTCAGCTCTCACACCTGTACATATTCTGCTATGGGCCTGTTTTTTTGGCTATATTTTGTCATTACTTAGGGAAGAAATACAAATCTCATTTTTTAATGACAAACAAGGCTTTCTTTTAGGGTAATTGTTTTGCAAAAAATTATTTTATTTGTTATACAATCCATAGACAAAAAATAACAAAGCTAAATAAACAGACATTTTTCTTTAAAGTGTTTGTTAACCCCCAAAAAACTAAAAAATAAATACAGCTCTTGTTCACTTAAAGCAGATTAAACAGCACAGTGCTTTTGCTGTGTAATCTGCCTCTCTCTAAACTGTAAGAATCCTGGCTGATCCTGCCACTTCCTGTATTACCCTCTCTGCACTGACCACAACAATCAGGGCTGCTGAGCCCTGACCACCGTGGTCAGCGTATGCCCCTCCGTTTTCTGCAGCTGTCCTCTTTGCTCTTCTCTCTCCCCCTCCTCCCTGACTGTCAGCTCCGTATTCTGTGCCTCTGTCTCAACCAACCCCCACCCACCCTGCGCCCTGCTGCTATTATTATAAATCAAAAATTTACAATGGTCACTGCCTGCCCCTCTATTATAGGCAGGCATGCCACACTGTTTAAGTCTTTTATTAAAGCGAGGATTGAAAATACATTTTTAGAGCTATCTTCAGGCTGGTGATGTGACTGTGATGTGGCTTTACATGTGGGAGGGGCTGAGTGACCATGTGACCTTCCTGGCTGATGTCAGAAGGAGATCACATTTTATTAAAATAAGAAAACCTTTTTTTATTTGTCAGGTTGCTTTAACTGACATAATATGCAGATTAATGCTCATACCTTTGATTTGCAGCTGAATGAAAAAAAGTTACTTTTTATCTCTCTGTTTCCAGTCCAAACAATGTTTATAAATACTGTATCAGGTGACCTTTTTTTTTTACAGCAGCAACTACTATTACTGTATGTACACTCACAGCTTTGATTTTAGGAAATCTGCCAGCAAGTATGAGCCAGGAAGATGGCCTACACCCTGTGTACTGGAAAGCAGAAACTAACTTTGCAAAAAAAAAAACTTTTTCTCTATTCCTTCCACCACTCTTCTTCCCCATCACATTAAAAATAGCTGCTTTTTTTTCTAGGGGCTTTGCTTTTTTTTTTCCAGTGGCCTCAACCCTGCCAAGATTCTGGCCTATGGCGTTATTATGTATCCTGCTCCAGCAGCCTCCTGGGAAAGCCCTATTACATTGCTGAGGGTCTAAGCTACCACTGTAATCAGGGCCTGGGCTGCCTGAATCTGGAACAGGCAGCTGGCTGAAGAGGACCATGATTGTGGCATGGGATACAGGCACAGACAATTGCATGGCAGATCCCTGCAGGACAACACTTGATCAGCTCGACAGGGGGAAAATGTATAAGGGAGTCAAACCGGAGTTCCACCCAAAAGTGGAATTTCTGCTTTAAGGCCTCCTCCCGGGTTCCTGTTTGTTAAATGGAGCTTTTGGGGAGGAGGGGAGGAGCGGGTACCTAATTTTGACAGGTACCTGCTGCCACTTCTGCTCTGACCTCCAAGGTGATTGGAAACAGCATTAATTCTTCTTCCTCCCTTCCTCCCTCAGTCTTCTGAGACACATGACAGGTCCCAGAAGACTGAGAACCATTCATAGTGTGCAACACGGCTCACACATGTACAATGGGCACCCGACTGTGAAGCTGCAATGCTCATGGTAAAGATGCCGGTGCTGAAGAGAGAGGACACAGGGTGATAACGCCTGGGCCGAGCACAGTGCTGGATCATGGGACAGGTGGCGATTCAGGCGATTCAGTTCGCATTGTGCACTATATAAGTATTTCATTCATTCATTCATTCAGGTAGTTGTTTATTAAAAGTCAGCAGCTACAGTTTTTTTGGCTACTGACTTTTAATTTTTACATAGGAGACTGGAGCTCTGCTTTAAGTTCCTCCTTTATAGAAGTTGTTTGGTTTTGTGTGTGGCATGCCCCATGTCCCTAACTGGTTAAGGAGTTTTTTTTTTTTTCCAGCTCTTATTTTTAATGATTTGATTTCTAAAATGACCTTTTTATTATGTTGTTTTCCAGTGCTTTAATCAAGAAGGATATTGGATGTCCGGAATAGATGAAGTAGGAAGTAGTAATAATTTCATATTCTCCAGCTATAGTTGTAATACAAACGTTTAATTAAAGTTTGGAATGTGCTTAGGAGAACTTTACATTCACTGGTTTTGCTCTGTTGCCCACACAGACTTTAATTAATGAAACTACAGACCAGAATCAATACTGCAATTGCACATTAACAGGTTTCAGGACATTATTATGTTCACATCTAAATGAAATACAAACACAGTGTGGGTTCATTTCTCAGACTGGTACATTGCGTGTGTAGTTGAGCTTTAGGGCAGCTGGATCTCCACTACACAACTCATACATATACAGCTTCTACTCCCATCACAGAAAGAGAATGGTATACTTTGTAAACTACTAACTGACTGGGAGAGGGAAAGGAACATGGGGGGCAGTTCACAGCAAGCACACTACACATTTACTCTGCTAACACACAAAAGGAACCTAATGAAAACCAAGTTTTAACATTGTGGAAAATTACAGTCTCAGTTGCTATATGCTTGCAAATATTATGGATCAGCAAAATTGAGGAAGATTTGAGTTTTCCTTGAGGTACACAGGAATTTTTATTTCCCTGAAATTTTACTCAAAATTTGAATATTTTGGCCAAATTTCACAATTTTTGGTGAAATACATTAGTCGATGAGTATGTCATAATTATTGTGTTTTGTTAGTTTAAAGGATACATTAGACTTTAAATAGCTCCAGGGGTATTTAGAAGATCATTTCAACTATCCAGGACCTGTCTTTGTGCCATAACATGCCATCATTGGCCTCATTATTTTATTTATTTTTAAAACAGACAGTGAAAAAAGTCAAATAAAAAATAAAAGTGACAATACCCAAATAAGGAAACAATAAAATAAAAAAAAATCAACAGAAATTCAAAGGGCATAAAATGAAATAAACTACCATAAATACACCCTCCAAAATAAATAAATAAATAAACACATCTTCATATTAAATCTAAAAAAGTAGATTGTTTTCAAATTGACAGACAGCCATATAAAAGCACCCCACAAATGTAAAAAAATTATTAGAAAATCTTTAGATGCAGTAAAATTAAAATGTACATTTTTTTATCCTGATTGTTTTCCTTTAATTTACGACAACATAAAAATGTTTCATTTAATGAACACAATTTTTGATTACAAAAGTAATTATAATGGTAGTACATATGTGTTCATGGACACGCTGACTGGATCTTATGGGGTATGAGTACCCTTTGTCTTTTACATACACACAATACACTTTTTATTGAATACTACAGTACATAACAAATTCGATTTCAGTATTTGGCTCACACAGCATCAATCCAATTGTACTCCACTGTGAGACGAGACTGCTGCAAGCCTACACCAACATCCTCTGAAGAAAAACAAAAAAAGCTGACTCTTGTATAAACTGTTGCTGGAGATAAGAACCTAAGCGGAAAATACATTTGGAGAGTATTGTTATTTCTGCTGGAAAGTCTCAAGTGTGTTTAGCCACACAGAACGGAACAGGCTATCAGAATAGAATATTACAGACATATTGGAGATGTGTTCTGGAGCACTAGAGTACAGCAAAAGCTCAATTCATCAGAACATTATATACACTACAGATAAGGAACTTGGAGAAGTACTTGTAAGCAGTCCCCGAGTCTAATTATACTAGTAGTCTTCAAAATTGTCATGAACGGAAGAACATGCCATGACAGCAGAATTTCTTTAATGGCACTTCTGATAATGAATTGGTTTAAAGGAAACTTGTCAAGAAAGAAATGCCATTGGGGATGTCATTGCTGACCTGCTATTAACTGTATCAGTTCCTGATCCACTTGCTTCAGAGCTTTGAGTCACTGACTCAGAATAGGAAAGCCAGAGAAAAGTCAGAAGCACATGTTTGTGGAAGAGTGGATTTGATAATAAAGTTTAGTAAAGAGCGTCTACCCGGGGCAGGACCTTTGTAAACAAAGGGGATTCCCTTCCTGGGAATATAACCAGTAATCTAATCAAAGTAATTGCGAGAAGAGGATCTACTGCAGCAAGCATAGATAACAATAACCATAAGTATATAGATACACACCAGTATGGGAACTTTATATAATAAAACGTTAATAATAGTACATACATCCAATGTACACATAGGTAATATCAACAAAGGGCCTGACAGGAGTCCTGGTGCAATAGTACACATATACACAAGTATATATATTTATTAATAGAGATACCTCCAGATGAATGTTGCAGTAATGCCCAGTTGCAGGGGCCCCTGAGGATGATCATGATGCAGTGTCCGCATTGGTGTCAAAGATCTGGAGACAGAATCAGTAGTGATTGTTCAACCTGTCTGGAACAAAGCTTCTCACAAAGAAGTGGTGTGATAATGCATCTCAGGGTCAACATATTGTAAAAAATAGACATGTGCATTCGTTTTCGTCCGAATGCATTTTCGTCCGAATTTCAGCTATTTTCGTTTTCGTTTTGACAAACGATAACGAAAGCACAAAATCCGAAAAACGAAAGATCCGACATAAATAAATGCTTTATTTTCGTTTTAATTGTTACAACAGTTCGATATAGAATAGGAGATTCGACATGACTCTGACAACAATCTGTGTCTATAGAACCTGTGTTCGAATCTGCCTAACCTTACCTCTATTAGTCCAAGATTATATAGAGAAAATATTCGACAGAGAAAAAAGATTTGACAGAGAGAAAAGATTCTGCAAGATACTGTCCTAAAAAGTGTTTGGGGACCCGGGTCCTGCCCCAGGGGACATGGATCAATGCAAAAAAAAGTTTTAAAAACGGCCGTTTTTTCGGGAGCAGTAATTTTAATAATGATTAAAGTGAAACAATAAAAGTGTAATATTCCTTTAAATTTCGTAGGGGGGGGTTGTCTATAGTATGCCTGTGAAGGGGCGCATGTTTCCCGTGCTTAGAATTGTCCCTGCACAAAGTGTCATTTATGCAGGAAAAAAAGTCCTTTAAAATCACTCGCAGCTATAATGAATTGTCGGCTCCCGTAATACAGAGAACACTCATTGAAAGTCATTGATAAAAAAATAAATAAATAAATAAAAAAAAAAGCGTGGGGGTCCCCCAAATTCAATTACCAGGCCCTTCAGGTCTGGTATGGATATTAAGGGGAACCCCGCGTCAAAAAAAATTGACGTGGGGTTCCCCCTAAAAATCCATACCAGACCCTTTATCCGAGCACGCAACCTGGCAGGCCGCAGGAAAAGAGGGGGGGACGAGAGAGCGGCCCCCCTCCCTCCTGAACCGTACCAGGCCACATGCCCTCAACATTGGGAGGATGCTTTGGGGGTCTGTGACCCCTCAAAGCACCTTGTCCCCATGTTGATGAAGACAAGGGCCTCATCCCCACAACCCTGGCCGGTGGTTGTGGAGGTCTGCGGGCGGGGGGCTTATCAGATTCTGGAAGCCCCCTTTAACAAGGGGACCCCCAGATCCCGGCCCCCCCCCTGTACAAAAGTACCCCTACCATTTCACAAAGAAAGTGTAAAAAATGTTTAAATAAAACAAGCACACTTTTGAAAAATTCCTTTATTAAAAATAAAAAAATAAAAAAAAGATTCCAGCGGCGGTAATCCACTCTTGCTATCCAGCGACGGACGGTCATCTCTCCAGCGATGTCTCATGTCATGTCCACGGAGACAGAAGGATGGATCGCTGCGCTGGATGAGATGAGACATCGCTGGAGAGATGACCGTCCGTCGCTGGATAGCAAGAGTGGATTACCGCCGCTGGAATCTTTTTTTTATTTTTTTATTTTTAATAAAGGAATTTTTCAAAAGTGTGTTTGTTTTATTTAACCATTTTTTACACTTTCTTTGTGAAATGGTAGGGGTACTTTTGTACCCCCTTACCATTTCAAACAGGGGGGGGCCGGGATCTGGGGGTCCCCTTGTTAAAGGGGGCTTCCAGATTCTGATAAGCCCCCCGCCCGCAGACCTCCACAACCACCGGCCAGGGTTGTGGGGATGAGGCCCTTGTCTTCATCAACATGGGGACAAGGTGCTTTGAGGGGTCACAGACCCCCAAAGCATCCTCCCAATGTTGAGGGCATGTGGCCTGGTACGGTTCAGGAGGGAGGGGGGGCCGCTCTCTCGTCCCCCCCTCTTTTCCTGCGGCCTGCCAGGTTGCGTGCTCGGATAAAGGGTCTGGTATGGATTTTTAGGGGGAACCCCATGTCAATTTTTTTTTAAATTTGACGCGGGGTTCCCCTTAATATCCATACCAGACCTGAAGGGTCTGGTTATGGATATTTAGGGGGAACCCCACGTCAAATTTTTTCTTAAATTTGAGGCAGGGTTCCCCTTAATATCCATACCAGACCTGAAGGGCCTGGTAATTGAATTTGGGGGACCCCCACGCTTTTTTTATTTATTTATTTTTTTATCAATGACTTTCAATGAGTGTTCTCTGTATTACGGAGCCGACAATTCATAATAGCTGCGAGTGATTTTAAAGGACTTTTTTTCCTGCATAAATGACACTTTGTGCAGGGACAATTCTAAGCACGGGAAACATGCGCCCCTTCACAGGCATACTATAGACAACCCCCTCCTACGAAATTTAAAGGAATATTACACTTTTATTGTTTCACTTTAATCATTATTAAAATCACTGCTCCCGAAAAAACGGCCGTTTTTAAAACTTTTTTTTGCATTGATCCATGTCCCCTGGGGCAGGACCCAGGTCCCCAAACACTTTTTAGGACAGTAACTTGCAAATTAGCCTTTAAAATGAGCACTTTAGATTTTGAACGTTGGAGTCCCATAGACTTTAATAGGGTTCTAAAGTATGCTATATACTAGCTCCGTCGAATCTTCTTTATACATTCGACAGACACCATAAGCCTTCAAAGACAGATTCGACCGTGATTCATGTGGATTTTCGGACTAATGCAATTTTTGAACGAAAAACGAAATAAATAAAAACGAATTTCGGGAGTAACTAAATAAATTAAGTTTTCAGACGAAAACGAAATTCCGAAACGAAATATTTTACTCTGCACATGTCTAGTAAAAAACGATAGCAAGATAGACTCCATTTTGTTCAAGATTTTATGTTCTACTTGAAAACTCTTAAATTCAAATATGAGTTTAAGTTGAAACTCACACATGTTTAAACTGTTATCTATAGAAATGTTCTCGAGGTTATTTTTACATATATATTAACTGTGGAGTTTGACCTAGCTCAGGCTTGCGTTTGCTTTAGATAAGATAACGACATCTGTTCAAGAATACATATATTTTGTAGTAAAAATGATGTGAATTTTGTCTTATGGCACCAGCTAATAAGTAAAATATTGACTGAAGCTATTTCTTCTGTATACGTGTAACACTTCAGAAACTCCTCCCTTGTTATCCCTAGACTTGTATATAAGTGCAACTTTCGCCTTGTTTAAGCAGATATCTTTAAAGTGAATGAATGCAAACCTGTCTCCTGTGTCACATTATTGATATCTCCGGGCCTGGGGGTCTACGGAAGTCTTCCTGCATTACCTGAACCTATCTGGGGGGTCCTAGAAGCTGAATTTCCGTACACATATCTACTCTTCTTCTTAGTCCCTTGCAACGTCTAGTCTGCCATGCAACCAGACATAACTACCTACTAAGGCATTGAATGCCTAACCTGGCTCTAGACTATGCTGGTTATTGAGCCCTGACATAAACTAGCTATGAATCCCAGACCAGAAGGGACAGGTTTAACTAAAATAACAGGCATTGCATATAAACTTTATTGCATATAAAAACTTTACTCCCTCGGTCCCCATGACTGTGCTTTCCAGTTACTCTCATCCTACCTATCCCAACGCACCTTCAGTGTCACTTACAATTCTACTTCCTCCACCATTCTCCTTTGGGGTCCAACAAGGTTCTGTTCTGGGACCTCTTTTATTTTCAATCTACACCTCTTCCCCTAGGTCAGCTGATAGCCTCTCACGGCTTTCAATATAATTTCTATGCTGACGACACCCAAATCTATCTCTCCACCCTTCAACTCACTCCATCAGTCTCCTCACGCATCACTAACTTACTAACAGACATATCTTTATGGATGTCACACAACTTCCTCAAACTCAACTTGTCCAAAACCGAGCTTATAATATTTCCTCCCCCACGTGCCTCTTCCCCTGACTTATCTATCAAGAGCAATGGCACAACCATCCGCCCATCCCCATATGTCAGAGTGCTAGATGTTATCCTGGACTCTGAACTCTACTTTCGGCCCTATACCCAATCACTTTCCAAAGCTTGCCGCCTCAACCTCTGCAACAGCTCTAAACAACGTCCCTTTCTAACTAACGAAACCACAAAGCTCCTGATTCACTCCCTGGTTATCTCTCACCTTGACTACTGCAACTCCCTCCTCATTGGCTTAGCTTTAAATAGACTATCCCCCTTCAGTCCATTCTGAATGTTGCTGCCAGACTCATCCACCTTACAAACCGCTCAGTGTCTGCTACCCCTCTCTGCCAATCCCTCCATTGGCTGCCACTCGCCCAACAAATTCAATTCAAAATACTAACAATAAGTCACAAAGCCATCCACAATTCTGCCCCCAGCTACATCACTAGCCTAGTCTCAAAATACCAACCTAATGGCCCTCTTCGTTCCTCCCAAGACCTCCTACTGTCTAGCTCCCTTATCACCTCCTCCCATATCCGCCTCTAGGACTTCTACCGAGCCTCGTCCATGCACTAGAATTCCCTACCCCAATCTGTCAAACTGTCTCCAAATTTATCCACTTTTAGGCGACCCCTGAAAACTTTCCTCTTCAGAGAAGCCTATCTTGGCTCCATCTAACAACTGCATTATTTTCTCCATTAGCTCATCCCCCACAACTATTACTCTTTTGTACAACTTGACCCTCCCTACTAGATGGTAAGCTCTAATGAGCAGGGCTCTCTGATTCCCCCTGTGTTGAATTGTATTGTAATTGTACTGTCTGCCCTAATGTTGTAAAGTGCTGCGCAAACTGTTGGCGTTATACAAAATCCTGTATAATAATAATATTGCAATATAAAAGTTTACATACTAATATACTGCAAGGTGACCAATACATTCATACAGGAGAACATACCTATATGTCTGGCACTGTGCATGTGAGATGTCTCTGTCTGATAAAAAGGGTTGTTCCCAGCACAAGAAGTGCGGGGGATCTCTCCAAGAGCAACACAAATAGAAGTGAAATTACTTTAAGTTGAGTAATGGAATGCCAGAACCCCAGTTACATTTGTTGCCCTATGAGTTTATGTGAAATCCTATTTATTGTTTTCTGTTTCCCTGTTACAGATTTCCTCACTTCTTGTAGGTAAAACATCGCAAATGAGGAAAAATCTGACATGGGTTCACATTTTCCCCATTCTATACAAAACTTAAAGAAAAAATAAACAAATTGGGGTATACGCGTTGTTTTATTTAAAGCCAGGATCGATACTTTTCAGTAATGATGAAATGTGTCCCATGCTCTGGTTGATGCTGTTTTTTTTTAATTGGCTGCCCTCACACACCCCACGGTGTTGATCTTCTGGTGCTGTGGGGTTTAATATCAGTGGTTGCTCCCGCGACTTGCATTTGTCCAAATACCTGTCGTTTCTACCTCTGATGCCCCTGTTGAAGTCCTATGGGACAAAACGCGTATGGAGAGGTTTTCATGTTCCCTGTATTGCCCTTTTTTACTATGTGATCACGTTTTTACTTTTTGTTTTATTGTATATGCTGGTTTTATGCCAATTAACAGCAATCTTTATATTTTTTCAATCTGCACTATGGGAAGCTGTTATTCTTTTTTGTTTCATATATGATTTTCTTCGCGAGTTTGGCTTTTCCTATTGCCAAACTATTGGCTGGAGTTCCCCACCTTTCCATTCGTTTGAACCCTTGGAGAAGAAGACTGGAACCTCCGAGATGGTGTTGACTACTCCTTCATTGGCCTGAAGACCCACAGCCCTTCCATTGGCTGACGGACCTGCTGGGATTTGCCGTATAACCCTCGTAGAGCTGATGATCCATCTATACATGCTCTTATGACCTAGTGTATATACACAGGTCCAGTGGTTCTGGTAAGAGTACCCATTTTTTTCCACTTACCTTGATGTCACTGACGTGAAATGCCTTTGGGATCACCTCTTGGTTTATACACTGTGTGAAATATTACATCCGAGTTCTATGTGGATTCCAAGGACTAATTCATTTGTTTATGATTTACAGTGTCCTTTTTTGGTGTTAGTCACTTCACTTTTCTTTATTTGTATCACTTTTAGCGCTACATTGTAGTTTTTTGTTTTCCTTTGTTGTGATGAGTGTATTGAGTGAGAGGAGGTCTGAATCCTGGAGCCTGGGGATGCCACTATGTTCTAAATAGTGGTGTAGGCGGGCCTTCAGGTCGGAGGGGAGAGGGTCAAGTGGTATCACGGGGTCGCTGTATAAAGCCACGTAGAATTCCTCAAAGGCGTTAGCTATATCCTGAGGATGGGAGAGTAGGCTGCCCGTTCTATCTTTGATTTGGTGTGAGGTGGCTATATGGGAGAGTTCTGACAGTTTGCGTGCTAGCAGAGAATGGGCATTGCTTCCCTTGTCATAGTAAATTTGTTTTAGTCTAAGAAGCACCTTTTCCACTTGGCCAACTGCGAGATCTCTGAGAGTTGTTCGCAGACAAACAATTTTTTTCAAAAGGGCTAGGGATGGCGTTGTTTGTAGTTGGTGCTCCGGGGTTCTGAGGTCCTTCTCAGCTTGCTGTTTAGTAGCTTTTGCATTTTTTTTTAGGGCCAAGGAAAATGCCATGCAGCGTCCTCTAAGGACCACTTTGTGGGCTTCTCACAGAGTGGTAGGGGAAATATCGGGGGTGTTGTTTTCGAGGAACTAGTGTTGTAGAGTGGTCTCAAGTCCTGCTTTAGAGGGGACATGTTGGAGGAGGAAGTTGTTTAGCTGCCAGTGGCAAGGTTTGCGAGTGGGAGTGCCTATTTCTAGAGTTATGACTACTGGGGCGTGATCAGACCAGGTAATTGGCAGTATCTGGGCAGTGCTAGTCACCCGAAGGGTAGCGTTGTTGGTGAAAAAATTGTCAGTGCGAGAATGCATGTGATGTGAAGCAGAGAAAAACATATACTGTTTGTCTCCGGGATGTTGGGCCTGGCAAGTGTCAAATAGAGCGTGCCGCCTGGTGATGTGGCGAAATAGTTTCGAGTCCCTGGCGGCTCGTGTGTGGGGGTCCGTGGGGTTCAATACGTGGCGGTCTAGTGTCGCCGAGTGGGACAAATTAAAGTCCCCTCCTACTATTAGATATTCACTGGGTGACCTAAACAGTTGTGCAAATACTTTGGTTAAAAAGTTAATTTGGTGGGTGTTAGGGGCATATAAGGTGCAAAATGTGATCGCCTACGTGTGCCAGTGACCTCACAAGATAGGTGATATGTGGATCCCCGAGGATCCACATATGACTCAGAGCATGTAAAGGGAGAGCCACGTTTAAAAAGGATGGCCACTCTTGCATGCTTGCGGGGGTTATATGCCTGGTAAGCCTGAGGATATTGTCTTGAAGCAAAGGTGAAGGAGTCTCCTTTGTTAAAGTGCATTTCCTGGAGCATTATAATGTCCGCCCCAGAGTGTCTGAACTCCCTCAGCGCCAGATGTTTTTTTTTGTTTGAGTTTAGTTCCGTGGACATTATGTGTCATAATCTTAGCCATTGTCGTATGTGTGTACAGTCTTGGAATTACTTATCTCATCCGTCCGCGAGGATGTCCTGGTCTCCAGGAGGGAAGGATACCCTTTCTTTGTGCAGGACCGAGTGTCTGCCGAGAGCATGCGGTGAGCCAAGGGGTGGGAGAGAAAGGGAGGGGAGAAGAAGAAAGGAAAGAGAAAAGAAACATAGTGGTTAGATATATCATCAAAGGTATACTGTACAATACGGTCCCAGGCATAACATGTCTCCTGGGACCGAATAAGTTCCGGTAAGTCCTCACAGCTAAGGCCCACAAGGGGGACCCAAGCCGGGGGGACATATAGTACCGCAGTGAGCAATATGCAAGCATCACAGTAAAACAAATATGGAACTCTAGTAGGGTACACCTATATGGGGGACTAATGACCAGGAAAGCAACCGCTCTCAAGTCCCCACATGGCTGAGCTGGTAACAGGCGGGGGGCCTAGGGGGAGTGCAAGTAAAGCTAGTGGGTGGATCAGGAGAATCCAAGAAACAGAAGTTCAAGCTATAGCCATGGCAGTGAAGGGGAGAGGGGGGGTGCATCTGTCAGCCATGTTTAGATTTAGCAGCTCCTCGGGGGGAATCTTGGCTCCGGGAGCGTTTGGTCGATGGGACTTTCTGCCAGACCAAGGGGGGTGGTGGCGGTGTGGCTATTAAGTCCCATTCTGGCAGTCGGGGGACCGGGATTTCCATAGTGTCACAGAAGGCGTCCGGGTCTTCAGGGTAGCGTAGCACCACTGACTTTCCTTGCCGATGGGCTGTAAGGCTAAAGGGGAAACTCCAGTGGTATACAATGTCTTTTTCCTGAAGCGAGGGAAGTAGAGGTTGGAGGAGTCTCCTTTTCTGTAGGGTAATCCAGGAGAGGTTTGGAAATAGCTGTATCTGTATGTTTTCATAGACTACTTTCCTGACTTTTCGCATGATATCCTCCTTCAAGGGGTAGGAGTGGACCCTGCATATGACATCTCGAGGTCTGGAAGCAGGTCCCTTGGGATGTAGGGCCTGGTACGTCCGGTCCATTTCAATGGATTTATTGGGGGGTTCTCCTGAGAGGTCATTGAATAGGGTTTGCAGGGTATCGTGTAGGTCCTCCGGTCCATCCAATTCAGGTAGGCCTCTGACACATATATTTTTTCTGTGCCCCCTGTTGTCCAGGTCCTCAATGTGGCGTTGCATGTCTCTGAGCATCAAACGGTGGTCGGCTCCCTGTAATTGGGTGTGGTGCACATCTAATTTAGTCTCTTGTATTTCCTCCTGTGCCATCTCCATTCTATCTGAGAGATGTTTGATATTAGTATGAAGCACTTGAATTTCAGCACGGCATGCAGATTTGACCTCCTCAGTGAGTAACTTAAAGTCCTCTTTAGTAGGGATGGCTTGGAGGTAGTTCTGCCAAGGAGGGTTCTGCAAGTGGCGGGGGTCTGACCCCATTTGTTGCTGCATAAGGTGCGGCGGAGATGGTTCCCTCTGAGGGTGCAGGGGGGCTGCGCCCTGTGCATGCACCCACGTCTGCATCTGGGGTTTCTGCATGCCAGTCCACGTGGGGGACTGTTGGGGGGACAGGCATCCGTCTGTCTGCTACTCTAGGTGGGCCAAGGCTGTAGAGCTGGCTGCTTGGTCATAGGAGGGTGTGCGGTCTCCCCCTCTGTCCTTGGGTCTCAGCTCGCTGGAGAGGGACTGTCTTTGTGGCTAGGGGGGGGGGGCAGGTGGTGGAGGCTTGCTTGTTGGGGTGTATGCCCCCTATCTTGCCCTGTTTGTGGGGGCCCTGGGGGGCAGGAATGCTCTGGAACGGGCAATGGGGGGAAGTCCTCTGATTGCAGAGAGGGGATAGGGGAGTCAGGGCTCCCCGCAGTCAGGCCCGGGTCTGAGGCCGTGTGTAGGAGCTGTGGGAAGGCCTCTGACCACTGCATGTAGGCCACTACGTTAAGGCCTAGTGGAGCATGTTGAGGCGGTTCCCGGGTGGTGTGGGGCGAGGGTTAACTCACCGCTCCTGAGGCCGAGTGATGTGTGTCTCCACTGCCCCACTCCGATTCAGACGGGCTCCATGTGTAGCTTGTGCTATGTGAGCCTGGCGGTTGCGGGGGCCACGTGGGGGAGGCGGAGGAGGTTGGCGCCATCTTGCCCTCACCGTCTGCGCGATGACAAGGCGGCTTAAAATACCTGTGGAAGATCGTAGAGGGGCCGGGAGGTGGCTGGGATGTTCCTCTGGCTTTGGAGGATCGGATCCTCCTCATTCCACCCATAAACGGTTGCTGTAGGTCCCCTTTGTAGGCCATTAAGCTGCGGGCTGGTGGAGAGCTAAGGACTCAGACTTCCATGCAAGGCAACTTCTGGTCAAGCCCCCACTTATGGGCAGTTTTTTAAGCGCTTCAGTGTGTAAAGGGTCTTAGGTAGGCTAAGTTCATATTTTTACAGTGACATTTGTTTTATTATATTTTTTTTACATTTTCTCCACTTCTTAAGGGTTGCCTATCCCTGATCCAGGATGTTTAAAAGAATTGGAGAGGTATGTTAAAATATGGAAAGTTTCTCAAAAATCTTTTGAATTACCCTTTATGTAATATGTAAATAAAGATCTGAAATAACTCTTTAGAGACTTGGAGCATCTTGGCACCTGGTAGGAGTATCTTTGCACCCTTTGGTGGAGGATGGCCCAAGTTCATTTTTGCATTGGAGCCTACAAGCTTCAAGCTACGCTTCTGGATTAGACTCACTAGTGATTAGAAAAATTAACAAACTTTCTTAGAACCTTCTTTTCCTAATACTTTTTGCTCAAGACACATTTTTCAGCTAGGCAGTGAAAAACGTTACTTCTTTCAAACATTTTTTTCTTTTTTAATAAAAGTAGCAGACAATTTCTAATAAGTAATAATTGTTTTGTTACTTTATGGGGAACTGTCTATGCAAAACTATTTTGTGATTATTTAGTACAGTCACTGCACAATGTAACATGAGGCTTACTTCATCACAAACAACTCTGCCATGATAAAAACACAAAGAGGACAAAAATAGTAACTAAATCAAAATGTAATTAAGAAGTGAGGCACAAAAATGTTGCTTCAATTCATCCAACTTAATAGAAAAAATGAACATTAAACAAATTATTTTACATCAAAATAACTGCATCCTTCTTGGTGAGCTGGGAAAAAACCCATAAAATTATATGGGTTAAGGAATGGTAATAGAAGAGTGTAAAGCAGTGGAACAATATTGTCTATACCAGTGTTTCTCAACTCCTGTCCTCAAGTTGCCCCAACAGGTCATGTCTTCATGCTTTCCATTATTTTACACAGGTGATTTGATCAGTTTCACTGCCTTTAGAATACACTGGTCTATACTGATAAGAGGATATTACAGACTTTAATTTATTTTGCTCATTTTCTGCAACACAACCACATTCCATTAAAACCATTAACATCAGTTAAAACAAAAGAGCCTAACATTAATATTCCTTCAGCATGGACACAGCTGCAGAAACCTACAATATTCTTCTAGGATTGCCCTTCATCCAATATAACTCTAATGAGAGGTGCTAGACCTTCCAAACCTAGGCAATGAAGGATTTATAAACAGTTCACTACATGTCTCTAAATTGATCATGTAGCGCTACCCCCGGACACAATTTTGAGTGTGAGAGAAAAGAATGTGCCAAAGTGTAAAAAATGTGCCAGCGAGTGCCGACTGTGCATTTACCTTGGTGAAACATGATAAGTTAGAAGATCAAGCATGGATAGTGCATGGATGTGTCACCCTGACAGTAAGCTGTCAGTGAGAGGGGGACCGGAACAAGAGCCCAGCGAAACCAGCAGTACCACTCCAGCGTCACGCTGGTATGTCACAATGGGAGACACAGCACGGCAGAACGCTGGAACGATCCCCCACCTGCCAATTAGGCTGGAATATATGCATGTGCAGTGGGACGTCTCTGTGAGGGTGACACATCCATGCACTATCCATGTACTTCCAGACCAATGCTTTTTTAGCTTGATCTTCTAACTTATCCCGTTCCACCAAGGTAAATGCACAGTCGGCACTCGTTTGCACATTGTTTCCACTTTGGCACATTCTTTTCTCTCAAATATCTTTACTAATCTTTCCTCCTTTTCCCTTTCTATTAGATTTCTTCTTCTTCTTCTCCTCGGGTTTCATGCTGCATCATTGTTCATCTCACCTTGGTCACTCCCTTTACACTATTCTTCCACTATGGTTATGGGTTCTACTTCAATCTTGTCTTATTGACTTACACCAGTATGGATATCTACAACTTACTTCATTTTATTTCTACATATTACAGAAGTCCCCCCAAACACGATATGAAGACCGTTCATCTTGGATACCTATTGGGGAACTAGGTGGTTGCTCCCGGTTTTTCCTGTGGTCCCCTTCCTCAGCTGCCGGGCAGGATCCAATTGGCTGTCCCTCGGTATGTTGTACCGCACAGTCCCCTCAATCGGTTGATATGTGAGTAAACCTTTCTGGCCTGGACAGTCATTTCCTTCTTTCCCTCATTTGGGTTGTCACATTAGATCATTGGTCTCTTATATTCTTTTCTTTCAGAACTTTGATGCATTTTTCTTCTGATGAGTGGATATAAGTCCACGAAACGCATAGAGCCTGTATCTGATGCATCCCCCTATACCAATAATTTATATGTTTTTACCATGCTGTAGATTCCATTATGTGATATTGTTCAATGCATACAAGGAGGACTACATATACAGAAATTCATGTACTATGTGTTATATACATTCCCATTATGCATATCTAATTCCTCATGTTTTAATGCATGTGATATTGTTTTATGCTATGCCATTATTTGGCTTATTAATAAATACCATTTGTTTATACCCATATGATTATGTTTTGGTTCCACCATGCACACCTCATTTAAATTCCCAACATTGTCCCCTCTTCTCTTTTACTGTAAATTATTGGGCTGTCTTGCATGAACTGCACGTTGGAGATCTCCCCAGAGTGGCTCAATACTATTGAGGTCAGGAGACTGAGATGGCCACTCCAGAACTTTCACTTTATTCTGCTGTAGCCAATGACAGGTCGACTTGGCCTTGTGTTTTGCATCATTGTCATATTGGAATGTTCAAATATGTCCCATGTGCAGCTTCCTGGCTGATAAATGCAAATGTTCCTCCAGTATTTTTTGATAACATACTGCATTCATCATGCCATCGATTTTGACCAAATTTCCTGTGTTTTTGTAGCTGACACATCCCCAAAACATCAACGATCCACCCAGGGCCAGCCCAAAACATTGTGCTGCCTGGGACCAAGAATGAAATGCTACCCCCCCCCAAAATAATCACTAGTTTCATGATAACTAAAGGGGACCGGTCATGGCAGTCTACATGTATAGGAGTATAAAGAGGACCTGTCGTAGCACTATACACGGTATACATGGTATCCATGTATTTTCAATAGTTCCCACACTTAAATTTGCCTTTCAACTTGTTGTGTTCATGTGTCTTGGATACATGGATACCAGCAAATATATATATATATATATATATATATACGTTTTTTTTTTCTCATATATCATTTTTGCATATTATATATATCATTGTAATGTATCAATCATTGTTCTGTTTTTTTATTGTTTTAGCATTGATTGTGTGTTTATGTACCATAATGACTTCCATGGCTGGACTTTTTGTTTTCCAACCACTAGGTGGTACACTTTTCTTTTTCCTTTTCAAACCTTATCGTGCCTCTATTTGCAATTTATACATATATTATTATTATTATTATTATTTTTCTATTCTAGCCTGGGGGCCTCTTTCTTTCATTCTGAATTACTGCCCGGCATGTGGGAGATGCCAGATCCCCGAACCAGCGGTGGTTCTGGCTCTCTTGGCCCTCAGGAGTTCGGCCGTTTCGACTGTTCTCCTTCCTGTTTGCGTTCCACTTGGAGCGCAGGGAGGCGGGCCGCACACGCACCGGTGGTGTCATAATGCGGGACCGGGCCCCACCCCACCCCCACTCTATTGCAGACCGCTTCAGCCTATGGAGCAATGGTCTGCCTCATCAGCCACAGCTGAAGTTTGGGCTGAGTTCAGCCCATACTCAGCTGTTTGTAATGGCTTCACTTGCCATTTATAAACCAGCAGCAGCAGCATTCACACTGCTGATGCTTGCTGCTGTGAATGGTTCACCTGTTCAGACCGCCTTTCATGTGAGTTTTAATCTCAATGATTTAATACTAACAGACATTGTTAAATGCTTTGATGCTACATTATACCTTTATTACCGCTGTCCTATCTGCTTTTGTTAGACAGGAGGCTTACTGGCTGACCATACTTACTCCAATCATTGGGTGGTCGGCTCCTGTCCTCCAGGCTATTTGTTTGGCTTCACATCATAGCCACATACTTTGTGGGCACTCATGGCAGTTTTGTGAACACTGCTTTATTTCCCTTCTGATGGCATCTCTCTGCTCCCCTCACACTAGCCTGCTGATTGGCCAGCAAGCCCGCTTACCTGCCGACTGGCCCGTCCGCTCACTCAGCTGCCGACCCACCCGCTGAGCGCTCCCCCCGGGCAGCGAGTGTTCTGCCCGCACACACCTGTCATCTCGGTGTCTGGCTCCTTCACAGTGGGATAAGCAACGGAGCAGGAAGAACAGGCTGGCTGGTGAGCGGCAATTTGCCGCACCCGAAAGTGCCACTCAGGATCAACGGTCCCACTGGGTCCCATGGATCCACCTCCGTGTTTCACAGTAGGAATAGTGGACCTTTCATTATAAGCCTTGTTGACTCCTCTCCAAATAAAGCGTTTATGGTTGTGGCCAAAAAGTTACATTTTGGCCTCATCACTCCAAATGACTTTGTGCCAGAAGATGTGATGCTTGTCTCTGTGCTCTTTGGTGTATTGTAAGCGGAATACTTTGTGGCATTTGCGTAGTAATGGCTTTCTTCTGGCATCTTGTCCATGCAGCCCATTTTTCTTCAAGTGCCTCCTTATTGTGCATATTGAAACAGCGACACCACATGTTTTCCGAGAGTCCTGTATTTCACCTGAAGTTATTTGTGGGTTTTTCTTTGCATCCCGAACAATTTTGCTGGCAGTTGTGGCTGAAATTTTAGTTGGTCTACCTGACCGTAGTTTGGTTTCAACAAAACCCTGCATTTTCCACTTCTTGATTAGAATTTGAACACTGCTGATTGGTATTCTCAATTCTTTGGATAGCTTTTTATATCCCTTTCCTGTTTTATACAGTTCAACTACCTTTTCCCACAGACCCTTTGACAATTCTTTGCTTTCCCCATGACTCAGAATCCAGAAACATCAGTGCAGAACTGCATGAAAGGTGCAAGGGTCTGTCAGGAGTCCATAAACTCATTGACCTTTTATACACACACTAATTACAAGCAAAAATATCACATGTGAGGATGGTTAACTTTAATAGCCATTCAAACCCCTTTGTGTCAACTTGTGTGCATGTTATCAGGCCCAAATCATCAGGGTATGTATACTTTTGAGCAGGGTCATTTGAGTGGCTTCTGTTGTGATTATGATTTAAAAAGAGTAAACACAGTTGACTGATAATAAATGGCTTCAGCCAAACACTAACCACCAGTGAAAGAAAAGTTTTTTGTGTTATCATTCATATTCTATGAAAAATGGCCAAGAAATCAACATTCTGCCAGGGTATGTAAACTTATGAGCACAACTGTAACTAGGCAAGCATAACATGGACTAACAATGATAACAACACAATTTAGCCAACAAAGTGATTACCAATAAGGACTAGGAGTAAGATGACATTTGTTGTCCAGATCAGCATGAACAGTAGCAAGGCCACATCAAGTGCAGCAGTGAGCAGTAGTAAAGGTTGAAACCAAATTTTGGAACTATACTGCCAAAGCGCATTTATGGGGGGGATGCTAGTCCTAGACTAACTAGATATGCACTTTTGTAAAGAAAATGAGGGTGGCAGTGGAGAGGGCAGGGGAACAAAGGGGGTCTCGTAGAACAATTTTTATGGGAGGGACAGTCATTTCAAATATTTTTCTGCCGGATTTTGTTGGGGACATTTAAGACCATCTTTGCACTTCATGACAGTCCCCGTTAACCTGCATTCAGTATAGGTATGGTACAAGGTAGATATGGTTCAGATGCGATAAATGTTTGGTATATTGCAGTATAGATGGATTAGGTGCAGTATAGATTTGGAATAAGTGTGGTATAGAGTGCAGTATGGGTGTGGTAAGAATTAGGTGCATTTGGTGTCCTGTTCTCATTGGTTCAGTCCCTGCTAGCAGTATCAGCAATGGGGGAATAGACTTCTCACCAGTCCTCTGGATTCTGCAGTGACCTCTCACTGTAGAAGGAGGGGCCCCTTGTTCTCTCCTTGAAATCCTCTGGTGATCAATGGTGGGAAGCAGAGAGTGAGTGGATGCTTCAGTCTACTTGCTGCAACAGTGCAGGTGCTGTGTTTTGAAAGCCCCCAGGTATCCTCACTGCCAGTCACAGGCTCAGATCGCTGCTGGTATGGTCTCCAGGTGGCAGGCGTATATCCAGACAGTGGTGCTCTCTCTAACTCTCTTTGTGCTAAGATAAAGAACTTTCCTGGGTAGTTTAATAAAAATCTGCTCCTGCTGCACAGTGCATATTAGGATCTGTAGTGTAACGATTTTAGTGTAGCCATTATATGGCAACCATTTCAAACCACAACACCCAGCATTCTTAGTGCACTGCATAGAAGTTTAGGCTTGCTTGGCTTTAGCTCTCCCCCTGCTGGTCAGAGGAGAGTGGTGCAGCATGACATCCGTTTCTCAGTAGAGGGGGAGAAGAATAAAAGGCAATGTCTCCTTCTCTATATTACTGTTGCCCAGCACCTGGCTACAATCAGAAATCACCATATAACTTGACAAGAAATGCAAATAAGAAATGTAAACATAAGAAAAAGAAGAAAAAAGTCCCCAGCAGTAGAAGGGTTATACTATAAGCCATTACCGCCTCCTCCCAGCCCCCCCCCCCTCTTTTCTAAAAGCAACTTTCTGTCTTTCTTTCACTCCCCCCCCCCCCCCACCCCTCCCTAGCGCCTAAACATACTGCATTGCTAGACATAATTCCCTCATCCGTATGCCTAAAATGTTAATGTTAATGTTAACCCCTTTGAACTAGCACACAGTCTCTGTAGTGTCTTACTGGCATGTTGCCACATACTGAACAGCATTTTTTCTTGTTCTTGACATATGCATACTCAACTTTGTTACTTGAAATCTAAATCTGAATAATAAAAATAGATAGAAACAGCATTCAAAAAAGTAGTTTAACCACTTGCCGCCCGCCCTATAGCAAAAGGACGGCGGCAAAGTGGTTTCATAATCCTGACCGGACGTCATATGACGTGATCAGTATTATGAGCCGCTGCGCACCCCCGGGGGCGCGCATCGCGGCGATCGTTGTTGAGGGGTGTCAGTCTGACACCCGGCAACTACGATCTCGGTAAAGAGTCTCCGACGGAGACTCTTTACCACGTGATCAGCCGTGTCCAATCACGGCTGATCACAGTGTAAATAGGAAAAGCCGGTGATCGGCTTTTCCTCACTCGCGTCTGTCAGACGCGAGTAGAGGAGAGCCGATCGGCTGCTCCTCTGACAGGGGGGGTCTGTGCTGATCGATTATCAGCACAGCCCCCCCGAGGATGCCCACACTGGACCACCAGGGACGCCACCAGACCACCAGGGATGCCAAGGACAAGGTATGCCACCCTAGACCACCAGGGATTCTAGTCAGTGCCACAATGGATGCCAATCAGTGCCCATAATGGATGCCAATCAGTGCCCACAATGGGCATCACTGATTGGCATGCATTATTGATTGGCACTGATTGGCATCCATTAGTGCAATATATTATAATACAATGCCGCCTATCAGTTCCCATCTGTGCCGCCTATCAGTGCCTACCCATGCCCACCTGTGCCGCCTACCCATGCCCACCTGTGCCACCTACCCATGCCCACCTGTGCCGCCTAACCCATGCCCACCTGTGCCACTTATCCATGCCAATTTGTGCCACCTATCAGTGCCCATCCGTGTCGCCCATCAGTGCCACCCATCAGTGCCGCCTATCAGTGCCACATATCGGTGTCCATCAATGCCACCTCATCAGTGCCACTTCATTGGTGCCACCTCATCGGTGCCCATCAGTGCCGCCTTATCATTGCCCATCAGTGTAACTCCATCAGTGGCCATCAGTGAAGGAGAAAACTTACTTATTTGCAAAGTTTTGAAACTGAAACAAAAAAAAAAACATTTTTTTTTCAACATTTTCGGTATTTTTTTATTTGTTTAGCAAAAAATAAAAACCGTAGAGGTGATCAAATACCACCAAAAGAAAGCTCTATTTGTGGGAAAAAAATGATACAAATTTCATTTGGGTACAGTGTAGCATGACCGTGCAATTGTCATTCAAAGTGTGACAGCGCTGAAAGCTCAAAATTGGTCTGGGCAGGAAGGTGTTTAAGTGCCCGGTATTGAAGTGGTTAATCAGATTGAGGTTTTGGCCTGCCTTGTGAGTTTTTTTCAAAGAACTTGTGGACTGCCATTTTATTGGCCTAAAAAGCTATCAGGTTTTAATTATTTCTCTTGATGACAGGTGTGCTTTACAGTGAATATATTTTCCATGGTTTTTAGAACCCCATTGTGTACAAAATCCCATAAATTAGGATAACATTCACACAATGCATACGTCTGCACAATGAATTCTTGACCTTCCCTTTGTTTTCATGCCAGACTTTTTCAGATGACTCTATCCAAAGCTTCAGTCAGGAGGGTTTTAAAAGTGCTCAATAAAAACAAAACAAAAAAAACTCATAGTGCTCTGGAACTCCCGTGTCAGGGGTGCACCCTGTATTTAATATGTATTTGTAAAATAAAAGTATAAAATATATAGTAAAAACAGATCTAAAACAGTTTATGAACTTAGGTATGATAAAGAATTAAAACTGCCCCCAGCCATTATTGTTCCCCTGTAAGGGTAAAATAATTTGTGGCCCCATTATTTGACAAGGCCAAGCAGACACAAAATACTGAAGCAGAAAGACCAAACTACTTTCTGAAAAGTTAGAAATTGTATATGGTACAATCCAGCAATCACAACAGTACATCAGGAACCTTATGTTTCTTTTTTTCATCTCTTGCAAAAAATAGAGGACCGATATAACTTGTAATAGCTTGTGAAATTGGAAAGCTTAGGTCTACATTCATCAAGTGAATGAACAGCCATTACACTGCAGTTCTGGTGAGTCAGCTCTGCGTTGTGCCAATATATGTCTGTATATGGAGATAAAGTAAGGCGAAAAGTTCAACAGAATAATGGGGTAACTTATAAATTATAAAGCAATTTGCCTGGAAAACATCATGGTTTATTCAGGCTTCTGCTATATGCCATTTCTATTTATGTCACTTTAAAGGGCCTTCATCATGAAAATATAATTTTACTGGTTTAGGCTTCTAAAGAGGGCCTATCATTTTATAAAATAGAAAACAAGAATTCTGCAAGGCCAGACATTTTTTTTTTATAATGATAATGTCTTTTTAATAATGTAGTAAGTGTATTAAGTGTAAAGTAATATTAACCTATCCTCCTGCTGCACAGGATGTTAAAAGCTGCTGTCTTCCTTAAGCCCCATACACACTATCAGTTTTTCTGCTGAGTTTTTCCTTCAGCTTTACCAAAACATTTCAATTTGTATGCAATCAGGCAGGCCCTTGCACTACATGGTTTTGGTAAACCTGAAGGAAAAACTCAGCAGAAAAACTGATAGTGTGTATGGGGCTTTATCCTTGCTGTAGTGGTGGGTAGAGTCTTAACTGCCTAGACAATCCTTGGTCCTCTTTGTGGACTTTTACAGTGCATTTAGGAGTTTAGAGCTGAAGAGATTCTGTGGCTGCATATCTATTTGACACATGACCCCAAAACACTGAACAATCTTTTGGTGGAGCTCTATAAAAAAGAACCCATACCGAGGCTCTATACATGTTCCAATGAGAAGACCATGACCCAAAACACTGAAAAATTTGTTGGTGGAGCTCTATAAAAAAGGAACCCATACTGAGGCTCTATATGTGTTCCAAAGAGTAGACCATGACCCAAAAAAATTGAAAATCTTTTGGTGGAACTTTATAAAAAGAGCCCATACTGAAGCTTTATATATGTTCTCATGAGAAGTCAATTTACATAGGGAGTGGGAGCTGCTTCTGGACAATTTATTTGTATAATTATAATTTATTTTTAATAATGTAGTAAGTGTTAGGTTTATCTCCTTCTGCTTCACAGGATGTTAAAAGCTGCTGTCTTTCTTATTCTTGCTGGTGCGGTGGGTAAAATTTTATTTGCCTAGACCAGGCATGTCCAAAGTCCGGCCTGCGGGCCAATTGCGGCCCCCGGTCCGGTTTTGAACGGCCCGCCTGGTCTTTCTCAATTTAGTGTACTGCGGGATCAGGGCTGTCAGATGAGCCCGATCCCTGGCAATGTGAGAAGCTCCGTGAGCTTCAAAAGTGAAAGTAAAGTACAGAGGAGTGTGCTGTGCTCTCTGCTTCCCCCTACAGTGCAGTACCCGGCTGAGTGAGGAAGCTGAAAAGGTACTGTACTATGCTACAAGCTAAATTAGTGTTAAAAAGGGCTTTATTTGTGTGTGTGTGTGTGTATGCATGTATGTCTGTATGTGTGTGCATGTATGTCTGTATGTATGCGTGTGTGTGCACATGTGTCTGTATGTGTGTGTGTGCACATGTGTCTGTATGTGTGTGTGTGCACATGTGTCTGTATGTGTGTGTGTGTGTGTGTGTCTGCATGTGTGTGTGCACATATGTCTGCATGTGTGTGTGCACATATGTCTGCATGTGTGTGTGCACATATGTCTGCATGTGTGTGTGCACATATGTCTGCATGTGTGTGTGCACATATGTCTGCATGTGTGTGTGCACATGTGTCTGTATGTGTGTGTGCACATGTGTCTGTATGTATGTCTGTGTGTGTGCACATGTGTCTGTATGTATGTCTGTGTGTGTGTGTGTGCATGTATTTGTATGCCTGTGTCTGTATGTATGCATGTGTGCACATGTGTCTGTATGTGTGCGTGTGTGCACATGTGTCTGTATGTCTGTATGTGTGTGCATGCATGTCTATATCTGTGTGTGCACATGTGTCTGTATGTATGTCTGTATGCATGTGTCTGTATGTATATGTGTGTGTGTGTGTGTGTGTGCGCACGTGTCTGTATGTACGTCTGTATGTGTCTGTATGTATGTATGTGTAAGCATGTGTCTGTAGGTCTGTATGTATGTGCACATGTGTCTGTATGTATGTCTGTATGTGTGTGCATGTCTGTATGTATGTGTATGCATGTGTCTGTATGTGTGCGGCGTGCATTTGTCTGTATGTATGTGTGTATGTTACTTTTAATCCGGACCCCCCCCCCCATTCTTGTACCATCAAAACTCCTTTAGTAGGGCTTGTGTGTGATATTAGCCAGTACCGCTGCTCCTCTGAAAAGCAATCCATGCACAGATCTCTTTTCAGAGGCATTTGAATGGCGGTAAAGAGGCATTATGTTGCTGTTAAAAGTGAGTGTAGAGAGTAAAATGCAAAATGTACATGTGGTGTACATGTAGTGTAGTGTACAAAAGCTCTACATACTCACTCACAGGGGCGTTTCTTAATGAATAGCAAAGTCTTTGTGTAATATGTGAATCAGTAAAGTCTGTCTTCCTTCCAAGGCATTTCAAACTTACTTTCAGGAGTAGAAATTGAAGAATCCTTCGTTCATCCAATAGTTCGTTTATTATTCAGAAAGACAAGCAAAGACAAGATTGACATCTGGTAACATATGGCATGGTGATGGCTTCAGAAGGAGGAATAGGTTTTCTGATCTACATTCTCCAAAGTGTAGAATCCTTTCTCATCCCACCATTCCTCCCTTCTCTATAACCCTAGTCCATTCTTATACTGTTTCAAGATGTTATGTCAGCATATCCTAATAACACCCACATTTGCATATATACCCAATATGGTTCAGTCTATAGATAAGTAGCATAACTCCACCCATTGTTCTGACATAGTAACTCAAAAATAGAATACCTACTCAGCAAATCCCCTCCTCTCTATATGATCTGCTGTTGTGTGACCTTCAGAAACCATCAGTCACCACCAAACATATAACTTACATATATTTTCAGAAACCCTTATTACTTAAAATATTAATTACCGCAAAAACTTCTAACATATTCCCCCTCAATGCACGATATTCAACAAATAATAAGTGCATTCATCTTAAATAATAAATGTCTCTGATTCTCTTTTTTCCAATACAAACAATACAATAAACATTAATACAATACTCATTAATACATTTTAGTGAGTCAGAATTGTACATAAACATTTTCAAAAATTCTGAGATGTTTCTATGAAAATTTTTTAAATATTTCATTCCATTGAGAAAGTATAAACTATATATTTAATTTTAATTAATTCTCCATCTAAATCATGTAATATTAAATATTTTCTTCTTTCAACTTTATAAATGTATTTAACTTTTTGTGAAACTCTTATAACTTTAACCATATCATATAAATATTTTATGGATAATCTATGATCTTACTTTAAAAATTATCTTCTTTTCAAGTATATTGTTCCATTATATGACACATTCTCTATGTGTATTCTTATCTGTGAAACCACTGACCTACTGACCTTTAGTCATAAACTCTGGTCATAAAGAACAACTGGTACCAAAATGACATTCACACAACTTGAATATTAGCTAAATCACTCACACTTCATTTATGGCGCCCTTTCATACATATTTTGAATCAATTGCTCCAGATGTACCATAGATAATCACTGGATCAGATAAACCAGAAGTAATTTTCCGACTAAAAATACTTGTCATAATTTTTCATCTTTTTTTTTTTTTTTTTCATTTCTTCCTTAATCAATTTATAAAATTGTTTCATTCTAACCTTAATACAGATTTGAAACAAAATGCATAAAAACTTTCCCATTAGTTGATTGCCATATTTTATATATTCTATCTATCATTCTATTTATTTTTCAATTTATTTATCCATCTATCCATGACCAGCAAGCAACTTTTTCTATTTTTTTTTTTTAAACATTCCAAAATTATTTAAATTCAACAATAACTTTGTTTAGACACATTTAAATCCTTTTCTTCATATACTCTAATTATACCTTTTTGTCTTTCCTATTATCTTATTACTATCATCATTATTCAGATAACTCATAAAAAAATTCTTATGAGAAGCACATCCTAACTCCCCCTCACATAATGATCGACCGATCAATATGTCGCTTTTGATGCAAGTCCATATGAATAAATCATTGAAATTCACCAAAAAAATGATAGTCCTTAATAACATAATCAAAAAATAATAATTTTTGAAAAAACAAAAAATAGTAACAAATAGAAATGTAGTTATGCTGTTGCATTGTCATGGAAGATTTAAAAAACTAAATAAAAAAAATAAAATAAAATCATTTTCTTTAAATTTAGAAACGAAAGATATATCTATAAAAGAAAATGAAAACAAGTATCAAATTCTTTTAAAAATTATGTTTTCCTAAATAATTTTCATTAATCAATGTAAACCATTTTAGAATGATAATCCTTTCTGTGTTTACCCATTTTATTCTTATTTTTACCAATTATTTTTATTTTTACCAATACTTTTGAAACAAAAACTTTAATCCCAATGTACCTTAAAAATAACAAAATAATCTTCCCAGCTGATATCCCAGTTGACATCCTTGGTACCTTCAGATCTATAACTATAACTTTAGCTACTAGAATAAATTACTAAACATACTCATTAGAAGTAGAAATCTCATTCAAGACATCATTTATTTTTAAATTTAGCAAAGGCCTAGCCATGTTTTGTGAACAAACTTCTGAAATACCTATACCTGTTGTTTGCAAAATTTGCAACCATACTACTTTCTATACAACAGATAATATAAAAAACTAAGTATGCTAATCTCAAAAAACTGTCATTAACTCAAAAAGTTAACAAACCCTATGTTTAGAAAATAATAACGTTTTTAAACTATAGCAGGTAAATAAGTCACCCAATATTTACCTTTATCATCTTAACCAATACTATTCATACGTTCTACAATACCTGAGTACTTAAGATGATAAGAAACAAAAACTTTACTAAACCTAAAATAGCATACATGTCCTTCACTACCTGTCCTATAAAATTTTAAATCATTAACTGATTCCATGGTTTGAAAACCAACCCCAATGGAATATGACATAAGTTCACAACAACTTCGTTTTTATAAAAATATTATTTTTTCTAGAATTACCTCAATTAATTTATCAAAAAGAAACATTAACTAAAAAAACAATATCCTTGTAATCCTCCTGTAGCAAGTGATAAAACTAATATAAATCAATCTATATAGACTTGCCAAATCCCTCAATACTTTGTAGTATCAGGTTAGGCCTCTTTCACTTTAGATAATTCTATAAACAAATAAAACAATTTTCAGAAGTTTGATGACAAAGTGTTCTAAAATGAGTAGTTCAGAATTTTTATAAGCTAAAACAAAAAATCAATCAATCGGGTACCTGGATATGCAAAAAGAAATATTTTTCATTTAAAAATAACTCTATCCATTATTGTTGGAATACAATTATTTTTACAATAAATTTTCTCCTTTATCAGTCTGTACTGATTCTAACTAAGACAATGTCATAGTCCCCCTCTTTATCCTGTGACTAAATTAAATCTTCTAAAAGAATAATCTTGCCAGATTACTGTTTTTTCTCTACACTGACAATTTATTTTAATTTTGTAAAAGAACATTAATTTAGGTTGGGCTTTCCTAAATATTCTGTTTCTGAAAGAAATTTGATCATGTTGACATTTCTTTTCAGAACCCAGCATTCTCCTCATACAGTATGATTGAATGAACCACACCTGCTCTGTCACTGACTGCTAACATGACAGTCTTAAATTCAGCTTTCAATGCGTCCACTAAAAGTTGAAAAAGTGACTTCTCATGATTAATTTACACAACTGTGGCTCTATCGCTCACACTACAACTGATCTTTTTAACATCCAATTGCCATTAGACAAAGTTGTGTGTATTGACACCTCCTGTTTTCCTTGAAATAACACCTTTATTGTAACATAAGATGTTTTTCAAAACAAATAGTGCTAAACCCACAATGTCTCAGATCTGTAGCATTGGACAATGCACCCCTAACACATTTATTTATAAATACCAATGAAACTGTCTCATAATCCACATACACTTAAATGTAAAATGACTGAGAGAGGTTTCTATATTAACCAAAAATACTAAATTTATAAGGGCTTTCTTCAGATCTTCAAATGTTTGTATATAAGTTATCTTGTGTTATTAAAAAATATATTTGCCCTACAGTAAGCCTATATAATTCATTAAAATTTACTCAGACAGATACTTTGTCTGCAAAAATCTCAATGAACTCTCGAAAAAAGTTATTAAGGCCTAAAAAATCTTATTTTTCAAAACCATTACTTTTAGTAAGTAATGATACTTTTTAAATATATATTTTCCTCATCAGTGAACCCTCTTCCAAGTATCTGGAAAATTTAACACAAAAATGTATTGTGCTTTGATCCATTAAAGTGAAAAATGTCATGGCATGACTGACCAGTCTGTAACTTGATCTGCATCTCTCTGTTGGTAATACACACCTCACATGTCACATACTCTTCAGAGAATGATCTGTTACTGACAGTCTTGGCTACCATGCTTTGTACACCCTACACTGTACAATTCGGTAACAATCTTGTTTCTCGTTTTTTTAAATGTTTAACCTTTTTAACACTTTTTAAACATATTTTGTTTGTACATCTGCGAGAAATCATGTACACTATGTTATATGACTTTCCTGATTATAATAATGACAAAAAATTTTTTTAGAAGACAATCTCGTGAAACTCACAGATTGAATCCTGCCCATGACCTGCGATTGACCATTTCCCCGAGAAAACTCCTCCCACAACAAAAGTCCTTACTTATACTAGAAATACTCATTTAAAAAAACTTTTAACAATAGTTATTTTTACAATTTTTTAGATTGAACAAAAACTTTCATATTTTAATATTTTCTCTGGGTCACCTTAAGTAAATTAGAACAATTTACTACTTTTAATTTAATAACTAAATCCAAGTTTGTAAAAATTGCTCAATCCTTAACTTATTATATCCTTCAACCAAATCTTTTGAATTTTTGTAAAACACTAAACATCGTGTTTTTTCCATTATCTCAATTTCATACAGTTCTTTCCACAATCTTAATCAATATTTTTTCTCTGAAAACTTTGTTCAGGGCTTAATACATAAAGATATACATGCAGCATTAAACTTAATTTACTTCTTAATGAACTTCTTTACACTCTGGCATAAATTAATTAATTACCTTACTACTGCATGTATTCCTATACTTCATACATATGAAATATATCAATTTCCCGATCGTACTGAGACTTACTTCTGAGCCCAGAGATGTTAACCATTGCCATATTACCCTTTTATATAAACAAACACACTCACCCCTTGTTAGTATGATAGTCCTGTGTGTACTTAAAATAAAACAAGAGATGAATAATGTCCCTTTAACTTTGTTTTTCGTTGCTTTATCTTCCTTTTTCTTCTTTTGTAGCTCTTTGCCTTGTTTCTTGAATTCTTGAATTGTGTGCTGTAGTGTCTTGCCTTGTTTCTTAAATTGTGTGCTGTAATGTGCTGTAGTGTATCGCCTGTTGATCTATTCTTTGCCTTTGTGCTTGGACCTTCCATCTTCAAACATCAAAATCCGACTTCCATATTAGCTCACCCAAAGTGTACATTTGCTTCTGTACCTACAATGGTGACTTTTTCAAATAACGTGAAGTCTTTGTTCCTATTTCAACACTTTTTTCTTCTTGGGTAACAACCCAATATTTTCTTATGTGAGACTCTCTCACCTTCTTAGGAACTAACCTTGGCAGATATCTTCACGTACGTAACTAAATTACGTCTTCACAAAGTCCTGGATTTTCCAAAAATAACTTGAAGTATACCGTCCAACTGGCCTTGTCAATCAACTTCGTAGGCTGTATCTTTTTTTTTTTTTTTTTCATCTGTGTACAGAGAGGTGAGAAAACAAAGAGAAAAAAACTCACCCTTCACTGTTTTTCTTCTGGACCGTTTGTCCGCATCTGACGCAAACGCCTCCTTCTAGGTTCTTTGATCATTTTTTCCCAAAACTTGACAAATTTGTGTGCACATACCTCCTTTTTCAAGGAGTAGGGAAAACAATTGATCATTTTGGCTGGCACGACAATGTTAAAAGTGAGTGTAGAGAGTAAAATGCAAAATGTACATGTGGTGTACATGTAGTGTAGTGTACAAAAGCTCTACATACTCACTCACAGGGGCGTTTCTTAATGAATAGCAAAGTCTTTGTGTAATATGTGAATCAGTAAAGTCTGTCTTCCTTCCAAGGCATTTCAAACTTACTTTCAGGAGTAGAAATTGAAGAATCCTTCGTTCATCCAATAGTTCGTTTATTATTCAGAAAGACAAGCAAAGACAAGATTGACATCTGGTAACATATGGCATGGTGATGGCTTCAGAAGGAGGAATAGGTTTTCTGATCTACATTCTCCAAAGTGTAGAATCCTTTCTCATCCCACCATTCCTCCCTTCTCTATAACCCTAGTCCATTCTTATACTGTTTCAAGATGTTATGTCAGCATATCCTAATAACACCCACATTTGCATATATACCCAATATGGTTCAGTCTATAGATAAGTAGCATAACTCCACCCATTGTTCTGACATAGTAACTCAAAAATAGAATACCTACTCAGCAAATCCCCTCCTCTCTATATGATCTGCTGTTGTGTGACCTTCAGAAACCATCAGTCACCACCAAACATATAACTTACATATATTTTCAGAAACCTTTATTACTTAAAATATTAATTACCGCAAAAACTTCTAACAGTTGCCTCCTCGCCACCTGTTTTTAGCCTGTAAATGCAGCATCACTATACTGCAACTGTGTTTACTTGAAGGACAGGCCCATTCACCCTGGGTATACCTCCAGCTGCAGCCACAGCATGTGTACTTCCCCAGCTGCTCCCTCTGCAGCTAAAGAGGGAGAAGTTGGGGGTGGTAAAAACAGCTTAACCATGTGTTTTTACCGCCCCTCCAACCTGACATGTGAACAAGCCCTTGGTTCACATCTGTGTGGCTGCGTACTGTGTGTAGGGCAGCCCGTTAATTTCAATGGACTTCCCTACTCACAAAAATGCAAGGAAAGAAGCCCCCAAGCTTTTTTTTTTTTTTTTAATTGCACTGCACCAAAAGCACCCTACATTTTCCAATGTGTGGGGTACCATTAAGAATTAACGGTACCCCCTAAAGTGCAGAGCATTCGTCTGTGTGTTGGGAGGGAGCGCGACATAGGCAAGAGAATTCTTGTTGGGCCGTGTATTAGCGCTCGGATGGACACACTTAGACCGAATTTTCAATGGTTCAAAGAATGTTAGGCAAAATGGTCGGCCCTCAGGCATGTTCACTTCATCAAATCTGACCCTCTTTGAAAAACGTTTGGACACCCCTGGCCTAGACAATCCTCAGTCCTCTTCCTGGACTTTTACAGCACAGTATCTCACATTTTTATAAATATTTTATTCTATCTTTCCATGTGACAACGCTGAAGAAATGACACTTTGCTACAATGTATAGTAGTGAGTGTACAGCTTGCATAACAGTGCAAATTTGCTGTTCCCTCAAATAACTCAACACACAGCCATTAAAGGGTTTGTTAACCCATTTATATAAGACTGTGCCAGCCCTTTTATTAAAAGATGGCATAGCACAATATGTAAGTAGTTTTCAAAAACAAGCATTCTAAATACAGAATTTGAGCTGTCTTCAGGCCGGTCACATGACGCGCGGCCGCTTTACAGCTCCAATGGATGTCTTCTGCGGAAGGAGCCATGATCTCCCTCTGGCATCAGCTGGGGAGATCACGTGGCCGCTCGCATCCTCCGCAGAAGCTCTGTATCGTAGCTGTAAAGCAGCCACGAGTCACGTGACCGGCCTGAAGATAGCTCAAATTCGGTATTCAGAACACTCTTTTTTTTAAAACGACTTAGTGACATAGTGTGCTTTGCCAGCCTCTAATAGAGGGGCTGGCAGCAGAGACAATTGTACCTTTTTTCTCTTTCAAGAATAGCGGGGGCGTGGCAGGGTAGAGACAGACACAGAAAGCGAGATGACAGGCAGGAAGAAGGGGTGAGGGGGGAGAGAGGAGAGCAGAGGGGACAGCAGCACATGATGCAGGGACGTACTCTGACCATGGTGGTCAGGGCTGAGCAGTCCTGATTTTCCTGTTCAGTATAGAGAGTGGATAGAGGAAGTCCCAGGTTCAGGGAGGTTTTTTTTTTTACAGTTTAGAGGAGGGCAGATTACACAGCACAAGCACTGTGCTGTGTTATCTGCTTTAAGGGACCAGGATCTGTATTTTTTTTTTTCGTTTTTTGTTGGGGGGGGTTTAACAAACACTTTACTGTCTAAACCGCTGGCAACAAAAGCGAGTACAGCGAAAATGTCCAAATTGGGCCCAATTAGCCATTTTCCCTCCTCCGTGTCATGTGACTCATTAGTGTTACAAGATATCAGGTGTAAATGGGGAGCAGGCATGTTAAATTTGGTTTTATCACTCTCAAGCTCTCATACTGTTCACTGAAAGTTCAACATGGTACCTCATGGCAAAGAACTCTTTGAGGATCTGAAAAAAATTATTGTTGCTCTACATAAAGATGGCCTAGGCTATAAGAAGATTGCCAAGACCCTGAAACTGCAGCACAATGGCCAAGATCATACAGTGGTTTAAGAAGACAAGTTCCACTCAAAACAGGCCTCGCCATGGTCGACCAAAGAAGTTGAGTGCACGTGCTCAGTGTCATATCCACAGATTGTCTTTGGGAAATAGAAGTATGAGCACTGCCAGCATTGCTGCAGAGGTTGAAGGAGTGGGGGGTCAGCCTGTCAGTACTCAGACCATACGTCACACACTGCATCAATTTGGTCTGCATGGCTGTCATCCCAGAAGGAAGCCTCTTCTAAGATGCTGCACAATAAATCCCGCAGTTTACTGAAGACAAGCAGACTAAGGACATGGATTACTGGAACCATGTCCTGTGGTCTAATGAGACCAAGTTAAACTTCTTTGGTTCAGATGCTGTCAAGCATGTGTGGCAACAACCAGGTGAGGAGTACAAAGACAAGTGTCAAGTATGGTGGTGAGAGTGTCATGGTCTGGGGCTGCATGAGTGCTGCCGGCACTGGGGAGCTACAGTTCGTTGAGGGAACCATGAATGCCAACATGTACTGTGACATACTGAAGCAGAGCATGATCCCCTCCCTTTGGAGACTGGACCGAAGGGCAGTATTCCGTCATGATAACAATCCCAAACTCAGCTCTAAGGCCGCGTACACACGCGGGGACTGTTCGCTCAACTTTGTCCGCTGAACAGTGTTTCGGCGGACAGTCCGCTCGTGTGTGGGCTTTCAGCGGACAGTTTCAGCGGACAGTCTGCTGAACAAAGTTTTTCGGAAATTCCGAAAAACTGTCCGCTGAAACTTTGTTTCAGCGAACAGTCCCCTCGTGTGTAGGCTTGTTCGTCAAACTAAGTTCCGCGCATGCTCAGAAAGGATTTACACGCCGAAGTTTGCATTGCAGTGTATAGGACGTCGTTTTCTAGTCCCGTCGTACGTGCCGTTCACGTCATCGCGCACGGTTTCAGCGGACTGTTCGTTCGTCGTGTGTGGGCAAGTCCGTCCATGCTAATTTTGAGCGGACTGTCCGCTGAAACTGTTTGATGGACAAAGTTGGGCGAACAGTCCCCGCGTGTGTACGCGGCCTAAGACAACCAATGCCTTGCTAAAGAAGCTGAGAGTAAAGGTGATGGACTTGCAAAGCATGTCTCCAGACCTAAACCCTATTGAGCATCTGTGGGGCATCCTCAAATGGAAGGTGGAGGAGCGCAAGGTCTCTAACATCCACCAGCTGCGTGATGTCATCATGGAGCAGTGGAAGAGGACTCCAGTGGCAACCTGTGAAGCTCTGGTGAACTCCATGCCCAAGAGGGTTAAGGCACTGCTGGAAAATAATGGTGGCCACACAAAATATTGACACTTTGGGCCAAATTTGGACATTTTCACTTAAGGGTGTATTCACTTTTGTTGCCAGCGGTTTAGACATTAACCACTTAAGCCACGGACCAATTGTCAGCCTAAGGACCAGAGGTCTTTTTACAATTTCGCACTGCACTGCTTTAACTGGTAATTGCACGGTCATGCAATGTTGTACCCAAACGAAATTTCTGTCCTTTTCTTCCCACAAATAGAGCTTTCTTTTGATGGTATTTGATTGCCTCTGCGATTTTTATTTTTTTACGATATAAAAGGAAAAAGACTGAAAATTTTGAAAAAAAAAGATATTTTCTACTTTTTGTTATAAGAAAAATCGAATAAACTAAATTTTAGTCATACATTTAGGCCAAAATGTATTCAGCCACATGTCTCTAGTATAAAAAATGTCAATAAGCGTATATTTATTGGTTTGCGCAAAAGTTATAGCATCTACAAACTAGAGTACATTTTCTGGAATTTACACAGCTTTTAATTTATGACTGCCTATCTCATTTCTTGAGGTGCTAAAATGGCAGGGCAGTACAAAACCCCCCCAAATGACCCCATTTTGGAAAGTAGACACCCCAAGGAAATTGCTGAGCGGCATGTTGAGCCCATTGAATATTTTTTTTTTGTCCCAAGTGATTGAATAATGACACAAAAAAAAAAGTTTACAAAAAGTTGTCACTAAATGATATATTGCTCACACATGCCATAGTTATATGTGGAATTGCACCCCAAAATATATTCTGCTGCTTCTCCTGAGTACGGGGATACCACATATGTGGGACTTTTTGGGAGCCTAGCCGCCTTACGGCACCCCGAAATCCAATCACTGCCTTCAGGATTTCTAAGGGTGCACATTTTTGATTTCACTCCTCACTATCTATCACAGTTTCGAAGGCCATAAAATGCCAAAATAGCACAAACCCCCCCCCAAATGACCCCATTTTGGAAAGTAGACACCGCAAGCTATTTACTGAGGCATGTTGAGTCCATGAAATATTTTATATTTTGCCACAAGTTGCGGGAATATTACAAACTTTTTTTTTTTTTGCACAAAGTTGTCACTAAATGACATATTGCTCACACATGCTATGGGCATAAGTAAAATTACACCCCAAAATAAATTCTGCTGCTTCCCCTGAGTATGGGGATACCACATGTGGGGGACTTTTTGGGAGCCTAGCCGGGTGTTAGCGGTACTGGCACTAACCTAGCCCTGCCTGGGGTGACGCAGACCCTGACCCTAAAACCTAATTGATATCACCTGCTGGGTGATCAGGGGGTTAAACCTTTATTGGGTAATAAATGGTGGGTGCCCTGATGCTATAAAAAGCAAACTAACTAACCAGAGTCACCCGTAACACTTATACAGTGATCACTGGTGAAAGGGTTAACTAGGGGCAATCAGGGGGTTAAAATCTTTATTAGGTAGTATATGGGGGTCCCTGACGCTATATAAAAACCTGACGGGGAACCTAAATAACGAACTAGCTAACCAGCGTCACCAGTGACACTTAGGCCGCGTACACACGGGCGGACTGTTCGCCCAACCTTGTCCGCTGAACAGTGTTTGGGCGGACAGTCCGCTCGTGTGTGGGCTTTCAGCGGACAGTTTCAGCGGACAGTTTGACGGACAAAGTCTTTCGGAAATTCCGAAAAACTGTCCGCTGAAACTGTGTTTGAGCGAACAGTCCGCCCGTGTGTAGGCTACTTTCGAAATGAGCAAACTGTTCCCGCTCGGAGGAAATTCTGCTCATTTCGAGCGCGTGTGAAGGTAGGCGGGGCCCGCGACGGAGACGTCGCGGGCTCCGCCGCCTGGAATGGGCTTAAAGGGGAACCCCAACGCCGAAAAAAATCGGCGTGGGGGTTCCCCCAAAGTCCACAACAGACCCTTGTCCGAGCACGCTACCCGGCCGGCCAGGAAAGGGGGGCGAGCGAGCGCGCCCCCCCTCCTGAGCCGTACCAGGCCGCGTGCCCTCAACATGGGGGGGTGCCTTGGGGAAGGGGGGGCCGCGCGGCCCCCCCACCCCAAGGCACCTTGTCCCCATGTTGATGAGGACAAGGGCCTCTTCCCGACAACCCTGGCCGTTGGTTGTCGGGGTCTGCGGGCGGGGGGCTTATCGGAATCCGGGAGCCCCCTTTAAGAAGGGGGCCCCCGGATACCGGCCCCCCACCCTATGTGAATGAGTATGGGGTACAATGTACCCCTACCCATTCACCTGTGAAATAAAGTACAAAAAAAAACACAACACAGAGAAAAAATATTTTATTGCACAGCTCCGGGGGTCTTCCGTCTTCGGGGGTCTTCTCGCCGGACTCCTCCGCTATCTTCGTGTAGCTCTTTTACTAGCGGAGGAGCCCGGCTTTCTTTCTCCCCGCCGCCGGCCTCTTCTCCCGACTTTGGGGGTCTTGTCCCCCTCTTCGGTTCTTCTGCCGGGCCACCGCGCCTTCTTGTACCTTTTTTCCTGGCCGGCCGGGTAGCGTGCTCGGACAAGGGTCTGTTGTGGACTTTGGGGGAACCCCCACGCCGATTTTTTTCGGCGTTGGGGTTCCCCTTTAAGCCCATTCCAGGCGGCGGAGCCCGCGACGTCTCCTTCGCGGGCCCCGCCTACCTGTACACGCGCTCGAAATGGGCGGATTTGCCTCCGCCTTACGTGGGCGAGTCCGTTCATTTCAAAAGTTGAGCGAACTGTTTGTCAAACAGTTCGCTGAAACAGTCCGCTCAAAAAGTGCCGTGTGTGGCCATGTCCGTCCATGCTAATTTTGAGCGGACTGTTTGCCGAAACTGTTTGACAAACAAAGTTGGGCGAACAGTCCGCCCGTGTGTACGCGGCCTTATGCGGTGATCGCTGGTGAAAGGGTTAACTCTAGGGGCAATCAGGGGGTTAAAACCTTTATTGGGTAGTATATGGGGGTACCTAACGCTATAAAAACTGGCGGTGAACCTAAAAAATAACTAGCTACCTAGCGGCACCAGTGACACTAATGCAGCGATTAGAAAAACGATCGCTTAGTGACACTGGCAAAAGGGGGTGAAAGGGTTACCTGGGGGCAAACAGGGGGTTAAAACCTTTATTAGGTAGTATATGGGGGTCCCGGACGCTATATAAAAACCTGACGGGGAACCTAAATAACTAACTGGCTATCCAGCATCACCAGTGACACTTATATGGTGATCGCTGGTGAAAGGGTTAACTCTAGGGGCAATCAGGGGGTTAAAACCTTTATTGGGTAGTATATGGGGGTACCTAACGCTATAAAAACCTGGCGGTGAACCTAAAAAAATAACGAGCTACCTAGCAGCACCAGTGACACTAATGCAGCGATCAGAAAAACGATCGCTTACTGACACTGGCAAAAGGGGGTGAAAGTGTTAACTCTAGGGGCAATCAGGGGGTTAAACCTTTATTAGGGGGGTAGGGGGCTACCCTGGACCTAAAACTAACTGCCCTGACGCTTTTTACTGTCACAAGTGACACTAAATGCAGTGACCAGTAAATAAATTATCTCTGCAATCAGTGACACTGTGACTGGGGGGGGGGGGATCGGGGGGTGATTTGTGTGCCTATGTGTATCTACGTGTCAGAGTAGTGTTGGTGCACTTACTGTCTCTGCTCTCCTTGCAGTCCGGTCAAAAAGACCGCCTCGAGGAGAGTGACATCACTTCCTCCCTGCCTGTGTTTACACTACACAAGCAGGGGAAGCTTCTCATTCGCCAGGAGCGATCGAGAGGGGATGGCCCCTCATCCCGGATCGCTCCTGAAGCGAAACGGACCGCCGCAGCCAGCGGGAGGGGGTCCTATCGGACCCCCCACCCGCTGGAAGGCAAGCGCGTATCGGTACGTGCTTGTGCCTGTCGGTGCCATTGTGCTGACGTATATTTACATGCGGCGGTCCTTAAGTGGTTAATGGCTGTGTGCAGTGGCGTAACTAGAACCTTCAGGGCCCCGATGCAAGAAACCATGAAGGCCCCCCCTGAACCCGAGCCAGGGCCCTTCCTTCCGAATCCGGCGGTGGAACTCCAGGGCGTGGTCACAGGTATGACCTTTGTGAGCCCTGTAGTTCCACCACTGGTATCAGTATTTTTTTTTTTTTATTATATTTTTTTATTTTTAGGTGCCCCATTGGGGGACTGTCCCTAGACAGGATGGGGTCCCCGTCCCCAGAAGAGATGAGGTCCTTTTCTCCAGGGCAGATGAAGTTACTGCCCCCAGGTGAGAAGGGGTCCCTGTCCCCAGGGGAGAAGGGGTCCCTGTCCCCAGGGGGAGATGTAGGGGGTATGGAATGGTGTGTGGGGGATGGGGTCCTCTCACTCACCATGACCAAGCTGTAGGCAACGCACTCATCCATGTTGGCCTGGGCTCCATCCAGTGTGCTGGACGGGCGATCAGCATATCTCCCAGAAAGACCATTAATCATCTGTGTATGACGGGGGAGGAGGAGGGCTGGCACACAAGCCTGCAATGTCCTCCGGGGAGCCGGCTCTCATAGGGCTGAACTGCATCTGTGTGCTTAAAGTTTGTTTATCCGGGAGAAGTGTGTAGTGCAGGCCGGACTCGGAGGGGGGGGCGGGACTCTGGCTGGGGAAAACAGACTCGGACTGAGTGGCAATGCATGTAGCAGGAGAGGGGTACTCTGAGAAGCCGGCTGAGGACACAGGTCATGCGGGGAATGCACAACTGAAGAGCAGCCAGTGCGATAGTCGAGCATGGAGCTCTGCTAGTCACCCTCCATCCACCCGTGTGCATGGTACACTAGAGGGGGCTGCATGGGCCCCCTGCATCACAGGGCCCGGTTGCAGTCGCAACTGCTGCACCCCCTATAGTTACGCCCCTGGCTGTGTGTTGAGTTATTTTGAGGGGGCAGCAAATTTACACTGTTATACAAGCTGTACACTCACTACTTTACATTGTAGCAAAGTGGCATTTCTTCAGTGTTGTCACATGAAAATATACAAATATTTACAAAAATGTTAGGTGTGTACTCACTTTTGTGAGATACTGTACATGTAGGAGTTTAGAGCTGAAGAGCTTCTCTAGCTGCATACCTATTTGACACATCAAGCCAAAACACTGAACAATCTTTTGATGGAGCTCTATAAAAAGAGCCCATTCTGAAGCTCTATACATGTACATTCTCTTGAGTAGTCAAGTCTGTTATTAATAAGTCTGTTATTTTTCACTTTCCTTTAACCATTTTCTGTCTTTAGGCCATTTATAAATGGTTGGAGGCTGAAGTAGTTATACCAGGACTATGGTTGAGGCTACAACCCTGATCCTGGTATTATTGTTTTTAACCAGCGATTCCCCACCAGGTAAAAGAGCTCCAAGCAGTGATTAAGTTGCAGGATAACTTTTACAGGCAGCTGGAACAGGTCGCCTTTACTGGGATTTCCTGTCTGGTCAGGGAGCCCGGTAAGGTTTTGACCGGCAGCTTCCACTTTCTGGGACACAGTGACAGGAACTGAGTGTTCCTCCCACTGTGTGTTGTCAGAAACCGGTTTTGGTCTCATATAAACAAGCCATTACCAGATTGCAAAAGCATACGATCTCATCTCAGTTTAATCAGATGCTTTGGAGGTCAGAGGAGAGATCTGGGGTCTAATAGACAAAGAGAGGGCCTGTCATGGTCCATGCTAGCACAAGGGACGTTGTTCATCCCTTGTGAGAGCAATAAAGCTGATAGAAAAAAAAATTAAAGGTACAATGTAAAAAAAAAAAGAATAATAAAAAATAAAATGTAATGATACCATGCACATAGGTACTGCAAGCATATGTAAACGGTGATTGCACCACACGTGTGAGATATTTCCACAAATGTCAGCGTGACAGCAATAATTCTAGCCCCAGACTTCCTGTGTAATGCCGCGTACACACGGTCAAACTGTATGACGTACTTAGTCTGGCGTACTTTCCGCCAGACTGTCCGTCCGACTTTCCGAATGGGCTACTTGCCCACACACGGCACTTTTTGAGCGGACTAATACGGCGTACTAAGTCCGCCGTACTATCCACCCTACTTTTGAAATGAACGGACTCGCCCACACACGCGGAGGAAAGTCCGCTCATTTCGAGCACGTCTCCAGGTAGGCGGGGCCCGCGAGGGAGACGTCGCTGGCCCCGCCGCCTGGTATGGACTTAAAGGGGAACCCCAACGCCGAAAAAAATCGGCATGGGGGTCCCCCCCAAGTCCACAGCAGACCCTTGTCCGAGCACGCTACCCGGCCGGCCAGGAAAGGGGGGCGAGCGAGCGCCCCCCCTCCTAAGCCGTACCAGGCCGCGTGCCCTCAACATGGGGCCCCCCCACCCCAAAGCTCCTTGTCCCCATGTTGATGAGGACAAGGGCCTCTTCCCGACAACCCTGGCCGTTGGTTGTCGGGGTCTGCGGGCGGGGGGCTTATCGGAATCCGGGAGCCCCCTTTAATAAGGGGGCCCCCGGATACCGGCCCCCCACCCTATGTGAATGAGTATGGGGTACAATGTACCCCTACCCATTCACCTGTAAAAAAAAGTTAAAAAAAACACAACACACGAGATAAAATACTTTATTGCACAGCTCCGGGGGTCTTCCGTCTTCGGGGGTCTTCTCGCCGGACTCCTCCGCTATCTTCTTGTAGCTCTTTTGCTAGCGGAGGAGCCCGGCTTTCTTCCTCGCCGCAGGCCTCTTCTCCCGACTTCGGGGGTCTTGTCCCCCTCTTCGGTTCTTCTGCCGGGCCACCGCGCCTTCTTATAGCTCTTTTACAGGCGGTGGCCCGGTCTTCTTCCCTTCCCCAAGGCACCCCCCTTCCCCAAGGCACCCCCCATGTTGAGGGCACGCGGCCTGGTACGGCTCTGGAGGGGGGGGGGCGCTCGCTCGCCCCCCTTTCCTGGCCGGCCGGGTAGCGTGCTCGGACAAGGGTCTGTTGTGGACTGGGGGGGGGACCCCCACGCCGATTTTTTTCGGCGTTGGGGTTCCCCTTTAAGTCCATACCAGGCGGCGGGGCCAGCGACGTCTCCTTCGCGGGCCCCGCCTACCTGGAGACGCGTTCGAAATGAGCGGACTTTCCTCCGGGCGGAAAAAGTCCGCTCATTTCAAAAGTACGGCGGACTGGCATACACACGGCCGGATTGTCCGCCGAAATGCGAGTACGACGGACAGAATTTCGAAAAAAACTAAATTCTTAGTACGCCGGACTGCACGCTGAAAAAGTCCGCTGAAGCCCACACATGAGCACATTGTCCGCTGAAATGTGTTTCAACGGACTAAGTATGCCATACAGTCCGCTCGTGTGTACGCAGCATAACTGTAAGCTTGTAACCTGTAAAGGCTTTTAAGGCATCACCTATGGAGATTTATAGGTACCCTTGTTTGGCACCATTCCAAGGGCATATGCAATTTTAGAGCATGACATGTTCGGTAACATCATCTTTTATATTTTACCAAACAATTGGGTATAATATTTGTGTTTTTGAGCAATAAATTTTAATAAAGTGTATTTTTTCCGAAAAATTGTCTTTTGAAAACCCGCTGCGCAAATATCGTATAACATAAAAATATGCAACTCCCACCTTTTTATTCTCAATGACCTCTGCTTAAAAATATATGGTGCTTTGAAAAAGTATTCATATTCCTTGAAATTTTCCACATTTTGTCATGTTACAGCCGAAAACGTAAATTTATTTTATGTAATAGGCCAACACAAAGTAGGACATAATTGTGAAGTGGAAGGAAAATTATAAATGTTTTTTAACATTGTTTTACAAATATGTGAAAAGTGTGGTGTGCATTTGTATTCAGCCCCCTTTACTCTTATACCCCTAACTAAAATCTAGTGGAACCAATTGTCTTCAGAGGTCACCTCATTAGTAAACAGAGACCACCTGTATGTAATTTAATCTCAGTAGAAATACAGCTGTTCTCTGAAGCCCTCAAAGGTTTGTTAGAACCTTAGGGAAGAAACAGCATCATGAAGGACAAGGAACACACCCAACAGGTCAGGGATAAAGTTGTGGAGAATTTTAAAGCAGGGTTAAGTTATAAAAAAATATCCCAAGCTTTTAACATCTTATGGAGCACTGTTCAAAGGTGTCTTCATTGCCCCCTACATCTAGAGGGGAAACAACCTTAGACAAGAAGTGTGTTACTAGTTTGATCGCCAGGTGAAAATAAAGAATAAAAAAAAGGTAGGCACCACAATTAGGGATTAGTAAACTGCAATAACCAAGATATTACATGGGGCTTTTTAGCCCCCTTTGTAATATTAATAAAGTTAGTTGAAAAAACTAAAAGTGTTACAAAATAAAATATAATAAAATTTATTTAAAACCCCGAAAAAAACATATATGTTCCCCTGAACACCTGCATACATGCAAACACTGTTTATATTTTTACAGTGTCACTGATGGACAATTTGGGGTATTATGTTTTGGCCCTGTTTTGTATGGTGTCTGTGTGCATTAAATTGTGTTTTATTTTATCTGTCGCATCAAAATGAACTTGAGTTTGTTTTATACAGAAATATAGGTTTGTTAAACAGCAGCACTAATATAATGTTACATAATAAATTACAACTACCACCATATGATTCTATGGGTTCTCTGCTGTCAGAAAATATATACTGTTTTGGGGTTTTAAGTGTGTTTTCGTGTACAAAATAAGAATTTAAACATTAGAGGGCAAAATGGAAAAAAGGCTCCAGCGGCAAAATAGATAAAGGCCTGGGATTACCTGCGTAGAGTGTATTGGTCTATAGTGCATTATAAAATGCTTTACACGGTGGGGTACCTAGTGGACTCCTGCAAAGCTGAGATAAAAAGATACAAGTCCTAAGCTGTGTGTATGATTCTATTCTGCTTTGTTCAATTGAATGCTGGTAACCTTAAAGTGATACTAAACACATACTGTTTATTTTACATTGTGCCTTCTAGTTCTGTATGCGGATGATATCACTGTGATTATTTTAATTAAAAAAATCTAAGTACCCTTTTCCTAATTGTTATACAGCTGTCACATGACCCAGCTCTTGTCCAGCCTGTCTGCAGGGAAACATAAGCAGGAGGAGCTTCTAAGCTGCTGGTCACATTTTCAAAATAAAAAATCAGCCTTTGGAATACAGACTAAAGATAAATAATATCAATACACTGTTTTAAATTGTCATATAAATAATGTATATATTTGAAATCAAATCTTTATTAATTTTTGGTAATAATGTGGTGGATTTCTGCCAGTCAAAGGCTGTGTCACACCCCTCCAGCCTGTGCCTTAGAATAAGAGGGAGGTGAAGCCTCCATCAATCAAGATGTAATATCCCACCCCCATTGTGTTTAGCTGGTTAGTGGGCATAAAGGAGGCAACTTAAAACTTTTTTTTTTTCTTCCATACAATCGGGCAACTTAAAACTTTTTTTTTTTTCTTCCATAAAGATTTTATTTTGTAAATCAACAGTCAGACAAATGGGTTAACATATTCGTAATAAAAAAGCTTATAATCAAGATTAAACATCAATAACAGATAAAGAAGGTAGTCTGTAGGTGCACCCTGTCAGAAGGGGATATGACCAAGGACCAGAAATGGCGGATAGCAATGGCTGTTAAGGGTGGAGGGACAGGGGCAACTTAAAACTTTAATTAATGGGGAAACTTTAAAGGTCCTGATAATAAGGACTGGGGGAACTCTCTCCAGGCACTAGGCTGCATGTGCATGTGATTTTCTAAAGACCACTACCTGAGTCATAAGTTAATTTTTTTAATGTGTTCATATTAAATTACATATTTTGCTTAAAAACGGATGGATGATTGGGAGGAACTACCATATGAAGTGGCCTGGGAACTTGAGGACTCATAAGAATCTGATGTAGGAGGTGCCACTTGAGGTGGGGGTAATACATTTTGGGCAGTGGTGACTGGTGTCTGTTGGTGATGGGGGATAATGCTTGGGTGGTATGGATGCTGAAACATATGAGCTGGCTCACTATGGTATGGGTGTTGTTGCTGGCTAATGAGTGGTGGCATGGGATCACCGGAGATTGCAGCCATTATGCACACACCTGCATAACTGAATATTGCCATTTGGACATCCTATATCTAAATATATATAAAGATATACCTGTGGAGGGGTGATAGGACTAGAGCCTTGTGAGCTCTTTGGGGAATCTCCCACTGTAAACACCATATTGTGCTCTTATAAAATACTGTGTGTGTTAGTATATATAATATATATAATTTATTATTATTATTATTATTATATATATTATACATATTATGGCAGGTCAAGCCCATGCTACTGTTTGAAACAGTCTAGGCTAGATTTTGCACGAGACAGGCACACTAATGATGCAGGTGTGTGCTTATGGGTTTATGTTAGAAAAGAGTTAAAGGTCAATGGTCCCACCCTCCCGAGGGGGTCAATGTGTGAAGTGAGTTGTGAGGTGAACGTCGCACCATACTGTCCAGGTAAAGACAGACAAAAGCTCAAGCCTGTGAGGGTGTAGCAGCTGGGAGCTGCAGGAGAAACAGTCAAGCTGACAAAGGTACAAAGGTTTGTGCACAAGCCTGTGTGTTTGATGGTCTGGGGGGACCAAGGCAGGAGGTTTGAGCTGTGAAGCTGTAAAGAGAGCTGAATGCTATGTTTTGTTGCATTGATGGTGAGAACCCCCTGCATGGGAAACTTTTCAAGTGTGAAATTATTCCTAGCTCCCAACTGTCCCTGATTTAGAAGGACTGTCCCTGATTTGGAACAATGTCCCTCTGTCCCTCTTTCCTCCAGATTTGTCCCTCATTTTGATCTGATCTATATAGTTGTATATAAAATTCACTTTTTATCTTTCAAAAAGTGTTTCTCAGTGTTAAACCTTCCCTCCAATTTCTAAATGGCTGCATTTGTAATGTTTAAAAGCCAATATAAAGGAATAGTAGTAGTAAAAAAAAGCCCTTGTGGATTTAATTAAACTTTTTATGGTTAATTCTCCTTTAAAGAAGTGTGACAGGGGGTGTGTCCTCTGCCTACATACCTTTGCTAGTAGGTATTCCCATCTCAAAATGTTGGGAGGTATGACATTTCCCTTTGTTTTAAAATAAAAGTGGACAGAAATAAGCCCTGAAACATACATCTGGCATGGGGTAAACTCACTGTTTGACGCTACCAATGAGCTACAAATTCCACAACTTGTCACACTATATCCACTTGCAGACCGGACCATTTTGCTGGTCAAAGACCAGACCACTTTTTGCGATTCGGCACTGCGTCGCTTTAACTGACAATTGCGCGGTCGTGCGACGTGGCTCCCAAACAAAATTGACATCCTTTTTTTCCCACAAATAGAGCTTTCTTTTGGTGGTATTTGATCACCCCTGCGGTTTTTATTTTTTGCGCTATAAACAAAAATAGAGCGACAATTTTGAAAAAACCGCATTATTTTTTACTTTTTGTTATAATAAATATCTCCCAAAAATATATAAAAAAACATTTTTTTCCCTCAGTTTAGGCCGATACGTATTCTTCTACATATTTTTGGTAAAAAAAATCGCAATAAGCGATTATTGATTGGTTTGCGCAAAAGTTATAGCGTTTATAAAATAGGGATAGTTTTATAGCATTTTTATTAATAATTTTTTATTATTTTTTTTTACTAGTAATGGCGGCGATCAGCGATTTTTATTGTGACTGCGACATTGTGGGGGACCCATCGGACATTTTTGACACATTTTTGGGACCATTGTCATTTATACAGTAATCACTGCTATATAAATGCAGTGATTCCTGTGTAAATGACACTGGCAGTGAAAGGGTTAACCAGTGGGTGGCAGTGTAGGGGTTAAGTGTTCTTAGGGGTGTGTTACTAACTGTGGGGGGGTTGGGCTTTCATTTAGTGAACACTGATCTCTGCTCCAATCACATGGAGCAGAGATCAGCGTCACTAGTTGCTAGGCAGAATGGAGAAATGTTGTTTACAACAGCATTTCCTCCATTCGGCCGCTTCGTGAGACGATCGCGGGGATGCCCGCGGCGATCGGGTCCCGCGACTGGACTCACGGGGGTCCCGACCAGCGCGGGAGCGCGCCGCCGCCGGCGCGCTCCCGATGGCAGGGCGGCATTGAATATTGGACGTACCTGTACGCCAATATGCCTGCCCGTGCCATTCTGTTGACGTACATCGTCGTGCGCTGGTCGGGAAGTGGTTAAAGAAGTGTGACAGGTGGTGTGTCCTCTGCCTACATACCTTTGCTAGTAGGTATTCCCATCTCAAAATGTTGGGAGGTATGACATTTCCCTTTGTTTTAAAATAAAAGTGGACAGAAAAAAGCCCTGACACATACATCTGGCATGGAGTAAACTCACTGTTTGACGCTACCAATGAGCTACAAATTCCACAACTTGTCACACTATATAAAATAGTGCTGGTCTCTGTCAATATGTAAAGAGAGGTAAATGGCACATAAGGTTCTTGAGGATGCACACTGAGAGAATTCAGAATGGAAATTTGGAGTAGAGAAAATTAGGTTTTTGGTGTTTTGTAATCCTCAGATTGGATTTTGGAGTCCAGGGGCATGAAGAGCAGTGGGAGGGAAGAAGTCCCTAAACTTGTGTCCAGGTTTTACCAAAGACCAGCAGGCTAAATGTGTGCAGATGTGCATAACTTTATAGTCATAGGGCTGACAGTAGATTAGGGCTCCACCCATGGGACAGGAATATTCCTGCCAAGGCTAGAGCATGGGCCAGTGCAGTAGGGAACTGTGAGAGTGCAGAGAGAGCTGAAAAAGCTATGTGAACTATGAGAGCTGAGAGAAATGTGCAGAGATTACATGGGAGCACATTGGTTCATTGAATTAGTTTGAGTAACCAGCCAAAAGGGTATATGCTTGAGTCTTAAGCAGCAGCACTGCAAGAGAGAGACAGGGGGCCTAAAGTTGTGTCCTTTGTGTTGGGAGTGATAGTGGAAACCTTTGCATAAAAATCTAAATCAAATTAATATTTGGTGTGACTATCCTTTGGTTTCAAACCAGCAGTTCCTACACCTGCACACTTTGTACACTTGCACAAAGTCAGAGATTTTGTAGGATTAGAGTCAGGTGTATGATTAACCAATTATCTCAAGCATGTGCTATTGATAATCAATTTCATATGTACAGTCAATTGAAACAGTCAATAACTTAAACAGAAACAGCTGTGTAGGAAGCGCAAAACTGGGTGAGAAGCAGCCAAACTCTGCTACTAAGGTGAGGTTGTAGAGGACAATTTTTTTGTCACAGGTCAAACACCTTGGCAAAACTGAGCACAGCAACAAGACACAAGATAGTTATAGCAGCAGCAAATGTCTCTCCCATGCAAAGATTTAAACACAGACTGGGGTTTCAAGATGTGCTGTTCAAGAAGCACAAAGAAAAAGGAAAGTTTGAGGACAATAGTGGTCAGCCAAGGAAACTTAATGCAGCAGATGAAAGACACATCATGCTTACTTCCCTTTGACATCCGAAGATGTCCAGCAGTGCCATCAACACAGAACTTACTGTAAAACCAGTGGGACTCAGGTATACCTATCTACTATCCAGAAAAGTCTGGCCAGAAGAGGTCCTAATGGAAGAATTGCTGCCAGGACAACTACCCCAAAATATACAGCCAATGTCATTAAGAAATATCTTCAGCATAAAGGTGAACAAAGAATTCTGGAGGTGATAGTTTGCCTTGATCTTATTTGGAACAACCTAACTGCTGAGTTCCTTCAAAAACTGTATGCATTTAGAAGAATTGATGCTGTTTTGAAGGCAAAGGGTGATCACACTGAATATTGATTTGATTTGGATTTCTCTTCTATTTATTTACTTTCCGTATTGATAAAGATAAAATATTAACACTTCTATTTCTGAAAGCATTCTTTACTGACACTCTTCGAAGATGGCAGTGACATTTTGGTAACATCACATTTACATACTGAAGAAATCTTCAGCACTGAACACCATACACAGGAGTAGACATTCTATAGCAGTCATTAGGGAGCGGAATGCCAGGACATAAATTAGTAAGCCATCTTCCCTTTGAGGCCACTTTTTCTTTGAGAGCTCTACAGTTTTGGGACCTGTAATGTTTATGCAGAATCACTGTGACCCTTAACCCCTTTCTCCTGATGCATGCTGAGGGAGGGGCTGTACCAGGAAGTCAGTCACAGTGTGTGTGGGACTGCAAGCAGCAGCATGATACTTAGAGGGAGATCTGTTGTATATGACTCCTCCATGTAACAATGTACATCGCTTTCTGAGTGAGTAATAAACCCTTCCCTGGTTAAGAAGTGCATCCAGCCTGTGTGTAACTTGCTGAGCAGATACTGGCAGTTTTGCTAGAAACACTCTGAGAGACTCTGTGTCGAAGGGACATAACAGGACCAATCTCCCTGTAAACTGGATCCCCAGCATTCGGCTTCTGCCAACGAAATTAAAAAGGTGCTTTTCTGTGGTATACCAGTGTGTCTCTCTCTCACTAAATTCTATACCAGGGATATGCAATTAGCCTCCAGCTGCTGCAAAACTACAAATCCCATCATGCCTCTGCCTCTGGGTGTCATGCTTTTGGCTGTCAGAGTCTTTCTATGCCTCATGGAATTGAAGTTTTGCAACAGCTGGAGGTCCGCTATTTGCATATACTTGTTCTATACTATAGTTCTACCCAGCAGGGCACACTCCCATATGCTACTCTCACTCCCAGGTGTACTAGTACTTACGTCAGAGAACACCTAGCCTGGCCTACAGTCCACATCAGGCCGTAAAAAGCCAGGACAACTACAGCTACTTTTTATGGATGTTAAACTACCTCACCTGGAGTTTCACTCTTCAAAGGGCCCTTGCAATAGCAGACTGCATCGACATGACTGTGGCGTGTTTGGCTCCCAATGCCACATCTCACTCGGGCTTCTCCCATCCTGACATTTATGATATGGGCACTAACTCCACCCATTACATCACTACAGGAAGTCTTTGCCTAAAAGGGTACCTAACACCCAATTTCCTCTACCATACTATTTTGGGACACAGCCCTCTAGTGGCAGAATAGCTAACATGTTTTTGTGTGTGTGTGTGTGTGTGTGTGTGTGTGTGTGTGTGTGTGTGTGTGTGTGTGTGTGTGTGTGTGTGTGTGTGTGTGTGTGTGTGTGTGTGTGTGCGCGCATCAGCAACAATTTGTAGGTGCTGTTTAGCTCTTGGGCCCCTCTTGCAGTATTTTTTCTTTGCATTATTTGACATTTATCCATTTTGTTTTGTTTCTGCTAGGTTAAAAATTAGTTTAGGTGAGATGTTTCAGGGTTTATTTTTTGAAAATGTATACTTCATCTTATTTTCTGGTGGTAGGGCCTTTCCTTTATTTCTTGGTGCATAGCAGGTACTTGTAGCTGACGCCAACAAAGCTGCCTCTTGTTTGCAGCACTTGTGTGGTACAGTAGTGTGCACAAAAGTACCAGATATTTATCCCTCAACTGCCCCTCCACTGTCATAGCTGCCATATCCCAACAAGCAAGCAATGGTCACGCACAAGCACATTGCTTCTTTTAAGATGAGGAAGTTAGTATCATGACCAGAGAGGGAGAGGAGGGTTCAGCCACACAGCAATCAGGGTACATCAGGAAGTGGGAGACAGTGATGTTTAAGCAGCTGGAACTTACTGCAATGTCAGCTACAAAAAAATGGGGTGGAAGATCAAGTGGCAGACTGCCCTGTGCACCATTGATTGGAAAAAAAGGAGAGAAAAATAACAGCAGTGACAGAGCATTTTTTGCAGATGGAAAAGGCAGCTTGCAAAGTATTGAAGTGTACTTTAGTTTCACTTTAATTTCCATTGGACCATAGCCAACCCCTATGGCTGTGTCTGAAAGAGGAAATGGACCCCAGACTGAAAAGAAGGATAATCTGGATGAACGCCTGTATTTAATTACTTCCAGCCTTTTAAGAGTATGTGGAGCAATGCAATCGGTATTTTCAGTGGGTACTAAACAGTGTTGTCAACCTACCAGATTGAAATTTACTGACACAACATCCAAAATTTACTGGCACAGCCACGTTTTTACTGGCATTTCCAAGAGTATTTAGGCTACAAACAAATACAATATGCAATTAGCAATATGATTTAATAAGGCAAAAAACATATTTCTTATTTTATTTTTGATATAGTAAGTAGTTCAGGGACAGGAGGGCAAGAAATTACAATGGGCACACACACATAAAATGTACTTTCACAGTGACACTGACAGCAGTGTGCAGCAGCACAGATGATGAAGACATCTCACCGACACGCCACGTCCCCTCCTGAGTCACAGGGACAGCCTCTCTTCAAGCCAAGCGGTCCCTCCAGTCCACTCTACTCTAAACAGCACTGAAGTCCCGGTCCTAGCCTACCTTACTCCCATACTGCAGACCTGCACACAAGGCTCTGGCCACTCTGCTCGGCTCCATTGCACCATGACATCACACGACATACTCAGGCCCCGCTCCCGCTAGAGCCACCTGATCGCACTATAGCAGGCACTGGGATGGTCCCACCCGGATCCAGACCAAGCCGATCGTCGCAGCCATATTTTTTTACTGGCAACCTTTTACTTTTACTGGCATTTACTGGCAGGAGAAAATAGCCTGTTTTTTACTGGCTGCCAGTAAAAATACTGACGGTTAGCAACCGGGGTACTAAATCCCTTCAGGCTGTAAGGCAGTGGTCTCTACAATGCAGAAAAAGTAGCTGATGAATGTCAAATGAGCGCCCTGTATTGTAATAAATCCATTCAAATGTTTTGCTGGATTACAAAGTTATAGCATGGGTAATATTCATACCTGCTTAAGATATCTTTCATACAACTACGTATTGAGAATTGTGCTTGGACCAACGCTGTCGTTTTCCTTTGTAATCTGAACAATAATTCTTGAGTTTAAAGTCTTTCATTGACATTCCCTTTAACTCTCCATGAACTTGTGCATTAGAAGATCTTAAAAATATAGATTAGTTTTGTCTGCTGTTAAAAGCCTCTTAGGTCATTTTATAAATAAAAATAATTTAGGATATATTCCACCTAATTGGATTAAATCTGCAATTTAGCATGGTTATATTAGTGTAATAACTGTTACTTTTGGAGTGTTATTGCCTAAATAGTGAACCCCTGAACAAATCTTACTGAAAAACGCTGGTAGGATGGGAAGTGACCTTGCTTTAAAAGCCCCCATAAGCAAGATTATTTATCATAATGTTCTTGAGGGTAAATGCCTAAGGCAATAACAAGACGCATTGGGATTGAAAGGGCAGCACCAATTAACTTGGTTAATGGAGTTATTCAGTAAGGTAACACACAGGGCAATAATGAAGTGCGAAGTGCAGTACCTCACTGCCAGTTCAGTAAAAGTTGGACTCTGGTTGTTTTGGGCCAAATTATTTAATATTTGCTCATTGTTTTCTTAAAAAGGCAATATTTTCTGGTTAAATTATTTTTATTGCAGGTATATTGCTTAAACATACAGTAATACCAAAAGCATCTAGTCTACCCACACAGGGACTAAGACTGGTGGCATAAACAACACAAAAATAGGAAATGTTTTCTATAGGTACCTTGAGGAGTACCTGAAATGTGGAAGCTGTGCCGAAAAAAGGCAAGCAGAGGGTTCCCCAGTATTGCCGTGGTCCTCCTGCAGCCAATCATTACTTACTTACCATGCCTTGCTCTACACTGTGCCTCTGTGTGTAGGCCAAACATAAGAACACAAGATCCTTTAATTCAGGTTTTCTGAAAGGTCACTAAAACTGGCTCCAGTTCAGCAACACTCCACAAGGAAAAAGGGAAAGGACCCAAAAGGAGTTGAAAATCCACACGCATACAATCCAATGAGAACACCTAACATCCAAGAGTCAAGGGTCATTTAATGATACAATTGGTTCATAGCAGAAAACAAGTTTCAGGGGCCAAACACATTCCCCCTTCATGATGGATTAAGAAATCTGACTGTGCCTTTATGGACTCAATTGAACAGATACCAACCAAATGTGCACTGTGATTTACTGCTAGGAAAATTTCAGGAGGGCAGGATATGCCAGTGTTAGTGAATGCAACAAAGGAGCACTCTTCATATTGTACATCATCACAGGCAGATATTGTCCAATTGTACCATAGTATAGTACACCTATTCCTTGAAATACACCAAATTTTACCAAACTAAGTTAAAATAACCTTGATGAACACACAAATCTTGTTACATATGGGTAGAGATGGTAAATAGTTCTTTGACACATATCGCGATGAGCTTCATCAGGAAAAAAGAAGTTGGAAAGCTCTGTCAAACAAATAATAGCGTATATAGTAGTCCTCTTCTGTATGAGGGCTACATTTTAAAACTTCAGGTGCTTTTTCACATGATGGAAATGTATTGTGTTAAGTCACAAGTTTCTAATTGATAAGCAATTTCCAGCACTCTGTGTTACTATTTATTCTTCCTGGTACATGATGTCCGATACTTGGCCCATCTCCCGAAGACGTCATTGGTGACGAAACTCCTAGATAGTGGCCTAAAGGTGATGACATCACGCACGCTTTCGCCATTACCCAGCGGTGGGAACACTAGCTGACAACTTGCTGGAACATAAACTGATTCCTATACATGCTGATCACAAGCCATGTCAAGGTAATTGTTGCCACTACTTTTAATATAGTTTTAACATCTGATGGGTTTCACTATGGGGGTATTTCTTTTTAACATTTTTTGAGTCATCTATCTGGACCTGTTGCTTAATTACTGCCACTCTCTCTACTAGATGATTTGTGCTTTTTCCTGGGTGTTTCTGACCATTATAATCTATGGTCCTGCTTATCTGGTAAGAGGTGTAAGTCAAGAGGGTGTTTCAAGTGGTGGATCCCTTTTGCTGGTTTACATTGCACATTGCAGTTTTCCGGATGGACTGACTTATTTCACTTTTGAATTGTTCACCATTTATGGCCTTTTTACAGTTTGTTTTGTTAGTAATCTATACATGCTGGTCATTTGCATGTTTGCACCTTATTCTAATTGATTATACATTTGATATTTTGAAAGAAATAACTTCAATATTATGTTTGCACGATTGCACTTTACATAATTCTTTGCTTTGATTATATATATTTATAGTGCTGCTTATATTTTGTTTTGTAAATAATAGCGTACCATTAAAGTGGTTGTAAACTATGCATCGCATACTAGGACATTACGTTATGTTAAACTTACCTTAAAACTAACCTTTTCCAGCATCAAGATATCAGCGCTGCAGGCACTCCCGTCTTCACCCAACTTGCTTCTCGGTTTACGGACTCCGGCTGTGTGACTGGGGCTCTGAAGGACCGGCACGGGTGGCTGTTCTTTGAGACCACATGCGCCAGTGATGTCACTGGCTGCATGTAATGTAAATATCTCCTAAACAGTGCCAATTTAAGTGATATTTACATTACCTATACAGTGCAATATTCATACCCCTTTCTACATCTACTAGTGGAATTAATTGCCTTCATAAATCACCCGCATTAGTAAATAGAGTACACATGTGTCAGTATAAATACAGCAGTTCTTTGAAGCCCTCAGAGGTTTGTTAGAGAACCTTAGTGAACAAACCGCATCATGAAGGCCAAGGAACACACTAAACAGGTCAGGGATAAAGTTGTGTAGAAGTTTAAATCAGGGTTAGATTATAAAAAAATATCTTCAGCTTTGAACATCTCATAGAGCACTGTTCAAACCATAATCTGAAAATGGAAAGAGTATGGCACAACTGCAAACCTACCAAGCTGTCCACCTAAACTGACAGGCCGGGCAAAGAGAGCATTAACCACTTAACAACCGCCCATTGCCGATTAACGGCATCAGGGCGGTTGTTTAACTCTAAGAGGCCGTTAATTAACGGCCTCCCAGAATTCTGCTCTCGCGCGCCCCCTGGGGCGCGCACACGAGAGCATCCGTGACCGCTGGGTCCAGTGGACCCGGCGCATCACGAATCACGGTAAACGGCCGCTCATCGCGGCCGTTTACCACGTGATCGCTCCGTCAAATGACGGAGTGATCACTTGTAAACAAGCCGGCGTCATGTTATGACGCCGGTTCCTCCCTCCCCCTCTCTGTACCGATCGGTACAGCGGAGGGGGAAGAGATCGGTGTCAGCAGCGATGTGGGCTGCATCTGCAGTGCCCACATCGCTGCTCACCGAAAATTAACCCCTCAAATCCCTGCAAATACTCTGCATTACTCTGCAATTCCCTGCAAATACTCTGCATTACTCTGCAATTCCCTGCAAATACTCTGCATTACTCTGCAATTCCCTGCAAATACTCTGCATTACTCTGCAATTCCCTGCAAATACTCTGCATTACTCTGCAATTCCCTGCAAATACTCTGCATTACTCTGCAATTCCCTGCAAATACTCTGCAATTCCCTGCAAATACTCTGCAATGCCCTGCAACACTCTGCATTGCCCTGCAACACTCCGCAATGCCCTGCAACACTCCGCAATGCCCTGCAACACTCCGCAATGCCCTGCAACACTCCGCAATGCCCTGCAACACTCCGCAATGCCCTGCAACACTCCGCAATGCCCTGCAACACTCTGCAATGCCCTGCAACACTCCGCAATGCCCTGCAACACTCCGCAACGCTCTGCAATACCCTGCAACACTCTGCAACACCCGCCAATACCCTGCAACACTCTGCAATGCTCTGCAACCCCCGCCGATACCCTGCAACACTCTGCAATGCTCTGCAACCCCCGCCGATACCCTGCAACACTCTGCAATGCTCTGCAACCCCCGCCGATACCCTGCAACACTCTGCAATGCTCTGCAACACCCGCCAATACCCTGCAACACTCTGCAATGCTCTGCAACACCCGCCAATACCCTGCAATGCTCTGCAACGCAGTACTCTGCAACACCATGCTCTGAGATACCCAGCCATAGTCGGTGATACCCTGCAATACCCAGCCATAGACATCTCCCGCCGCCCTCCGCCCTCCGGTGCTTCTACCGAATCGCTAATACGATCAAAGCCAGAATATTTTTTTTTTTCAGGCTTCCCAGCTTAGAGGTGAGATGTGGGTCTTATTGACCCCACATCTCACTGTAAAGAGGACCTGTCATGCCATATTCCTATTACAAGGGATGTTTACATTCCTTGTAATAGGAATAAAAGTGATCAAAAAAATTATTTTTGGGGAAAAAAATGTCAAACTAAAATAAATAAAGTAAAATGAACAATAAAAAAAAATGTTTTTTTTAAAGCGCCCCTGTCCCCATGTGCTCGCATGCAGAAGCGAACGCATGCGTAAGTCCCGCCCACATATGAAAACGGTGTTCAAACCACACATGTGAGGTATCGCTGCGAACGTTAGAGCGAGAGAAATAATTCTAGCCCTAGACCTCCTCTGTAACTCAAAACATATAACCAGTAAAAAAAATGTAAATCGTCGCCTATGGGGATTTTTAAGTAGCGACGTTTGCCGCCATTCCACGAGCGTGTGCAATTTTGAAGAGTGACATATTAGGTATCTATTTACTCAGCGTAACTTCATCTTTCACATTATGCAAAAATTGGGCTAACTTTACTGTGTTTTTTTTTTTTTTTTAAGCACAAAACTGTTTTTTTTCCAAAAAAAAGCATTCGAAAAATTACTGCGCAAATACCGTGCGAGATAAAAAGTTGCAAAGACCACCATTGTATTCTCCAGGGTGTTTGCTAAAAAAACATATATAATGTTTTGGAGTTCTATGTAATTTTCTAGCAAATAAATTATGATTTTTACATGTAGGAGAGAAATGTCAGAATTGTCCTGGGTGCTCCAGAACACCTGATGGCGCTCCATGCATGTTGGGCCTCTGTATGTGGCCACGCTGTGTAAAAGTCTCACACATGTGGTATTGCCGTACTCGGGAGTAATAGCAGAATGTGTTTTGGGGTGTAATTTGTGGTATGCATATGCTGTGTGTGAGAAATAACCTGATAATATGACAATTTTGTGAAAAAAAAAAAAAAAAAGTAAAAAGAATCTTGATTTTGCAAAGAATTGTGGGAAAAAATGACAACTTCAAAAAACTCATCATGCCTCTTACTAAATACCTTGGAATGTCTTCTTTCCAAAAAGGGGTCATTTGGGGGGTATTTGTACTTTTCTGGCATGTTAGGGTCTCAAGAATTGAAATAGGCCGTCAGTCCTTCAGGTGTGATCAATTTTCAGATATTGGCACCATAGCTTGTGGACTCTAACTTTCACAAAGACCAAATAATATCCACCAATTTGTACTTATTTTTACCAAATATATGTAGTAGTATAAATTTTGGCCAAAATTTATGAAGAAAAAATTTCTAATCTGCTAAATTTTCTAACAGAAACAAAGAAAAATTCGTTTTTTTACAGAATTTTCGGTATTTTTTCTTTTATAGCACAAAAAAAAAAAAAACCCAGCGGTGATTAAATACCACCAAAAGAAAGCTCTATTTGTGTGAAAAAAAGGACAAAAATTTCATATAGGTCCAGTGTTGCATGACTGAGTAATTGTCATTCAAAATGCGAGAGCACCGAAAGCTGAAAATTGGTCTGGTTATTAAGGGTGTTTAAGTGCCCAGTGGTCAAGTGGTTAATCAGAAAAGAAACCAAGAGGCCCATGGTAACTCTGGTGCAGAGATCCACAGCTGAGGTGTGAGAATCTGTACACAGGACAACTGGTAGTTGCGCACTCCACAAATCTGGTCTTTATGGAAAAGTGGAAAGAAGAAAGCCATTGCTGAAAGACACAGCAAACACATGAAAGAAGGTGCTCTGGTCAGATGAGACCAAAATTAAACTTTTTGGCCTAAAAGCAAAACGCTATGTGTGGCAGAAATCTAACACTGCACATCAGCCTGAACACACTATCCCCACCGTGAAACATGGTGGTGGCAGCATCATGTTGTGGGGAGGCTTTTCTTCCAGCAGGGACAGGGAAACTGGTCAGAGTTGATGGGAAGATGGATGGAGCTAAGTACAGGACAATCTCAGAAGAAAACCTGTTAGAGTCTGCAAAAGACTTGAGACTGGGGCAGAGGTTCACCTTCCAGCAGGACAATGATCCTAAACATACAGCTACAATGGAATGGTTTAGATCAAAGCGTATTCATGTATTAAAATGGCCCACTCAAAGTCCAGACCTAAATCCAATTGAGAATCTGTGGCAAGACTTGAAAATTGCTGTTCACAGATGCTCTCCATCCAATCTGATAGAGCTTGAGCTATTTTGCAAAGAAGAATGGGCAAAAATTTCACTTTCTAGATGTGCAAAGCTGGTAGAGACATTCCAAAAAGACTTGTTAAGCCGCGTACACACGTAGCGGTATGTCCGACGTACTTAGTCTGGCGGACTTCCGCCAGACTGTCCGTCGGACTTTCCGAACGGGCTACTTGCCCACACACGGCACTTTTTGAGCGGACTAATACGGCGTACTAAGTTCGCCGTACTATCCGCCCTACTTTTGAAATGAACGGACTCGCCCACACACGCGGAGGAAAGTCCGCTCATTTCGAGCGTGTCTCCAGGTAGGCGGGGCCTGCGAAGGACACGCCGCTGGCCCCGCCGCCTGGTATGGACTTAAAGGGGAACCCCAACGCCGAAACAAATAATCCCCACAACTGTGCCAGTGGTGTCTTCTAATTATTACAAACGTGTGGTTCAAAAAATAAATATAGTGTCTTCAAAGGTGCGTTTCCTTCCACCAACTTTTAGGTAAGTATCCTACTCACCAGTCAGAATTGACACCCATGACAGGTAGTCAAAACCAGCAAAGCAGACAGATCTCCAGGAACAGAAGCTCAGGAAATGGCACGACCACCGAGTGAATATGGTACATGAATCAAGAAGAAAGAACAGGGCTCCTCATGGTGCAATATCGTTAAACATAATTTATTATATAAAATTACAATTTGCACTTACAAACAGAAGATCAAATAACGCTCATAGGAAATGGCAGGGACCCCGTCTGCGTTCCAATGAATGGCGGAAGTGACGTGGCACGTACCATGGGATCTGGTGCGTTTTGTCTGCAATGTCTGATGTCCTAAGGAATCATCAGGGGCCATGACCTCTGATGACGTCAGATGTTGCTGACAAAAAGTTGGTGGAAGGAAACGCACCTTTATAGACACTAAATTTCATTTTTGAACCACAAGTTTTGAAAAATTAGAAGATACCACTGGCACAGTTGTGGGGGTTATTGGACATTTGTTTATTTATACATATTTTCTTTTCTATCGTGGTATGAAACCACAGTTGTTTTCTTTGCATTTTTGAGGCTTTAAACCTTACTGCCTGTTGCTTGTATTCACCAATATATATATATATATATATATATATATATATATATATATATATATACATATATATATATATATATATTCAATTTTTTTTTCACATTGCACTGTTTATTACATTATTTAGGTTCCAGGGTGTGCAGGCTGAAGGGGTTGTAGACCCCCCCCCCTTTTTTTTTTGCCTTATTATAGGTTTACCTACAGTATAGGTAAAAATATTGATGTAAATTTACTCCCACTTTAAAATTGTACAATATGCATTACATTTATTGAATGGTACATGTTATAATGTACTGATATGTCATGCCCACCAATCCCAGAACCTAACAGGAAAAACTGGTGAAACTATGGTGGAAAACTGAGAAAACTGGCATCAGCAACCACGAGGTCACCGGGGACTGCAGAAAGAGGAATACAAAGAAAATACCAGCCTTTTGGCTATAACAACAACAATATCTAGATATCATCCTAATATATAAAACAATAAGGTACTATAGTCACGTTCCAAAGAACTCAAAATATAAATCACTTACTTCAAATAGGGAAGGAAGTAGGATCAAACTGAGGATAAAGAAGGCTACAGCTACCTCAGAGAGATCTAACTAATTCACGACAAAAGCACAAAGGCGAAAGGGTACAGCTTACATATCTGGACGTTCCCTATAAGATAGTAAATATTTTATCTCTGAGTTCATGTCCACTTTAAAACTGGACTACACAAGGGGAGAATATATGGTGATACAAAAATTTTCACTGCAACTCTTCAATACAAACTCACCATTATGCATAAAACAAGAACAATCACAGTAGAGAAGGGATATCGTGCATATATGGGATAATAGTCAATATTCCTACTCAGAACATAGGGATTTTAAAGCAGGGTGGATACAGGCAACATATTGATGTGTTATTAGCTATTCCTGCTGCTTTAGAAATGTAAAAGAAAATGCAATGCAACAAATTAGCATAATTTATTTTTATTTTAGTCCAGAGTTACTCTTTAAAACTAAGACTCTAACAGCCTTGAAGTAGAATACATATTGTAAAAAATTCCAGACAATGACAGCAAACAGATGCCTTGTATGATGCTTAGCCACACTTGTCAGTACTAATCCTCCTAGGCAGTTCTTTAACCCCGGATGTGGCTTGCACAGACAGCTCGCAGCTCAAGTACTGATACTAATTGGGTACAAACATAACAGCAGACAGATATGTCCCTTTCTAAAGTCACTAATCTGATGACAAAAGAGCAAGAGATAAACAGTAAATCCACCAATTGTACATTTTACAAGTTATTAAGAAGTAAAGTTCGGACAGCAATCACTATGGGGTTGATTTACTAAAGGGAAAAAGACTGTGCACTTTGCAAACTGCAATTGCATCTGCAAGTACAGTTGCTCCAAAGCTTAGTAAATGAGGTAAATCTTCACCTTGCAAATAGTACCCAATCACGTGCAAGGAAAAAAAAAAAAGTTGCATTTTTGCTTGCACATGATTGGATGATGGATGCAAGCAGAGCTTTTGCTCAATTACTAAGCTCTGGAGCAACTGCACATTGCAAAATGCATAGTGTATTTGCCTTTAGTAAATCTAGTATGTCTGTGTGTCTGTGTGCACCAACAGACATTAGATGCTTCCGGGAGACTCTGGGCAAGTAAAGATCAGGTATGCTAGGAGAGACGAGCTTGTGCATGTTTCACTCTTGTCTATACCCATTGTTTTATCCCCAACGTGGACATAGATTGACAGCTTTATTCAATGAAAGTTATTTTTCACAAATACAGTAACCCATAACAACCAAGCAGAATTTACTTCCTAAAGTTGGATGACACAGCATTCAGACTGATAGCTAAGGTCTACATCACTTAAGAATAAGACCACAGGAGTCTCACAAAAACTTTGGACTAATTCATTATTTTTTTTAAATGACAGAACCCCTAATATTGCTCCAAAACTCTTACCCAAGCATGCAGCATGGGTGGTCAGGAACCGGAAGACAGCAAGCGTGCAGCTCCTCTTCCTGTACCACAACAGGCCACATGCTTTTTGACATGGAAGAGGGGGAAACCCTTCAAGGACGTGGCAGAAAAGCCCTAACACCCCACTTGCAGGGCACCTTGCCCTGATGTTGAGGGACAGGGGCCTTTTCCCCACATTCAATGCTCCAAGAAAGATGCTAAGGGGTTATTTTGGAAGGACTAATAGCAGAATCTGGAAGCCACCTTTATAATAATAATATAATAAGAATTAAAGCGGTTGTATGCCCGCAAAAAAACAAAAAACAAAAACAAACAACATGTAAGGCAAATGTATAATGAGCTAGTATACTTACCTTAGAACGAAGTGCTGGCTTCACCTCCCATCCACTGCTGAGGGAGCTGACATGTTCCCTCTGCGTTTCTTCCGGGTTCGCGGCTCCGACGCTGTGAGTGGCCAGAGGCACAAAGACATCACTCCCGCACCTGCTTGCGAGAGTCCTCTTTCTGGCAAGGAGCTCTGATTTTCCGGCAGCATTCGTCGGACCTTCCGAGTGCATGTGCCGCTGACGTCAGCAGCTTAATGCAAGGTGAATATCTCCTACACCATGCAGGTTTAGGAGATATTCATTTTACCTCCAGGTAAGTCTTATTATAGGCTTCCCTGTAGGTAAAAATATGAAAGCGGGTATACAACCGCTTTAGATGTAAATAAACACAACAAAAACTTAAAAAGTTCTTCAAATTACAATACAGAAACAAATCACTAATATCCCCCAATGTAAATGCATTGCTGAATGACAGATCTGCCATTTTTTCATTGAAGGCAGCAGGTAGACATCGTCACATGGCAGGTCTGCATGATTGATGAGGATTTACATTGTGTGATCTACAATGGATTTGCAAAAAAATTATTTTGTGTGTTTTTATGTTTTACTTCAAATATCAGACCTTTAAATTGTGTTGACATTTTTATTTACCTTTAACTATTTGTGGGAATAGATGAGGGGTAATGATGCACTACAGCACTTCTGTATTTCTTGTTTGCCCTTTATACCATTTATTTGTTTACCTGAAGCCTCTCCCAGAAACTCTTTTATGGTCCTAGGGTGACAATCTCATTATACCTACTGTATCCATGAAGAAGCAGCATTGTAATAATAGGGCCATACTACACCCTACCTCTTCCCTTTTTCTCCATACCATAGAGGGGGGCGTTCTGTAGACCACAACAATTAATGAAAACAATGTAACTGATAACAGTCAGCACAGGCAAAGAACAGTTATCATATGAAAACAATTGCACTATACCGGGGAAGGTAAGTGCCAAGTGCCGCATATAAAGAGCCCAGGGAAATAATACCACTGATAATAATTATATTTAACCACTTCAGGACCGCCGTATTGCCATTGTACGTCAGCACAATGGCACAGGCAGGCACAATCACGTACATCTACGTGATTGCCTTCCAGCGGGTGGGGGGTCCGATCGGACCCCCTCCCGCTGTTTACGGCGGTCCGATTCGGTCCAGGAGCGCTCCGTGATGAGGGGATGGCCGTTGGTTTTCGGCCACCCCCTCTGGATCGCTCCTGGCCAATGAGAAGCTTCCTCCCCTGTGTATTGTTTACACAGGAAGGAGGAAGTGATGTCATTCTCCTCGGGGCGGTCTTTTTGACCGGACTACGAGGAGAAGACTAAAAGTAAGTGTGCACCAACACTACACTGACATGTAGGTACACACAGGCACACAAACCCCCCCCCCCGATCCCCCCCCCGATCGCCCCCCGATCCCCCCCCGCCCCCCCTCCCCCCCCAGTCACAGTGTCACTGATTGCATTGATCATTTCTTTACTGATCAATGCATTCAGTGTCAGTTGTGACAGTAAAAACTGTCAGGACAGTTAGTGTTAGGTCCAGGGTAGCCCCCTATCACCCCCCAATAAAGATTTAACCCCCTGATTGCCCCTAGAGTTAACCCTTTCACCCCCTTTTGCCAGTGTCACTAAGCGATCATTTTTCTGATCGCTGCATGTGTCGCTAGGTAGCTAGTTATTTTTTTAGGTTCACCGCCAGGTTTTTATATCGCTAGGTACCCCGATATACTACCCAATAATGTTTTTAACCCCCTGATTGCCGCTAGTTAACCCTTTCACCCCCTTTTGCCAGTGTCACTAAGCGATCGTTTTTCTGATCGCTGCATTAGTGTCGCTACAGTCGCTAGGTAGCTAGTTATTTTTTTAGGTTCACCGCCAGGTTTTTATAGCGCTAGGTACCCCGATATACTACCCAATAATGGTTTTAACCCCCTGATTGCCGCTAGTTAACCCTTTCACCCCCTTTTGCCAGTGTCACTAAGCGATCATTTTTCTGATCGCTGCATGTGTCGCTAGGTAGCTAGTTATTTTTTTAGGTTCACCGCCAGGTTTTTATATCGCTAGGTACCCCGATATACTACCCAATAATGTTTTTAACCCCCTGATTGCCGCTAGTTAACCCTTTCACCCCCTTTTGCCAGTGTCACTAAGCGATCGTTTTTCTGATCGCTGCATTAGTGTCGCTACAGTCGCTAGGTAGCTAGTTATTTTTTTAGGTTCACCGCCAGGTTTTTATAGCGCTAGGTACCCCGATATACTACCCAATAATGGTTTTAACCCCCTGATTGCCGCTAGTTAACCCTTTCACCCCCTTTTGCCAGTGTCACTAAGCGATCATTTTTCTGATCGCTGCATGTGTCGCTAGGTAGCTAGTTATTTTTTTAGGTTCACCGCCAGGTTTTTATATCGCTAGGTACCCCGATATACTACCCAATAATGTTTTTAACCCCCTGATTGCCGCTAGTTAACCCTTTCACCCCCTTTTGCCAGTGTCACTAAGCGATCGTTTTTCTGATCGCTGCATTAGTGTCGCTACAGTCGCTAGGTAGCTAGTTATTTTTTTAGGTTCACCGCCAGGTTTTTATAGCGCTAGGTACCCCGATATACTACCCAATAATGGTTTTAACCCCCTGATTTCCGCTAGTTAACCCTTTCACCCCCTTTTGCCAGTGTCACTAAGCGATAATTTTTCTGAGCGCTGCATCAGTGTCGCTAGTGTCGCTAGGTAGCTAGTTATTTTTTTAGGTTCACCGCCAGGTTTTTATAGCGCTAGGTACCCCGATATACTACCCAATAATGGTTTTAACCCCCTGATTGCTGCTAGTTAACCCTTTCACCCCCTTTCACCAGCGATCACAGTATAAGTGTCACTGGTGACGCTGGTTAGCCAGTTAGTTATTTAGGTTCCCCGCCAGGTTTTTATATAGCGCCAGGGACCCCCATATACTACCTAATAAAAATTTGAACCCCCTGATTGGCCCTAGTTAACCCTTTCACCACTGATCACCGTATAAGTGTTACGGGTGACTCTGGTTAGTTTGTTTTTTATAGCATTTTATATTCAAATCCGGAAGGCAGTGCTTGGTTTTCGGGGTCCCGTACGTGGCTAGGCTCCCAAAAAGTCCCCCACATGTGGTATCCCCGTACTCGGGAGAAGCAGCAGAATTTATTTTGGGGTGTAATTTGACTTCTGCCCATAGCATGTGTGAGCAATATATCATTTAGTGACAACTTTGTGCAAAAAAAAAAAAAGTTTGTAATATTCCCGCAACTTTTGGCAAAATATAAAATATTCCATGGACTCAACATGCCTCTCAGTAAATAGCTTGGGGTGTCTACTTTCCAAAATGGGGTCATTTGGGGGGGTTTTGTGCTATTTTGGCATTTTATGGCCTTCGAAACTGTGATAGGTAGTGAGGAGTTAAATCAAAAATTTGCACCCTTAGAAATCCTGAAGGTGGTGATTGGTTTTCGGGGTGCCGTGCGCGACTAGACTCCCACAAAGTCCCACACATGTGGTATCCCCGTACTCGGGAGAAGCAGCAGAATGTATTTTGGGGTGTCATTTCACATATGCCCATAGCATGTGTGAGCAATATATCATTTAGTGACAACTTGGTGCAAAAAAAAAAAGTTTGTAATATTCCCGCAACTTGTGGCAAAATATAAAATATTCCATGGACTCAACATGCCTCTCAGTAAATAGCTTGGGGTGTCTACTTTCCAAAATGGGGTCATTTTGGGGGGTTTTGTGCTATTTTGGCATTTTATGGCCTTCGAAACTGTGATAGGTAGTGAGGAGTTAAATCAAAAATTTGCACCCTTAGAAATCCTGAAGGTGGTGATTGGTTTTCGGGGTGCCGTGCGCGACTAGACTCCCAAAAAGTCCCACACATGTGGTATCCCCATACTCGGGAGAAGTAGCGGAATATATTTTGGGGTGCAATTCCACATATAACCATGGCATGTGTGAGCAATATATCATTTAGTGACAACTTTTTGTAAAAAAATTTTTTTTTTTTTTGTCATTATTCAATCCCTTAGGACAAAAAAAAATAAATATTCAATGGGCTCAACATACCCATCAGCAATTTCCTTGGGGTGTCTACTTTCCAAAATGGGGTCATTTGGGGGGGATTTGTACTGCCCTGCCATTTTAGCACCTCAAGAAATGAGATCGGCAGTCATAAATTAAAAGCTGTGTAAATTCCAGAAAATGTACTCTAGTTTGTAGACGCTATAACTTTTGCGCAAACCAAAAAATATACGCTTATTGACATTTTTTTTACTAAAGACATGTGGCTGAATAAATTTTGCCCTCAATGTATGACTAAAATTTAGTTTATTCGATTTTTCTTATAACAAAAAGAAGAAAATATCTTTTTTTTTCAAAATTTTCGCTCTTTTTCCATTTATATCGCAAAAAAAAAAAATCGCAGAGGCAATCAAATACCATCAAAAGAAAGCTCTATTTGTGGGAAGAAAAGGACGCAAATTTCGTTTGGGTGCAATATTGCATGACCGCGCAATTACCAGTTAAAGCAGCGCAGTGCGAAATTGCAAAAAGACCTCTGGTCCTTAAGGTGTTTATTGGTCCGGAGCTGAAGTGGTTAAATAATTTATTAATAGTCTGAAAAAAAAGTATACCAAATACCATAAAAATTGACAATGTAGCAAAAGCCCTATACCTAATATCATGTAGACAACATTGTCTGGAACAAAGGACAAACACACATAGAAACAAACAAGAAAGGAACAGACAAAACCCAAGCAAATATATAAAGCATCAGAGCACTATCAATAAGTGGCAATTTGAAGTAGCTGTACCATCAGCCAGGTAATCAAATAGAAATAAAAGCAAGGGGCGTTGCAAAAATATAATGAAGAAAACAAAAAAGGTGCGAGACTGTGGCTGGAGAGGATAGCGCTATTGTGGAACAATCCTGGAGATAAAGGGAGAGCAAAGGACAGGAGTAAAAGACTGCGTATCCGCAGATACTGTGACATCCACTGGATGATAGATGAGCATTGACCAAACAAACCACCTGTCAGTGTTCCTGGGGAAACAGTAAGGTGGACAATAGTTCACGGATAGGTAAATGGTGTTCACAGTAAGATGGTTGCAGGGATTAAATTTTCAAATAAAATGCATAGTTGTATGACTCCCTGTCAGCAGAAAGTTATAAAGGCAGCATTGTGCAGCACAACTGTACCAGTGATACAGAACCCCCGTATTTTCTCTTCAAAGCTAGAATGCCAAACACATACCTCCAGAGACAGTTCACTCATGGGGTGTGGAGAGCAAGGGAATCTTTAATGAGATGACTGGTGGGCCGCAACTTCTGCGCATTAAAACAACTCCTGTGTTCCACTATTCCCAGAGTGCGGTCCGCGCCACAGGCCGGCGTGAAAGCGAGGCAGTGGTATCAGCTAGATGCTTGGGAAGTTGTCTAACGCTCAGAGGAGTGACGCCAAAGCGTTTCACTGGGAAACCTTAGCTTCTTCAGGACACAGCACAGGCAAAGAGCAGTTATCAGCTGACAAGATTTCTGGCAGGATCAACAGAGATTTCTTTGCACCTATCAAACAGATACAACAAAATGCTTTCAATGACATATACAATATAACAGACCAAAAGGGAGCAAATAAGAAAGGTTTGTTGTTAGGGTTTACATACCCTATAAGCCTTAACCTGAACCTAACCACTTAAACTAATCCGTGGGGAAATGTACAGTGCCTTGCGAAAGTATTCGGCCCCCTTGAACTTTTCAACCTTTTGCCACATTTCAGGCTTCAAACATAAAGATATAAAATTTTAATTTTTTGTGAAGAATCACCAACAAGTGGGACACAATTGTGAAGTGGAACGAAATCTATTGGATTTTTGAAACTTTTTTAGCAAATAAAAAACTGAAAAGTGGTGCGTGCAAAATTATTCAGCCCCTTTACTTTCAGTGCAGCAAACTCACTCCAGAAGTTCAGCGAGGATCTCTGAATGATCCAATGTTGTCCTAAATGACTGATGGTGATAAATAGAATCCACCTGTGTGTAATCAAGTCTCTGTATAAATGCACCTGCTCTGTGATAGTCTCAGGGTTCTGTTGAAAGCGCAGAGAGCATCATGAAGACCAAGGAACACACCAGGCAGGTCCGTAATACTGTTGTGGAGAAGTTTAAAGCCAGATTTGGGTACAAAAAGATTTCCCAAGCTTTAAACATCCCAAGGAGCACTGTGCAAGCGATCATTTTGAAATGGAAGGAGTATCAGACCACTGCAAATCTACCAAGACCTGGCCGTCCCTCTAAACTTTCAGCTCAGACAAGGAGAAGACTGATCAGAGATGCAGCCAAGAGGCCCATGATCACTCTGGATGAACTGCAGAGAACTACAGCTGAGGTGGGAGAGTCTGTCCATAGGACAACAATCAGTCGTACACTGCACAAATCTGCCCTTTATGGAAGAGTGGCAAGAAAGCCATTTCTCAAAGATATCCATAAAAAGTCTCATCTAAAGTTTGCCACAAGCCACCTGGGAGACACACCAAACATGTGGAAGAAGGTGCTCTGGTCAGATGAAACCAAAATCCAACTTTTTGCCTACAATGCAAAACGATATGTTTGGCGTAAAAGCAACACAGCTCATCACCCTCAACACACCATCCCCACTGTCAGACATGGTGGTGGCAGCATCATGGTTTGGGCCTGCTTTTCTTCAGCAGGGACAGGGAAGATGGTTAAAATTGAGGGGAAGATGGGTGCAGCCAAATACAGGGCCATTCTGGATGAAAACCTGTTGGAGTCTGCAAAAGACCTGAAACTGGGATGGAGATTTATCTTCCAACAAGACAATGATCCCAAACATACAGCAAAATCTACAAAGGAATGGTTCACAAATAAACGTATCCAGGTGATAGAATGGCCAAGTCAAAGTCCAGACCTGAATCCAATCCAGAATCTGTGGAAAGAGCTGAAAACTGCTGTTCACAAACGCTCTCCATCCAACCTCACTGAGCTCCAGCTGTTTTGCAAGGAAGAATGGGCAAGAATTTCAGTCTCTCAATGTGCAAAACTGATAGAGACATACCCCAAGCGACTTGCAGCAGTAATCGCAGCAAAAGGTGGCTCTACAAAGTATTAACACAAGGGGGCCGAATCATTTTGAACGCCCCAATTTTCATTTTTTTATTCGTTAAAAAAGTTTCAAAAATCCAATAGATTTCGTTCCACTTCACAATTGTGTCCCACTTGTTGGTGATTCTTCACAAAAAATAAAATTTTTATATCTTTATGTTTGAAGCCTGAAATGTGGCAAAAGGTTGAAAAGTTCAAGGGGCCGAATACTTTCGCAAGGCACTGTATATTATCTCATCTATATGACCAAAGTAAGCAATACTATCAAAGTGATGCAAAAAAAAACACCATAATAAATACTTCATGCAATAAAAGCTTTAAGGTCTATTCACAAAATGCCAAATTATCAACACCGTGTCTGTATGCCAAAATAAAACTATCCATGCAAAGCATAAAGCTGACTTTATTTCATGTTAGAGATCTGTTGGGACCAACTACCCCAATGCACTCCATTCAGTGGTGTATAAGGGTTCATGCACACGGGTGTAAATAAAATTTGCCTAGTAAACACCAGAAGCTGGCAGCAAGATTCTGTGTAAAATATTGTCTGTACACAGTAAAGGCTTCTGTAAAGTGCAGTACAAATGTGTACTATTGGTGGCTAAAATGCTAGGCGGCTTCAGATGTCAGCATCCTATTGTAGTGCTCTGCCCTAGTTTAGCTAAATTTACCTTTTTCGCTCCTCTGCATTCAATGGAGCAACAATCTATTTTCTAGGTCTTTCCAAGTTTGCTTGGTGGTTGTCTCTGGAAGAAGTAGGAGGGTCAGCCACTTGCGCCCGAAGGTGGCTGGGGAGAAGATACATACTTGGGAGGCTTTCTCCTGGGGCTGTTGCCCCTGGGAAGCAGCCTGTGTACTCTATCTAGGCCTCAGCATGTGTTTGACTAAGGGCCTGGAAGAAATTTGACTTAAATAAATCTACTGGTGAGCACTACCTCAGGGAGGGAGAATGAATCCTTCATTACTGCAGAGTGTTGCATGGAACCTGGCTGGCAACAGCTGTCCTTGGACTCTTGAGACTCCAGGTGTGCATGTGCTTAGGAAGATGAATGCCAGGGGTTGCGGTAAGAAGTGGGACTGCTCATACAGAGTCTCAGATTGGCTGGATATCTTCTCTATCTCCAGCAATATTTAAGGCTGCTTTCCACCTGTACTTGTTTTGCATTTTGGAGTATCCTGCACCCGCATACCTTTCTTAATTACTGCAATAAATCCATAAAAAGACAACCTCTAAACTGAGCCGTGTTTGTTGGTGTGCTTGGAATTGTTGTCTGGGCCGGGCAGCCTCTGAACAGGAAAGGGAGACCTGAGTTATTTCTAATGGCCCCTTCAGGGGTGAGCACTAAGATAGCAATGAAGTACAGTAGGCAGCTCAAGCTTTTGGCATCCTAACAACATCTCGAATCTCGAATCTCCTGCATCCTATGAACAAAGGACACATGTTGGCCCTGTATGAGTCCTTCACTGGCTGCTGTGCAGAATGACCGGCCTTCAGTCATTCATGAATACATGAATGACTGAAGGCTGGTCATTCTGTGCATGTGTGGTCACCAGGGAGTGACTTATTCAATTAGTGCAGACATGTAAACATCAATAGTGTGTAACCAATGGCGGTGGCACCCACTGTTTAACTGCTTGCCACCCGCCCACCGTGAAATGGCGGCGGGCGGTACGGCTCTTGTTCTGGGATGACGTTATATGATGGCGTCCCAGAACGGCCGCTCTCACATGCCCGAGGGGGTGTGCAGCGCGGCGATTATGGCATGACCCCAATCTGTGTAAAGAGCTGTGTCCGCGGCTCTTTAACCATGTGATTGGCTGTGTCCAATCACAGCTGGTCACATGTAAACACGGAGATGCTGGTAATCGGCTCTCCTCGCCTCGCACTGAGAGAGTGCATCAGTGGCATCTTCTCGCAGGGGGACATGTAGGAATGTAATCAGGGCACTGATCATCAGTGCCCTGATTACAATAAAGAAATATAGTGTCACAATACAGTGCCCACCAATGCCAGCATACAGTGCCCACTAGTGGCAACATTCAGTGCCCACCACTGCCCACAAGTGCCATCAATCGGTGCTCATTAGTCATGCCAGTCAGTGCTGGCAATCAGTGCCACCTATTAGTGCTGTCCATCGATGCCCATCACTGCTGTTGATCAATACCCATCATTGTCGCCCATCAGTGCCATCCATCAATGCCCATCAGTGCCCATCTATATCGCCTATCCATGCCGCCTATCAGTGCCCACCAGTGCCGCCTATCAGTGCCCACCAGTGCCGCCTATCAATGCCCACCAGTGCTGCCTATCAGTGCCCATCAGTGCCACCTAACAGTGCCCATCAGTGCAGCCTATCAGTGCCACATATCAGTGCCCATAAGTGCAGCATATTAGTGCCTCCTCCTCAGTCCCACCTCATAAGTGCTGCCTCATCAGTGCCCATAAGTGCCACCTCATCAATGCCCACCAGTTCAGCCTATCAGTGCTCATCAGTGCCGCCTCATCAGTGCACATTGGGTGAAGGCGAAAGATTACTTTTATTTTTTTCAACATTTTTGGTCATTTTTTGTAAAAAATAAAAAACTCAGAAGTGATTAAATACCACCGAAAGAAAGCTCTATTTGTGTGAAGAAAATTATAAAACATTTGTTTGGATATAGTGTAGCACAACCGCGTAATTGTCATTCAAAGTGTGACAACACTGAAAGCTGAAAAATTGCTTGGGCAGGGGTGTTAGTGCCTGGTAGGCAAGTGGTTAAACACCATCATTTACAGGACAGCCCTGTACCTTGGGTGTAGCCAATAGTGCCAACTGCCTCATAGCAACAAAGGATGCTGGGCAGTTTGAGCTGCCTACCCTCTAGCTCTAGCCACCTAGCATCCTTCATTGCTAGGGGGTATTCGGCTACAATAGATTGCATTTATGCTGTATGCTATACACAGATACATTTTAGCACAAATGTTTACCTACATCCAGCATAATAGCTACACTCACTAGCTATAATAGAGATGTGGTCAGACCCCCCCCCCCCCCCCAAAAAAATGCTATATGGATCTAAATGTGGAGTTTTAGTTATCCATCTGCAGGAGGCCTTTGTGTGCTTTGAATGGGCTACCAATGCACACTTTTTTTAATAGACTCGTGTTTTCTCTTCCCACCCATCATAAGGCACAGATAGTTCATATCTCTGTTTCTGGTGCATTAAAATGTAGGTACATTGCAGTGCATTGGGGGTATAAGTGTGTGATTTAAAAATAAATGCCATCACAATGCACCTCAGTGGTTTGAGCATTGCCATACTTAGCAGAAATGTGCAGTAAAATGCACCTGTTACAGCAAGTTATTGCAAAAGTAAGTTGTGAATCTGGCCTTAAAGTGGTTGTAAACCCTTACAAACCACTTTGACCTACAGGTAAGCCTAGATTAAGGCTTACCTGTAGGTCCAAGAAATATCTCCTAAACCTACACGGTTTAGGAGATATTTGCCAAAAGACAGGCACCGCTGTCTACAGGGCATGCGCCATAGACAGCGGCGCGCAGGCGCACTGAGCGTGCCGCTGTCAACGGCGATATGCCATGAGTGGCGGCTCCCGTGCACATGGGCGGGAGTGACATCAGCGAGACCCACCGAGTAGATGCTCCGGACTACAGGGGACAGCGGTGACATCGCTGGCTCCTGTGTCAGGTTAGTGACACATAATGGGCTACTATGCGATGCATAGTAGTCCATTATGCTTTACCTTTGCAGGGAATCAAAGAGGAAGTAAACTCATGAGGGTTTACTTCCTCTTTAAACAAAACAGGATAATCACTGTAGAAGTAAGGTGTTATGACGATGGGAAGTTTAGGGAGTTCAAATAAAAATGTTAGTGTAATTTGATGAAGAAATGCTTTTATAAGGGGGAAATGAGTAAACACCTGTTTGATGAATGGGCACACAATTGGTTTAAAGTGAATACTCAGCAGGTGAATTATTCATGGTCAACCTTTCTTCTCCATATGAGAAAGCCTCCAGAGAGACTAGAAAGAGAGAATTGTGTTACGTGGCCTCTTTAGTTTTCTTTTGTTCTCTGTTTGTCGCCTGCAAAGCAGTTGTTTGTGTGTCGAATTAATTTCACCCACCGTATTCCTGCCACATCTCTTGCCCAGACGCAGAACCAGAAATGAAAAAATAACATTCACAGGACACAGACCTAAAACACGCACTCTTTAATATCCTTCTCTGATACAGCGACCCAAACACAAACCCGCGGAATAGATTCGTAAGCAGAGCAGCAGAGATCGTGAGAGAGAAGAAAAAATACTATTTTATAGCAGCGCTGTTCGGCTGTAGCGAGCCAAATCCCAGGAGTGTACATATTAGCCACGCTTACTGTGCAAATAATAGACTACTAACTTTACATGGAAAAGCCATTTGCAACAATAGGACCAAGGGTCAGTTTCAAGATATTTCAGATGATTGTTTTTTCAGAGACACAATAATAATATCTAAACATAAACCAAATAACAATATTGTAGCAACAGAACTTTTAAAATTTGTTTAAAGTTTTGGGATAGATAAAAATAAAAATTTTGCCTAGAGAGGAGAAAACTAAACAACATGGCCCCATTTTCTGTAGAATTGTCTTATGTGCTTAGGGCAGCCTTTTTCAACCAGGGTACCCAGGCACCCTGGGGTGCCTTGAGGTTTCTTCAGGGGTGCCTTGGCAAAATGCCTAAGAATTGATAAAAATTGTACACAAGCCAGCAGGTCGATTAAGCCTGCCTTTCAGTTACAAAAAGCCACAGGTTTTCATTATGCACCATTACAACTTTCTAGAAACCGACATCCTAACAACCAATCACGTCATCAGTTAATAAGGAGGATGTCTGTTGCCTCCACAGCATCCTTGTTTTACCCTCCCTTGCTTCTCTCCCTCAGCACTGGGGGGACATTAGCCAACTGAAGGAGAGAAATTAAGGGAGAAATATTGGAATACTAGTCAGCACCAGTGTGCAAAAGTGTATTTGCTTTGGAAGAATAAATCACCTCGAACTTTTGGTGTCCTACGTGTGTAGATGTTGCTGCATTGTGTAAAGCTATTAGAATATTTCTTACATTTTAGAATGGGGTGCCTCGAGACTGTCCATAATTTTAAAGGGTGCCTTAACTAAAAAGGGTTGATAACAACTGGTTTAGGGCAGGGGCAAAGCCTTTGACATGATGTTCACATGACCACTCAACCTTGAAGCTATATTGGGGAGTCTGGGGATGACAGCGCCCAAGATCTGGTAAGTATAGCAGCCAACTATTTTATTTTTGCCCAAACTGGGATATTTATGTAGCCCCTTGTAGCCAGGTGCTTGACTAGTAAAGAGAGCCACTATAAAAGTATTATGTCACAGTTGCTCTGTGTGCTCTCACCAGACTTTATTGCCAACTCTGCTAATGTCAGTCTGCAGAGGGAATCAGCAGGCATGAGGAACTTGAGAGACTTTGGTGTAGGCCACACTAAACTGTGGGAGGTGTAGTCCGGGAAAGGATTTTGCTACGAGGGTAATAGAGTTTAGACTAAAATTCCCAGGGAGAGACTATTAGGAGGAGTGAGGGCAGAGGCATAACTAGAACCTTCTGGGCCCTGGTGCAAGAAACCATGAAGGGCCCCTCAACTTCCAACCTGAGCCATTCCCCTTTTGAGCCCAAAGCCCTTCCCACTGATCCCATGACCCTTTACAGTCCTGCAGCGGATCCCTTTCACATGTTGTGCAGTCATTCAGTCTTGATATATATACAGTATCTCACAAAAATTAGTACAGCCCTCACATTTTTTGTAAATATTTTATTATATCTTTTCATGTGACAACACTGAAGAAGTAGTGAGTGTACAGCTTGTATAACAGTGTACATTTGTTGTCCTCTCAAAATAACGCAACACATCGCTGGCAACAAAAGTGAGTACACCCCTAAGTGAAAATATCCAAATTTGGCCCAAAGTGACAATATTTTGTGTGACCACCATTATTTTCCAGCACTGCCTTAACCCTCTTGGGCATGGAGTTCACCAGTTCACCAGCTTCAGAGGTTGCCACTGGAGTCCTCTTTCACTCCTCCATGATGACATCACAGAGCTTGTGGATGTTAGAGACCTTGTGCTTCTCCACCCATTTGAGGATGCCCTACAGATGCTCAATAGGGTTTAGGTCTGGAGACATGCTTGGCCAGTCCATAGCCTTTACCCTCAGCTTCTTTAGCAAGGCAGTAGTCATCTTGGAGGTGTGTTTGGGGTCGTTATCATGTTGGAATACTGCCCTGTGGCCCAGTCCCTGTCACAGTACATATTGGCATTCATGGTTCCCTCAATAAACTGTAGCTCCCCAGTGCCGACAGTACTCATGCAGCCCCAGACCATGATACTCCCACCACTATGCTTGACTGTAGGCAAGACACACTTGTCTTTGTACTCCTCACCTGGTTAACAGCACACACACTTGACACCATCTGAATCAAATACGTTTATCTTGGTCTAATCAGACTACAGGACATGGTTCCAGTAATCCATGTCCTTAGTCTGCTTGTCTTCAGCAAACTGTATGCAGGCTTTCTTGTACATCATATTTAGAAGAGGCTTCTTTCGGGGACAACAGCCATGTAGAACAATTTGATGCAGTCTGCGGCGTATGGTCTGAGCACTGACAGGCTGACCCCCCCACCCTTTCAACCTCTGCAGCAATACTGCCAGCACTCATACGTCTATTTCCCAAAGACAACCTCCGGATATGAAGATCGCTAACATCCACCAGCTTCGTGATGTTGTCATGGAGGAGTGGAAGAGGACTCCAGTAGCAACCTGTGAAGCTCTGGTGAACTCCATGCCCAAGAGGGTTAAGGTAGTGCTGGAAAATAATGGTGGCCACACAAAATATTGACACTTTGGGCCCAATTTGGACATTTTCACTTAGGGATGTACTCAATTTTGTTGCCAGCGGTTTAGACATTAATGTCTGTGTGTTGAGTAATTTTGAAGGGACAGCAAATTTATACTGTTATACAAGCTGTACACTCACTACATTACATTGTAGCAAAGTGCCATTTCTTCAGTGTTGTCACACGAAAGATATAATAAAATATTTACAAAAATGTAAGGGTTGTACTCACTTTTGTGAGATACTGTATATATTGCACCCTGGGATCCTTTTTAATACTGTTCATTGCTGATACTGTTCTTGATTTGTTATTTTGCTTCAGTGGTACAGTGATTTAGGTTGAACTGCTGCAACATAGTATGTAGGTGGGATTCAACACACAGTTTAAGTGCAGTTAAAGAATCTGTGCTGAAATAATGCGAAGACCGCTCACAATAAACCCGGTGGAAAGACAACACAACTGCAAACACTCACAGGACAGAAGCCTATAGAGAGCAGGTTTCAGCCAAGCTGACAGCACATGTTAGGAGGGGCAGAATGCGGCATGACCGTCTCATGCCCACGCAGGAAGATATCCAGAGAAGTTGCGAGCCCTACGTTTTCCCTCCTCGTCAGGAACCTTTGCCTGCTTCTAGTTTTGTTTCTACTAGGCGGGATATCTGTCCCTACTTAATCCACTCACGAATATGCACACCAAGCCCAGGAGCCAGGGCCTTAAATAGGCTCTGCCACCTAGGGTGCCAGCATGCACTTGGATAGCTTCCCAGGTGACCCAGAAAGCCACAGAGGAACCATATTTCTTTTTGACTTCCTCTCTAGCTGCAATGCCGCTGTGGATGAGCTCCATCTGCAGTAGAAAAAGTTGTTTGCGCCTCCCTACAAGTAGTTACCTTACTCAGCTTACTGTTACTGATATTAACCAAGATCATGCTGTCCCAGTCTAGCTATTTTATCTTTGTTTTGTTTTTTATACAGAATTTTTTTCATTGTTTATTTTCTTCTTCTGTAGTGAGGAGAAAAAGATATGTAGCGCTGGCTCCTGACGAGCAGGCGCTATGGTTTTTAAAAAAGTTGCCTGAAGCCACAGTTGGGCTTCGGGAGTATTTCTCGAAATTTCTGGGGGGTGGTATTTAAGGTATCGACACCACGTTGGGGGGGATATTTTCTGTCTGTTTGGTTCTAGTGGTCCTCCTGACCCAGCCCCATGGCCCTCCTGGCCTGGGGTGCAGAACTATGCATCCTGAGTTTCGGGGCCAGCTGGCCCAAGGCAACACAACTGCAGGGACAGGCACAAGCAGATTTCAGGGCCTACTGATCCAAGGATGGTCCGGTGCCATCTCATCTGAAGGGAGAGGCCCAGCAACTGAAGAACCCCAGGGGAGGGCTCTTTCAGGAGAAGACTGCGCGCAAGACTGGTTTCTCTGAAGGAGCCTGGAGGCTCCTTCGTTGAAGGATGCAACCTGGATCAACAATCATATGGTATCGCCGGATCGGCTATGAGAAACTGTACCGTATGTCAGTTCTTTAAATTTATCCACATCCCCCAGTAATGCTCAAGTGTATCTCACAAGTCTGTGGCAGAGACTTTGTTGAGCGCCCCACCAGTTGCTAGGCCTAGTGAGAGAGGTCTATCCGGGGGTTGTTAAATCCAGTTGTGAAACAGTTTTTATTCTCTGGATTTTCTCTAAAGACTTCCATCTTGCAATCTAAGTGCCTGAACTCACTCCTAACCCTCTACCCTTTGTTGAGAGACTTTGTTTTGTTCTAAATAAATAACCCAAAAGAGGATTCAGTATCAGTTTCCACATTCTTTGGTCCATCTACCACGGGATCCCCAAGACGGCAAAGCAAACAAGTGAGGTAACGGTGAGCCCAAATAAAACCAGCAGCTCCTTCGGGGGTCAGTGCTACAGATACATGCATCTTTACCTCCATTTAGAGGAGAAAGAGTACAAGGGTTGGCTCTACAGATTGGGATTATTGTGATAGCATGTCTCCCTATTCTTTGTCTAAGACCATGAGTTGTAGGTGACCTTTTGGTCACCGTGCTGGGATTGCGTACTTCCAGCACAAACAAGGAACGTACATGGGCATCCATAAGGATGTAGGCCCTCTACCTTGAGGCTGCTTATGTGTATATGCTTGGCAGGACCAGTTTAAGTTGTATGCATGTCCCCTATTAAAAAAGCACAGAACAACCAGGTTTTGTTAAATGCTTAATTGCAGTTTCCCTTTAAATAAATCATTTTTATTTACTTGCAATATCCTTTGGACTTGCCAGAAAATGTAACTGCTTCAGGAAGAAACAGTTAACTAACAGGAAGGGAGGCTTTTACAAGTAAATAACAACACACATAGAATACTTTATATGCACATAGAATCTTATGGGAAGATTTTTGTTAAAATAAATCGTCTGGCGTCAGGGTTTCTTTTAGTTAGAACATCCCAATTTGGTACAATTTGATATGGTTAATGGGCCTGACAGTGATTTATTTACCCTCACCTCCATGGTCACATGTGAGTTGACAACCTAGATCTATCTCTGTGTATATGGCCCTAGCCTATATGGGTAATGTTTTATGGAGAAAGGTCCAAATGACTTTTGACAAGAAAACCATGGTGATTTTCTTATTGATGACATAATGTACAGCATTTAACATGCCAAGGGTGTTATTTCTGGCCACCTTTATCCCTGCCAGGAATAAAGTTGTACTAGTCTGGATGAACAAGCCAGGAGATATGAGGTAGCAAGTGGGGGATTAGAATCTTAGTGAATATTTCAGGTCTATGTTTAAATTGAAATTGGTTGGTAGTTCTCAGTTTTATTGCTTGGCAATCATTGTTATGCCGCATACACACGACCAGACTTTCTGTCAGAAAATATCAGATGGTCTTCCCGATGGTCTTTTGAACCTGATGAGGTACGACGGAACTAGAAAAGGAAGTTCAATAGCCAGTAGCCAATAGCTGTCCTTGCGTCGTATTTGGTCTGTCGGACCAGCATACAGACTAATGGTTTTCCCGATAGAAATTGATTCCATCTGACAGATTTGAAACAAGTTCTATTTCTAGGTCTATCTGAATTTTTGAAGAAAAAAGTCTGGTGAAGCCCACACACGCTCGTAATATCAAACGGAATGATTCCCTAACCTTTTCTGCCGGTAAGTCCAGTTATGTGTACATGGCATTACAAGCACTGGGTGAAAAGTTAGAGTTTTCAAAGAGTGCAATGTAGGCTTTTATAAATTTCTTAACTAGCGGCTGGCAAACTGTTTTATGTTTGGTGAGGGAAAAGCCAACCAGGGAGTTTTCCAGTTTTTATGTCTGTTAATGTATTGGTGAGTTTGTTAGCAGTAATGGGGTATCTTTTTCTATAAAGTTGGAAGCTTTGATTTAACAAGATAATGGTTGATTTGGTGTTGGAAACCTGGTGAGGGAGATGTTGTTTATAAATGTTGTGATAGTGGTGTTTGAAGATATGCAGCGTCTGGAGGGGAGTTTGCTAGAACTCCATTATCAGTGCAGATTTATGGTATACTGTACTGTATTCATGAAATACTTTATTGCAACAAAATAGTTGGGCTTTAGTGTTGCTGAGGAGGATTGTGTTTATTTTTAATTTCCTTAAGTTCATTGGCCAGTGGGAGAGCCAGAGCATGGTTATAGGCAATTTCCAACGGAGCAATTTTGTCCTGCAGGTTGATAATTTGATCAAGGGCTTACTGCCTTAATGAGAGCTCCCCTGATATAGCAGTTGTGGGCTTCACACAACTGGATAATCTGATAAAATAAAAGAATCCATAGATAATTTAGAAAGTGATTGCAGAAATTTGTTGGGTATCAATAGGAGTCTATGTGGGAATATGTATGCTGAACCAGGAGAGAGGTATGTAAAGTCAGTCATGTTCATTGGGGTTAAGGGTCCACCATGCATCCACCAGTTGCAGGGAATGAAACATCTTCTTGGCTTAATAGCGTTTGATGTGCAAAAGATTAGATGAGCCTTTTGAAGTGTCTGTAAGGCCGCGTACACACGGGCGGACTGTTCACCCAACTTAGTCCGCTGAACAGTGTTTCAGCGGACAGTCCGTTCGTGTGTGGGCTTCAGCGGACTGTTTCAGCGGACAGTCTGACGAACAAAGTTTTTCGGAATTTTCGTAAGACTGTCCGCCCAAACTTGGTTTCAGCGGACAGTCCGCTCGTGTGTAGGCTCGTTCGACAGACTAAGTTTCGCGCATGCTCAGAAAGGATTTACACGGCGAAGGTTGCATTGCAGTGTATTGGACGTCGAATTTCTCGTCCCGTCGTACGTGCCGTTCACGTCATCGCGCACGCTTTCAGCGGACTGTCTGCTCATCGTGTGTGGTCAAGTCCGTTCATGCAAATTTTTATAGAACATTGTAAGCACAATCAAAACAATTTCTGCTACCACAAAAACATTTACAGTAGATTAAATAATTCAGCAAATGTGCTGGTAGATCAGAGCCTTCAATAAGATAATAAGAATTTAAGATGAGCAGTAAAAGAACAATGAAACAGAAAAAACAATGGGGGGACAAGGGGTGGGAGTAGGTTGTAGGTGGAGGAAAGGAGTGTAACATAGGGCTTCAATGAAACAGTTTAATCATTGTGTAGCACTGACCCCTGAAGGAGCGGCTGGTTTTCTTGGGTTTACCGTTTACCTCCTCCGCCTTGTAACTCGTCGTTCTTGTCTAGGGGTTCCCGAGGTTGATAGCCCAATAACTGCAGAAACCGCAACTTGAATTCCTTTAGGAACTTTTATTTGCTTAAAACGTTGAACAAAAACACAGTCTCTGCCACAGACTTGGTTGCAAACTTTAGATGAACACAGAAAGTCTCTCACAGGAACTTAGTTGTGACCGAAGGATCAAATTATTAACTTTCTTACAGTACCAGTATCTTGCAGCCAGTCTGGCGATACTGTAGGAAATGTGGATTCAATTAGTGTCCATACAGCTCAGCATCCAGGCTCTTACCGAGCAGCCAGCCTCGTGCATGGCCCTCTTCCGAAGAGTCCTCCCCTGGTTGCATGACGAGTTGCTGGGCCTCTCCAAAACCCGAGAAGGCACCGGACCACTTCAGAATCCTCCTTCCAGTTACTGTGCCTCAGACTAGCCAGTTCCAAGACTTGGAAATGGATGGATCCGCACCCCAGGCCATGAGGGCCCCTGGGAGCTGGTCAGGAAGACCAGGACCATGGAGTCAGAATATACTTCTGGAACGGAACCCAGAACCACGTGACTTCAGCACCTTAAGTACCCTCTCCTGGAATACACAACGAGACAACGCTCCCACTGATTGGCTCAGAGAGAGAGATTGGTACCCAATGCGTCCAACCAGACTGCGTTCCAATGCCTGTCAAAGGTGCTACCTACACCTATGACCAGGCAGAACATTAGTACAGCCCAGCCAAACTGATGCCAAAACCACAATTTAGAGCAATTAACCCCAGGACTCAACTTTAGTCTTGGGAAAAAACTCTTCAGGAGTACCGGCACTACAATTGCAAACCTTGGACACTTGGCCGTTTGTTTGGTGCTCTCAATAGATTGTACATATGAAGATTCTAATCTCTGGGTAGTTTTACTGTTACCGAGAGAAGTCCTTCTTTTTGGAATGCTGCCAAACCAGAGCCAGTGGGCTCAGTGACAATTTCAATGACCCTTACAAAATTGGAATCCAGGGCCCAGTTTGTTTTTGTGTTTGCCCTTTAGATTTGAAGATTTGTCAGTGGAGGGACTATGATAAGACACCAAGAAACAGTAGTTAGATCATTTAGGTATCCTATCTTAATGAAAATGTTTTTTTTAATAGAATATGATTTGCCATTTCAAATGACATAAATTGTTTAGGGGCCTAATTTGCTTTCACCATTGTTGCAGGGGTTTTTAGACAGCTGTCAGCACAACTGGAAGAGAAGTATTGGTGTCTTGGTTCAGGCCCCAATCAGAACTCTGAGCCAATAATAGACATGTGCAATTAGTTTTGCAGCAAATCGAAATTCGGCTGAAATTTGCATCTTTCGGACATTCGGATGCATCCGAATATCTGAAGAAAAAAATAACAAATTTCAACTAATACGAAATAAATGATAGCAAAAATAACACATTAATTCAACATGATTCATTCATTTGTTAAAGGTCTAATGAAGCAAAGGGTCAGGAGTACATCTTAAGCCCCATACACATCAGATTTCCTGCTGATTTTTTCCTTCAGATTTATCAAAACAATATAATATGAGGTCAAACCTTAGGAATTTCAATTTGTATGCAATCAGGCAGGCCCTTGCACTACATGGTTTTGGTAAATCTGAAGGAAAAAATCTGCAGAAAATCTGAAAGTGTGTATGGGGCTTTACAATCCAATCAGCTGATGCATTTTGTGCAGGTTGGATTACTGGAAAAGTGCCTTCCTGAGAACTGAGTGAGAAGGGTGTTTACACTGGGGGAGATCCCGGGCAGATCCCTATGCAGCAAGATCTCTAAAAAAAGGGAGTTACCAGGTGGTCTAAGGCCTCCAGGGATCCAAACCTATGCTCCCTCTGGAGGCGGTTCCCCCCCAGCAATCACTGGGATAACATTGATGTGCTAACAATGCTAACAGCTTTAAGCATTAACAAGTTACAAGAAGGATATTGTGACAGCTCAGACTTATGGGCAATGGGAACATAATTACCGTAACCAAGTCCCAGAGTGTAAACAAGTGTGGTCTTGAGATCACTGTGTGTGAGTTTGGCTGATAGACCTGTTAAGGTAAGGCAGAAAATGTACTAATTGCATGAAAAGAGTATTTTAGTTTCCAGGGTCTAGGTGTGTCCAGAAGACCACCAAGAGGTAGCCACTCTTAGTACTATTGTCAGCAGGTGTTTTATAGACCGATTCTCCAGACTAACTGGATAAGAATAACAATAGAAAATAGAAAATGCAGGTGGCCTCATGTTTTTGGTCTATCAAGTGCAAAGCATAAAACGAACCAGACGTTAGCCCATAGTAAAAGAAATTAAATCCTGGTATGTAGTAGGCGAACAGCGCCCAAAGACTATTACCTAAAAATAGCAAGCAATATAGTCTGTGATGGTTTCTGGTGGTCAGACTTATCACAGTGTCCAATTTTAGTTGATACTCCATGGCGGTCTTGGCGATCTGGCTAGACTCTTGGATAGGTTTTGATGAAACCTGAGATGAGGTCTTTGCAGTGATGGAGGGGGTTCAGGTTTGAGGACCCAGTCTGGCAGAGAGATCAGGTCAGTTTCCAAAAATCAGAAAGCTTTTTGTAGCTGAAAATTATGCTGTAGACAGAAGAAGTATTGTCTTTCCAGGTGATAAGATGAAATGGGTGACCCCATTGATAAGTGGCCTCTGCACTGAAAATCTTTCCTAGTAATGTGTGAAATGAGCCACACATTTCAGGGTACAACAGCTAGAGAAACCTGGTAGAAGACCAATCATGGATCCCTCTATATCAAGGCTGCCCCCTCCTAAGCTTTTCACACGACCTCTTTCTTTATTAAAGTGGTTATATACTCAAATTTTTTACTTTTACCTACAGGAAAGCCTATAATAAGGCTTACCTGTAGGTAAAAAAAATATCTCCTATACCTGTACGGTTTAGGAGATATTCGCCTCGGTATGCGCCGCTGACTGCAGCGACGCATGCGCACAAGGGGATTCTCGGCCTGACCGGCCGGAATGAAATCTCCCGCGCGCATGCGCGGGAGTGACAATATCGCGGCTCCGGCCACTCACAGCGCCGGAGCCGCGATACCCGGAAGAAATGCAGAGGGAGCATGTCAGCTCCTTCGGCGTGGATCGGGCCAGATGTCGGGGCCTCGTTCTAAGGTAAGTATTTCATAATGAGCTAGTATGCGGTGCATACTAGTTCATTATGCCTTTTGCTTTGCAGGTTTAAAAAATTTTTTAAAAAATTTGCGGGTTTACTACCGCTTTAAGTACCTGTGACCCTATCCAGCTATCCAGTGAGCGCTGGAGGGGCAGAGCAGAGACAGTCACTGCTCTCTGCTGAGAACAGCCCAAGAACTGAGTGATTGATGGTCACACGATCACTCAGTTCTCAGATTAAGAGCCAGTGGGGTACATCATCGTGATGCTGCAGCCAGAAAGTTGAGTATGTATGGGTTTATTTTTTTTATTTTTTTATTCCTATACTTCTCCCTTAAAGGCATCATAACCCTCCCCAGCCCCGGCAGAGAAGAATGGCTTTAGTATTCAGTTTAGCAGCAGAAAAACTTCACCGATCTTGATGTTAATAAACACCAGTAGTAAATTAGTACTGGTATTTATGATTGGTTTTTATAGTTTTAGACTAGCTAGTTCTGCATGTTGTCTGCATGGATGTTGTCCTAAAGCTGTAGAAAACAAAAACAGCTGGTGCAGAGCGTGTAATTTATCCTATATACCCATTATATCTTAATTTGCCAAACATTTATTGTACAGGAAAGTAATTAAGGAGGAAAAGTTCTTGGCGTGAGCTGAAATATTCTTTTGCTATGCATATGACACCAGAAACTAGAATATTGCTCCTGACAGGAAATGCGCAGCAAACCATTCAAATATTAAAAGATAAATCTCACATACATAGATAACAATAACAATAAGGGCTTTTATTTTATATATGTGTAGCGTGTCCTGAAGAGCATGCACTATGTTTCTGAAATGTAAGGTTAAACCTGAACTGCAGTTTGGTTTGGGTATAATTATTCCAAATTTTGACCTCAGCATCGGTCTGACTGGACTATAGGGTGTTCAGCCTGGCCACTGGGGGCACTGTCTTTTCTGGCAGGCATGGAACCACAGTCTGATTGAGTGATTTAAGGTTACTTTCTCTCAGAGCCCGCCCAGTGGGAGTGTCACTCTTGCTGTGCTTTCTGGGAGGGGGTACTTAAGATGCAGATGTCACGTGGTTTGGGGTTCCGGTCCAGAAGTATGTTCTGACTCCATGGTCCTGGTCCTCTTGACCAGCCCCCAGGAAGGCTATGGCCTCAGGTGTGGATCCACCCGACTTTATGTCTCGGGGCTGGCTAGCCCGAGGCAAGGAAACTAAAGGAAGGATTCAGAGGTTGTCCTGTGCTGTCTCCGGTTGTGGAGAGGCCCAGCAACTTCGTAGCTATCCAGGGGAGGACTCTTCAGAAGAAAGCCACGTACGAGTTGGCTTCTTAGCAAGAGCCTGGTGAGGCTGAGGGACCTAAGGGAATCCAATCTCGTGGGTAAAGCCAAACCGGCTGAAAGATCCAGGTGTTCTACAAGTCCTAGTTTTCCTACATGTTCTACAACAACGTCTGTGGCAGAGACTTATTCTTACATGTGCTACAACAATGTCTGTGGCAGAGACTTATTCTTACATGTGCTACAACAATGTCTGTGGCAGAGACTTGTTCCTGATTTAAGCACCTTGTTGGCTGCTAGGCCTTGTGAGAGAGGGACTATCCAACTTGAGTGAACATCCAGCTGGGAATGGCTATTCTCTGGATTTAGTCAAAGTAAGAGAGTTCTTTATTATTGACTTAGACACTAAGTCATACAAACATAATTCCTTAATTCATTTTCTTCATATTAAACCTCTATGGCAAGCCCAGATGCCCTGTGATTAATAACTTTAATATTTCCTTCTCACCAACAAGCACCTGGAATTATATCACCACTACAGTATTCTGTATGCTGGGAACTCACTGACAAATCTCTATGTTATGAACCTAATGCATATGTACATCATTTCTATAAAAGACTGATATTTTCTTCTCATCTCCTCTCAGATTCATTAATATGGTAAAGTACTTATACATTGGTGAAAATAATCATTACTATTTCAAATAACCCTTTTCATAAAACAAAAAAGGGCTTTGCCATTGCCTCTGAAAATTCTAGATGCTTGATAGGTTTTGCTGACTTTCTGGTTTATTTATGATCCGAGTGAAGTATGCAGATCAGGAAAGTCAGATTATAGTAAATAAGTTGTTATCGGCACAGTCAGTGACTAAAATAATAAAACAAAAGGGAATTTGGTTAATTCCTGTTTCCACCATAGTGAATATTGTGGAAATTTTATTAAGATGTATTCAGTATGTATTGTCACAAGGTCTCCCAGTGTTAGTTCTGCTGTGGCCCACTCTAAAGAGCGAGCCGGGGCAGACTGACACAAGTTATGGCCCATTTGGTAGTGAAAAGCTTCTTGAAGTGTTCGCAGAATGAGGATATGTCTGCCAGCGAAGGCCCCTGTGCTATGCGCAGACTTTCATCTGGGGGAATGTGTTCACTCTGCGAAGAGATTATCAGTTTGATACCTATCTGCCTTTATGGAAGGATGTACGCTCATGTCTCTCTATGTCTCTGATCAGCACATGGAGGGACCATGACACGTCCTTGCAGATAGTCTCCCATCGACAGGAATGGTAGAATAATCCGGCTATGCATTGTTCTCTGAACAATACAAAATAAGGATTCAAGTCAATGGTAAAAACAGGAGTGTTTGTGTGCGTTTAGTTGGTTCAGTGTTCATGATTTCTTAGGCCAATACATGTGGCTTTTTTTGTCTAACGGAAGAGCACAGGTTACAGGTACAAGGGGCGGGAAATCCTACCCACTGTCCTGTGCAGACATGCCCATGCACTCCCCTAGTCATTGTTCATTGGTTGAGATTTGTATAACTCCTCCTGTTTGAAAGAATGCCGGGGCTTGATTGGCTGATTGTGAAGCCACCAAGCTCTATTGTTATCCCTATTCAAAGTACTATAAATAAACAAAGCGCTGGCTATCCAGGCAGGACTGTCCGTGGAACTTTCAGTGTGATTACAGCGGCTATATCTGTTTTACATGGGAAGCAAGAGTGCACTTGAGATGCATTATACAAATGAGCTGAAAATTGCACTTATCAGTGCAGGAGAGATCAATTATGTAGCGTATAGTGAAATATCCACATCATGAAGGAGGCAGTATTTGATTGCATAGTTATTTACACCCACCCAGAACAGCAGGAGCTGATGAGAGTTAAGACTTTCTATAGCCCTATAGTAGAAGAAAGTAATCCTAATTTATTCATTCCTCAGTAGCAATTCCTACTGATGATTTACAGTATTTAGACTTGAAGCATAAAAGACAAACCAGATACTTCCATTTTAGATTTTGCTCTAATAATGAATTAAGTTGCAAATATTGACCGCGCTGGGCCATAGGGGACTCAGGAATGGTTGGCTTCAGACCCCTATTTTGCCAACCCCAGTAGTCAATAGTCACATTGGCTTGCAAGGGGGTGTTAGTGCAATTCTCAGTCTGGTCACTAGATGACACCCTCCTTTAGGATATAAATAATGGGTTAAATTATACAGAGCAGGGGTCTCAAACTGGCAGCCCTCCAGCTTTTGCGAAACTACAAGTCCCATCATGCCTCTGCCTGTGGGACTCATGTTTGTAACTGTCAGCCTTTCAATGCCTCATGGGACTTGTAGTTTTTGCAACAGCTGGAGAGCAGGCAGTTTGAGACCCCTGCATTAGAGAGTATGAGAAATTTGTGCAGAGAGTCTAAAAGCACTAGAGGTACTGGCCCCCATGAGACTTGGCGTGGCCCTTTCTGCAGAGATGTACAGTTTTTAGCAATTTGCATTCCTGGGCTTTAAATACTTGGGAGGTCCTGGTACTCTAGTTAGGGCAGAAATGGGGACAGGACAGAGAGAGGGCCCAACCTTTTCTTGTTACCAATGACCTGCCCTGTAATAGTCAAGAAGAATACAAGGTGAAAAGTTGGGCATGGTAATGTATATGCGCTGGTGGAAGTATCCTACCCTCCAGGAGTGGGGGCTCACACTAATGTAAATTAGGGCAAGAAGGCTGTTGGTGATAACTTAATTTAAACTGTGTTTGACGAAGAATATATGGGACAATCTAACACAGAGTAATACTTACCTTACTCCTTGGTCTTGCAACATCCAGTGGTCCATTCCTCCACTCTCCAGTTATGTTGGCAGACACTTCTACATCCTCATGTGTAACGCTGGGCCAAGGGCTAAGTCCCATTCTGATGGCATGGCCACTGGCCCTGCATCATAATTGATGACATCAGCAAGAGGGACAGCGACAAGACTATTCAAAGACCAGCAAGAAGGTTGGTTTTGGGGGAGGACCACTGGAGAGGAAGACTATGGGAATAAGGATTATGGTAAGTGTTATGCCCCGTACACATGGTCGGACATTCCGACCACAAAATCCATCTGATTTTTTTCCAACGGATTTTGGCCCAAACTTGTCTTGCATACCCATGGTTGCACAAAGTTGTCGGAATTTCCGATTGTTCTGAACGAGATGACGCCAAACACATACGTCGGGACTATAAAAGGGCCAGTAGCTAATAGCTTTCGTCTGTTCGTTTCTGAGCATGCGTCCATCGGAATTGTCTATGCACGATTGGAATTTATGTGATCGGATTTTGTTGTCAGAAAATTTTAGATCCTGCTCTCAAATTCCAATGAAAAATCCGACAGAAAAAGTCAGATGGATCCCACACACGGTCGGATTATCCAACAACATGATCCGATCGTGTATATGGAGTATTACTCTGTGTTAGATCTTCCTCTAGAAGCTTGTGCAATATATTCTTCAGCAAGAAGTTGGGGACAGGATATATTTAATGTTTTTATCACTATTTAGAGTAATGCCCCGCACACACAATCGAATTTTCCGACAACAAATGTTGGATGTGAGCTCGTTGGCTGAAAGTCTGACCGCGTGTATGCTCCATCGAACATTTGTTGTCGGACTTTGAGCCAACAAATGTTGGCTAGCAGGTTCTAAAATTTTCCGCAAACAAAACTCTGTTGTTGGAATTGCCGATCGTGTGTACAGAAGTACGATGCACAAAAGTTCATGCATGCTCGGAATCAAGAAGTGGGAGCCGCACTGGCTATTGAACTTCCTTTTTCTTGGCTCGTCGCACGTCTTGTACATCACCATGTTCCCATATTCGTAATTGTTGGCCAACATTTGTGTGACCGTGTGTATGCAAGGCAAGTTGGAGCCAACATCCTTCGAACACAAATCCATGGTTTTGTTTGAAAGTCCGATCGTGTGTACGGGGCATTAGGCTTTAGTTCTTTAATTTCATGAATAAAAGAAAAAAACAAGACATTTAAGATGATAAAACTTCAACTTCCTTTATCCCACTTCTTTTAAACCAGCTCAACAATCTCTACAAAGATCACATGTTCATTTTCTTACCCATTGTAAAAAGATGCTGGAATCAGATTTATTGAACTCATTTATATTTAAACATTGAGACATGTACATCAATCCTTTCAAAATCTGCTTTAGAAGACAGTTAGACATTTTTCATTCCTTTTTTTCTTTTTTTTTTTTATAAAGTAATGAAAAATGTTTATTTTTACACTGTGTTTAATGAAGCATAGACATGAACTGCACTGGCTTTATAAAAAACAAATGCTGTCCAGATCTTATAACACATATTGTAATTAAATCGTTACTTAACAAGCCTTCCATTTTCATTTCTCTAGTGAGTCACTACACTTGGCAAACTATTTTAGAAATCTGTACTCCCATCTGTTATCTTGAAATACCACATATTGCTGAAAAGCTGGTGTGAAATGAACAGCTTACAAGAACAAAGATTTCATCCATGTGACACATGAATGACATGGAAACACCAAATAATTATACTCAATTGATCTTCATCACCCCCAACACACACACATCTTAGATTTAAACATAAAAATTTTAGGCATAATAAGGGTCCCCAGTAAAAAAAAAAAAAAAAGTATTTTGATTGGCATTTACAATATCTTCTGTCTAATTTTAGAAGCATTTTCTGGTCAAAATTGAAAATGAAAACAAATTTGGGGGCAAATGCAGCCCCCCTCAACCAATCACACCCCACTCACACATTTTCTTTAATATACCCCATTTGGCTTATCTAAATGCCATCGCATGTACCTTGCCACCACTTCTGAGCGTGAAGATAAGTGATCAAGCTCTGCAGTAGCTTGCCACTCCCCGTATTGTCATCATCTTCTGGAGCTGAAGGGAATCCCACTGCTGGGCATCCAATAGGAAGTGTCTACATAATCTAATAATTAATAAAAAAAGAAGAACTCTGCACAAACAGAATTAATACAAATAGATGAAACTATAAAATAGAAATAAATTTAAAATGAAAAACTGCTTCACTTAAAGTGCTTGATACGCAGGCTTTGAGCTTATGTGGGATGTATATTAGTAAGGGGGCGCTAATAATATTGAGTTTTACAATGGAGTACTTGTGCTCGATAGTTCATAATCAATGTGAACAATAGCATACAAAATGTGTTCATAAGTATATATACAATGAAGTGCTTGTGCTCAATAATAGATGTGAACAAAAGCATACAAAATATAAAGTGCCAATTATTGTGAATATATTGTGCATCAGTAAACAGCCAGCAGATATATAATAATCCTAGCAGACATAACACACACCTGCCTGCAGATAAACCAGACTGGGCATCACAGATTGCGTGGAGTTATCTGGATTGCTAGACCATCATCTACATAATTTTTAAACATGAATGAACACTAAACACAAAGAATTGGAAAGTGCAATGTGCATCAATGAACAGAGAATGTGCCAAGGTAGCGTCCATGAATTGAGTAAGGTGATCTGATCTCTCACTCCATCACCACTAATTCCGTGTACATACGGCTGGACTTTCCGGCAGAAAAAGTCAGACGGAATCATTTAATCGGATATTCCGAACGTGTGTGGGCTTCAGCTGACTTTTTTCTTCTCGAAAATTCTGACAGACCTAGAAATAGAACATGTTTTAAATCTTTCAGACGGAATCAATTCCTACCGGGAAAACCGTTCGTCTGTATGCTGTTTCCCACGGACCAAAAATGAAGCAAGGGCAAGGGTGTTGTACGTCACCGCATTCTAAACAATTGGACTTTGGTGTGACCATGTGTAGGCAAGTCCGTTTCAGCGGAACTCTGAGGCCGCGTACACACGCGGGAATTGTTCGCCCAACTTTGTCCGTCAAACAGTTTCAGCAAACAGTCCGCTCAAAATTAGCATGGACGGACATGGCCACACACGACGAACGAACAGTTTGCTGAAACCGTGCACGATGACGTGAACGGCACGTACGACGGGACGAAAAATACGACGTCCTATACACTGCATTATAACTTTCGGCGTGTAAATCCTTTCTGAGCATGCGCGGAACTTAGTTTGATGAACAAGCCTACACACGAGGGGACTGTTCGCTGAAACAAAGTTTCAGCGGACAGTTTTTCGGAATTTCCGAAAAACCTTGTTCAGCGGACTGTTCGCTGAAACTGTCCGCTGAAAGCCCACACACGAGCGGACTGTCCGCTGAAACACTGTTCAGCGGACAAAGTTGGGCGAACAGTCCCCGCGTGTGTACGCGGCCTGACGGAAAAACCATCAGAGTTTATTCTGACGGAAAAAAACATTGTGTGTACGTGGCATTACAGCTAACGATGTTGAATAAATGACACCCGGCGAGTATAGGTAAGTATCCTACTTACCAAACCACCATGACCTCTTAATTAAAAAGATAGGTCAGGTGGGGCTTTATATGACCGTGGTCTGTGGTCTTTACTGGTGGCAGATGGTTATCCCAAATGGAGCTCTGCCAGAATGATATTCCAGAAAAAAAGTGGAAAAGACAATACCATAGTGTAATTCTATTTATTAAAAAGCATCTATAAACAACAAATATAAGCCGAGGCCCCTAATTTACCACAAAAAACTGGGAAAACGTATTGACTCGAGTATAAGCCGGGGGTGGGAAATGCAGCAACTACTGTAAGTGGCAAAGAGGGTCAACAATGCCCATCTGCAGCTGCATGTCTCACTGTGTCTATTGCATGCCTCCCTGTGTCCTGTGCAGATCTGCCTACCTCACTGTGTCCTGTGTATACCTCCCTGTGTCCTGTGCAGATCTGCCTACCTCACTGTGTCCTGTGTATGCCTCCCTGTGTCCTGTGCAGATCTGCCTACCTCACTGTGTCCTGTGTATGCCTCCCTGTGTCCTGTGCAGATCTGCCTACCTCACTGTATCCTGTGTATGCCTCCCTGTGTCCTGTGCAGATCTGCCTACCTCACTGTGTCCTGTGTATGCCTCCCTGTGTCCTGTGCAGATCTGCCTACCTCACTGTATCCTGTGTATGCCTCCCTGTGTCCTGTGCAGATCTGCCTACCTCACTGTGTCCTGTGTATGCCTCCCTGTGTCCATTGCAGCCTACCTGTGCTAATCTTCATCCTTTGTGTCCTGTGCATGCCTCCGTGTGCCCATCTGCAGCCACCGATCAGCGTGTCATAAAAACATACAGTGGCCATTCCAGTATTCAAAAGCCGCGCCTCCTCTTCGCCTGTGATAGGCAGAACACTCAATTTCCCAGCAGTCAGTTTTCAGCCTATCACGGACATCCCCTCATCCTCGTCTGAGGTATGAGGATAAGGGGATGTCCGTGATAGGCTGAAAACTGACTGCTGGGAAATTGAGTGTTCTGCCTATCAGACGAGGAGGAGGCGCGGCTTTTAAATACTGGAATGGCCGCTGTATGTTTTTATGACATGCTGGCCACCGTCTGTCTACATGACATGCCTGATCAGGTAAGCAGACGGCGGTGACTCGAGTATAAGTCGAGGGGGGCACTTTCAGCCTAAAAAAAGGGCTGAAAATCTCGGCTTATACTCGAGTATATACGGTACTTTATAAGTGCCTCTCCTCTGCACTGAAGGTTACAGGCTCAGCATAAGTCAAGGGAAGTCTGAAGCAGGCCGGCCCCGCTTGCTCTCGCTAGTCGCAAGTGGCGTGTGCGTTCCACTGCTTGATCAGCCAAAATCGTAAGTGGCCGGGAAGGATTGTGTGACCGGATTCACAATAATTGGCACTTTATATTTTGTATGTTTTTGTTCACATCTATTATTGAGCACAAGCACTTCATTGTATATATACTTATGAACACATTTTGTATGCTATTGTTCACATTGATTATGAACTATCGAGCACAAGTACTCCATTTTAAAACTCAATATTATTAGGGCCCCCTTACTAATATACATCCCCTATAATCCAATAATTTGCACAAGCACTTAAAAAAGGACCCTCCCACAGGACCCAGCACATCACATGACCCTAGATTGTGGTAAGTAACAGGAGGCAACTAGGATTTTGGCTAAGATCAAATGTAGTATCTGTTCTTATCAGTGATCTAGTGGAGGTTCTTTGCTGTCATTCTAGCCTGACCAAGGTTGGAGTGGTGGCTATGAATCTCTGCTAGAGTGATGGGGGCTCAGAAGGTTAGGACAGAAGTCGGGGCACCCACAGGCAGTTGGGGGCATGCGAGTAATCCCACTGGGCCATGGGTTGGGAAGGCAGAAGATCCAAAGTGTATGTGCCCCTTGGGAGTGGTTGCCCTAGGGGTTCTCTGAGGCTGGATTCACACCTATGCATTTTTAGCGCTTTTTGCATTTTGCAGATTTGCACTACAGAACGTGTTCCATAGGAAACCATGGTAAATGGACTGTAGTGCAAATCTGCAAAAAGCACTTAGTAACACTTGGATATTGGACTGCACTCTGTGAAAAGGCACTTGGTCATAGTCACCAAATGCTTATTTTCTGAACTGCGCCTTTAAGGCTCGATTCACACTAGCGCGTTTTTGATGCATTTTGCATTTTGCAGAAATGCAAGGAAATTTTGTTAACATGGGTTCCTATGGAACATGTTCACATCAATGGGAAAAAAAGGGGAAAAACTGCGCTACGGGAAAAAGAAGCAAATAGTGTTGAACGGAAGCTGCAATTCAAATATATACCAAAAATATATCAAACAAAATTAGAAAAAAGAAGAACTGCGCTAGCCACAAGATACCCAATGTGATTAGGGTATATGAAAGTATCAGACCCACACTGTGGGTCTTAGTATCTAGTGTGTTAATATTGTGAATTCCCCAAACTCAATATATGTGTATCAAACTCTGTGCATAAACCCCTAAACCATAAAGATAAGAATATAAAGAATATATATTTGCTATTAGGCATAAATGACCTATCGAAGAAATACTAAATCTGTGTTCAGAGACACTCTGTATAATGTCCATGCAGTCATATGTCAAAAAATTGAAAAATTAAATAAAAAATAAAAAATAAACATAAAAGATAAATGTCCATATAGTGAATGAACACCAGTGAAACAAAAATTTCAAATGAGGTACGGCAATGAAGAAAAGTTCCAAACGACTGAATTGCAAATGCACGGATTGAAAATCTTCTCCAAAGACGTGGTGTGCTTATCCCATCACCGAAATAAATGAATCAGCTCCTTACCAGATCCAGACGACCCCCCGTTACAGAGGGTCACCACAAGCAGTAGTAGTCAAAAGGGTGTCCGGATAGCGCCTCCTCCTCAGATGGTCACGAATCTTCCACACGATGGGGTTATGGCTGTTACTCACTCCCAACACGACGTGGTGTCACATAAGGGAAAACATAGGCTCCAGATAGTGTAAAACCAAATGACTTTAATTCTTAAAAAGCGAACGTAAACACTTACATAAAAGACTTTAAAAGCAGGTTCAAAACAAAGACGTGCACCGGCCGGATACACGCCAACGCCAAGACCAACCCGTCCTTCCTGGTCCACAAAAACGAACACGACTTGGGGTGACGTCGACACGTTCGCACCGCCCTACGCGTTTCGTAATAATTTACGTCGTCCAGGGGCACGGGCGGCGTGCGACGTCACCCCTTTTATAACCATATATTTAACCAAGCCTCACTTTGGGTCAGCGGCCATTTTAGACGTCACAAACAATAGTAATCAAAGAGAACGTAGGCCAAGCCTCACTATCACTCACGAACGTCAGATGTGCGTATCCGCAACGAACGTCCTATGGTTGCGGGCCAAGCCTCGTTTTCATGTGGACGTTATAGGAACATAAGCCAAGCCTCGCTTCCAGGCATTAGCCCTATCGGCAGAGTAACATGGCAGATGCCCTCACATGAAGGTGCGCCTCCTGAACCCCGGAACAGGGTACAGTGTGGATCGCCAAAACAGAAGGGTAAAATAGATTAAAAATCAATAAGGTAAAAAAATAAAAAATTATAATAATGAATTAGAAAAAAATAATAATAAAAAATAGAAAAAATATATAAATAAGCCATCCCAAATAGGGACAAGAATGCATCAGAAATTCTACGCTTCCTGCTGCATTCATACGGCCAACAGGTCCAGTTACGTGTGGACAAATAGGTGTAAAGGTACCTCAAAGGTAGTGCGTTTACCCGGTGTGTTTATATAGCAATCAAATTCACTTAGGAAATGAGATTGCTGTAGACATGTATTTCAAGTGCCTTCTTGTCTCGCGTGTTCCCCAGGGACTTTTCTGGAGTGCCCCAAAACAACGTCGAGGGATAGACCTAACAGTAACCTAAAAGGCCGCCAGACCCAAAGCCAGGTCTGTCACACCAGAATGTGCTCTACAGTGATATACACCAAAGTAAACAGCAAGAAAAAATTAATAATGCAGCAAGAAAAATTAATAATGCAATCAGGTGGTTTTTCACAGTAACTAATACAGTAAAACCATTATAGGGAAACATTACATCAAAACAGGTCACCTCATGAGTTATTAATGAAGGCATTTACATCGGTGTCCACATTGAGGCCAAACGGAGTGTATGTTTTTAATTTATGAATCCAGGCCATTTCGAGCTTGGATATCTCCCTGACCAAGGACCCTCCCCTCCAGTGGGGCTTATATTTGTCTAAGCCAACAAATAGGGTGCCTGATGGGTCTCTCTTGTGTGTCTGGTCGTAATGCCTGGACACAGGGTGTTTGTCAAACCCCCGTCTGATGTTGCCAATGTGTTCGTTCACCCTGACCCGAAATGCCCTCTTGGTCCGCCCAATATACTGGAGGCCACAGGGGCACTGTAAAAGGTAAACCACAGCCTCCGAGGAGCAAGTAATAAAGGACTCTATGTCATATGTCCTAGAGGTGCTCGAAGATGCGATACTAGAAATCTTAGAGCCCCTATATGAATTCAGGGTACAGACCTGACAGTTCTTACATTTATAATAGCCAACTAGATTTTGAAAAAAACATCTGTTGGCCTTAGGCGGGTCTTGTACACTGGGGGCAATCTTGTTTCCCAGTGAAGAGGCCCCTTTAAAAATTATTTGAGGTTTAACAGGCAGAACTGGATTCAAAACATGGTCACTAGTAAGTAAGTGCCAATGTTTCTGAATCAAGTTTCTCACACCACGATGCTGGACTGAGAAAGTCGTGACAAACGGTACGCCACCCTGTGTACCTGCCCTGGCACTTTGTCTATCTGCCAGTAGTGAGGGTCTGTCTCTAGTCCGGGCAATCTCCATAGTGTCACCAAGAGAAACGGGATCATATCCCTTTTCTAGGAATCTACCTGCCAAAATCGCTGCCTGTTCATCATATTTTACTATATCCGAACAGTTCCGTCTGAGGCGTAGAAATTGCCCCAGGGGAACAGCTTTTAGCCAAGGTTGAAAATGGCAACTATCGGTAGGGATGTACGAATTCCTGTCTGTTGACTTGAAATATGTAGATGTAATGAACTCATTGCCAACCCTCCTGATGTTAAGATCAAGAAAGTTGACCTCATCCTGGCTAGCCTCAAAGCTAAATTTAATTCCTCTGTTGTTTTCGTTTAGACCAGCCATAAACGACCGCAAGTCTGACTCTGTTCCTTCCCAAAGGAGGAGGACGTCATCGATATACCTCGCCCACAGGACTATCTCAGACCTTCTAGGGGCATCGACGACGTCCTCCTCCCATTTGGCCATAAAGAGGTTGGCCAGGCTGGGGGCATATTTAGCCCCCATGGCCACTCCCCTATCCTGGCGGTAAAATTGCTGGTCAAACCAGAAATAGTTGTGTCCGGCCGCATATTCCAACAGTTCTATTAGGAAGTCAATCTGAGCTGAAGGAAGGCCTGATCCCCTCTGTAGGAATAATCTCACTGCCTCGACCCCTAAAGAATGGGGAATGATGGTATACAGTGAGTTCACGTCTGCTGTGACCAACCAAAGACCATCTCCAGGGGTGATACCGGACAGGAGATTGATTATATGTTTGGTGTCCTTGACATAAGACGGAACCTTTTGGACCAGAGGTTGTAGATAATGATCTATATACTTGCCCACCCGGGACGTAACCGAGTCGATACCACTGACTATGGGTCGTCCCGGGGGGCAAGATTGATTCTTATGAAGCTTCGGGAGGTAATAAATAACAGGTGTACGGGGGGCACAGGGTATCAAAAAAAGTTTTTCTTTATCATTTAGAATGCCCCTCCGGTGACCTCCCTCCACGATCCTACCCAATTCCTTCCTATACTTGTCCACTGGATCCCGATTCAGGATAGTGTACGTTTCCCTATCCTCCAAGATGCGATGCATCTCTTTCATATAGTCACAACGGTCTAGTACCACAATCCCCCCCCCTTTATCGGCAGGTCTAATGACCAGGGACTTGTTATTACACAAGGTGTCTAGGCCCATCTCCAAATCTCTCCGCATTTTAACTTTCTTTACCCTAATATCCTCCAGGTCACGTAGTACCACATCCCTGAACACCTTAATACTGGGTGCAAGGGATCCTGGAGGGTTAAAAAGGGAAGCATTTGAGAGGTTGGAGTGTTGAAACTCCGTAATTCTCGTAGTACTCTCTCTGATGGGATTACCCAGTATATATCGTTTTATGTTTAACTTACGGACGAATTTGTGTACGTCCATATAAGTTTGAAACTTGCTCAGGCATCTGGGCGGAGCAAATTTCAAACCTTTGTCTAGTATTTTGGTTTCAGAGGTAGTGAGTATCTGTTTGCTGAGGTTAAAGATTCCAGTTCCTATGGCCTCTTTCTTTTTTGTTGATTGGGCTCGCCTCCCCCCTCTAACCCCTCTCTTTGTTCGACGGACCTTTTTAGGCCTCTGCTGTCCCTGGGAAAAAAATGTTGGTTATTATTTCCACTGATGTGGGGCCCTTCCTCATAGGCGGGCTGTTGGTGTCCCTGTCTAAACCCTGGGCTCCCCTGAAAATGGGGGTCCGGATGGCGTCTATGGTCCGCCCTCCAATTCCCCCCTGCTCGGCCCGATCCCCTGGGGGTCTCAGAATCAGAGAGGGGAAAAAAACGATTTTGAGTGGGAACATTATAGTTATAATTCCTATCGTCTCTGTTGTGATAGGGGAGGTTCCCTTGATAGGGGGCCTGAGTCCATTCTGGGGGCCCATAGGTCCCTGAATGGCTGGGTCGTCCTGTTCTCGGAGAGAAAGGCACTCGATAAGGGTGTGGCCCATTTGGCTTGGGACCTTTTTTGGGGATTCTCTGTTGGGGAGCTCCCACATATTGATTCCTAGACTGGTTTGGAGTTTTATGATTGTTCATAGGTCTCCTAAACCCATAACTAGTACCGGGATTAGGTTGGGTGCTATTCGGGGGTGGTTGTGCGGGGTTACCTCCCACTGCACCCAATAAATTCAGTTGTTGGGATGTGTCCATCTGGACCTCCACCACCTCTTCCAAATCTAAATCCCTCTGCCAGGAAAATACCATCCCCGTATTGTAATCCTCCTTATCTCTATTGTATTTCCGTTTTTTCTTAATTTTCTGATCTTTTTCTTCTTTTTCAAGCACCTTCAACAGGTTCTTGGAACATTCCCTATATTCCTCACTATCCCTGAGAGGTAGTAGGGAATCCCTAATGGCCTTAATCTCTATATCTAATCGGGCTGCTTTCTCGCTCTTTTTCTGAGTTAAAAAGCGTAGTAAGCTCACACCCGATTCATTAAAATATCTGTACCAGCCTTCTAAGTCCGGTTCCCCTTGTTGGGGACTGACGTTCCACCTCAGACTCCTAGGGACCATTGCCTCCCTGATATATGTCTCCAGGAAGGCAATGTCCCATTGGAGGTGGATCTCGGATGTGGTCAAATTCTTAAGTCGTAAGAAAAGACCACTCGTGTCGGAGACCACTGACGGTGGGGTAGAGTCAAAAACCCCAGTTGTGTCTACAACCCTTTTTGCCCGAAATTCAAAAATATCCATGATCTTAAAAACTTGGTATGACCCAAAACAACCGAAGCAGCAATTAGACTATTTGGAAAATAAACAAACAGGAAAAAAAGGGGAAAAAACTGCGCTACGGGAAAAAGAAGCAAATAGTGTTGAACGGAAGCTGCAATTCAAATATATACCAAAAATATATCAAACAAAATTAGAAAAAAGAAGAACTGCGCTAGCCACAAGATACCCAATGTGATTAGGGTATATGAAAGTATCAGACCCACACTGTGGGTCTTAGTATCTAGTGTGTTAATATTGTGAATTCCCCAAACTCAATATATGTGTATCAGAAAATTAAGAAAAAACGGAAATACAATAGAGATAAGGAGGATTACAATACGGGGATGGTATTTTCCTGGCAGAGGGATTTAGATTTGGAAGAGGTGGTGGAGGTCCAGATGGACACATCCCAACAACTGAATTTATTGGGTGCAGTGGGAGGTAACCCCGCACAACCACCCCCGAATAGCACCCAACCTAATCCCGGTACTAGTTATGGGTTTAGGAGACCTATGAACAATCATAAAACTCCAAACCAGTCTAGGAATCAATATGTGGGAGCTCCCCAACAGAGAATCCCCAAAAAAGGTCCCAAGCCAAATGGGCCACAACCTTATCGAGTGCCTTTCTCTCCGAGAACAGGACGACCCAGCCATTCAGGGACCTATGGGCCCCCAGAATGGACTCAGGCCCCCTATCAAGGGAACCTCCCCTATCACAACAGAGACGATAGGAATTATAACTATAATGTTCCCACTCAAAATCGTTTTTTTCCCCTCTCTGATTCTGAGACCCCCAGGGGATCGGGCCGAGCAGGGGGGAATTGGAGGGCGGACCATAGACGCCATCCGGACCCCCATTTTCAGGGGAGCCCAGGGTTTAGACAGGGACACCAACAGCCCGCCTATGAGGAAGGGCCCCACATCAGTGGAAATAATAACCAACATTTTTTTCCCAGGGACAGCAGAGGCCTAAAAAGGTCCGTCGAACAAAGAGAGGGGTTAGAGGGGGGAGGCGAGCCCAATCAACAAAAAAGAAAGAGGCCATAGGAACTGGAATCTTTAACCTCAGCAAACAGATACTCACTACCTCTGAAACCAAAATACTAGACAAAGGTTTGAAATTTGCTCCGCCCAGATGCCTGAGCAAGTTTCAAACTTATATGGACGTACACAAATTCGTCTGTAAGTTAAACATAAAACGATATATACTGGGTAATCCCATCAGAGAGAGTACTACGAGAATTACGGAGTTTCAACACTCCAACCTCTCAAATGCTTCCCTTTTTAACCCTCCAGGATCCCTTGCACCCAGTATTAAGGTGTTCAGGGATGTGGTACTACGTGACCTGGAGGATATTAGGGTAAAGAAAGTTAAAATGCGGAGAGATTTGGAGATGGGCCTAGACACCTTGTGTAATAACAAGTCCCTGGTCATTAGACCTGCCGATAAAGGGGGGGGGATTGTGGTACTAGACCGTTGTGACTATATGAAAGAGATGCATCGCATCTTGGAGGATAGGGAAACGTACACTATCCTGAATCGGGATCCAGTGGACAAGTATAGGAAGGAATTGGGTAGGATCGTGGAGGGAGGTCACCGGAGGGGCATTCTAAATGATAAAGAAAAACTTTTTTTGATACCCTGTGCCCCCCGTACACCTGTTATTTATTACCTCCCGAAGCTTCATAAGAATCAATCTTGCCCCCCGGGACGACCCATAGTCAGTGGTATCGACTCGGTTACGTCCCGGGTGGGCAAGTATATAGATCATTATCTACAACCTCTGGTCCAAAAGGTTCCGTCTTATGTCAAGGACACCAAACATATAATCAATCTCCTGTCCGGTATCACCCCTGGAGATGGTCTTTGGTTGGTCACAGCAGACGTGAACTCACTGTATACCATCATTCCCCATTCTTTAGGGGTCGAGGCAGTGAGATTATTCCTACAGAGGGGATCAGGCCTTCCTTCAGCTCAGATTGACTTCCTAATAGAACTGTTGGAATATGCGGCCGGACACAACTATTTCTGGTTTGACCAGCAATTTTACCGCCAGGATAGGGGAGTGGCCATGGGGGCTAAATATGCCCCCAGCCTGGCCAACCTCTTTATGGCCAAATGGGAGGAGGACGTCGTCGATGCCCCTAGAAGGTCTGAGATAGTCCTGTGGGCGAGGTATATCGATGACGTCCTCCTCCTTTGGGAAGGAACAGAGTCAGACTTGCGGTCGTTTATGGCTGGTCTAAACGAAAACAACAGAGGAATTAAATTTAGCTTTGAGGCTAGCCAGGATGAGGTCAACTTTCTTGATCTTAACATCAGGAGGGTTGGCAATGAGTTCATTACATCTACATATTTCAAGTCAACAGACAGGAATTCGTACATCCCTACCGATAGTTGCCATTTTCAACCTTGGCTAAAAGCTGTTCCCCTGGGGCAATTTCTACGCCTCAGACGGAACTGTTCGGATATAGTAAAATATGATGAACAGGCAGCGATTTTGGCAGGTAGATTCCTAGAAAAGGGATATGATCCCGTTTCTCTTGGTGACACTATGGAGATTGCCCGGACTAGAGACAGACCCTCACTACTGGCAGATAGACAAAGTGCCAGGGCAGGTACACAGGGTGGCGTACCGTTTGTCACGACTTTCTCAGTCCAGCATCGTGGTGTGAGAAACTTGATTCAGAAACATTGGCACTTACTTACTAGTGACCATGTTTTGAATCCAGTTCTGCCTGTTAAACCTCAAATAATTTTTAAAGGGGCCTCTTCACTGGGAAACAAGATTGCCCCCAGTGTACAAGACCCGCCTAAGGCCAACAGATGTTTTTTTCAAAATCTAGTTGGCTATTATAAATGTAAGAACTGTCAGGTCTGTACCCTGAATTCATATAGGGGCTCTAAGATTTCTAGTATCGCATCTTCGAGCACCTCTAGGACATATGACATAGAGTCCTTTATTACTTGCTCCTCGGAGGCTGTGGTTTACCTTTTACAGTGCCCCTGTGGCCTCCAGTATATTGGGCGGACCAAGAGGGCATTTCGGGTCAGGGTGAACGAACACATTGGCAACATCAGACGGGGGTTTGACAAACACCCTGTGTCCAGGCATTACGACCAGACACACAAGAGAGACCCATCAGGCACCCTATTTGTTGGCTTAGACAAATATAAGCCCCACTGGAGGGGAGGGTCCTTGGTCAGGGAGATATCCAAGCTCGAAATGGCCTGGATTCATAAATTAAAAACATACACTCCGTTTGGCCTCAATGTGGACACCGATGTAAATGCCTTCATTAATAACTCATGAGGTGACCTGTTTTGATGTAATGTTTCCCTATAATGGTTTTACTGTATTAGTTACTGTGAAAAACCACCTGATTGCATTATTAATTTTTCTTGCTGCATTATTAATTTTTTCTTGCTGTTTACTTTGGTGTATATCACTGTAGAGCACATTCTGGTGTGACAGACCTGGCTTTGGGTCTGGCGGCCTTTTAGGTTACTGTTAGGTCTATCCCTCGACGTTGTTTTGGGGCACTCCAGAAAAGTCCCTGGGGAACACGCGAGACAAGAAGGCACTTGAAATACATGTCTACAGCAATCTCATTTCCTAAGTGAATTTGATTGCTATATAAACACACCGGGTAAACGCACTACCTTTGAGGTACCTTTACACCTATTTGTCCACACGTAACTGGACCTGTTGGCCGTATGAATGCAGCAGGAAGCGTAGAATTTCTGATGCATTCTTGTCCCTATTTGGGATGGCTTATTTATATATTTTTTCTATTTTTTATTATTATTTTTTTCTAATTCATTATTATAATTTTTTATTTTTTTACCTTATTGATTTTTAATCTATTTTACCCTTCTGTTTTGGCGATCCACACTGTACCCTGTTCCGGGGTTCAGGAGGCGCACCTTCATGTGAGGGCATCTGCCATGTTACTCTGCCGATAGGGCTAATACCTGGAAGCGAGGCTTGGCTTATGTTCCTATAACGTCCACATGAAAACGAGGCTTGGCCCGCAACCATAGGACGTTCGTTGCGGATACGCACATCTGACGTTCGTGAGTGATAGTGAGGCTTGGCCTACGTTCTCTTTGATTACTATTGTTTGTGACGTCTAAAATGGCCGCTGACCCAAAGTGAGGCTTGGTTAAATATATGGTTATAAAAGGGGTGACGTCGCACGCCGCCCGTGCCCCTGGACGACGTAAATTATTACGAAACGCGTAGGGCGGTGCGAACGTGTCGACGTCACCCCAAGTCGTGTTCGTTTTTGTGGACCAGGAAGGACGGGTTGGTCTTGGCGTTGGCGTGTATCCGGCCGGTGCACGTCTTTGTTTTGAACCTGCTTTTAAAGTCTTTTATGTAAGTGTTTACGTTCGCTTTTTAAGAATTAAAGTCATTTGGTTTTACACTATCTGGAGCCTATGTTTTCCCTTATGTGACACCACGTCGTGTTGGGAGTGAGTAACAGCCATAACCCCATCGTGTGGAAGATTCGTGACCATCTGAGGAGGAGGCGCTATCCGGACACCCTTTTGACTACTACTGCTTGTGGTGACCCTCTGTAACGGGGGGTCGTCTGGATCTGGTAAGGAGCTGATTCATTTATTTCGGTGATGGGATAAGCACACCACGTCTTTGGAGAAGATTTTCAATCCGTGCATTTGCAATTCAGTCGTTTGGAACTTTTCTTCATTGCCGTACCTCATTTGAAATTTTTGTTTCACTGGTGTTCATTCACTATATGGACATTTATCTTTTATGTTTATTTTTTATTTTTTATTTAATTTTTCAATTTTTTGACATATGACTGCATGGACATTATACAGAGTGTCTCTGAACACAGATTTAGTATTTCTTCGATAGGTCATTTATGCCTAATAGCAAATATATATTCTTTATATTCTTATCTTTATGGTTTAGGGGTTTATGCACAGAGTTTGATACACATATATTGAGTTTGGGGAATTCACAATATTAACACACTAGATACTAAGACCCACAGTGTGGGTCTGATACTTTCATATACCCTAATCACATTGGGTATCTTGTGGCTAGCGCAGTTCTTCTTTTTTCTAATGTTCACATCAATGCATTTTTCTGCCTCTGCGTTTTTGGAAAGGGTCGGGGACTTTTTTTTTATGCAAAATGCAGCGGTTTGCATGTAATTGAATTCAATGGATCCACATCCAAAATGCAAGTACCGCATTTTTACCGTGATTTTGCTGCGATTTGCATTTTTACATTTTTTTTATACTGTATATAGTTGGTTGCTAAGGAGGGGGCCGGGAAGCTGGCTGCTGCGTCCTTAACAACCGATGAGTCATCAGCTGTCAGCTGGCTTCTCACTCAATGTAAAAAAAAAAAATGCCGGCAAAAAAAAAAATTGTGAAAAAAACAGTCCATACCAAGCCCTTGAGTCTAGTATGAATTTGGAGGGGACCCCCACACACAATAAAAAAAAAAAATGGTGTGAGGTCCCCCCAAAATCCATACCAGACCCTTATCCGAACATACAGCCCGGCAGGTCAGGAAAGGGAGGGGACCCCACCCCTCCTGAACCATACCAGGCCGCATTCCCTCAACATGGGGGGATGGGTGCTTTGGGGCAGGGGGCTCTGCGCCACCCACCCCAAAGCACCTTGCCCCCATGTTGATGGGGATAAGGGCCTCTTCCCGATAACCCTTGCCCGGTGGTTGTCTGGGTTTGAGGGCGGGGGATTATTGGAATCTGGAAGCCCTCTTTGACAAGGGGGCCCCCAGATCCTGCCCCCCCAGTAGACAGTTTTTGACAAGTCTTTTGTTAAAAATCTTCTTCTCCTCCTCTTCTTCCTCCATCTTCTCCTGCATCTTCATCCTGTGGTCTTCTCCTTCTCCCCCTGCTTCTTCTTCCGCTCTTCTTCTGTCTTCTTTATCTGGTGTTTTTCTTCCTCTGCCGCTGCTCCCGCCGATCGCCCTTCTCCAATGCTGCGTCCCGCTGATCTGTCAGCGCCGATGTCCTGCATTTCTTAAATAATGATGGGGCGTGGCAATCGGATTACGCCATCCGGAGGCCACGCCACCTTGTGATGTCACCACCCGGAGCATGATAGGTCCATGATGTCACAAGGGAGTGTGGCCTCCAGGTGACACAATCCGATTGCCACGCCTCATCGTTATTTAGGAAATGCAGGACATTGGCACTGACAGATAAGCGGGACGCAGCATCGGAGGAGGGTTGTCGGCTGGAGCGGCTGGAAAACCCCCGCGACAACCACCGGGCAAGGGTTGTCGAGAAGAGGCCCTTGTCTCCATCAACATGGCGGCAAGGTGCTTTGGGGTGGGGGAGCGCAGAGCCCCCCTGCCCCAAAGCACCCATCCCCCCATGTTGAGGGCATGCGGCCTGGTATGGTTCAGAAGGGGGGGTGCTCTCTCGTCCCCTCCCTTTCCTGACCTGCCGGGCTGCATGCTCGGATAAGGGTCTGGTATGGATTTGGGGGGGGGCCCTCATGCCATTTTTTAAAAATTTTGGTGTGTGGGGTCCCCTTCGAATCCATAATAGACCCAAGGGCCTGGTATGGCCCTGGGGGGGGGACCCAACACTGCTTTTTCTCTCGATTTTTGTTTTTTTAGCTGGCAATTTTTTTTCTTACAGTCAATGGGAAGCCCGCTGACAACTGATGACTCATCGGTTATTAAGGATGCGGCGGCCGGCTTCCCAGCCCCCTCCTTAGCAACCAGCTATATACAGTTAAAAAAAAAACACAAAACGCAAATTGCAGCAAAATCTTGGTAAAATCGCCATAAAAATGGGTGTCCAAAAACGCGGCAATCACCGCAAAATGCACTGCAGAAACGCTCAAAAGCAACATGCATATATGTGAATCGAGCCTTAGGGCTGGGCCTTTTGACTAAGTTCTGGCTAGGCAGACAATGAAAACCCGTTGACCCTGTCTGGAGCCTCATGCCCCGGGTGATCAGGGTAGAGGTCCTACTCCTTCGAGGGGTGGACTAAAGCACACTTAAGTGCACTTTTTTGGTGTGTGTTTTCATTTGTTGTTCACTCAATGGATTTTCTGATGCAGGTTTTTGCACCACCGCGGACTTAAAAAAAAAAAAGGGGGAGGCAACCAGGTTGCCACTGTTTTCAGTGGCACCAACCACATACAGTTAGGTAAAGGGGGAATTAAATTTTTAGTTTTTATTATTGCTGCTGCAGCGAATAATTTGATTGAAGGGGGCAGATTCTTGGCTGAAATACACCTTTAAATCGAACCGGTAATGATATAAATAATGGAAGCTGTTTTTGATCATTTGCTTTTAAGATAAGATGAAGGCTTTAGGTAAACCCCTTGTAAGATTGGGGTGATCAGACTCAAGCGGTAGGTGTATTTTTAATGAGTGTGCCAGTTTAAAACTGTATTTTTAAGGGCATGGTAGCCCACTTTTATTTAAAAGAATGGAGAAGTTCACAAAAGACATCAGTAGCCAACGCAAGGGGTTCCACCATTACCGTATCTTGCACATTTAGAATATTTCAGCCTTCTGGCTTACTCTTTTGCCACACGACTGCTTCATGACTCCAGCCTAGGCCTTAGGTCTGCTCCTCAGACCAAAAGAGTTCCTAAAGCCCCGTACACACGAGCGGACTTTTCGACATCCAAAGTCCGACGGACTGAGTCCGTCAGACTATTCGATCGTGTGTGGGCTGCAACGGACTTTAGCTTTGCTAAAGTCTGACGGACTTTAGAAATGAAGCATGCTTCAAATTTTCCCGACGGAGCTCCGCCGGACCCGGTCCCCTTCGAAAAATCCGCTCGTGTGTATGCTACTCCGACGGACTAAAACCGACGCTAGGGCAGCTATTGGCTACTGGCTATGAACTTCCTTATTCGAATCCAGTCGTACGTCATCACGTTCGACTCCGTCGGAGTTTGGTGTGATGGTGTGTGTCCAAGTCCGTTCGGTCGAAAAGTCCGCCAGAACTCCGTCGGAACTCCGGCGGAACTCCTTTGGAGGTCTGTCGGACATAAGTCCTCTCGTGTGTACGGGGCATTAGAGTCAAGCTCTCTACTAGCTTATTCCCAATCAGCTCCTTACTGCTTTGTCACAGACTACATCTGCCTCTTGCAGACATGCATGTTCTGGCTGCCCCATGCAGCCTCTGACTCCTGCAGAGGAATGAGAGTCCACCTGACTCCCATGCACAGACCTCCTGTCTGTTGGGTGGGGCCCTGAGCCATAGTCAGGTCACAACTAAATAGCCCAGCACACAGCTGTGCAGTCAGCGTGCCTGTCTCTCCAAAATCTGGCATAAACCAGCGATTTTCCAAGTAGCACAGGGTCCCACTGCCAAACCCTGTATATCTGTTTTCTATCCAGCCATTGCTGTACTGAATGCCAGGCAATTGTTTTGGTGCCATGATTGGTATATGATCTTTTGTAATATTTGAAGGTTTCTGAGATTTCAGTCAAACAAAGCAAGTCAAACAGCAGTTACAGTGTTTTCAGTTAAATTATGAAAGGTTAGAACCTTTGTCAGATTATTAGTGTGCATTCATGAACCATTTTCTTCGTTCTTGTCCTGCTCTCAAAGTGACAAGTAGTAAGATGAAATCTCCCTAAAGGAGAAAAAGTCAGCTAAGCTGGTGCATAGAAATCTGTGATCTCAAATGTTTAATGCTCTCCGTAATGTTTTCAGAAGAAGCTCTTAGTGTATGTTGGTGAGGCATGAACCATGTCCACCCTGCAAGATGTCTATACTCTGCTCACAGCTCTGCATGTAGAGTAATGGCTTGGTAAGTGCCTGCAGGGATTCACAGAGTGTGCATGGAGGGCATTTGCCTGTGGGGTAGGCTGGGGAGGACTGCTTCTGAGGTCTGCTGCAAGGGTGGGCCTGAGTCTTGGGGCTTGAAGGACTTGCACTGCCTTGATACATCTAGAAGCAGTAAAGCTGGAATCTTTTTGGATCACCAGGGGTAGAAACTTTGCTGCTAAAAAGTGTCCACAAAAGCTGGGTACAAGCTGTTGCTTGCGCACTTTGCAGGAAGTCAGTTAGTTAAACTGAAAAGTTGTTTTCTGTTGCCCAAAGCTACTCAAAAGTCTGAAAAGTTCTGACTGTTGCTAGCAGAAATGTCTGAAGTGATTTTATGTTTCTTTTTGGGCATCCTGTGCCCTAACCCTCTCTCATTGAGTGCATTGTGCCTCAACCACTTGTCGACGCACTATAGCAAAAAGATAGCTACAGCACAGTTTTCCAGTTCTGGGAGGGCATCAGTAAACATCCTCCCAGAACCCCGCCCCTGCGCACCTCCATCATGTACCTGATCAGTGCAGACTATCAGTGCAGCCTATCCGTGCTTCTCCATCAGTGCCACCTATCAATGCCCATTAGTGCAGCCTCATCAGTGAAAAAACAAGTACTTATTTGCAAAACAGAAACTAAGAAATGCATTTTGTTTTGTTTTTTTCAAAAAATGTTTTGTTTGTTTAGCAAAAAATAAAAATCCCAGTGGTGAGTAAATACCACCTAAGACAGCTCTATTAGTGCGAAAAAATGATAACAATGTAATTTAGTTACATTGTTGTAAGCTGAAAATTGGCCTGGGTAGGAAGGGAGAAAAAGTGCCCAGTATTGAAGTGCTTAAAAATGGTGCCCAATTTCTTCCACCCCACGACCCAAGAAATAAGGCTCATATACACTACCGCTTCTAAACTTCTGTTTAGGAGCTTTTGGTGTTTTTTTTTTCCAAAGCTGCTAAACTCAACTCTGCTAGGTTCATGCTTATGCAATGCGGGAAACGCAGCGAATCCTGTGCGTTTCCTGAATCACATTGCAATTGCACAGCGTACATGCAATCTGCTGTTGGTGTCCATGTTATCTTAACGACACTCTGAAACAGATTGTTAACACCCATGCAATGTGATTCAGGTGCGGGGGAAAAAAGGGGTCCTGCACCATTTTGGTGCGGATGCGATTTGATTTCAACCATACCAACTATATGGCTGAAATTGCACCGCACAGACAACGCATGTGACATGCGCAGGAATGAGATTCCTGTGCGAATCACATGCGGTGTCTGCATTGCACCAGTGTGAACGTAGCCTAGAAGCCTATGTGTCCATGTACATAGGCTTTTACAAGAGTTTAGAAGTTGCTGCGTTTAGGGAAAGTTCAACCTCCCTCTCCTGAGTGCAGGAGAATCAGGTTCAGGATAGGGACGTTTTGACCACCAGCCGCAAATCATGGCAAAATCACCACACAATTTTTTTTTCATTTTAACTAGGTTATGTGTACATGAAGCTTAACTCCCTGAGGTTTGAGATGCTATCTGTCTGGGCATTCCTAACCACTTCACAGGGGTAAGGGAGTGCTACAGATTTAAAGAGCCAGAGGAAAAATAAGTGAATATACAAAATATGATAAAAAAACCCTGCTTTTGTAATTGTGGAGGGGGATTGGTTAAAGGAAACAAATCCCTTCTGAGAGTTAAGTTCCAGTTCCACTTTAAATCTTAAAACATAAATTAACCTATTTTTCACTATCTGCTATTCCCTGCCTTTTCACTTACGTACCCTGTGCAGGGACAAGGTCATCTAGAGCAGCCCTCAAAATTTCCCATCGTCTACTCACATTTGGCAAGTGTAAAAAGCTTGAGGGCAGGTGTGGGGCTGTCTCAGAAGGGGGTGGGGCAAGTGAAGCCAGCAGGCGAGGTTAAATGGGAGCCCTTCTCCCAGCGATTGGCCAGGGGAAGAGAGAGGAAGAGGAGAGTCGGTCAGATCATCACACAGAGTGGAGATCACCCGCTATGACAGCTTACACTTGAATTGCCTGGTGGCCACAGTCACGCGTGGTCCCGCTTCCTGGACCGCCTCCTTTTGATAGACAGCACACTGGTCCAATAATGCGTGACTGTGGGCGCTGGGCGCTTAAAATCGAATCTGTCATAGCGGGTAATCCCCGCTCTGTATGATGATCCAGGCCAGGTCTCCTCTTCTCCTCTCTCTGATCCCCATGCACTGGTGAGACTGCGCTGATGGGCACTGGTGAGGCTGCATTGATGGGCACTGATCAGGCTGCATTGATGGGCACTGGTAAGGCTGCATTGATGGGCACTTCAGGGCAGGGGTTGGGTGAAGCAACTGGTGCCGAGTAACCCTTAATGCCATGATAGTAGCTCAGGACTTGATATTTTGAGCCCTGATCTAGAGTCCAGGGCGAACATGCCTAACTGCACCCCCCCCCCCCCCCTCACAAAATGCTTGAACAATATGTGTTAGCAAAACTCCCCCCACATAAACACTGAGCACTACCTCCTCCCAGTACCAATCTGCCCCCCTGCTGAAATCCCTTCTCTAACACAACTCTTTATCCCCCCATCCCCCAAATCCCCCCAGCTCAAATGCTCCCCCCCAAAAAAAAATTCACCCCTCCTACAAACCCTCTATCCCCAAAATTTTCCCTCCTAGGTCACATCTCCCCCTCCACTTCAAATCCCCACTCCTAGTGCAAATTCCCCCCAAATCTCCTCTTCTAGGACAAATCTTCTTCCTCCCATCCCCTCTCCCAATACAAAACCTTCTAAATCCCCAACTTACCCTCCTAGAACAATACTTACCCCCTTCCACCCCAGATTCCTCCTTCCGACAAAAACTCCTCCCCTCAATCTCCTTGTGCCCCCCACCTCACATGATATCACAGTACCCAGGGCAGCCGCCCCTTCTGCCCACCCCTTGCCCTGGTCCTGCTTATACCTATGTAGCACCCTGGTGTTTATATAGGCAGGGTTGCTATTCAATTTATTTGCCAAGTGAGAGTTGCATTGGCTAATTGTTAGGAGGTCAATTGATTTAACCCTAATTCTGAAATTGCTGCACTTCTCTCTTCTGTCACTAGATGGCCAGGTATCTGGTCACAATAGATAAAACATTGCAAGGACAGATTAGAAATGAATGGGGTGTCTCAGCCAATGGGCAGGGATTTTCTTGAGTCTCTTGGCCTGCTGGGAAAGCCTATTTATTTGGGTGGAGTCAGGTGATCAGGGTTCTGTGCCACCTGGATGGCTGTCTGGGTGGACGTGTGTTGTATTGCCCCGGGCTGCAAGGCCAGAAACCTAAGGCCTATCCCGGGGACATCTGGCTGATAAGGCTATCAGATGGCCTATCCAGAAGTAATGCAGGGTTGGGACTGCGGTCCTGTAGTCCAACCAGAAGTAATTCCACGTACACATGATCGGACTTTCCAGCAGATTAGGTCCAATAGTCTTCCCGACAGACTTTCCGAATGAACGGACTTGGCCACACACAATCACACCAAAGTCCGACGGATTTGAACGTGATGACGTACGACCAGACTAGAATAAGGAAGATCATAGCCAGTAGCCAATAGCTGCCCTAGCATCAGTTTTCATCCGTCAGACTAGCATACAGCATACAGAGGAGCGGATTTCTCCAAAGGAACTGGGTCCGGCGGAGTTCGGGCGGAAAAATTTGAAACATGTTCCATTTCTAAAGTCCGTCAGATTTTTGGACAGCAAAGGTCAGAGGGAGCCCACACACGATCAAATTGTCTGATGGATTAGTTCTGTCAGACCGTTGCTGTTGAAAAGTCTGATTGTGTGCACACGGCATAATGGTTCCGCTGGTCATGGTCGGAGGTAGAAAGGAAGCTGTCGCTACTAAGGGGCCATCCACCTTGTTGCTGGAGACCACTGTACGTTATCTGAGGCCAGTACCAGAGCAGACTTCTCGCCAACCGGGACGACGAAGTTGGAAAGCATAAGCAAGTGCCAAGTCAGGGACCCAGCGGGATAGCAGAGGTCACACTTGTGGAGTGCCAAGCCAGTGACCTAATGTGTCGGCAAGGGTGAAGCTTGAGGAGTATCTGTGAGTGCCAAGCCATGGACCCAGCGGTGACGAAGGAAAATACTGAGTGCTGGCTGGATACCTTTCTCTGCATGACTGTCTGCCTATAGAAGTCTCAGTGTCTTCCAATTAACATTGCATCTACTTAAGGGTGTCATGGCCCCAACCCTCTCTCTCACAGTTCTGGTTAAGAGACAATAGATCTCTTTGCATTCAAGACGTGTCTGGTGCCCATCAATCCACCTTGCATTACACCCACTGTGCCTCGTAACCCACTCTACACAGAAGGTTGTCAACTGTCCCTAACTCTGGAGGTCACCATTAGGCCTAGAGAGGCCCGGGACTTTGCTACACCTATAATATCATGCTTCTGGGCCATCGTGATACAGCACAACATTTCCTGATGAACCCTTTTTATTGTTTTGCCTACTCCTTTTACTAGTAGACTATGATAAGCTGTTTCATCCAGATTTTTGATAATGCAATTAACACCGTTTACATTTCAAATGGCTTACAAAAATGACACACACACAGTTACGTACCCTCAGACAAGCTCCTCTGGAAATGTCAGGCTACTCCCGTTACATAAATGAACTAAAATTAACATTTAGATATAGTGTATTACTATAAAAAGTCAGATTTTTGGATGATGTCGGAAGACTGAAGTTCAGAGGACTGTGTGGGTTGGAGTGAGCCACAAACAGAATACCTGACACTCTCTTCTTCCCCCGGGGATTTCTGGCTATCATTACTGAGCACAGGCAGGAGGAGATCTACACTTTTCTTCCAGCAAAAATGTGCAGACTTTGGAAAATGTTCAGCTCAGTGAAAGCATAGCCTAGGGCTGTGTGATATTCATGCCTGAACTGACGGACGAGCCGGAATCCCACTGAACAATAACTGAATCAAGCAGTGCTTACTTAGAGGGGTCATCAATCATGAGACTTCGTTATCATTCTATGTGATTTTTTAAGTGTCACATTATACATTCATGCGAGATCTACAGCAAATGAAAATGACAAATCCTCCAAGCGCTATCTGCCTTATTTTAGTCATATATTACAATGCAACTGCAATGCAATTTAAGTGTAAATAATAGACAAGTCTTTCAATGGGTATGAATATATATATATTTTTGGACAGAGCAGATTTTTGTGCAGAAAATATTTCCTGGACAGTCTGTAAGTCTCCCAGTGAGGCCACACAGTGAAAAACTTGGAGGAAGGGGGACAGGTAAATATAAGAATTGCCCCCAGGCCATGAGTGAACATTGAAGGACATGCAGCTGCTTACCTCTCTACCCTCGCTCACTGTGCTCCTTCCTCCAGTAAGCATGATTCTTGTGAGCACCCAGAACACTAATGCCCCATACACACGGTCGGATTTTCCAATGGAAAATGTGCGATCGGATCATGTTGTCACGCATGCTCAGAAAAAATTTGGGGACGAAAGCTATTGGCTACTGGCCTCTGTGTAGTCCCATCAGACAACCGGATTTTCCGACAACTTTGTGTGACTGTGTGTATGCAAGACTAGTTTCGGCCAAAATCCGTCTGAAAAAATCAGACGGATTTTGTGGTCGGAATGTCTGACCGTGTGTATGGGGCATAAGGTTTAAAGCGGAGGTCCACCCTAAAATGGACCTTCCGCTCATCGGAATCCTCCCCCCCTCCGGCGCCACAATTGGCACCTTTCAGGGGGGAGGGGGGTGCAGTTACCTGGATAATCCAGGTAACTGCACCCACTTCCGGGATAGCTCTCTGTGGAAAGGGGCGTAGATTACGCCCCTTTCCGCAAGTGCCCGTCCCCTTCCGCAAGTGCCCCGCTGCTTGCTGGGAAGCACACAGATCCCAGAGGCAGCGGGGACCGTCCTTATTGCGCAGCGCGACTCGCGCATGCGCAGTAGAGAACCGGGAAATGAAGCCGAAAGGCTCCATTTCCTGATTCCCATACCCAAGATGGCGGCGGCAGCACCCGAGTACCGATCTAGAGATCGGCTTTGGGTGCCGACATCGCGGGCGTGCTGGACAGGTAAGTGTCACTATTTTAAAAGTCATCAGCTGCAGTATTTGTAGCTGCTGGCTTTTTAAAAAAAAAAAAAAAAACGCGGAGTCCCGGCGGATTCCCGCTTTAATGTACACGGGACACTGAGGCAACCTCCTCTGAATGATTTTTCTTGTAAGCTTGAAACCGGTGTTTAAAACACCCGTTTGCATGTTGTGTTTAGGAGCATTTATTTAAGATAACATCATAAGACCCTCCCAAAGCCCAAAAAACAGTATTATTTAACTAGTTCAGACATTATTTGAGACCAGAGTGAGTAGCAGCAGCTGAGAGAGCAGCAGTGTACTTGTATCCACCTCAATTTCAGTGCTTTTACTATGGATCCCATAATGAGCATATGTATGTGAGGGAATGCTCCTGCCGTTGCTTTTGAAGAGGCTGGAAAGATGTCCTATCGCTACTGGACTCATCCATTGATTGCGCAGTGCATGTCTGTAGGATATTTTTCCAACATGTATGTACAGCTGCATCGTTTCCCTGATCATTTTTTAAATTTTACCTACAAGTCCATTGCCACGTTTGACCTTTTCCTTTGAAAAAGTTTGGCCCAGTCTGACACGCATGGACACCAACATGAGGAACGCCTGTTGGTGACTATCAGGTATGTGTATATGTTTATATATATATCTATAGATGTACAGATGTATTATTTTAGTTTATCAACTTAAAAAAAAAGTATTTTGTCTATTTCTATGCAAATTTTAATTGCAATTTTATTAATATTTTAAAATTTTTAATTGCAATTGATATATATATATATTTTTATAAGCTGTATATGTATTTTATCTATTCTGTCTTTTTTATGCAAATTTTAATTGTATATTGTTTAATATATTTAATTTTTAAATTGCACTCGATTATTATATTTTTTTGTTTATTTTTTTTATAAGCTGTATATGTAATTTCATTTTTTTATTTATTTATTAGTATTTTTTATGCACATTTTAATAGCAATTTTTAAAATATATTACATTTTTAATTTGCAATTGATTATTATAATTTTTCTTTAACGTTGTATATGTAATTTCATTTTTTTTTATTAATTTATTTTGTCTTTTTTATGCAAATTTTAATAGCAATTTTTTAAATATTTAGAATTTTTAAAATGCAATTGATTATTATGTTTTTTTATTTTTATTTTTTTTTCTAACCTGGGTTCCTGAACACCGTATGCCGATATACATTGGCAGAATGGCACGGGTGGGCAAACAGACTTACTTATCTGTAAGTCTCCCTGTGGGTGGGGGTGCAATTGCGCCCCCCTTGTGCCCGCGGTGGTAGGATTCATTAGAGGATCGATCAGTCCCCAGGCCCAGACCAATGATTTATGGTCTGGCCCTGTTGATCGGCCCTAGAAACCTTCCCCTGTCTGTGTAAGTGTAAACACTGACAGGAGGAAGTGATGTCATCTATCCTCGTGGAGTCTTTTCGATTCCAGTGAGAGGAGAGAGAACATCTAACTGTGAATTACACTACACTAACTCCAGTATACACAAATACACTTGACACCCCCCCCACCCACCCCCCCCCCAGTTAACCCCTTCAATCCCTGTGTCACCAATTGCAGTTTTCAGATTTTTCACTGATCACTGCATTGGTTTCATTTGTGACTGAAATAAGTGTTAGGGCAGTTAGTAGTAGGTCCCGTTAGGTTTAAGGGTACCCCCCTAATAAAGGTTTAACCCCTTAATCGCCCCCAGTTAACCCTTTCACCCCCTGTCGCCAATGTCACTAATCGATCGCCATATTTGTGTCACGGGTGACGCTAGTAAGCCAGTTAGTTGATTAGTTTCACTGTCAGGTTTTTATAGTGTCAGCTACTCCCGTATTTTACCCCGATTGTCCCCTAGTTAACCCTTTTACCCCCTGTCACCAGTGATCACCGTAATAGTGTTATGGGTGATGCTGGTTAGTTACTTTGTTTTTTTATAGTGTCAGGGCACCCACCATATATTAACCAATAAAGGTTTAACCCCCTGATTGCCCAGCAGGTAATATCAGGTTTTAGCGTCAGTCAGAGTCTGAGTCTCACTAGAGTACCAGTAAATTTAGAGACCAAGATGTCGAAGATACACTAGTGAAGATAGAATATAAATAGATAAAGTGATCTTGCACAAAATAAATAAAATCACTGTGAGACACTATGGACAAAATAACAATACAAAAAGTCTATATCTATATCTCCTCATGGAGTGAAATAGCAAGTGCAAATGTGTAAAATTACACACAGATAAAAACGGAGGAAAGTAATAGAGGAATGTGCAACATGACTAAAAACACGTGAACTAAGCAAACAAAAATATATATAAAAGTGAATAGTCCTCCAAAGAAATAAATGTGTATTTAATACACATTTATTCTTGATGTTACAGTCTCCCAGAACTCTCACCTTACTTACAGAGGTAAATCGCATTAAAAAAACTGTCACAGGGTCTCCACAATCTTCTATTGGCCCCTCTTTAGCCTTCTATAGAAGATAGCGGAGACCCTGTGACAGTTTTTTTTAATGCGATTTACCTCTGTAATTAAGGTGAGAGTTCTGGGAGACTGTAACATCAAGAGGCATTTAAGTGGATTATTTATCAATATGCTATGTATTTAAGCCTGCACAACCCCATTTATATTGGATCCATCGCTTTGAAAATTTAATAGAAGATGTATCCAGAGGACTATTAAATACACATTTATTTATTTGTAGGACTATTCACTTTTATAGATATTTTTGTTTGCTTATTTCACGTATTTTTAGAGTCATGTTGCACATTCCTCTATTACTTTCCTCCATTTTTATCCATGTATAATTTTACACATTTGCACTTGCTATTTCACTCCATGAGGAGATATAGACTTTTTGTATTGTTTTTTGTCCATAGTGTCTCACAGTGACTTTATATATATATATATATATATATATATATATATATATATATATATATATATATATATATATATATATATATATCTATATATATACACATCCTGTCTAGTATATGTGTGTGTATATATATATGTATAGACTATATATTTATATTCATATATTCTGCATTCAGTGTAACCTATAGCTACAGTGCATTCCGTGGTGTACTGTTTCTAATACACTTCAGACAGTGTATTAATATATATATTATTATTATACAGGATTTATATAGTGCCAACAGTTTGCACAGCGCTTAACAAAATGAAGGCAGACATTACAGTTACATAACAATTTGGTACAAAAGGAATCAGAGGGCCCTGCTTGCTAGAGCTTACAATCTAGCAGGGAGGATCAATTGATACAAAAGGTAAATAGCTGTGGGGGATGAGCTGATGGATTTTTGAAGTGATTTCCTGGGCATTGAGTAAGTTAGTGGGTGGAGGAAATAGCGGACGAAGTAGAGCATTGGAAGTAGAAAAGAGTTGATGGGGACTGCGTGAGAGGGTGGTAATGAGAGTGATAAAGTAAGTCTGTTTGGTAGTGTGGAGACAGGAATGGTATTTTTGGAGGGCAGATTTATATTGGCTGAAATCTATCTGTGACTTTGTCTTACGCCATATACACTCAAGAGCACGGCTATGTTTTTTGAGGACTTTGGTAATGTCTGTCTGCCAAGATTGTAGCGGTCAGGGGCCTGATTCTGTGCATAGTGAGGTAGGCCAAGGTATCCAGGGTGGATGACAGTGAACTGTTATAGATAGAAGTGGCCAGGTTAGGGCAGGACAAGGATGAGATTTTGGCATAGAGACAATCTGTAGCAGAAAAAAGAAGAGAAGGGTTAAGATGGCAAAGGTTTCTACAGGTAATTGTTTGGTAGTTGGAAGGTAAAGAGGAGGAAGACAAGGAAAAAGTGACACTAATAAGGTGGTGATCAGAGAGAGGAAAAGGAATGTTGGAGAGGTTGCGTGGAGTGCATAGGTAGAAGAATATGAGGTCAAGGCAGTTGCCAACAGAGTGAGTAGAAGCGTTTGCTCATTGTTTCAGGTCAAAAGAAGAGGTTAGGTTCATAAATTTAGACGTAGCAGCAGTGTTAAGATTAACAGGGATGTTGAAGTCACCAAGAATGATCAATGATTGAAAGTAAGGTAACCAGGCAGAGAAGTCGTCAAGGAAGTTTGATACCAGTCCAGGAGGCCGATAGATCACAGCAATTCTCAACAAAACTGGAGAAAATAGACGAATACAGTGAGCTTCAAATGAGGAGAGGGACAGAGAGGGGGTGGACGAAGAACCTGAAAAGTGCTTTGAGGGGAGGATTCCAACACCACCTCCTTTCCGTCCACTAGGCCTGGGAGAGTGAGTCCACAGGAGGCCACCATGGGAGAGTACAGCAGGAGAGGGAAGGTCAGATTATTGAAGCCATGTCTCCGTAATTGCAAGTAGGTTGAAGGAGTTTGTGATAAATAGGTCATGGACGGTTGTAAGTTTGTTGCAAACCGAGCGGGTATTCCAAAGGGCACAGGAAAGGGGAAGGCTGGTTCTAGGCAGAAGAGCAATAGAAATATCTCCAGACATTAGGAGAAGCAGAAGGGTGAGAGAGGTTATATGGGAGTGTGACTTATGTGGGGGGACACTTCTCAGTGTCCTGGAGGTTTTATTGGTATGTAGGTTCAAAATTAGCAGGAGCTAATGAGTGCAGTATTACGGTGAAGACAGGAGTGAGGGTGATATATATAAGCCGTGGGGTGGATAAGAGGGGTGAAGGAGAGAAATACTTGATAAGGACGGAGGGGATGATGAGGTCACTGACCTTACTTGGGTGCCTGAGAGAAGAGAGGAGGACGAGGCACAACTCCAATGAGGCAGGCTGTTCTCTAGGGGGCAGATTAAGGGCAGCCACCCTATTGCATCACACCGCAGAGCTCCGCATTCGCAGGGTGCTGCTGAATCCCTGCTGACTTTTAATAGTTCCTTGGTGTAGGCCTTTTTCTACACATGTGCAGCAGATCGCATCATTGCTGTTTTCAACCTATGTCTGAAGCAGATCAAGCCTGGCCAGAACAGCAGCCGCTTGGGCACTACATGCTTGACCAGACATATGATGACCTGTCATGCACTCCATTGGCAACAGCACTTGAAAGACCCACATCAAAGAAAAAGATAGACTTCTCCTTGTTCCTCATCTGGGATCTCCAACCCCACTATATCGCTAGTACTCTCAAAAACCTGCACTGAGAGGAATGAAGATATAGCAATAGGTGTCCCAAGTGCTTGCAGCCAATCTGCTAGCATTACACCACAATCTGATTTTAGCAGGCAAATTTCCCTACCCCAGTTGCTGAACCGTAAAAAAGAATTTGGTCCTAGCCATCCACATGCTCAGTGTCTAAATGCTAGCTTGGCCAAATTGCTTGCACTGCAACTGCTGCCTTTTCAGCTGGTAGAGTCTTCCCTCTTTTGTGAATTTGTGGAATGTGCTGTGCCTTATTGGAAGGCTCCAAAACGCCATTTCTTTTCACAGAAGGCCTTTCCGTCTCTCTACCAGCATGTGGAAGGCAATGTTTTGGCCTCGTTGGGCAGAGTGGTCAGCAGTAAGGTGCATATTACCGCTGACTCATGGTCCTGCAGGCATGGGCAGGGACGTTACCTTTCCTTCACGGTGCACTGGGTAACTCTGTTGGCAGCTGGGAAGGATGCAGGACAGGGTTCGGTGTTGTTGGAGCTTGTTCTGCCACCACGCCTCCAAAATGCTAGTGGTGATTCTGCCACAGCTGTCTCCCTCACCCTTTCCTCTTCTTCTTCTTCCTCTATGGCCTCTTCTGCAGATTTGTCCTCTGAACCAGCGGTGCTCCATAAAGCCCCGTACACACGAGCGGACTTTTCAACATCCAAAGTCCGTCAGACCGAGTCCGTCAGACTATCCGATCGTGTGTGGGCTGCAACGGACTTTAGCTTCGCAAAAGTCTGACGGACTTTAGAAATGAAGCATGCTTCAAATTTTCCCGACGGAACTCCGCCGGACCCGGTCCCCTTCGAAAAATCCGCTCGTGTGTATGCTACTCCGACGGACTAAAACCGACGCTAGGGCAGCTATTGGCTACTGGCTATGAACTTCCTTATTCGAGTCGGGTCGTACGTCATCACGTTCGAATCCGTCGGAGTTTAGTGTGATCGTGTGTGGCCAAGTCCGTTCGGCCGAAAAGTCTGTCAGAACTCCGGCGGAACTCCAGCGGAACTCCGGCGGAACTCCTTTGGAAGTCTGTCGGACATAAGTCCTCTCGTGTGTACGGGGCTTAAGCGTTCAAGGGGCCACGCAAGCAGGCAGGCTAAAAGATGCCATGCAGTGATTGAGTTGGTCTGCCTAGGGCACAGGAGCCACACTGGGGCAGAGATTCTATCAGCTCTGCAGGGGCAGGCTCAGAGGTGGTTGACGCCATGCTAGCTTCAGCCAGGAATGGTTGTATGCGACAATGACACCAACCTTCTCTCCGCCCTCTGACAGGGACACTTGACCCATGTTCCATGTTTGGCAGACATCCTGAATTTGGTGGTGCAGTGGTCCTTGACAAGGTACCCAGGCTTACAGGATCTCCTTTAGCAGGCCAGAAAAGTCTGTGGTCATTTCCGCTGGTCATACAATGCCAGTGCTTTGCTGAGTGACATTCAAAGGGAATGCAACCTGCCCACCAACCGCCTAATTTATGACATGCCCACCAGGTGGAACTCAACGTTGGCAATGCTGCAGCAGTTGCACACACAGCAGAGGGCCATCAATGAGTACCTGTGCGAGTATGGCACCAGGTCAGGGTCAGGGGAGCTTGGCTTCTTTTCGCCACGCCAGTGGCTACGGATCATGGATGCATGCACTGTCCTGTCACCATTTGAGGAGGCCACAGGGATGGTGAGCAGCGACAATGTATGCACCAGTGACACTGTCCCTCTAGTCTTCCTACTGGAGCACGCACTTCATGGAATCATGGACAGGGCACTTGAGGCAGAACAGCGGGAGGAAGAGGAGGACTTCCTTACCTCTTAAGGCCCTCTTTCTCCAGCATTCCTGCGGGCCTGCCAAACACACAGGATGAAGAGGAGAAGGATCGTGGCAGCATGGATGTAGAGGATAACACTCAGTAGAAGTTTTCAAAGGATTATTTTCAATCCCCAGAAACCCAAGGAGTTGTACGTGGCTGGGAGGGGGTAGTTACGAATCATTTGATCCTTAGTGACCCAGAGGACTCAGAATCAAATGCCTCTGCAAACTTACGCTGCATGGCCTCCCTGATTCTGCAAAACCTGCAAAGGGACCCTAGGACTGTGGTATCAAAGAGAGAGATCATTACTGACTGGTAACCCTTCTTGATCCACGTTACAAGGGTAAGGTTGCAGAACTCATCCTGCCTTTGCAGAGGGAGCAGAGGATGAAGCATCTTCAGGAGGCCTTGAAGAAAGGTTTGTACAATGCATTTCCAGACCCAGGGAGGTTACCATTTCCTGGTGCTGGACAACGTGTTTCTGAGGCTTTGTCTGGTCAGAGGAAGAGCAGTAGAGAAGGTGGCCAGCTGACCGATGCCTTTAAACAATTTTTCAGTCCTCAGCGCCAAGGTCTGATTGGTTCAAGCAACCATTGCCAGCGTTTGCATTACATGGTGCAGGAATATATAGGGGCAAGAGCAGACGTGGAGCCCTTTCCACCAGAGCAACCACTGGGTTTCTGGGTCTTGAGGATGGAACTTATTAAATTTGCTATGGATGTGGGATCCCTTGAAGACTGCCTATGCTGACTATCCTATTCCTCCTCAATCTTGATGATGCTAGTTTCCAACAATATTTTTGGTTTAGGGCACCACCACCACCCCAGGCCCAATTTTTCTGTCCTTGTTTAACAGGGGCATGCAATTACAATTTTTATTCTAATATTTCACAGCAGGGCCCATTTATGCACCCAACAAGAGTATCTGTGAGGAGTTACAGTGTTGTAGCACTACCACCACCACCCAAGGTCCAATTTATCTGCCCTTGTTTAACAGGGGCATGTAATTACAATTTTTGATATAATATTATACAGCAGGGCCCGTTCCTGTGCCCAACAAGAGTATCTGTGGGGGTTACAGTGTTTAGGGCACCACCACCACCCAAGGCCCAGTTTTTCTGTCCTTGTTTAACAGGGGCATGTAATTACAATTTTTGTTCTAATATTTCACAGCAGGGCCCATTCCTGCACCCAACAAGAGTATCTGTGAGGAGTTACAGTGTTGTAGCACTACCACCACCACCCAAGGCCCAATTTTTCTGCCCTTGTTTAACAGGGGCATTTAATTACAATTTTTCATATAATATTATACAGCAGGGCCCGTTCCTGTGCCCAACAAGAGTATCTGTGGGGGTTACAGTGTTGTGGCACCACCACCACCCAAGGACCATTTTTTTCTACTCTGTTTAAAAGGGGCATGTAGTTACAATTGTTGATCTAATATTTCACAGAATTGCCCATTTCTGCACCCAACAAGAGTATCTGTGAGGTGTTACAGTGTTGTGGCACCACCACCACCACCACCCAAGGCCCAATTTTTCTGACCCTGTTTAACAGGGGCATGTAATTACAATTCTTTATATAATATTTCACAGCAGGGCCCATTCCTGCGCCCACCAAGGGTAACTGTGAGGGCTTACAGTGTTCTGGTACCACCAACACCTAAGGCCCAATTTTCTGCAGAGTATATAGGGCAAGCCATATAGTATACAGTGCCTTGCAAACGTATTCATCCCCTATTTTGTTACATTACAGCCTTTAGTTCAATGTCTTTTTTACTCTGAATTATATGTGATGGATCAGAACACAATAGTCTAAGTTGAAGTAAAATTAGAAAAATATATACATAAAACTATTTTTCAGACCTAAAAAATTGCGAATTGGCACGTACGTATGTATTCACCCTCTTTGTTATGAAGCCCATAAAAAGCTCTGGTGCAACCAATTACCTTCAGAAGTCACATAATTAGTGAAATGATGTCCACCTGTGTGCAATCTAAGTTTTACATGGTCTGTCATTACATATACACACCTTTTTTGAAAGGCCCCAAAGGCTGCAACACCTAAGCAAGAGGCACCACTAACCAAACACTGCCATGAAGACCAAGGAACTCTCCAAACAAATAAGGGACAATATTTAAGTATAAGTCAGGGTTAGGTTATAAAGAAATACCTAAATCTTTGATGATCGCTAGGAACACCATCAAATCTATCATAACCAAATGGAAACAACATGGCACAATACCAAACCTGCCAAGAGAGGGCCACACACCAAAATTCACGGACTGGGCAAGGAGGGCATTAATCAGAGAGGCAGCACAGAGACCTAAGGTAACCCTAGAGGAGCTGCAGAGTTCCACAGCAGAGACTGGAGTATCTGTACATAGCAGAACAATAAGCTGTACGCTCCATAGAGTTGGGCTTTGTGGCCAGAAGAAAGCCATTACTTTCAGCAAAAAATAGTTTGCTAGAGTTTGCGAAAAGGCATTTGGGAGTCTCCCAAAATATATGGAGGAAGGAACCCTGGTCTGATGAGACTAATGCCTCGTACACACGATCAAACAATCCGGTGGAATCCCGCCGTGTGTGGGCTCTGGCGGACTTTTTTTACCCAAAAGTCCGGCGGACTAAGAAAGTATTTTTGCACTCCAATCTATCCGCCGGACTCGCATTTCGGCGGACAATCCGGCCGTGTGTGTGCCAGTCCGCCGTACTTTTGAAAAGCCTCCTTTGCTGGCCCCGGCTACATGGAGACACGCTCAAAATGAGCGGACTTTCCTCCGACTGTGTGGGCGAGTCCGTTCATTTCAAAAGTACGGCAGATAGTCAGGCAGACTTAGTACGCTGTATTAGTCCGCTGAAAAAGTGCCATGTGTGGGCAAGTAGCTCGTTCGGAAAGTCCAGTGGACAGTCCGGCGGAAAGTCCGCCAGACTAAGTCCGCCGGATAGTCTGCTATGTGTGTACGCGACATAAGATTTAACTTTTTGGCCATCAAAGAAAACACTATGTCTGGCGCAAACCCAACATATCACATCACCCAAAGAATACCATCCTCACAGTGAAACATGGTGGTGGCAGAATCATGCTGTGGGGATGTTTTTCAGTAATCAGGACTGGGAAACTGGTCAGAATTGAGGGAAAGATGGATGGTGCTAAATACAGGGATATTCTTGAGCAAAACCTGTACTACTCTGTGTGTGATTTGAGGCTAGGATGGAGGTTTACCTTCCATGACCCCAAACACACTGCTAAAACAACAATTGAGTGGTTTAAGTGGAAACATGTAAATGTGTTGGAATGGCCTAGTCAAAGCCCAAACCTCAATCCAATAGAAAATCTGTGGTCAGACTTAAGAATTGATGTTCACAAGTGCAAGCCATCCAACTTGAAGGAGCTGGGGCAGTTTTGCAAGGAGGAATGGGCAAAAATGCCAGTGGTAAGATGTGGCAAGCTCATATAGACTTATCCAAAGCAACTTCGGGCTGTGATAGCCAATAAAGGAGGCTCTATAAAGTATTGACTTTAGGGGAGTGAATAGCTATGCACATTGACATTTTCTGTTATTTTGTCCAATTTGTTGTTTGCTTCACAATAAAAAAAAACATCTTAAAAGTTGTGGGCATGTTCTGTTAATTAAATGATGCAAATCCTCAAACAGTCAATGTTAATTCCTGGTTGTGAGGCAACAAAAATTTTTTATTTCATTTTTATTGTTTCACTTTAAGCATTATTTAAATCACTGCTCCCGAAAAAACATGATGAACACTAGAGAGCAGACGTCAGAGAGAGGAGGTAAAATGTGCCTCTTCTTATTTGTGTTTATATGCAAAATTACTTTTTTTTTTTTCAGTTAAATCCTATATCTATGTTTTTATTATGATTTTTTTATTCCTTTTAAATAAAACATTTGTGATGAATAGAATGGTGGGATTTGTGTGGGCATTTACAAGGCTACATTTTCACCATCTCTATTTATAGGAGGATCTGTTACCATCCAATATGAATTTGCACATCCAGAACCAAGATGCAGGAAAAATACATTTCTCCAGTATAAAAGTCTACTTATGACAATAAGATCTCTGTATATCTTTTAAACAATGTCAGTCACCATAGATTGTGCAGTTTCAATAAATAGTGGACATACAATGGGATGCCATGATTACAAATAAAACTAAGCATTTAGCATTGTTGTCATGCAACATACTGTATAACATACGCCTTAATTCATTAGCTGCATAAATGTTAAGAAACTCTTTCATTGATATGCCACTAAAAATCTATCCTTTGAATTCACTTTTAGTTGACATCAGTTAAACCGCATACAAAAATGTTAAATAAAGCGTGCACTATTTATATATACAATACTTGCTAAGTTTTTGTTTTATTATTTTATTTTCCATGAAAATCGGAAATATTGCATATTAACATTTCATATTTAACACTTGAAGGAATAAAGTGGCACACTCAAGCCAACTCTTCCTCACAATACTTAACTACTATAAGCCCTTGTACACGCGGTCGGAGATTCCGACTGAATGTTTCCTATCGGACAGTTTTGTCGGATATTCCGGCTGTGTGTGGTCTGCATCGGACTGTTTCCGTCGGAATATCCGACGGACCAAGTTTTCCAACTTGCCGGTAAAATTTTCCGACAAAATGCTCCTATCGGACATACTCCGATCATGTGTAGCCTACTCCGACGGACAAAGTGCCATGCATGTTCAGATCAAATTCTTAGACCAAAGCTATTGGCTACTAGCCTGAACGTAGTCCCATCGTAAGGAAATAACGTCATCACGTTATGTACAATCAGATTTTCCGACAACTTAGTCTGACCGTGTGTATGCAATATCACTTCCGGACCTCTTTTAGAACTAATCCGTCGGAATTACTCCGACGGATTTGGTTGTCGGAATCTCCGACCGTGTGTACAAGGGCTTAGGCTTCAAGCACGCAGCCATACAGGGACCAAACACATAGGCGTGTGCACAGGGTAGCTTCTGCGGTGGGGATCGTTTCAGGGGAAGGGGCTGGTAAATATGTAATTTACCAGCCCCTTCCTTTTCTGAATGAACACAGTGAGCGACCCATACCAATCACTCACTGTGTTCATTCACAATGTAAGCATCGTAAACTATGTTTATGATTCTTTAGTTTGTGAATGAACAGGAAGCCGCTCAGCACAGAGCACTTCACATTCATTCACTGTCCAGTGCAGCTGAATCTGCAGAGAAAAGGAGTGGGGAATCTCTGTCCTCAGTCCCTTTTTCTGTTTCAAAACTGAGACATCTGAGGTCTGTTTAGACGTCTGATATTTCACCAAAGCCCCAACAGGACTCCTAAAAAAATAAAACAATTATATTGTAAAAAACTAAAAAACAAAAAATGTTTTAAAAACTACCAACACCGTCCACTGCCCTACTGACACCAATCGCTGCGCACACCTATGGCCATACAGCATTCAGAGCCTGCATAATGACATTTCAGGTGCCCGCTGCTGTTGCACATCCACCTCTTCTAATGCATCTCAGTAGGTGACTGTACACAATGGTACTGGGTACCAAGAATATCACTATGCAGGCTCTGCACACTGTATAGCCCCATGTACAGCCATGTGCATGAAGCCTTATACAGTAAATAGACTAAATAGTCTATATTGTAAATACACATAAACAGTTGTAGATCAAATCATACATATATCACCCCATATCTGCTAATAGATATGAGCTGGGTCTGTATTCTTCCACCCACTATAACCCATAACTCAGTGGGATGAAGGGGAAAGTAAACAAACCCGCACCAACAAAACTCAGAACAGGCACCATTAAACATTTTCTGCTCTCCCTGGCTACATGGAGGCCAAAAAACTAAACTGAAACTAGTAGCCTACTGTGGCGCTACAATGGTCATCACTAAGGCCCCATTCACACCCAAGCATTTTATATTTCCAGGCTTGCAGCTCCAAATGCTCAACATCCAAAAACAACAGATTTTCTCCAGGACTAGTAATTCCTGGATCAGGTTCTGGAGGCTTTAAAAAGTATTGGGAGGGATGACGCCTCTAACCTGGTATCCTGGCTGCATTTATGTTTACTTCTATAGGGCATATTATCAGCATTGCCTGTTTCAGTATATGGCCATCCAAGCCGGTCCCGTCCAGGCATATAATTCAGTGATCACCTAAAGGTAGTCATTTTTGGCTTGCTTCTTCATATATATATTTAACTTTAAATATTTAAATCTAAACAAAGCTAATCATATCCGGCATTAAAAAGGTTAAATGCATCAGGATATATGAATGGTAGGCTATAAATAGCTCTGTATGTTTGTATAAAACGCAATATAAAATTTCAGCCATAATAAACATATCTGGCATGAATGGTTTTAAATATATCTGGATATATGGATAATAAAAAAATCCTAAAAATAATCTATGCTTTACAGATAGGACAGTCCTTTATATAAGGTTCTACCGGTACTTACGGTCATTTTGAGGCTATACTGCATTTACTAAGTAAGTAGGGAAATGCTTACTGTCATATAGGCCAAATAACATAAAAGTCAGTCTAGCAATTTTTATATTTTATAATGGTCTTCTGCTGTGCTCAGCACTGGGTCCTGTGGTCTCCCTCCCTTCGGCGGCACAGTGGTGTAGTGGTTAGAACTCTCACCTAGCAGTAAAAAGGGTTACTGGTTCAAATCCCAACCATGACACTACCCTGCCTGGCGTTTTCATGTTCTCCCTGTGCCTGCGTGGGTTTCCTCTGGGTACTCCAGTTTCCACACTCCAAAGACATGCTGGTAGGTTAATTGGCTTCTGTCCAAAATTGGCCCTAGTATATCAATGGGGACCTTGGTTTATGGGCTCCTTGAGGGTAGGGACCGATGTGAGTGTGCAATGTACAGGGATAGAGAAAATTGTAGACACTCACTCAGGATGGAGTGGTGTCTTTATTCAACCTTACTAACTATGTAACTGGAGAGGTGGTTGGTTAGTAGCTGTGTCCCACTGGTAGGAGTAGTGTTGAAATCTTTCCTACCACCAATTGTGGTTAGTTCATGTAATTTATGTACAGTATCTCACAAAAGTGAGTACACCCCTCACCTTTTTGTAAATATTTTATTATATCTTTTCATGTGACAACACTGAAGATATGACTTTGCTACAATGTAAAGTAGTGAGTTTACAACTTGTATAACAGTGTAAATTTGCTTTCCCCTCAAAATAACTCCATTAATGTCTAAACCGCTGGCAACAAAAGTGAGTACACCCCTAAGTGAAAATGTCCAAATTGGGCCCAAAGTGTCAATATTTTGTGTGATCACCATTATTTTCCAGCACTGCCTTAACCCTCTTGGGCATGGAGTTCACCAGAGCTTTACAGGTTGCCACTGGAGTCCTCTTCCACTCCTCCATGATGACATCACGGAGCTTATGGATGTTAGAGACCTTGTGCTCCTCAACCTTCCATTTGAGGATTCCCCACAGATGCTCAATAGGGTTTAGGTCTGGAGACATGCTTGGCCAGTCCATCAACCTTTGCAGCAAAGCTGGCGGCACTCATACTTCTATTTCCCAAAGACAACCTCTGGATATGAAGCTAAGCACGTGCATTCAGCTTCTTTGGTTTGCCATGGCAAGGCCTGTATGGTCTTGGACACTGTGCTGCAGCTCAGTTTCAGGGCCTTGGCAATCTTCTTATAGCCTAGGCCAACTTTATGTAGAGAGACAATTCTTTTTTTCAGATCCTCAGAGACTTCTTTGCCATGAGGTGCCATGTTGAACTTCCAGTGACCAGTGTGAGAGAGTGAGAGCGATAACACCTAATTTAACACACCTTCCCCTCATTCACACCTGAAACCCTGTAACACTAATGAGTCACATGACACTGGGAGGGAAAATGGATAATTGGGCCAAATTTGGACATTTTCACTTAGGGGTGTACTCACTTTTGTTGCCAATGGTTTAGACATGAATGGCTGTGTGTTGAGTTATTTTGAGGGGAAATGTTATATAAGCTGTACACTCACTACTTTATATTGTAGCAAAGTTTAATTTCTTCAGTGTTGTCACATGAAAAGATATCATAAAATATTTACAGAAATGTGAGGGGTGTACTCGATTTTGTGAGATACTGAATATGGCTATGCATTTGTATATATATATATATATAAAAAGGGGGAAAAAACTGCGCTAAGGTGAAACACAAGAAACAATTATATAGATTGATCCTAGATGGATCAGATTTGGCTGCGGCTTAACTGTGTCACATAACTACAGAAAAAAACGAAAGATAAAAATATAAGCTGCGCTAAATCCCACAAACATCAAACTGTGTATACATAAATAAAGTAACAATGAATTATGGGCTGTTCCCAGCCTCTAAACATAAATTAATATGAAATCAAACCATAAATAATAAATGCATATAAAAATTACAAACTCAGAACATGCGAATCGCATATTCCTTGCAGTATAGGACCAAGTCGCATGCCCCTATGTATAGCAATACAAACTCTAAATACACCCAGTGTATGGATTACAAGTCTGTATGTTTGTTCAAGAATGTGAATAAAGTCCTCCACAAATTAACCATAAGCGATCCACTGCTGTGTGCGATTAAGTAGTGCTTGATCCGCCACCAAAAAAATTTAATTTGCTGCTTACCAGAAAATCATGACCCCCCACTACAGAGGGTCACAAAAGGCATATGAATATATAATCATCTCCCAATCCAGAGGAGTCCTCGATATTCTCCTTGTGCCACCACTCCAATGTAAGGATAGCGCCTAGAGGCGATTCAGTTCACATTGTGCGCTATACAAGTATTTCATTCATTCAATCATTCAAGGATACGCTAACATCACCTCGTGTTTTAAACAGTTCCAACAGTTCCGGCCGGACGCATACGGACAGAACGGGTCTGTCCGTATGCGTCCGGCCGGCGCAACGGACTTAAGGCTGATGATTTCTTTATACACTGTAAGTGCAATTTCACTTTTTGGTTTTTAGTAATAAAGGGTTTTACACTATTTGGAGTTCTATTTCTCTTCCATGGTTTTGGTATACCTATCCTGAGTCCCTCTGAATTTATGAGAAAGATTTTTTGGGAGCGTTTTTCTACAATCCTTACATTGGAGTGGTGGCGCAAGGAGAATATCGAGGACCCCTCTGGATTGGGAGACAATTATATATTCATATGCCTTTTGTGACCCTCTGTAGTGGGGGGTCATGATTTTCTGGTAAGCGGCAAATTAAAAATTTTTTGTGGCGGATCAAGCACTACTTAATCGCACACAGCAGTGGATCGCTTATGGTTCATTTGTGGAGGACTTTATTCACATTCTTGAAAGAACTCTCTTTTGATTTACACATACAGACTTGTAATCCATACACTGGGTGTATTTAGAGTTTGTATTGCTATACATAGGGGCATGCGACTTGGTCCTATACTGCAAGGAATAGGCGGTTCGCATGGTCTGAGTTTGTAATATTTATATGCATTTATTATTTATGGTTTGATTTCATATTAATTTATGTTTAGAGGCTGGGAACAGCCCATAATTCATTGTTACTTTATTTATGTATACACAATTTGATGTTTGTGGGATTTAGCACAGCTTATACTTTTATAATTTGTATATATATACACATCACAACAACTGTACATTCTAATGCCTATACCTTATTCTAATTGAAATTTATTTCTCTAAATAGAAATACAGAAGCTTCTGAAGAAGCGACAACTACAGTCGCAAAACACGTAGAGCATTTTTTAATTCTTCAAGGATCTTTGAACACCTAAACAGTCAGTGCCATAGCTCAGTGTGGGCTTTTTCTGACGCACTATAAGTTTAGCCCTACAGGAAGTATACAAGCGGTATTTTTCTTGGGCTAATCAATGGGTCCTTTTCTATGTGTAAATTATGTGCTTTACTAAATGTGTACTGCATACGTTTGTAATTTATGTGAACTATTAAAATTTGCTATATTTTTCTATACGTGCCATTAAAGTCCATTTTTCCTATCATTCAATTTTCTCAATTTATTAGGAAGTGCCACATGTATACTCGGGGTGTTTGATTGCTACCCCAGGGCACAGCAATCAACTCTTCCTCTAACCTGATATCCACATCTTACGGGAGACCAACTGCCTGCTAGTACAGGTGTGCACATCCTTTTTAATCAGGGTGCTGTCTGTGATTCAGTGCTCCATTTCCCTGGAAAAGCCTGTGTATGGAGAGACACTAGGAGAGTGTTTACCCTGGCCAAGGACAGGTGGCTAGACATTACCAGGCTGTGGCGTTGAAAGTGATCCTTAGAGATTAAGTGGAACTTCACTCTCTCATTGAACATTGATTATTGGGCAGGAGCCTGTGCAAGCCAAGGTGAGCAGAGATGCGATAGCCAGGAGGCAAAACATTTTTATGTTCATTTGCAGTGATGCTGAAAACCCTTGTGAGGGTAACCTTGTTAAAAAAATATATATATCTTACTTAAAATAAAAGCCATAAAAATATACTTCTCTGGCCAAACTGGAGTCAGGAGAAAATCATGGGGAAAAAAAAAAGGAAAGAAAGCGAATTAATTATAATTCAGAAAATTATGACTGTACAGCTTCAAACCAATGTGAATACAAAATAAATAATAAAATATTAATACGTGATAATTTTTTCTTTAAGATACAAACATAAATCCACGTGTCCAGATATCGAGTGATATCATGTCTAGAATTTGAGTTATCCATATGAACGTAGACTGCTTCATATGATAACCCAAGATTACATTCCTATTCCATTATTCTGTGTCACTGACTAGATAAATATGGACAGGTCATGGAATGAATTGACATTTGCCTGCGTTTCAAAATCCCTGTTGCAGATGAATTTTTGCACAGAATATTAGCTGGATTCATCCACTTCCCTTGTGCAGTGAGGGATTTGTTGTAATGCTGCTGCGCAATATTGAGTTAAGCCAGGCAAGCCCATCTAATCTCCAGACTATGTGCCAGGAAAGCCTGTAGAAATAGCAATCAGCAGATAGACCATTTTAAGGCCAGACAAGGGAGTAATTACTGGAAGAGGTGAAATTATCATAGTTTAACTCTATACTCTAATTTCACGTCAAATTTACAGAGATTACAGGTTTTAAGATCAAAAGTACCAGGCTATATGTGTTTGAATATTTAAAGTGGTTCTAAAGACCTTAATGCATTCTCTCCATTTGAGCTGACACATATGGTCTTACAGATGTGTGATGGAAGCATTCTTCTCTCAGAGCATTTACCTGTCACTTGGTATCTCATAGGATATTTTCATTGATTTGGCAATTTGTGAGGCGATCTGTCCTGTCCTGTCCTGTCCTGTCCTGTTCAGGGTTAGGGAAATATCTAGCCTGCCAAGGGGTATTTCTAACCATGTCTCCCCCTTTTTGAAGGTGGCTATGTCGCAGTCCCCCTCTGATAGGATATGGCAGTTGTCTAGATTTTGGATTTCTGATATCCAGAGTGAAACTGCAGTTTCAACAACAGTGCATGCGTACTCCCATTGGCAGCTGACGCCCCGGCGTTGGCTTACCAATCCATCCTGGCATGGCGTTGGGGGAGGAGCGGACTGAACCCCTTCGGGGATAAAAGTCAGGGGTGTGGCATGGCTGAGATCACCTCCTTCACTCACCAATATTATGCACATCACAGAGATCTCCATTGCTGTACAGCTGTTTGTATATGAAGGTAAATACGCTCTCCCCACCCTAGCACTCACCTGGTTCTTCATCTGCATTCTCTGCACTTTTTGTTTCATTTAAAACACTGCTTTACACACAATCTTTTTCCTTACTATACGGGTTGATTTCCCAGACAAACACATTTTTTTTCAGGATTCACTTCTTTACTCATGGTCTCTATGTCTGCTCCATTATTGGATCAGGTTACTTCACATGTTTCTATACAAATAATTGTACAACTTTTGTCTACTCTGCTTATTTAGTAAGGCTTGACATATATACCGTACTTATGCTGGAGTATACATGCTCTCATACAAACTATTACTGCATTATATAACTTGTTGTTCATCTTACTAAATTTGGCAAATCACTGAGACATATACATTTATTTTTACAGCTAATATCAAGTTACCCACTGAGACAATTAGGACCATTCACCTTCACCTATGCCATGTCTGCCGCCTGCCATCCTCCTTGGGGGTACCCGTGTTCATCTTCTCCCCGTCAGCTCCCGTGCCATACTCTGGCTGCCGCCTTCCATTTGGGGGTTCAGTGATGGAAACTCTGGTTTCTTTCATTGGTAAGTATTTGGGCCGTTTTGCTCTGGCCAATTCTGCCATTGTTCTTTATTTACCACTGTGACACATCTTTTTGTCTATTTAGATACGTCTCATCCGCATCCACCCCTGATGAGCGAGCAATAACCTCGCGAAACACGCGTCAGGTTTTCTGAAGTGTGCATTTGTATATACTGCATTGTATAATGTTTGTATCAACTTTATTTATTCTCTTTATTATGCACAAATCCATTGGCTGAGCTAATATGCTATATTACCCATGTATGTACATTAATTTTATTAAACATTTATACTACTATTACTCTTGTTACTCAGTGGCTAACTGTGGCCACCTCATTTAAAGTCCCAGTGCGACTCTCCTTTTTTTTGTGCGTGTGTGTGTGTATATGTATATATACTAGAGATGGAGGTGCATCACTGGTGACTGCAGACCTTTTATTTTGTTTCAGTTTCAACAACAGAGTTCATTTTGAGGCCTCAACCCTGCTTCAGCGCCATTAGAGATGGTATGGGATCCCTTTAAAGCATTTACTAGAGGTTAATATCAGACTATCATTGGGTAGGTGAGGAGAGAGGAAAAGCCTCACCTGGAAAAAGCAAAGTTTACCATTGAGATGTTAGCATATGACCAAACTATGATCAGCCCTTGGGATTATGACCGCCTATGTCAGGGCAAACCTTGTCATCCCAGATGTTTTGGAACTACATTTCCCATGATGCTCATGCACTCTACAGTGTAGTTGAGCATAATGGGAAATGTAGTTCCAAAACATCTGGGGTGCCAAGGTTCACCATCACTGGCTAATGTGCTATGCACAAGGATATTCTTTTGCTTGGTACATTCACGACTAGGAAAAATGTATTGCACCAATCACAGAGGATATTTGAGCAGGGAGAAAAAAAAAAGGTAAATTACTAACGTGGCTAGCTAGCAAACACTTGTCTTCTGCTAGTATTCCTCGTATTACAGATCCTGCAATGACTATAGTTTTAGTACAGATTGTTAATCTTTTTACAGCTCTAGGGTATTTTATACTGACGCTTCTCTCACTACATATCTGCAGTGAACCGAATTCCTAGTACTTATGGTCACTCATTGAAAAAAAAAGTTGATGCCCCCATCAGCCTTGAGGGGGTACAGGTTACAATAACCTCTCTCCCTCCAGTCCAGCAAAATGCCCTGACGAAGGGTCTTCTGGCAGAATTGTTCAAAATGTACATTGAGGAGTTATCCCCTCGTTATCATGCGATGCTTCGACATTCGCTGGAAGCAGGTTCACTACCAGTCTCCTTGAGTGATGGTTGCGTTGGCCAAAACTGCAAATAACCCGGATTTCTATTCCTCTTATCATCCAATCTCCTTACCTATCGTAAATGCTAAACACCTTACCAAATTTCTGGCTCATAGCCTAAACCTTGTTATTATGGCCTTCTAAGCATAAGACTGCCGCTCACCATAGGCAATCCTGGTATGGAAGTATACATGTGAAAGACTCAGTCAATGCTGTTCCTCAGGCCATGCCCTCTGACATTTTTCACCTAGCCCACGAGGCCTAATCATAGGGGTCTTTTGGCTTTGTTCCCTGTTTTCTTTCATGACTAGATCTTTCTAGCTCCAGTAGCGCAGTTGAGGATGAATTAAAATAAATTTGACCCATTTTTTTTCTCTGCTAGAGAATGAGGTAAGGGTGCCCCCCTTAAGCTGGCCTCTTTGCATTACCACTGAAGCTCCTGGTGATTTCTGATCAGAGACTCGCCCCTGGTGCTAGGTATATAATGCAGCCCTGTGGAAGTAAAATTTTCTCTATACGCCGTACCCTTTTATACCTTTAACAATGCTTCTTCTTCCCTACACCCAGCCCTTTCTAATAAAAAGAAATTCAGATTCTTTTCCAGGATTCAAATTAACTGGGATAAATCTGTTTTATTTCTTCGTCATCCATCTTGTCCTATGATGGATAAAGGTACTCCTCTCTGTTGGGTTAATGACTTCACATATTTAGGGATACGGATTAGTGGTAAGATTTATGGCTACTTGGACCATAATTCCTTACTTGAACAACTTACCCTGTGATGTAACATGTGGAGGTCTCTTCCCTCTCTCTGATGGGTAGGGTAAATCCCATCAAGATGGTCCTTTTTGTCCAAGTTTTTATTTTTTCAGAAACACCCTTGCCTATTCCAAAAAATAATTTTTTAGCAAGATTGATGGCATTCTCATTGCCTTTATTTGGGCTGGCAGGACCCCTCGTTTGGTGAACACAATACTTCAGCTGCCACTTTCTCGGGATGGCCTCGCCCTTCCTAATTTTCAAATGTTTTAATGGGCAGCAGTGTTAGTAACCCTGTTCCCATACTCAAATTACATGTTTGATGAGGACCACACTATGGGTTTGGGATAATGCTACAGGTAAATATCATACCATATCCATGTTTTTGCCCCTTACCCCCCATGAGGTAATATTTCCCTTCCTCGTCTCAACTCTGTTCCGATTCCTCATCTTTAATCTGAGCGGTATCACCACTGGGAGATTAATGCGGTATAATGATCTGAAGTCTAAATACTCCTTACTCAACTGAAAGTTTTTTTGCTTCCTTTAGCTGCGACATACTATGATAACAGTTTCCACTGCCTATGGTGCTGGAATCTGACCCTGTGGAGAGACGGGATACCTCAAGAGTGATAGGGAAACTGTTATCTTTTATTAACATACATCTATCCTCTAGCCTATGTCATGGGACGAATGGGCAAGTATGTGAAATAGAAAGATGACTTACCTGACCTTACTTAGGAGGACTTTGAGTACTGTGCTCAATTATGTTAGTTATAAGATGAATTCCTAGATAGGGTTTACTACACTCCCCCCCCCCCCCCCCCCCCCCGACCTGGCCAGTATCTACTCAGGCTTCTAGCCCCCTGTGCACTCTGTGCAGTGCCTCCATGGGTACCTTTCTTCACATGGTGGAGATCTGTCCTTCTCTTCACCCCTACTGGGAGTCAGTGGTTGAGGTTCTCAATGATGTGTGTGACCTTTTATGATAGGACTTGACCTTCTGGTGTTGCCATTAGGGAATGTTGATGGTCCAGAGATGAGAATATATGTTAAACTATTTCTTTTTTTATGCTGTATTTTATCCATGGTGGGAAATCCTGCTTCACAGCGCCCATCACCTTTTACATATTGACCTACAAGGAAATAAATTGTCCAAAGAAATTTGATAAAACTTGGTCACCCTGGATTGATTTACAGGGCAATTAAGCACATCAAGTTGTCGCTGTGTTGACCACCAACTCTATTTCTTAGTCTTTCCTTCCCAACCTACTCTGACCGGTTCCCCTTTTTTTAATTAGCCCGCCCACCCCCCCAGGCCAATCATCTTTTTTTGTTCTGAGTAACAATATATACAACCAATTCAAACTTTATTGGATAATATCCATTTCTTGTACACAATATGTGCCTTTGTTTCCTTGGAAAGTGACTTCTTGATGGTAAGTAAAGTATCGCTACCTTGCTGTATTTTAACAAATCGTTACACTATGAATACTGTACTGCTTGTACACTTGCCTTATACCATTCTCTGTTAAAAAATGTAGCACCCTCTACCTAGTGTAGGTGCTAGAGAGATTTTTTTTTATTTTTTTTTGTAGTGCAGGTACATTTAAGCAGGCCTAGCCAGAAGCTTCACTTCATCAAATCTGGCCTTCTTTGAAAAAAGTTTGGACACCCTTGGTCTAGGGGATGTCCCGTGGTAGATGGCCCAGTAACTTGAGACTGACTAAAGATCCAGTTGAATGGATTTTTATTTGCAAACGTCAACCATTGAACAGTCTTTTAACTTGGGATCAGAGGGTTGGAAAGGAAAGTTCAGGTACTCTTAATGTCAAAGTCTAATAAACGTTAAGGAACTTGCTTACTTTGACTGCATCCAGAGAATAGCCATTCGCAGCTGGATGAGCACTCGGGTTGGACAGTCCCTCTCTCACAAGGCCTAGCAGCCAACATGGTGCTTACTCAGGAACAAAGTCTTTATCACCGACGTTGTAGCAGAACACATAGGGAAACTAAGCTGTAGAACACTTGTAGGATACTTGGATCTTTCAGCCCAATTGGCAATATCCCCAAGGCCGGATTCTCTCGGTTACTTCAGCCCTTCCACGCTCTTGTTAAGAAACCAATTCTTCTAAAGAGTCCTCCCCTGGAATGCTCGAAGTATACTGGGTCTCTCCCGGACCGGAGACGGCACCCATCCACCTCAGAGTCCTTCCTCAGTTCCCTTGCCTTGGGCTAGCCAGCCCTGAGGCATCAAAGTTGGGTGGAACTGCACCCCAGGCCATAGCCTTTCGGGGGACTGGTTAGGACGACCAGGACCATATACTCAGCACAGCATACTGGACCGGAGCCCTGAACCACGTGACATCCATGTCTTAAATATCCTCTCCTAGAGGGCACAGCGGGAGGGCCACTCCCACTGACCTGACTCCAAGAGGGAATAATTCAAGCGCCTAACCAGACCATAGTAGTTCCACGCCTGCCACCAGAGACAGTGCCCCCTGTGACCAGGCTGAACATCCCATGGTCCAGTCAGACTGATACAGAGCCAAATTTAGTCAAATAGGCCCAAACCAAACTGTAGTTTGGGTAAAGCTTTTAATTTTGAAAACATAGCGTGTACTCTTCAGGAGCCCATCGTTTTTTTTTTTTTTTTTTATTTACTATATATTTATACCGTATTTATCGGCGTATAAAAGTCAGAAGAGCTCGCAATCGGCGGGTGATCGGCGTATAACACGCACCCATGATTTTTCCCCTGATTTTAAGGGGGGAAAAGTGTTATACGCCGATAAATATGGTATATATAATATGTGTATATGTATTTCAGTACATGTTTTGCATTCTTTCGAGTCCTGATTACAATTAGCCTGCCTATGTAACATAAACATACAATTTTAATATTAATGTGATACCTACGTAATCATGTGTATGAAAACCTTCAATTGCGTCATAATAAAGGAGAACAGTTATTTTGGAAAGATGCTGAGCATATCTTTTGTGTCTGTTCCCTACTGCAGTGGTTATTATTAATTTGGAATCACTAATCAATATGAGGATAGGAGTTGCCGATCTATAAAATATCTAAGATAATATATATATATATATATATGCCCACAGTTCATTCGGTGGTGTACATTATACAATATGCTGCAGGCGGTGTGTGTGTAGCCTATATATACAGTGCATTCGGTGGTGTACAGTTTCTAATACACTTCAGGCGGTGTACACAGTATATAATCCAGTGTGTGGAATTCCTTTCCTCTCAAGGCCCCCTTTATCCAGATAGCATTCCTGCGGGTCCGCCAAACACACAGGAAGAAGAGGAGGAGGAGAATTGTGTCTGCATGGATGTCAAGGATAGCACGCAGCAGTATTCAAAGAATGGTTTTCAGTCCCCATAAACCCAAGGAATTGTTTGTGGCTGGGAGGAGATAGTTATGGATAATGTGATCCTTAATGACCCAGAGGACTCAGAATCGCATGCCTCTGCAAACTTACGCTGCATGGCCTCTCTGAATTTGCAAAGCCTGCGAAAGGACCCTAGGATTCGTGGTATTAAGGATGGGGATCATTACTGGCTGGCAAACCTTCTTGATCCACGTTACAAGGGTAAGGTTGCAGAACTCATCCTGTCTTTACAGAGGGAGCAGAGGATGAAACATCTTCAGAAGGCCTTGAAGAAAAGTTTGTGTAACGCATTTTCAGACCCTGGGAGGTTACCATTTCTTGGTGCTGGATAACGTGTTTCTGAGGCTTCGATCGGTCAGAGGAAAATCGGTGGAGAAGGTGGCTGGCTGACCGATGCCTTTAAACATTTTTCAGTCCTCAGCGCCAAGGTCTGATTCCAGCAACCATTGCCAGCGTCTGCATTATATGGTGCAGGAATATCTAGGGGTAAGAGCAGACTTGGAGACCTTTCCTACAGAGCATCCACTGGGTTTCTGGGTCTTGAGGTTGGACCACTGGCCAGAACTTGCTCAATATGCAATTGAGCTACTGGCCTGTCCTGCATCCAGCGTGCATTCTGAATGCACATTCAGTGCTGCTGGAGGGTTTCTAATGGATCAGTGTGCCTGTCCACAGACTCCTTTCATAGGCTCACATTTATAAAAATTAATCAGTCCTGGATCAGTAGCTATCAAGCAACTGATTCTGATGTAACTAATTGAATTTGCTATAGATCTGGGATCTCTTGAAGACTGCCTATGCTGCCTATCCTATTCCTCCTCAATCATAATGATGCTAGCTTCCAACAATATTTTTGGTTTAGGGCACCACCACCCAAGGCCCAATTTTCCTGCCCCTGTTTAACAGGGGCATGTAATTATGTAGTTAAAATTTTTTAAATCATATTTAACAGCAGGGCCCGTTCCTACGCTCAACAACAGTAACTGTGAGGGGTTACAGTGTTGTGGCACAAACACCTAAGACCCATTTTTTTTTTAGCAGAATATATAGTGCAGTCAGTGTGGTATATATGTGTGCGTGTGTGTGTGTGTGTGTGTGTGTGTGTATATATATATATATATATATATATATAAATTACAGTGCAGAGTATAATATAGCGTATTGAAGTGATTAAGGGGAGTCCTATGACAGAATTAAGAAAAAAATGCCATGGGTTCCCCCCTGTCCATACAGGCCCTTTGGGACTGGTATGGACGGGGGGGGGGGGGGGTCCATGCTGTTTTTTCAATGATTTTTTTTATGTATATTGCCAGGATCCGGCAATACATTACAGCCGTGAGCTGTCATTTCTTTAAAAATGTCATTTTGCTGTGGTACTGTTCTAAACATGGAAAAAATGCACTACTTTACAGGCAGAATAAGGGGACCCACAGGCACAATATTTAAAGGAATATTACATTTTTATTGTTTCGCTTACAGTGTTCTTAAAATCACTTCTCCTGAAAAATGGTAATTTTAAAAACGTATTTTTGCATTGATACATGTCCCCTGGGGCAGAGCCCAGGTCCCCAAACACTTTATGGCAATAACTTGCATATAAGCCTTTAAAATGAACACTTTTGATTTTTCACCTCGTGTCCCATAGATTTTAACAGTGTTCGCACACATTTTTTGTCTGTTTGCAAGTTCTAGTGCAAACCGAACCTGGGGGGGGGGGGGGGGTTCGGCTCATCCCTATCCCAAACCATACAAGAATAATTTTCTGGGCATCCCATGAATTCCTTAACTCCTTCCAAGTTCTAATCTCTCAATACAATACAAAACAAACAAAGCTGATGGACTTGTTCATTGTCTTGGAGTGTCTGGAAGTGAATACCAGGCTGGGCAGGGTGACAGGTGGTCCACATCACTCAGCAGCCCCTACATGAGTACCGCTACAGAAAAGAAAAGTGTGCATTGCGCCACAGTGAAAAGTGGGTGTGGCCAAATTGCATTAGCAGTAGAAGGGGATTGAAGGGGCATAGTTAAATAAAACAAAAGCCTTCTTGTACCCACAAAATATGCTTTGATTGCTGTGCCACATATAGGCGTCTCACAGCCATGTATACACCGCAGCACAATATTAAAAAAACAAACAAAAAAAACCTCTTCTGTTACATACAATTGTGTGCATACTGAAAATAGACAAATTGCTAACACTTTTTATGAGCCTACCTTACAGAATAACTGTCCCTCCGTACAATCCCCCAAGGTCACTGTGTCCCCAGTACAACCCCCCCCCCCCAGGTCAGTATGTCCCCAGTACAATTCCCACCAAGGTCAGTCTGTCCCCCAGTACAATTACCCCAAGATCAGTCTAACCCCTAGTACAATTCCCCCAAGGTCATTCTGTCCCCCAGCACAATTCCCTCCAGGTCATTCTTTCCCCTAGTATAATCCCCCCCCCCCCCCCAAGTCAGTCTTTCCCCAGTACAAGCAGTAAAATCCAGTACAATCCTCCCAGGTAGGGATGAGCTTCATGTACGAGTCGAACATACGTTCGCCCTGCGAATTCCGATTGTTATGGACCGTTCGCGCCAAATTCGTGTGGCGCTCACGGCCCACAATGCACTGCGATGGCGCAGTGCATTGCTGGCTCATGATTGGCCAAGCATGCACTGTGACCCCGCATGCTTGGCCAATCACAGCGCCGGCAGCGAGGAGAGCCATGATTGGCCACAGGCCGGATGCTCATCCCTACTCTCAGGTCAAGCCCTCTGTAAATTCCCCTCCAGGTCATTCTGTCCCCCCAGTTCAGTATGTCCCCCACTATAATCCCTTGTCAATCCAGTCTGTCCCCCAGTACAACCTCCCCCTCAGATCAGTCTGTCTGGGAGTGGGGATTGTACTGGGGGATAGACTGACTGTGCTGGGGATAGACTGAACTGGGGGGATAATTGTGCTGAGAGCCAGACTGATTGGGGGGATTCATACTGGGGAAGAAACTAAGGCTGGCCATAGATGAGTCATTTTTTTATTTTTTTTATTTTATTCAACCAGTGGGTTGAACAAAAATAAAACGGACCCAATTTCCCCATCCACACATTCGAGGTGAATGGGGGAGTCCTCCTGGTCGTGTCTTTGTATTTTGATAGCAGGCAGACTTCCCTGTCATCAGTATACTCTGTCTAGTCTATATCCTGCAGTGCTGATCAAATGGCTGACAGCGCAGTTTAACAGAAGTTGAATGGTAGATCGACTTCTGTACAACCACAGTAGCCACACACGGATCAAAATGTGTCCGGTCCATGCTGAACTGGTTGAATTTGAATCCATATATTGGCAGTTTAAAGAGGAGTTCCACCCTATAGTGGAACTTACGCTCATCGGAACCCTCCCCCCCTCCAGTGCCATAATTGGCACCTTTCAGGGGGGAGGGGGGTACAGATACCTGTATAATACGGGTATCTGCACCCACTTCCGGGTATAGATATCCGCAGAATCTGCAGGTATTTACGCCACTTCCTGCCAAGATGTCGGCGGCAGCACCCAAGAGCCGAGTGAGCAGCTCCGGGCAGCCGACATCGCAGGTGCTCTGGAAGGTAAGTGTCCATATTTTAAAAGTCAGCAGCTGCAGTATTTGTAGCTGCTGACTTTAAAAAACAAAACGTCGGAACGCCCGCTTTAAGTCTGTCCTCCAGTCCAATTCCCCCCCCCCCCCCCTTCCCGGTCATTCTGGCCCCAAGCACAATCACACCCCCCCCATGTAAGGCTGTCTCTCGGTACTTCTCCCCCTCCCTCCCAGGTCAGTCTGTCCCCCAGTGGCCAGTACAGTCAGTTAGTTGCCCCCCCAGTATAATCATATCAGTGCAATCCACCCACCTCCATAACAGACAGAACTCAGCAGCATGTGAGATCTCCTTTCTTTCAGGCTCAGAATGACATCAGCACCCTGCCCCCCAGTAATGCTGAACTCACCCCAGGGTTGACAACTGCCTGCAGATGCCCAATAGCAATAGGCAGCAGGGGCACAAACAGTGGAAACACAGGCAGTGGTAAGTGAAATGCGTGGCTATAGCACCTAAACACAAGAGGAGCATGCTGCATGGTCTTCATTTTTTTGAAGTCATAATTCTCCTCCATGTGTGAATTAGGTATAGGAGCACAGTAAGTTCCACCCCCCTGGGGTCAAGTGCGCTGCACACATTGCACACAGGGATGATACACCACTGCTTGTACCTTTCATAGGGTTCTGTCAAAAATTATCCTTTTCACCCAGCAGCAGGCTCCTACAGTAGAAAGAGCATTCTCTATAGTTCTGAATATAGTGGGAAAGATCTAGAACCCCTTTTCAGTTCGAATTGCTTTAAATTTGACTTTGGGAGATTCACAACCTATGTTTTTTTAATGGTAACATTTGTACTGGTTTCAAAACTTCCAACTTCAAACTTTCATAAAGAGGGACAGTCTGGAGAACGGAGAAGGGATAATGTGCTGCATGGGGCATAAGTGAGTCTGGTCACAGTGTACTGAATATTGGGTATGGTTCTAAAATGTGGTCCATCATTAGACTTGTTATTTTACTGTTTTCCACTAAAAGAAGACTCAGGCAGTAAAATAAAGTAAATACAATACACAAGTAACAATTTAATTAAAAAAATAAAATAAAACAAAAAGAACACGAAATAAAATAGAGTACACCACCTTAAATTGGTGCAATTTCACCAATAACTAAACCAATTTTCTCTAAAATCCCTCCACTCATCCCAAGTTATGTTAAGCATGGAAACAGCAGAGTAAACACATATAGATCTATGTTTGATTCTTTTTCAGATGCAGCTCCTGTCTCACACCTGAATGTAGCGCAATGCACAAAGGTTTGTACTGTATATTTTAGTGTGGTTAAACATGTATTTTGTCTACATTGTGCCCAGCTTGGTGTATATCTTTTTATTATGTAGTGTGGATGTGTACTTTTCACACTTTGTGCCATTTTCTACAAGTCACAATACAGAATCTTCCCTTTTCCTATGGGTCCTGATCTTCCCTTTCCCTATGAGTCCTGGCTACCTTTCCTCTTACACAACAAAGGTATTGTGCCACCTTGAGCAGAGATTAAGAACAGAATGATTTCTGTGGTAAAGGGCCAGTTCAATAACCTGAAGCCCCCAGCCATCTTCACTCCTCCATGAAAAAGGGGTACCTCAAGGCAAGGTAAATCTATCCCTGATTTCCTTGTTACTTTAAGTCATATGATGTTATTGTTACCAGAAACAGGAAGCGGGGATCAGTTCTCCCCACTCTCCTTTACTTGCACCAGTCAGAAACCGACATTGGTTCCAGTGTGGGACCAAATCCCGGGGTCCACAGAAATTGGGAAGCTTGGAAGGTATGCTGTTGGACAGAAAGTACTGGGAAATCCAAAATGTTACAGTTTTCCCTGGAACAAGAACTGAGGCGAAATCTTCCAATGTGGACAACTGTCCTGACGACAACTTCCTAAGAGGGTATTTTTTTCTTACTTTGGGAATAAATCTCATCTACTTTCTAATGTATTTGTGGGACAGGAAGTAAAGGGAAATCTTCCTAATGGGACATGGATAACCAGAAAAAGTAAGGAGTTGGGAAGGGTTAGACCATCTGTCAAGTTTTAAATGGAAATCCTAGATTTAAGAGCTTCAATGAGCGCAAGAGATGAGGATACACATTTAACGGGGACAACTGATCTGGAGATCACTGTCAAAGAAAGGAATTCCCCTCACTTTGGAGAGATTTCCTTTCACTTCTTGTTGTGTCTCCTAGACAGGAAGTGAAAAGAAATCTCAAAACAAAGACAGCAGACCCTTTTAACCCTTCCTTACTTATATTCCAAAAAATGTTTAACCACTACAGATCCGCGCTATTGCCAAATGACGGCATCAGCGCGGACCTACATTTCCGGGACTACGTCTATTGACGTCGTCCCGGATACGAGCGGCCTGCGTGCCCCCTGAGGGGCGCGCGCGGCGCGCTCTGTGATCGACGAGTCCGTGAGACTCGCCTGATCACCGATCCGTGCAAGGGGTCGATCCCGACCCCTTATCACGTGATCAGCTGTCAGCCAATGACAGCTGATCATGTGATAGAACGGAGCCGGTAATCGGCTATTATTCCTCCTCGCGCTGACAGCGCGAGGAGAGAAAAAAAAAGCCGATCACCGGCGGCCGTGATCGGGACATCAGTCCCGATCACGGCCAGCAATACAGCTGACCACCTGCCCCCTGCCAGTGCCCACCGCCGTGCCATCCTGAATAAAAGTAAGTGCCCCCCATCAGTGCCCCCCATCAGTGCCCCCCATCAGTGCCCATAGTGCCCACAGTGCCACCCACAATGCCACCCAGCAGTGCCATCCAGCAGTGCCACCAACAGTGCCACCCACAGTGCCCACAATCTGCCTCAAAGGTGCTGCGACCCAGTGCCGCCCATCAGTGCCCAGCAGTGCCGCCCATCAGTGCCCAGCAGTGCCACCTATCAGAGCCACCTATCAGTGCCACCTATCAGTGCCCATCAGTCCCATCTATCAGTGGTACCTATCAGTGCCCATCCGTGCCACCCATCCGTGCCACTTATCCGTGCCACCCATCCATGCCATCTTATCTGTGCCCATCTTTGCCCATCAGTGCCGCCTTATCTGTGCCCATCGGTGCCGCCTTATCTGTGCCTATTAGTGCCGCCTTAACTATGCCTATCAGTGCCCACCAGTGCAGCCCATCAGTGCCCACCAATGCAGCCCATCAGTGCCCACCAATGCAGCCCATCAGTGCCCACCAATGCAGCCCATCAGTGCCGCCTAATCAGCGCACTTCAATGAAGGAGAAAAATGACCCGTTTGCAAAATTTTATAACAAACTATTAAAACATGATTTATTTATTTTTATTTTTTTGCATCTTTTTTTGTTTGTTTAGCAAAAAATAAAACTCCGAGCTGTAACTAAATACCACCAAAAGAAAGCTCTATTTGTGGGAAAAAAATGATAAAAATGTCATTTGGGTACAGTGTTGTATGCCCGCGCAATTGTCATTCAAAGTGCATCAGCGCTGAAAGCTGAAAATTGGTCTGGGACTGAGGGGGGTTTAAGTGCCCAGTAAGCAAGTGGTTAAATAACAAACATATCATACTTACCTCCACTGTGCAGCTCGTTTTGCACAGAGTGGTCCCGATCGTCCATTTCTGGCTGCTCTCACGGCTCCCCCCTGCATCAGATAACCCCCCTAGGAGAAGCGGTCTCCTGAGCGGTTACCTTGCGGACGTGCTCCCAGGTCCAGCATTTGCGTCCATAGACGGACTCGGCCCTGACCCGGCGTCACTGGATTTGAATGACAGCAGCTGGAGCCAATGACTGTGCTGCTATCAATCTATCCAATCAAGAGCCAGGACCCCGTGGAGAGAGGGACAGAGCGCCCTTGCTGAGGAAATACAGGGCTCAGGTAAGTAAAACGGGGGGGGGGGGGTGGGCTAGGGGGCCGGTCAATGCCAGGTGTTTTTTCACCCTAATGCATAGGATACATTAAGGTGAAAAAACATGAGGGTTTATAACCCCTTTAACCATTTCCTACTTCCATTATGACCTGAGGTTTTGATGCACTTTCAGAACGTGAACTAAAACCACTGTACTTAATAGAAGTCTATGGCAAATTGCAGCTAACCTGCCGGAAAACCGCAGGTACACTGAGCTGTACCCGTGCTGTGGGAGAAGTGAACCAGATCAGCGTGAAAGGGGCTTTAGTTTTTAGTCCAATCTCATCCAAAATTTGGATTACTTTGGAAATTGCAGAAGTCTTAGAATTTCCTAGAAGTTTTTATTGTTATCTGTCGGGAGATTCCGTCTCACTTCCTGTCCTTGTGACACCTGCAGAAGTCATGAGGGAAGCAGGTCTCAACATGACAGATACATAAAGTACTAAAGTAATAAAAACTTAACATAGTTCTAAAGTTTCCTGACTCTGCTGAAAAAAGTGTTATTGTTTCTGGCTATTGCCTTTTGGGAAGATCTCCCATCACTTGCTGTCCCTGTGACAGCCCATCACCAGGACAGCATGTGAACTATAAAAACCTGACAGAGCTTCTCATGATTTCATGATATGTCAGAAACAAAAACAAAAAATAAATAATAATAATTCACTGTCAGATATGAAACACCAAAAAGGGAAAGTAATAAGTCTGGGGTTTATTGTATAATGTATAATAGTCAGAACAGAAAATACCAATGCCCGGGGAGCTTTTAACTCTCGTTGATGCACACAGCAGCAGACGTGTGCCATATATTAATAATAAACTTTATTGCAACTGTGACAGCAGATCAAGTACCTCAGCAATCCTTACATTCCTTGCCAAACAAACATGAAAGTACAGGGCATTTGAAGGCAGATTGAAATTCTTTACAGTACTTATGGCAGAAGGCTGTCAGAAGTTCATTTTCTACATGGCAAATCACAGTAGAGACACCATAAATTGAAGGTTTACTTTGCACTAAAATGGCGAGTAAAATGCAAAGTAAAAAGATAATTGGCTGCCTATGTGGCTGCCCCCACCCCCTGCTGTCAAAGCGCTGCATTGCAGAAATTGAACTCCAGGAATTCAGCCACTCTCTAAAATGTACTGAAGTACTATGGCAGTGTTGCAGCTAGTAAAAACGGGGAGTTTTCTCCAGCAGTAAATGCCAGCGACAGGAAAGGGTTGCCAGTAAAAAATATGTCTGTGGCGCTCGGTTTGGAACTGCACATACACAGTTCCAGTCTAGAGCCAGCTGAGACCATCCGAGTGCCTAGGGCAGCGCCAGCAGGGGGTGGGTCTGGTGGAGGCGGTGCCTGAGTGTGATATGTGATGTCATGGTGCAAGGGAGTTGAGCGGAGCGGCTGGAACCTCATGTGCGAGTCTGAGGAACTGGAGCAAGGCAAGCTGGGAGCGGGACTGTCAGTGTGGTTTGGACTGGAGTGGACTGAGGGGACCACCTGCTGTGGAGATAGACTGTCACTGTGAATGAGGAGGGGGCATGTCGTGCTGGTGAGAGGTCACCATTATCTGTGCTGCTGCACACTGCTGTCAGTGTGACTGTGAGACTCTATTTCACGCGTGGGCCACCCATTCTAATTTCTTGCCCTCCTGTGTCCTGTTCCTGAGCTACTTACTTACTATATTGAAAATAAAAGAAATATGTTTTTTTGCCATAATACTGTATCTACCTTAACCAGTTAACAACTGGCTTGATAACTCTGAGAGGGCGTACTTTGACGTTCTCCCAAAATATTGCTCCCGCTCGCCCCCTGGGGTGCGCACCCGGGATTATCCGTGACCGATGAGTCCTCACGGTAAATGACGTAGCGATCAGTTGTAAACAAGCTAGCACATGCCTAGCTTAGCTCTTCCCCCTCTCTGTACGCAGCAGTGCTGTGGGCTGGATCTGTAGTGCCCACGGCACTGATCTGAGCCCATTCCTGCACTCAACCTGCCATCCATCCATACTCATCCATTCCATTCATACGCAGCCATCCCATTCATACTCAGTCATCCCATCCATACTCAGCCATCCCTATCCATCCCTATCCATGGCTCATCCATCCCCATTCATGGTTCATTTATGAATCATTCATGCTCATCCATGCCTCATTCATGCCACATCAGTTCTCATCCATGCCACATCCATGCCACTACAGTGCCTCACAAAGGTGCAATAGATAGTCAAATTAGATTTGAAATTTTTTGCCCCTAGAACACCTGACGGTGCTCCCTGCATGCTGGGCCTCTGTATGTGGACAGGCTGTGTAAAAGTCTCACATATGTGGTATCGCCATACTCAGGAGGAGTAGCAGAATGTATTTTAGCACGTAATTGTCCTGGTGCTCCAGGGCCTTCAAATGTGCAAGAGGTAGTCAAAAAATGATATGTGTAATTCATGTCCCTAGAATGCCTGAAGGTTTCCCCTGCATGTTGGGCCTCTGTATGTGGCCATGCTATGTAAAAGTCTCACACATTTGGTATTGCCATACTCAGGAGGAGTAGCAGAATGTGTTTTGGGGTGTAATTTGTGGTATGCACATACCATGTGTGAGAAATAACCTGTTAATATAACAATTTTGTGGGTAAAAAAAAAGAAAAAAAAACTTAATTTTTTAAAGAATTGTGGGGAAAAAATTACAACTATACAAACCTCACCGTGCCTCTTACTAAATACCTTGGAATGTCTACTTTCCAAAAAGGGGTCATTTGGGGGGTATTTGTGTACTTTCCTGGCATTTTAGGGTCGGTTCACACTGGGACGATTTGTCAGGTGACTTAGCCGCCTGACAAATAGCGTCCCGTTCTGTACAATGGAACCATTCTAATCGGAGCGACACAAGTCGCTCTGACTTAGAAAAAGGTTCCTGTATGACTTTGGGGGCGACTTGAGGCGACTTGCATTGACTTCTATACAAAAGCCGTTTTGCAAGTTGCCGCAGTGGTCGCGTCCAGGTCGCCTGAGGCAGTCGCGCTGTGAGTTGTGCTGCCTCAGTGTGAACCGGACCTTAGGGTCCCAAGATTTGCGATAGACTGTCGGTACATCAGGTGTGATCAATTTTCAATGATTGGCACCATAGCTTGTAGACTCTATAACTTTCACCAAAGACCAAATAATATACACTAATTTGGATTATTTTTACCAAAGATATGTAGAAGTATAAATTTTGGGCAAAATTTATGAAGAAAAATTACTAATTTGCAAAATTGATATAACAGAAACAAAGAAAAGTGCTTTTTTTTTTTTTTTTTTTTTTTTTTTACGAAATTTTTAGTCTTTTTTTCATTTATAGCACAAAAAATAAACCCAGAGATGAATAAATACCACCAAAAGAAAGATCTATTTGTGCATAAAAAAATTAAAAAAAGGCCAAAAATTTCATATGGGTACAGTGTTGCATGAGTGATTGTCATTCAAAATGTGAGAGCACTGAAAGCTGAAAATTGGTCCGGTTAGGAAGGAGATTTAAGTGCCCATTGGGTAAGTTATTAAATCACATTGCTACTAGCATATTGTACTTATTTGCCACCTAAATATTGAAAATTGAACTTAAAACTGTAATTTTTAACTTTGGTAATGCCAGTAAAAACTTGGCTCTGCTAATAAATTTTTTGTGTGACATCAATAACTTTCTATCTGGTAGGTTGGCAACACTGTACTATGGCAAGGTGCATGGCACCTTGTAAAAATACACTATATTGCCAAAAGTATTGGGGCACCTGCCTTTATACACACATGAACTTTAATGACATCCCAGTCTTAGTCTGTAGGGTTCAATATTGAGTTGGCCCACCCTTTGCAGCTAGAACAGCTTAAACTTTTCTGGGAAGGCTGTCCACAAGGTTTAGGAGTGTATCTATGGGAATCTTTGATCATTCTTCCAGAAGCGCATTTGTGAGGTCTGGCACTGATGTCGGACAAGACCTGGCTCCCAAAGGTGTCTTATCTGGTTGAGGCCAGGACTCTGTGCAGGCCAGTCAAGTTCCTCCTCCCCAAACTCGCTCATCCACACTATATTGCCAAAAGTCTTGGGCCACTCCTCCAAATCATTTGGTGGAGGGGGGATTATGGTGTGGGGTTGTTTTTCAGGGGTTGGGTATGGCCCCTTAGTTCCAATGAAGGTACAACTTAAGGCGTCACTCAGCATACCAAGATATTTTGGACAATTTCATGCTCCCAGCTTTGTGGGAACAGTTTGGGGATGGCCCCTCCCTGTTCCAATAGGACTGCGCACCAGTCCACAAAGCAAGGTCCATGAAGACATGAATGAGCGAGTTTGGAGTGGAGGAACTTGACTGGCCCGCACAAAGTCCTGACCTCAACCCAATAGAACACCTTTGGGATGAATTACAGCAGAGACTGCAAGCCAAGCCTTCTTGTCCAACATCAGTTCTTGACCTTGCAAATGCGCTTCTGGAAAAATGGTCAAACATTCCCATAGACACACTCCTAAACCTTGTGGACAGCCTTCCTAGAAGAGTCAAAGCTGTTCTAGCGGCAAAAGGAGGGCTAACTCAATATTGAACCCTACGGACTAAGACTGGGATGCTATTAAAGTTCATGTGGTGTAAAGGCAGGTGTCCCAATACTTTTGGCAATATAGTGTATTTTTAATTTCGTTAGGGGATCTAACGTGTCTCAGATTCAAGTAGTTTTTACTTCTGCCACTTTCAAGCAGATTTAAACCCCTACATAAAAAAAATCATAAATAATGGCCCTCAGGAGCTTTGTGCCATAATGTACTAGTATGCACAGCATACTGACACATTATGACAGTAACCTGCTGTTACTGGTGCTACCATTTTCTCCTGGTCTTCCTTGTGAGTTCAGACTCTTTGGCTCATAATTGGCCCGGTCACAATGACACCACTCCTGCATCATCACACATAGGTAAGGGGGGGAATGAAAGTACACTGAGCTGTGCATGCACACATGAGTCCCATCATCACAGCATAGAGAGAGTGCCCTAAATCTATGCCTAGCTGCACATGCATGGTTCGGTGTACATTAATGCTGACAGGCAGGGAAAGAGGTTAATGAGAGAAGAGACCAATTAGGGTATTCTCTGTCATAAAAATTCTACCTCCTAGTGTTGTTTTAGTTTAATTCGTTTTCAAGAATCTGTTGCTATGACTGCAACAGATAAAAAATCATTTCTGCCAGTTCGCAAATAAGCAGACTGGCAGTAATTAAGACCAACTCTGAGTTGGCATACAGAGAGATGCCAGTGTTCTGAGTGGGGCATTTTGTGCTGGGAAATGGTCGTGAATGTGACAGGGTTCTTTGGTTGCTATGAAGCTGGCGGCCAGCAGCATATTGCCAACCAATGACCCAGATTCACAGAATGATTGAAGCAGAAGCAGAGAGATCCTTGTACTGCAGACCTCTAATACAACTTTCTCTCCAGCAAAGAAAACATTGAACAGCGTAGAAGTGGCATCACCAAATCTCACACCTAATATCATGAAATTAGTCAGAGGCATCAGTGCCATAGATGATCTTACCCTGAAGTTATACAACTAAGGGGCTTAAAACATAGGAGTATGTAAAGGAAGTGCATTTCTAAAATATATAGTGGTTTGTTGCATGGCAGTATATATGAATATCTCTGTGTGCATTTACTGTAATCACCAGTCTTCTGTTGTTTGTTTGTTCGGCACTCATCTCACCACTCTGTATACAGTATACATAATGGGGACCTCAGCAGTTTCAGTATAAAATACATTTTCACACACCTGATGACCCCAAAAAAATGCAGACTCTAGAGACTGATCATCTGTGTTTCCTGGTACTTACTGTAAATAGATAGTTCACCTTTACAAAAAAATTGCCTATGCAGGTAAAGGATGTTGTAGATTTATACAGGGTTCACACTGCTGCCCGGTGGGGCTTGTGGCAGGGGGTCCGGGCATCCCTGTTCTCCGTTTCAGGGGCAAATCAGGGTTGAATTTTTGCCTGAATTTGGCCCTGAAACAGAGCCAAAGACACACAGGAACCGGCTCCATAGAGAGCTGATCACAATCTCCTGTCATGCGAATTGGATGCAGAGAAATCCACATCCAATTCGCACTAGTGTGAACCTAGTCTGAAACAAACTCTCTGCAGCTCCTCCAGAGTTACCATGGGCCTCTTGGCTGCTTCTCTGATTAATACTCTCCTTATCCGGCCTGTCAGTTTAGGTGGACGGCCATGTCTTGGTAGGTTTTCAGTTGTGCCATACTCTTTCCATTTTCAGATGATGGACTGAACAGTACTCTGTGAGATGTTCAAAGGTTGGGATATCTTTTTATAACCTACCCCTGCTTTAAACTTCTCCACAACTTTATCCTTGACCTGTCTGGTGTGTTCCTTGGCCTTCATGATGCTGTTTGTTCACTAAGGTTCTCTAACAAACCTCAGAGGGCTTCACAGAACAGCTGTATTTATACTGAGATTAAATTGCACACAAGTGGACTCTATTCGCTAATTAGGTGACTTCTGAAGACAATTGGTTCCACTTTTAGTTAGGGGTATCAGAGTAAAGGGGGCTGAATACAAATACACGCCACACTTTTCACATATTTATTTATAAAAAATTTGGAAAACCGTTTATCATTTTCCTTCCACTCCACAATTATGTGTTGGTCTATCACATAAAATCCCAATAAAATACATTTACGTTTTTGGTTGTAACATGACAAAATGTAGAAAATTTCCAGGGGTGTGAATACTTTTTCAAGGCACTGTATAGCAAGGGCTTTATTCAAATTTAGTCAGAGCGGCACAGTGCATTTTTATCTACAGATGCCCCTTATCTGCATAGGCAATTTTGTGGTAAAGGTGAACGATCCCTTTAAGGGCATTTCATAAATAATTGACACACCATTGCGGCTTAACACAAAAGTATCAAAACCTCTCACAGCCAACAGTTTGCTTACTTCTTGTACTTTATATTTCAGTTTTTCAAGCTGTGTTACAATCTAGACTTCACCAGCAGGCAGGGATGATCTGTAATCACACATTGGTACCCCAAATAAATAAGGGATATGGCACTATATTAAACCACACAGGGGATTGCTGGATTTCAGCTGTACTTTATGAACACAATGTTTTGCTAAGGTGAGGTGGGAAAAGGGCTGCCACAATCATTGAATAGCTGGCAGTTATTGTGGTATCACTATTTAAATTTATTTCTGACAGTAGAAAAAAAAAAAAACACTTCATAATCCCTAAATCTGTTCTTTATTAACTGCAGGTGTTAATTGCATTAAATGCAATTATCACAAAGAGCCTATGGGGACTCTGGCAATATCACTGGAGCTAAACAAAAGATGTATGCAAACATCAGAAGTAATGAAGAGTTTGAACACCTGGTTTATTGCAATGGGAGACAGCTGCCCCATGTATGCTCAGAATCAGATGTCACTTATACTTTGACTATGATAATATAAAGCATTCCAAATTTCCACAGTAAATACAATCTTAATAAAACCTGCATCCTTCACATTGTATTAACCACTTGCCACTCTCCAATAGTCAAATGACGGCTGCAAAGTGGTTTCAAAATCCTGACCGGACATCATATGACGTCCTCAGGATTTTGAGCTGCTGCGCGCCCCCGGGGGCGCGCATCGCTGCGATTGTCATTGCGGGGTGTCAGTCTGACACCCCGCAACTACGATCTTGGTAAAGAGTCTCCAACGGAGACTCTTTATCAAGTGATCAGCCGTGTCCAATCACGGCTGATCACAGTGTAAACAGGAAAAGCCGGTGATCTGCTTTTCCTTACTCGTGTCTGTCAGACGCGAGTAGAGGAGAGCCGATCGGCTGCTCCTCTGACAGGGGGGGTCTGTGCTGATTGATTATCAGCACAGCCCCCCCGAGGATGCAGACACTGGACCACCAGGGATGCCACCAGACCACCAGGGATGCCCAGCACCAGGTATGCCACCCTAGACCACCAGGGATGCCAGTCAGTGCCCACAATGGATGCCAATCAGTGCCCACAATGGATGCCAATCAGTGCCCACAATGGGCATCACTGATTGGCATGCATTATTGTTTGGCACTGATTGGCATCCATCAATACAAAACAATACAATGTCGCCTATCAGTGCCCATCCGTGCCACCTATCAGTGTCCATCCATGCCAACTATCAGTGCCCATCCATGCCCATCTGTGCCGCCTATCCATGCCAATCCGTGCCAGCTATCAGTGCCAATTTGTGCCACCTATCAGTGTACATCAGTGCCACCTATCAGTGCCACATATCAGTGCCCATCAATGCCACCTCATCAGTGCCACTTCATTGGTGCCACCTCATCAGTGCCCGTCAGTATATACAAATATTATGGCGCTCATAACAACACCCACCCGCCTACCGTTTTTTTTCAAGAACTTGAAAAAACTTTATATATATAGTATTTTAAAAATAATATTAAAAGGTAAGTAATAATACTGTAGGTATAATCAGAAAAAGAAAGGGAATGGGGTGGGACGGGGGGAAAGGGAGGGAGAGGGACAGAAAAAAAACCTTTCCTCAACAAAGTCTTTTTTCTGACAAGGAGAGAGTTAATTTTTCTCTGGGGGCTAAAACAACAATCCAAAAACGGCAGCCATCCAGTGGAAACTGAAATCGGTTGCCAATTGATACTGTAAAGACAAGAGAAAGAGGCGCCTCTGGGTTTAGACTGTAAAATTCCTATTTAATTAGCATGTGGTTAAAAACACTCACATTATATAATAAATTATCAGGCAATGTATAGATTCCATAAACGGAGGGAGAAGAACCTCAATGTGTGGTCATCTGCATGCCTTGCACTGGGGAGTCCTGTCAGCATGTGTCCGCTCCTGGGGGATTATATAATAAATTATCAGGTAATGTATAAATTCCATAAATGGAGGGAGAAGAACCTCAATGTGTGGTCATCTGCATCCCTTGCACTGGGGAGTCCTGTCAGCATGTGTCCGCTCCTGGGGGATTATATAATAAATTATCAGGTAATGTATAAATTCCATAAATGGAGGGAGAAGAACCTCAATGTGTGGTCATCTGCATCCCTTGCACTGGGGAGTCCTGTCAGCATGTGTCCGCTCCTGGGGGATTATATAATAAATTATCAGGTAATGTATAAATTCCATAAATGGAGGGAGAAGAACCTCAATGTGTGGTCATCTGCATCCCTTGCGCTGGGGAGTCCTGTCAGCATGTGTCCGCTCCTGGGGGATTATATAATAAATTATCAGGTAATGTATAAATTCCATAAATGGAGGGAGAAGAACCTCAATGTGTGGTCATCTGCATCCCTTGCGCTGGGGAGTCCTGTCAGCATGTGTCCGCTCCTGGGGGATTATATAATAAATTATCAGGTAATGTATAAATTCCATAAATGGAGGGAGAAGAACCTCAATGTGTGGTCATCTGCATCCCTTGCGCTGGGGAGTCCTGTCAGCATGTGTCCGCTCCTGGGGGCACTGCAACCCCCAGGAGCGGACACATGTTGACAGGACTCCCCAGCGCAAGGGATGCAGATGACTACACATTGAGGTTCTTCTCCCTCCGTTTATGGAATCTATACATTGCCTGATAATTTATTATATAATGTGAGTGTTTTTAACCACATGCTAATTAAATAGGATTTTTACAGTCTACACCCAGAGGCGCCTCTTTATCTTCTTGTCTTTTCAGTGCCTGTCAGTGCAGCCCCATCAGTGCCCATCATTGAAGGAGAAAACGTACTTATTTACAAAGTTTTAAAACTGAAACAAAAAAAAATAAAACGTTTTTTCAAAATTTTCGGTCTTTTTTTATTTGTTTAGCAAAAAATAAAAACCGTAGAGGTGATCAAATACCACCAAAAGAAAGCTCTATTTGTGGGAAAAAAATGATAAAAAGTTATCAGAATTATCTTTATTACGAAATTATTTAGGTTACTGTACAGCAAGAAGTCAAATTTTCATTCTCCATCACTTTCCTGATTTAAGTCTAGGTTCACATCTATGCAGTTGTAGTTGATGCGTTTTTCAGGCAGGTTTTGAGGTGCATTTTTTTTTTTTTAAATTTTTTCCTTTTAAAAAACGCTGTATATAGCTGGTTCTTAAAGAGCGGGTCAGGAAGCTGGCCACTGCATCCTTAACAACTGAAGAGTCTTCAGCTGTCAGCGGAGAATCCGCAAAAATTAAAAAAAAAAGAATGGCGTCTCCCCCCCCCCCCCCCCCCAGCCATACCAGGCCCTTTAGGTCTGGTATGGATTTAGAGGAGTACTCCATGGCAAAATAAAAAAAAAATGGTGTGGGGGACAGACCTTCATCCAAGCATGCAGCCAACAGGTCAAGAAAGGGAGTGGACAAGCGAGCGACCTCCCCTCCTGGACCATACCAGGCTGCATTCCCTCAACATGTGGGGCTGATTTGGGGTGGAGGGCCTCTGCTCCCTCCTACAACAAAGCACCTTGTCCCCAAGTTAATGGAGACAAAGGCCTCTTTCCCACAACCTGGGCTGTGGTTGTGGTGGTCTGCAGGTGGGGGGTTATTAGAATCTGGAAGCCCCCTTTAACAAGAGGGTCCCCCGATCCTGCCCCCCCCCCCATGTGAATGCGAATGGGGTACATTGTACCCCTACTCATTCACCAAAAAAGATGTCACATAGTTAAAAAAACCCCACAAAGACAGTTTTTGACTTTATTAAAAAACAAAAAATAATGTCCCCCGATGTAGATCCACGCTGACAGCTGATGATTTATCGGTTGTTAAGGACCCGGCGAACGCAACCGGCTTCCTGGCCCACCCCTTAGCAACCAGCTATATACAGTATTTTTAAAGGGTACCCCCCCCCCCCCCCATAAAACGCAAATGCATTAAAAAATGCATTACACAAAAAACCCAATCTGCAGCAGGAAAAAAGTCCCGGCTCTTTCCAAAAACGGCTGAAACATATATAAATATGAAAGTGTACATAGGAAACCATGTTAAATGAACTGTAGTGCATTTCTACAAAAAAGAAAGCGCACAAAAAAGCTCATAGGTGTGAACATAGGGATAATATTGATTGTTTGCTATGGACTATCACATACGCAATGTGAATGTGCAATATGGGCTACAATGGACACTGCATAATTTGTAGTAATATATGAAAAATAAAAATCTACAAAAACTGCAACCAACTGTTTAATCAAAATTCTTTTATTTAGACCTTTCTTTAAAAACAAAAATACAAACAATATGTAGGTATACCTGTTAAAAGTAAAAATGAAAATGCCTTCAACTGATAATCCAACTATTTTCATTTATATGAATCTGTCCTGTACAATTAGGAATAAATAACAAAGACTCCTAGGTAGGGTTGCCACCTCATCCCTTTTAGGCTGGATTCACACAGCATTTTGCAGATTTGCACTACAGAACATGTCCCATAGACAACCATATTAAATGGACTGTAGTGCAAATCTGCCCTCTATCTCTACTTATAGGATGTGTAAACATTACATTAAATATACAGCCAGCGGTACCTTCTTTAACCACTTCAATACAGGGCACTTAAACACCTTCCTGCCCAGACCAATTTTGAGCTTTCAGCGCTGTCGCACTTTGAATGACAATTGCACGGTCCTGCTACACTGTACCCAAATGAAATCTTTATCATTTTTTTCCCACAAATAGAGCGTTCTTTTGGTGGTATTTGATCACCTCTACGGTTTTTATTTTTTGCGCTACAAATAAAAAAATACCGAAAATTTTGAAAAAAAAAATGTTTTTTTTTGTTTCAGTTTCAAAACTTTGTAAATAAGTACGTTTTCTCCTTCACTGATGGGCACTGATGGGGCTACACTGATGGGCACTGATAAGGCGGCACTGATGGGCACCAATGAAGTGGCACTGATGAGGTGGCATTGATGGACACTGATAGGCGGCACTGATAGGCGGCACGGATGGGCGACACAGATGGGCGACACGGATGGGCGACACGGATGGGAGACATGGATGGACACTGATAGGTGGCACAAATTGGCACTGATAGCTGGCACGGAGTGGCATGGATAGGCGGCACAGATGGGCATGGATAGGCGGCACAGATGGGCATGGATAGGCGGCACAGATGGGCATGGGTGGGCACTCATAGGCGGCACAGGTGGGCACTCATAGGCGGCACAGGTGGGCACTCATAGGCAGCACAGGTGGGCACTCATAACAGGTGGGCACTCATAGGTGGCACGGGTGGGCACTCATAGGCGGCATTGGTTTTATACTGTACTAATGGATGCCAATCAGTGCCAAACAATAATGCATGCCAATCAGTGATGCCCATGTGGGCACTGATTGGCATCCATTATGGGCACTGATTGGCATCCATTGTGCTGACCATGGGCATCCCTGGTGGTCTAGGGAGGATTACCTTTTCCCTGGTGGTGTCCCTGGTGGTCCAGTGTGGGCATCCTCGGGGGGGCTGTGCTGATAATCGATCAGCACAGACCCCCCCCTGTCAGAGGAGCAGCCGATCGGCTCTCCTCTACTCGCGTCTGACAGACGCGAGTGAGGAAAAGCCGATCACCGGCTCTTCCCATTTACACTGTGATCAGCCGTGATTGGACACGGCTGATCACGTGGTAAAGAGTCTCCGTCGGAGACTCTTTACCGAGATCGTAGTTGCCGGGTGTCAGACTGACACCCCGCAACAACGATCGCCGCGATGCACGCCCCCGGGGGGCGCGCAGTGGCTCATAATCCTGAGGACGTCATATGACGTCCAGTCAGGATTATCAAACCACTTTGCCGCCATCTATTTGTAATAGGGCGGGCGGCAAGTGGTTAAAAAGAAAAGTTACCACAGCACTTTGTGAGTGTCCCCCATACCGTATGGTGAGTTATAAGAAGCTATGTAATGTTGTATCCCACAAAGAATAAAAGCAAGGGCCATTCAAGAGAGAAATTTTCAAAGTGGAAGATATTCCATACACTGGATAAGTCCAGAACATCAAGAGCAGTGGGATGTAGAAACTTTAATTCAGTTGCAAAACCAGTCCTCAGATGAAGAGAAGGATAAGTGAATCAAATGTAATGCTATCCAAAATCATCAGGGCCTGTGGAGTGCAGAAAACAGGTGGCGTCTACCCAGGAATTTGTACCCAGTTTTAGCACAACTGGCACATGGCGTCATTCATCTTGCTAAGGGTGCAATGGTGGTACTTACTGATTGCTATTGGATAGCACCTGGATTTAGTGCATTTGCAGCCAGGTTTTGTGCTTTATGTCTCACTTGTGCTCTGTACAATGCAGGGAGGCCTGTCCATGTTCCCCAAAAGCATTCTCCTAAGCCAGATTTCCCTTTCCAAAGAATTCAAATAGACTGCATTCAGATGCCCAGAATAGGCACCTATGAGTACGCTCTAGTGTGTGTTGACATGTTTTCAGGTTGGCTAGAGTGCTGGCCGGTAGCTAAAGCAAATGCGAAAACAACAGCAAAGAAAATTTTTAATGAAATAGTTTGTAGATATGGAGTTCCTGAAACTATTGAGAGTCACAGAGGAACCCATCTTAATGGGGAAGTAATGAAAGAGGTAATGGAAGCCCTTCACATACAGCAAGCTTTCCATACACCTTATCGTCCACAAAGTAGTGGTAAAGTTGAGAGTAGGGATGAGCTTCATGTTCAAGTCTAACCCATGTTCGACTTGAACATCGCCTGTTTGCCCGTTGAGTGAATTCCAAACGTTATGGGCTGTTCACATCAAATTCGAGTGGTGCGTCATGGCCCATAATTCACTGCGGCATCGCAGTGCATTGCTGGCTGCTGATTGGCCAAGCATGCACTATGACCCGCATGCTTTGGCCAATCACAGCGCAGAAAAACGGAGAGCCATGATTGGCCAACCCTTGTGTAGTGTGTTGCAGTGGTGGAGAGAGATAGACAGAGAGACAATGTCATTTTATTTAAGTTAGATAGAATAGGCATGCGAGTCAGTTAGCTTCAGTTACAGTGTGAAGAGGATATATATGCATCCCAGGTGTGTTGTGTGTATACACTGTATTCAGTTTAGCTAGATCCATTCCTGTTATTCTCTTCATAATATACTGACAGGTAGGGATGAGCTCGGTGTTCGAGTCGAACGCATGTTCGACTCGAACATCGGCCGCTCGTCTGCTTGGCGAATTCAGAACTTTGTGGACGGTTCGCACCAAATTTGTGTGGTATGAACGGCCCACAATGCACTATGCCATCGCAGTGCATTGCTGGCTCATGATTGGCCAACCATGCACTGTGACCCCTCATGTTTGGCCAATCACAGCGCCGGCAGCGAGGAGAGCCATAATTGGCCACAGGCAGGATGCCTGTGGCAAATTATAGCTCAGGGGGTTTAGTACACACCCCACGCTTTACATGGCTGCCAGCGTGGCGGCCTTGTGTAGTGTGTTGGCGTGCAGAGAAAGAGCTAGATAGGCAGGGACAGTGTGTTGTTTTCTCAGCCATCTGCAGGAGTTAGTGGGTGTTGTGTGCCTCCAGCACAGTATACACCTGTATCTACCCTTTATTGCTGTTGCTCTCTAATACAGCTATCTGCAAGAGTTAGTGGGTGTTGTGTGCCTCCAGCACAGTATACACCTGTATCTACCCTTTATTGCTGTTGCTCTCTAATACAGCCATCTGCAGGAGTTAGTGGGTGTTGTGTGCCTCCAGCGCAGTATACACCTGTATCTACCCTTTATTGCTGGTGTTCTCTAATACAGGCATCTGCAGGAGTTAGTGGGTGTTGTATGCCTCCAGCACAGCACAGTATACACCTGTATCTACCCTTTATTGCTGGTGTTCTCTAATACAAGCATCTGCAGGAGTTAAAGTGGGTGTTGTGTGCCTCCAGCACAGTATACACCTGAAGATACCCCTTATTGCTGGTGTTGTCTGTTGCATAGCTTGCATATTAGCCTTTAAAATTAGCACTTTTGATTTCGAACGTTCGAGTCCCAAAGACTTTAATAGGGTTCTAAAGTTCGTACGAGTTTTCAGTCCATTCGAATGTTCTGTTGCAAACCGAACCGGGGGGTGTTCGGCTCATCCCTACTGAAAGGCAGGGAGCTGCACTATTTTCACTTAGTGTAGTGTGTCCTTCGCATAGTGTGCACCTAAAGCTTTACCCGAATACAATTGCCGGCGCTCTCATACAAATACAAGCGAGGAGCTGCAGTATTTTGTTTTAGTGTCCTTTGCACAGTGTGCATCTAAAGCTTTATCTGAATACAATTGCGCTCAACTACAATATCTGTGAGTGGTTGCAGTGTTGTGGCAAGATCACCAGTGCCTAAGGCCCAAATTTTCAGCCCCTGTTTAACAGGGGCGTGTAATTACAATTTTTGATGCAATACTTTGCAGCAGGGCTCATTCCTGTGCTTCAACTAGAGTTTCTGTGAGGTGTTGCAGTGTTGTGCCACCAGTACCTAAGGCCCGATTTTTCTGCCCCTGTTCAACAGGGACATGTAATTACAATTCTTGATCTAATATTTCACAGCAGGGCCCATTCCTGCTCCCACCAAGAGTAACTGTGAGGGCTTACAGTGTTGTGGCAACACCACCACCGCCAAAGGCCCAATTTTTCTGCCCCTGTTCAACAGGTGCATGTAATTACATTCCTTGATCTAATATTTCACAGCAGGGCCCGTTCCAGCGCCCACCAAGAGTAACTGTGAGGACTTACAGTGTTGTAGCAACACCACCACCAAAGGCCCATTTTTTTCTATCACTGTTCAACAATGGCATGTAATTACAATTCTTGATATAATAGTTCACAGCACGGCGTTCCAGCGCCCACCAAGAGTAAATGTGAGGGCTTACAGTGTTGTGGCAACACCAACACCTTAGGCCCAAATTTCAGCAGAGCATATAGGGCAGGCCCCTACTTTCAAACATCCAGCTTACAAACGTCTCCTACTTGCAAACGGAAGGAGACAACAGGAAGTGAGATGAAATCTACCCCTAGGAAGGGAAATTCTCTCCTGTAAGAGCTGATATGGGTAAAACATGTCTCCTCTCCACTGATGCTTTATCACCAATCCTTGTTTCACTAAAAACCCCAAATTTTCAAAAAACATTTGTCATTGGGATAGAAAGTGAGGTGAAATCTTCTGAAGAGGTGCACAGACAGCAAAAAAAAAAAATGTTACATTTTATGTTAGTGATAACCCTTCCCTATGTTTTCCAAAAGACTTAAAAATAGATTTTTTGACTGGAGCTACACTTTAAAAATGTACCAGTTCAAAATTACAGACAGATTCTACTTAACAACAAACCTACACAGTCCCTGTCTTGTTTGCACCGCCTGTATACTGCTTTTCAACGTATATAGGGCCTGGGAGCCCCACACCTTTCCTTTTTTTAATTTGGGTGCGGGGTTCCCCTTAATATCCATACAAGACCCAAAGGGCCTGGTAATGAACTGGGGGGGGGTACCCATGCCGTTTGTCTCACTGATTTTCATCCATATTACCGGGACCAGACATTACATTAAAGCCGCAAGCAGTTTTAAATGACTTTTATTCCTTTAAAAATTTAATTTTGTTCAGGGACTGTTCTAAGCACAGGAAACATGCGCCACTTTACAGGCATACTGTAGACACCCCCAAGGTACAATATTTAAAGGAATATTTCACTTTTTTTCACTTTAAGCATCATTAAAATCACTGCTCCCATAAAAAGTCAGTTTTTAAAACTTTTTTTGCATTGATACATGTCCGCTGGTGCAGGACCCGGGTTCCCAAACCCCTTTTTAGGTTAATAACTTGCATATTAGCCTTTAAAATTATCACTTTTGATTTTGAACAATCGAGTCCCATAGACTTTAACGGGGTTCTAAAGTTTGCACACATTTTCGGTCCGTTCGCAAGTTCTGGTGCGAACCGAAACCGGGGGGTGTTCGGCTCATCCCTAGTTGAGAGAATTAATGAAATTTTAAAAAACAGATGTGTAAAAATTAAAGCAGATACAGGAAAAGGATGGGTGGAAGCTCTGCCATTATATTCTGTACAAACTACCCCTAAACAAATACATTCACACACACGTTGCCCAACCAGAAAGGTCTGAGAGTGATCTAGTTTCCTTGAGAACTGACAGATAGGATACATAGGAAAGGCAGAAATATAGCAAGCTTAAGGACAGCTTACCTAGCCGGCATTTAGAGGTCTGCGTTCCCGATGATCCCGATCAAAGCGCAGTTCCTTCTGGAGACTCTGCCAAACTCCTGATATGACTTGCCCAAACTGTTGTGGAATTATTTCTGATTGGGACTCCAAAACAAAGGTTAATACTGCAGCTGCAGGAACAGATTCACACGACACAATCACTGTGTTTAAAATGTCCGTTCAGTGCAAACATTTATTATTACATGTTATTTTATACATAGGTAAGAATGGGGTGGTGTGAGATGTTATTAAAAACTAACAAATAGAAATATATTATTAAAACCTAGCAAACAGAACAATTGCAAAAGTAAAACCTTGAGAGGGGAGGGTGAGTAAAGAAAGAGAGAGAGCTTCTAGCAGAAGATGTGTCTGTGTGTAAAGCCCCATACACACTATCAGATTGTCTGCTGATTTTTTCCATCAGATTTACCAAAACCATGTAATATGAGGTCAAACCTTAGGAGTTTCAATGTGTATGCAATCAGGCAGGCCCTTGTACTACATGGTTTTGGTAAATCTGAAGGAAAAAATCAGCAGACAATCTGATAGTGTGTATGGGGCTTTAGGTGAAGGTTACAGAACACATTTCAACAGTACGAACAAAATGGAGCCTCTTGTGCTTAAGTGAGTGACTTTTGCATAAATAAAGATATATTTACACATGGGTCCCAAAGACTATAGCTCAGGGTTTCTCAACCTTTTTACCTTGGAGGAACCCTTGGCAAAAAGTTTGAGATCTCAGGGCACCCTTGAAATAATACTAAAATCTACAGCTCACAGAACAATGGTGTGATTATTGATATAACAATTACTTTTAGAAATGCCATTAAATAATAGAATAAATATACAAATGTATCCATTTAATGTGAAGTTTGTTTTTGCTTTTTTCTGCAGATACTCAGTTCTGGGTTGAACTTGAGATAAGTAATGTACAGGGACAGCAGGGCAGAACACAGTGGGTCAATGTGGCAAAGCATAGGGTTCAGAAGAATAGAGTAGAGGGGGTCAGCAGGGCACAGTACAGGGGTCAGCAGGGCACAGTACAGGAGATGAGCAGGGCAAAGTACTGTGGGTCTGCATGACAGAGCACAGTGAGTCAACAGGGCAGAACAGAGGGGGTCAGGGGTGCAAATTGCATGGGGGGAGCAGGGCACCTAACATAGGGGGGCAGCAGGGCAGAACACAGGAGGTCAACAGGGCAGATCACAATGGGTCAGCATGGCAAAGTATAGAGTTCAAAAGGGCAGAGTATAGGGGGCCAGCAGAGCACAGTGCAAAGGTAAGCAGTGCAGAGTACAGGGGTGAGCAAGGTAGAGTACAGGGAGTCAGCAGGGCAAAGCAAAGGGGGGAGCAAGGCACATTACATATGGGGGAAGTAGGGCACATTACATGGGGAGGGGGGCAGCAGGGAATATTACATAGGGGGAGCAGGGGACATTACTTTGAAGGTAGCAGGGCACATTACATGGGAGCAGGGAAAATTACTTGGGAGCAGGGAACATTATTTGGGAGCAAGACACATCACATGGAAGCAGCACACATAAAATGGTAAAAGGGCACATTAAATTGGAGCCAGGCACAATACATGAGAGCAAGGCACATTACATGGGAGCAGGGCACATTACATGTGAGCAAGGTACATTGCATGTGAGCAGCACTCATTAGAAGGGAGCAGGGCACATACCATGGGAGCAGGGCACATACCGTGGGAGCAGGGCACATACCGTGGGAGCAGGGGTCGTTGAATTGGAGCAGGGATCTTTACATGAGAGCAGGGCACATTATAGTGGCTGTTTTTATCTTATTCAGAGCGGCGCAGGGAATCGGCTGTGATAGTCCTGGTTCTGGTGTGCTATTCCCTTTTCTCTCTCGTCCATCTCATGTGATGTCACATGCAAGCACCTCGGATGATCAGACGGGGAACAGCGAAGACGCTTGTTGCTCCCCTGCTCTGCATGCAGGGAAAGTGATAGGGTCGGCAGTGGGGATGCGATCTACTTGTCAGCTGCCTGAGATTGACAGGTAGATTATGACAAAAACCCTGCTATAGATGGTTATTTGGCCCTATACACTATATTTTGGTGTTCCCCGTAAAGTCTCTTGAAGATGGATCTTCGCTACCACAGATTACAGGTCAAATCCACCTTTAGGTATACAGATAATTGATGTTTAATACGTTTACATTTTTATGAGTTCAAGAGACTATAGGTGACCATCTAATCTCATGTGTTATATCTCTAGTTATATCTCTCTCTTATATATTTAGTTGTACAATTTGAGCTTTCTTATTATAACTACAGTATATCTCCAGCTACTATAATTGTGGTCTTCATGGACTGTTTATATGCCGTTTTAAAAAATATTATTAGAAATTTACCTAGAAATGTTCTGGATTTATCCAGTATATGAAATATCTTCAGCTTTTAAAACTGATCTCTTGGAAAATTAAAATTAATTAATAGTCCATAAAATCATCCAGTAATGGAAAAAGTCAGAGACAAATCAACCAGCGCTAAACTTATAAAATATACACAAAGAAAAATCCTGCAGCTGGAATACTATAGGACAAAATACCAAATCCCACAATCAAAAATAAAAATACAACAGTACAGCGCAGATACACAAACTAAAAAATAAATAAATAAATAGAATGCAGAATAGATAAGGGAAGTATCAAGAGTCCACAAGTGCAGAGTGTCTTCTTCCAATCAAAGTGAGAAGTGGTGATGTAATCCCTTCCACCGGAGGATAAGATGGACTCTCACCTTAGGCAATGGACCCCTGACAGCTCAAACAGGTCAAACAGGAATGTCCCCACCAGGGGTAAATCACAGGTAACAGCTTTCCAACATTGGTGTTCCTAGGGGTTAATCCTTCTCATGTCCCTTATACCAACATAATCCCGTGGAGTATATATAAAAATATAAAAGGGCAACAAATAGTGCTCTCCGTTTCAAAATTTATTAAAAAAACTGATTTAAAATAATACACTCACATGGTATGGCACTGCTCTCCAGTGCCGAGTTGCAGACAAAGTAATAATATAGTCACAGAAACCATCCATGCACGGATCAGCGTTGAAAACAGGCGGGTGAAGTCACGGCTAAAGTCACGTGGTCCGTACGCGTTGCGTCCCCTCAAAGTAGGCGGGACTTCATCATTTTAGAAATTAGTAATTTCTACAAATTGCCCTAATTTCATTGCTTTTAATATTTTTTATTTACCCTTTTGAGTATTATTCCTTTTCTCTCTCTTGGAAATATATATATTTCGTTCCGTGATTTGGGTACAGTTGGAGATTCTGTTTTGTGATCCTATACACCCTTGTTTCGGTTTGAGGCTCATATAGCCCTGCCCTATAGGTAGCTAGGTTTCATCTGTACCCACTCCATTCATTTGGTGGATTGTTTGAATCTCTTTGTTGTTGTCTCTGATGCCTGGCTTTCTATGAATTGCCTATTTCCGGGGTCATGTTTGTAATGTTCGCTTCAGGATTCGACTTGCGCATGGGCGATTTCTTATTGTCCATCGAATTTTGGTTTTGACCATTAAATTTCGACCCGCGTATGGGTGATTTCTTATTGTCCATCGAATTTTGTTTTGATCATCGAATTTCTTATTGACCATCGAATCCGTTATTGGCCATCGAAACTTATTGGCTATCAAATAGCGTTATTAGTATATAAGCGGGTGCATTTCGTTACGCTGTCGCCGCTGATGAAGTCCTGCCTACTTTGAGGGGACGCAACGCGTACGGACCACGTGACTTTAGCCGTGACGTCACCCGCCTGTTTTAAACGCTGATCCGTGCATGGATGGTTTCTGTGACTGTATTATTACTTTGTCTGCAACTCGGCACTGGAGAGCAGTGCCATACCATGTGAGTGTATTATTTTAAATCTGTTTTTTTAATAAATTTTGAAACGGGGAGCACTATTTGTTGCCCTTTTATATTTTTATATATACTCCACGGGATTATGTTTGTATAAGGGACATGAGAAGGATTAACCCTTGGAACACCAATGTTGGAAAGCTGTTACCTGTGATTTACCCCTGGTGGGGACATGCCTGTTTGACCTGTCTGAGCTGTCAGGGGTCCATTGCCTAAGGTGAGAGTCCATCTTATCCTCCGGTGGAAGGGATTACATCACCACTTCTCACTTTGATTGAAAGAAGACACTCTGCACTTGTGGACTCTTGATACTTTCCTTATCTATTCTGCATTCTATGTATTTATTTATTTATTTTTTAGTTTGTGTATCTGCGCTGTACTGTTGTATTTTTATTAGTAATGGAAAAAGGTCTTGTATATTAAATGAACAGAGAGAGCCTCCTAAGGTGCAATAATGGACAAGACAGTAAAGCGGTGATTGCAGCCCATCCACCACAGATACTCCAGCCTCTCACCTCACAGACTTGACTTGTAACAGGTCACACAGTTTTTGACCCACACCTGGGATAACGATCATATATGGTTCAGCCGATGGTCTCCCCATACATATGCATGAAAAAAGGGAACAATCTAGTGCTCTCTGTTTTAAGGTCACCTTGATTCTGTATATTATCTGTCAAGGCGTTCTGGATTATCCTTGAGTGCCAGCTAGCATTTTTTCTGTTTATCTAAAGTTTAGTTTATCTGTGCTGAATATTTGTTGTTCACATTTCGTATTATTTTAATTCAATCCTATTTTGCTGCAGATAATGGATGTGTTTTCTTGTGTAGAAAGGAGAGAAGTTATACTTACTGATGTTTTCTCAAAAGATATTGTCAATCCTAATCTAGGTGACCTTAGTTTCTCTTTTAGAAAATTAGGACATTTATTTGAGAAAAAGATCAAAACCTGGTGGGACATTGTGTCCTTTGAACAGTATTTATAATTTTCGATTGTGCCTAGACAATTAAGGTGGGATATACCGCCCAATGATGGTCTATTTGATGATGAGTTCAATAAGAAGTGGAGTGATTTCTTTGCATACACACGGTCACGCAAAAGTTCGCTGAAATGACGACTGTCAAGAACGCGGTGACGTACAACACTACGACGATCCGAGAAAATTAAGTTCAATGCTTCTGAGCATGCGTCGAATAGTTTACGAGCATGTGTAGGAATTTTGCACGTCGGAATTGCCACAGACGATCGCATTTTCGGATAGGAACTTTTCCTGACCGAAAAATTGAGAGCATGCTCTCTATCTTTTGCTGGCTGGAATTCGGCCAGCAAAAGACCAATGGAGCATACACACGGTCGCATTTTCTGATGAAAAACTTTAATCGGTCTTTTGCGGGCTGAAATCCCGATCGTGTGTACGCAGCATTAGACTTCTGCTAATACGTAAGCAGAGGAAAAAGAAGTGGCTGTAAAGCCAAATTAAAGAGAGCACGAACCGCATTGAGTCATTTAAAGACACTACTGAGTCCATTCAATTATCAGGGGATTTAAAAAATAAATTAAATGGGACAAAGACACAGGAGAAAAAAAGAAAAATGTTTTTGCGAGACCTCAATGATTTTGGAGGGAAGCAAGTCTTTAAATGGCAATCTCTGAATGAGATGAAACCTGCTAGCTGGTGTAGCCTCAATGGTTACTAATAACATGGAGCATGTAGTCCCAACCCAAGAGATATATGAACAGGAGATATCTCGGATGAAGGAGGACCCACCTTATGTTGCCCAGGGAAGATATTTCACTCCCAAACCTAGAGGACGTAAAGGTTCTAAGACTAGAGGGAGGGGTAGGGGTAGGGGGTAACCATTAGCAAACTCCTTCAAGAGGTGACCATACCCATTATCCATATAATAATGACAAAACCCCATGGAGGCCAGTACCTAATAGGGAGAGGGGTCAGCAAAGGGGAAGGGGTTATCCTCAAGGCTGTCCCTGCTGCTACGCAAGTCTCGGTGCCTCAAGTATGTCTGGTTCCGCTCCGCTTCCCCAGCGATCCAGTTCAATGCAGAGGGTTTCTCAACCAGGTTGAGATATATTTGAGATGCTGCCCCAGGCATTTCCCACAGACAGAAGAAAAGTAGGTTTTGTGATATCTTTGCTTTCTGAAAGAGCTTTGGCCTGGGCAAACCCTCTATTGGAGACGCAAAAACCTGTTGTCTTGAGTTACCCTGAGTTTGTGGCCTCCTTTAAAAGGGTATTTGATGTTCCTGCACGCTTTGCTTCTGCTGCCAAATGCCTCAAGTCCATCAAACAGAGTACGAGAACTGTTGCCGACTATGCCATTGAATTCCGTACTCTGGCAGCAGAGGTTGCTTGGAACAATGAGGCCCTCGTGGCTGCTTTTTCTCACGGTTTCTCGGATTCCATCAAGGATGAGATAGCAGTCCGATTTATACCCACTGAGCCGGAAAAGTTGATCACATCCTAAAAAAAGGTAAAAAAAAATAAAAGCATAAAATAACAAAAAATAAAAAATATTTACACCAGCAACTAAACTACCAGAGTCAAAAAGGTCACACTTATGACTGGACCCTGGCGTTAAGCCACTGGGCTCAGAGGTAATGGCCCTGGCTGGGGGTCAGGACAGGGGGCCCTTCATGGTTTCTTCACCGTGGACATGAAGGTTCTAGTTACGCCACAGTCAACCCCTATATCTCCTGAAGCATGTCTCCAGACTGCAAAAATCATCCCTTTAGCATGTTCACAGTCTCTGGCTATCTTCTGCAGCATGTCTGCGGGTTCTAACCATCTCTTGTAGAGGCACCTGTAATCTTTGACCAGCTCATGTTGCATGTCTGCAGTCTTTGACAACTTTCTGTAGGTTTACATTAAAGATGTGAATGGCCACACTTGAGGTCCCCGATATCAAGAAAGTTGCCCCACAACACTTCCCTGCTCTTTTAAGCATGATAGAATATATTTTAGAGAATAACTTTACTTTTGAGAAAACAATCCCATCTGGCTGATCAATGTACATTACAAGGTTTTTGCAAACGTTGTTGCAGATGCCTGTTCTGAAAATTGCTGTTTAATTCACGTTCTTTGGATACCGATTCTGTTTGAGGGAGACTTGTTCATTATAATCAGCTGGTACACGTTCAGTACTGGTTCACACAGGGACGACTTAGCCGCCTGACTAGCGGCTAAGTTCCGTACTATGGAACCGTTCTAATAGGAGCGACTTGCATTGACTTCTATACAGAAGTCATTTTGCAAGCCGCCGCTGAAGTCGTGTACAGATCGCCTTGCAAAGTCATACTGCAAGTTCGACTGCCCCTGTGTGAACTGGCACTCAGGGTACTAATTAGAAAATTTGCAGCATTTGAATCTCTTTAGAAAGAATTAAACTTTAGGCAATATCTCACAAAAAATGAAATTTCTATTACAGAGGATTCCTAATCTGACTTGTGCCTTTGTGCCTTCTGGTTGCCATAATGCATTGAATTTTACAGAAATTTACAACAGCTCCATATTAAAAAGGAACAATAATTAAAAAATAAATAAATTACATTATGCCTTGTGTAACAATTGTACAATTTTTGCAATATGTTTATCATTTAGAATTCAGTTGAAGTTAGATCAGTACTAGGCAGATACTTAATTGCTATGGTTTACTGAACTCTTTATTACCATAGGCAGTTTCTGGTGCCTGTCTGTCTGGGCTTAGGTTAGTTCAGTATGTCAGGTTATGTAATATGTTATGTTTGATAAAGTCTAGTAATGCACTGTTGCAGTGTTCTCAGTGACAATACTCATAGACATTAGATGACCTATAAGCTGTGTAAGGATTTGTGCATACAGGCTTTGAATGTTAAAGCAGCTCATAAATGCAACACGGCACAGCACAACACAACACAAAAGCATGTGGAGCATGAACTCTGCTTGAACTAGAAAATTAAAATGCATACAAAGCCAAAGCATTCCAAATCTAATGCCAGAGAAGAGAGAGATAGGTTAGGGCATGTATGATCACAGGGTATACAGATGAAGTAATTGCACTGATAAGAAACATGTCTGTTGTTATTTTAAAAATTCTTTTTTTAAAAGACATTAAAATTAAGATTTTTTTTAAGGGGCACAGCTGATGAAAGTGATTAGAAAATGCTTATAATCAGTGGGCGTGAGTCCATAGGGGTGCATGGGCGCCGCCACCTCTCTCCTGCCACCCCCTCTATCACCAATAGATTTATGCATCTATGGCCGCAGCTACCACCCCCTATTCAGGCGTCCGGCCCCTTTGAGTGCAGGGCACCTGAATCACAGCAGCGGGGGGTGTTTTTGAAGCACCTGATTAGAGCCATATGCTTTAATAGATGTAAAAAAAAGGGGAACTTTGAGCCCCATGCTGGGCGCTCGCAGGTCCCTCAGCTGTGTTAGAAAAGCGAATGAATATTTGCTTTCCTAAAACTAAACTGCCTCTCCGCCAATCAGGTGCTTGGATCTGTTACCCGTCACCTGATTGGCTGAAAGGACAGGTGCTGTAATTGGATGCCTATCAGGCATCCAATCATAGCAGAGGATGGAAAGAGAGGCTGGGAGAAGACATTGAGGAGTTGTCCCACTGCCAACGAGACAGGTTAAGTACAGAAGGCGGGGGACGTCACACTGGCACAGTGATATGGCACAGTGGCTGCATTTGATGGGGCACAGTGAGGCTGCATTTGATGGGCACAGTGAGGATGCATTTGATGGGCACAGTGGCTGCATATAATGTCACAGTGGCGGCAATTGATGGACACAGTGGCTGCGTTTGATGGCACAGTGGCTGCGACAGATGGTACAGTGAGGCTGCAATTGATGGGGGGGGGGTTCAGAATTTTTCAGTTTGAGCCCCCCCCCCAAAAAAAAAAATTTGAGCACTGGCCGCCACTGCTTATAATGAAGGTAAAAAATATAAGGAAAAAACGTTATATGTTGTGTTTTACTGAAAACTTTAAAGTGATACTAAACACACACAGTTTAATTGACATTGTCCCATCTATTTCTGTAAATGGATGATGGTACTGTATTTATTTTAATAAAAAAAAAAAAAATATATATATATATATCTATCACAAAAGTGAGTACACTCCCTCACATTTGTGTAAATATTTTATTCTATCTATTCATGCGACAACACTGAAGAAATGACACTTTTCTACAATGTAACGTAGTGAGTGTACAGCTTGTATAACAGTTGTACAGGACGCCGTGGCTGAGTCCTGTTATATTTCCCCTATGTTTGGACTGTGGTCCCTTTAAGGGAACAAAAAGGGTTAACTCACCTGTTTGGACATACTAATGTCTAATATTGCCTTCACTTTGTCAAGTTGAACTTTGTAAGTTCCTGAGTTGTGTATGTTTTATGGTTTTAAGCAAGCCAGTTTAACCCCAAAAAAGCTATTTGTACTGTCAAACATAAAAATGTTATACAACACATATGTTGGTTTGTTCAAAAACCTTTTTCTAACGCACATGTGAATGTGCTTTGAGTAAAATGTTTTATACTCAACAATATGTGGCTTCTTCTTTCAATGCTCCAGCTACCAGTTTTTGGAGTAAGTTGGTATTTACAGTGACAATAGGGGTTATTTACTAAAGGCAAATCCACTTTGCGCTACAAATGCACTTGTAGTGCAAAGTGAATTTTCCTTTAGTAAATAACCCCCACAGTGCTCTAAAGTTTGCCCCAAGCAGGCCATTTTTGGGACTCAAAACAATTAATAATTCATGGTGCTGAAAAGGATTTTTTTTAGCATTAATGCATTACATACATTAAAACAAAAACAAGGTGTGTGTGTAGCAGACCCACAACATAATAGTTAGCTGAAGAAGAGATTATCACCTCATGTATCAAATAAATTACGTTTGCACTATTGAAGAAAATGGCCAAAAAGAAAAGCCCATTGGAGAACCTAGGAGACAGCTAAAATAAACACAAGCAGTAAATCAAATGAAATATTACAGGTGATACTCGAAAAATTTGAATATTGTGCAAAAGTTCATTTATTTCACTAATGCAACCTAAAAGGTGAAACTAATATATGCGATATACTCGTTACATGTAAAGCAAGATAGTTAAAGCCGTGATTTGTCATAAATGTGATGATTATGGCTTACAGCTCATAAAAACCCCAAATCCACAATCTCTGAAAATTAGAATATTGTGAAAAGGTGCAATGGTGCAATATTCTAGGCTCAAAGTGTCCCACTCTAATCTAATTAAGCCATAACACATGCAAAGGGTTCCTGGGCCTTTAAATGGTCTCTCAGTCTGGCTCAGTAGCAATCACAATAATAGGAAAGACTGCTGACCTGACAGTTGTGCAGAAAACCATAATTGACACCCTCCATAAGGAGGGAAAGCCTCAAAAGGTAATTGCAAAAGAAGTTGGATGTTCCCAAAGTGCTGTATCAAAGCACATTAATAGAAAGGTATGTTGAAGGGAAAAGTGTGGAAGAAAAAGGTGCACAAGCAGCAGGGATGACCGCTAGTGATGGACGAACTTCTGACGCGACGTTTCGCGGCCGATAGTTTGCAAACCGGAACATTCGCAGCGGGCCCCATTCACTTCAATGGGAGGCGAACTTTGCAAACCTACAGGTCAAATTTGCAGCCACAAAATAATTACTAGCTGTGCAAACATAGTCCCACCACATGGCCAATGACATAACACATGTATGAGGTGAATCTGGGATCGACAACTACAAGCATTCTTTTTTTTTATATGGGAAATTGTTGTGACAATTCAGGACTGTGGAGCCCATGAAGGCAATGGAGGAGAGGGAAGGTCAGGGTAGGCAAAGAAGAGGGGGCAGGAGATGATCACCAGCAGCGTGACATACAGCAATGACACCTGCACCGTGATAGAGTCATCTGACACCAGCACCGTGATAGAGAGCACTGACATCAGCAGCGTGACATACAGCAATGACACCTGCACCATGATAGAGTGATCTGACACCAGCACCGTGATAGAGTGCACTGGCATCAGCAGCGTGACATAAAGCGCTAACACCAGCACCGTGATATACAGCACTGACACCTGCACCGTAAGCAGCCCCAGGAGGAAGTCAGCATAGCACAGGGATGGTGGGAGCCCCTCATAATGAGCATAGCACAGGGATGGTGGGAGTCCCTCATAATGAGCATAGCACAGGGATAGTGGGAGCCCCTCATAATGAGCATAGCACAGGGATGGTGGGGGCCCCTCATAATATGCACAGCAGAGGTACAGCCCCAGGAGGAAGTCAGCACAGCACAGGAATGGGGGGAGCCCCTCATAATAAGCAGCCCCAGGAGGATGTCAGCATAGCACAGGGATGGTGGGAGCCCCTCATAATAAGCAGCCCCAGGAGGATGTCAGCATAGCACAGGGATGGTGGGAGCACCTCATAATAAGCAGCCCCAGGAGGAAGTCAGCACAGCACAGGGATGGTGGGAGCCCCTCATAATAAGCAGCCCCAGGAGGAAGTCAGCACAGCACAGGGATGGTGGGAGCCCCTCATAATAAGCATAGCACAGGGATGGTGGGAGCCCCTCATAATATGCACAGCAGAGGTACAGCCCCAGGAGGAAGTCAGCACAGGGATGGTGGGAACCCCTCATAATAAGCAGCCCCAGGAGGAAGTCAGCACAGCACAGGGATGGTGGGAGCCCCTCATAATAAGCAGCCCCAGTAGAAATATGACACCGCTCAACCTCTTCAAACAGGAGGGTACGGGCATATAGTACGGTGTGCTTTTTTGGACAAGGAAGTGAGCCAAATGAAGAAAGAAGGTCTGTGTGCTCGATTTAAAAAATTGTTTATAGACATATACATGGTCTACTGGTCACATGTGTTGAATTCCTCCGAGATCCATGCCTTATTCATTTTTAGAAATGTGAGGTAGTTAACACTTTCGGACAGGACACTGGACTAAGGCCAAGCCAACAGTTCGATTGCAAATTGGGCAAGCTCTGGCCAGAGGTCAAGCCTGCCCACCCAGTAGTCCAGGGGTTCATCACTCCACAGAGCGTCCACATCGGCCGTTAACCCGATGTAGTCGGACACCTGACGGTCTAGGCGTTCCCTGATGCTGGATCCGGATGACACCTGTCGATGGGTCGGCTGAAAGAATGACCTCATATCCGAAGTCACCAACACATCTTCAAACCGGCCTCTTCTTGCAGGCGCTGTTGGATTGGTACCTGCAACTCCTTCTCTGGGAGTGGGAATTGCTCCTCTGCCAGCGCACACAAAAGCAGAATGCAGCATTTCTCGAAGCAAGGCCTGGAAGTGCTGCATTCTGACAGGCCTCTGTGACGGCGGTAGCATTTCCGCCATTTTGTGTTTGTACCGGGGGTCTAAGTACGTTGCCACCCAGTACTGGTCCTTGACCCTTATGCTTTTTATACGGGGGTCCCTATTAAAACACTGGAGCATGAAGGCCCCCATTTGCACTAAACTGGAAGCGGTGTGGTGGCCTGGCTCCTGCTCATCATCCAGGATAATGTCATCCTCTTCATTCTCCTCTCCCCACCACACACAACAACAGGGGTCCCAGAAAGGTTTAAAGCATGCTCTTCTTGCTCCTCCTCATCCGCCCCGGCACCATCCTCCTCTGACTCCTCTTCAGACTCCTGTTGTTGACTTGTCTCAGATAGAGTAGCCCCCCTGGGAATTCATCCAGCATTGCGACTTCCTCATCTTCCCGCTCCTGCTCCTCCACAGCTTGATCAATGACACGCCACAATGCACGCTCCATAAAGAAGGCATAAGGTACCATATCACTGATGGCGCCATGGCTGCGACTGACCAGTTTGGTGATCTCCTCAAATGGCCGCAGAAGTCTGCATGCATCGCGCATGAGCAGCCACTGGCGCGGTGAAAAAAAACCCAGCTCCCCAGAACCTGTTATGCCGCAGAGTTCATATAGGTAGACGTTAACTGCATGTTTCTGCTGGAGCAGCCTATCAAGCATGCACTGTAAGCAGCCCCAGGAGGAAGTCAGCATAGCACAGGGATGGTGGGAGCCCCTCATAATATGCACAGCAGAGGTACAGCTCCAGGAGATGTATTGTGGACCTATACCAGTCCTTACAGAATAGCAGACTGTACCTCACTCAACCCTATGTACTGTAGCACCCTACACCAGGTTACCAGTCCTTATAAGGACCTTTGTGGAACTAGTAGGTTGTGTGTGACTGATTAGCAGACTGTACGTCAGTCCCTATACTGATGAAGGACTGCTGCAGTATAGGGAAGCGGTCAGCAGTAGTGCACCTCAACCCTATGTATTGTGGACCTATACCAGTCCTTACAGAATAGCAGACTGTACCTCACTCAACCCTATGTACTGTAGCACCCTACACCAGGTTACCAGTCCTTATAAGGACCTTTGTGGAACTAGTAGGTTGTGTGTGACTGATTAGCAGACTGTACGTCAGTCCCTATACTGATAAAGGACTGCTGCAGTATAGGGCAGCGGTCAGCAGTAGTGCACCTCAACCCTATGTATTTTGGACCTATACCAGTCCTTACGGAATAGCAGACTGTACCTCACTCAACCCTATGTACTGTAGCACTCTACACCAGGTTACCAGTCCTTATAAGGACCTTTGTGGAACTAGTAGGTTGTGTGTGACTGATTAGCAGACTGTTCATCAGCCCCTATACTGATGAAGGACTGCTGCAGTATAGTGCAGCGGTCAGCAGTAGTGCACCTCAACCCTATGTATTGTGGACCTATACCAGTCCTTACAGAATAGCAGACTGTACCTCACTCAAACCTATGTACTGTAGCACCCTACACCAGGTACCAGTCCTTATAAGGACCTTTGTGGAACTAGTAGGTTGTGTGTGACTGATTAGCAGACTGTATGTCAGTCCCTATACTGATGAAGGACTGCTGCAGTATAGGGAAGCGGTCAGCAGTAGTGCACCTCAACCCTATGTATTGTGGACCTATACCAGTCCTTACGGAATAGCAGACTGTACCTCACTCAACCCTATGTACTGTAGCACTCTACACCAGGTTACCAGTCCTTATAAGGACCTTTGTGGAACAAGTAGGTTGAGACTGATTAGCAGACTGTACGTCAGTCCCTATACTGATGAAGGTCTGCTGCAGTATAGGGCAGCGGTCAGCAGTAGTGCACCTCAACCCTATGTATTGTGGACCTATACCAGTCCTTACAGAATAGCAGACTGTACCTCACTCAACCCTATGTACTGTAGCACCCTACACCAGGTACCAGTCCTTATAAGGAACTTTGTGGAACTAGTAGGTTGTGTGTGACTGATTAGCAGACTGTACGTCAGTCCCTATACTGATGAAGGACTGCTGCAGTATAGGGCAGCGGTCAGCAGTAGTGCACCTCAACCCTATGTATTGTGGACCTATACCAGTCCTTACAGAATAGCAGACTGTACCTCACTCAACCCTATGTACTGTAGCACCCTACACCAGGTTACCAGTCCTTATAAGGACCTTTGTGGAACAAGTAGGTTGTGACTGATTAGCAGACTGCAGCAGAAGGGCAGAAGTCAAGTATAATATTCTTTCTATATTTGGAAGAAAAATAATATTATACGTGTACAAGCCTATTACCATACCACTGATACCAGTCCTGAAAAGAACCTTTGTGGACCTAATATAGTAACAGCTACTGATTAAACTGACCCTCACTGCCTCACACACAGCTTCCTGCCTGTCCCTATATAAACTGACAAAACAGAGGCTGCTGGAACAATAACTGGAATAGCACTTTTGTGGACCTGATAGTAACAGCTAATGACTAAACTGACTGTCCCTGCAGCACACACCGTCCTGTCCCTTTCTCTAAACTGACAAAAGACACTCAGGCTGCTGCAACAATCACTAGCACAGCACTGCCTCAAACCTATATCAGGAACTACACCTAACACCTATACCAGTCCTGAAAATAACTTTTGTGTACCAAATAGCTAGCGATTTGGGTCATTGCAATCTCTCCCTGCTCCACACAGCAACCTCTCCCTATAGTGACAGAAGAAAGAATGTAAAATGGCCGCCGGATCGGGTCTATTTATAAGTTAGGGGGAATGTCCAAGTGTCCATGTGCTGTAATGTCTCAATTGGCTGTCCTGTACCCCATGATGGATGTGTCATCATAGGTCAAAGTTCTTTGACACAGAAAACACGGAAGTCCGCCGGGCGAACGGCGGCAATAGTCCGCCGATCGGGCGGACCGCGAACAGCCGAAATTCGCCGCGTAACGACCGCCGGGCGAACCGTTCGGCCATCAGTAATGACCGCAGCCTGGAGAGGATTGTCAGGAAAAGGCCATTTAAAAGTGTTGGGGACTTTCACAAGGAGAGGACTGAGGCTGAAGTCAGCGCATCAAGAGGCACCACACACAGACGGATCATGGACATGGGCTTCAAATGTCGTATTCCTCTTGTCAAGCCACTCTTGAACAACAAACAATGTCAGAAGCTTACCTGGGCTAAAGAAAAACAGACCTGATCTGTTGCTCAGTAGTCCAAAGTCCTCTTTTTAGATGAATGAAAACTTTGCATCTCATTTAGAAACCAAGGACCCAGAGTATAGAGGAAGAATGGAGAGGCACGTACTGCAAGATGCATGAAGTCCAGTGTGAAGTTTCCACAGTCTGTGTTGATTTCGGGAGCCATGTCATCTGCTGGTGTTGGTTCACTGTGCTTCATTAAGTCCAGGGTCAACGCAGCCATCTACCAGGAGATTTTGGAGCACTTGGAAGCTCTATGGAAGGCTGACTTCATTTTCCAGCAGGACTTGGCACCTGCCCACACTGCCAAAAGCACCAAAACCTGGTTCAATGACTGTGGGATTACTGTGCTTGATTGGCCAGCAAACTCGCATTGGCAAGAGAAAGATGAGAGACATGTAAAGAGGTGAAGGCCACTATTGAAGCATCCTGGTCTTCCATAACACCTCAGAAGTGCCACAGGCTGATAGCTTCCATGCCACGCCGCTTTGAGGCAGTAATTGCTACAAAAGGGTGAGTACATATGCAGGGTTATACTTTTCAGAGTTCCAATATTGTTCTATGTACAATCCTTGTTTTATTGATTGCATGTAATGCTCAAATTTTCTGTGGATTTGGGGTTTTCATTAGCTGTAAGCCATAATCATCACAATTCTGACAAATCACGGCTTGAACTATCTTGCTTTGCATGTAATGAGTCTATCTCATATATTAGTTTCACCTTTTAAGTTGCATTATTGAAATAAATGAACTTTTGCACAATGTTCAAATTTTTCAAGTATCACCTGTATTTCAGTTTAAAAAAAAATGTATTTTAAAAATGTTTCTCAAACATTTGCTGGCACATCAATGGCCCCCCTACCCGCAAAGTATTCCAGATATTTTTGATGGACTTCATGGGAGCTTTGGGGGGGGGGGGGGGGCAAGCCAGGACGACCAGTTTCAAGTGCTGTCAGGGTTGACTGATCTGGCAATCCTGTCTCAGGCCCAACTGAGGCCATATAGTTTGAAGCATTTCTCCTTAGAAAGTTGTACATAATGCAGCATGCAAGTACAATATGGTTTATTTTGCATTCCGCCATGCCAATTGGTGTCAGGAATAGGCGGAACCGGCTAGCCATTATGTCAAAAGCATTCTCCACCACTCTTCTGGCTTTGGCCAGCTGGTAGTTAAAAAGCCTCTGGCCCGGGGTGAGAGTCATCATGGGGAATGGCCACATCAGGTGTTCACAAGCCCAAATGCTTCATCAGTGACAAAGACAAACGGTAGACCAGCCACATTGTCTTTTGCAGGGGCAATCCCAAGCCACCACTCTGGAGCCATCTGTAGAACTCAGTCTGGGCAATGACTCCCCCATCCGACATCTGGCCATTCTTCCCCACGTCCACATGGAGAAACTTGTATGTCACCGACACCACCGCCAACATCACAATACTATTAAACCCCTTATAGTTGTAATAGTGTGACCTGCGTTGGAGAGTGGCACGATGTGGACACGATTCCCATCAATTGCCCCTCCACAGTTGGGAAAGTCCCACCGCTGGGCAAAGTGGGATGCCACAGTCTGTCATTCCTGTGGCGTTGAAGGAAACTGTGGAGTCAAACAAGAAAAAAAACAAATTAGTACTTTTGCACATAACATTGCAAGCAGATTAGACACAAACATTCTTGGCCAACCTCAGTATAACATTTATTTTAAGGAGTATTTAAAGACAAAAATAAAAGGTCCACTTATCAGATTCCTCACCCCCTCCGATGGCCCATTTTAAAATTTTAGGGGGGTAGATGTTTTAAACAAGTAACCCTCTATACTTCATTGAGAGCTGAATACATATATAATGTGTTACTTTGGCCAGGCCCTCCTTACTTATACTATTGGCAGCCCACTGGACAAGTAAGAAGTGTCATAATACAAAAATATGAATACACACTGTACAAATTGAAGCACAATTTTACATTCTGCAATTACCTATCAAGATAATAGAACAAAACTTGAAACAGTACCATTTGAAAGTATTCAGGCAGGCCCTTGCAATACATGCTTTGGTGAATTCTTCCATAAATATGAACACAAAAGAGGTAGGTATGGGTTTGGCAAAGTCAGCAGATAGAGGATTGGTATCTGTTGACTTAGCGGTTGGGGGGAGGGACGGTTCCAAATGAGTTTGGGACCCCCAAAAAAAGCCTCTTGCACTATGCATGAATTTAAGGACAAAAATCACATTTGTACACATTTTAGGGGGTGTTTAGGGTAAAGCACAACAATAGAGCTGACAAAATACATTGTTAAGTAATTGGCTAGATGTGTATGGGCCCAGGATAGCATGCTGGTGAGGTTAGTAAAGGCAAATATGCATGAAGGACAAAAAAGGAACTTTAAAAACTTCCAGCATGCATGAGGACAAAGGGGACATTCTCAGAATATTACAATCATGGTAATTATAGAATGATGAAATAAAAACATTACATTAGTAAACATTACATACATAGAATGTGATGTTAAAGGAGCAAACTTACCCTAATATTGTATGACCTGTATGATGGCAGAACAGGTCTCTGGAATAATGATCCCCAGAGCCTGGGGGAGATTCCTGTCGAGAACTTGATGTCCTGCAGACTTCTCCCCATCGCCAAGTACCGCAAGGTGGCGACTAGCCTCTGCTCGGGAGTGATGGCTTGCCGCATGCAGGTGTCCTGCTTTGTAATATAAGGGGACAGCAAAGCCAACAAACGGTGAAAAACAAGGTCCATCATCCAGAGATAATTCCTGACATCATCAGGATTATTCTCATGGATCTCCCATAACAAAGGCATGTGCGAGAATTGGTCACGCTGGAGTAACCAATTCTTCGTCCATGAACTCCTCATCCCCCTGTTCATGGACTGGGCTTAGGTCACAGTAAGAACCCCAACATCAAGCCTCCTCATAGCATGAACTCTACGATGAGTATGTACCCGCAACATGGCTAAAAAACTATCGGATGGTCAGAACGAACTAACAGAATGCAATGAAAATCACAAAGGCCTGAGAAGAGCGACCTGAAAATCAGAAATGAGTGGACAAGAACGCATTGAAAAAGAATGCACTGAAAAACAGATACGAACTGACTACACTCACAGATACGAACCCACAAACACAAACTGAAGAGCAATGACAATCTGAAAAGCACGGGGCTGAAAATTGTCAATGGTCTCTCACCAAACTTCTACTAACATGAGATTAACACAAGGAGCCCAAAGGGTGGCGCACTGGCTATTGAACTTCCTTTTTCTGGTCTCGACGTACGTGTTGTACGTCAGCGTGTTTTTGCCGATCGGAATCTCTGAAAACATTTGTGCAACCATGTGTATGCAAGACAGGTTTCAGCCATTATCCGTTAAATCCACTGTTTGGTTGTCGGAAATTCCGATCGTCTGTACGTGGCATAATACAAGCTGCATACTCACTACTTTACATTGTAGCAAAGTGTAATTTCTTCAGTGATGTCACATGAAAAGGTATATTAAAATATTTACAAAAATGTGAGGGGTGTACTCACTTTTGTGAGATACTGTACAAACACACACACACACACACACCAGTAAAAAGGGTTGCTGGTTTGAATCCCACCCACGACACTACCTGCCTGGAGTTTGCATGTTCTGCCTTTGTGGGTTTCCTCCCACACTCCAAAGACATGCAGGTAGATTAATTGGCTTCTGTCCAAAATTGGCCCTAGTATATGAATGGGGACCTTGGATTGTGGGCTCCTTGAGGGTAGGGAACGATGTGAGTGTGCAATGTACAGGGATAGGGACAATTGTAGACACTCACTCAGGTTGAACTGGATGGACTGGTGTCTTTATTCAACCTTACTAACTATGTAACTATATCTCACAAAAGTGTGTGTGTGTGTTTTTTTGGCAAGAGGGAGGTGAATCAAGATGTAATATCCCACCCCCATTGTGTTTATCTGGTTAGTCGGCATGGAGGGTCTGTCATTTTTCACTGTGTATACACCCACAGGTGTGACTCTATAGTCACATAAACCACTCAGATGCAATGGGGAGAAAATGCTCAGCATAGTAACTCACTGAAAACTAAGCATGAGCAAAGTTGCCACTTTAGCTGCAAAATCTCGAGCTGAGTGAGTATGACCATCATTTATTGATAGTTTTTTATCATGTGGGTTTAGTGACAAGCTTTAAACATAAAGTTTTTTTTTATTTCATGAAAAATAACCCAGAAGTTTTAGGGCTAAAAAATTAAGCTCTTGCTGCAATACTCATCTGCAAAGACGCTTATTATGGGCGAAATGACAACCTGGGTCATCATAGACCCACCCTCTGGTAGTGCGTCACCACGTCAGCCTGGGCTTACAGTAGAATGCTGCAGAGAACAATGCTGACATTGCAACATGTGCATCATTCACATCTTCACAGAAGACTGTTGGGTAAAAGTTACATATAAAGGAAATCTAAAATGTGGGGCTAGAGGATTTAAAAACTGAAGATGTGCTTTAAAGTAAACTTATGCAAAAAATAAATAAAAAAATGACATCTTATTTTACCAGGTGCTTGCACGCCATGGAGTTGATTTACTAAAGGCAAATGGATTGTTCACTTTGCAATGAAGCTACACTTTGCAAGGACATTTTCCGCAGAATTTATTGAATGAAGTGACGCTCTGCTGACTTCCATCATCTAATCACATGCAAGCAAAATGCTATTTTTATGCTGATATTTGTGAAAAGTGAAATTGTACCACATTCACTAAGCTGTGAATAGAATTCCCTTGCTAAGTAAACAGTCTATTTGCCTTTAGTAAATCAACCCCATGTGTCTTTTTATTCTGAGAGTGCCAGGATCCTCAAATTTTAGAGTGCACTAATGTATGATCATCAACCAGCTGGCAGCTTCTGCAGTTGCTGGCTCTGGCACAGCCCCTCCTGTGCGTCTCTACTGGCTGGTTATGTTGTCCATCACAGTAATGGGTGGATTTGGAGGTTGGGCAGATCTAGGGACTATGGAAGCTGGTTGCACATCAGAGCACCCTGCAATTCTAAGATCTTGGGAGTTTCTACATAAGAACAGTCCTGCTATTATTAGTTGTTTTCTTTTGGGGTTTATTATATTTTTATATATGTAGCATTTACTCTCTTTGCAGCATTTTACAGAGGACATTTTACAGAGGACATTGAACCATTTGCTCCAGTGCCCATACCATATGTAATTACTATTACAATAAAACAGCAAGAGCAGGTCCAGTTGGAAGCCAATAAATATATGATGTTTATTTTTAAGGAAACTTACGGAGACCATATAAACTCCAGGAGCAAACCCAAGACCACAGCTAAAAGATAAATCATGGATGCTGACATCAGAAATTACATATTAATACAAAATAAAATAAAATGCAACAATTTTTTTTACAAATCTTGTCCTACAATATCTGTTATGGCTGCTTATTTGCTTTTAAAATGCAGTTTTTCTTCTCGTTCTATTCCATTTATACAAATTATTGAAGCTTTTTGAGTTCTCCAGGCTTGTTACACTTATCCGTTTTTGACCTTTTATTATAATCATTGTTATTTCTTTGAGCCTCCCAAACCTTTTCAGGGCTGCTGAAAGGATAATTGCCAAGGCTGTAGGTAATGATGAGCTAGCGTACCTTATACTGTAAAAAGGTCACTATGAGAATTCTGCAACACCAATCAGAAATAAATAGCACATGAAAAAAAAAAAAAAAAAAACAATAAAACAACACTTCTCTATTGGACTAGATTTTGCGACAAGCGTGGAAGTGTGAAACTAAGGTCCACAGTACCTACCTGCCTTCCAGTGAGCTGCCTCCTTAAAGCTTTCATCCTGGCCTAGTCTCTTTCAAGGGACTTTGGCTGTCTTAATTAGCTTGGCGGGATGAATCACTCCACACAGGAGCAGTTTGCCACAAAGTAAGTAGCATTTATTTCAGGAGCTACATAAAACTAAATGACTGTTAGTAGTCTATTTTCTCTCCAGGTCAAATATTTTCATTTAAACAGAATAGAGTGAATTTGGAAAATATCATATTATGGCCACTAGATGGAGTGGATGATGATAGGAAACAAGCATTTATTTCCTAAGATCAGTGCCATCTAATGGCTATAATGTGATATTATCCCGATTCACTGTGAGAATGAAAAACATTCAACCTAGAGAGAAAATAGCATAATAACTTTTGGTTTTGTACCAATTTGCACCGAATGAAATGTACATGCAGTTTCATAGAATGAATAGTTCTGCATTTTTTTTTTATAAATGCACCTAAGTATCTATTTCTTCTGTATGTTTGGTAATTTTTTTATTACATTTTGCCACACACAATTACATTTTTCCATCTAAAATGATATATGAGGAAGCATCTTTTAATTCCCAAAAGCTGACCACACACATCAATTTTGCCTGTGTTTTTTTTAAATAAACAAAAAATGTTAACTCAATTTCTTTCAAATTGTAACATTCCACGTGCTTGTTTTTTTCTTCACACCATACAAATATAGAATTAAAAATATATATATATATCAATTAGTGCCAGAAAAGCCTCTTCTGTTTCACACTTACTGTGTGCACTGCTTTCCACACCCGGCATTCTCTGGGCTCATATCCTCTAATTCCTGCTGCTGGCAGGGGTACATTGTAACATGGTAAAAAGGAAAAGAAAGCGGAGGCTGCAGACAAAAAATAATGGTATATGGAAAGAACTAAATCTGCCCATAGACTGTTTTTTTTTCCATTTAGCCAGGTGTCTGAACAAAAAAAACTGATTCCTTCATCCACACAAATTAGGTGGACATTGTATTCTGACAGCGGGACCTGCCGAAGTCAGATTACATTGAGCAATTGCTACAGCAACTGATTGAAAAAAAAAATTCGAGCTTGTCTCTTTGACAGAAGCCAATCAAACAATTGACTTTTGTCAAGCAGGGACAGCTACACATTGATCAAAATTTGGCACTGCTGAAGTGGTTGAATCTAGATTAATGTATGGGCAGTTTAAGCCCTTCTCACCTGCTCCGGTGTCTAGTAAAAGGGTTGCAACCTTGAGGGGCTGCAAGGATCAGCAATCATGTGACCACTACAGTTGCCTATCATAGTGGTCACATGATTGGGAGCCAGTCCCACTGGCTATCGATTGCTAGTGGGGTCCAAGAGCTGTCTTTGACCTAAAGTCCTAAAGAAGCTAAACAAAAGTTTCTGCTGTCAGTCAATCAGATTGCATGCAGCTTGTTTAGTCTTAATTGTTTGGGATTGCAGGACACACCTCATCCCTCCCAACCACTGTCCCCAAATACAACCAGCTGCCAAGATAGCATAAAAACATTAGTGAAAAATGGCATGAAATGGCTGCAGCACTTTATTGGTGATGGCATAACAAATAACATTGTTAAACCTTAATTCTTGATGCATTAATCAGGTTATAATACACAAGTTACTCCAGACTTTATTTTGGACAAGTTGTCAGAACTTGAGCCATAACCAACATCATAACATTTCTCAAGACCCCACTGACTTCCATGGTGTTAGCACCACACAAAGTGCGCGCGATGGGCGGGAGAGAGCTCTTGCTCTAGCTGAGAGGCACGCTGACGCTACCAGGGGCCCTTAGATAGGCTCCCAACAACCTTCTCGAATCTTCCGTGGGATCTGATTGCACCATCCAGATTCCTCCATTACCATATTAAAAGGGCCAGGGCCCCTAATTACCCCCACCTATTACTTTAATAAAATCAAAAAACTCACCACCATAATAGCCCAGGGGATGGGAGTGGCCGTAATCCCAAGGAAGTGGGCCCAAATGCTCGTGCCCACTTTAGCCATGGGATTTCAGGACACACCTCATCCCTCCCAACCACCATCACCAAATACAATCAGCTGTCAGGAAAGCAAGAAACCATTAGTCAAAAGTGGCATGAAATGGCTGGGGCGCTTTATTAGTGATAACATAAAAAAATAACATTGTTAAACATTAATCCTTGATGCATTAATCAGGTTACAATACACATGTTACTCCAGACTTTATTTTGGCCCAGTTGTCAGAACTTGAGCCATAACCAACATCATAACATTTTCCAAGACCCCACCAGCCGACCTTGCAAACAAGGTCAGCCTAACCTACAACAGCGGCCACTTCAGTGCCTGATTGAAAACCAATATTAAAAAAAAATCCTGGCTGATGTCTGAACGATGCACCCAGTTCCGTATATACAGACCCGGAATGCCACCCTCCAGATCGACATGCCTATAAGACAAACCATCCAAAGATGGCATGCACTTTTCCAAGGCCCTGCTGACCCTCCTCCTCATTTTTTTGAAGGCCCGATCATGAGGAGAGGACCACCAGGAAGCCTTGACACGATTTCAGAGAAAACTATGGTTGTACCTGGGGAGGATAAACAAAACCACTGAAGGTCCCTCTTAACCACTTGCCGACCAGCGCACAACGATATACGTCGGCACAATGGCATGGCTGGGCGAATGGGCGTAAAAGGTAGGTACCTTTAAATTACGGCATCGTGGGTGCATGCATGCCGCTGGTGGGGTCCCGTGGACTCAATGTGCACCGGGGGCCCGCGTTCGTGTCACAGAGCAGCAGAACGGGGAGGTATTTCCCTGTTCTGCCTAGCAACATGACAGAGATCTACTGCTCCCTATCAAATCGTTTTAATGGAAAAATAGATAAAAGGTGGGATATATGAAAAAGGTAAAAATAAGATGGAATAGAGTTAAAATGCACTATTAAAACATCAAGTAATTTGTTGGGGATAAATATAAGAAAAAATATGTAAAAATATATATATAAAATAAAAAGGAATATACCAAAAATACAAAAAGGGGGGAAGTAAAAATAAAAATAAAAATAAAAACTGGAAATGGGAAAAAAGCTGGGGGAATAATTATTTTGGAGACAAGGCATTTCTTGCTATGCATATTAGATGACACCATCCCCAGCTTGGGTACAAAACAATCACAAAAATAAAGCTTCTCATCCAAATGTGTAAATTTATAAAATAGAACAAAAAGCTCTTGATGAACTAACAATCACAACATCATCATAAAAGCCACAGATAAGGGAGGTGGCATTGTGGTCCAGAATTGGCGGAATCCCTATGATTGTTATCAGATGTCAACACCTTTTCAAAACTCACTCATGACCCATTACCAGAATTTACCCTTGAAGCCACTGAATTGGCCAACAGAGCCATACAAGAGAACATTATGTCTAAAGCAGAACTATCCTTCCTCATCAAGGGCTTTCACAAAACTCCCTACTTCTACCACCTACCCAAAATTCATAAGGATCAACATAATCCACCAGGCCGTCCCATAGTAGCCGCAATGGAAAGCATTACCAGTGGCTTCTCTATGTACATTAACCGGTTTCTCCAACCTATGCATAAAACCTCCCATGTCAGAGACAGTACCCACTTACTGGACATGCTTTCACCATACACCTGGGAGCCCACATACCTGTGGGTGTCCCTGGATGTTACATAATTATACACTTCAATCCACCATGAAATAGGCCTCAGAGCAGTAGAACATTTCCTCTCTGACGATCCCCTCATTAACTCCAGACAGGCATACTTCATTTTGGAAGCTACACAATTTTGTTTAGAACATAATTATCTTTAGTTTGACCACACCTTTTATTTACAGTCCCAAGGCACTGCTATGGGAGCCAATTTTGCCCCAAGCTATGCAAATTTAACCATGGGCTACTGGAAATTACAGTACATCTGACATAACAACCCCATTGCTCCCCAGGTCATCTACTATGGATGCTATATTGATGATATTGTAATCATATGGGATGGCACAAGAGAGAGTGTAGAGTCCTTTGTTAAGCATTGCAACCACAACTTATTAGGGTTAACCCTCACCCATGTCAACGACCCCGATAATTTAGCATTTTTAGATCTAGAACTTCACTACAGTGAATCCCAGATGCATGCAAACATCTTTGTTAAACCAACTGCTGGAAATTCCTATATCCACTATCAAAGATGCCACCACTATAGGTGGATTCAAAACATCCCTAGGAGTCAATCTCATAGAATTTCGCCATAACTGTACCAATTATGAGGACTATCAGACACAGGTGAAACTCCTTATAGAAAAATTTCAGGACAAAGGATAACCCCCCCCCCACACTTTGGTCCATGCCTCAAAACCTCCTCCAAAGTCCAAGCTGTCAGATTACCCACAGCCAACACGATTTTCAACCTAATTTCATGATTCTCATAAGAAAATGTTGCATATCCTGGCAAAACATTGCTTCATTCTACTTATTCTTATTGCAAAGCTAAGAATTTGAAGCGCAAAATAGCACCCAGCAAAATCTGTACCAGTCTACCCACCCCCGCTTCACACATTGCCCTATATCCATTAGTGGGAATGTTCCAATTTAAGAAAAAATTATGCCTAGCTTGTAAGTTTGTTGATCATGGTCAAAAAACCTATACCTGTCCCGTACCTAGTGGTGAGCCCGGAATGCAGAAGGAGACCTCTCTTGCATTCCTGACTCACGGCCCCTGATAGTGGTGACAGGAGGCACGGGAGTCAAAGGTAGCACGAGTGCCTGGCAGGATCAACAGCCGGAGGATGTATCAGGCTGACTTTTGGAACTGTAGCTGGACAAGCAGGCCCCAGTGGCAGCGGGTAGGAACCAGTAGACAGCAGGAGACCAACAGGAACGGGTGGATCACTGAGGGGCAGGCAAGCAGAAGAGTCGGGCAAGCCGGGTCAAAGCAGACAGTCAGTACAAGAACAAATGCAGCAGGCAGAGGCAGGAACGTGGAGCAGGCTGGGTCGGTAACGGATGAGCACGGATGGACAAGAGGATGAGACAGGTGCAGAGTCGTAGACAAGCGCACAACCGCGCGACCGCGAACGCGCGCACCAGCACGGACACGATCAGGCACCCGCAGGCGCGCACAGACAGGTGATAGACCACTGTCCCCAGCCAGCCTTTCCTGACATTGCCCCCTCCCAAGGGGCAGCCTCCAGATGCCCAACCGGGCCATTTTCTCAGGATGGGATCTCTTGAAGGCTTGTATCTGATGCTTGGCATGTATGTTGCTTTCAGGCTCCCATGAGTTTTCCTCGGAACCGTACCCCTTCCATTTAATGAGAAATTGAACACAGTTATTTCTCTTCCTGCAATCCATTATTGCCTCCACTTCGAACTCCTCTTCACCATTGACCAAAATAGGAGCAGGGGGATCTGTGGCTCGTCCTGGGAAAGGATTAGAGATGGCGGGTTTCAGGAGAGAAACATAAAAAACGGGGTGTACCCGAAGTGATTCTGGCAGTTCCAGTTTGTAGGCCACCTCATTGATTCTCCTCTTGACTGCGAAAGGACTCAGAAACTTAGAGCCCAATTTCTTTGAAGGGCAAGTGAGTCGAAGATTAACTGTAGACAGCCAAACCTGGTCTCCAGGTTTCAGAATCAGTTCCCCCCTTCTGTTCTTATCAAAAGTCTCTTTGTTTAGTGCTTGTGCTCTGGTCATGGTTTCCTGCAACAGTTTATTGTTGGTACTGAAAAAATCCACAGTCTTGAGAACGGCTGGCACAGAACATTCAGGAACAGAGTTAGGTAGAAATGATGGGTGGTAAGCATAATTGGCAAAAAACGGGGTCTGCTTGATGGTAGAATGGATGGAATTTTTTTTTTTTTTTTTCCCAATAAAAGAATTTTATTCAAGTTAAATCACATAACAGGTTTAGAACATCACAGTATGCAATGCAAGAAACAGATAGTGCAAAGCAAATATACTCAGACTTATAGATACATATATAATTATAATTATAAATGTCTTCTGGTAGCTATAATGTATCTGGGGCTCAAGGTCCGGAGCGGCAATTACAGCTTCCGTGAAAAGAATGAGTACTCAACAAAAGGAGAACAATGTCACAGCACCTAATTTAAACAGTATAGTATCCTGTGAGCAGATAGTACAACTGATCTGCAAGGTACATGTTTTAACAAGGGGGACGGGGGGGGGGGGGTGGGTGAGCTAGAGGGGAACAAAGAAGGGTGATGAGAGAAAAAGAGAGAAGGGGTAGAAAAGAAACAGAAATAAGTAGTCCGGGAGCAAGACTGCGATGAGGGCAGTTTTCACACAGAGATCCACATCCGCGCCTGCTGAAGAAGTGCAGCAAACACCTAAATAGTCGATCCAAAAAGATCGGGGAACTCGTCAACCTGTGGATAGGCTAGCAAATGAGTCTGAGTATTTAAACTGGACCCATGGGGACCAGGTGCTATGAAATTTTTCAAAGGATTCGTTAGCTGTGGCCAGCGTCTCTTCCATTGCGAACATTCGGTTAACCTCCCGTAACCATTCCCCTACTGACGGGACTGAGGTCGATTTCCAGTGTCTAGGGATCAGGGACTTAGCGGCAATAAGGAGATGCTTTGACAAAGATCTTTTATATTTGCCAAGAGGCCAATCAGAAATATTAAGCAGGCAGCAGGCCGGTGTCAGGGGCAGTGTCGTATCCGTAATGCGTAAAATCAGGTCACATATCTTGCCCCAGAATTCAGAAATCCGGGGGCAATTCCACCATATGTGCAACATGTCTCCTTTGGCCTCACCGCACCTCCAACAGAGGTCCGTGGAAGCGGGGTACCATCTCTTTACTTTTTCTGGAGTGGCATACCATTGTGACAACAATTTATAAGAATTTTCTTGTAGCCTAGTACTAATAGAGCACTTATGGGCCAAAATGCATGCGTTTTGCCACTGCAGATCTGTAAAGCGAGTCTGGAGTGACGATTCCCATTGGTCTCTAAAACGTACCGGATCCGCACTTCCCTGCTGCTGAAGGCAAGTGCACATAAGTGAGGTCGTCCTCTCCACCGGCCTGCCTTCTAAGCAAAGAGTTTCAAAAGGGGTAGGGTCTCTCAGCATCTCCTTCCGTCTCACGGGTGCCATGACATAGTGACGTGCCTGACGGTAATTCCAGAAGGAGAGCACCTGGGGTTCGGGGCCATTCAGCAAATTGTCCTGAGAAACAAACTGTCCAGACTGAGTTAAATGTAGAGCCAGAAGGGGTAACGACCCCCTCCAGGCAAATGTACCTGTATCCTCCCCCGGAGGGAAATCCGGATTGTTTAGCAAGGGGGTCAAAGGTCCCGGTGAAGTCGCAATTGAATACTCTGTAGAAGATTTATGAAAGGCTTGTAGGGTTGCCCTAATAAGAGGGTGTTGTAAGAACTCTGGGGGACATCTAGCCCAGGGTATCCACAGGGAGAATTTTAAAGGAGTGTGGGAGCCTGCTTCTTCTAAAGCCACCCAGTCTTTGTTTTCAGAATGGCAATGCCAATCTATAACTCTGGCCAAGTGCGCGGCATAATAATACAGCTTAAAATTCGGGAAGCCCAAGCCTCCCGCTGCCTTCGGCCTCATCAACAAGCGAAGGCCAACACGCGGCCTCCTGCCCGCCCACACAAATTTCCAGAGTACAGACTGTAATTGCTTAAAAAAGCTGACCGGTACCGCGATTGGTAGGGTGCGAAAAAGATAAAGCAATCTAGGGAGTACCACCATCTTTATTATTGCTGCTCTCCCAAACCATGAAAAGAATTTAAAGGACCACTTCGCTAAGTCAGATTGGATCCGCCTCAGCATAGGAGTAAAATTGCTAGAGAAAGCTTTGTCAAGTTGAGAGGGCAGCAAAATTCCCAGGTACTTAAGCGTGTTCACTTCCCATCGAAAGGAATTGTTGGTCTGGGCCTGATCTAAAACCTCGGGCGGGAGAGAAATATTCATGGCTTCTGACTTAGCATAATTAATTTTTAAATTAGAAACATAGCCATAGATAGAGAATGCCTTTAATAGATTGGGGATAGAAGCATGGGGCTGAGTCAAAAAAAACAGCAGATCATCAGCGTAAGCTGCTGTTTTGTAGGATTTAGAGCCGATCTGGAAGCCTGTAATATCAGGGTTTTGGTTAACTACACGGATAAAGGGTTCTAATGAGATTATAAATAGAAGGGGCGACAGGGGGCAGCCCTGTCGCGTCCCATTTTTAATGGTTACCGGTTCCGAAAGGGTTCCATTGATTTTTAACTGAGCCGTGGGGTTCATGTACAGGGAGGAAATCCAGGACATCATGTGGGATTTCAGACCTATGTGGGCACAAGTAGCCAACAAATAGTCCCACGCGACCCTATCGAAGGCCTTCTCCGCATCAGTAGACAGGAGAAGGCCCTCGAGTCCCAATCTGCGGCAGTGGTATGACAGGTTCATGGCCTTAATTACATTATCTTTGGCTTCCCTCCCCGGCATGAACCCAACCTGTTCTGGACCGATTATGTGGGGCAAAAAAGGACGCAGGCGGTTTGCGATTATTTTGGCTAAAATTTTTAGATCTAGGTTGAGAAGAGAAATGGGCCTGTAACTTGCGCACTCCGATGGGTCTTTGCCCGGCTTAGGGAGCACCGTGATATGAGCCCCCAGAAACGTGGCAGGAATTTGGTGAGGGTCCATAAGAAAATTAAGGGTTTTTAAAAGAGGGGCTTCCAGAACGGCCCCGAACGTTTTATAGTAAAGAGCCGACAACCCGTCAGGCCCTGGACTCTTTCCGGGCTTGAGGTTTTTAATGGTGAGGGATAACTCCTCTGAGGATATCGGTCGTTCCAGAGATTCCGCATCCTCAGGGGAGAGCGAAGGTAGGCCGCTCTGCTGCAAATAGTCCTGAATGATTTGGGTCCTGTCACCCCCTAACTCCCCAGGTTTGTGTTGGAGGGGAATGTCATAGAGTTTGGAATAAAAATGGTGAAAACTCTCCGCAATCTCGTCCGTTCTATTTGTTAGTCGGTCGTCACTGGTTTTAATCGCCATAATATTATTCACTAAGGAGGCCTCCTTTAACGCCCTCGCCAAGAACTTCCCCCCCTTATCCCCGTGCTCATAATAAATTTTGTGCTTAAGGAAAAGCGAGCGTTTACTACGAGCTTCCAAAATATCGCGGAGCTCTTCGCGTGTCGCCAAAAGTTCCTGGGCTTTTTGAGCGTCCAGAGATTGTTTATGCTGGGCCTCCAGACCGGCAATTTTGGCTGATAGGGACTTAATCGTTTTTTCAGCCTCCCGCTTGCGAGCAGCTCCTACTCTGATGAGCTCCCCCCTCATGACGCACTTATGTGCCTCCCAGATTGTTAAGGGGGAGAGATCATCAGAGCTATTTTCAGAAAAATAGTGGCGCAAAACGTCAGTCAATTTTGGCAATAGTTCAATATCTAGTAACAAGGAGGAGTTCAGACGCCACATGCATTGTTTCGGTCTATGAGCTGTACGCTTAATACAGAGGGAGGTCGGTGCATGGTCCGAAATCGATTGGATACCTATGTGCGCCTCGCTTAACACCGGCAAATCCTTCTGCGTAATAAAAATATAGTCGATGCGCGCATATTTATCATGTAGTGCTGAATAGCAAGTAAAATCTTTACCGGACGGGTTCAGGGTGCGCCACGAGTCTACCAACGTTACCGAGTGCAAAAGATTCTTGATACGTTTCAAAATCCCGTAAGTCACACTAGATTTGCCCGAAGACGTATCCTGGGAGGGATTTAGCGGTATATTGAAATCCCCCCCGAGCAAAATACCACCCTCTGCAAAACCCTTGAGTTCCTCAATAAGGTGTCTACAGAAAGTTATATGGGCCCTGTTTGGGAAATATACGTTAGCTAACGTCATCGGGACCGTTCCCCAGGTCCCCTTCAAAAACAGGTACCTACCATCAGGATCCACTAGTTGCTGAGTGACCTCGAAACCCGCTGCCTTATGCAGCAAAATCGTGACTCCTTTGGTCTTAGCCAAGGGGTTTGTGGCATGATATGCCATAGGGAAATTTTTATGTCGAAGGGAAGGAATTTTAGTGGACTGGAAATGCGTTTCTTGTAAAAAAACAAACATAGGTTTTACCTTATTAAGTTCTCTGAGCAAGGAAGAGCGCTTCTCCGGGGTATTCAGGCCTCGGATGTTGTGGGATATCAGGGTAGGACCGTGTCCCAGCCCCGAATACGCCATTGTGAAGGCACTCCACCTGCTTCTCGCAGCCTTGCAACCTGAAAGAAAAAGACACAGAAAAGGAGGAGAAGGTAAAGAAAGAAGGGAACAGAGGAGGGACAAGGGGGGAGGGGAAAAATAGGGGAGATGGGGATCTAGCCCGTGGGTTCAGGCTATATAACTGGGGGTAAACGAAAACAAGAACCTGCCTGCAGTACACAAGACTGCAAGCGTTATATTAAAGTGTGAGCAGTATCCGTGCACAGAAACGGCACGACACTACTCACTTGCGGGGTAAGTGGGAGGAACTCCGAGCAGAGAATGCTAGGGTACGTCAGAACTATTTGTAGTCTGCAGCAAATACCAAAGCAATCAACTAAACTGAGATCCATATAGGAGAGCTGGAATCAGAAGGCCCCGCAGTCCAACAAAGCTGAAAATAAAACATCAATAAAAGTTCCTTGGCAGTATATAAAAAAAAAAAAAAACAGGACTAAATTAAGCATAGATGATGATGATTCATAAAACAAGAAACGAGTCAGCACAGGATAAAAATTAAAAGATAAAAGTAGGATATCAACCAGGGCTAAAGAAAACTTCAGGCTGAGTTCCAATAGGCAGTCAATCAGCCGCATGGGTTATAGACTAAAGGCCACAGCCAGTAGCCTCCGGTTCCCAGCCCATCCAACCCGAGATCTGCAAGTGGAAAGGGAAGAAGAATGCCAACCAGGCATCAAGGCAGCAGTGATAGCAGATCAGGCAGATCAGGGGAAAAAAAGAAAAAAAAAAGGAAAAACAACACGAACAGCAGCTACCCTGTGATGACCGTGGTATAGGGCAGTAAGGACCATCTCCATGAGTCGAGCAGGTTGCTCAGGGGCAGTCACGCTGTCTAGGAGGGTGAACCTTAAGGGATGAGCGGCTCGAGCCTTGGCCTCCAGATCTTCCCATCTTACTTCTCTTAGGCGGAGGTTTAGCAGGGGAAGAGTGGGGTGTGTTCACAGGACTGCAGTCAGTCGGAGGAAGCCTGAACTCCACATACCAGTCAGGTAGCTCCGTGAACGGGATATTTAGGGCATTACAAAAGTCTGGCAGCTCTTCCGGCATCGGCAACACGAATTGCCTCCCATCTAGCGTGGCCTGCAAGGCAAAAGGGAATCGCCACTTGTAAACGATCCCCCTGGTTCTGAGGACTTCTAGGAGTGGGCGCAACGCCCGCCTGTTGCGCAAAGTGATAGGTGACAGGTCCTGGAACAGGGAGATCTCACTGTCATTAAAGAACACATGGTCATTTTTCCGTGCTTGAGACAGGATCTCCTCCTTAAGTGGGAAGCTTTGAAGGCAGCAGACAATATCCCTGGGGGGTGCGGAATCCGAAGGTTTCACTCTCAGGGCCCTGTGCGCTCGCACTAGGTCTATGGGGGTATCAATCGGGTTCTCCAATAAATTGTTGAAGATTGATCTCAGGGCGGAAGGGATTTGTTCGGGGCCCACCGATTCCGGGACCCCCCTCACCCTTAGATTGCTCCTCCTGCCTCTGTTGTCGAGGTCTTCCAAATGGCGATTAATGTCAATCAGATGGGCAGAGTGTGATGCAGCGGTGGCTTCCAGCCTGACTATGGCTCTGTCCCTCCTGCCCTCCGCCCTCTCCATAGTAGCCATCTTCTCAGTCAGTGTCAATAAATCCGCTTTTAAGTCAGTAATAGCAGAAAATAGAGTAGATTTAATATCTGCGGCAATGGAGGTCATGTCCCCTAATGTAAGAGGGTGATTGGGATGTCCCGCTCCGCTTACCGCGTCCTCCGCCGCTGACTGGGACCCATCGCTGAGATCTTCCTCCTCTCCTCGTGCCGGCGCCATCTTGGCCGGCGTATTGCGGCCGGAGCGGGTCTGGGTGGCAAAGATATCCTGGATGCTGCGGGCGCATGAGGGAGCCGAGGACCGGCCCGGTCGAGTCCCCGTGTTGTGGCGCCCCGGTTTGCTCATTTTCGCCTGCGGTACTGCCAAGGAAAAGGCTACAGGACTGCGGGTCTCCCGGAGCTCTGAGTTCAGGCAGCCATTCTCCGCGCGCGCCAAGCCACGCCCCCGGATGGAATTATAAGCAAACTCGGCCAGTGGCAACAGAGAGAACCAGTCGTCCTGAGAAAAGGAGGAAAAACAGCGAAGATACTGCTCAAGAGTCTGGTTAGTTCTCTCTGTCTGCCCATTTGTCTGAGGATGGTATGCAGAGGAAAAAGATAGCTCGATGCCAAGGGAACTGCATAGTGCTTTCCAGAACGGAGAGGTAAACTGCACCCCCCTATCTGATATGATGTTGGCTGGAACTCCATGAAGTCTGATGACTTCCCTGATAAAAACTTGTGCAGTTTCCAGTGCCGACGGTGTTCCTTTCAAGGGGATGAAGTGTGCCATCTTGGACAGTCGATCCACTACCACAAAGATGGCAGTATGGCCTTCTGAAGGGGGGAGTTCAACATTCATTTCCAGGGTCTCTCTGGAGCAGGTAAAGGTTTGAGCAGGCCCCAAGTCCTGGCCTTATTACCCTTGTTGCGATTACAGATGGTACGAGACTCCACGTATCTTTTGCAGTCCTTTGCAACTTGCGGCCACCAGAATGTGCGTTGCACTAGGTCAGACGTCTTGGAGACACCGAAGTGGCCGGCTAGTACATGGTCATGGCAGAGCTCGAGTATGGTGGCCCGAAGATTTTCTGGAATGAAGATTTTGTCCTCAAGCCAGAACAGACCATCTTTCGCAAGCAGCCTTGCTTCTGCAGGAGGGGAGTCTTCACTGGAAACTTGCTTAACCCGACTTAAAAGATCTTCTTGAAGAAGAAGAAAGTTTTCCGCTGACAGAATAGTATCCGGAGAGGTAGGTACTTTGGGATCATTGAACATACGGGACAATGCGTCCTTTTTGGGTTTTTTTGAACCCGGTCTGTAGGTGACATGGAAAGCAAACCTGGAAAAGAACAGCGCCCACCTGGCTTGACACGGATTCAACCTTCTAGCAGATTTCAGGTACTCCAGGTTTTTGTGATCCGTATAGATCAGGATCGGGTGAGCTGCTCCTTCCAGAAGGTACCGCCACTCCTCCAAAGCCGCTTTTATTGCTAATAGTTCTCTGTCTCCCACATCGTAGTTTCTTTCAGGAGCAGAAAGCTTGTGTGAAAAGAAGCCAACGGGGAACAAAAGAGCCTTGGGACCTTGTCGTTGTGAGAGTACTGCCTCAACGGCGACTTCGGATGCATCAACCTCCAGAGCAAACGGAAGAGCCGGGTCAGGGTGTTTCAGTACAGAAGTGGAGGTAAAAAGTCTCTTAAGGGTGACAAAAGCAGTTTGGGCTTCGGGAGTCCAATGAAATCAAACTCCCTGCTTGGTCAGCTGGGTAATAGGTGAGATGATGGCTGAGAATCCTTTAATAAATTTCCAATAAAAGTTTGAAAAGCCCACAAACCGCTGAACACCCTTTTTGTCCACAGGAGCAGGCCACTCAAGAATAGCGGAAATTTTTTGAGGGTCCATTTTAATGCCCTCAGAAATGACTAGTCCCAGAAACTGTATGCTCTGTTGTTCAAATTCACATTTCTCAGGTTTTGCATAAAGGCCATGCTGACGGAGTCGCTCTAACACACACTTTACATGTTGACGATGGCTAATGATGGAGGCAGAAAAGATCAAAATGTCATCCAGGTAGATGATGACGAATAGGTCCAGGAAGTCTCTGAAGATGTCATTTATAAAATGCTGGAAGGTGGCAGGGGCAGTGGCAGAGCCCAAAAGGCATAACTAGGTATTCGAAATGTCCGAATCTGGTGCGAAAAGCTGTCTTCCATTCGTCACCCTTCCTTATGCGAACCAGATTATAGGCCCCCCGTAGGTCTAATTTAGTAAAAATGACTGCTGCCCCCAGTCTCTGGAAAAGTTCCAGCACCAAAGGGAGAGGATATCGGTTTTTAATGGTCACCTTGTTTAGTTCTCGGTAATCAACACATGGCCAAAGGGTATGGTCCTTCTTTTCCACAAAGAAAATGCCAGCTCCTGCAGGGGATGTGGAAGAGCGGATGAATCCTTTCTTAAGATTTTCGTCAATATAGTCCTTAAGTGCTGCCAGTTCCAGTTCAGTTAAAGGAAAAATTCTTCCAAATGGTACTTCGACCCCAGGGAGGAGCTAGATAGGACAGTCATAGACCCGGTGAGGGGGAAGAGTCTCTGCACCTTTCTTGCTGAAGACATCCATGAAGTCATGGTATGCCTCTGGAACTAATTGGCGAGCTTCCGTATCCAGGCACATCAGAGCTGTGGGCTGGTTAGAAGTCCTTGGTAGACAATGTTGGAAACAATAAGGTGAAGGAAAGGTAACATCTCTGGTAGTCTAGTCAATGCAAGGGTTGTGGGCCTGGAGCCAGAGTATTCCCAGGATAACTGGAAACAAGGGTGAAGTGATGATGTCAAGACATAAAAGTTCATGGTGAAGATTGGATATGCTGGCAGAGATGGGGATGGTTTCCTAGGTGACAGGACCAGACTGGATGGCAGATCCATCGGCAAGATGTATCAGTAGTCCTTGGGTCTTGGAGCGTAGTGGTATGTGGTGTTTTGCTGCAAAAGCAGAGTCCATAAAGCAGCTGCATGCTCCTGGGTCAACGATAGCGGGAACCTGGATGTTCTTTCCGGGGAGCTGCAACAAAACGGAAAGAGCAAGATGAGGGGAAGCATTGGTGATTGCAAGGACTTGATCAGCAGAAGGAGGAAGCCACTTACGGATCTTGGTTGGGCAGGACCTCACGTAGTGCCCAGGCTCCCCACAATACATGCACAGATCATTCATGCGGCGACGCTGAAGTTCTTCAGGTGTGAGCGTTGGTCGTAGCAAACCCAGCTGCATAGGCTCCGGCACATCAGTAGTAGGAGTAGACTGAGCTGGTGGCATAGTACTTGAGTAACTGGGCACTCTTGGCAACATCCAGGTGGAACGTGACGGACCTGCGGCTCGCTCTGACCTGCGCTCACGTAGGCGCCTGTCAATCTGTATGGATAGATTGATGAGTTCATCCAGAGTCTGAGGAACCCCTACACGGGTGAGTTCATCTTTAAGGGGATCAGACAGACCCAACTGGAACTGGTAGCAGAAAGCAGCATCATTCCAATTGGTGTCTGCGCTCCAACGCCTGAACTCTGCAACGTAGTCCTCTGAGACCCTGCTGTAATGCATGGAGAGCGGCTTTGGCTGTTGCTGAGAGCCATCGCGTCAAAAAAGGTGGTCAGGTTGGAAAAGTTCATCAGCCTTTTGTTAAAGAAGGCGATGTGCCCATATCTGGGGTTCGTTCTGGAACAAGGAGATTACAAAGCCCACTTTGGTGGCTTCCAAAGAAAATGTCTGTGGCTGAAGAGCAAAGTATAGCTCGCAGGAGTTGCAAAAGTCCCTAAATTTGCTGCGTTCACCAGAAAATCTCTCAGGTGTGGGCACTCGAGGTTCAGGGGGTAACATCACCACTGCTGGTGGAGCAGGCATGCTGGCAGAGGCAGATGGTGACCCCTGGGTAGTAGCTGGCGGAGAGAGGGCTTGAACACCTTCCTCCAAACGGGAATAGCTTTCTTGAAGACCTTTAACTGCCTGGGTCAAACCCGCCAAGGTTCATCCAAAGGAGAGGCTCCCTGCCCCGGCTCGGACATGGCTGCTTGATGCTGTCACGTACCTAGTGGTGAGCCCGGAATGCATAAGGAGACCTCTCTTGCGCCCCCGACTCACGGCCCCTGATAGTGGTGACAGGAAGCACGGGAGTCAAAGGTAGCACGAGTGCCTGGCAGGATCAACAGCTGGAGGATGGATCAGGCTGACTTCTGGAACTGCAGCTGGACAAGCAGGCCCCAGTGGCAGCGGGTAGGAACCAGTAGACAGCAGGAGACCAACATGAACAGGTGGATCACTCAGGGGCAGGCACGCAGAAGAGTCGGGCAAGCTGGGTCAAAGCAGACAGTCAGTACAGGAACAGATGCAGCAGGCAGAGGCAGGAACGTGGAGCAGGCCGGGTCGGTAACGGATGAGCACGGATGGACCAGAGGATGAGACAGGTGCAGAGTCGTAGACAAGCCGGAGGTCAGCGGCAGGCAGAAGGCAGGGAAGGTCACAGGTCAGGCCGGGTCAATACACAAACAGATCAGATTCAGGTAATAGTTTCAGGAACGCTGTAGATCAAGCAGCAAGATCTGAAGGGTGAACTGTGTTTAAATAGCCCACCTGGCGCCGGTAACCGTGCGCACCCACGCGCACGCGCGCGACTGCGATCGCTCGCAACAGCGCGACAGCGCACGGACACACCCAGGCACCCGCAGGCGCGCACAGACAGGTGATGGACCACTGTCCCCAGCCAGCCTTTCCTGACAATACCATTAAAGGTAAAACATACACCATTAAAGAATTTCACAACTTTTTTAGTGAATACATGGTATATTGTCTAACCTGCCCTTGTGGCCTCTTCTATGTGGGCAGGACCATATGCACTTTGCGCCAACGATTTTGCGAACACAGGAATTTCATTGAGAAAGGATAGGACAAACACATTGTCCCTCTGCATTTTCTTAAAGAACATCACAAATCCACTATGAGTCTCAGAGTCTGGGTCATCAAGGCCATCCCCAGAGGTCTTCCTGCTGCGGAACACTTTAAGCGCTTATGTCAGGAGACCTACTGGATATAATGATTGAATACACTCTTGCAAGGAGGACTAAATGATGAAACAGAGACACATTCCTCATTTTAGTCCCATCTCATGACCTTTCTTCCTTCTTTATAATCCCCAAATTTCTTTGGTGTTTTACAGCATTATTTTTGTGATCATTTTGTACCCATTCCCGGACATCGAGTTCCTCACAAGCTGGGGATGGTGTCATCTAATACGCATAGTAAGAAACTCCTTGTTCCCAAAATAATTATTCCCCCCCCCCCTTTTTCCCATTTCCAGCTGTTTTTATTTTTATTTTTACTTCCCCCTTTTTTGTATTTTTGGTATATTCTTTTATTTTTTTATATATTTTTTCATATATTTTTTTCTTATATTTATCCCCAACAAATGTTTTCCATTACTTGATGTTTTTAATAGTACATTTTAACTCTATTCCCATCTTATTTTTACCTTTTCATATATCCCATCTTTTATCTAATTTTCCATTAAAACAATTTTCCATTAAAAAGGGACTTCTTAGTAGTGTTGGTCAGCTGCAGACATCTTGCTTAGGTATTTAAGCTGCTCTCCTCCCAAGAGCAATAGGCCAGTAGAAGGAGCCGTGAGCTCCAAGCGCATAGCCTGTACCTTCAAGCATTGCAAATCCTCAGCCTGGTTAGCATGGGGCTTCCTGTTTAGTGCACACTGCACAGAAGCCTGTGACTGAAATCAACACCCCCACAGCTGAGGGATTTATGCAGAGCGGCATTGGAGAACCCCAGGACGTTATTATCTTTGATGGACAACGCCACCCCATGAAGTTGTCCATACCTTACACCCAATACACTGTCTCCTCTCCCGCTGGTCACTTGGCAACCACAGGGGCTTCTCCACCCACCCCGGCTCGGTCCGACCCCACCTCCCACGGGTGACCATTAGCGGCGGCGTGTAAGCCCGCTTCTTCCTCCTACTCCTACCCTCCGCTGTATGTGACTTTTTGCCGCGTACACACAATCGGATATTCCGACAACAAAATCCATGGGATTTTTTCCGATGGATGTTAGCTCAAATTTGTCTTGCATACACATGGTCACACAATGTTGTTGGAAATTTCGAACGTCAAGAACGCAGTGACGTACGACGAGCCAATAAAATTAAAGTTCAATAGCCAGTGTGGCTCTTCTGCTTGATTCTGTGCATGCGTAGAACTTTGTGTGTCGTAATTGTGTACACACGATTGGAATTTCTGACAAGAGATTTTGTTGTCAGAAAATTTTGAGATCCAGAGCTCAAATTTTGTGTGTCGGAAGTTCCGATGGAAAATGTCCAATGGAGCCTACACACGGTCAGAATTTCCGACAAACGCTCCCATCGAACATTTTCCGTCGGAACTAACCGTGTGTGTGCGGCATTCCTGTGGGGCTACAGCAAGATGGAGATGCTCAAACTCCAGCCCTTCCTCTTGTAGAAGCTGCTGCTCTAGCGGCCGACTCCTTTGCTGACTTCCCTGCCTAACCAACCCCGTCACCTTTGTCCGGTGGCCGACACCACAGCTTCACTGTTCTCAATGGAGCCCCCCGGCTTCCTCCACAGGATCGGGTGTAACCCGCTCCTCTTCAGAAAGCACCAGGCAGCGGCGCAGCCACTCCTCCCCGCCCACACTCTCTACCGGCTCCATGAAGCACTATACTAGGGATTGCATGACAGGAAGCTCTTGTTCATGCCGAGAGGCACGCTGCCACTACCGGGGCCCTTATATAGGCTCCCAGCAGCCTTCCCGAATCTTCTGTGGGATCTGGTTGCACCATCCAGATCCCTCATTACCATATTAAAAGGTCCAGGACCCATAACTCCCCCCAATTGTTATTTTAATAAAAACCAAAAAACCCTCCACCATAATAGCCTAGGGGAGGGGGGTGGTCACAACCCCAAGGAAGTGGGCCCAAATGTTCGTGCCCACTTTAGCCATTCCCTTTTAGTAGATTACCAACACAATTCAAACACTTGGCAAATCTAATAAAGTTAAAACATGTTCCGGTCCAAAAGAGGAAAAACCTTAATATAGCTCTAATATCAAACATTTCAATACAGTTATACCAGCATTATGCCTACTGTTGTTGAAAGACTAAATTATTGTAAATTCCTCATACATATTTCTAAAGATAATTGTATACGACAAAGGAAGTTAAAAGCTGGGGTTGTATTTAAAATGTGGTTGCATGTTACTGGGAAAACGCCTGAATTCATGCATTTAAAGAGACAAATGTACTGTGCTGGCTTTCTTTAAAGTACATTTTATCTAAAACGATTAGTATGTGAAAAAAAGAGCATAAATCTCCCCAGCAAGGACACAGCAATAAAAACCCTTCCCCACTCTGTTTAAAACTAAAGACGGTTGGCTTTAGATACGCTTGAAGTTTGATGTTTATTTAGACTTTGGATCAATAGAACTGAGTTTTCATTTCCCTAAAATTCTGTGAAAATTGAGACAATGGCTGCATTTTGCTATTTGGGTGAATCGCATTGGATTGAATAAAAGAAGGTCTAATTAAAGATTGATTTTAGTGATTTTTTAAAAGAGGCTTTAAATGGCTTCTGGAGAGTTAGGGGCGTTCCTTTCAAATATACTGGAATGTTTTTTTTGCCAAAATAAAACCCCAAATAAGTATCATTATTTTTTTGTATTATTTTTTAATTACAGACAAAAAAAAACATGAATTGAAAGTACATAAACATGAAATACACAAAAGAAATTTAAAAGAAATACAAACACACAGAACACTAAATTATAGAAACGAAACTACTCTAAATACACTCTCTTTAAACTAAGGCAAAAAAGTAGATTTTCTGCTAAAAAGTTACTATCTGAAAATGCAATATTTTGTGGCAATTTTGAGGTGCAAACTTCCTACGCATGCTCGGAAACAATTAGACGCATGCTCAGAAGCATTTAACTTAATTTTCTCGGCTCGTCGTAGCGTTGTATATCACCGCATTCTTTACGGTCTTAAATTCTGTGAACTTTTGCGTGACCGTGTCCGTCATATCTTTTTCGGACGAGAAATCTGATCTCGTTTTCCCGTCAGAATAAACTCTGAAGGAATTCCGCTGAAATTGTCTTGCGTACACACGATCACACCAAAGTCCGATAGTCAAGAACATGGTGACATACAACACGTACGATGGGAAAAGGAAGTTCAATAGCCAGTAGCCAATAGCTTATGTCTCATACTTGTGTAGAGCCCTGCTCCTAATGAGCAGATGCTTTTTTTTTTCAAATTTAAGTTGTCTGAAGCTGCAGTTGGGCTCAGGCTAATTATTCCAAAAAGTTCTGGTTTCTGAACCAGTTCAGCTGGGTTGCAATAATTTCCACTTGACCATAGACATTGCTGTCACCGCCGGTAAGTTAGAAATGCAACAAGCTGGATGCATTGAATACCACCTTTTGCTCGGAAATAGCCCAGTGGGAGTGGTTTCCCTGCTCTGCATTCTGGGAGAGGGTATTTAAGGTACCGACACCATTTTGTGGGGTCTCTTTTCCGGGGTTCGCTATCCCGACCTCGTGGCCGTCCTGGCATGGGTGTGTGTCGCAATGATCCTGCGCCTCGGGGCCGGCTGGCCCGAGGCTTTGCAACTGAGAGAGTAGGCCCAAGAGTCTTGGGGCCTACTGATCCAGGGGTGGTCTTGTGCTTTCTCACCTGCGGGGAGAAGCCAAGCTACTAGAGGATCCAGGGGAGGACTTTTCTAGGAGAGGACCGAGCACAAGGCTGGTATTTCTGGAGGAGCCTGGAAACCCAGTTGGAGGATGCAACCCGGGTCAACAACCATACAGTATCGCCGGGTCGGCTGAAAGGAAACTGGTACTGTATGGTAGTTCTTTAAATCTCTCAAGAATGTTTTAGTTTGATTGACAAGTTTGTTTGAGCATCCCACCGGCTGCTAAGTCAGTGAGAGGGGCCTATCCGGTGATTGCCGGATCCAGTCTGTGGAGCTGTTTGTCCTCTGGATCTGAACAATACCTCTAACCCGCAATTACCAGGTGCCTGAACTCCCCTTAACCCTTTGAGCCTCTATTGAAGGACTTTGTGTTTATCCCAAATAAATCTTTTGTAAAAAGGACTAAGTGTCGGATCTAACATTCTTTAGGCTACTTTCCAAAGACCCCTGAGATGGAGAAGCGAGCAGGTGAGGTAACGGTAAGCCCAATAAAAACCAACAGCTCCTTCAGGGGTCAGTGTTACACTTGCTTCAGAGCATGCATAGTTTTTGGTCCGTCAGAACAGCATACAGACAAGCGGTTTTCCCAATAGGAATTGGTTCTGTCAGAAATATTTAGAACATGTTCTATTTATAGGTCCATCAAAATTTTCAGAAAAAAAAGTCAGATGAGGCATACACACGATCGGAATATAGGATGAAAAGCTTCCGTTGGACTTTTTCTGTCAGACATTCTGCACATGTGTACGCAGCAATACATTATTTATATGTAGTACTAACCCCCGAAGGAGCTCCTGGTTTGATTGGGCTTACCATTACCTTCTTTTCCTCGATTTGTGTCTAAAGGTTTCCCGTGGTAGATGGCCCAGTAACTTGAGAGACTGACGACAGATCCGCATAAAGGGATTTTTATTTGCAAAAATGTAGACAACAAACAGTCTCTTAAAATAGGATCAGAGGGTTAGGAAGGAAGTTCAGGTACTCTTAGTGTCAAAGTCAATAATGAAGGACTTGCTTACTTTGCCTAAATCCAGAGAATAGCTATTCACAACTGGATGTTCACTCAAGTTGGATAGTCTCTCTCTCACAAGGCCTAGCAGCCAACAAGGTGCTTTACTCAGGAACAAGTCTCTGCCACAGAAATATTTAGAACATGTTCTATTTATAGGTCCGTCAGAATTTTCGGAAAAAAAAGTCAGATGAGGCATACACACGATCGGAATATATGATGAAAAGCTTCCGTTGGACTTGCAGGAAACTAAAACTTGTGGAACACTCGTGTGATACCTGGATCTTTCAGCCAGCTTGGCGATACCCACGAGACTGGATTCACTTAGGTACTTCAGCCCCACCAGGCTCTTGCTAAGAAGCCAACCTGTATGTGGCCTTCTTCGGAAGAGTCCTCCTCTGGATAGCTATGAAGTTACTGGACCTCTCCAACTACCGGAGACGGCACCGGACCACCTCGGAATCCTTCTTTAGTTTCCTTGCCTTGGGCTAGCCAGCCCCGAGACAATAAGTCGGATGGATCCGCACCCCAGGCCATAGCCTTCCTGGGGGCTGGTCAGGAGGACCAGGACCATGGAGTCAGAACATACTTCTGGACCGGAACCCCAAACCACGTGACATCTGCATCTTAAGTACCCTCTCCCAGAAAGCACAGCAAGAATCGTGCTCCCACTGGGCGGGCTCTGAGAGAGAGTAACCTTAAAGCACCCAACCAGACTGTGGTTCCATGCCTGCTAGAAGAGACAGTGCCCCTTGTTGCCAAGCTGAACATCCTATAGTCCAGTCAGACTGATGCTGAGGTCCAAATTTAGAACAATTGTACCCAAACCAAACTGCAGTTCAGGTGTAACCTTAACTTTCAAAAAACATAGCGCGTGCTCTTCAGGAGCTGGCGCTACATATAGTAATCTGCTGCAAAGCCACTGGTGCACTTTAAACATGAGGCTTTACAATGATTATATATACCATTGTAAACGTAAAGCTGAAATGCATAAATACACACATAAATGTAGCTCTGTACCATATTACATCAATGAAGTAACACTAAGTAACATCCCTACTTCCCTAATCTCCAAAATAACAAACACATCTACTACTTAATGGGGCTGTGATCTATTTTTCATGAAATTGTTTCTTACTGTGTCATTCTCCCTCTTTGTAATGTCCTATGGGCTCCATTTTCCCCTCACTTCTGTTTGGAGTGAGCAGTGCACATTAGTTGTGGTCACGTACACTGATTTATGCACAATATACATCCCGTAGTCCATGTGTTCATGGTGTTCATGTCAGAAGCAAGCAAGAGCAGGTGGCTACGTTCCTACATACAGTGGGTCCATGGAGAACAAACATAGCCACTCTCTACACCAAAAATGCAATTATTTACAGCACTCAGAGACAAGAAGTTCAATGAAGGCAACATCTGTCAGGTATGCTTCATCAATGCAGCCCTCCTCAAATCGAAATCCAGTAAAAACTACAAAAAAAAAAAAAAAACACACAGGAGGGCACAAACGCTTAGTGCCTTATCTGAAATTTGTTGGAATAAAAACAGAAATGTAATAACTGAATACTCAAAAATAGAAGAAAGGAAGGCATAAAAACATGGAGGATGGTCCACTGCAGAAATCACGTGACCACACAAGCAATACTGTAGTGCTGGCGGGCTGATGCGCTTCAGGAGCACACCCCCTTCCTCAGAACTGAGCTAACTAGCAAACCCTAATGGTCAAATAAACAGACTCTATAATACACCTCTATGCCAGGGTGGGACTTGGGTCACAGACTGTGTCAAAGGTCAGCCCACATAATGCTCACCTTCTCTATAGTGCATATGTCAAACACAAGGCCCACATGCCAAAGCCGGGCAGCCAGGCCTTGTCATGTGACATTCACACCCAGTTTTGCAGCTGGAACTCCATTCCGCCACCTCCGACTCTCACCCTCCACTCCTGCTCCCCACTGTCACTTGTAAATCCAGAAGCCTTCTGGGTTTACAAGGAACATCTTTGCCCTCAGATATAACAGATGCCGTAACACAGATCTACAAAATCTGAGCGAAAGAAGATCTTTCTGCAAGGCGAGGCAGAGCCGCCTACACAGGGGGTACCTGTACTAGAGCTGGGATGTGTGGAAGCCTTGGGGGGGTTGGGGTTGCACACTGTGCATAGCACACCCCTAAACTTTTCACTCTGTACATAGCATACTCCTGAACTCTGCAATCTGTACCTAGTGCACTCTTGAACTCTGCATTGTGTACATAGTGCACTCCTGAACCCTACACTCTGTATGTAGCGCACCCCTGAAGTCTTCTGCCTATCAGACTGAGGACATCTAGCAACAGAAAAAGTACTACATGTGAACACTATGGCAAAAGCTGATTTTGTTATATCATCTTTGAAGGAGTTATTCATTTTTCTTGTTAATTTGGGCTGGAATTCTGCTTTAAAATGTATAGAGTAAGGATTTATTTCCTTTCTTTTTGAAGGACAAGAGCATTATTTTTTCCATCGCCCAAGACCTCAAATATAATGAGTTTGAGGGCTGAACACCAATACGCAGCAGTAATCCTCTACCCCAGGAGATGTCTTAGGCAACAATTATCCCAGCTTGTGTCCCTAACAACAACCACTGCAATCAGAAGGTGACTGATAAGGCCTTAGAAGAGCCAAGGTTATTCTGTGAATACCATTATGTAACATTTTCCCTAAGTAGTAACTGTGGATCCATGTCATTATGGTCGATGGAAAATTCTATGTCTCGGGGCTGGCATCAAAGCTATTTTTATCTTGCTGGGTCTTTCAGCTGGTGTCACTGTCATTGTCTGGAGTAATCACGGAGGGCACTGCGGTGTCACTGCTGCTCAGTTATCTCCTGTCAACCTTCCGTCTGAAAAGTTTTGTCAGCAGTTTTTGTATGAGCTGAACCCACTCAGATCATACTCAAATTACTTTCCGTATATCATGTGAACTTGTGCTGGAAGAGTTGATATATAGAAGAAACTAATATTCTACTCCTCTGCCTTTGTTTGCTCCAGGCTGCCACTGAGGAGAAAAAAAATATTCTGTCTATAAATCTGAGATCTACAAGATATTAGAACATCTGTTCTTGAACTGAATCCAGTTCTAAAATGTACTGTATATATAAAATAAAGTTCATAAATGTAAAGGGAAACTCTGGTCCAAGTCAAAACTTTTTGATCATCTCTGAGCTGTTTAGATGTTTAAAGCTGGCAATACATGGTTAGTTTTTCTTCTTTCAGCCAGCAGGCCAATCAAGTGAACGCTGCAACCAATTTTCAACAATGCATGTGCTTGTGGCGTGTTGTTTCTGTATTTACGGGGATAAAACAGAAGGTGAAGAGGCAACAAATCACCTACTCATGACCTGTCCAACACTCCTGTGTTTTTCAACCGTGGATCGCTTTTCAGAGGCACGCCAGTGATTTTTTTTTTTATTCCAACCCCTGCCTCCTCTTAGCTAGGTATGGAGTGTCTCTTTAACAAAAAACAACAGCAATACCCCTTGCGCATGAATTAAATGACCCAATAGTGGCTGTTCCATTGTGACAAATGTGGATAATTCCTTAGGGACCTTGCTGCCCTCTAGGACTGGAGTTGTCCTTGATTTGGTATCGGTTCTTCCTCTCTGATACTGGCCTTGACCCGGTTTCTGATCTTGCTTTTGTTTCCTGAATTTGTACCTCTGCTCCCTGGTTGTTGCCAACTTATGCTTGCTTGACTATGCTCCAGTATCCTACATCTGCAAGTTCCTACATCAGCCTCCTGCACAGGCTACAGACCTGCATCCCTAGTATCCTCACATCGCTCAGAGCATCTTTGGCCAGAACCTTCCACAGGCACCCATGTCACTCCTTGCCCTGCTATTCCCTTTTATCAACTCCAGGGGAAATAGGAAAGGAGGTGTAAGGGAGGCCCTCTTGTCAGTTTGGCCTCTGCCAGGTAAGTGCTACCATATCATGTCCCAGGAGGCTGCAGGAATGGGAACACACAGTGGCTGAAGGACAGATTGAGCAGGACATCATCTGGTACCAATGCAAGAAACCAGAACAGACAGCTATATAGAAGAGAAAAAGGCAGTGTAGGACCAGACTTGCAGAAGCGGAACAAGTCCAGAAGTGGGTGTGTGAATATGTTAAAGTGACATTAAAGTCTTTTAAAAAAAATCAAAAACAGATAACATAATTTATATTTATTTATCATTTTTACTAAAGAATTCCTCCTCTGCATTTACTTTTGAAAGTGTTCCCTGGAGGATGGGTGGCACCATGAGAGTTGGGAGGCAATGTGGGAGTTTAAAGGATCTACAGCTAGCTTGAGGGCCAGGAGGAGGGAGCCCGGCAGTGGGACACGGCCTACCAGTTGAGAACCACATTTTTACGCACAAAGTGGGTGGCATTATCCCAGCAAAGGGACAGCCACAACATGAAGGGGTTGGGCGGGAGGGAAGAGCTTCAATGGCCGAGGAATACTGCTGAAGACCACCTGATGACAGAGATATACAGTTTAAAAGTAGGGGTATTTTAACATTTGATGAAAGTCAAGTTTACAGCTGAAATTACATTTGCCAGTCCATTGAACAGCCGAACCAGGTTCTGCACCATGGCAGTAGCAGCCCTTTCACACTTCTCCTATAATGACATCCAGGCAGATTAACTCTGAAATAGAAAGGAAAAGCCATCAGAACAGCCCAAGAAAAATCTATGGCTGCAGTAGCTACTGTAAAATGCATTATGTCAGAGGGTGTTGAGTGGGCGACAGTCCCATGGGGCCCTGACACTCTGTACACCCACTGAATGCTTCTCATAGACCATGACCTTGTTTCTCTATACAGAAGAGTGCCTAGTAAAGTGCTCAGCTGTGTGACATCAATAGTTTACCATTTATGTATATATTCCACTATTGACTGTATCAAATTGAGAACAAAGTACCAAGATATAGCAAAATAGGTATGGGTGGTGCAATTTCCATATGTATAATACAAAGGCATTTCCTTGCATAAGAGAAACACAATAGGTTTTTCCCATTTTCAGAACAGAACAATGAAGCGAAAGGAAACAATGCACAAGGAAAAACAAAACTGAATGAGCTCACAATTAATGAGGTACACTTCTAGTTTTCAGGGAATACACAAAACTATTGCTGAATGAAGTACAAGTACAGGCTTCTTATTTCTTAATATCTTCCTCCAAACTTGTTGCAGTCCTTTAACTGGGTCTTAATTTGGGGGGGGGGGGGGGGGGGGTGTATGGACAGATTTCCTGCTCACATGATCACTGTTACTGACTGTGACAGTGGACACATGATCTGAGGCCTATCCCAACTGGCTAATGATCATAGCTAGAGACTGGGAGCTGTGTGTGACAGCTCCGTCACTATGCTGGGAATGCAATCTTAACACAGTACCCTCGGCTACTGTAGCGCTACCCTTGCAGGAGCCGCTTGAGTATATGTGGTTCTGTACTCTGCCTCTCAACCCCAGGAACGGTCTCAGCCCCTCTGGCACACCTGACAATAATATTAGTGCGAACGCCACAGTAACAGGACACAAATTATAATAAACACAAAAATTATCTTTACTGTGAATTTTCTTCGGAGTGGAACAGTAACAGTATAACTAAATAGTAGACAAATATATCTCAAATAAATCAGCTGTGTAATAATGACTAAAGATTAAGAGCAATAGAATGCAATGATACTGTCTGGTTGCTTTCAGGGGACTCCTCAAGGCGAATAACCCCAAAAGCAGAGACAAACACTCTAACAATGACAGATCATGAAATCACAAACACTTTAACAGATCGACCACCAACTCTACTTCAATTGGGCTCTATAAATCCACGCAGGAGGAGGGCAGAGGAATGATACTTTCTTACAGTATGTCAGACCTCTCTCTTCTGCCCCCTGACACCACAGTCCCAAAGAACCACACATACTGTACTTAGTTTGGTTCAATAATGTAACTTCCCGGTCAGATTACCCCGCTCATTTACTATATATTCTGAGCCCTGTGTGTACTGTATACAGTGCCTTGAAAAAGTATCCACGCCCCTTGACATTTTCCACATTTTGTCATGTTACAACCAAAAACATAAGTGTTTTTATTGGGATTTTATGTGATAGACCAACTAGACATGTGCAGAGTAAAATATTTTGTTTCGGAATTTCGTTTTCGTCCGAAAACTTAATTTATTTAGTTACTCCCGAAATTCGTTTTTATTTATTTCGTTTTTCGTTCAAAAATTGCATTCGTCCGAAAACCCACATGAATTACGGTCGAATCTGTCTTTGAAGGCTTATGGTGTCTGTCGAATGTATAAAGAAGATTCGACGGAGCTAGTATATAGCATACTTTAGAACCCTATTAAAGTCTATGGGACTCCAACGTTCAAAATCTAAAGTGCTAATTTTAAAGGCTAATTTGCAAGTTACTGTCCTAAAAAGTGTTTGGGGACCCGGGTCCTGCCCCAGGGGACATGTATCAATGCAAAAAAAAGTTTTAAAAACGGCCGTTTTTTCGGGAGCAGTTATTTTAATAATGATTAAAGTGAAACAATAAAAGTGTAATATTCCTTTAAATTTCGTAGGGGGGGGGTTGTCTATAGTATGCCTGTGAAGGGGCTCATGTTTCTGGTGCTTAGAACTGTCCCTGCACAAAGTGTCATTTATGCAGGAAAAAAAGTCCTTTAAAATCACTCGCAGCTATTATGAATTGTCGGCTCCGTAATACAGAGAACACTCATTGAAAGTCATTGATAAAAAAATAAATAAATAAATAAATAAAAAAGCGTGGGGGTCCCCCAAATTCAATTACCAGGCCCTTCAGGTCTGGTATGGATATTAAGGGGAACCCTGCCTCAAATTTAAGAAAAAATTTGACGTGGGGTTCCCCCTAAATATCCATAACCAGACCCTTCAGGTCTGGTATGGATATTAAGGGGAACCCCGCGTCAAATTAAAAAAAAAATTGACGTGGGGTTCCCCCTAAAAATCCATACCAGACCCTTTATCCGAGCACGCAACCTGGCAGGCCGCAGGAAAAGAGGGGGGGACGAGAGAGCGGCCCCCCCTCCCTCCTGAACCGTACCAGGCCACATGCCCTCAACATTGGGAGGATGCTTTGGGGGTCTGTGACCCCTCAAAGCACCTTGTCCCCATGTTGATGAGGACAAGGGCCTCATCCCCACAACCCTGGCCGGTGGTTGTGGAGGTCTGCGGGCGGGGGGCTTATCAGAATCTGGAAGCCCCCTTTAACAAGGGGACCCCCAGATCCCGGCCCCCCCCCTGTTTGAAATGGTAAGGGGGTACCCTACCATTTCACAAAGAAAGTGTAAAAAATGGTTAAATAAAACAAACACACTTTTGAAAAATTCCTTTATTAAAAATAAAAAAATAAAAAAAAGATTCCAGCGGCGGTAATCCACTCTTGCTATCCAGCGACGGACGGTCATCTCTCCAGCGATGGCTCATCTCATCCAGCGTAGCGAATCCATCCTTCTTCTGTCTCCGTGGAGGAGACACTGCAGGCATTCCGGCGGCTGACGTTTCTTATATACGGAGGGCGGGACCACCCGTCACCTGACCCCGCCCCCCTCTGACGCAAGGGGAAACCCGGGGTTCCCCGTGACGTATGGGTGACCCCGCCCCCCTCTGATGTAACGGAAACCTGCCTGTGTTACATCAGAGGGGTGCGGGGTCACCCATACGTCACAGGGAACCCCGGGTTTCCCCTTGCGTCAGAGGGGGGCGGGGTCAGGTGACGGGTGGCCCCACCCTCCGTATATAAGAAACGTCAGCCGCCGGAATGCCTGCAGTGTCTTCTCCACGGAGACAGAAGAAGGATGGATGGACTGCGCTGGATGAGATGAGCCATCGCTGGAGAGATGACCGTCCGTCGCTGGATAGCAAGAGTGGATTACCGCCGCTGGAATCTTTTTTTAATTTTTTTATTTTTAATAAAGGAATTTTTCAAAAGTGTGTTTGTCTTATTTAACAATTTTTTACACTTTCAATTTTTTTTTTAATTTGACGCGGGGTTCCCCTTAATATCCATACCAGACCTGAAGGGTCTGGTTATGGATATTTAGGGGGAACCCCACGTCAAATTAAAAAAAAAAAAATTTCTTAAATTTGAGGCAGGGTTCCCCTTAATATCCATACCAGACCTGAAGGGCCTGGTAATTGAATTTGGGGGACCCCCACGCTTTTTTTTTTTATTTCTTTTTTTTTTTATCAATGACTTTCAATGAGTGTTCTCTGTATTACGGAGCCGACAATTCATAATAGCTGCGAGTGATTTTAAAGGACTTTTTTTCCTGCATAAATGACACTTTGTGCAGGGACAGTTCTAAGCACGGGAAACATGCGCCCCTTCACAGGCATACTATAGACAACCCCCCCCTACGAAATTTAAAGGAATATTACACTTTTATTGTTTCACTTTAATCATTATTAATATCACTGCTCCCGAAAAAACGGCCGTTTTTAAAACTCTTTTTTGCATTGATACATGTCCCCTGGGGCAGGACCCGGGTCCCCAAACACTTTTTAGGACAGTAACTTGCAGAATCTTTTCTCTCCGTCAAATCTTTTCTCTGTCGAATATTTTCTCTATATAATCTTGGACTAATAGAGGTAAGGTTAGGCACATTCCACCACAGGTTCTATAGACACTGTTGTCAGAGTCATGTCGAATCTCCTATTCTATATCGAACTGTTGTAACAATGAAAACGAAAATAAAGCATTTATTTATGTCGGATCTTTCGTTTTTCGGATTTTGTGCTTTCGTTATCGTTTGTCAAAACGAAAACGAAAATAGCTGAAATTCGGACGAAAATGCATTCGGACGAAAACGAATGCACATGTCTAAGACCAACCTAAATTGGCATATAATTGTGAAGTGGAAGGAAAATAATAAATGGTTTTCAACATTTTTTGCAAATAAATATGTGAAAAGTGTGGTGTACATTTGTATTCAGCCCCCCTAAGTCAATACTTTGTAGAACCACCTTTTGCTGCAATTACAGCTGCAAGTATTTTTGGGGATGTCTCTACCAGCTTTGCACATCTAGAAAGTGACATTTTTGCCCATTCTTTTAAAAATAGCTTGATCTCTTTTAGATTGGATGGAGAGCATCTGTGAACAGCAATTTTCAAGTCTTGCCACAGATTCTCAATTGGATTTAGGTCTGGACTTTGACTGGGCTATTCTAGCACATGAATATGCTTTGATCTAAACCATTCCATTGTAGCTCTGGCTGAATGTTTAGGGTCGGTGTCCTGCTGGAAAGTGAACCTTCGCCAAGTCCCAAGTCTATTGCAAACTCTAACAGGTATTCTTCTAAGCCCTTGTACACACAGTCGGAGAATCCGTCGGAATGTGTCCTATCGGACAGTTTTGTCGGATAATCCGACTGTGTGTGTTATGCATCGGACTGTTTCCGTCGGAATATCCGTCGGACCAAATTTTCCAACTTGCTGGAAATATTTTCCGACAAACTGGTCCGATAGGACATACTCCGATCATATGTAGAAAATTCCGAACGGACAAAGTGCCACGCATGCTCAGATCAAATTCCTACATCAAAGCTATTGACTACTAGCCTGAACATAGTCCCATCGTAACGAAATTACGTCATGACGTTCTGAAAGATCGTATTTTCCGACAACTTTGTCCGACCGTGTGTATGCAACAGTTTCGGAGAAAATCCGTAGGACAAAATCCGTTGGACAAAATCCAACGGATTTGGTTGTCAGAATGTCTGACTGTGTGTACAAGGGCTAAGATTGCCCTGTATTTGGCTCTATCCATCTTCCCATCAACTCTGACCAGCTTCACCTGCTGAAAAACATCCCCACAACATGATGCTACCACCACCATGTTTCACAGCAGGGATGGTGTGTCCAGGGTGATGTCAAGTGTTAATTTTCAGCTACACATAGCGTTTTTCTTTTAGACCAAAAAGTAAAATTTTGGTTTTATCCGACCAGAGCACCTTTTTCCATGCTTGCTGTGTCCCCCACATGGCTTCTCTCAAACTGCGAACTGGACTTATATGACTTTCTTTCAATAATGGCTTTCTTCTTGCCAATCTTTCATAAAGGCCAGATTTGTACTAATAGTTGTCCTGTGGACAGATTCTCCCACCTGAGCTGTGGATCTCTGCAGTTCCTCCAGAGTTACCATTGGCCTGTTGGCTGCTTCTCTGATTAATGCTCCTCCAGGGCAGTGGGAGCTCTGACTTTGGCACATCACTGGATTTCCAAACTTTGGCACAACAGCAGCATGAGCATCAACCCCCCCTTTCATGGCACACAGGACCAGGAGGTCGGACCCAGGAAAAACCTGCCAAAAAGATCCATGAAACACAACTGACTCACAACTTCATGGCTGGGACAGTGTTAACTTTTACCTTCCAAAATTCGGCCAGCAAAAGTCCGATGGAGCATACACACAATCACATTTTCTAAGCAAAATCTCTCATCTGTCTTTTGCTGGCCAAATTTCCGATTGTGTGCATGCGGCATAAGTGAAGGTCCTTTCTTTTCCTCAATGGAATATAGAGGGCAAGAAAACTGATAGGGATTTTAACTATTCTCCAATCTACCCAAAATGAAAGAAAATAAACTTTTGGTTTCAAATAGACTTTAAATAAAGGAAAATATTTAGTACTAAAGGTGCTCCTGCTGTTCATCTCAAAAGTTTGGGTGATATGTATAATCACTATATACTATGACATATAAAATAATTGCATAATTAGATCCCCTTTGCCTTCAATCTATAATCAGAATGTTAATCTGTATGGATAAGACTTGGTTGTTGGGGAGGGACCCCAAGCCCCAGCAATCCTCCAGGGCAGTGGGAGCTCTGACTTTGGCACATCACTGGATTTCCAAACTTTGGCACAACAGCAGCATGAGCATCAACCCCCCCTTTCATGGCACACAGGACCAGGAGGTCGGACCCAGGAAAAACCTGCCAAAAAGATCCATGAAACACAACTGACTCACAACTTCATGGCTGGGACAGTGTTAACTTTTACCTTCCAAAATTCTGCCAGCAAAAGTCCGATGGAGCATACACACAATCACATTTTCTAAGCAAAATCTCTCATCGGTCTTTTGCTGGCCAAATTTCAGATTGTGTGCATGCGGCATAAGTGAAGGTCCTTTCTTTTCCTCAATGGAATATAGAGGGCAAGAAAACTGATAGGGATTTTAACTATTCTCCAATCTACCCAAAATGAAAGAAAATAAACTTTTGGTTTCAAATAGACTTTAAATAAAGGAAAATATTTAGTACTAAAGGTGCTCCTGCTGTTCATCTCAAAAGTTTGGGTGATATGTATAATCACTATATACTATGACATATAAAATAATTGCATAATTAGATCCCCTTTGCCTTCAATCTATAATCAGAATGTTAATCTGTATGGATAAGACTTGGTTGTTGCTAACATCATTACATGGGTTGATTACAGTTAGGCTGTCAATTAAAGAATGGCTGCTAGATGTTTCTAAACCTAGTTATGAGGTCTGAGCTTTCCACCTCCTCTCCCCCATCGTGGCCGATCTAACAACAGCTATGAAGAAGATGACTGATTCGTAGTGGCAGCTTGTCTTGTCTGTAAGGACTTTCCCAAAAGAAGCAACCACAAGAGGAATGCAGAGGGTAGGAGGACGTGTCTGCATTCTTCTTCCCATTGCTCACAGCTGAGACAATTGGCAGCTATGAATCAACCCTCTCCTTCATAGCTGTTGCCAGATTGGCTGTGGCAGGAAGGAAGTGGGGCAGGTTGGATTTCATTACTAGGGTTTGAAAGCAATACATGTACTTTGTCTAATAGGGGAAAGAACTGAAAAAAATTATAATGATAGCTTTTATTTAAGTGTATCTACAGTATCGGCAATAACAATTAGAGCAGAACATGTCATATATCCCTTCACATAGACCACAGGCTTTTTGCATATTGCTGACTTCAGTGTGCACAATGTAGAAATCAACAACAGCGTCATCCTTAATTAATTTGGCTTCAGTGATGTGAAATCTGATTGGATGGTACAGGCAACCAAAACTTCATACATCATTATTGCTCTTTGAACAGCTTCTTAAGTAAGCCCTGATTGTTTTCTCCAACATTTATATCCTGTAAGTCTAGGAATATAGTCACCACAAACAAAAAAAATAAAAATTAGGAATGTCATTAGAGTAGAAACAACAGTTGTATCTGCCACATAACTGGCAAAGCTCAGACTTGTGGCTTTCAGTCTATAAATTTGATCATGGCCTTTTGATGAAACATCTGTCTCTTCACCTCATGCTTGTTAAGCATCTATTATTTGCGAGGAATGATAGAACAGCCATGTTTTCATCTCCTGACATGATCAGAGCCCTGTGTGATTATTGTGTAACGTCAATAGATATACTTTCCCTGGTATCAAGTTCTCCAGCAAGAATAAAAATAGGTTAATATTGAATACAGTTTTATGTATCACTCTTCAGTTTTATTCAGCAGTGAGCCATCTCAGTTTACCAGTGTATTATGCAAGAATAGCTTGGCCTTGTGTTTCAAGGTTCAAGGCCCGAAGGGTTCAATGGCAGAGCACATTAGCCTGTCAGCTGCTGCAATGTATTGTAGTTACTTAGTAATATCCATACAAAAGTACTTATTTTATGTAGTTACATAGTTAATCTGATTGAAAAAAAAGTCCATAAAGTCCATCCAGTCCAACCAACAAAGGAAAAAAGAAAACCAACACTATAGAAACCCTTCATATACACTATCCAATACCCACAGTTGATCTAGAAGAAGGCAAAAAACCCCAATAAAGCATGATCCAATTTGCTCCAGTGGAGGAAAAAAATCCTCCTTCATCCTCCAAGACGCAATCAGATATTCCCTGGATCAACTTTACCTATAAATATTATTATCATTTACCGTATTTATCGGCGTATAACACACACATTCATTTTAAGAGGGAAGTTTCAGGAAAAAAACAAAAATTTTAAATAAGGCAGCTAAAATTGAAGTATTGGCGTATAACATGCTATTTGCACCTGATTTTCATGGTGAAAAAGTGAGTGTTATACGCCAATAAATACAGTATATTATCTGCACAAAGAAAGCACTTGCTGCATGCTGTACTTGCACTTGGCTTCATTCTTCAGCTATCTAGACGAGGGGATTTATACCAACTACATTTTACAATATCAGTTGGAGATGTCTAGTGTCAATATTCGAGGAAGCGGGGGTAATATGAGACTTAGAACATATATTTTCTCCCGTTTTTGTCCTTTTTCTGTATCAATTAGGCAGAGATGTTATTATGATACGTCTGGGGATGAACAAATGGGAATTGGGACTTTTGTCCCATAACACACCATAAAAGTTCTTTTTCTCTCGGAAAAATTATTTCATAAATTTTTCTTATTTTTCTTACTCATTAAATTTTTTATTCATTTATATATACTTTCATTTAACTTCATTTTATTCTTTTATATTTTATGTATATATCCTATTTTTAATTCCACATATCAAAACGTTTTTTGTATATGTATGGTTTCCCTAAGTGTATATACGCCCAACTTTAAATTTGGTAAGGTATGTGGTAAGGAACAATACAGATCATTTTTTAGGCAGTGAACATGTATTTTGGTCTAATTTATAATAATTTTATCGTTCCTGTTTTGATATATATATATATATATATATATATATATATATATATATATATATATATATATATATATATATATATATATATATATATTTTTTTTTTTACATATTTTTATATATATATTATTTACTTTTTAGTTCAATATTGGTTGACTCCATTCCGTGTCTCCATTGCATGCTTTGGATCCACTTCCGGTTTGTTTTGGATATAGGAAGTGAACCTCTTAATGAGGGCTAATTTAGCCTTTATATTTTAATTAATTTTTTGTTTCTTTTAAGAACTAAAGGAGTGTTTACTTTTTCGTTCTTTTTTTCCCCATTCACCTTAACTAGATACGTTCGGGGCCGATCCCGGGGTTGAGGATGATACGAACGATGATGGACCTTCGGGAGTGAGGCTTGGTTTTCTTAACCTTCCAGGATGGTCCATCGAGATCGAGGCTTGGTTTTTCCAACCTTTTGCCATTCCCTGTACGACATATATTTGCTAGGTGGATTTGGGGAGATAGCATTTTTCGACATGGCCGCCGCTTGAAAGCGAGGCGTGGCCCGCGATCACAGGATGTGTGTTGTGATACACACACACATGATGTCCGCAGATTGAAAGCGAGGCTTGGCCCGCGATCATGTGATGTTTACCGTTGAAATGACATCTAAGATGGCCACTGACCCAAAGCGAGGCTTGGATATGGGGATGGGTATATAAGGGGTGACGTCGCACGCCGCCCATGCCCCTGGACGACGTAAGTTATTACGAAACGCGTAGGGCGGTGCGACGTGTCGACGTCACCCCAGTCGTGTTCGTTTGTTACATACCAGGAAGGACGGGTTGATTTTCTGTGGTGTGTGTCCGGCCGGCGCACGCTTCTGTTCGAGCCTGTTTTTAAACTGTTTCATGTAAGTGCATACATTTATTGATTGTGAATTAAAGTTGTCGGTTTTACACTATCTGGAGCCTATGTTTTTCCCTATATGACACTATGCTGAGCTGGGAGTGATATATGGAGTAACAGCCATAGTCCCACTGTGCGGAAGATCTGGGATCGCTTAAGGGGAACAGCAACCTGGATATCCATTTAATCACATTCTGCTTGTGGTGACCCTCTGTAACGGGGAGTCGCTTGGAGTTGGTAAGGAGCCAATTTATTTGTCTGGTGATGGGAAAGAGCACATTACGCTTCTGGAGAGAAAATTTAATCTGTGTGTTTCAAATCCAGTTATTCACATGAAGATTTTCCACTGGTGATTGACTAATTATATGGACACTTTGCACCGATAACTAGTTATATAATTATATGGACGTTATATAGAGTTGATAATTTTTTATTACTACATTTGTTTTTCATCTTATGCATTTCTAAATTTTGGTGTGCATTCAACTCCAGGTGCATATCTTGTTTTGAGTTATTTTTCATTTTTCTATATGTTTTTGTTTTTAAATTTATCACATTAATAACACTTAATCGTGTTTCACTTGAGAAAATTAATTTTGCACACTGATGCATATATGTTTATATGCATCATCTGTTGAGGTGATTTTAGAGGCACAACATTTGACTTTATTCTTTTGTTTAGTATATACATATATTCCATTCACTTTGGGATTTTGAGGGTAGCGAAGTTCTTCTTTTTTTCCTTCATTCTTCTTATGACTGGGCTATTAATATTCCTGGCTATGCTCTCTTTTGGAAAGACAGAGAAAAACGGAGGGGTGGTGTCTGTCTCTATGTGAGAAGTGATCTCAAAGTGAGTGTGAAAGAGGACCTAGTTGATGGAGAGTGTGATGATTCTGTAGCATGTGTGCGCACTACAAAGGTTGTCATTGGAGTTTGTTATAGACCTCCCAGTGTTAGTGAGGAGGTGGAGACACAGCTCCTTGCACAGATGGAAAGGGCTGCAAGGGCTGGGACAGTGGTAAAAATGGGGGATTTTAACTACCCGGAAATTGACTGGAGTAATGGTACTGCTGGGACAGTTAACTGCTTGCCGACTGCTGCACAATGATGTACGCCGGCAGAATGGCTAAGCAAATGGGCGTACCCGTACTTCCCCCATCATCGCAGGCTAGCGGGCGCGTGTGCACTGCCGGTGGCACGTGGCAGGAGCATGCTTGTGGGTCCCACGGACTCTGTGTCTGCTGGTGGCCCGCAGAACGGGGAGATGTAAACAAGGCATTTACCTGTTCTGCCTAGTGACATGACAGGGATCTACTGCTCCAAGTGATCAGGAGCAGTAATCTCTGTCATGTTCTAGTGAGCCCACCCCCCCTACAGTTAGAGCACACTGAGGGAACATATTTAACCTCTTGATTGCTCTTAGTGTTTAACCCCTTCCCTGCCAGGGACATTTATACAGTAATCAGTGGCTATTTTTAGCTCTGATCGCTGTATAAATGTCAATGGTCCCAAAATAGTGTCAAAAGTGTCCTATCTGTCCGCCTCAATGTCACAGTCATGATAAAAAAACGCAGATAGCCGACATTACTAATAAAAAAAAATTATAATAAAAATGGCATAAATCTATCCCCTATTTTGTGGACGCTATAACTTTTTGTTGCAAACCAAACAATATATGCTTATTGCAATTTTTTTTACCAAAAATATGTAGGAGAATATATATATAAACTGAGGAAGAAATACATTTTTTATATATTTTTTGGAAATATTTTGTATAACCAAAAGTAAAAACAAATCCCAAAAGGATTCTTCAAATATATTTATAGTAAAAAGGTCAGGTCTGAGCATGTAGGCCCTTTACAAAATAATCTAGAGTGGGTGACTGGGGACAAAGAGAAGGATAATCTATTAAATACTTTCTTCAGCTCTGTGTATACAAAGGAGCATGGGGGAGCTCATGCCCATAATGGGGGTGGTAGCGACACAGCCCCAAATGATCCACAATGGATCAAAAGGGATATGGTCCAGAAATATTTAGACAGAATAAAGGTGGATAAAGCACCTGGACCAGAGGGCATCCACCCACTGATCCTAAAAGAATTGAGCTGTGCCAATTCAAGACCATTGTTTCTACTATTTAGGGACTAATGACTGGAATGGTACCACTGGATTGGCGTAGGGCCAATGTGGTGCCCATATTTAAAAAGGTATTAAAGTCTTTACCAAGTAACTATAGACCTGTTAGTTTAACTTCTATAGTCGGGAAGATACTGGAGAGATTAATAAAAGACCACATAGATGAGCTCTTGTGGAAAAAAATATTTTAAGCAACAGACAGCATGGATTCATGAAAGACAGAAGTTGTCAAACAAGTCTGATTTCTTTTTATGAGGAGGTAAAACCTTGGACAGAGGGGTGGTGGTGGACGTGATATACTTGGGTTTTGTAAAAGCATTTAAAACAGTTTCCCACACACGGCTCATACGAAAGGTAAAGTCTACAGGTTTGGAAATATCAGTTTGTAAATGGATAGAAAACTGGCTAAAAAACAGAATTCAGAAAGTAGTGATTAAGGACTCTAACTCTGAATAGTCTAAGATTATCAGCGGTGTACCCCAAGGTTCAGTGCTGGGACTCTTACTTTTTAACTAAGTGGCAAATGAGGTTTAACCACTTCAGTACTGGGCACTTTCACCCCCTTCCTTCCTAGGCCAATTTTCAGCTTTCAGCGCTCTCGCACTTTCAATGAGAATTGCGTGGTCATGCAACACTGTATCCAAATGAAATTTTTATCATTTTGTTCTCACAAATAGAGCTTTCTTTTGGTAGTATTTATTCAGGACTCTGTTTTCTATTTTGTGCGATATAAGCGGAAAAAAAAGAGCGGAAATTTTGAAATGTCATACATTTCGTGTTTTGGGGACACTATTTTGGGGACATTGTGTGGGGGCACTGTGTGAGGAAATGTGTGGGGACACTGGGCTGGTGATCAGTGTGTAAAAAGCTGTAAAAAACAGCTCATACTCACAGATCACCGGCTGGCTACAGCGATCTGCTCTCCTCTCTTCACTGACAACTCACTGACAACTTCCAAGTGAGGAAAAGCCAATCGCCTAGCAACCGGCTCTCTATTTACATCACATGATGGATGTGATTGGACACAGCAATCACATGATCAGGAGGGCCAAACACAGAGCCCTCCTGCCAGAGATGCGCCATGTCCGGTTGATACAAGCGCATCGGGGTTGCGCCACTGCGTGGGCATGAGCATGATCCCCCTCCTTCTGAGGGACGTTCCACTCAGAAGGAGGAAGCACCCACCCAGTGCATATGTGCAGTGGGAGGTGATTAATGTTGACAAATGCAAAGTTATGCACTTGGGGGCTAAGACTATGCATGCATCAAACATACTAGGGGGAGTACAACTGAGGGAATCAATGGTGGAGAAGGATCTGGGGGTTTTGGTAGGTCATAAGCTCAATAATAGCATGCAATGCCAAGCTGCGGTATCTAGACATGTGCATTCGTTTTCGTCTGAATGCATTTTTGTCCGAATTTCAGGTATTTTCGTTATCGTTTTGACAAACGATAACGAAAGCACAGAATCCGAAAAACAAAAGATCCGACATAAATAAATGCTTCATTTTCATTTTCGTTTTGACGCAGTTCGATACAGATAGGAGATTCAACGTGACTCTGACAATAACAATCTGTGTCTGTTGAACTTGTATCATAAGGCCGCGTACACACGGGCGGATTGTCTGCCCAACTAAGTTCGTCAGACAATCCGACAGACAGTCCGTTCAACTTTTGAATGAACGGACTTGACCACACACGATGAACAGACAGTCCGCTGAAAACTTGCGCGATGACGTGTACAGCACGTACGACGGGACTAGAAAAACGACGTCCAATACACTGCAATGCAACCTTCGGCCGTGTAAATCCTTTCTGAGCATGCTCCATACTTAGTCCGTCCAACTTGCCTACACACTGTCCGCTGAAACCAAGTTTGGACGGACAAAACCAAGTTTGGACGGACAAAATTACGGAAATTCCGAAAGACTAAGTCCGTCAGACTGTCCGCTGAAAAAGTCCGCTGAAGCCCCACACGAGCGGATTGTCCGCTGAAACACGGTTCAGCGGACTAAGTTGGGCAGACAATCCGCCGGTGTGTACGCGGCCTAACAGTCCAACGAGACTTCCAGCACGACTTTGGGAGGCAACTTGGACACGACTTGAGTGTAAATCACAGCGCGACTTACAACACGACTTTAATGTAAAAATAAAAAACGGCATGGGTTGCCCTTCAAGAGCATACCAGGGGTACCCCGCCTGCAGCGGATCTTGATGTTATATTTGTAATGACAATTTTGACTATCTATACCAGAAGTATATTTTTCCTGTTGTGTAAAAATTCTTTTTTCAATAAGCATACATTTAAAAATAAAAAAATAAAAAAATAAAGAGCATACCAGGCCCTTCAGGTCTGGTATGGATATTAAGGGGAACCCCCACGCCAAAAATAAAATATAAATGCGTGGGGGTGCCCCTCAAAATCCATACCAGGCCCTTCAGGTCTGGCATGGATTTTAAGGGGAACCCCGTGCCAAAAAAAAAAAATGGTGTGGGGGTCGCACTCAAAATCCACACCAGACCCTTATCCGAGCACGCAACCTGGCAGGCCGCAGGAAAAGAGGTGGGGACGAGAGAGCACCCCCCCTCCTGAACCGTACCAGGCCACATGCCCTCAACATTGGGAGGGTGCTTTGAGGTAGCCCCTCAAACCACCTTGTCCCCATGTTGATGAGGACAAGGGCCTCATCCTCACAACCTCATCCGGTGGTTGTGGGGGTCTGCGGGCGGGGGGCTTATCGGAATCTGGAAGCCCCCTTTCACAAGGGGACACCCAGATCCCGGCCTCCCCCCTGTGTGAAATGATAAGGGGGTACAAAAGTACCCTTACCATTTCACCAAAAAAGTGACAAAAAAGTGTTAAAAATGACAGGAGATGGTCTTTGACAAGTCCTTTATTAAACTCTTCTTTCATCTTCTTTGTTCTGGTCTTCTTCCTTCTTCCTTTCTTCATCCTTCAGTTTCTTCTTCCATCTTCTTCCTCCTCCTTCTTACCACATGCCAGCCTTTTTCAAATAGGGTGCCTTGGCAAAATGCCCTAAAATTACCCTAAAATTGTATGCAAGGCAGCAAGCGGATTAGGTCTGCCTTTTAGTTACACAAAGCCACAGGTTTTCATTGTGAACTATTACAACCTTCCAACCACCAGCATCCTAACAACCTGTTTGATAAGTAGGACGTTGGGCGCCTGCATAGCATCCTTTTATTTTGCACTGGGGTCACATTAGCTAAGTGAGGGAGAAGAGAAACACTGATATAATTGTTAGTACCAGTGTGCAAAGGTGTGTTTGCTTTGGAAGAATAAATCATCTGTAATGTTGGGTGTGCTATGTATATATATGGATGCAGCTGCACTATGTAAAACTATTGTTTATTTTTTTCCATTTTAGAATGGAGTGCCTTGAGATTGTGCAGAATTTTGAAGGGTGCCTTAACTAGAAAAAGGTTGAGAAACACTGTCATAGACACTTAGATACGCACCTGGCCTGAATCTGGGGTTTAAAAAACTCACTGTAACAGAAATACTAACAAAATACTGGACAAAATACTAAACAGGATCAGCACAGCGCTTCCACCCTGACAACTCAAATTGCAGGCCGATGGTGAGGCAGTGCCACTGAACTTGACTGACCAGTTTCTAATTATACTTCTGTTACGTAAACTGTTTCAACATTCTTTGCAGTTCTTCCCCTTATTAAAAACCTAGAATCATAATTAAAAGATTGAGCATTAAAGAAAAAAATACTGTTTACAGAGCACAAAACCAAATGCTCAAATGTACACACAACCAATTTAATCATAAAGCCTCGTGCACACGATTGGATTTTCCGCATACAAAACCTCAGACTTTTGTCCGAAGGCGTGTGCCTGGATATTGTCTTGCATACAAATGGAAAGGAATTGTCGGTCAACAAACACAAACGTATTGACGTACTACGTGGTTTTTCAGTTCTTTAGTGCCACCCTTTGGGCTCCTTCTGCTAATTTCGTGTTAGTAGAAGTTTGGTGAGTGTTGATTCGCGCTTTTCATTTTGCGCTTTTCATTTTGTGCTTTTCATTTCATGCTATTCATTTCCTGCTTTTCAATTTGTTTCTGAACAGCTGTTTGTCAACCAGACATGTTGCGGAATCGGAGGAGATAACGTGTTATTTATTTTTGGCCCTGGAGTTATTGCTTTGACCCAAGTCCAGTCCAGGAACAGGAGGTGGAGGAGTTCTTGGACCAAAAATTGGTTGCTTTATTAATCGTGAGTCGTGACCAATTATGTCATATGCTGCAGGAGCTTCAGGAGAATAATCCGGATGATATTCAGAATTATTTCCGGATGGTGGACCTCTGCTTTCACCAACTCTTGGCATTGTTGACCCCCTATATTAAGAAGCAGGACACATGCATGAAGTTTTTATTTTATTTTTTGGTTGAATAATAATGATTTGATTTGTTATATTTTCTATATTTTTGGATGCATAGACTGCAATTTTTGGTTAAGTTCTATTGGCAGATAGCATGTCTAATTTTATTTGTTTTCTTTTTTTAACGCACAATATAAAAAATGTGGAGAATAATATTTGGCTCAGTGTTTTACTTCAAATGACAGTTTGGGAGTAGGCAGTTACACTTAAAAAAAATACAATGTAAAATTGACAAGGGACACCAACATAGTTGTATCTTTGATCTTAAAAACTTCAGGATAATGATGGTGTGGTAAAAAAAAAAGAATAATAATATTATTCTTGATATCACTAGAAAAAAAAAGCCTTTGAAAATGTGTTTGCAATAACTCCATCAGTATCACTAGCAAAGCAGCTTCACTATTATCCCATTAAAGAAGAAGAGAATTGTGTGCAGCATTTTCGAGATTTCATAATTTGCAACGTATCAAATGTTAATTTTCCATTACGAGCGCTAGTTTACAAGACTGACAGCTTCTGGCTCGTCCTTGCTTCTGAGCATGCGTGTTTGTACTTTGCACTTTTGTCCGAAGTACATACGCTCGGAAAATCCGACAACACACATTTGTCCGCGTAAAATAAAAAAAAACCTGCCATCCAACATTTGTCCACGGAAAATCAGACAACAATTGTCCGATGGAGCGTTCACACTGTTGGATTTTCCAACAACAGCCTGTCATCACACATTTCCAGTTGGAAAATCTGATCGTGTGTACGCGTCTTAAGAGTCGCTTATTCCAATTCCGCCACTACTTGTTTGCTCTGTTCAGTTCGGGCCTGTAGTCCACAGAGATTACTGGAAACAATGTAACTGATAGCACCACAGGAAGATGTGCAGAAAGCCATCAACTCAAACATAAAACAAATGCTTAGAATATTATATTTGACAAACTAGAAAGGAGCAATTTCAGCTTGGCATCTTATGCTGTCTACTATTTAGCAATTATCTCATCCGTTATGTTCTGTTTGCAAAGTTCCCAGCAATAATGTAATCTAAAGCACCCAAAGTTCCTGAAACAAGTAGAAACTTTCCATAGGAGTTATTGTTACTTAAAGCAGTAATAAAGCTCAATTTTTCCCTCTAAAATAAAAAAGGTGTTATAATTACCTGCTATGTGCAATGGTATTGCAGAGAGTAGCCCTGAACCTCCTCTTCTGGGGTCCCCCACCAGCGCTCTAGGTTCCCCCTCTTCTGCGTGTGCCCCCATAGAAAGCCACTTCCTATGGTGGCACACATGCAAGCTCATTCCTGAGTCAGGGTATGTGCATCCATAGACACACACAGCACTCCTCGTCCCTGCCCCCCTCCCCCCCACACTGGATCAGCCAAGCCTGTGAGACAGCAGAGAGAGAAGACCTGCAGATGTGAATAGTGCGGGATTGATACAGGACAGGTAAGTATTTGGGTGGGAAGGGGAGATACAGGCACTGAAACGTTTTTTAACTTAACACAGAGTGCATTAAGGTAAAAAACCTTGTGACTTTTGGAACCGCTTTAAAGTGCAACAACCCTTGAAGCTAATCAATTGGTGAAGTTCTGGTGGAAGATTAGAAAATGAATTCTAAATGTGATCCAATGACTTTTGAAGAACCTTTTAGCTTTTACCTAAACGCAATTTAAATGTATTTTCGAGATAGGGTTTTCTTCCATTTTTGGAAAGAGAGATTACTTTTTTTTGTATTGCACTCTATACCCTGGCGTATTATTGCACAGGTTCTGGCCATCCAGGCATTAATATTAATGTTTTCCTATCAGGCTACAGACTCCTCTTAAGTGGACTTTCTGTAGAGGTGAATCATAGAATTACATTATCAGAGAGGAGCTCACACTTTCATTTAATCTGGACCTTTAAAGGAGAGGTTGCATATTTCATCCATGACCTAGATTCTAAGACTGTACTGGCAGCTGTAGTGCAAATATTAAGTGACAAGAAACTAGGTGATTTATGTATAAAGCCAAAGTTCTAGAAGTTTCTTTTCTGTCGTTAATTGGAGAAAACCTATTGATTTTTTTTATACTTTTTGAAGATGAACACTATAAATTACACAATCTAGTACAATTCTGTCATTTTTATTATATTATTAATTGTATTTTTTAAATGTATAAGCGCCTGATTTTGACATATCAAACTCTTGTACAGGAGGAAAACACAAAACCAGGTCAGGTTGCTGGAAACAGAATTTATCTTCAGTAAAAGTGGCATATTAGAATGTTTTAGTCTCATTGGAACAAGTACAAAAGTATATTGTATTAATATATACAGTATATGTAGTCAGGTGCCGCTGGCTGAGTGATCTTCTACCCACCTCTTCCCCTCCCATTGTGAGTAGTTTAGAGCCAGGACTACTGTGTGCTGTGCAGCAAGCTGCCTCTCACCCTAAGCTTCCCTACTGTGTGAGCTCTCCTGCCCCCCCTCCATCCTGGCAGCAGAGGATCTGAGGCAATCAGTGGAATTTCAAGGCTGCCTTAATAACATCATGGGCCCCTGGCAATGTAGTGCTCTGGGGCCCCTACAATGGAGACAGCGCAGGTAAACAGACATCAAATAGGTAGGAGGCAGACAAGCAGAGCTTCCCCTTTTGGGTGGAGCTCAGCATTAACTACATGAACAATTATTCTGTACAGCAAATGCCGCGTACACACGTAGCCGACTATCCGGCGGACTTAGTCCGGCGGACTTCCGGAACGGGCTACTTGCCCACACACGGCAATTTTTCAGCGGACTAATACGGCGTACTAAGTCCGCCGGACTATCCGCCGTACTTTTGAAATGAACGGACTCGCCTACACACGCAGAGGAAATTCCGCTCATTTTGAGCGCGTCTCCAGGTAGCCGGGGCCAGCGAAGGAGGCGTCGCTGGCCCCGTCACCTGGTATGGACTTAAAGGGGAACCCGTACGCCCAAAAATCGGTATGGGGGTCCCCCCAGGTCCACATCAGACCCTTGTCCGAGCACGCTACCCGGCCAGCCAGGAAAGGGGGTGGGGATGAGCGAGCGCCCCCCTCCTGAGCCGTGCCAGGCCGCGTGCCCCTTAACATGGGGGGGTGCCTTGGGGAATGGGGGGCCGCGCGGCCCCCCCACCCCAAAGCACCTTGTCCCCATGTTGATGAGGACAAGGGCCTCTTCCCCACAACCCTGGCTGTTGGTTGTCGGGGTCTGCGGGCGGGGGGCTTATCAGAATCCAGGAGGATGCTGGGACTGTGACATCATAATAGGCGGGGACATCATCTGGTGATGTCCCTATATAAGTCGCCGCACGTGGCATCCCTGTCATTGTGAGCGGAGACATCGACGAGGCAACATCTGAAGAGAAGAGAAGAAGAGAACAGAAGACGGTGACAGCGGCAACAGAAGACCGGGCCACCGCCTGTAAAAGAGCTAGAAGAAGGCGCGGTGGCCCGGCAAGAAGAACCGAAGAGGGGGACAAGACCCCCGAAGTCGGAAGAAGAGGGCGGCAGCGAAGAAGAAAGCCGGCCTTCTCCGCTAGCAAAAGAGCTATCAGAAGATAGCGGAAGAGTCTGGCGAGAAGACCCCCGAAGACGGACAGAAGACCCCCGGAGCTGTGCAATAAACAATTTTAACCCTTGTGTGTTGTGTTTTTTTAAACTTTTTTTACAGGTGAATGGATAGGGGTACATTGTACCCCATACTCATTCACATAGGGTGGGGGGCGGGTATCCGGGGGCCCCCTTATTAAAGGGGGCTCCCGGATTCTGATAAGCCCCCCTGCCCGCAGACCCCGACAACCAACGGCCAGGGTTGTCGGGAAGAGGCCCTTGTCCTCATCAACATGGGGACAAGGTGCTTTGGGGTGGGGGGGTCGCGCGGCCCCCCCTTCCCCAAGGCACCCCCCATGTTGAGGGCACGTGGCCTGGCACGGTTCAGGAGGGGGGGGCGCTCTCTTGTCCCCACCCCCTTTCCTGGCTGGCCGGGTAGCGTGCTCGGACAAGGGTCTGATGTGGACCCAGGGGGGGGACCCCCACGACGATTTTTCGGCATAGGGGTTCCCCTTTAAATCCATACCAGGTAACGGGGCCAGCGACGCCTCCTTCGCTGGCCCCGGCTACCTGGAGACATGCTCAAAATGAGCAGACTTTCCTCCGCGTGTGTGGGCAAGTCCGTTCATTTCAAAAGTATGGCATATACCGTATATACTCGAGTATAGGCCGACCCGAATATAAGCCGAGGCCACCAATTTACCCCAAAAAAACTGGGAAACTTATTGACTCGTGTATAAGCTGAGGGTGAGACATGCCTGTCCATCCCTGTGTGTCCGTCCATCCCTGTGTGTGTGTCCGTCCATCCCTGTGTGTGTGTCCGTCCATCCCTGTGTGTGTGTCCATCCATCCCTGTGTGTGTGTCCATCCATCCCTGTGTGTGTGTCCATCCATCCATCCCTGTGTGTGTGTCCATCCATCCATCCCTGTGTGTGTGTCCATCCATCCATCCCTGTGTGTGTGTCCATCCATCCATCCCTGTGTGTGTGTCCATCCATCCCTGTGTGTGTGTCCATCCATCCATCCCTGTGTGTGTCCATCCATCCCTGTGTGTGTGTCCATCCATCCATCCCTGTGTGTGTGTCCATCCATCCCTGTGTGTGTGTCCATCCATCCCTGTGTGTGTGTCCATCCATCCCTGTGTGTGTGTCCGTGCAGCCTTGTGTGTCCAGCCTACCTGTGTCCCGAGCCTCCGCCCCGAGCCTCCGTCCCGAGCCTCCGTCCCGTGCCTCCGTCGTCCCGTGCCTCCGTCCCGTGCCTCCGTCCCGTGCCTCCGTCCCGTGCCTCCGTCCCGTGCCTCCGTCCCGTGCCTCCGTCGTCCCGTGCCTCCGTCCCGTGCCTCCGTCCCGTGCCTCCGTCCCGTGCCTCCGTCCCGTGCCTCCGTCGTCCCGTGCCTCCGTCCCGTGCCTCCGTCGTCCCGTGCCTCCGTCCCGTCCCGAGCCTCCGTCCTTCAGCCATGCCAGGATCGCCGCTCTTCGTCGGCGCCTCGGCGGCCATTCCTCTGTTCAAAAGCCGCGCCTCCGTCTGTGATAGGCGGAACACTCAATTTCCCAGCAGTCTGTGTTCCGCCTATCACGGACATCCTCTCATCCTCGTCCGTAGTATGAGGATGAGCGGATGTCCGTGATAGGCGGACCACTGACTGCTGGGAAATTGAGTGTTCCGCCTATCACAGACGGAGGCGCGGCTTTTGAATAGAAGAATGTCCGCCGTCTGTCTGCTCGACACGCTGATCGGGCAGGCAGACGGCGATGACTCGAGTATAAGCCGAGGGGGGCACTTTCAGCCTCAAAAAAGAGGCTGAAAATCTTGGCTTATACTCGAGTATATACGGTAGTCCGGCAGACTTAGTACGCCGTATTAGTCCGCTGAAAAAGTGCCATGTGTGGGCAAGTAGCCTGTTCGGAAAGTCCTATCCGATTATCCGGCTACGTGTGTACGCGGCATTAGTCCGCCGTACTTTTGGGTAAAAAAAGTCCGCCAGAGGCTACACACAGGCGGATTGTCCGGCGGACTTGAGTTTGCCGGACTTTTCCACTGGATTGTTTGATCGTGTGTACGCAGCAAAAGAAACAGTGGGAAAATACTACATACATAAATCTGCTAGATTGATGCCTCCCCAGCACTCTGACCCCTCTACACTCTAGATATCCCCCCATCACTCTGACCCCCCTACACCCCAGATATCCCCCCAGCACTAAGACCTCTCTACACCCCAGATATACTTCCAGCACTCTGACCCCTCTACATCCCAGATATCCCCCCAGCACTCTAACCCCTCTACATCCCAGATATCCCCCCATCACTCTGACCCCCCTACACCCCAGATATCCCCGCATGACTCTGACCCCCCTACATCCCAGATATCCCCCCAGCACTAAGACCACTTTACACCCCAGATATCCCCCCAGCACTCTAACCCCTCTACATCCCAGATATCCCCCCAACACTCTGACCCCCCTACATCCCATATATCTCCCCCAGAACTCTGACTCCTCTACACCCCAGATATACCCTCAGCACTCTGACCCCTCTACATCCCAGGTATCCCCCCAGCACTCTGACCCCTCTAATCCCCAGATATCCCCCTAGCACTCTGACCCCTCTACTCCCCAGATATCCCCCCCAGCACTCTGACCCCCCTACATCCTAGATATCGCCCTGGCACTCTGACCCCTCTACACCCCAGATATACCCCCAGCACTCTGACCCCTCTACACCCCAGATATTCCCTAGCACTCTAACCCCTCTACATCCCAGGTATCCCCCAGCACACTGACCCCTTTACACCCCAGATACCCCCCAGCACCCTGACCCATCTACACCCCAGATATCCCCCCAGCACTCTGACCCCTCTACACCCTAGATATTCCCCAGCACTCTGACCCCTCTACAGCCTAGATATTCTCCCCAGCACTGTTACCATATACCATAAGATACACCCCAGACCCCCGTCAACATTGTTTTCCCCATATACCCTTGATACCCCCGGCAGCATTATTCCATCCATGTGGTACCCCCTTGGAGATACAGTGCATGTAAACTTTTGTGCCCACCACCAGCACTGGACTCACCTATACCAATCAAGCAGGCAGAAGGAGGGGCGGAGGAGGGAGAATCCCTCTGGGCATTCCAAGCCCTTGGGTGAAAATAGTGCTGGACAGCAGGGCTCACCATGACACCATCCACAATGCTACCTCCACAGGTGGGCTCTCAGTGCTGCAGACTCAGCAGTTCCCACTCCAGCTCCTACCCTGCAGCCTTCGAGTCCCAAGCATTCAAGCTGCATGGGCGGGGGTCAAAGCATCACTGGTGCTCCTGCCCTTTTCCTCCTTGCTGTTGTGAAATATAGGTATTGTTCTGAACAGCATGGCATACCGCTGACAGCCTGCCTCCCCGTGTAGTCATCACTCTGAGTGCACTCATGGGACCCCCCATTTTGGGGCAGCATAGGCTCAAGGACCAGCTGCTTTGGGAAACATGCAGGCGCCTCCCATGCAGCTGGGGCCCCTGGGCAGTGCCCAGGTGTGCCCACTCATTAAGACAGCCCTGCTGCAAGTAAAGGAAGGCTGATGGAGCTGTGGACTTCACTACCCAGTGTTCCTTGCACAACAAAGGGCAGTTTGAGAGATCTGGGTCTTTTACAGGAGGAAGCCAAGCCATAAAGACTGTGGCCTTTTCTGGGACTGTGCAGAGACCAGGGGGCACATAAGTCTTTGCCAAGGGGGACTGAAAGAGTGCATGGTTATCACTGGGGTATCTGTACCCACATTAGAGACCAAAGAACTGTGACACTGAGAATTCTCCTGCTGTGCTGGAACCCGAAACTAGAGGTACCCATTGCTGTGTGTGCCTTCAGTCAGGGAGAGCAAGTGAGGACCTTATAATGAGGACCTGATTGTGAGGACCAGATTATGAGCACTGAGACTACTGGGACAACTGACCGCCAAGAGTATGGGACCGGACCTGTCGCATGCCAGGAGTGGTAAGCAGAACTAAAAATGTTAACCCCTTGCTGCATATTTAATGCAATAGAGACTGCTCCTTACATCATCAGCCATCCATTGCACAACCTTAAAGGGACAGCTTCACATGCACCACCTTACAGAAGGGCCCAAACAATATCCAGATACCCCTGACAATTAAGAGCCAGGTAATTGTGGCTACTTCCAGGGGAACCCCTTTGTCAGGAATGCATATGCTCAACTGCTTTTGGGTCTGTATGAGTAGTATGTACATGTGGACCTTTATTTGTGGGTTGATTGATGCTGTACCAGTTATAATTTTGTCTAACATCACTACAGTTCAGTTGATTGCCATCTCATGGGTTAGTGTTCACATTATCTAGAACAGCATCCTTAAACCTGCCAGTCTATTAATTCATGCATTGTTGAACTGCATTGCCATAATACATCTTTTCAGTCTACCATCCAGTTGCTAACCTGTCAGCTAAACTGTCATGTTTCTTGCTGGACATGCAGGGGGAAATTGGGTTTGCTCAAGTGTAGTATTTCCAATTTGCAGGCAAAAAAATTGTAAGGACTGGGCTCCAAGCCCTTCCTTCTCTGTGCCCAGGTTGCTTATCAGTCGGTTAATTGCCAGTACTCATCGTTCCACAGTGGCTCACCTGTTGATCATTCCCTGCTCTTCAGTCAAGCCCACAGCCAGCCCCTTCTGGCTATTTAAATTGCCTGGTTAATTTCATCAATTGCCTTTGCCTTGGTCAGCATATCTAGAGACTCTCTGCTGTGTTCCTGTTGAAGACTTGCTTGGCTGACGTCCCTTCTGGTTCCTGATCCTATCTGCTGCCTCTGACTATACTGATCTCTGGATTCCTGATTTCCTGGCTTGTTCTGATACCCGATTTGGCTACTGAACCCTGGCTATGTTTTGACTATGTTTACCAGTTGTACCATTTTTACTATTTTATTAAAATGTGTGCTTTTTACTGCATTTGTCTGTTTCATGGTTCCTGACAGAAATACAGTTTAGGGCTTGTTGCCCCACTTTTATTTACAGAAGAAAGTTAGAGTTCAAAAACAGCATGGGCTTCCACCATCACTTCCAACACAAAGAAAACAACTTTTGGCCTCCTAGCTCTGCTGCAAAGGCTTCCAGCCTAGGTCTTTTGGCTGGTTCCTCTGACCAACTCATAGCACCGCTGCACCTTTCTGTCAGCTTTGCGCTATACTGTGACAGGGATGGCCCAGCCCCGAAAGGTGGTATGCTACGTCAGAGATTAAATTATAAGTGCCGTGGCTGGGAGATTATTCAAATACTAGTATGGCATAACGTAAAATAGGTTGCTACAAAATGTTTAAAACATATATATACATGGGTGTAGCATATGCTCTATGGGAAAACAAAACAATTCCAAACAAGATCCAAGTGTTCTTAAATCGTGCAAAATATAGCAAATAGTTTCAAATGCGACTGTTAAAAACTACCGAAATTGCATAAAGTGCCAGTGCTGGATATGTTATACAAGTGAATAAACTTTTTAAAAGGTAATACAATATTAGATAAAAACGAAATCTTATTTAAAATCACAAATGTCCATTATGATGTGAAAAATGTGGCGATTAAATCCAAAAAATCGCATAAAGTGCCAGTGCTTAAATACAGTGGTGCAAATAATGGTGAACCAAATGCAGTAAGTGGTGATACTGGTGATGGTGGGTATATTCCTCGTGATCCTGTGTGGTCTGGTTATGGGTGTCCCCTTACCTTACAGCTGTAAGGTAACAGCATGTGACAAGTATATCTTTGGGTCCTTGATGCTCTTTCCCTTTAAGGTCCCGCTGTGGTATCCCCAAATCCTGGCGTTTGTGTCCTGCCTATTGTGCTTTATGGCACCCGAATATCTCTTTATACCATTTCTGTCAGCTTTCTTGCAGGTCCCTGCTGCACCGGTACATGCCCTGACTTGGGCGGGGAACCTCCTGTCTCTGCAGGTGCTGCATACTAGCTCATTATGCCTTTGCCTTGCAGGTTTTTTTGTTTTTTTTTAAAAAAGTGCAGGTTTACTCCCGTTTTAATGTCTAAACCACTGGCAAAAAAAGTGAGTACACCCCTAAGTGAAAATGTTCAAATTGGGCCCAATTAGCCATCTTCCCTCTCCGGTGTCATGTGACTCATTAGTGTTGCAAGGTATCGGGTGTGAATGGGGGTTGTGTTAAATTTGGTGTTATTGCTCTCACTTTCTCAAACTGGTCACTGGAAGTTCAACATGGCACCTCATGGCAAATAACTCTCTGAGGATCTAAAAAAAAGAACTGTTGCTCTACATAAAGATGGCCTAGGCTATAAGAAGATTGGCAAGACCCTGAAACTGAACTGCAGAAAGGTAGCCAAGACCATACAGCGGTTTCACAGGACAGGCTCCACTCAGAACAGGCCTCGCCAAGGTCAACCAAAGAAGTTGAGTGCACGTGTTCGGCATCCTATACAGAGCTTGCCTTTGGGAAATAGATGTACGAGTGCTACCAGCAATGCTGCAGAGGTTGAAGAGTTGGGGGGTCAGTGCTCAGACCATACACCGCACACTGCATCAAATTGGTCTGCATAGCTGTTGTCCCAGAAGGAAGTCTCTTCTAAAGATGATGCACAAGAAAGCCCACAAACAGTTTGTTGAAGACAAGCACATGGATTACTGGACTAAGGACATGGGTTACTGGAATCATGTCCTGTGGTCTAATGAGACCAAGTTAAATTTATTTGGTTCAGATGTTGTCAAGCGTGTGTGACAGCAACCAGGTGAGGAGTACAAAGACAAGTGTGTCTTGCCTTCAGTCAAGCATGGTGGTGGGAGTGTCATGATCTGGGGCTGCATAAGTGCTGCCGTCACCAGGGAGCTACAGTTCATTGAGGGAACCATGAATGCCAACATGTTCTGTGGCATATTGAAGCAGAGCATGATCTGCTCCCTTTGAAAACTGGCCACAGGGCAATATTCCAACATGATACCGACCCTAAACACACCTCCAAGACAATCACTGCCTTGCTAAAGAAGCTGAGGGTAAAGGTGATGGACTGGCCAAGCATGTCTACAGACCTAAACCCTATTGAGCATCTGTGGGGCATTCTCAAATGGAAGGTGGAGGAGCGCAAGGTCTCTAACATCCACCAGCTCCATGATGTGGTCATGGAGGAGTGGAAGAGGACTCCAGTGGCAACCTGTTAAGTTCTGGTGATTTCCATGCCCAAGAGGGTTAAGGCAGTGCTGGAAAATAATGGTGGCAACACAAATTATTGACACTATGGGCTCAATTTGGACATTTCCACTTAGGGGTGTACTCACTTTTGTTCCCAGAAGTTTAAACATTAATGGCTGTGTGTTGAGTTATTTTGAGGGGACAGCAAATTTACACTGTAAAGCCCCATACACACTATCCGATTTTCTTCTGACTTTTTCCTTGAGATTTACCAAAACCATATAATATGAGGTCAAACCTTAGGAGTTTGTATGCAATCAGGCAGGCCCTTGCACTACATGGATTTGGTAAATCTGAAGACAAAAATCAGCATAAAATCTGATACTGTGTATGGGGCTTTATACAAGCTGTACACTCACTACTTTGTAGCAAAGTGTCATTTATTCAGTGTTGTCACATGAAAAGATATAATAAAATATTTACAAAAATGTGAGGGGTGTACTCACTTTTGTGAGATACCGTAGATTGGACTTGCAAGACTTGTGTCTTTTTTCAACCTCACCTACTATCTAACTATATGTAAGATGCTCACTGCAGTTTGTATTTGAATCTGAACGCAGCAGTTTTGTGGACTACAGCTGCATCGGGGTTGATATTCCTCTGTCCATGATCCAATTTTGAGTTTTACGCAGTTGGCATGTAAACAATTGTTTGAATATTTACATCTAAAACAAATAAATAGACATTGTCCTGTTCAGCTACCTATTTTTTTTTTGTTTGTTTCAATTTACCCCTTGGCCCTACATTAATCATTCACTAGGCATTAGCGGTGGCGCAGGTGCAGAATGTGCATCTGCATCACCATTACTGCCTAGAGAATGACTCATTCGGGGCTGGGGGGATGTAAACATAGACAAAGTATAGCCAGAAGCAGTGGCACAAATGCAGAATAACGTTGGCCTTCATTTATTAGTGTAGCAAGATTCCAGGCCTCCTTTAGTCTAATAGGAAACTCCAGAGCCAAGAGCTGCTGACATCCTTCCTGTATAGAGTGGGTTGTAAGGAATAATGGGTGTAATGCAAAGTAGATTAATGGGCGCCAGACACTTCTTGAATGCAAAGAGATTTTATTTCTCTTGAACAGAACTGTGAGAGAGAGGGTTAGGGCCAGGACACCCTTAGTTAGTTGCAATTTAAAGAGGAGCTGCACCAAAAAAAAAAAATATTAAAAGCCAGCAGCTACTAATATTGCAGCTGCTCACTTTTAATAAAATCACACTTACCTGTCCCAGGTTCCAGCGATGTCGGCGGCAGATGACGAGCGATCGCTCGTCTCGCTGCTGCCACCGCCGCCATCCTCTGTCAGGGAATCGGGAAGTGAAGCATGACGGCTTCACTGCCCGGTTCCCTACTGCGCATGCGCGAGTCGCGCTGCGCGTCTCTTATGGTCCCCCGCTGTGTCTCTGGGAACTGTGTGTTTCCCAGAACACAACGGGGGGGGGGGGGTGGGGCGTCTGCGGGGGTTCTGCGGCGGTCTGGCCGGAAGTGTGTGCAGTTACCTGGATTATCTAGGTAACTGCACCTCCCTCCCCCCTGAAAGGTGCCGATTGTGGCACCGGAGGGGGGGAGGGATCAGAATAGCGGAACTTCCCCTTTAGGGTGAAAAACCGCTTTAATTAGCAGACTCTGAGACTTCTACAGGTAGACAGCCATGGAGGGAAAGGCATCCAGCAAGACACCACATCTGCAGGTCTATGAGCGCTGTCTCCTATGGCAACAGTCTTAGAATAGTCCCTAACACAAGTTGTAACAAACTCCTTTACTTTCTCTACAGTCACTTTTTGTAGGTTCTCAACCCACTGAGCCCACAGTCGCTCTCTCCCTAGACTTGCTGATTCACTGTCACCGAATCCCTTGAGCTCTTCCAATCTTCACTTAAGTATTTTCCTCAAGCGCCACCCCCGCTTCTCTGCTGGGTCCCTAGGTTGGCACTCCAGGACCTTCTTAAGCTTCACCCCACTGGCCTTCTCGGTCCCTGGCTTGACACACAAGGCTGCTCTGAAAGCATCATCTCCACTGGCTGGGTCCCTGGCTTGACACCTGCTGAAGTTTCCCAATTCTTCACCGTCCCCGGTTGGTGAGAATACTGCCCCGGTACTTGCTTCAGCTACTCACTGTGGTCCCTGGTAATAAAGGTAGTTGGTTCCTTAGTGGGGACAGCTTCCCCTCTACCTATGACCATGTCAGGTTCTCAGGCTGGCAGAACTGTCACTTCTGGTTGGGCTGCAAGCCCCAATCCCAACCCTATGCTGCTCTCTTGCTTCTGGATAGGCCCTCAGACAGCCTAGCAGACAGATTTGCCTAGGATAGGCCCAAACTAGCAGCCCGGGCAATACAACACACATCCGCCCTGACAGCCATCCAAGTGGCACAGAAGAGACCATCTGACTCCACCCAAATATGTAGGTTCTCACAGTAGGCCAAGAGATCCAAGAAAACCCCTGTCCATTGGCTGAGATACCCCAAATACTCTAATCTGTTGTTGCTTTGACATTGTCGTATCTAATGGGACCAGATACCCAGCCACCTAGCGACAGAAGACAGAAGTGCAGCAATTCCAGACTTAGGGTGAACTCAATTGAACCTAACATCGAACCAAGGTAACTACACCAGCAGGTAAATTTAGGAGCAAACCTGCCTAAACATCAGGGTGCTACATTAGGATGAATGACTTTGTTTCCTTACACATCTTAATACTATACAGACATACACGTGTATGTCTGTATGAATTAAGATGTACTATGAACCATTTTTTATGCAGGATTTTGCTGCCATCTTTTTTGGTCAGCAAGTTCATTTCTATGCACGGGCTGTGTGCATGAGACCTTAGGATTTAAGTTAGACTTCAGCCTAGAATTAAGAATCACAGTGATTAAATTATAATGTGTAGTGCTGCTCTAAGCTGAGACAAAGATCTCATTGCCGGTTGCAGTGTAGGGAGCAAGGCATCTGTGCACCATTCAGGGGTGCAGGAACATTAGTAGGGAAAGGAAGTAACTCCACTCACTGACCCAGTGCATTGATATGTGGATAAATGTGGCCTCAGCCAGTGCTACTCTAGCCATGTCCTCTGACATGTTTTGCCCCGCACATCGGGGGGCAAAACATATCAGAGGGTATGACTGGAGTAGCACTGGCTGAAGCCGCATTTATCCACATATTCATACACTGGGTCGGCGAGTGGTGTTCCGTCCTTTCTCTGTTAGAATTAAGACCGTTACCCTTTGCCATAACTCTGTGTTATTTACAGAGTAATATTCCGTGCTGTGCCGACTCACTGTTGGATAACTTCTTTCACTGCTTGTGCCATTAGAAAGGATAGGTCACTTCTAATTAAAAAAATGTGGAGCGACACCTTCTCTCCGAGCAAGCCAGAGACTGTATTATTTGTCATTTACTTTCCACATAAATGTCAACTTCAATAAAAATGTGATCTTCCTTATCATTTACAAATGTGTATGAAAGCAAACACGGCTGTGGGTTATAAATCTCGGCCAGGCGGTGTCACGCTACACTGAGCAGAGGTTTGGCAGTTGACAATAATTCTGCAAGCTGAAGTGACATTTTTATTTAGCTAGCTTGGCTAGGTGGAAATGAAATATATATTGCCAATAATGCATACATGAAGATGCTATGCAAATAGTGATGGCAAATACAAATGTAACTTTTTGTGAAAGTTTAGTTCAGGATTTTAAGTTGAAAAGTTATTGTTTGCTTTCACTTGTTTAGGATTGTCGTTATTATCCTTCTTAATTAGGGATGAGCTTGATGTTCTTCGGGTGTTCGCCCATTCGCAGAACAGCGAACATTATAGGGCGTTCATGGGAAATTTAAGGGGCGCTGAACGCCCCATAATGCACTGCGAGATCGCAGTGCATTGCTATATGATGATTGGCCAAAGCATGCACCGGACCTGCATGCTTTGGCCAATCACAGCGTGCTCTTCTGAGAGAGCCATAATTGGCCAAAAGCAAGGTGCCTTTGGCCAATCGTGGCTCAGGAAGACTAAGTCCATGCCCCACACTATATAAGGCTGCTTACACAGCGGCTGTGTGCAGTGTTGTTGGCATGGACAGAGAGGTAGCTAGAGTTAGATTAAGCAGGCAGGTTATTCAGTTAGTGGAAGTGTATTTGATACACACACATATATATATATATATATATATATATATATATATATATATACATACAGTCAGACTAGTGTGTGTGTGTATATATATATATATATATATATATATATATATAAAACTCTGCATACAGTGTAGCCTATATCTACAGTGCAGGCAGTGGTGTACTGTTGTACACAGTATACAATACAGTGCAGCCATTGTACAGATTCCAATACAGTGCAGGCGGTGCACACAGTATCTAATACAGTGTGTACAGTTTCTACTACACTTCTGGTGGTGTACACAGTATACAATACAGTGCAGCCATTGTACAGCTTCTAATACAGTGCAGGTGGTGTACACAGTATCTAATACAGTGTGTACAGTTTCTACTAATTCTCTGGTGGCATACACATTATCTAATACAGTGTGTACATTTTCTAATACACATCAGACAGTTCACATAGTATCTAATACAGCATGTACAGTTTCTACTACACTTCTGGTGTTGTAAACAGTATCTAATACAGTGTAGCCATTGTACAGTTTCTAATACAGTGGCGGTGTACTGGCTGGCAACCCTTCTTGGTCCATGTTACCAGGGTAAGGTTGCAGAACTCTCATCCTGCCTTTAGAGAGGGAGCAGAGGATGAAACATCTTCAGGAGGCCTTGAAGAAAGGCTTGTACAATGCGTTTCCAGACCCTGGGAGGTTACCATTGGTGCTGGACAACGTGTTCCTGAGGCTTCATTCTGTTAGAGGAAGAGCGGTGGAGAAGGTGGCCATCTGACCGATGCCTTTAAACAATTCTTCAGTCCTCAGCGCCAAGGTCTGATTGGTTCAAGCAACCATCACCAGCATCTGCATTATATGGTGCAGGAATATCTAGGAGCAAGAGCAGACTTGGAGACCTTTCCAACAGAGCATCCACTTGGATACTGAGTCTTGGGGATGGACCACTGTTCAGAACTTGCTCAATATGCAAATGAGTTACTGGCCTGTCCTGCATCCAGCGTGTTTTTTGAATGCACATTTAGTGCTGCTGGAGGGTTTGTAATGGATCAAAGAGTATGCCTGTCAACAGACTCCGTTAATGGGCCCACATTCATAAAAATGAATCAGCCTTGGATCGGCAGCTATCAAGCACCTGATGCTGATGTAACTGATTGATTTTTCTATGGATGTGGGATCCCTTGAAGACTGTATATGCTGAGTGACTATTCTATTTCTCCTCAGGCTTGATGATGCTAGCTTTCAACAATATTTTTGGTTTAGAGCACCACCACCACCCAAAGCCCAATTTTTCTGCAATTTCATGTAATTAAAATTTTTGATATAATATTTCACAGCAGGGCCCGTTCCTGCATTCCTTATGTGCTACTGTTAACGAGGGATATGGCAATAAGAAGAGAGAGCAGAGTGACAGAGAGATGGGCTCATCACTTTGATACTTCTTCTTTCACTGTCCAGTCACAGGTTCAGGAGGGACAAGACCTGTAGGTGATAATTAACTGTTGTAGCAAAAAATCTTGCGTTCTTCCCTGCCACACAGGGCTACGTTATATAGTAGAGCTGTGTAGGTTTCAGAACTGGATGGCGAGAAATACAAATCCTTTGGCGGGTGAAACAGCACTGATATATGTCTCCATATTTAGCTGTTAATTTAGAGTTTAGATTTCAAGTATAATTACAGACAAAACATTTAGTTTTGGATAGAGTGGCGAGGGGTTAGAACCTCTGCCATTTGAAAATGCCCTTTGATGGCAAGCTTTTCTTTGGGAACTCTATTCTCCGCGTCCCCATTAGAGAGATTCAACTATTTCTTATCCTTTTCATGCCTAAGTCTATTTCTGCCATTTGTTGCTTACAAGATAAAATCCGTATTTTTTACTGGAAAATTACTTGGAACCCCAAAACATTATAAAAATTTTTTAAGAGAGACCCTAGAGAATAAAATGGCGATCGTTGCAATATTTTATGTCACATGATATTTGTGCAGCGGTCTTTCAAACTCAATTTTTTGGGAAAAACAGGCACTTTCATGAATTCAAAAAACCTAATCTATAAATTTAGCCCAATTGTGTTTGTATAATGGGAAAGAAGATGTTATGCTGAGTAAATAGATACCCAACATGTCATGCTTTGAAATCTCATGAAATGGCGACAAATTATGGTACTTAAAAATCTCCATAGGCGATGCTTTAAAAAAAAATGAACGGTTACCAGGTTAGAGTTACAGAGGAGGTCTTTTGCTAGAATTATTGTTCTCACTCTGACGGTCGTAGTGATACCTCACATGTGTGATTTGAACACCGTTTACATGTGCGGGCACAACTTACCTATGTGTTTTCCTTGCTACGCGACCAAGCGGGGAAGTTATGGAAATGGGATAACAGCTGAGCAGCTTTTAGCCACATCGGTTGTCATCACTAAGGCCCCTTTTGCACGGGCTTTCTGATTAGGCTCACCTGTCATTTTTTCTGGCAGACCTGATCGGACGCTCCATTCAACCCTATGGAGTGGTGGATGTCAGCGGTGATATCCGTTGCTATCCAATCCGATCCTGTCTGTGAAATTCAGATGGATAGAAACTCTATTTTCCATCCATCTGGAGAATCAAATCGGATAGAATCGGATTAAAATGGACAGGCGGTCTGTTTTCATCCGCTCTCCATAGAGGACAGCGGGGCATTGACAGGTCCATCGCTGCACAGTGAGTGGAGACGGATTTGTCATCTGCCTGCTCAGTGAGGATAAGCAGAGCCCATACATGGACAAGCCCGTTTAAAGGGACCCTAAAAAACCAACCGTTTGCTCTAAAAAACAGTACCGGGGTGAAGCCTGCAGCCATTTAAACCCTTCAAGCCATGAACGCAAATTTGCATATGGACGGCATGAAGGGGTTATTGTCCTTATCAAAAATGTCACCTGGAATGAGAGTGAGGATGAATTCAGAATTTTGAGTTCCCACCAGAACAGGAATAAAGAGGAAATTTTCCAATAGGGACACTTGTTCTCAACCCAGCTGTGTAATGCCGCGTACACATGACCGGACTTTCCAGCAGACTAGGTCCGATGGGATCAGTCCATCGGACAATCTGTTCCTCTGTGGGCTAGTCCAACCGCTTTTTATAAAAAAAATTCAGATGGACCTAGAAATAGAACATGTTTCAAATCTATCCGACGCACTAAAAATCGGGAAAACTTTGTCTGTGGGCAAGGGCAGCTATTAGCTACTGGCTATTGAACTTCCTTGCTTAGTCCCGTTTACGCCATCACTTTCAAAACAAACGGACTTTCGCACAAACTTAGTCCGGCTGTGTGTGGCCAAGTCCGCTCTTCAGAAAGTCCGTCGGACCTCCGCAGAAAGTCCGTCGGGAAGACGGTCGAACCTAGTCCATCAAAAAGTCCGGTCGCGTGTAAGTGGCATAAGAGTGATTTCCCTCACGTTGGAAAAATACTACAGCACAGGAAGTCAGATGAAATATTCCCAATGAAATACAGATTGCAAAAAATAAATAAAAAATGACTGTGGTGTTAACTCTTTCCTACTGAATCTGAAATGTTGTAAAACAGTTTTGGCTTTAGATATACATTAATAAGTCACTGAACTGCAAAAAAGCATGCACATAATATTAGGTGTTTTGTACAGCTGATGTGTAGGGATGAGTGATTTTGGAGAAACTGATTTATTTGCAAACCTATAGATTTTGCTACTGCCAATGAAAAAGAATATCTCAGTTTTGTATGTGATAACTATGACATATAAAAGTCCAAACACTGAGTGAAACAGTGCAAGTGAACTTCATAGAGCATATGTCCAATGGGGAGACTGTTGATAGTTCCTTAGTAAGAAATGATGAGATAGTGGAAACAAAGGAGTAGCTGTATGGCACATTCAAAACGGGATGGACATTCGTCTGATGGAAAATTGTAGATAAATACTTCTTACCAGACAAGGTAAGCGGGCCCGCTCTCCAAATTGCTTTTAATATTTGTTTGTGATCACATTTTAACACAGCCATCTGTAATATATGTTTGTATATTTTTATAAAGATTAAACATCTTTTATTTTTAATGACCTGCACCATATGGAGCCTTTTTTCTTTCTTTTTACTATGGTTCTCATGTGATATTGTACCATTTTGTCACTGGCCTCTGGTGCCTACATTTGAGATTCAACACTTACCTGGTTTGAGGCTTCGTTCGAGTTCCAGATTTTTGGTGGTGCCATACCACGACTCACTCCTGTTAATCCATATAACGTCTCTATTCAGAGTGACTCCTCTACAGGGTCCATCCACATTAGAGTTGGTACTTCTGATGACAATCTGCTCCTCGGCCAATACAAGCCTGATTGACCCACAGTTGTATGACAGGTGGGTCCACATTGTCTGGTAAGAAGTATTTATCCACAATTTTCCACCAGACGAATGTTAATCCCATTTTGAATGTGCCATACAGCTACTCCTTTGTTTGCACCTTCTCATAATCTCTTGCTGAGGAACTATCAACAGTCTCCCCATTGGATATATGTCCTATGAAGTTCACTTACACTTTTTCACTCAGTGTTTTATATGTCATAGTTATCACACACTATTGTTTTGGTTTACTTATTTGTGTATATAGCACTTCCATCACTATTTGTTTTTATACACCTGCACGGTGTTTGAGTTCAGTATATTTAATGCCCCATACACACTATCAGTTTTTCTGCTGAGTTTTTCCTTCAAATTTACCAAAACCATATATTATGAGGTCAAACCTTAGGAGTTTCAATTTGTATGCAATCAGGCAGGCCCTTCTACTACATGGTTTTGGTAAACCTGAAGGAAAAACTCTGAAGAAAAACTGATAGTGTGTATGGGGCTTAACTCTACACTTCTGCATATTTTATTCACTTGGACTTTGTTGGTTTTAGTGTTAGCAGCCTTAGAGCGAGTGGTCCAGCGCAGCAATTTCTCTTCTTATTTTTCAAATATCTCAGTTTTACTCACTGACCTACTTAGAGAAAATTTGCTTGGGAAGAAAAACAATCCATGTATTAAATTATGGGGAGAGGCCCAATACCCTTAAAAACTACCCTATTTGGCACCATTCCTGGTCCTTAAAAAGGTATAATTAATTTTTTCACAAAAAGTCCCATCACTGGGGGTGGGTAAAAACTTACACTAAAGGGATTTTAAATGTACCTCTATAGGAATGTAACAACACTGTCATAGAAAATGACTAAGTACTTGCCGTATATACTCGAGTATAGACCGAACCAAATATAAGCCGAGGCACCTAATCTTACCACAAAAAAATGGGAAAACATATTGACTCTAGTAAAACCCTAGAGTGGGAAATGCAGCAGCTACTGGGTAAACAATGCCCATCTGCAGCCTCACTGTGCCCATCTGCAGCCTCGTTGTGCCCATCTCCAACCTCACTCTGCCCATTTGCAGCCTCACTGTGCTCATCTGCAGCCTCACTGTGCCCACATGTATCATCAGTGCAAAGCTGCAGCCTCACTGTGCCCATCTGCAGCCTCATTGTGCTCATCTTCCGCCTCACTGTGCCCATCTGTCCCATCTTTAAGATGATTTTAAAATATGTAATCTAATTACATATTTTAAAATCTTCTTAAAATTACAATATAAAAAAACAAAAAGGTACACGAATGCCATTTTCTTTTTTAGGCATGATAATACATATCATATGAAAAATTATAAAATTAAGTAAATGTCACATAGTTTTAAACTGGTGTCATGGATCAACAAGTTTTGCCAAGATTGTGCTTCCTCAGGATCCATGCCATTCAATGACAAATGATGTAACTACATACCTCCCAAATTTTTGAGATAGAAATGAGGAGCGCCTACTAGCGAAAGTATGTAGGCTTAGGACACACCCCTGCTACTCCCCCTTTAAGGAGAATTCTAAACCCACAAGTGCTTTTTTTTACCACTGCCATTCCTTTATACTGGCATTTGTAATTTACAAATGCAGCAATTTAGAATTTGGAGGGAAGGTTTAGCACTGGGAAACACTCTTTGAAAAATAAATAGTGCATTTTTTATACAACCATATAGATCGGACCAAAATGAGGGACAAATAAGGACGAAAGAGGTACTTTGTTCCAAATCAGGGACAGATCCCTTAAAATCAGGGACAGGTGGGAGCTATGTAACTAAATAAAGAAACAAACATTGAAAAATTCATAATAAAGAGTGCAAAAACAAAAAAATGTGTATTGTTTTTTTTTTTCTCCATTGACAAATATATGGAGTAAATGCAGAAAACAATTAATATATCATTTTTGTTTTGTGCTCTTTATAATGTTATTTTCATTGTTTGTTTCTTTATATACTCCTCCTCCCATGCTCGTCTCCAGGATTTCTACAGAGCCTCTCCCATCTTCTGGAACTCGCTACTTCAACCTGGCTATCCCCTACCCTTGTTACCTTCAGGCGATCCCTGAAAACTCATCTCTTCAGGAAAGCCTATCACGTCTCCAACTAATCTACTACCACTTCCAACAGCTCATTCCCCACAGTTACAACCTTTTGTACCACCTGCCCCACCCTATTAGATTGTAAGCTCTTCTGAGCAGGGCCCTCTTAATCCTCTTGTATTTTTTTGTATTATAACTGTATTGCCTCCCTTTTATATTGTAAAGCGCTGCGTAAACTGTTGGCTCTATATAAATCCTGTATAATAATAATAATATAGTTACATTATTTGTCATTGATTAGAAGAAAGAAAGAAAGAAAGAAAGAAAGAAAGAAAGAAAGAAAGAAAGAAAGAAAGAAAGAAAGGAAGAAAGAAAGGAAGAAAGAAAGGAAGAAAGGAAGGAAAGAAGGAAAGAATAAAAAGTAAGTAAGTCTGTATGTGCCTCTTTGTTCTACTTTCCAAATGTGTTTTCAGTATACGAAACGTGATTTAAAGCAGCGCACAACACACCACTTGCAGTCAATGTGATGGATGAATGCCAAGCTCTGTCTCTCATTTGGCAGCCAGTCTAATGAACACATTGTAAAAGGCATTAAAAGTGCAAATAAAGCTGACATCTAAACATCAGGCCTAATGCCTCTGAAATGCAGATGCTTTGGAGCACAAGACAAAGTGATTCCTCTAAGCTGTAATCTCTTAACGTGCTGCCTGGCTGCTTTCCATCTAATTCAATCAATAGTATACCTGAGAGAGGAGACATAGAAAGCCCAGGATATATGTTACACATACATCAATACCATTTCCATGGGATATCATATGTCAATAAGCTAAACGCTTTATGCACTTTTTGGGGATAAGTATAGTATTATGTTGCGTTTAGGATATATTGGATTGATTACAGTGACAATGATCCAACAAACATAAAGAACACAAATAAAGAGGAGTACCAGTGGGGCTCTACCAACATAGTAAGGAATATACTGTATGTATCACATTAACATTAAACTATAACACTTTTTTCTGTGTTTGCCTATTTTAGGGTCTTTTCAAATGTACATGTTATGGTACCATGCACGTAAAGCCGCGTACACACGGGCGGACTGTCTGGCCAACTTAGTCCATCAGACAATCCGACGGACAGTCCGTCATACTTTCGAATGAACGGACTTGACCACACACACCCCTTTTTGAGCGGACTAATATGGCGTACTAAGTCCGCCATACTTTTGAAATGAACGGACTCGCCCACACACGCGGAGGAAAGTCCGCTCATTTCGAGCGCGTCTCCAGGTAGGCGGGGCCCGCGAAGGAGACGTCGCTGACCCCGCCGCCTGGTATGGACTTAAAGGGGAACCCCAACGCCGAAAAAAATTGGCGTGGGGGTCCCCCCCAAGTCCACAACAGACCCTTGTCCGAGCACGCTACCCGGCCGGCCAGGAAAGGGGGGCGAGCGAGCTCCCCCCTCCTAAACTGTACCAGGCCGCGTGCCCTCAACATGGGGGGTGCCTTGGGGAAGGGGGGGCCGCGCGGCCCCCCCACCCCAAAGCACCTTGTCCCCATGTTGATGAGGACAAGGGCCTCTTCCCGACAACCCTGGCCGTTGGTTGTCGGGGTCTGCGGGTGGGGGGCTTATCGGAATCTGGGAGCCCCCTTTAATAAGGGGGCCCCCGGATACCGGCCCCCCACCCTATGTGAATGAGTATGGGGTACAACGTACCCCTACCCATTCACCTGTAAAATAAAAGTACCAAAAAAAACACAACACACGAGATAAAATACTTTATTGCACAGCTCCGGGGGTCTTCCGTCTTCGGGGGTCTTCTCGCCGGACTCCTCCGCTATCTTCTTGTAGCTCTTTTGCTAGCGGAGGAGTCCGGCTTTCTTCCTCGCCGCCGGCCTCTTCTCCCGACTTCGGGGGTCTTGTCCCCCTCTTCGGTTCTTCTGCCGGGCCACCGCGCCTTCTTATAGCTCTTTTACAGGCGGTGGCCCGGTCTTCTGTCGCCGCCGCCGCCGCCTTCCGTTCTTCTTCTTCTTCTTCTCCAGGAGATGTTGCCTCGACGATCTCTCCGGCCGGAATGCCAGGGACGCACTGCGCGGCCACTTATATAGGGACAAGGGGCGGTGTCACATGGCTTTATGTCACATGGGTTGGTGTCACATGGTGACCCCGCCCCCTTACGATGTCATAGTCCCCATGTGACATCAACCCATGTGAACAACCCATGTGACATAAAGCCATGTGACACCGCCCCTTGTCCCTATATAAGTGGCCGCGCAGTGCGTCCCTGGCATTCCGGCCGGAGAGATCGTCGAGGCAACATCTCCTGGAGAAGAAGAAGAAGAAGAAGAAGAAGAAGAAGAAGAACGGAAGGCGGCGGCGACAGAAGACCGGGCCACCGCCTGTAAAAGAGCTATAAGAAGGCGCGGTGGCCCGGCAGAAGAACCGAAGAGGGGGACAAGACTCCCGAAGTCGGGAGAAGAGGCCGGCGGCGAGGAAGAAAGCCGGACTCCTCCGCTAGCAAAAGAGCTACAAGAAGATAGCGGAGGAGTCCGGCGAGAAGACCCCCGAAGACGGAAGACCCCCGGAGCTGTGCAATAAAGTATTTTATCTCGTGTGTTGTGTTTTTTTTGGTACTTTTATTTTACAGGTGAATGGGTAGGGGTACATTGTACCCCATACTCATTCACATAGGGTGGGGGGCCGGTATCTGGGGGCCCCCTTATTAAAGGGGGCTCCCGGATTCCGCTAAGCCCCCCGCCCGCAGACCCCGACAACCAACAGCCAGGGTTGTCGGGAAGAGGCCCTTGTCCTCATCAACATGGGGACAAGGTGCTTTGGGGTGGGGGGGCCGCGCGGCCCCCCCTTCCCCAAGGCACCCCCTATGTTGAGGGCACGCGGCCTGGTACGGCTCAGGAGGGGGGGCGCTTGCTCGCCCCCCTTCCCTGGCCGGCCGGGTAGCGTGCTCGGACAAGGGTCTGTTGTGGACTTGGGGGGGACCCCCACGCCGATTTTTTTCGGCGTTGGGGTTCCCCTTTAAGTCCATACCAGGCGGTGGGGCCAGCGACGTCTCCTTCGCGGGCCCCGCCTACCTGGATACCCGCTCGAAATGAGCGGACTTTTCTCCGGGCGGGAAAAGTCCGCTCATTTCAAAAGTACGGCGGACTGGCATACACACGGGCGGATTGTCCGCCGAAATGCGAGTACGACGGACAGTATTTCGAACATTCCGAAATACTTAGTCCGCCGTACTGCACCCTGAAAAAGTCCGCTGAAGCCCACACACGAGCGGACTGTCCGCTGAAATGTGTTTCGGCGGACTAAGTAGGCCATACAGTCCGCCCGTGTGTACGCGGCATTACTTACCACATCATGTAGTGACACATAATGACACATTTTTGCCGTGTGTTGCAGTGCACCACAAGAATGATAATAGCGGCTGTTCCACCGCTTGATCATTCTTACGGGCAGCGAGAGGGGACGCCCCCCTCCCGCCGCCCTCCGGTGCTTCAACCGACTCAACGCTTCCATCGGTGAATCGGACACAGGATCCACCGGCCCCGGATGGTGACGATAGAGATTTCCAGCAGAGAGATGGCCCCGCCTTGGCTGTGAAGCCGAGATCGCTTTATTTATTTTTTGATTGCGGGCTTCCCAGCCTAGAGGTGAGATGCGGGATCTTATTGACCCCATATCTCACTGTAAAGAGGACCAATCATGCCATATTCCAATTACAAGGGATGTTTACATTCCTTGTAATAGGAATAAAAGTGATCTTTTTTTTTTTTTTAAAGTGGGACTGCACTGTGGAAAAAAATATTAAAAGCCAACAGCTACAAATACTGCACCTGCTGACTTTTAATAAATGGACACTCACCTGTCCGGGGTCCAGCGATGCCGGCACCCGAGGCCGATCGATCACTCGGCTCTCCGCTGCTGCCGCCACCATTCTAGGTGAGGGAATCAGGAAGTGAAGCATTGCGGCTTCACTTCCCGGTTCCCTACTGCGCATGCGCGAGTCGCGCAGCGCAATAGGAATTGTCCGCGCTGTCTCTGGGACCCGTGTGTGTCCCAGCAGACAGCGCGCAGGGACAGAAAAAGGCATAGACTCCCGTGGGAGTCTATGCCCGGAAGTGGGTGTAAATACCTGTCTTTGACAGGTATCTGCACCCCCCTGAAAGGTGCCAATTGTGACACCGGAGGGGGGGAGGGTTCCGATCAGCGGAAGTTCCACTTTAGGGTGGAACCCTGCTTTAAAGTGTAAAACTAAAAAAAGGAAAGTAAAATTAACAATAAAAAAAAATTAAAGTGCCCCTGTCCCCGTGTGCTTGCACGCAGAAGCAAACGCATGCGTAAATCCCGCCCACTTTTGAAAACGGTGTTCAAACCACACATGTGAGGTATCACCATGAACGTTAGAGCAAGAGCAATAATTCTAGCACTAGACCTCCTCTGTAACTCAAAATATGTAACCAGTAAAAAAAATTAAAACGTCGCCTATGGGGATTTTTAAACACCGAAGTTTGGCGCCATTACATGAGCATGTGAAATTTTGAAGCGTGACATGTTAGGTATCTAGTTACGCAGAGTAAACAGATACCTTTTACTCTGCGTAACTTATGCAAAAAAAAGTTGACTAACTTTACTAATTTTAATGTTTTTTTTTTTTAAGCATGAAACTGTTTTTTTTCCCCCAAAAAATGTGTTCGGAAAAATTGCTGCGCAAATACCGTGCGAGATAAAAAGTTGCAATGACCGCTATTGTATTCTCTAGGGTCTTTGCTAAAAAAAACATATATAATATTTGGGGGTTATATGTAATTTTCTAGCAAAAAAAATTATGAATTTTACATGTAGGAGAGAAATGTCAGAATTGACCTGGATGGGAAGTGGTTAAAGTAGAAAATTGTAAACCTGAATTTGCCTTAATAAAACTTTTGATTGAGGAAAAAAAAAAAAAGTAGAAATAAAGGCAAAACTTATTTTTTTTCATTTTAAAGATAAGATAAGATAAATACTTTATTGTCATTGCAATGCAAATTGCAATGAAATAATGAAATTCTATAAAAGCTCCACACATATGTAAACATAAAACAACATCAACATACACACGTGTAAAAACAATTTTGCCCCCCCCCCATATATAAAGCCTAAAAAGAACCCCTGCCACCGCAGCAAAGCTAATTCAACTGCAGTTAGATAATATTATTCAAAATGACCATTTAGGACCTTGATATGTCCTGGAAAGAAAAGTTCCTTAAATCGATTTGTCCTCACCTTTATATTTCTGAAACTCCTGACAGATGGCAACACTTCAAAAAGATAGTTTCCAGGGTGGGATCGGTCACTTGCTATTTTGCCCGCCCTGCTGACACAAAGAGTGGGTTATACATCCTGTCATTTTTTATGGTCATCTGTGCCCCATTGGTAAGATATACTTTCATTTCCTGTCCCATAGTCATAACAGGAAGTGAGAGTAAGTCCCCTGTTGTCACAAATGTACTCAGCTAGCGCCCCCATTGGAAGATTTCCCCCTTATTTCTGTTCTGGTGACAACCCAAAATGTGGGATTCACTTTTACTTTTTCTCTCATTTATAACTTTAAATAGGACAAATAGAGAGGGTGAATGTGTCTAACAGGGGCACAGACAGCAATAACAATCTGACAGAGGTTCTAATCCCTCTCCACTCTATCCAAAACTAAAAAAAAACCCATTTAGTTATACTTTAACTTTGAATGCTCTTCTAATGCAGTGTTTCTTAACCTTTTTTCAGTCAAGGCACCCTTTAAAATTATGGACAGTCTTGGGGCACCCCATCCTAAAATGTAAAAACTATTCTAATGCCCTGTACACACGGTCGGAAATTCAGACGGAATTCAAAGTTAAGGATCTAAAATTTTCCGACAAAAAAATCTGATCTGACTTTTTCCAATCGTTTTTGTAGAGAATTCCGATGGACAAAGTGCCACGCATGCTCTGATCAAATTACGAAACCAAAACTATTGGCTACTAGCCTCTACGCAGTCCCATCGTATACAACGGACGTCACCTCGTTCCGAACGATCGGATTTTCCGACAACTTTGTCCGACCATGTATATGCAACACCAGTTTTGGACAAAATCCATCTGAAAAATCAGACTGATTGTTCCGACCGTGTGTACAGGGCATAATAGTTTTACATAATGCATCAACATCTACACACGTTAGAGGTGCAAATTGGTACTGACAATGTGTCACTTCTTCCTCAGTTTTTTTTCATCATTCAGCTAATGTGACCCCAAAGCTGATGGAGAGAGGCAAGGGAGGGTCAAACAAGGATGCCCTACAGGCGACTGACATCCTAATTATCAACTGATGATGTCATTGGTCATTAGGAAGTCAGCAGCTAGAAGGTCGTAATGGTGAATAATGAAAACCTGTGGCTTTGTGTAACTAAAAGACAGGCTTCATCCACCCGCCGCCTTGTATACAATTTTTGGGCAATTTTTATGCATTTGCCAAGGCACCCCTGAAGAGACCTCAAGGCACCCTGGTTGCAAAAAGGCTGGTCTAATGAATGTATACAAGAGTGGCAACACACTCTCACTGCTGTGTTAAAAAAGTTCATGTGTGTTATTTGGTAAATTGCTGTGCACTGGCAGCCTATTTATATTGAATGGGCTACCTTAGTGCAATGCACGATACCGTGTTACTTGGCTTGCATTTGCGTGTGCTTTGATGCACCTCAAAGGACCACAAATGTGTGGATCCGGCCTTAAAGAAACATCTCAGTCATACATAAAATAAATGCAAAGGGGGCACATTACATTATTATACATTTTCAGTCTGGCCTTCATATTCTGCTTCTCACTATGGCTGGATCCTTGCGGTTTCTACTATCAAGCGTTGAATAAGCCTAAATCTATCCTGGAAAATAGAAGACAAGTGTTCTCATATTTCTGCATCACTTTCTGTTGCCCATGCAGGCTTTTTTCACACCTGGCAGCAGAAGGCTACATTCTCACATCTGCAGATAGTTTTCTGCATTGAGAGGTGGCTAAGCACTGCCTCTGGATGCAGCAACACTCTATTCTATGAGCACAGACAGGCCGGCCAATTAGCTGCGACCAGTTTGTGTGCGGCCAGAACTTTGCAGAAACACCTACAATGGATGCACATTGTCTACTTTCAGGGACAGGCACCTGCACAGCTGTCAAATAGCAACCAGCTGTGTTCATGCAACCACTGTGTACTAGCAGACATGAATAGGACTTTGTACATGTGGATGCATGGAACACCTGTGAATCCTACGCAGGCAAAGATGGCCCTTTGCACATGCGTGGAAATGAGGCCTTAAACTCCATTGGCTGCATGGTTGTTCTCCACTGGGTGCATGGTTGTTCTCCATTGGCTGCATGGTTGTCATAGGTCAGTAATTAAAGCACACTTTTCTGGTGAGACACATGGGGCAGCCACTGCCAATCCCCTTCTGAAGATGCTAGTTGTCTCTTTAGTATGCTCATCAACTGGGTTAAGTAAAATTTAAAGCGGGAGTCCGCCGGGAGTACGCGTTTTTTTTTTTTTTTTTTTAAAGCCAGCAGCTACAAATACTTCAATACTTTTAAAATAGTGACACTTACCTGTCCAGCGCGCCCGCGATGTCGGCACCCGAAGCCGATCTCTCGATCGTCTCTCGGGTGCTGCCGCCGCCATCTTGGGTATGGGAATCAGGAAGTGGAGCCTTTCGGCTTCATTTCCCGGTTCCCTACTGTGCATGCGCGAGTCGCGCTGCGCAATAAGGATGGACCGGCTGCTTCTGGGATCTGTGTGTTTCCCAGCAGGCAGCGGGGGACTTTCGGAAAGGGGCGTAATCTACGCCCCTTTCCGCAGAGAGCTATCCCGGAAGTGGGTGCAGATACCTGTACTGTACAGGTACCTGCACCCCCCCTCCCCCCTGAAAGGTGCCAATTGTTGCGCCTAGGGATGAGCCGAACACCCCCCGGTTCGGTTCGCACCAGAACTTTCAAACGGACCCCAAATTCGTACGAACGTTAGAACCCCATTGAAGTCTATGGGACTCGAACGTTCGAAATGAAAAGTGCTAATTTTACCGGCTAATATGCAAGATACTGTCCTAAAAAGGGTTTGGGGACCTGGCTCCTGCCCCAGGGGACATGGGTCAATGCCTAAAATGTTTTTAAAAATGGCCGTTTTGGCGGGAGCACTGATTTTAATGATGATTAAAGTGAAAAAAAAAGTGAAATATTCCTTTAAATATGGTGCCTGGGGGGTGTCTGTAGTATGCCTGTGAAGTGCCACGTGTTTCCCGTGTTTAGAACAGTCCCTGCACAAAATGACATTAAACGGAAATAACACCATTTAAAACTGCTTGCGGTTTTAATGTTATATCTGGTTCCTGCAATATGGGTGAAAATCATTGAGAAAAATGGCATGGGTAGCCCTCCCTGCCCATTACCAGCCTATTTGGGTCTTGTACGCATATTAAGGGGAACCCTGTACCCATATTAAAAAAAGGAAATGTGTGTGGCCCCAGGCCCTATATACTCAGAACAGCAGTATACAGGCGGTGCAAACAAGACAGGGACTGTGTAGGTTTGTTGTGTTAAGTTGAATCTGTTTGTAATTTTCAACTGGTACATTTTTAAAGTGTTGCTCCAGTCAAAAAAACTATTTTTAAGCTTTTTGGAAAACATAGGGAAGGGTTATCACCCCTGTATAATTTGTTTTGTCGTCCATCTTTTTTCATCTCACTTGCTGTTGTCTCCTTCCGTTTGCAAGTAGGAGATGTTTGTAAATTGGATGTTTGAAAGTAGGGGCCTGCCCTATATGCTCTGCAGAAATGGCGGAACAAGGTGTTGGTTTTGCCACAACATTGTAAGCCCTCAAAGTGACTCTTGGTGGGCGCTGGAGCGCCCTGCTGTGAACGATTATATCAAGAATTGTAAGTACATGCCATTGTTGAACAGTGGTAGAAAAATTGACCTTTGGTGGTTGTGGTGCTGGTGCCACAACACTATAAGTCCTCACCGTTACTCTGGGTGGGCACAGGAAGGGGCCCTCCTGTGAAATATTATATCAAGAATTGTAATTACATGTCCCTGTTAAACAGGGGCAGAAAAATTTGGCCTTAGGCACTGCTGCTGGTGCCACCACACTGCAACCTCTTCCATATACTCTAGTTTTATTGCAGGAATTAGCCCTGCTGCAAAGCATTGCATCAAAAATTGTACTTAAACGCCCCTGTTAAACAGGGGCAGAAAAATTGGGCCTTAGGCACTGGTGCTGGTGCCACCACACTGCAACCTCTGCCATATACTTTAGTTTTATTGCAGGAATTAGCCCTGCTGCAAAGCATTGCATCAAAAATTGTACTTAAACGCCCCTGTTAAACAGGGGCAGAAAAATTGGGCTGATGGCATCAACCAGAACCAGAAATGTTCTTCCAACATATCAGCGGAGGAGGAAGAGGATAGACAATCAACATAACAGGACAGTCACTCAGCATCAGCATAGGCAGTCTTGACTGGGTTGTGATATTTCAAAAAAAATTATTCTGTTACATCAGCTTCAGGTGCTTGGTAGCTGTGGGTGATCCAAGACTGATTCATCTTGATGAAGGTCAGTCGATCAACTGATTCAGTGGACAGGTGCACCCTGTGATCGGTAACAAAGCCACCAGCAGCACTGAAGGTGCGTTCCGAAAGAACGCTGGATGCAGGACAGGCCAGTAGCTCAATTGCATACTGTGCAAGCTCTGGCCAGTGATCCATCCTCAAGACCCAGTAAGCCAGAGGATTTTCGTGGGAAAGGTGTCCAAGTCTGACCTTGCCCCTAGGTTTTCCTGCACCATGTAAATCAGACGCTGGCGATGGGTGCTGGAACCGATCATACCTTGGGGCTGCGGACTAAAAAATTGTCTGAAAGCATCAGTCAGACGGCCACCTTCTCCACCGCTCCTTCTGACCGATGCCTCAGCAACACGTTGTCCAGGACCAGGAGTTTGTAACCTCCCAGTCTCTGGGAACGCATTGCACAGACCTTTCTGCAAGGCCTCCCGGAGATGTCTCATCCTCTGCTCCCTCTGCGATGGCAAGATAAGGTCGGCAACCTTACCCTTGTACCGTGGATCAAGGAGAGTGGCCAGCCAGTAATGGTCCCTCTCCTTGATCCGAAGAATACGAGGATCCTTCCGCAGGCTTTGCAGGATCAGGGAGGCCATGCAGCGTAGGTTAGCTGAGGCATTCGGTCCGGAGTCCTCTGGGTCACTAAGGACAACATGATCCGCAGCTACCTCCTCCCAGCCACGTACAAGTCCACATGTTTCTTGGGACTGTAAATCATCCCTACAAGACTGCTGCTGCTGCTGCTGATGCTGAGTGCCAGCCTCCACCTCCATGCTGACACAATCATCCTCCTCCTCCTCTTCCTCCTCCTCATCCTCTTCCTGTGTGATGGGTGGCACAGCAGGAACACTGTCTGGATAAAGGGGGCCTTGAGAGGCAAGGAAGTCCTCCTCTTCCTGCCTCTGTTCTGCCTCAAGTGCCCTGTCCATTATTCCACGCAGCGTATGCTCCAAGAGGTGGACAAGAGGTACAGTGTCACTGATGCATGCACTGTCACTGCTCACCATCCTTGTGGCCTCCTCAAACGGTGACAGGACAGTGCATGCATCCCTGATCATGCCCCACTGGCGTGGTGAGAAAAAACCGAGCTCCCCTGACCCTGTCCTGGTGCCGTAGTCGCACAGGTACTCATTGATGGCCCTCTGCTGCGTGTGCAGCCGCTGCAGCATGGCCAATGTTGAGTTCCATCTGGTGGGCATGTCACATATAAGGCGGTTCTTGGGCAGGTTCAACTCCTTTTGGAGCTCAGCCAGCCGAGCACAGGCATTAAATGATCGGCGGAAATGCACACAGACTTTCCTGGCCTGCTTCAGGACATCCTGTAAGCCGGGGTACCTGCCCAAGAACCGCTGCACCACCAGGTTAAGGACGTGAGCTACACAGGGCACATGGGTCAGTTGTCCCTGTCAGAGGGCGGAGAGGAGGTTGGTGCCATTGTCGCAAACCACCATTCCTGGCTTAAGCTGGCGTGGCGTCAACCACCTCTCGGCCTGCCCCTGCAGAGCTGACAAAACATCCGCCCCAGTGTGGCTCCTGTCCCCCAAACAAACCAGCGCAAGCACGGCATGGCATCGTTTTGCCTGCGTACTTGCGTAGCCCCTGGAACGCCTACGGAGCACCGCTGGTTCTGAGGACAGAGCACTGGAAGAGGCCATGGAGGAAGAAGAAGAGGAGGGGGTGGAGGAGAGAGGTGTGTCACAACCAATAGTAGCATTTTGGAGGCGTGGTGGCGGAACAACCTCCAACACTACTGCACCTTGTCCTACATCCTTCCCAGCTGCCAGAAGAGTGACCCAATGGGCCGTGAAAGACAGGTAACGTCCCTGTCCATGCCTGCTGGACCATGAGTCAGCGGTAATATGCACCTTACCGCTGACCGCCCTGTCCAGCGAGGCAAGGACATTGCCTTCCACATGCCGGTAGAGAGCCGGAATCGCCTTCCGTGAGAAAAAGTGGCGTTTGGGGACCTGCCACTGAGGAACCGCACATTGTACAAACTCACGGAAGGGGGCCGAGTCTACCAACTGAAAAGGCAGCAGTTGAAGTGCTAGCAATTTAGCCAAGCTAGCATTCAACCGCTGGGCATGTGGATGGCTGGGAGTGAACTTCTTCCGCCGGTCCAGCAGCTGGGGCAGGGACATTTGCCTGCTATAATCGGACGTGGGTGTACCGCTAGCAGAGTTCCCGGAAGCACTTGGCTGTGACACACCTAATTCTACACCTTCATTCCTCTCAGGTTTCAGAGAGGACTGAAGGACTAGTGGGGTTGGAGATGTCAGCTGATGAGGAGCAAGGAGAGGTCCGCTTTGTTCTTTGGTGTGGGTCTTTGAGGTACGCTTGCCAACGAGCTGCATGGCAGGTCAACATATGTCTGGTCAAGCATGTGGTGCCCAAGCGGCTGATGTTTTGGCCACGTGAGATACGCTTGAGACATATGTTGCAAATAGCAGCGGTGCGATCTGATGCACTCGTCTCAAAAAAGGCCCACACCAAAGAACTTTTAGAATAACGCGCACAGGCGGAGCTCTGCGGTGTGATTCAGTCGGTGTGCTGCCCCTAAGCTGGCCCCCGGAGGGCATCCTGCCTCGTTGGACATGTGCCTCCTCCTCCTCCTCCTCCTCCCTCCTTCCAGGCACCCATGTGGAGTCAGTGCCCTCATCATCCCCTCCCTCTTCATCGCTGTAGCAAACCTGGCAGTATGCTGCAGCTTGTGGAACATGACTGCCAGATTGCTGTCCTTCTTGAGCATCCCCTCTCTCTGCACTCACGCTACTGCCTTCCTCTAGCTGAGTGTCATCATCAGAGCCCACAAAACACTGGGCATCCTCCTGGAGCATGTACCCAACACTGTGCTCAAAGAGTTCAGGAGACTCCTCAGGAGGACGTGGTGGGTCTAGGGAAGGAGTCACTGATGATGACATTGAGAGGAGGGAAGACGATGCGTTGGCAGCTGATTTGCTAGTACCCTGAGACTGGGTGAGAGAGGATGAGGAGGATGAAGAGGTCTTGGTCATCCACTCTACCAAGTCGTTGGCATGTTGCGGTTCAACATGTCCAGCTGCCGAAAAGAAGGACAAGCGTGTCCCATGGCCACGTGCTGATGACAATGCACCGCGTCCACGACCAGCACTGTTGTCTCTAGACACAGAGCCTGCTTGCCCTCTTTTATCGGCTCGCGCCTGTCTGCCTCTCCTTGCTGGCCTTCCAGACATGGTAATGGCCTGAAGGGAGTTGTGTAAAAAAGCAGTTGGGTAGTGTATATTGTGCTAGAGGCACACAGCACCCACTAACTCCTGCAGATGCCTTTATTATAGAACACCAGAGATAAAGGGGTATATACAGATGTATACTGTGCTGTGCTGGAGGCACACACAACTTCCAATAACTCCTGCAGATGGCAAGTGGTCTCAAATAGAGAACAGCTATGTAGGTGGATATAGCGGTATGTACTGGGTACAGAGCACGCAGACAGCACGCACTATCTCCTAACACTACTGGGTACAGAGCACGCAGACAGCACGCACTATCTCCTAACACTACTGACTGCAAGCTCTATTATAAAAGATAGATCACTAGCTATATAGGTGAGGTGAATATAGCGGTGTATACTGCGGTCAGGGCACGCAGACAATAACCAGAGAACACCAGAGATAAAGGGGTATATGCAGATGTATACTGTGCTGTGCTGGAGGCACACACAACTTCCAATAACTCCTGCAGATGGCAAGTGGTCTCAAATAGAGAACAGCTATGTAGGTGGATATAGCGGTATGTACTGGGTACAGAGCACGCAGACAGCACGCACTATCTCCTAACACTACTGACTGCAAGCTCTATTATAAAAGATAGATCACTAGCTATATAGGTGAGGTGAATATAGCGGTGTATCCTGCGGTCAGGGCACGCAGACAATAACCACTACACAACAGCAAGATCGAAAATCGGCCGAAAACGATCGGTGTGTACTGTGTTGAAGGTACACAGAACACCCACTGCTTCAGACGCCAACACACTACACGAGGCCGCCGCGCTGGCGGCCTTATATAGTGTGGGGCGTGCACTACACAGCCTGAGCTATGATTGGCCACAGGCATCCTGCCTGTGGCCAATCATGGCTCTCCTCGCTGCTGGCGCTGCGATTGGCCAAGCATGCGGGGTCACAGTGCATGCTTGGCCAATCATGAGCCAGCAATGCACTGCGCCATCGCAGTGCATTGTGGGCCGTGAGTGCCACACGAATTTGACGCGAACGGACCAAAATGTTCGGACTTCGCCGAACGGACGAACAGCCAATGTTCGAGTCGAACGTACGTTCGACTCGAACACGAAGCTCATCCCTAGTGGCGCCGGAGGGGGGGAGGAATCCAATGAGCGGAAGGTCCACTTTAGGGTGGACCTCCGCTTTAAGTTGATGGCCAGGTGCAACGTACCTGTAAATTTAAAGCCAGATATCCAGATTTGTATACTTGTTCTAGGTAGGGGCACAGAGTCATTGGGCAAGAGGGTAATTAGAACAGCCAGGAAACTAGAATTTGCATAATGAGAATTAGCAATGACAGCCTACAATTCTCTGCCAGCAAAGGTATTCTTTAAAGCCCCGTTCTCACCGCATCCAGTTCACAGGACATTTCAAAATACATTCATTTTAATGAGGCTGGTTCACATATCTGCGGTGCATTCGCACTCCACATTGCACAAAAAAAGTGTGCGTTTTATAGGCAGTGCGGTCCAGCTCAGGTGTGAATTTAGGCCCTTTATCTTCTATGGGCACGCATCTGATTTGCAGATGTGTTCCGTTGTGAACAGGATAAAATACTGATGCAATCCTGAGCTGATACTCATCAAAAACTGACATGAAACACTAAACAACTGAGTTTTCTCTTTGCAGGGAAACCTGAGCTTCAATTCGCACCGCACATGTGTGAGCCCAGGCTAAAGGATATCTAAACCCAAGAAAAAAGATATATAGTGCGGCTTACTTGTCCTTGTTATCAGCCTTCCCATCTATCTGCTATGGACACCTTTACCGTATGTAATGATAATGAAGAGATGGGGGCTGTTTGTAGTCTAACTGAGGAGAGAAACTAAGTGTGAAAAAAGTAAAAAAAAGAAAAACAATGCAGCCACCACATCTAAGGATTGATCAACTGCAATATATTAAATGTTTGGTTTTGAGATTAGATTCACTTTAACCTCTCGGCGCCGAATGTACACAAATATGCGGCCCCACGGGATTGGGCTTTTTCCCGTGGGGACGCGTATTGGCGTATCTCTCTTTGTGCTGGGAGCGCGCCACACTGCATGCTCCCAGCACAGAGACTGGGGCCTCACTAAGAGCCCCGGGCCCCATACTAATGATCGGGACCCGAAACTTCTGATCCCTGATCACCTGATCACGGTGGTAGCTCTGATTGGCTATCACAGTGATCAGTAACCCCTGTGTTTTCTCTCTGTGTTAATGTAGGAGAGAGATACATCATATCTCTCTCTGTCCTTACAGAGAGAGAGAAAAAAAAATGTATGTAAAAAAAAGTTAAAAACGTTTATAAAATACCTAGATGAAGGTTTTATCTAGATCTGTGCCAGGGTTAGTGTTTGTGTCAAGGTCAGGGACAGTATTTTTTTGGACAGGATTTTTTTTTCTTTAATTAATTAGTGTCAGTGTGTTTTAGGTAGGATAAAAAAAAATCAAAATGCGCACTATTGTTTCTGGGCTGTACTATGGATACAAACAACAACTAACATACACATATGTAGTATCGCTGTGGTCGTCAGGAGCAAGACAATTTATTTTGGGTTGTTATTTGGTGGAAGGTTATGGTAGTAGCAAAAAATATACAGCTACATTAAAAAAAAATATATTTTTTACTATTTTAGGACAGTTTTCCTTTGACAATACAAAAAAAAAACCACAATCAGCAGATATTCATTACTATTTACCACAAAATAAAAGCCTAATTTGTTCAGAAAATAAAAAATGTATAATCCACCTGGATGCACAAAGTAGTTGTTATGATATGTACGGTTTTACCAACACATGTCAAAGTTGCAAAATTGTGCTTAGGCATTAGGATTTGATTTACAATTAGGCACAAATGGATTAATTACAAAAGCCATAATTAGAATACCTACCCTGGTAGGTCAACAATGGCCCTTTCTGTACTTTTTCTGCACAGGTTCCTTCTAAGCACAGTGTAATGTAGTAATACTATCCAGTACATTTACTGTATTTAAATAGGAAATTCTGCCATTTAGGGGTTAGATTAATTACCATGTGATGTACTGTCTCTGCTCTTTATACATGCAGTATTTTCTATCCTGCAGAAAACCAATGTAGCTTAGCAATTGGTACATCAGATGGATATCTGCAGATACTGCGTGGTAACTTCTCAAGCTCTGAACGAAGAAAGTCCTGATTATTTGCTGAAGGCTAAAGATAGATTTAATCAAGACATTTGATTTCTGGCACATGGTGCCTACAGAACAAGCTCAATCTATACGGAGTCTGCTGTAGTGTTACTTGAACAGGCTTTATCAGCCGCTCACAGTATTCTCAATGGGTTACTAAACCTCTATCTTTCTCAGCTTTTTTTTTCATATATAATGGGAATCCACTTAAATGAAATGTAGATTTCCGAGCCATAAACACCCTGCTACACATATCACTGATTGCTGCGGAGGAAAATGAATGAAAATACGTTCATCTTTGATAGACAGATGGCAATTTTGGCAGATTTTAAAGCTAAGCCAAGGGGTTAACCTTTTTAAAGTTTTGGATAAATTCGTAAAGGTAAAGCTGGCCATAGAATTTCATATGAAAATGTTTTTTTTGTAACGTGTGTTCACTTCTCTAATGGTTGGTGGGGTCCAATTGATGTTCCTTTTCTACCACAATGTTGAGAAAATACGGAGCAGGATGGAGATTTTGTTTTTCAAATGTATGTGGCTAGAGTATGTGGCTTTCATTCAGGAAATTCAATTCATAACAAAATTGAATGTTAAAAGCAAACAAAATTTTGAGGCACTTTCAAACAATATTCATGTAGCGCTACCCCCGGAAGGGCTGATGTAAGGGTCGCTCTTTTCCATTTTAGCAAAACATAGGTGCGAGAGGCTGTCTGATCAACTTTCAGGTCCAATATGAATGTTTTCTGATCAGGCATCAAAGCTGACACTACTTGCTGGACCTGTTTCTCAGTCCAGGTGAAACCAGTGAGACTCATAATTACACCTGCCATTTTGCTCTTCACACCACTTGGCAGCAATGACAGGACCCATCATGGTGACTTGGCTGGTAGAGGTAGCCATCATCTGTGACAGGGACCAGAAGATATCCCAGACGAGAACCCCCACGTGTAGCGCTAACCCCGGAATATACGGGCCTTCTGTCCCACACCAGTGATGGCTCACCCTCACCTGGATCCAATCAATACCAATACACAGTTTAAACTTTTAGCTGGGCTTTATTAAAACTAGCAATAAACCCTGAAAATAGATTAACTGATTAACAGAACACCAATATTAAATGCAATGATATAATATAACTGCTCAATAAATTAAAACAGGATTGGTGTTTGTTCACTTTAACTGCCAGTGAGAGGCCATGCCTGAAATGCACTGAGCAAGTGGTGAATGAAACTGTCAGTTTCACAATACAAAAATAATGTTCAACAATTTCCCAAAAGTGATATTACCTAACCACTGGCCAGTGGGAATTCTATTCACATACACACACAGTCTGCCAGCATTGGGGGTCCTATAAATCCTGTGTTTGAGTACTCAGACTTTTGTGAAGCAATATTTGTAATCCACAGAATGGAAAGGGGTATCTTCGCAAAGTGTCACAGGCAGTGGAGGCGCCGCCCCCTTCCATGTAGTAAAAAAAAAAAGGAGGGATCTGTGGCGCAGCGACTGGCCGAGCAAGTGCATAGACTGAGCGGTGGGCGGTGCTTCCAACGTCACTCAAGGAAGTGAGGTTGGCACGGCACTTCTCTCTTCTGCCTGCCTGAGAGGATCAGGTAAGGGGCTTCCGCATGGCAGCTTACAAATTCTTGATCTTGATTCTTTATTCAGCGCTGCCGCCGGTACCGCCTCCACATCCACAGGGTTACTATGGTGGTCGCACTCCGCGGCATACCCCAACCACCTCCCTGCTAAACAAGATTTAAAGAAAAAGTGTTATCGGTGGCCGGCAGCATACACCCCCCCAAAGAAGCTTTAAAAAAGAAAAAGGGTTATTAATAATAAACCTTTTTTCTTTTTAAATCTTGTCAAAGAGGGGGGTATGCTGCCGACCACCGATAATAACCCTGATTTTTAAAATCTTGTTTAGTGGGGGGGGGGGAGGGGGGGAGGTATGGGGGTTAATGTTGCCGACCACCGATAATAACCCTTTTTTTTTAAATCTTGTTTGGGGGGTATGCTGCGGTGTTTGGCAGCATACACCCCCAAACAAGATTTAAAAAAAAAGGGTTATTATCGGTGGTTGGCAGCATTAACCCCCATACCTGCCCCCCCAAACAAGATTTACAGGTTGTAGATATGTGCGATTTACAGGTTGTAGATATGTGCGATTTGCATGTTGTAGATATGTGCAATTTACAGGTTGTAGATATGTGCGATTTACAGGTTGTAGATATGTGCAATTTACAGAATGCGATTTATAGAATGCAGATATGTGCTATTTACAAGTTGTAGATATATGCGATTTGCATGTTGTAGATATGGGCAATTTACAGGTTGTAGATATGTGCGATTTGCATGTTGTAGATATTTGCAATTTACAGGTTGTAGATGTGTGATTTACAGAATGCAGATATGTGTGATTTACAGAATGTGATTTACATAATGCAGATATGTGCGATTTACATGTTGCAGAATGCAGATATGGGCAATTTACAGGTTGCAGAATGCAGATATGTGCGATTTACAGAATGTGATTTACAGAATGCAGATATGTGCGATTTACAGAATGCAGATGTGTGATTTACAGAATGCAGATATGTGCGATTTACAGAATGCAGATGTTTAATTTACAGAATGCAGATATGTGTGATTTACAGAATGTGATTTACAGAATGTGCGATTTACATGTTGCAGAATGCAGATATGGGCAATTTACAGGTTGCAGAATGCAGATATGTGCAATTTACAGGTTGCAGAACGCAGTTATGTGTGATTTACAGAATGCAGATATGTGTGATTTACAGGTTGCAGAAATGAGATATGTGCAATTTACAGGTTGCAGAATGCAGTTATGTGCGATTTACAGGTTGCAGAATGCAGATATGTGTGATTTACAGGTTGCAGAATGCAGATATGTGTGATTTACAGGTTGCAGAATGCAAATATATGCGATTTACAGATTGCAGAAAATGTGCCTGATTTGGTTATATACAAGATAGCCATGATTCATCTGCTTCAGTAGAGCCCTGTGTATAATGTGCAGCCTGGTATATGATGTTGATTCGATAAGGGGTGTGGCTTGTGAGAAATGGGAGGGGCCAAATCTGAGGGGCGTGGTCTTACCCCCCCATCCTAAAACTTCACCAGCCGCCACTGGTCACAGGGTAACAAAGATTAACCGATGTGATGATCCACCTTCAGATAGAGCTGCATTAGCGGTAAATAGGACCTAGCAGGATTAAGCAAGATCCACTTACATAAGGATGGCAGAAGATCTTTCACCATTAGATGCACTTGATATATCTTCCTTCAAGCAATTGGTAGATAGATCACTGTCACACTGAGCAGAGTGGAGATATGTAAATCACAGATGGCAGGCTGGATCTTCTTCTACTGTGAGTCCCGACTGATCTGCATTCCACACTGTGACATAAACATGGCGTGTACTTTTCAGTGCAGGTTTATTAAAAGTGAAAATAAAATTCTTGAACAGGTTAGGAATTAGTGTGACATTTCAGGTGCTACATCGATGTAATCCACATACACATTATATCTTCTAAGAATGATTTTTAATAAGATATAATGTGTATGTGCAGTGGCGTAACTAGAACCTTCAGGGCCCCAATGCAAGAAACCATGAAGGGCCCCCCTGAACCCCAGCCAGGGCCCTTCCCTCCGAGTCTGGCGGTGGAACTCCAGGGTGTTGTCACAGGTATGAGCTTTGTGAGACCTGTAGTTCCACCACTGGCATCAGTAGTTTTTTTTATTATTATTTTTTTTTTTTAGGTGCCCCATTGGGGGACTGTCCCTAGGCAGGATGGGGTCCCCGTCCCCAGAAGAGATGAGGTCCTTTTCTCCAGGGCAGATGAAGTTACTGCCCCCAGGTGAGAAGGGGTCCCTGTCCCTAGGGGAGATGGGGGTCGCTATCCCCACGTGAGAAGGGGCCCCTGTCCCCAGGGGGAGATGGAGAGGGTAAGTAATGGTGTGTGGGGTCCTCTCACTCACCATGACCAAGCTGCAGGCTGCGCACTCATCCATGTTGGCCTGGGCTCCATCCAGTGTGCTGGTCGGGTGATCAGCATATCTCCCAGAAATACCTTTCATCATCTGTGTATGACGGGGGAGGAGGGGGGCTGGCAAACAAGCCTGCAGTGTCCTCTGGGGAGCCGACTCTCATAGGGCTGCACTGCATCTGTGTGCTTAATGTTTGTTTACCTGGGAGAAGTATGCAGTGCAGTGTGGGCCGAACTCGGGGGGGGGGGGGGACTCTGGCTGGGGAGAACAGACATCGGACTGAGCAGCAATGCATGGAGCAGGAGAGGGGTACTCTGAGGAGCCGGCTGAGGACACAGGTCATGCGGGGAATGCACAACTAAAGAGCAGCCAGTGCGATAGTCGAGCATGGAGCTCTGCTAGTCACCCTCCACCTCCAGCCACCCGTGTGCATGGTGCACTGGTACCCCTAGCTGCCTATGCTGCTGCCGGCCATATGTAGAGGGAGCTGCATGGGCCCCCTGCAGCACAGGGCCCAGTTGCGGTCGCGACTGCTGCACCCCCTATAGTTACGCCCCTGTGTATGTGGATTACATCTATGTAGCATCTGAAGTGTCACACTAATTCCTAACCTGTTCAAGAATATAAGCATTACAGAGCAAACATGTGATTTCTTATCCCAGCCCAACTCCAAGAAAGTCCACTCTTGCAGTGGATACTTGGTACTATGCTTCGCCAGCTCCAGTGCTCTCCTCCTCCTCCTCTTCCCTATCACATGTAGCGGCGGCTCCTGAAGAGCACGCACTATGCGTTTTTCAAAGTTAAACTTTGCCTAAACTGCAGTTTGGTTTAAGTATATTTGTCTAAATTGGACCTCTGCATCAGTCTGACTGGACTGTGAGATGTTCAGCCTGGCCACAGGGGGCACTGTCTCTTGTGGCAGGCATGGAACTATAGTCTGGTTAGGTGCTTAAGTTACTCTCTTTCGGAGCCAGGTCAATGGGAGTGTCCCTCTTGTTGTGCCCTCTGGGAGAGGGTATTTAAGATGAGGACATCACATGCTTCGAGGTTTCCGGTCCAGTATGATGGGCTGATTACATGTTCCTGGTCCTCCTGACCAGCCCCCAGGAAGGCTATGACCTGGGGTGTGGATCCACCTGACTTTAATGTCTTGGAGCTGGCTGGCCCAAGGCAAGGAAACTAAAGGATTCCGAGGTGGTTGGGTGCCGTCTCCGGTTCGGGAGAAACCCAATGTACTTCAAGCATTCCAGGGGAGGACTCTTTAGCCCTTGTACACACGGTCGGAAAATCTGATGGAAAATGTCCGATCGGACCGTGTTTTTCGGATAATCCGATGGACAAAGTTTGAGAGCTGGGCTATAAAATTTTCTGTCAACATGATCCGATAGGGCTTTGTCCAATTGTTTGTAGAGAATTCCGATTGGACAAAGTGCCTCGCATGCTCAGATCAAATTACGAGACCAAAGCTATTTGCTACTAGCCTGAACGTAGTCCTGTCCTAACGAAATAACGTCATCGCGTTCCAAACGATCGGATTTTCTGACAACTTTGTCTGACCGTGTGTATGCAACACCAGTTTCGGACAAAATCCGTCTGAAAAAATCCATTGGATTTTGTTGTCGGAATGTCCGACCGTGTGTACAAGGGCTAAGAAGAATACCACGTACGGGTTGGTTTTCTTAACAAGTAACCAAGAGAATCAGTCTTGTGTATATTGCCAAGCAGGCTGAAAGATGCAGGTATCCTACAAATGTTCTAAAGCTTAGTTTCCCTACATGTTCTACAACAACGTCTGTGACAAAGACTTTGTTCCTGAGTAAGCACCTTGTTGGCTTCTAGACCTTGTGAGAGAGGGACTGTCCAGCTCGAGTGATCATCCAGCTGCGAATGGCTATTCTCTGAATGCAGTCAAGGTAAGCAAGTTCTTTAACGTTTTTGTAATTTGACATTAAGAGCATCTGCACTTCCTTTTCCAACCCTCTGATCCAAGTTGAAAGACTGTTCATTTGTCTGAGTTTTTGCAAATAAAATCCATTCAAGTGGATCTATTGTCAGTCTCAAGTTACTGGGCTATCTACCACGGGACATCCCCTAGACGTGCAACAAAGAGAACGGAGGGTAACGGTAAGCCCAAAAATAACCAGCAGCTCCTTCGGGGGTCAGTGCCAGGGCATGGGAACGGAGTTCCTGTACTTTTTCCACAACAGGAACTCAGTTCCCGTTAGCAATCCTGCAAGACTTTGAAGTATGCGAGCTGTGTAGCAGGTGCTACACCAGCAGCTGAATACACAGCTTGAAATAGTAAGTGCCGCACACCAGGGGTGGACTGACCATTCAGGCATTGCCAGTAGGGGGCCCCATGACAGCTTCCTCTTCGATCTACCTGTCAATCACAGCTAGCTGATGGGTAAATCAGGCCCCTGCTGCTAAGAGATTGTATTTAGTCAGACCTCTCATGATGCGCTCCTCCCCTCCGGCCCCTCCTGATTTTCTGTCTCCTCATCCCCCCCAGTCTCCTGCATACTTGCTTTGTGTGTCCCGCTGAATCCGCCCTCCTCTATCTTCAGTGCCATATGATGAGAGAACCCAGAGGAGGAGCAATACAAAAATTGGATGAAAAATACCACTTTTGAAGTGTTCGTGCATATGAGCGTATCATTTTTTTTTTTGGTGGGGGAGTGAATCTTGGGTGGGAGTTCCCACACTTTTTTCCCCAGGACTTGACCCCTGGTCAGTGCTACACACATATAGAGGAAGATTAACCCTGTATGGTCCAAAGTGGAGGCTTGAGAACTCCTGACACAGGAGCTACAGGGGACCAGTAACAAAACTGCAGAGAGCCTGCTGAAGCAAAGGACAAGGTAAAACTGAGTACACAGATCAGAATTCAACGTGTTCAGCGGGGGGCTGAATTTCTGATTGGTGTGTAAACCTCTCTGTTAGACAGAAACCAATTGTTATATCCACTTCTGCTGGAAATCCTTGTTCAATTAGTTGTTTGCAGCCAAAGGGCAGCAGTGCTAATCAGTGTATTCTGATAGGGGAGAGTCCCTGCTGTCAGAATACAATGTCCCAGTGAGGAGGGATTCCCACACCCACCCCACTTGTGTGGATGAAGGAATCTGTCAGCCACTTGCTTGAGACCCATCTCGATCCAGCAATGTGCACAAGAGCACTTGCTCTCTAGTGGACTGTTATAGTGCAATTTAACCACTTCAATGCCAGGCACTTATACACCTTCCTGCCCAAGCCAATTTTCAGCTTTCAGCACTGTCGCAATTTGAATGACAATTGCGCGGTCATACATCACTGTACCCAAACAAATTTTTTAGTTTTGTTCCCACAAATAAAGCTTTCTTTTGGTATTTGATCACCTCTGTGGTTTGTATTTTTTGCGCAACAAATAAAAAAAGGCCGAAAATTTTGGAAAAAAAACAAGTTTTTCTTTGTTTCTGTTAAAATTGTTTGTAAATAAGTACATTTTCTTCAATGATGGGCACTGATATGGCTACACTGACAGGCACTGATAAGGCGGCACAGATGGTCACCGATGAGGTGGCACCAATGAGGTGGCACTGAAGATGGGCACTGATGGGCACTCATAGGTGGCCCTGATGGGCACTCATAGGCGGCACTGATGGGCACTCCTAGGCAGCACTAATGGGTACTCCTAGGCGGCACTAATGGGCACTCGTAAGCGGCACTGATGGTTACTTATAGGTGGCACTGATGGGTGGCATGGATGGGCACTGATGGGCATGGGTGGGCACTGATGGGCATGGGTGGGCACTGATGAAAGGCATTGCTGGGCATCATATGTTATATAATGGTGCCAGTAAGTGCCCATTTGTGGGCACTGATTGGCACAGATTGTACATCATTTGCACATGTGGATGGCCATGGGGTACATACCTGGCCAACCACATGTTGCCCTCTTCCCTGGTGGTCTAGTGTGGGCATCCGAGTGGGGGGCTGTGCTGATAAATAATCAGCACAGACCCCCCCCCCCCCATCAGGAGAGCCACCGATCGGCTCTCCTCTACTTGCGTCTGTCAGGCGCAAGTGAGGAAAAGCCGATCAAGGGCTTTTCCTGTTGACATCATGATCAGCCTTGATTGGAGGCTCTATACCAAGATCGGTGAAGCGGTATGTCAGACTGACACACCGCACCACCGTTCGCCGCGATGTGCGCCCCCGCAGCGGCTGTTAATCCCGAAGGACGTCATATGACGCCCAGTCAGGATAACTGAACCACCTCCCGGCCGTCATTTTGCTATAGGCCAGGCTGGAAGTGGTTAACCACTTCCCACCCGGCCAATGCATATATACGGCCGGGTGGGAGCCGTCTACTTCTGATAGGCCGTTCAGGAACGTCCTTCAGAAGTAGTGGGATCGCGCGCGCGTGCCCGCGCAGCGGCGCGATCCCGATGTGCTCGTGTCGCCCGGACACGGCACATCTCAGATCGGCAGGAGGGCTCTGTGATTGGCCCTCCTGATCACATGACGGCCGTGTCCAATCACGGCCGTCATGTGATGTAAACAAACAGCCGGTTGCTAGGCAATCGGCTCTCCTTTCCTCACACGGAAGTTATCGCTGAGGAGAGGAGAGCAGAACGCTGCAGCCGGCTGATGATCAGTGAGTATGAGCTGTTTTTTACAGCTTTTTACTCACTGATCATCAGTCTAGTGTCAACACACAACACACCACACAGTACAAACACAGTCCCCACAACACACATGTCCCCAAAACATACATGTCCCCAAATAATAAAAACACATGTCCCCAATAATAAAAACATGTCCCCCACATATGTCCCAATGATTATCTGCACACATATGTACGTGATCACTTGCACACATATGTACATGATCATTTGCGTACATATGTCCCTGATCACACAAACCAATTATTATACACTTAACGGAATTTTTTTTACCAAAAACATGTAGCAGAATACATTTTGGCTTAAATTTATGACAAAATTTGATTTTATTGGATTTATTTTCAAATAGAAAAAAGAAAATATTGTTTTTTTTTTCCAAATTTCCGCTTTTTTTGCGCTTATATCGCAAAAAATAAAAAAGGGAGTCGTGAATAAATAACACCAAAATAAAGCACTATTTATGCGAACAAAATGATAACCATTTCATTTGGGTACAGTGTAGCATGACCGCGCAATTGTTATTGAAAGCGCTAGAGCGATGAAAGCTGAAAATTGGGCTGGGAAGGAAGGGGGTGAAAGTGCCCTGTATTGTAGTGGTTAAAGAGGAAGTAAACTCTCTCCTTATGAAGCTGTTTTTTAAATAAGAAAGTATAGCAATGTATTCTAACATGTTCCACATTAATAGTAACCCCCAATCTTGTGTCTCTTACCCTTTTGCAGTGGTTTTAAAAATTCTTCTTCCTGAAAAAGGCAACTCCATTTTAACTGCTGTCTTCTGAGTCCGTCTAGCTATTTACTTCCGCTCTTCCTGCTATTCTGAGATATAATCTCGCACATGCACACTGGGGTTCTTAGCCAAGCCTCACTTTAGTTTTGGGATCACCATTTAACATATGTCCCACTGCAGTGCCGTTGTTTTGATAGGGTGCTGTGATTTCCCAGTGTTTACACCCCCTGTGATGTGTAAGGTCACATGAGGTGTATCAGGAAATGTTTACTGAGACAAATATTGTGGGATCTCAGCATGGTGCCGTGAGCGGATATGAAAGATGCGGCAAACATAATTATGGAGTCACAGCACAGAGAGCGCACCGTTAATCCCGTTAAAGATATGCATGCGCCAGTGATGTCAGCAGAAACAAAAATACAGATTACAAGCAAACGGAGCCAGTACGGTAACAATTTGGAGTGAGGATCGCTATGGGCTAAACTTATGGAGGGGGGTTTACAAGCATTTTAATGGTACTTTGCACTTGTGTGTTTGATTTGCAGCACTGGGAGTTTGGTAGTAACTCCAAAACCAAATTGTGTACAAATGAACCATAAGAATTTGACTAGAGTTATTTGAATATTTGGGAGTTATTCATGTCATATGTTAAAGTATTTAAAATGTTTTATTTACAATACCAGGAGTGTGGTCTTTTTTCAGCACAGGGATTTTGGTCCCACATACATGTGATATGTAATTGAAGTTGTTCACATTATATGTTTTGGTATTCTACTTACAGCCCCGGGAGTCTGGGATTCGCCCCCTCACAATTTTGTTTGCAGCACTGCTATTTTGGTTCCATATTCACATGATATGTGTAAGGCTGACCGCAGGTCAGCCTGTATTTGTGGGAGGAGTCAAGCTGCTTAAAGCCTGTCCTCCTCTGCCTCCTCCTCCTCTTGTGGACGCTGGCTCTCGTGTTAGCGCCTTTTTCCAGGCGACGCTGACATCACTTCGGGGTCTCGGATCGAGAGGAGGATGCTGTTGGCTCTGGCGCTCATGGACAGGGGTGTTTTGGCCCCCGCCGTCTCCGCTTGTTGGTGTGATATCGGCCGCCCTCTCCTTCCGGGGTTCCACCGGAGAGGGGGGGTTCGCCCGCCGGCAGCTGCTATCTCTATGGGGGAGCCACTTCTCCCGCCTGCCTCCTTCTCCCGCTGCCTCTGCCGGAGGGGGGGGGTGGGAGGATTCAGCCGCGGGTTTCCCCCGAAGGGGGGACTCACCCGCCGACAGCTGCTGCCTCCGCAGGGGAGGGCGTTTCTCCCGCCTGCCTCCTTCTCCTGCTGCCTCTGCCGGGTGGGGGAGGGGGGGTTCGCCCGCAGCTCCTGTTTCCACGAGGGAGCCCTTCTCCGCCCGCCTCCTGTACAGTACAGTCGGAGGAGAGGAGGGTTTCAGCCGCAGGTCATATGTATGTTTGCAATGGTTTTTTTTTTCTTCTTCAGGTATGCACTGTTAATTTTTTTTTTCATGAATCCTGTACTTATATGTTAATAGGTGAAGTGGTATTGGTGAGTTTTCTAAAATGCTAGCTACCTACCTAGCTGTCATGTCTGTGCATAACTCTTACTGAGTAACTGAACTAGTATGCAATCAGTGTTTCTGTCGGGGGTGGGGGGAGGATTCGATCGCCTGCCAAGGGGAGGGGGGGCTAGTCCGCCTGGTGGTTGCGGGGGAGCTGCTTCTTCCTCCCGGTGGGGGATGGGGGGATCCGTCCACCTGGTGGCCCCATGGGCACCTAAATTGCAGAACTTGGCCGTCCACCCGCTTCTCCTGGTGTCCGGTGTTATGATCTCATGCAATTTTCGGTTCCCATGCAGTTTACGGTTTCTCATGCAGTTTACGTTTTTTCTCATGCAATTTACGGTCTCTTGCAATTTACAGGTTTTACGCAATTTACGTTTTTCTGCCATTTACGGCTTTGTGCAAATTAAGTTTTTAATGCCATTTATGCATACAATTTGTGTTTCTTATGCAGTTGACAGTTCATGCAATTACAGTTTCTCATGCGATGTACGGTTTCTCGTGCAACTTACGCAATTTACAGTTTTCTGCAAATTACGGTTTCTTATGCAGGTTACAGTTTCTGCAATTTACGTGTTTTCTCGCAATTTGCGTTTCTCATGCAATTTGCGTTGCTCATGCGTTTTTGCGTTTCTCAGGCGGTTGACGTTTTTTTACACGTTTTACGGTTCTAATATGGTTTTCATGGAATTTTTGGTTCTCAGGTTTTACTTTTTCGCATGCAATTTGCGTGTCTGATGCAATTTACGTATCTGATGCAATTTACGGGTCTCAGGCAACTTTTATGTTTTTTGTTTCTTACTTTTTCCTGTGTTTCCTTCGTTTTTCCTGTGTTTCCTTCGTTTTTCCCGTGTTTCCTTCGTTTTTCCCGTGTTTCTTAAGTTTTTCCCGTGTTTCTTAAGTTTTTCCCGTGTTTCTTAAGTTTTTCCCGTGTTTCTTAAGTTTTTCCCATGTTTCTTAAGTTTTTCCCATGTTTCTTAAGTTTTTCCCATGTTTCTTAAGTTTTTCCCATGTTTCTTAAGTTTTTCCCATGTTTCTTAAGTTTTTCCCATGTTTCTTAAGTTTTTTCCATGTTTCTTATGGTTTCGCCCCCTCACAATTTTGTTTGCAGCACTGCTATTTTGGTTCCATATTCACGTGATATATATAATTCACTTGGTCATACATGTAGCGGGGATATAGTTGTGTATTAATGCAATTAATGTGAAGTACACTGTAAATCTATGGACAATGTTATTCACTAGTATTGGATGCCATCTAGTGACCAAAACTGGAAATGGACTTTAGCTATTTTTCTTTTCTATGGTGTTGGAAAGATAACAGGAAGTGACTGTGTTTGCTTTGGTAATTTGACCTCATCTACCCAGGAGTCTGTGTGACCTACCCATGAACACTTTGATATGCAGTGCATGCTGGGTAGGTTATAAAAGGGACTGCAGCAGCCATATTTGGTCTCTTGGAACCACATTACCTGCCTGTGCGGAACTGTGTATAAAGTTCTCGGACGCATCGGTAGATAATCACAGCGGAGTGCAAACCGGACTGTTTGCTGGGTGACTTGACAGAGCCAAGAGCTGGTGATCAGACCGATGGGGATCGGAGACACTTGTTAGAGCAGCGGAGAGCCAGATCCAGTCGGTGGAGTGACACGGAGCATCTGGCCTAGTCAGCAGAAGCAAGCTGCACCTGTAGGACTCAAGCCATCACTCAGAACTCTGATCCGATTGGTGATTGATTGCGGCTCACTGTTTAATCTTTTACACGTACTTAGACTTACTAATAGGCCTTGCTGGAACCTGTTGTTCCACGGAAGTGTAATTGAGCAACTGACACTTAATAGGCTCGAGGTTGTTTTCACTTTAGTACCTAAGTGTGATTACAAGTTTCTGGAGTTATACCTGGAGTGTTCTAAGTTAACTTTTTCTCTACTTACCCCATTGGATTACAATTATTTGAGGAACTATTTAAACTAGCGAAGAAAGAAGATAACGGAAGAAATACATTAAGTGAGGCCTCACATAGACTTTAAATAAGGGGAGCTCCCAGGTCTAGACAGTAACATACTTGCATTTTATTTATTGTATTTGCCTGTTGACTTAGGTTGTGCTGACGTTCTACTTTGGAATGACAGTGCAAACTCTGTAACCACCTATTTTCTATATTTTCAGTAAAAGTATTCTTTTTTAAGAGTACAAGTGTGTGGTTTACTGTCTTTCCCCACCAGGTGGAGCCAGAGGATCCTGAGGGATAGACACAGGTACATTAAACTGTTTACACTGTACTGTATTATTATTGCACCACAGCTGTGCCAAGGGGACAGAGTCATTCAGAAGGGGGGTTTCTCAGTAGAGTGCAGGCCCAATTCAAATCAGCAGCTCCTTCGGGGGTCAGTGCTACACGTGGGGGCTCATCCAGGATCCTGTCACTCTGCAAGCAAGCCCACCCCCTTGGTACCATTATGGACCCCACCACAGTGGTCCAGTGGTGCGAAGTGGAAGGCGCACCCTCAGAAGCGAGCGTGGCAATTGAGCTCCCTGGCGAGGCCTGGGATGAAGAGGAGGTCAGTAGAGTTGTAAAGTTATTGTCCCCAGACAGAAAAGCATGGGTGATTGCCATCAAGCAAGATACTGAGACTTCTCGCACTGATGCATTGTTAGAGTGGAAGAAGGGAGTACCCGAAAGCTTCAGAGGCAAGAGTGTACAACTAGGAAATAAAGCCAAGTTTTACATAGTACACCCAAGAGTCCTACAAGAGGGCCCCTTCAGTGTTGATCAGGTAGAGCCAACCAGAGTAACCGCCACCTCCTCATCACCTCTGACCATGATATTGCCAGAGATCCTTACAGCTCTGGGGGACTTCGTATCATAGTGCCAGAAAAGCAACACAGTGTGTGTGGAGTCTGGGTACAGTAAGTTGAGGATCTTCTCAGGAAAGTAGCCTGTGCCGGCTGGGAGGAAGAATTGGATGTCTGGATAGAGCAGGCCATGCAGGCACTAGAAGAATGGGAACTGCCAGAGGCCCAAAAGAAACAGCGTATAAGTGAGAGCCTGCGAGGAGCTGTCGGAGAAGCTGTCAGGAACTTGAGGTTCAGCAATACCACCTGCGCAGCCTACGATTACCTAGTCATGCTGCAAGAAGACTTTGTGCAGTTAGAAAAGGCGGTGATTTAATTTACCAGTTTGAACACACCCTTCAGCATCAAGGAGAGCGTCTTTCCGAATACATCAGGCGTATGAATAAAATGTTATATCAGATCGTGCTAAAGAAAAGGAATGACGCCCTGTGCCATAGACTAAGCCAGGATACAGTAGATCTTAAGAGGGGCTCTGCGCTATGACCCAGTCTGGCTTAATTTGAAAACCCCTGTGGGTGTCATGTCATTAAGCTACCCAGACCTTATCCGAGTGGTGAGAGATGAAGAGGCGCTGCTAGATGACCAGCAGGCAACTGCTCAAACAGCCCCCACCTCTTTAGGTGGAGTCAGACCCACAAGGACAGTGGAGCAGGACTCCGAAATAGCCACTTTAAAGTCCCAAATGGTACAAGTGATGGAAATACTGACTTCACTGCTGGCAAAGGTCTCTCAAACAGTTGAAGAGGGACAAATGGCGACAGAAGTAATTCAGGCCACACCCACTCCCTCAACTTGGAGGTCGATGGGTGACCAAGTTTGTTTAATTGTGGAGGAATTTGACATCTTCAGCGAGTGTGCCCAAGTCCAGTGAAGTCTGAGATAAAACGCCAAAAGCCGGCAGAAAACTACAGAGGGCCCGGTGAAGGAGTCAACCGGGTGCCCTGTAGTGTCAGCTAACTCCAAAAAACGTAATGACATGAAGAAAGCCCCAAAGGAGGGATCGAAACCCATAGAGAAAACCCCCGACAATATCTCAGAATGACCCAGCATCCCAGCCTCTCCGGCTCAGACCAAGAGGCGTTGGCAACCCAATGCATGCCAGACTCACAGGGTATTACAGGAAGCCAAACGGAACTCAAACCCCTACAAGAAGGGAGTACAGGTCCACTACAACAAGTGGGTTAAACTAGCCACCTTCTCCAAAGTACCTCCCAAATTAGTGGGCCCTTCCCCAGATGTCCCCATCCAGGTGGAGGGAATCTACACAAAGGGCCTTCTGGAAGATCTGGGGCATTGGGACTCAAAATTTCCCCTTCAATGGGTACTTGCCAACCAAACTAACTTTTGACCCCTGTGTAGCCGGGCAGAAACATTTGATACTTTAGCATTGGTTTGCCCTCGCCCTCCAGGTGCTGGCAGAACTCTATCATTATTGGAACCAATACTGACCTAGTTCCGAGGTTACTTATGCCACTTGTACAGGAGAAGAGCACCTTTTCCCTGAAAATGCACCCCATGCTAACAACGCAAGTGTACCAGAATCTTGTACAGGAGCAGAAGGCCCCATCAGAAGGAGTGGGAAAGATCTGGCGTCTGGACAGAAGTGAAAAGCTGGTACAACCGGGTGAGGTGGTCTGCCTAAAGGCCTTCGTCAAGCTGAGTTTGAAACAGCCCGGTCCCTTTGTTGTCCTGGAGATGGACAGGAAAGAGGAAGATAAAGGCCTGGAGGTTATCCCTGAGGTGTTGTCAACGAAGGCACTGAAGAGAAGTAAATGGAGAATCTCAGTCAGTGTTCGCAACACGACAGCCTTGCCTATGAGGATGCCTGCCAGAGTGCTGTTGGGACAGTTCAGTCAAGCAACTCCAGTCTCACGGGTGATATCATGGGAAAACAAGACGAGGAGATTCCCCTGGAGGAATTTTACCCAAAGAACACACCTCTTACACTTGTTTGGATGGAGAGAGCAAAGGCTCAGCTCCTGAGATGGAAGGCCGCTTTCTCTAAAAGTGAGTTTGACGTGGGACTGGCGAAGAGTGCAACCCACAGAATAAGGCTGGAGGAAGACAAGCCCTTTTTCGGGAGAGAGTCAGATGAATCCCACTGGGGGGACCTTGAAGATTTGAGGGAACAGCTGGCTGAACTCAAAAGAACGGGCATTATGAGAGAGTCCTGGAGCCCTTATGCCTCTCCAATTGTGGTGGTAAGGAAGAAGAACGGGTCCTTACGGCTGTGCATTGACTATAGGACCCTGAACCGGAGGACCATTCCTGACCAGTACACCACACCTCAGATAGAGGATGCCTTACAGAGCCTGCCGGGGGCGAAGTGGTTCAGTGTGCTGGACCTGAAAAGCGGGTACTATCAGATTCCCATGTGTCCCGAAGATAGGGAAAAGACTGCCTTCATCACCCCAGTGGGGTTCTTCAAGTTTAACCAGATGCCTCAAGGGTTGTCTGGGGCCCCAGCAACTTTCCAAAGACTTATAGAGAAGACAGTGGGTGACATGAACTTGATAGAAGTGCTAGTTTACCTGGATGACATAATAGTCTTCGGGAGAACGCTGGAAGAGCATGAGGCACATCTGAAAAAGGTCCTGAAGAGACTCCATGAAGAGGGTATTAAACTTTCCATGGAGAAGTGTCAATTCTACCAACCCTCAGTGACTTACTTGGGACAAGTCGTGTCCAAAGAGGGTGTAGCAACTGACCCGAAGAAGCTAGAGACTGTCACTTCTTGGCCCAGGCCCTCCAACCTGACTGAACTCGGGTCATTCCTGGGATTCTGCTCATACTACAGAAGGTTCGTGGAAGGGTTTGCAAAAATAGCCCGTCCCCTCGCTGAGCTCTTGAGGAACCAGGAAGAGTCTGGTGAAGACTCACAATGGCCTGGGAAGCTGAAAGAGGGACCCAGGAAGAAGAAAGAGTCCATTCAGAGTCAATGGACCTCAGAGTGTGAAGAGGCCTTCAGACGGCTGAAGTGGAGCCCCACCACTGCTCCAGTGTTGGCGTATGCATACCCAGCCAAGCCCCACAAGCTCCATGCGGACGCCAGTCGAGACGGAATGGGGAGAGTATTCTACACGACCTGTCGCCTATGTGAGTCAAAGCCTGATTCCTGCAGAAAAGAACTATTGGACTCATAAGCTGGAGTTCCTGGCCCTGAAGTGGGCAGTGGTAGACAAGCTTAAAGACTACCTGTACGGGGCTGAGTTTGTAGTGAAGACGGACAACAACCCTCTCACCTACTTGCTCACTACTGCCAAGCTGGATGCCACTGGCCACAGGTGGCTCGCAGTCCCTTCGGCTTTTACCTTTAGCCTGAAATACAGACCAGGAGTTGGCAACCGTGATGCAGACGCTCTATCCAGAAGACCTCACAACCCCCTGAGTTCCCCAGAAGACTGGACTCAACTCACTCCCGAAGGAGTCAGAGCCCTATGTGAGGGGACAAGTCACTATGGGAAAGGTGGGGCCAGAGCCGAAGATGTAGGAGTGTCTGCAGCAGGAGTCCCCAGATGTTATTGTAACGTCTCTCAAGTGGTGCAAGAAGGCCTTCCCAAGCTGTCCAGGAAGGATCTTAGGAAGGATCAGGAAGAAGACCCATTGTGTGGACTAGTGAAGAAGGCATTGGAATATCAACAACCCAATGTACTTCAGAAGAGTCCTTGTAAGGAAACCAAGCTGCTGCTGAAGGAATGGGATTGGTTGCAGCTGCAACAGGGAGTGGTCTACCGAAGGGGCCCTTCCGTCGATTCAAAAGTGGCAGTTGCTCCTGCCGGAGAAACACAGAGCGAGGGTACTAATTGCTCTACATAACCACCATGGTCACCTGGGAGCCGAAAGGACTTTGCAGTTAGTGAAAGCATCTTTTACTGGCCCCACATGAGGAGAGAGGTAGAGAGTTACTGTCATTCCTGCCTCAGGTGTATACAACGGAAGACGCTGCCACAGAGGGCTGCCCCAATGGGCCATTTGGAAAGTCAGGGCCCAATGGACCTGGTCTACATAGACTTTCTCTGTCTGGAAAATGACTTGAGTGGAGTAGGGGACATCTTAGTGGTGACAGACCATTTCACCCGATATGCCCAGGCTTTTCCCACTAGAGATCAACAAGCAATCACAGTGGCAAAAACTCTTGCTGAGAAGTTCTTTGTCCATTACGGATTACCACAACGGATACACTCAGACCAGGGAAGAGACTTTGAAAGTAGACTAATAAAAGAACTACTGGGGCTATTGGGCATACAGAAGTCGAGGACCACCTCCTATCACCCACAAGGGGATCCTCAGCCAGAAAGATTCAACCGGACCCTCCTGAATATGCTGGGTACATTGACCGCAGAACAGAAGCCCCACTGGAGTAGACACATCACTGCATTAGTCCATGCCTATAACAGCACCAAATGCGATGCCACTGGTTACTTGCCCTATCGATTAATGTTCGGTCGAGAAGCCCGGCTACCAGTGGATCTGGCTTTTGGAACCTCTTTGGACCACATTTCAGAGTCTTCCCACAAATGATACGTGAACAGACTGAGAGAGAACTTGCAAATTGCATACAAGCAGGCCAAAGCTACTTCAAGATCCAGTGAGAGCAGAAATAAAAAGAACTTTGACTTGAGAGTGAAGATTCAAGATCTTCAAAGAGGTGACCAGGCATTGCTGAGAAATGTGGGCATTCCAGGGAAGCATAAGCTGGCCGATCACTGGAAGTCGCAGCCTTATGTTGTGTGTGGAAAACTCCTAGGCATCCCCGTATACGAAATCAAACCAGAGGGGGGCACTGGACCTGTGAAAACCTGGCACCGGAACCACCTGTTGCCCCTTTACAGAGGCGATTAAGACAAGTATGGAGAAGGAACTGCCTTCCACATCCAGCGAAGTCAGTAGGCCGACAACCAGATCTCAGTCAAAGTCCTTGGAGGAAGAAGATAAAGACTTAGGGATGAGTTGGCTGTGGCCCACGGAGGCTCCGGAAATTGACATGGAGGTCCTTCCTGAAATAGAGGAAGGTCATACTGAAACTCTTAAGAGGGGGTTGCAGTGAATAGATCTGGCGCTATACCTATATATTGTCAGAGAATATGTCACTGGGGACTCATTTGTCCGAAGTGTTCAGCATAATAGTGGGTGGTAATAAGAAATGGGATTAGTTATATTAGTGTACCAATGAAATAAAAAGTGTTAAACCAGCCCAATTATATAAAGAATAAAGTGTACAACATCCTACCACTTGGTGTAACACTAGTGAAGTATAAAAATGTATTATGAAAAATGAAAAAATTAAAAAATATTTTTCAAAAACAGTAAATATTTTCCAGCGTGCTGGCTATGTAGGTGAAAAAACAAAGAAATAATGAAAACTAATAATCCTCAAAAGGGTTGTGACAAATGCTGGTACAAATAAATATATAAAGTGCTAGTGCTATTGCATTACTGATAAATTAGTGACAATAAGTATAAAACCAAGACAGACTGTGCTGTTTTCAAAACTGTTAGTGCACTAACGTGACGGTGAAGTTTATACAAAAATTCATGCACCAAGTAGAATGATACAATAAATAAGTGGTAAATATCAATGCTTCAAGTGAAATGTGCAAAAAAATTAAAAAATAAAAAAGTATAAAAATGAAAAGTCTCTGGTGAAATAGAATTGATGGGATTGTCCCGTGAAATGGGGAGAGGGGATGTGATAAATTCAGATCTTATTCTCCATGCATTGTGGTCACTTCTAGGTTGTACTCTCACCGGAAAAAAGACCCCATCCGGGGTGGATCAGCCTTCACAATATTAGCTATTGTGTCGCTCTCTGGCTTGCTTCTGGTAAAATGTTGGGGATCCCTCGTTATTTCCAGGTGGAGTGTGCCACAGTATATATGTTAAAAAAGAGGACCATCCATAGTGTGATACCGTATGAGAAACAGTTTTATTGACAAAGATTAAAACTACTTACAATTGTGAGTAGGAATAGTAGCGGTTTAGTTAGATTATTCTTATTGCTTTAAAGCAGCTGAGAGCGTTCTGTTCGGCTTCCCCGCCATCTATACTGAAGGTGTATGTCGATTAGGCCACGCCCTACGCGTTTCGTCACTCGGACGTCATCTGGAGCCTCCGTGGCCTAATCGACATACACCTTCAGTATAGACGGCGGGGAAGCCGAACGGAACGCTCGCAGCTGCTTTAAAGCAATAAGAATAATCTAACTAAACCGCTACTATTCCTACTCACAATTGTAAGTAGTTTTAATCTTTGTCAATAAAACTGTTTCTCATACGGTATCACACTATGGATGGTCCTCTTTTTTAACATATATACTGTGGCACACTCCACCTGGAAATAACGAGGGATCCCCAACATTTTACCAGAAGCAAGCCAGAGAGCGACACAATAGCTAATATTGTGAAGGCTGATCCACCCCGGATGGGGTCTTTTTTCCGGTGAGAGTACAACCTAGAAGGGACCACAATGCATGGAGAATAAGATCTGAATTTATCACATCCCCTCTCCCCATTTCACGGGACAATCCCATCAATTCTATTTCACCAGAGACTTTTCATTTTTATACTTTTTTATTTTTTAATTTTTAATTTTTTTGCACGTTTCACTTGAAGCATTGATATTTACCACTTATTTATTGTATCATTCTACTTGGTGCATGAATTTTTGTATAAACTTCACCGTCACGTTAGTGCACTAACAGTTTTGAAAACAGCACAGTCTGTCTTGGTTTTATACTTATTGTCACTAATTTATCAGTAATGCAATAGCACTAGCACTTTATATATTTATTTGTACCAGCATTTGTCACAACCCTTTTGAGGATTATTAGTTTTCATTATTTCTTTGTTTTTTCACCTACATAGCCAGCACGCTGGAAAATATTTACTGTTTTTGAAAAATATTTTTTAATTTTTCATAATACTTTTTTATACTTCACTAGTGTTACACCAAGTGGTAGGATGTTGTACACTTTATTCTTTATATAATTGGGCTGGTTTAACACTTTTTATTTCATTGGTACACTAATATAACTAATCCCATTTCTTATTACCACCCGCTATTATGCTGAACACTTCGGACAAATGAGTCCCCAGTGACATATTCTCTGACAATATATAGGTATAGCGCCAGATCTATTCACTGCAACCCCCTCTTAATGTTCTCCACCCCACCAGGTGGATATTAATAGAGGCTGCTCTTACCTATCTCGACATACCACTTCTTTGTACTTATATATAGGCCCCATAGCGCAACCTACCACCCCTTGTCTTTCCATACTGAAACTCTTAGCCCCTGTACACACGGTCTGAGATTTTGACAACCAAATCCGTCGGATTTTGTCCGTCGGATTTTGCCCGTCGGAACTTGTCCGAAACTGTTGCATACACACGGTCGGACTAAGTTGTCGAAAAATCCGATCATTCAGAACGTGATGACGTAATTTCGATACGATGGGACTATGTTCAGGCTAGTAGCCAATAGCTTTGATGTAGGAATTTGATCTGAGCATGCGTGGCACTTGGTCCGATTAAAATTCTGTACACATGATTCAGAGTATGTCCGATCGAACCAGTTGGTTGGAAAATATTTCCAACAAGTTGGAAAATTGGGTCCGACAGATATTCTGACAGAATCAGTCCGATGCATACCACACACAGTCAGATTATCCGACAACACGGTCCGATAGGACACATTCCGACGGATTCTCTGACCGTGTGTACAAGGGCTTAGAGCAGAGGCCCCAGAGTTTGTGCCAGCAGTTGACCCTATTGAAGAGCTGGATACTCCTAGTTACTCTCCACTGGTTGAGACTGAAAAATGGATTTGAGATACCTGTCAGTTGGAAATGGAAACCCCAAGAGTTCCAAGAGAAAAGAGAGACATTCGCCCACCCTGCAGACTGACTTATGACGCATTGGGCGAATGTTCTGAGTCATAGCAGTACATTAGTAAAAGAAACTCTAAACTATCTGGTCTCCCTACTACTGATTCAGTAGGGGACAACCCCACCTCACCCCTTGGCACATCTGTACCTAACATGGTAATCTCAGCTGTGAGTGCACAAGACAGCTCCCCACCATACGACAACTGGTGGGAGGCTCCTCTGTCCGTTTTTATATAGTCAAATAGATGATAAAGTGCAAAGCCTCTTTGGGGACCAAAGAGTTCAAGTGGGGGGAGTGTATAGTGGTGATATGATTGTGTGTGTATATATATCTATATATCTATATATATATATATATATATATATATATAAAATACACAGACATCTCAAGTCTCCCACAAATCACGGGAGACTCCCGCATTTGGATGCCGGATCATGGACACCCCCAAGTGCCGGGCGATCTCCCGGCTGAGCCTTTCACTTAGAAAGGCAGAGCAGCCTGAGCGGCAGAATGTTACTGAGCTGTAAGGATGAGCCAAACGCCCCCCTGTTCGGTTCGCACCAGAACCTGCGAACAGACCTAAACTTCATGTGAACTTTAGAACCCTATTAAACTCTATGGGACTCGAACGTTCAAAATAGAAAGTGCTAATTTTAAAGGCTAATATGCAAGTTACTGTCCTAAAAAGTGTTTGGGGACCTGGGTCCTGCCCCAAGGGACATGGATCAATGCAAAAAAAAAGTTTTAAAAACGGCCATTTTTTCAGGAGCAGTGATTTTAATAATGATTAAAGTGAAACAATAAAAGTGTAATATTCCTTTAAGTTTCGTACCTGGGGGGGTGTCTATAGTATGCCTGTCAAGGGGCGCATGTTTCCCGTGCTTAGAACTGTCTCTGCACAAAGTGTAATTTCTGCAGGACAAAAAGTCTTTTAAAATCACTTGACTCAATGAGTGTTCTCTGTATTACGGGAGCCGACAATTCATTCATTGATAAAAAATAAAATAAAAAAATTGACGTCGGGTCCCCCTAAATATCCATACCAGACCCTTTATCCGAGCACGCAACCTGGCAGGCCGCAGGAAAAGAGGGGGGGTCGAGAGAGCACCCCCCTCTCCTGAACCGTACCAGGCCACATGCCCTCAACATTGGGAGGATGCTTTGGGGGTCTGCGACCCCCTCAAAGCACCATGTGGACAAGGGCCTCATCCCAACGGAAACCTGCGTTACATCAGAGAGGAGCGGGGTCACCCATACGTCATTGGGGAACCCCTGGCTTCCCTCACTAGCGTCAGAGGGGGCGGGGTCAGGTGACAGGTGTCCCCGCTCTCATAATATAAGAAACGTCAGTCGCTGGGCTCCCCGCAGTGTCTCCTCAGTGGAGACAGAAGATGGATGCATGGATGGACTGCGCTGGACTGAAAATCACCCGTCGCTAGATCAGATCAGCCATCGCTGGACCCCGGAGAGATGATCATCCGTCACTGGATAGCAAGAGTGGATTAGCACCGCTGGAATCTTTTTTTTTTTTTTTTTTTTTTTTTTGACACGGGGTTCCCCTTAATATCCATACCAGACCTGAAGGGCCTGGTAATTGAATTTAGGGGAACCCCACGCTTTTTTATTTTTTTATCAATGAATGAATTGTCGGCTCCCGTAATACAGAGAACACTCATTGAGTGTTCTCTGTATTACGCCGCAAGTGATTTTAAAAGACTTTTTTTCCTGCAGAAATGACACTTTGTGCAGGGACAGTTCTAAGCATGGTAAACATGTGCCCCTTCACAGGCATACTATAGACACCCCCTTGGTACGAAAATTAAAGGAATATTACACTTTTATTGTTTCACTTTAATCATTATTAAAATCACTGCTCCTGAAAAAACGGCAGTTTTTAAAACTTTTTTTTGCATTGATCCATGTCCCCTTTGGCAGGACCCAGGTCCCCAAACACTTTTTAGGACAGTAACTTGCATATTAGCCTTTAAAATTAGCACTTTAGATTTCTCCCATAGACTTGTACAGGGTGTTTTTTCCGGCTTTTCGAATTTGCCGCAAACGGCCCAAATTTTTCACTGTTCGCTGAACAGGCAATGTTCGAGTCGAACATGAGTTCGACTCGAACTCGAAGCTCATCCCCACTGAGCTGACTCGTTGCCGCTTCACTTCCCTTCCCAGTGTTATCAAATAGACAGCAACCCTGGCTTCTCTCTAGATGTGCCCTTCCTGCCACTGGGTGCTGCTTGTATATGCAGGTGAATTGGAATGTGATTTTATAGCATCCCAGTTTACTCTACCCAAGGTTGGCTTTTCTTCATGTCCTACACCTAAGGTATGCCACTGTTTGCTGATGTATATTGTAAATAGAAGTTTTCAGTAGATTATGCCAAAAGTCTTTATAATATTTGATGTTACAATGGCAGTCCTAGCAGATTCCGCTGTGAAGAGCTGATTGCCGGGGACATGGCAGGAGAACTTATTATACATTTTATTGCAAATTTAACTTGAAGTTTCCATGTTCCAGCACTTACAGTTTTGCACTCTCCATTCTCTCTGACGCAGAAAGTACTCATTCAAAAAACATTTAGTGTGCTTTCACACTGAGGTGTTGAGGGCGTCGGCGTTAAAATGCCGCTATTTATAGCGATGCTTTGCCATCATTTTAGCGATGCTATTTGGCCACTAACGGGATGCTTTTAACCCCCACTAGCGGCCGAAAAAAGAGTTAAACCCTCTCACAAAGCACAGCTGCAGCGATGCTTTTTCGGTTGTTTGGTGGAGCTTTGCCAGCGCTGCCCATTGATTTCAATGGGCGGGGGCACTTTAGGAGCAGTGTATACACCGCTCCTACAACTCTGCAAAGCTGCTGCTTGCAGGACTTTTTTTTTACCATCTTGCAAGTGCACCACTATGGTGTGAAAGTACTCGGGCTTTCAAACTGGACACACAGGAGAGGCTCTTTACAGGCGCTATTTTTAGCGCTATAGTGCCTGTAAAGTGCCTCAGTGTGAAAGCAGCCTTACTAGTAAATAAGAAAAATAAGAGACACAGAATGCCTATGTAGCGCCGGCTCCTGACGAGCATGTGCTATATGTTTTTGCAAATTAATATTCCTGAAACCACAGTTGGGTTTAAGGGCTAATTTTGCTAAATTATGGTTTCAGTACCTGTCTGGCTGGATTGCTCTCAGTTCTCCTTGGCCGCAAGTGTCGCTTTCACCGCCGACAACTGGTAGAACGTAGTTTAGCTGGGTGTATTGGGTGCCACGTTTTCTCGGAACCAGCCCAGTGGGAGTGTTCTCCTGCAGTGCACTCTGGGAGGTGGTATTTAAGGTACTGAAATCACGTGCTTCGGGGTTCCGGTCCAGAAGATTTTTCTGTCTGTTTGGTCCTCCTGACCTGCCCCCATGGCCCTCCTGGCCTGGGGTGCAGATCCATGCAATTCCAAGTCTCTGGGCTGGATAGCCCGAGGCAAAGTAACTGCAGGGACAGACCTGAATGGATATCGAGGCCTAAGGATTCAAAGGTGGTCCAGTGCAGTCTCATCTAAGGAGAGGCCCAGCAACTGGAGAAGCATCCAGGGGAGGACTCTTCACGAGAAGGCCATGCACGAGGCTGGTTTCTCAGAAGGAGCCTGGAGGCTCAGTTGAAGGACATTTCATGGATCTACACTCTCACACCCTACCGGCTGCTAGTCCTAGTGAGAGGAGGTCTATCCGAAGGTTGTGAGAATCCAGCTGTGAAACGGTAATTCTCTGGATTTTTTCTATAGGAGACTTTCTATTTTTGCAGACCAAACGTACCTGAACTTCCTCCTAACCCTCTATCCTAAACTGTGAGATCTTGTTTCTCTTTCAAATAAATAACCCAAAAGAAGATCCAGTGTCAGTTTATGCATTTCTTTGGGCCATCTGCCATGGGAAACCCTAGACAGAGACAAGGTCAAGAAGGTAACGGTAAGCCCAATAAAACCAGCAGCTCCTTTGGGGGTCAGTGCTACACCTATGTATGTAAAAACTTTAACCATTTGCCTACTGGGTACTTAAAACACCCTCATGACCAGGCCAATTTTCCGCTTTCAGTGCTCTCACACAATTACTCAGTCGTGTAATACTGTACCCAAATAATTTTTGAATGACCCACTCTTCTGGAGCCTGAACGGGAGTGTCGCACTCTGCTGGAGCCTGAACGGGAGTGTCGCACTCTGCTGGAGCCTGAACGGGAGTGTCGCACTCTGCTGTAGCCTGAACGGGAGTGTCGCACTCTGCTGTAGCCTGAACGGGAGTGTCGCACTCTGCTGTAGCCTGAACGGGAGTGTCGCACTCTGCTGTAGCCTGAACGGGAGTGTCGCACTCTGCTGTAGCCTGAACGGGAGTGTCGCACTCTGCTGTAGCCTGAACGGGAGTGTCGCACTCTGCTGTAGCCTGAACGGGAGTGTCGCACTCTGCTGTAGCCTGAACGGGAGTGTCGCACTCTGCTGGAGCCTGAACGGGAGTGTCGCACTCTGCTGGAGCCTGAACGGGAGTGTCGCACTCTGCTGGAGCCTGAACGGGAGTGTCGCACTCTGCTGGAGCCTGAACGGGAGTGTCGCACTCTGCTGGAGCCTGAACGGGAGTGTCGCACTCTGCTGGAGCCTGAACGGGAGTGTCGCACTCTGCTGGAGCCTGAACGGGAGTGTCGCACTCTGCTGGGGTCTGAACGGGAGTGTCGCACTCTTCTGGAGTCTGAATGTGGGTGACACACTCTTCTAGAGTCTGAGTGTGGGTGACACGCTTTTCTGCTGGAGCCAGACTGGCCCATTCTTCTAGAGCCAGAGCAGCCCACTCTTCTGGAGCCTGAATCTTCCACTCTTCTGGAACCTGATCGGCCCAATCTCCTGGAGCCTGAGTGTCGCACTCTGCTGGAGCCTGAACGGGAGTGTCGCACTCTGCTGGAGCCTGAACGGGAGTGTCGCACTCTGCTGGAGCCTGAACGGGAGTGTCGCACTCTGCTGGAGCCTGAACGGGAGTGTCGCACTCTGCTGGAGCCTGAACGGGAGTGTCGCACTCTGCTGGAGCCTGAACGGGAGTGTCGCACTCTGCTGGAGCCTGAACGGGAGTGTCGCACTCTGCTGGAGCCTGAACGGGAGTGTCGCACTCTGCTGGAGCCTGAACGGGAGTGTCGCACTCAGCTGGAAGTTTGGAAGCCAACAACAAGTATTTTTAGCAGTATAATAAAACAGCATTTCCCAAACATAGGTAATTGCTGTGGGCACATTGTGTGAGCGGCTAAGCAATTACATGGTGTTGATCACGTGGTGGAGAGTCAGATCATTTTATCAACTGAATATCTACCATAGAGATACTACCCAATATTAATATCACAGCTTATAGACTATCTCTGTTTTTTCATATTTATTGTTTGCACATTGCTACTTACTGGGTGTGTAATATATATGTGTATTGTTTATTAGACATGTGCAGAGTAAAATATTTCGTTTCGGATTTAGTTTTCATTTATTTAGTTACGCCCGAAATTTGTTTTTTATTTATTTAGTTTTTCATCAAAAATTGCATTTGTCCAAAAAGAAGATTCGACTGAGCTAGTATATAGCATACTTCATGTGAACTTTAGAACCCTATTAAAGTCTATGGGACTCCAACGTTTAAAATCTAAAGTGCTAATTTTAAAGGCTAATATGCAAGTTACTGTCCTAAAAAGTGTTTGGGGACCCGGGTCCTGCCCCAGGGGACATGTATCAATGCAAAAAAACTTTTTAAAAACGTCCGTTTTTTCGGGAGCAGTGATTTTAATAATGATTAAAGTGAAACAATAAAAGTGTAATTTTCCTTTAAATTTCGTACCTGGGAGGTGTCTATAGTATGCCTGTGAAGGGGGCACATGTTTATGGTGCTTAGAACTGCCCCTGCACAAAGTGTAATTTATGCAGGAAAAAAAGTCCTTTAAAATCACTCGCAGCTATTATGAATTGTCAACTCCGTAATACAGAGAACACTCATTGAAAGTCATTGATAAAAAAAAGTGTGGGGGTCCCCCAAATTTAATTACCAGGCCCTTCAGGTCTGGTATGGATATTAAGGGGAACCCCGCGTCAAATTTAAAAAAAATTGACGCGGGGGTCCCCCTAAAAATCCATACCAGACCCTTTATCCGAGCACACAACCTGGCAGGCCGCAGGAAAAGAGGGGGGGGCGCTCTCACGTCAACGTGAACCGTACCAGGCCACATGCCCTTAACATTGGGAGGATGCTTTGGGGGTCTGTAAACCCTCAAAGCACCATGTCCCCATGTTGATGGGGACAAGGGCCTCATCCCCACAAACCTGGTCAGTGGTTGTGGGGGTCTGCGGGCGGGGGCTTTTCAGAATCTGGAAGCCCCCTTTAACAAGGGGACCCCCAGATCCCGGTCCCCCCTGTTTGAAATGGTAAGGGGGTACAAAAGTACCCCGACCATTTCACAAAGAAAGTGTAAAAAATAGTTAAATAAGACAAACACACGTTTGAAAAATTCCTTTATTAAAAATGTAACGGAAACCTGCCTGTGTTAAATCAGAGGGGGGCGGGGTCACCCATACGTCACTGGGGAAGCCCGGGTTTCCCCTTGCATCAGAGGGGGGTGGGGTCAGGTGACGGGTGGCCCCGCCCTCTGCATATAACAAACGTCAGGCCGCCGGGATCCCCGCAGTGTCTCCTCCGTGGAGACAGAAGATGGATGGATTCGCTGCGCTGGATCAGATCAGCCATCGCTGGACCCCGGAGAGATGATCATCCGTCGCTGGATAGAGTGGATTAGCACCGCTGGAATCTTTTTTTTATTTTTTTTATTTTTAATAAAGGAATTTTTCAAAAGTGTGTTTGTCTTATTTAACCATTTTTACACTTTCTTTGTGAAATGGTAGGGGTACTTTTGTACCCCCTTACCATTTCAAACAGGGGGGGCGGGATCTGGGTGTCCCCTTGTTAAAGGGGGCTTCCAGATTCTGATAAGCCCCCCGCCCGCAGACCGCCAGGGTTGTGGGGATGAGGCCCTTGTCCCCATCAACATCAACATGGGGACATGGAGCTTTGAGGGGTCACAGACTCCCAAAGCATCCTCCCAATGTTGAGGGCATGTGGCCTGGTACGGTTAGGGGGGGGCTCTCACGTCCCCCCTCTTTTCCTGCGGCCTGCCAGGTTGCGTGCTTGGATAAAGGGTCTGGTATGGATTTTTAGGGGGACCCGCGTCAATTTTTTTTAATTTTGACGCGGGGTTCCCCTTAATATACATACCAGACCTGAAGGGTATGGTATGGATATTTAGGGGGAACCCCACGTCAATTTTTTTTTTTTACATTTGACGCAGGGTTCCCCTTAATATCCATACCAGACCTGAAGGGCCTGGTAATTGAATTTGGAGGACCCCCGCGCTTTTTTATTTATTTATTTATTTTATCAATGACTTTCAATGAGTGTTCTCTGTATTACGGGAGCCCGACAATTCATAATAGCTGTGAGTGATTTTAAAGGACTTTTTTTCCTGCATAAATGTCACTTTGTGCAGGGACTGTTCTAAGCACCAGAAACATGCGCCCCTTCACAGGCATACTATAGACACCCCCCAGGTACGAAATTTAAAGGAATATTACACTTTTATTGTTTCACTTTAATCATTATTAAAATCACTGCTCCCGAAAAAACTGCAGTTTTTAAAACTTGTTTTTGCATTGATGCATATCCCCTGGGGCAGGACCCAGGTCCCCAAACACTTTTTAGGACAGTAACTTGCATATTAGCCTTTAAAGTTAGCACTTTAGAATCTTTTCTCTCTGTCAAATCTTTTCTCTGTCGAATATTTTCTCTATATAATCATGGACTAATAGAGGTAAGGTTAGGCACATTCGACCACAGGTTCTATAGACACAGATTGTTATTGTCAGAGTTACGTCGAATCTCCTATTCTATATTGAACTGTTGTAACAACGAAAACGAAAATAAAGCATTTATTTATGTTGGATCTTTCGTTTTTCGGATTCTGTGCTTTCGTTATCGTTTGTCAAAATGAAAACGAAAATACCTGAAATTTGGACGAAAATGCATTCGGACGAAAACGAATGCACATGTCTATTGTTTGTTATCGCATTACCTAGCACTATTTACTTTTAACCTATGATTGGTATATGCTGTTTTATTATTTCATTTCTTTTAAAGTGGCTGCTCTATATGTATCCGGTTTTTCTTTGGCGCAGTGATAAGATCAGATAAGAAGTAGTGGTGTCACCTGCCTGGCTGTACATTGTGGCAGGGGCTTGTGAATCATCAGACCAGCTAAGCAGGGGTTTTGTGAGTGAGTGGCAGTTTTGTCAAAGAAAGTGTGTCATTATCAGCCCTGAGATCAGGAACACCACAGCAGCAAATGGGACTCCCTACTTCTGAAAGAAATCTGGAGACATTACAAGAAATACTTTCTCTGACCCCATTAGTTCAGCGGGGAGGGGAGCGTGTGTGTGGGGGGGGGGGGGGGAGCACTGCAGAAAGGAGACAATTTCTTCACTTTCAGGCTGAGAGCTCTGCTGTTTCTTATAATTTAACTAAATGCCCAGCCTCTTTTATATCAATCTACCGGATTGCTCTGGTGAATTTATATACAAGAGGCTGGGATTGAACAATCGGCTCAGGTGAGGACAGCTTTGGATGTTTGGACAGGTAAGTGTCTCCAGGGCTGCTGTTAGAAATCATGGGGCCCAATACAGCCTACCTGACGGGGCCCCCTTGACCCCGCCCACAACCCACCCTGGCTCTGCCCATAACCCCACCCCTCATTCCGCCCCTGCCTCCACGCTGTCATGGGGGGGGGGGGGTGTCTGGAGGCAGGAGCTGGAACATGTAACATTTACAGTGCCCCACCAATCATAACTGCATCTGAATGGGAGAGATATCAGTGTTTTGACATCTGTGCCCATTCAGTTTGTGTCTTTATACACCACCGATTGTGTCCATTTACATCAGGCTACCTCTGATATGTCACATTTAGGTCTGGAAAAATAGAAAAGTATATTCTTTTCCAATTTTTTATTTTTTTTCCCACCTGAATGGACACAGAGGAAGGTGGATCTAAATGCACACAAGTCAATTCATGGTTCAGGAAAGTCAGCACCCAACAGCCATGTTACACTGACAGAGCCATACAGCACCTGCTGTGCCCTGATCATCATAATAATAATAACCATGAGCACACAGAGTCTGGGGACTGCACATTCTACAATAGTGTGACCTGTCAGTGTGTGTGTATGTGCAGGGGACTGCTAGCCTGTGCACCACTGCCATTGTCCACATTACTCCTGCTGCTCTGTCTGTCTCAGCCGCCTCCGTGATAAGTCCCTCAAGCTGCAGCACTTACTGAATGAAGGGAGCCGTATAACAGTAATATCCATCCGCCGGAGAGGCATACAGTGAGCAGGAAGAACTTTAGTTTGTGCAGGTATACTGAGAGCAGGCATGTGGCACGGATTTGTATCCCTGCACCCGAAAATGGAAAAAAAGTCACTCTTCTACTTTCACCTCCTGGGCCCCTCTGGTAACCTGATGGGGCCCAGGAAATTAATATATATTCCTTATATAACTTAGTAATCAAGTGAGTGCGGGTTAATATAGTTATTTAGCTTTTTTTTTTCATTTTTTTTTTTTTTTAAGCTAGAAGTTAAAAGCTGCTCGGGCCCCCCTGCTGGCCGGGCCCGGTACAACAGGACTGGTTGTACTGCCCTATCAGCGGCCCTGAGCGCGAGGCACATATTTTTCCATGTTCCAGGATTGCATGGAAACGTGCATTTCTGTGTGCATTTCTGGAACACGCAGATGTGAACAGAGACTAACTTATATGGCGGAAATTTGTCACAGCGGCATGCGGTGTTCCGCTATATTTCCATTTTATCCCCTTTTGTTCCCTGTTACAATTTTTCCTTTTTCCCCAAGTATGGGGCATGAGTGATTGTACATACAGAGCAGGAGATCTATGGATGGGGGAAGGATATTCAGTAGATCAATAGAGCATATGACTGGATCCAGGGCCAAGACAAGGGGGGTCACATGACCTGGGTACTATGCTCAGGGGCAGGACACAGGTGACAGCTGCAGGCTCCCTCTCCTAGCACCCCCCCCACAACACTACATCCAGGGCCAGTGCTACCAATAGGCGAGCTAGGTGGCCTGCCTAGAGCACACATCAGTAAAGAGCGTCACCACCTGTAAACAGTGCGGTGCAACCCACACCGAGTGCAGGCTCCGTGAAAGGGGGCTGTCTGACACAGCAATGTCCCGCCCAGCCGCAGTACCCAGCGCTTTCCAGGACGTTGGATGTTTGGTCATTGCAATAATTTGTGATAGAACTCCCCCACTAACACTGCACCCTCTGCGTCTCCGTCCTACTACACCACCAGATGGCAGCGCTGTGCGGAAGAAGACAGAGGAGAGCCCCTCACACGTCGCTGGTCCTCTGATGCCTCCACGGCTGTGCTAGCTGTTCCCAGCGGTGGTGGAGGACAGGGCAGAGCAGGAGGACGCTGGGCTGTACCAGGCTGCTGAGGAATGGGACAAGATGAGCCTTCCCCGCCCTGTACAGTACCTGACAGCCGGGAACCTTCCTTACATTCATTTTCAGCACCATCCTGGGGTGATCATGGCTGACAATGTCATAGCAACCCAGGCATGCTGGGATCTGTAGTCCTGGGAGCTCTTCTCTTCACACTTTGTACTGCTGTAACCTATCAGCGTTGATATGTTTTCTTTTTTATGCATTAAAATGCACTGCGTAATGTCAGATCGCCACCTCCACCGTATACATGAACAGGCCAAAGGGGGTGGAGCCAAGGGAGGTGGCAAAAGATTTGCCTAGGGTGTCAAAAGCCCTTGCACCAGCACTGACTACATCATACTCCTCCACCCAGGGCCAGTGCTAGATTATTTTGCACCCTAGGCAAGAATAAAAAAAAGAAACTTCCGAGCATGTTTAAATACATTCAAAATTAATATATTTATTTATAAATCTTCTTTGTATAAATGTAGCAAAGTCTTTTACCTCTTTTTGTCTAATGAGAACCCCCAAGGCCAAAGATAGCTGACATCCTTCAATATGTAGTGGGTTGTGAGGCATAGTGGGTGCAAAGGTGGTGAAAATCATTGAGAACCAGACACTTTTTGGATGTAAAAGAGGTATTTTTTTTCTTTTAACAGTCCTTTTATATTTTGAAGGGAAAGAGGGTTAGGGCCAGGACACCCATAGATAGTTGCAAACTCAATTGGCCAACTCCGAGACGTCAATAGGACAGCTGTGCAGGGAAAGGCCCCAGCAAGAAGCCACATCTGCACTTGCAGGAATGCTGTCTCCTATGGCAACAGTCCTTTACCAGTTCCTAACTCAAACGGCTCCACTAAAACTACTCTTTGAAGTTCTTCAATACTGAGCCCCTGGTCTCTCACTAGAGACCCACTGATTCACTGACTCTGGTATCTCCCTCAAGCATTACCCCTGCTGGGGTCCCTGGCTTGGCACTCCAGATACTTCCCAAGCTTCACCCCTACTAACCAGCACGGTCCCCGGCTTGACACACAAGGCTGCTCTGCCAGCGTCTCCTGGTTGGGTCCCTGACTTCATCACCACCTGAAGTTTCCAGATTCTCCACCGTGCCCTTTCGGTGAGAATATGGCTCCTGTACTTGCGTCAGTTACTCACTGTGGTCCCTGGTAAAGGCAACTGGTCCCTTTGTAGCGACAGCTTCTTTTCTACCTCCGACCACTGACGGGGTCTCCAAGCCACAATCCCAACCCTGTGCTGCACTTTCACTTCTGGATAGGCCCTCATAAAGCCTAGCAGCCAGATGCCCCCGGGATAGGCCCAATCTCCGGCCTAGCAGCCTGGGGCAGATGACACACACCCACCCAGACAGCAGTCCAGGTGGCACAGAACACAGATCACCTGACCTCACACGAATATATAGGTTTCATTGCCTTTGAATAAAAAAAAAATTCTTGGGTAATGCACCAGGTGTTTGCGCCTTCCCCTTTGTTGTTTTTGTAGCTTCACATTTGACCCCTGTTCTAAGGCATGACTTAGGACAGTGATCTTTTTTTCCATAACAATCAATGACACTCTCAAGCTCAGTTATTATAGGGTGTCATTATTTGGTTGCCAATGCCATAACCACACCTGGGAAGTATATAAAGTCGTTACTCCTGAGAATAGGAGTGGGGAATGGGTGGGGCTTACTGCAGTGCCCTTATTGTGCCATGCTGAATGGTGGGTTTGGCCAAATTATGCTGAATGGTGGGTTTGGCCAAGTCTGACATTTCTCTAATACATGATTACATCTGCAATTTTTTGCTCGAAAATTACTTAGCACTCCAAAACATTATATATTTTTTTAAGCAGAGGCCCAAGAGAATAAAATGTTAGCTGTTGCAATTTATGTCACATGATATTTGCACAGCTATTTTTCAAACACAATTTTTTGGGAAAAAATATACTTTTTAATGAATTTAACACAAACACAATATAATGCCCAATTTTTTTGGTATAATATGTAGCGCCGGCTCCTGAAGAGCACGCGCTATGTATTTTTTCATTTAACTTTTCCCTTGAACCGCAGTTTGGTTTTGGGTTTAATTACGTTAAATTTTGACCTCAGTATCAGTCTGGTGGGACTGCATGGTGTTCTGCCTGACCATAGGTGATGCTGTCATACCTGGTAGGGTCAAGAACTCAGTCTTGTTGGGCGCATTAAGTGTTTACTTTCTCTCGGAACCAGACCAGTGGGAGTGTCACTCTTAATTTGCCTTCTGGGAGAGGGTACTTAAGGTGCTGATGTCACGTGTTTCGAGGTTTTGGTCCAGATGTGACCAGCCCCCAGGGCTCTCATGGCCTGGGGTGCGGATCCACCCGACTACAAGTCTCTGGGCTGGCTAGCCCGAGGCAAAGAAACTGAAAGAAGGATTCAGAGGTAGTCTGGTGCCGTCTCAGTTTGTTGAGAGGTCCAGCAACTATGAAGGTATCCAGGGGAGGACTCTTCGGGAGAAGGCCATGCAAAGGATGGCTTCCCAGCAAGAGCCTGGACAAGTTGAAAGACTCCAAGTGAATCTAGTCTCGTGTGGTATTGCCAGACCGGCTGCAAGACACTGGTACCATACGACGGTTCTCCGAGTTGTCTACACCTTTCAGTTTTATTCAAGTGTTCTACAACAAGTCTGTGGCAGAGACTTTAACCAAGTGTTCTACAACAAGTCTGTGGCAGAGACTTGGTTTGATTTAAGCACCCTGTTGGCTGCTAGGCCTGGTGAGAGAAGGACTATCCGATAAGGGTGAGGATCCAGTTGTGAATGGCTATTCTCTGGATTTCCTAATGTGAGAGACTTTTTTCCTATTTGACTTAGCACTAAGAGTACCTGGACTTTCGTACCTAAACCCTCTAACCCTATGTTGAGAGACTGTGTTCGTTAACTATTTATGCAAATAAAAATCCCTCTAAGTGGATCTGGCGTCAGTCTCTACAGTTCTTGGGCCATCTACCTCGGGAAACCCCTAGACGCACAGAAGGTCAAGAAGGTAACGGTAAGCCCAATTAAATCAGCCGCTCCTTCGCGAGTCAGTGCTACAAATATAAAAACCAATGTTGTGTAAATAGATACCAAACATGTTACACTTTACATGAATAGTGACAAACTACCGTACATTAAATTACCCTTAGGTGATGCTTTAAAAGCCTTTACAGGTTACAAGTTTTTTTTAACATAAAGGAAGGGTCAGGTTATAAGCTTAGCCCTTGTACACACGGTCGGACATTCCAACAGAAGGTGTCCGATCGGACCGTGTTGTCGGATAATCTGTGTGTGGGCTCCATCGGACTATTTCCGTCGGAGTATCCTACGGACCAAGTTTTCCAACTTGTCTATAAAATTTTCCGACAACATGATCCGATCGGACTTTGTCCGATCATGTGTAGAGAATTCCGATCGGTCAAATTGCCACGCATGCTCAGATCAAATTCCTAAACCAAAACTATTGGCTACTAGCCTGAACGTAGTCCCGTCCTAATGAAATAACGTAATCACGTTAAGTACGATCGGATTTTCTGACAACTTTGTCCGACTGTGTGTATGCAACAGTTTCGGACAAAATCCGTCGGACAAAATCCGACGGGTTTGGTTGTTGGAATGTCCAACAGTGTGTACAAGGGCTTAGAGATACACAGGAGGTCTGGTACTTGATAAATTGTACTTGCTCTGGCATTCACAGCGATACCTCACATATGTGGTGCCATGGGCATAGCATAAGGGGTTGCAGGGGTCACAATCGCTCCAGGGGGCCCCAGCAGCCTCTCTGTCATATTATCATATCCTCCACAAAGTCCAGCTCTGATCTGCCCTAGGGCACCACAGCCACGCTCCAGTACTGGGCTTTCATTTTGCCTTCCACAGTTCACACCCCTCCAATCTCATTGGCTGGGGAGAAGCTGTGAGGCATTTCCTGAATGTAGAGGAGCATGAGGGGAGAACAGCCCAGGATAGGGAAGTGTCTGTGCTGTGTGCTGGCAACATGGAATGGTAACCATGCTTAGCGAGGCAAGAGGAGGAGAATGCCGTCCTATAGCCATGATGGCACCGATGTCACTGGCGAGGTAAGACACCGCTCAGTGTCTTCTAGTCACCAGCTGGGATTCTCTGTATGCCCCCACTCGGGGATGTCCGCTTACCCCACTTCCCTGACAACTGGGGAAAAGACATACATCTCCGGGAGGTGACCTTCCCCCAACACCTTCCAACACTCACAGAGAAACCTTCAGAAATTGCTAGGAACTCAAAACTCTTAAGCCACTTTAAGTATCTTGGCATGTGGTGGATGTATCTGCATGCACTGTGGAAGTGGTGGGTGGTAATGGGGGGGGGGCCAGGTCAGCTTTTGCATCGGGGTCCACAAGCTTCCAGCTATGCCACTGCTTTGAGTTGTCACCAGAAGAAGAAAAGAGGGGTAATCTTTAAGGCTGGGTTCACACTGCTCTGTGGAGTGGCTCACAGCAGGAGTCCGATGCATCCCTTTTCTCTGTTTATGACTTTCTGCCTGAATTTGAAACTGAAATAGAGCCAAAGATGCACAGGACCTCCGTGCAAGCTGCTCCACAGCTGCTCCAGAGATGTGTGAATCGACTCCATTGAGAGCCAGTCACAGTCTCCTGTCATGCGAATTGGATGTGCAAAAATCTAAATTTTTTCCACCCTAGCCGCTGTATACCACTCTTATCTCTGGGACACTGGCAGTGGACTGAGCTGTTCTGACTATTTAGGAGCAGAGGCGGGTCTTTAATTAGCCAAATTAGGCAGCTGCAAAGTCTAATTAACTCCAGTCACACATGCAAATTGGATGCATTTTGAACTCCATCTGATTCGCATGACATGTAAACCAAACCAGCTTTCTATTTAGCCGGTTCACATCTATATGGTGCAGCAGCAGGGCAAATTTGATGCAAATTTAAAAAGATTCCTGAGTTTTCTGAGCACTTTTCAGATGCAAATTCCAGGTTCATCGCCTTCTATGGGAAAGCATCTGAATCGCACGTATCATCTGTTTTAAACACAAATTCAATCAGAATTTTTTTTTTTAGGCGAACCCCATGCCCCCCCCCAAAAAAAAAATCCATACCAGAACCTTTTCCAAGCATGCAGCTTGGCAGGCCAGGAAAGGGTGGGGGGGAGAGCAGGCACCCCCCAAACCATATCAGGCCACATGCCCTCAACATGGGGGGGGGTGATTTGGGGCTGTCAGGCTGCATGCTCGGATAAGGGTCTGATGTGGATTTGGGGGAGATCCCATGGCTTTTTTTTTAATTTTGGTGTGGGATTCCCCTTAAAATCTGTATCAGATCTGAAAGTGCCTGGTATGGATGGGGGGGACCTCCATTACCAGAATGTTTTTTTTACATTCAGCTGTCTGAAGGGAACCCTGCTGACAGCTGAACATTCATCAGTTGTTAAGAATGCGACAGCCAGCTTCCCGGCCTGCTCCTTAACAACCAGCTAATGTGCCGGTGGCTACTGGCTCTAAAAAATTGCATCTGAACCATATCAAAATCACAGCTGAACCACAAAATTTACAGTGAAAACTCAGGGGAAATTCATACCAGGCATGTGTGAAGCAAGCAGCCTCTGTCCTTCTGCCTGGGGGTGGAGCTGCCCCCCTGAATAACACCGCTGAAGGCAAACGTCTTGTTTGCCTCGTGGTAGATAAGCCCCTGTTGCAGCACTGTTCGAGGTGCTTTTATCTGATAGGGAGTCAAGCAGTAAGTCAGCTTCGGTTCAACCGCAGTGGCCACACATGGATCAATATTTGGATGGTTATGCTGCCAGTTCAATCCATGTATAGCCAACAATATTTCCCTTACTTTGGAGATTTTTAGCTCATTTCCTGTTGAATCTACAGCATGGGAAGTGAAGTGTTGCATTGGGACAGAGATGGCAAAACCATTTTTAACCACTCATCATTTATTAGAACAAACAAAAATAAGTTTTGGCTTTGATATACTTTAGTTGCTTTTATCTCTCTGTCTCATTCCATCTTATTGTAGGCTAAAGCCGCGTACACACGGGCGGACTGTCTGGCCAACTAAGTCCGTCAGACAATCCGACAGACAGTCCGTCCTACTTTTGAATGAACGGACTTGACCACACACGATGAACAGACAGTCCGCTGAAAGCTTGCGTGATGACGTGTACAGCACGTACGACGGGACTAGAAATACGATGTCCAATACACTGCAATGCAACCTTCGGCCGTGTAAATCCTTTCTGAGCATGCGCCATACTTAGTCTGTCCAACTTGCCTACTCACGAGCGGACTGTCCGCTGAAACCAAAGTTGGACGGACTGTATTACGGAAATTCCGAAAGACTTAGTCCGCCAGACTGTCCTCTGAAAAAGTCCGCTGAAGCCCACACACGAGCGGACTGTCCGCTGAAACATGTTTCAGCGGACTAAGTTGGACAGACAGTCCGCCCGTGTGTACGCGGCCTAAGAAGCCTAATCAGTCCTTTAGCTTTGGTTCACACTGGGGCGACCTGTCAGGCAACTTAGCCGCCTGACAAGTCACGCTCCATTTAGTGGAATGGACTCAAGTCGCTCCAACTTAGAAAAAGATTCCTGTACTACTTGGGGGCAACTTGGGGGCAACTTCAGAGCGACTTGCATTGACTTCTATTACAGAAGTTGTTTGCAAGCCATGCTGAAGTAGTGCTGTGTGGGGTGGCTTCAGAGTCAGATGACTCAGATGCGTTTGTGCTCGCTTCGGCAGCACATATATTAAAATTGGAACGATACAGAGAAGATTAGCATGGCCCCTGCGCAAGGATGACACGCAAATTGAAGTGTTCCATATTTTTTAGATGGGCAGCACAGTGGCGTAGTGGGTAGCACTCTCACCTAGCAGTAAGAAGGGTCGCTGGTTCGAATCCCAACCACGACACTACCTGCCCGGAGTTTGCATATTCTCCCTGTGCCTGCGTGGGTTTCCTCCGGGTACTCCGGTTTCTTCCCACAATCCAAAGACATGCAGGTAGGTTAATTGTCTTCTATCCAAAATTGGCCCTAGTATATGAATGGGGACCTTGGATTGTGGGCTCCTTGAGGGTAGGGACCGACGTGAGTGTGCAATGTACAGGGATAGGGACAATTGTAGACACTCACTCAGGTTGAACTGGATGGACTGGTGTCTTTATTCAACCTAACTAACTATGAAAACGATGAAAAAACTTTGAAGCCGCCCCAGTGTGAACCAAGACTTAAAGCAGAGTTCCACTAGTTTTTAGTTTATTAAAAGTCAGCACCCGGCCGTGATAGCTTACGGCTTCACAGCCGGGTGCGCACTGCACATACGCAAGTTGCGCTGCGCTCTCCTATTGGCCAGCCGATCTTCTGGGACCTGAGTTGTGTCCCAGGAGATTGCTAGCAGGGAGGGGCCGCCTAGGGCAAGGGGAGGAGCCACCTACATTGCTGTAAATAGGAAGCAGGAAGTGGGACAGGAAGTCCCATGAAAAAGAGGGTACACACCTTCCCTTCCAAAAAAATGACATGCCAAATGTCGGGACCCTTCAGAGTAGGACCGTGCTATACCAAGATATCTCTCAACTCAACTCTTAACTCATGTCAGGCGGCAAGAAGTGCTTAAAGCAGAGCTTTTGGGTGGAACTCCGCTTTAATATCCTCCGCTGCAGAGGCTCAGCTGCTGTATAGGGTGGGCTCTGCTATACAGGTAGTGCTACTGATTGATTGCTTAGGGAGAGGCAGCCAGTCAGTAACACCACATGCACATAAACCTCATGCAGTAGATAAGAAGCAGACACAGCACAAGGAATGGAACCAGAGTACATCCAGACCTATAGTTTAACCGCAGTGATATAGACAGTTTAATTTGCATTTTGGAACTGTAAACAAATTTTTGTCAAAAGAGAGAATAAGTAATAATTTTTGCTTGCCTGTTCAAGTCAAACTTAACTGTATCTAAACACTGCAAACTGAAAGCACAATTTAATTTATTTTTAAAAATTCATAGCAAACCCACCCATCCATCCATGATTCCATGCTTTATTTTGTTGAGAAATCACTTTGAAAAACACCCTAACATCCTAGCATTTCTAGCCGAGGCCATTTTGAATAAGCGCAGAGCAGGTGTTTTGTTAGATTAGGCAACCCGTCAGAATTTGTAACAGAAGTGATGTTCCATCGCCGCAATCTTGCCACACCCCACACTCGCCCACAGTAAGGCTGGCCATATATGGTAGAATTTCAAAAGAATTTTCTTTTGAAAATCTGAAAATTTGTGTGTTTTGTGGTCCGATGGTGCCATCATTGATTTCGACCAATTCGTCCAACCAAACCTTCAATTTCATCTCATGTTGCTATAGAAAAGAATTTTCGTGGCTGGGAATCTTCTTTTCTTTCTGGGAATTTTCATTTCTTGTACATGTGCATTTCTTTTTCGATTACATTTCTTGTACGATTCACACATCATTGATTAAAAAATCGTTTGTTTTTCAAAGAAATTCCCAAATTCGATGGCCGCACAAAAATTGGCTGTTGCTGCAGCCCACTAATGGTGCGAAATACAAATAAAAATTCTTAGATACAATTTTCGAAAGAAAATTATTTTGAAAATCGACTCGTGTACGGCCGGCCTAAGGATACAATGAGAAGGTTGAAAGCGGACAACTTGTTACCTCCACCGGAGTTTTGTATTTCAAATCGGACAAATCGGACACCTAACTGACACTTTTTTGGGAATCAGTGACATTATTACAGTAATCAGTGCTAAAAATGTGCACTGTTACTGTACTAATTACACTGGCAGGGAAGAGGTTAACATCAGGGGCGATTAAAGGGTTAACTGTGTCCCTAGCTGGTGCTTGCTAATGTGTGGGGAATCGAATTGCTGTGACTGGATGAAGACAGAGATCTGTGTTCCTGCTTAGCAGGAACATAAGATCTCTATCTTCTCTTCTGTCAGAACGGCGATCTGCCTTGTTCACATAGACAGATTGCTGTTCTGTCTCACTGGGGAACCATCGCTGGTCAACGGCAGACATCAGATCCACAGGACCCACTAATTGGTGGGTGCTGGAGCACCCTGCTGTGAACTATTATATCAAGAATTTTAATTACATGCCATTGTTGAACAGTAGTAGAAAAATTGGGCCTTTGGTGGTGGTGGTGGTGGTGGTGGTGCTGGTGCCACAACACTGTAAGTCCTCACAGCTACTCTTGGTGGGTGCAGGAACGGGCCCTGCTGTGAAATATTATATCAAGAATTTAATTACATGCACCTGTTAAATAGGGGCTGAAAAATTTGGCCTTAGGCACTGGTGCCACAACACTGCAACACCTCACAGAAACTCTAGTTAGAGAGCAGGAATGAGCCCTGCTGCAAAACATTGCATCAAAAAATTTAATTACCTTCCCCTGTTAAACAGGGGCTGAAAAATGGGCCTTAGGCACTGGTACTGGTGCCACGACACTGCAACCTCTCCCAGATACTCTAGTTGGAGTGCAGGAATGAGTCCTGCTGCAAAGCATTGCATCAAACATTGTAGTTACATGCTCCTGTTTAGCAGGGGCTGAAAAATTGGGCCTTAGCCACTGGTGGCGGCACCCAGAACCAAAAATGTTCTTCCAAGCTGTCAGCAGGATCATTGAGAAGGAAGAGGATAATCAGTCAATATAACAGGACAGTCATTCAGCATCAGCATAGGCAGTCTTGAAGGGATGTGACATTTCAAAAATAATTATTCGGTTACATCAGCTTCAGGTGCTTGGTAGCTGGTGGTGATCCAAGACTGATTCATCTTTATGAAGGTCAGTCGATCAACTAAGTCGATGGACAGGCGCACCCTATGATCGGTTACAAAGCCCCCAGCAGCACTGAATGTGCGTTCCTAGGTATTCCTGCACCATGTAAATCAGACGCTGGTGATGGTTGCTGGAATCAATCATACCTTGGGGCTGCGGACTAAGAAATTGTCTGAACGCATCGGTCAGACGGCCACCTTCTCCACCGCTCCTTCTGTGACTGACGAAGCCTCAGCAACACGTTGTCCAGGACCAGGAGTTTGTAACCTCCCAGTCTCTGGGAACGCGTTGCACAGACCTTTCTGCAAGGCCTTCCGGAGATTAGGGATGGCCGAACTTTTCGCCCGGCGGTCGTTTCGCTGCGAATTTTGGCTGTTCGGCGGACTATTGGCGCCGTTCGCCCGGCGGACTTCCGTGTTTACTGTGTAAAAGAACTTTGACCTATGATGACACATCCATCATGGGGTACAGGACAGCCAATTGAGACTTTACAGCACATGGACACTTGGACATTCCCCCTAACTTATAAATACACCCGATCCGGCGGCCATTTTACATTCTTTCTTCTGTCACTATAGGGAGAGGTTGCTGTGTGGAGCAGGGAGAGATTGCAGTGACCCAAATCGCTAGCTATTTGGTACACAAGTTATTTTCAGGACTGGTATAGGTGTTAGGTGTAGTTCAGGATATAGGTTTGCTGTGCTACTGATTGTTGCAGCAGCCTGAGTGTCTTTTGTCAGTTTAGAGAAAGGGACAGGACGGTGTGTGCTGCAGGGGACAGTCAGTTTAGTCATTAGCTGTTACTATCAGGTCCACAAAAGTGCTATTCCAGTTATTGTTCCAGTAGCCTCTGTTTTATCAGTTTATATAGGGACAGGCAGGAAGCAGTGTGTGAGGCAGTGAGGGTCAGTTTAATCAGTAGCTGTTACTATTAGTTCCACAAAGGTTCTTTTCAGGACTGGTATGGTAATAGGCTTGTACACGTATAATATTCTTTCTTCCAAATATAGAAAGAATATTATACTTGACTGCTGCCCTTCTGCTGCAGTCTGCTAATCAGTCACACACAACCTACTTGTTCCACAAAGGTCCTTATAAGGACTGGTAATAACCTGGTGTAGGGTGCTATAGTACATAGGGTTGAGTGAGGTACAGTCTGCTATTCTATAAGGACTGGTATAGGTCCACATTACATAGGGTTGAGGTGCACTACTGCTGACCGCTGCCCTATACTGCAGCAGTCCTTCATCGGTATAGGGACTGATGTACAGTCTGCTAATCAGTCACACACAACCTACTTGTTCCACAAAGGTCCTTATAAGGACTGGTAATAACCTGGTGTAGGGTGCTATAGTACATAGGGTTGAGTGAGGTACAGTCTGCTATTCTATAAGGACTGGTATAGGTCCACAATACATAGGGTTGAGGTGCACTACTGCTGACCACTGCCCTATACTGCAGCAGTCCTTCATCGGTATAGGGACTGAGAGTTTTGTCACAGGGTCATTTAAAAAATGACAGGCAGAGGAAGAGGCAGGCCCTTCCGCAGGGGTGGTAGGGGCAGGGCAGGAGCAACAGGCTTGAGCCAAAGTGGGAAGTTGCAGAAGGTGCGTTCAATTCATTTAAAGGACGCACCAGACTTGGTTGAGTGGCTCACTCAGCCTTACTCTTCTGCACCCCCCTCATCCTCTCGATCTGCACTCTCTGCTATGTGCACCCCCAAAGACACTACCACCAACAAAACCACCACCCCCACCACATACCTTCCGCTTGAGTCACAGGAATTATTTTCCGATCCATATCACGACATTTCTGATGCGCAGCCACTCTTGGTATTGGATCAGGAAGAGGAGGTAGCAACAACCGCTATTCAGCAGTCTGACGACAGTACCCAGATCAGCCCAAGGAGGAGGTTGGTCCCCGGTGTTGCTGCCTACTCCGAGATCTCTACTCATAGCGGTGGGGAAGGTGACGTTGATGATGACGTGTCTAGTGATGTCACGTGGGTGCCCACAAGAGAGGAAGAAGAGGGGAGTTCAGAGGGAGATATGGACCAGCAGATAGGGAGGAGAAGCAGGAATAACTTACATTGCACAGGAGGGACAAAGCAGACTGCAAATGTATCAGGAGCGAGTCATCGACCATGTACGGTCACATCTGGCGCTCCCAGGACACCGTCACATGGCTCCACAGTGTGTTTTTTTTTTTAACGTGTCCGCTGCTGACAATAGCGTTGCCATCTGCAATCTTTGCAGTCAACGCATTAGTCGCGGTAAGCCCAACACTCACCTAGGGACGACCGCCTTAAGAAGGCACATGAGCAGCTATCACCGAGCTCAGTGGGAGCAACGGAACACACAAAGCCACACTCCAGGCTCTCACCGTCCAGCCTCGTCTTCTACTTCTCCTTCTCCTCTCTCCTCACAATTGTCCTCCACTCCACCTTCCATCACACCAAGCTCACGTTTTTCTGCAAAAAGGCAGGCTTCCGTGGGCCTAATGTTCGAGCGTAAAAAGATGATGACGCCGGATAACCCTCTTGTCCAACGGTTGACGGCTGTCTTATCAGAACTGATAGCCCGCCAACTACTGCCATATAAACTGGTGGACTTGGAGGCCTTTCGCAAATTTGTGGCCATTGGAACACCACAATGGAAGGTCCCAGGAAGGAGAGCTATATGGCCATGTTCAGCGGCAAGTGAATGTATCTCTGGCACACAGTGTCGGTGCCAAGATACATCTGACCACAGACACGTGGTCTAGCAAACACGGGCAGGGAAGGTATATCACTTTTACTTCCCACTGGGTGAACTTTCTGATGGCCGTCAAGCATGTAACCCGTGGCACCCGTGTAGATTTGGTTTTACCGCCACGGATTGCATGCAGGACTGGCTCTTCTTCTCCTCCTCCTCCTACTCCATCCTCCTCCCTCTCCTCCTCGGCTGACTCCTCCTTTTCCGCTGCTAGCGTCTCTTCCGCTGCGCCGCCCAAGCTCCCCAGAACCTATTCGACATGCCAGGTGAGACGTTGCCATGCCGTGCTGCGTCTGTTGTGCCTGGAAGCCAAGAGCCACACTGGCCCAGCACTCCTTTCAGCTTTGCGTTCCCAGGCAGATCAGTGGCTAACACCGCTCAATTTGACAGTTGGTAAAGTGGTGTGTGACAATAGTGCCAATCTGCTTAGCGCACTGAAACAGGGCAAAATTACGCACGTGCCATGCATGGCACACGTCTTAAACTTGGTCGTGCAGCGATTCGTTGTCAAATACCCTGGGGTCCAGGACATCTTGCGGCAGGCAAGGAAAATCTCAGCCCATTTCAGAAGATCTTACACGGCCATGGCTCGCCTTGCTGACATTCAGCGGCAACACAGTCTGCCAGTCAGATGTCTTATTTGCGATTGCCCGACGCGATGGAACTCAACCTTCTATATGCTTGATAGACTGCTCCAGCAGAAACGTGCAGTTAACGTCTACCTGTATGAACTCTGCGGCAGAACTGGTTCTGGGGAGCTGGGGGTTTTTTCACCGCGCCAGTGGCTGCTCATGCGCAGACTTCTGCGCCCATTTGAGGAGATCACCAAACTGGTCAGTCGCAGCCATGGCGCCATCAGTGACATGGTACCTTATGCCTTCTTTATGGAGCGTGCATTGCGTCGTGTCATTGATCAAGCTGTGGAGGAGCAGGAGCGGGAAGATGAGGAAGTCGCAATGCTGGATGAATTCCCAGGGGGCGCTACTCTATCTGAGACAAGTCAACAACAGGAGTCTGAAGAGGAGTCAGAGGAGGATGGTGCCGGGGCGGATGAGGAGGAGCAAGAAGAGCATGCTTTAAACCTTTCTGGGATCCCTGTTGTGCGTGGATGGGGAGAGGAGAATGAAGAGGACGACATTATCCTGGATGATGAGCAGGAGCCAGGCCACCACACCGCTTCCAGTTTAGTGCAAATGGGGGCCTTCATGCTCCAGTGTTTTACTAGGGACCCCCGTATAAAAAGCATAAGGGTCAAGGACCAGTACTGGGTGGCAACGTACTTAGACCCCCGGTACAAACACAAAATGGCGGAAATGTTACCGCCGTCACAGAGGGCTGGCAGAATGGAGCACTTCCAGGCCTTGCTTCGAGAAATGCTGCATTCTGCTTTTGCGTGCGCTGGCAGAGGAGCAATTCCCACTCCCAGAGAAGGAGTTGCGGGTACCAATCCAACAGCGCCTGCAAGAAGAGGCCGGTTTGAAGATGTGTTGGTGACTTCGGATATGAGGTCATTCTTTCAGCTGACCCATTGACAGGTGTCATCCGGATCCAGCATCAGGGAACGCCTAGACCGTCAGGTGTCCGACTACATCGGGTTAACGGCCGATGTGGACGCTCTGAGGAGTGATGAACCCCTGGACTACTGGGTGGGCAGGCTTGACCTCTGGCCAGAGCTTGCCCAATTTGCAGTCGAACTGTTGGCTTGCCCCTCATCCAGTGTCCTGTCCGAAAGGACGTTCAGCGCAGCAGGGGGATCGTGACCGATAAGCATACTCGCCTAGCTCACGACAGTGTTAACTACCTCACATTTCTAAAAATGAATGAGGCATGGATCTCGGAGGAATTCAACACATGTGACCAGTAGACCATGTATATGTCTATAAACAATTTTTTTGATCGAGCACACAGACCTTCTTTCTTCATTTGGCTCACTTCCTTGTCCAAAAAAAGCACACCGTACTATATGCCCGTACCCTCCTCTTTGAAGAGGTTGAGCAGTGTCATATTTCTACTGGGGCTGCTTATTATGAGGGGCTCCAAACATCCCTGTGCTGTGCTTACATCCTCCTGGGGCTGTACCTCTGCTGTGCATATTATGAGGGGCTCCCACCATCCCTGTGCTGTGCTGACTTCCTCCTGGGGCTGCTTTATTATGAGGGGCTCCCACCATCCCTGTGCTATGCTGACATCCTCCTGGGGCTGCTTATTATGAGGGGCTCCCACCATCCCTGTGCTGTGCTGACATCCTCCTGGGGCTGTACCTCTGCTGTGCATATTATGAGGGGCTCCCACCATCCCTGTGCTATGCTCATTATGAGGGGCTCCCACCATCCCTGTGCTATGCTTATTATGAGGGGCTCCCACCATCCCTGTGCTGTGCTGACTTCCTCCTGGGGCTGCTTATTATGAGGGGCTCCCACCATCCCTGTGCTATGCTGACATCCTCCTGGGGCTGCTTATTATGAGGGGCTCCCACAATCCCTGTGCTATGCTCATTATGAGGGGCTCCCACCATCCCTGTGCTATGCTCATTATGAGGGGCTCCCACCATCTGTGCTATGCTGACTTCCTCCTGGGGCTGCTTACGGTGCAGGTGTCAGTGCTGTATATCACGGTGCTGATGTCAGTACTCTCTATCACGGTGCTGCTGACAGTGCTGTATATCACGGTGCAGGTGTCATTGCTTTATGTCACGCTGCTGATGTCAGTGCTCTCTATCACGGTGCTGCTGTCGGTGCTGTATATCACAGTGCTGGTGTTAGTGCTTTATGTCACGCTGCTGATGTCAGCGCTCTCTATCACGGTGCTGTTGTCAGATGATTCTATCATGGTGCAGGTGTCATTGCTGTATGTCACGCTGCTGATGATCATCTCCTGTACCCTCTTCTTTGCCTACCCTGACCTTCCATCTCCTCCATTGCCTTCATGCGCTCCACAGTCCTGAATTGTCACAACAATTTCCCATATAAAAAAAGAATGGTTGTAGTTGTCGATCCCAGATTCACCTCATACATGTGTTATGTCATTGGCCATGTGGTGGGACTATGTTTGTACAGCTATTAATTATTTTGTGGCTGCAAATTTGACCTGTAGGTTTGCAAAGTTCACCTCCCATTGAAGTCAATGGGGCCCGCCGCGAATGTTAGGGTTCGCGAACTATCGGCCGCGTTCGTGGTCTGCGTTCGCGAAACGTCCCGTCGGAAGTTTGTCCATCACTACCGGATATGTCTCATCCTCTGTTCCCTCTGCGATGGCAAGATAAGGTCTGCAACCTTATCCTTGTACCGTGGATCAAGGAGAGTGACCAGCCAGTAATGGTCCCTCTCCTTGATCCGAAGAATACGAGGATCCTTCCTCAGGCTTTGCAGGATCAGGGAGGCCATGCAGCATAGGTTAGCTGAGGCATTCGGTCCGGAGTCCTCTGGGTCACTATGGACGACATGATCCGCAGCCACCTCCTCCCAGCCACGTACAAGTCCTTGGGTTTCTTGGGACTGTAAATCATCCCTAAAAGACTGCTGCTGCTGAGTGCCAGGCTCCACCTCCATGCTGACACAATCCTCCTCCTCGTCCTCTTCCTGTGTGATGGGTGAGACAGCAGGAACACTGTCTGGATAAAGGGGGCCTTGAGAGGCAACACCCACTCTAACTGCTGCAGATGCCTGTGTTACAGAAACAGAACAACACCAGCAATAAGGGGTAGCTTCAGGTGTTTACTGTGCAGAAGGCAAACAACACCCACTGTAATAGTGTTAGGTTCACAAGCAAAAAGACACTGTCCCTGCCTATCCTGCTCTTTCCCTGCATGCCAACACACTACACATGGCCGCCGTGCTGACGGCCTTATATAGTGTTGGACGTGTACTAAACCCCCCTGAGCTATAATTGGCCACGGGCGGGGTCACAGTACATGCTTGGCCAATCATCAGCCAGCAATGCATTGTGATGCTGCAGTGAATTATGGGCCATAACGAGCCACTCGAATTTAGCGCGAACGGCCCATAACGTTCGCCAATTCGACAAACCGTCGAACAGCCGATGTTCGAGTCGAAAATGGGTTTGACTCAAACTCGAAGCTCATCACTACTCACCTCCTCTGTGCAGCTCGTTATGCACAGAGTGGCCCCAAACCTTGTCTTCTGGGGTCCCTCAGCAGCTGTCTTGGCTTTCCCCTGCAAGTACTTCTCACGTTCATGCAAGCTCCCTCGCATGGTGAGAAGTGCTTGCAGGCGCGCTCCCCTGATACAGCCGGCGGCTATAGCCACTCACTGTATCACTCGGCCCCGCCCCCCGCTGAGTGGTGAAGAGGATGTCAGGGGCGAGTGTGGGGACTTTCAAGGGGTCAGGTAAGTAAAACGGGGGGCTGGGGGGTCGACATTGTCTGATGTTTTTTCACCTTAATGCATAGAATGCATTAAGGTGAACAATTTTTTTCCTTTACAACCCTTTTAAATAAGAGACTTTCAATATGGGAATCTCCAGCAAGCGCTCACTACTGCAATTTCATCCCTTAGCAGAAGCTGTAGCACTGACATTTTCTCATTTTTGAGATTCATGGTTTGGCTTTGCCATTCAAACACACCCCTTGAGATTAATCTCATGACACTAATCTACCAACAGTCCCAACACCCAACAATTTCCTGTAGTAGCACATAAGAGTATTTTTGTACTAGGTCTCTGAGAAGCCCAAGGCTGAGTGTGTCGGGTAGAAGATTAGCATGACAGCCAGGGAACTTGAATTTCAGAAGAAAAAACTCTGTTGCTCCTTGTACACACGGTCGGACATTCGGACGGAAAATGTCAGATCGGACCCTGTTGTTGAATAATCTGACCGTGTGTGCGCTCCATTGGACTCTTTCCATCGGAATATCCGACCAGCAAAGTTTTAGAGCTGGGCTATAAAATTTTCTGACAACATGATCCAATCGGACTTTGTCCGATCCTTTGTAGAGAATTCTGATCAGACAAAGTGCCACGCATGCTCAGATCAAATTACGAGACCAAAGCTATTGGCTACTAGCCTGAACGTAGTCCTGTCGTAACGAAATTACATCATCAAGTTCCAAACGATCGGATTGCCCGACAACTTTGTCCGACTGTGTGTATGCAACACCAGTTTTGGACAAAATCCGTTGGACAAAATCCAACGGATTTTGTTGTCGAAATGTCCGACCGTGTGTACAAGGGCTTGGACATTGAAGCAATGCAGACTACAAGTCAGATGGACCACAATATCTTCTTTGTCTTTAGGGGTCTGCTTGGGGTTCTGAATTTGACAGATGTGACTTGGTTCCTTCCAATTTTACCTGCCACCGTTATGCAAAAGGATTTTTTTAATACAGTAGAAATAATATTACAGGGAGATGTATAATGAATGTGCAGCTATATAAGTCAGTATCACATGTATAATATATGCTGATTTGGTGCTGCTTTGATGTTCGAAAGCTTACGAATTGGCTTTCTGAGCCAAATCAGAGGTATTGGCAATAAAAGAAACATGTAATGAAGCTCTTGAATCACACAGGACTCCGTGACCAGGGGAAATATATTCCTTTTACTATTCCAGCTAACACTGGCAGGCGACCAACTTATTCTTTTCAAACTCCTGTGCAAGCTGTTTACCTTTTCTCAGCAATGGGATGAAGACCTAATTAGAGAAACTTCTAATATTGATTTCTTGATATTTCTCAGCTGCTTCCAGAAGGACTTGGCAAAAATGTTAAAGTCAAGTTAAAGGGAAACTGAGGAATATATGAACTGTAGAAAACTGCAGAAACAATTGAAATACACAGGTGATCTGTTTTACCAGATAAAGGATTATTAATTCTGTTTTTAAAGTGGAAGTAAAGCCTAATGTTTAACTGCTTGCCGACCGGCTTACTCCAATATACGTCGCACAGAATGGCTCTCCTGGGCAAAACCCCATATTCATTCTACCCTTTAAGAGCTGCCAGAGGGTGCACATGCTTGCCACCGGCTGCACTGCGGGAGACCCGATACTTGTGGCCGGCAGGTGCGAACGCCACCAGGCCAATGCGTGATCATGGGCACGAGCACCAGCATGGGGATTTGTGTGGGTAAACACACAAATCCCTGTTCTGTCAGGGGAGAGAAGACATATAGTTTGTTCCTACTAAGTAGGAACAACGATATGTTCTCTCCCCCAGTCAGTCACATCCCCATACAGTTAGACCACATTTAGGGAACACACATTCAACCCCTTGATCACCCCCTAATGCTAACCCCTTCCCTACCAGTGACATTTACACAGTAATAAGTGCATTTTTATAGCACCGATCGCTGTATAAATGTCAATGGTCCAAAAAATGTGTCAAAAGTGTCCGATCTGTCCGTTGCAATGTTGCAGTACCACTAAAAATTGCAGATTACTGCCATTACTTGTAAAAAAAAAAAAGTCATAAAAATGCCATAAATCTTTCCCATAGTTTGTAGGCGCTATAACTTTTGCACAAACTAAACAATATACGCTTATTGCGTTTTTTTTTACCACAAATATGTAGAAGAATATATAGTGGCCTAAACTGATGAAGAAATTTGTTTTTTAAAAACATTTTTGGGGATATTTATTATAGCAAAAAGTAAAAAATATTGTTTTTGTTTTCAAAATTGTTGCTCTATTTTTGTTTATAGCGCAAAAAATAAAAACCACAGAGGTGATAAAATACCACCAAAAGAAAGCTCTATTTGTGGGGAAAAAAGGATGCAAATTTAGTTTGGGTACAGTGCTGCATGATGGCGCAATTGTCAGATAAAGCGGCGCAGTGCCAAATTGTAAAAAGTGCTCTGATCAGGAAGGGGTTAAAATCTTCCGGGGCTGAAGTGGTTAAAGTTAAACTTTAGTCAGAAAACTAAGTCTTGTTAGATCACTTCAGGCTGGCCCCTTTTGCAGGTATTACTATGTAAAACATTTAAAATAAGTGTCTATATTGTTTAAAATCCAGTAATACACTCACTCACCCTGCTCTGCACATGCTCAGTTGCTCTTTATTTTTAGGCACTGCTGAGTTTGTAGAGGCCGATCTGCTGACAGAATTAAAGTGGAATTAAACCCTCCTATCATTTACAGCCAAGGGAGCTGCTTCTGTTTAAACTGCAACAGTCATGGTGCTGCACAAGGGATCAGTTATGAGACCAGCAATTTGATAGTTTGAGAGTTTGGTTGAGGGCACAAGCAAATGTGACAGTTAGAAATACTGGTGTTCATGGGCGTGACCGGATTTGAGAAATGTGAGATGTGATGTGTGATGGCGAGGAGTGAGAGGCCGTCTGTGTGATCTCCCTCCGCCCTGCCGCCTTCCTGATATGCCATGAAGTTTGAGCGATCCGTCCTCTCCCCTCTCAGCATAGCAGCATTGTACAGCACAGGCGACGAGAGACTCATGGTCCAAGGGGGATCTCTGGATATTCCCGAAATTTTTCAAACAAGCCCAACCTATCCTGCGCTGAATGCGACTGGGCACCGACGAAAAGTGCCGATGGTGACGTCACGCCGAACGGAGAGTGGCAAAAGAGCCTGACACAGACACCGGTCAGCCTGAATGGAGGTACTTCATCTACCAGAAGTGTATCTGCAAACACCTAGCGGTGTGCGGACTGGGGGAGGTCTGATCAAAAGTCACTTACCAACTTCACATAGACCAACCCCACATAGACTCCCGGAGCTGGGTAAAGCATGGACGCGTGAGTAGTATAAAGTAAAGTAAAGAGGAGATATAGTGTTTATAAAAGACACTGTTTTATGTGGAATTGTTGAGGAATGAAAAGCTATAGGAATGATATAAGGCGGACTGTCTCTTAAGAAAGCATACACCACTTATACGTAAAACAGTGAATGGAAAATAATAGGGAGTACTAAAAGGCTGATTTAGAGATTGGGTGCTCTACCCAAGGCACTGCTTCTAGCCGTGGTATCTGAGACAGAGCAGTGGAAGTGTTCCAAGTTTTAAACCAGTTTTTTTTTCTCTTTTTTGTAAAGTTTAACTCTGAAAGGTTTTAAATTTGTGGATGTCCTGATTAATTTAATTTGAGATCCATTAACCACTTGAGATCCGCGCTATAGCCAAATGACGGCTACATCGCGGATCTCCTTTTCCGGGACGACGTCAATAGACGTAGTCACATGTACGAGCGGCCTGCGCGCCCCCTGAGGGGCGCGTGCGGCGCGCTCTGTGATCAGCGAGTCCATGAGACTCGCCTGATCACCGATCCGTGCAAGGGGTCGATCCCGACCCCTTATCACGTGATCAGCTGTCAGCCAATGACAGCTGATCATGTGATATAACGGAGCCGGTAATTGGCTATTATTCCTCCTCGCGCCGACAGCGCGAGGAGAAAAAAAAAAAAGCCGATCACCGGCGGCCGTGATCGGGACATCAGTCCCGATCATGGCCAGCCCTGCTAGCACCCACCTGCCCCCTGCCAGTGCCCACCTGCCCCCTGCAGTACCACACTTATTAAAAGTAAGTGCCCCCCGTCAGTGCCACCCAGCAGTGCCCACAGTGCCACCCAGCAGTGCCACCCACAGTGCCACCCACAGTGCCACCCAGCAGTGCCCACAATCTGCCTCAAAGGTGCTGCACCCCAGTGCCACATATCCGTGCCCATCAGTGTCATCTACCAGTGCCCAGCAGTGCCGCCCATCAGTGCCCAGCAGTGCCACCTATCAGAGCCACCTATCAGTGCCACCTATCAGTGCCCATCAGTCCCATCTATCAGTGGTACCTATCAGTGCCCATCCATGCCACCCATCCGTGCCACCCATCCGTGCCATCTTATCTGTGCCCATCTTTGCCCATCAGTGCCGCCTTATCTGTGCCCATCGGTGCCGCCTTATCTGTGCCTATTAGTGCCGCCATAACTATGCCTATCAGTGCCCACCAGTGCAGCCTATCAGTGCCCACCAATGCAGCCTATCAGTGCCCACAAATGCAGCCCATCAGTGCCCACCAGTGCAGCCTATCAGTGCCGCCTAATCAGCGCACTTCAATGAAGGAGAAAAATTACCCGTTTGCAAAATTTTATAACAAACTATTAAAACATGATTTTATTTTGTTTGTTTAGCAAAAAATAAAACTCCGAGCTGTAACTAAATACCACCAAAAGAAAGCTCTATTTGTGGGAAAAAACTGATAAAAATTTCATTTGGGTACAGTGTTGTGTGCCCGCGCAATTGTCATTCAAAGTGCATCAGCGCTGAAAGCTGAAAATTGGTCTGGGACTGAGGGGGGTTTAAGTGCCCAGTAAGCAAGTGGTTAAACAAGAGTGAAAAACTTAACGATGCAACATCTACGCTCAGCTAAGGAGAAAAACTTTCAGCAAACTCCCCAGCATATACCCGCAGTTTCAGCGGCAGCAAAATTGGAACAAGACACGCATATACCTGTACAGACACCCCCAAAAAAGGGATTGCAGACTAAAATGCAATTAGGGGGCCCCTCAGATAGGAAAAGTCAAGGCCAGCTAAGTAATGTAACACTAACGGCAGGGATAATTAAGGCTGTGAGCAACAAAGGAACTGATAGTAACATAAATGTTAATGGAACAGCTGGAGCTGGCCCACCACCAGAGAAAGAACCAACTTTGAAAGATGTGCTTTTGGCAGTGAATGTATGCAATGGCTCAATCAAAGAGCTGTGCGATCAAATGAAAGGAGTGAAGGAGGATCTGATTCTGGTTAGACAAGAGCTAGAAAAAACTGCTCAGAGAACATCAGCCCTGGAAGGGAGAATCAGTCAGCTAGAAGATGATGTATCCCCATTAATGGCAGAAGTAAAAAACATGAAAGAACAAATATTCAGACATACGTTAAAACTTGAGGAGTTGGAGAACAGGCTTCGCAGGGACAACGTGAGGGTGATCGGGTTGCCGGAAAGGAGTGAGGGTCTAAATCCCATGGAGTTCCTAGAGAAATGGCTGGTTGAACTTTTTGGGAGAGAATCCTTTTCAGCAGCATTTTCTATTGAAAGAGCCCATAGAGTACCCTTCAGAGCCCTGCCAGTTAGGAACTTCTTTTACTCTGACTTTTCGCCAGAACTTCAGAGACAGAGAGCGGAGTTTATACAGGTTAAGCGTACTCTACAAAAGTTTAAGTTGCCCTACACTCTCTTGTATCCTGCAAGACTACGAGTAACTGCATGGGGGGAACCCAGATCTTTAATGCCCCAGAAGCAGTGGAGAGGTGGATGGAAGAATATAAGGAGAAGTTCAAGACAACCTGAAGAGGGGAGGGGTAGTGAGGGGGGGAGGGGGAAAATGTTTAGGTTCTAAATGTTTAATATGTTTAATATGATTGTTTTTCTATTTTATTTTTTATTTTTATTGGAAATATGGGTGATATTGCAATTATGGGGAGGGGGGGATATATACACACAGAGGTTGGAAAGGTGGGATGCATGAAAGTAAAAGTGTGGAGCTGGTAGAATGGGAAACAGTTACTTAGAAGCCCCTTGGGGTACACCTGGGTAGGTGGAGGGGACGGGGGAAGAGGGGAGGGGGTAAGAAGGGAGGGGGAGGGGGGGTGAGAAGGGTCTATAAGAAGTAAACAAGAAACAGTGCACATAACACAGAGAATAAATGGGTTAAGTGAGGTTATAACACAAAGATCCACTATAGGGAAATTTAAGACAAAAGGATATATTCACAGGAAAATGATGTGTGAAAGGTCTACAAGATTTTCTTCTTTTTTGGTAAACACTTTTTTTTTTTTTGCTATGTTGTTTGGAAATTTATAAAGGTAATAGGAAAGAGATAGGGATATGGGCCTCTCACAACATATTTATACTTGAAATAAGACGTGTAGTAACTACGAGTTTAGTTTTCAATAAGTATGTATTCCAGGTTGTTTTATTTTTCCCACCATACAAAGTAGGATATGGTAATTAATATAGGAGCCTGGAACGTTAGAGGACTGGGGACATCGGCCAAGAAAGCAGCAGTGTTTGCAGTAATGGAGTGATGCGGGGTGGGGTTCATCTGTCTACAGGAGACGCATCTAACTAAACAAACTGGCCCATGTTTACAGATTAGGAAATACCAATGCCAATACTATTCACTATATTCCTCATATAGTAAGGGGGTCAGTACCCTGGTGAAGATGGGAGTGAATTTCTCTTGTAGACAGATTAGCATAGATGAGAGTGGCAGATATATCTTTCTGTACTGCGTAATTGATAACAGTACGTATGTTGTTGCAAATGCCTATATCCCACCACTAGGGATGAGCTTCGAGTTCGAGGTCGAACTCATGGGCGACTTGAACATTGCCTGTTCGCCTGTTCAGCGAACAGTGAACAATTTGGACTGTTTGCGGCAAATTCGAAAAGCCGGAACACCCTGTACAAGTCTATAGGAGAAATCTAAAGTGCTAATTTTAAAGGCTAATATGCAAGTTACTGTCCTAAAAAGTGTTTGGGGACCCGGGTCCTGCCCCAGGGGACATGGATCAATGCAAAAAAAAGTTTTAAAAATGGCAGTTTTTTTAGGAGCAGTGATTTTAATAATGATTAAAGTGAAACAATAAAAGTGTTATATTCCTTTACATTTCGTACCTGGGGGGTGTCTATAGTATGCCTGTGAAGGGGCGCATGTTTCCCGTGCTTAGAACTGTCCCTGCACAAAGTGTCATTTCGCAAGAAAAAAGTCTTTTAAAATCACTTTCCATTGTCGGCTCCCGTAATACAGAGAACACTCAATGAGTGTTCTCTGTATTAGCCGACAATTCATTCATTGATAAAAAAAAAAGCGTGGGGGTTCCCCTAAATTCAATTACCAGGCACTTCAGGTCTGGTATGGATATTAAGGGAAACCCGTGTCAAATTTTTTTAAAAAATTGACGTGGGGGTCCTCCTAAATATAAGGTCTGGTATGGATATTAAGGGGAACCCTGCATCAAATTTAAAAAAAAATTGATGTGGGGTCCCCCTAAAAATACATACCAGACCCTTTATCTGAGCACGCAACCTGGCAGGCCGCAGGAAAAGAGGGGGGGACGAGAGAGCGCCCCCCCCCCTCCTGAACCGTACCCGGCCACATGCCCTCAACATTGGGAGGATGCTTTGGGGGTCTGTGACCCCTCAAAGCACCATGTCCCCATGTTGATGGGGACAAGGGCCTCATCCCCACAACAACGGCAATCTACTTTTGCAGAAGGAGAAAATGTAGGGAGGATGTTAGCACAGCTGGTAAATTCCAACTCCCCATCCTCTACTATTCAGACTATTAGAGCTGAAGGAGAAGAGATTATATCCAATACTACAAAGATAGTTCAGATTTTCAGGGATTTTTATAAAAAAACTCTATACCTCGCAGAAAATCAGAGTAGAGGGCGTGATGGAAGATTTTCTAGGGAATCTGGAGATCCCATCCATTATGCATATAGAAATAGAGGAATTAGAGGCCCCAATAACCCTTATAGAGCTTCAACAAGCAGTAAGTAGCATGGCAAACCAAAAATCCCTGGGCCCTGATGGGCTACCGATAGAGGTATATAAATATTATGGAGGGATTCTGCTCCCAGAACTGTTAAATACACTGGAAGGCACGATCGGGGAAGGATGGTTGCCCACCTCGATGTTACAGGCAACTATTATAGTCTTGCACAAACATGGGATGGATCCTTTAGACGTTGCAGCGTATAGGCCAATATCTCTTTTATGTTCAGATGCCAAAATATTGGCCAAGGTGCTAGCAATTAGATTGAATAAAATCATTTCAAGAGTTATCCACCCAGATCAGGCCGGTTTTATAGCCGATAGATCTACAAGTATTAATATTAGAAGAGCATACATAAATTTACAGAGTCCAACGGTGAATGAGGAACCAAGAGCTGTATTGTCACTTGATGTGACTAAAGCGTTTGACAGTGTGGAATGTGAATACATTTGGAGAGTACTTGAGAAATTTGGAATTGGTCCCTCATTCACTAGATGGATAAGGTTACTGTACGATAAGCCCACATCCAGATTAAAAATTAACAATGAACTTTCAGATAAGATAGAGCTAGAGAGGGGGGCCCTGGCCATTGCTATAAGAACCAGCTCTGAGATAAAAGGTTTCCAGAGGAAGATGGGTAGTGAAGAAAAAATTGCATTATACGCAGATGATGTGCTACTTTTTCTGGGAGATATAGGTCAGTCATTAACTAAAGCAATGAACATAGTGGAGGAATTTGGAAAGTTCACAGGTTTAGAGATTAATTGGGAGAAATCAGAACTATTGCCAATTGATTCCACTGCGGAAGTGGGAATCCCAGGGATGCCCCATTTGGCGGTGGTGGATTTGTTGAAATATCTGGGAATAGTCCTGATGAAAGATCCCAATCAATATATAAGTAATAACCTCATACCATTATTGGCCAAATGTAAAAAAAAATAACCATTTGGAAGCGCTTCCTACTATCGGTAGCAGGAAGATGTGGGTTAATAAAAATGATCTGGATGCCACAACTCCTGTATATACTGCACAACTCTCTGGTGTGGATATGCAGGAAGTGGTTCCAAATAATTGAGACCCTTTTCAGAGAATTAATATGGAAGAGAGGGCAAGCCAGGATTCAGCTCCGCACTCTGCAACTTCCAGTAAAAGAGGGGGGCTTTGTGGTGCCCCACCCAGAGTGCTACTTTCTGTCATCTCAGCTGCAGCAGCTCATGGGATGTGGAGCCCTGGGGGGGGGTACCCATAATGGAACAATAATGCTGATGGAGGCTGAGCACAATACAATAATAGAAACCCTTGAAGCGGATTCTTTTTGCCATCGATATCCCACAATAAAACTGATAATTAAAATTTGGACAAAACTTAAAACACAGTTGCACTATAACGGGATGACTGATCATACACCCCTGTGGAACAATAAAAACCTACAAGAAGTTTTCTAGATAGGTAAAATCAGAGACTGGGAAAAATATGGTATTAGAATGTTGAGACAACTGTATAGAGGCAATATGCTTAAAATTTTTTTAGATCTGAGACGGGAGTTCAATATACTGCAGCATACGTTTTATGTTTATCTGCAAATAGTACATGACCTTAAGGCCCAATTCTCGGAACAACCCGTGATATGGAAAAAAATACCACTTCTTCAAAATATATTGCAGGTTGGATCTACCAAAGGGTTGATATCGGATGAGCAAATAGGACAAGAAGTGAATGTAGGGGGGGAACTCCAAACGAAAAGGCAAGATGGAAAAAGGATATAGGAGTAATAACAAGTGCACAGTGGAGGAGAATCTTGGAGATGGGTTCGAAGGTCTCAGTATCCCCCCCCCGCAGAGGATATCCCAGCTGATGTTGGTAAACAGAGCTTACTACACTCCCAAGCGACTATTTAAATTTGGCAGGAGGACTGATGATAACTGTCCCAGATGTCAAGGGATGGGAGATCTCATACATATGTTATGGAAATGTCCTAAACTGTTTCGTTACTGGGAGGGAGTGACCAACAACATAGAAATATATTTGAGATTACGCTTGAGCTGGAGGCTAAGGTGTGCATACTGGGATACAGAGAGGAAAAGGAAGAGAGTAAAAGTAAAGCAATAGCAATTTTAAGATGCTTATTTCAAGCCAGAAAACTGATTGTAATTAATTGGCAGTCAAAGGAACCCCCAGCAGTAAGTAAATGGATTAGGATAGTAAATGAGACACCATGTAGAGAAAGAGCAGTATACACAAAGGGAGGCAACCTTAAAGAGTTCAACAAGATGTGGTGTCCCTGGTTGCTAAAGATGAGCCCCCCCCCCCGAATCGAAGGTATAACTATAAAGGTGCTTTTCCTAGCCCAAAGGAGGAAAAGGGGAAGAAAGGGGAAGGAAGGGAAGAAATGGACAAAAGAAAGAAAGAAGAAAGGGAAATATTAGATTAGAGAATAGAAAAGTCATCTAAATGGAACTTAGGATAATAAAATAAATAAAGAATAGGCACATAGGAATCCATGCATGAGTATATATGGTTATGGGGGGAGGGGTTAGAGGGGGGGAATGAGAAGTAAGGGGAAGTATTAGCGGAATACAGGTAGACGCACAGCAGAAGGAAAGGAGGTGGATGCTTACAGGTATCTTTACACTGTTTACTTCCATTCTTTTTATTACTCTTTGATATCACTATGATAAAATAGGATCTCAGAGATGCTTAAAATGTTTTCCTATGATGTTAAGTGAATGTTTGCTCATTATTTTTATATCGGAATGCTAAATAATTGTGGAAAATAAATAAATAAAGATTAAAATCTAAAAAAAAAAAAAAAAGAGATCCTGGTGTTTCCGTTTTTCTTGCAACCAACAAATCCCGAATGTGTCCTGAAGAAACTTAACAGCAAAACGTGTTGACACATTAGGGCTAACATTACATACTATATATATTTTTATGTATATGTTTTTTTAATTCTCATTTTTATGGTGTTTTTTTCTACCATTTGCTATGTATGTTTCTATATTCCAATAAATATTACTTTTCTGTATCCCTGTTGTTTACTGTGACGTTCAAAGTCTGATTTTGGGGTCACATTTTGGGACCCTTCTTTTTTGTATTCCCATAATTATTCACGGATATGGGAATGTGAGTGCTCTCTTTTTTGGTTATTCAATCCCTCTTCCTTCTGAGTCCAAGAGCAGCCAGTGGGATTGGTTACTGAAGGCTAGTGACATCACTTCCAGGATGTGACACTTTGTTTAGCCAGTGGGCTTCTACAGGATGGAAGGGGGTGATCATAGGTTTCCTGGTCAGTGCTCTCTCATGAATAAGGATGATTTGTGCATGCTCATTCAGGAGAAAATGTAAGAGACACAGGATACAGGATGGCTAGGAGGCCCAGTGCACATAAAGTATTCATACCCCTTGAAATTTTCCACATTTTATCATGTTACAACCAAAAACATAAATGTATTTTATTAGGATTTTATGTGACAGACCAACACAAAGTGGCACATAATTGTGAAGTGGAAGGAAAATGATAAATGGTTTTCTAAATAGTTTTCAAATAAATATCTGAAAAGTGTAGCATGCATTTCTATTCAGCCCCTTTACTCTGATGCCCTAACTAAAATCTAGTGGAACCAATTGCCTTCAGAAGTCACCTAACTAGTAAATAGAGTAACTCTGGAGGAGCTACAGAGATCTGCAGCTCAGGTAAGAGAATTTGTAAACAGGACAACTATTAGTCATGCACTCCACAAATCTGGCCTTTATGGAAGAGTCGCAAGAAGAAAGCCATTCTTGAAAGACATAAGAAGTCCCGTTTCCAGTTTACGAAAAGCCATGTGGGGGCAGGTGCTGGTCAGATGAGACCAAATCTGAAATTTTTGAACTAAAAGCAAAACGCTATGTATGGCGGAAAACTAACACTGTGCTTGACTCGGAACACACCACCCCCACTGTGAAACATGGTAGTAGCAGCATCATTTTTTAGGGAAGATTTTCTTAAGCATGGACAGGAAAGCTGGTCAGAATTGATAGGAAGATGGATGGAGCCAAATACAGGGCAATCTAATGCCCCATGCACACGATTAGAAATTCCGTCAGAAAAAACTTGGATGGTTTTTCTGACGGAATTCCGTTCAAGCTTGCCTTGCATATATACGGTCACACAAAAGTTCTCTGAACTTTCGACTGTCAGGCTGGGTTCACACCGCTGCGGCAGCGAGAACCGGATGTGATTCGCACCGCACTGCAGTGCAAATCACATCCGATCTCTGTGCGATGCGAGTTCAGCCATACAGATAGTATGGCTGAATTCGCATCGCACCCGCCGAAAAATCGCACGAGACCCTTTTTTTGGTCCGCAGCAGAATCGGATCGCATGGGTGTTCACACCATGCGATCCGATTCCTGACCGAGTTTTCAGATCGCACTGCGATATGCGAACTGATCTGGGGGTGTCATTAACATTTCACTGACACTTCTAGCAGTCCGCATAGGGCAGTGTGAACTGCCGGCCGGAGGCATGCAATGCGGGAAAACGCCGCGGATTCGCGGCGTTCCTGCATCGATCCAGTGTGAACCTAGCCTCAAGAACGCAGTGGCGTACAACACTATGATGAGCTGAGAAAATGAAGTTCAATGCATCAAATTGTTTCCGAGCATGCGTAATTTTTTTTGTACATCTGCATTGCATACAGACAAACGCATTTTTGGATAGGAACCAACTGAAAAATAGAGATCTTGCTCTCAATCTTTTGCTGGCTGGAATTCTGCCAGCAAAAGTCCGATGGAGCATACACACAGTTGGAATTTCTGACCAAAAGCTCACATCCGACTTTTGCTGGCAGAATTTCTGATCATGTGTATGGGGCATTATGATAAAACCTTTTAGAGTCTGCAAAAGACTTGAGACTGGGGCGGAGGTTCACCTTCCAGCAGGACAGCTGCCCTAAACCAAAATCCAATTGAGAATCTGTGGCAAGACTTGGAAATTGCTGTTCATAGATGCTTTTCATCCAATCTGATAGAGCTTGAGCTATTTTGCAAAGAAGAATGGGCACAATGTCACTCTCTAGATGTGCAAAGCTGGTAGAGACATCCCCAAAAACATCCAAAAGACAGCCCCAAAAAGACTTGCAGCTGTAATTGCAGTGAAAGGTGGTTCTACAAAGTACAGGCATACCCCACTTTTAAGTACACAATGGGGTTTATTTACTAAAGCTGGAAAGTGCAAAATCAGGCTCACTTCTGCATAGAAACCAATGAGGTCCATGTTTTATTACTAAAGCTTAATTGAACAATTTGGGGTTAGAAGCTCATTGGTTTCTATGCAGAAGTGAGCCTGATTTTGCACTTTCCAGCTTTAGTAAATAAACCCCATTGTGTACTTAAAAGTGGGGTATGCCTGTATTGACTCAGGGGAGATGAATACAAATGCATGCCACACTTTTAAGATATTTATTTGCAAAAAATGTAAAAAAACATTTGCCATTTGAAATAATTTTTTTCAAAAAATATACTTTTTCAAGGCACTGTATACACTATAGCTGTGCAGGGCTTTGAATCAAGACTACCACAGGAGAAGGTAAGTGGAGACAGGGGGAACTGTCAGTGTAGCTGGTAGTGCTCTGGGGTCTCAGCTCACAGTCTTCAATGAGCATTGGGGGTTATTTACAAAAAGCAAGTCCACTTTGCACTACAAGTGCAAACTACAACTGAAAAGTGCACTTGAAATTGCACTTGGAAGTGCAGTCGCTGTAAATCTGAGGGGTAGAGCTGAAATGAGGGGAAGCTCTGCTGATTTTATCATCCAATCATGTACAAGCTAAAATGCTATTTTTTATTTTCCTTGCCTGTCCCCCTCGGATCTACATGACTGCACATCTAAGTGCACTTTCAGTGCAATTTCAAGTGCACTTTGCAGTTGTAGTTTGCACTTGTAGTGCAAAGTGGATTTGCCTTTTGTAAATAACCCCAATTTATACCTTAACTCCACATGATTCCCACTTCTAGTGCGATTGTAACACACAACAAGCAGAAAACTCCACATAATTTGCCCTTTTAGTGCTATTGTAATGCACAACATGCTGAAAACTCCACATGATAAAACATTGTGGTTTGTAAAACAAAGGCTGCAGTATAATTCACTAGATTCCACCTTGTAGTGTGTGTGTGTGTGTGTATCATGTGCTGGTGTATATTTTCCTTATGTACTGCAAAAAGCTAATAAACTGCTAATGCTCCTAAATGCTTCTGAATGCCTCAAACAGCTACTAAAAGGCTACTAGAATCTGGGACAAAAATGCTCATTTTCTAACTCTTGTGAGCTTATGAAAAACGCTAGTGTGCATGGAGCCTTTTATTGTCAAAGCTTAATTGAACAAGCTGAAGTTAGAAGCAGCTGAACCTGATTTTGCACTCTCCAGTTTTTGTAAACCAACCTCGTTGAATTACTAAAAGTGGAGAGTGCAAAATCTGGGTAGAGCTCTGCTTTAACTGCTTGCCGACCGCCGGCTGTCAAATGACTGCCAGGCGGCGCGGCTCTTGTGGCGGGAGGCAGTCATATGACATCCTCCCATTTAAACAGGGAATGCGGGCGATCGTGCGCATGCATCCCTGTTCCTTCGGTGGGGGTGTGTCACGGAGACACCGCTCGCCACCGAGGGGGGTGAACAGCCATTGGGTATGGCTGTTTACCATGTGATCAGCCGTGATGAAGTCATAGCCGATCACAGATAGTTACCCCCCCCCACTGTGCACAGCGCGTGCGAGCGAGTGCGCTGCGTGTGCACGTCGGTGGCGGCGTGTTCCCGGGAACACTGCTCGTCACCGACGCTGGTAAACAGCCATTGGCCGGCTGTTTACCCACGTGATCGGCTGTGATCGTTTCACATCCTATCACTAAATGTAAGCAAACCGCGGTAACGAGATGTTACCAGGTTCTCCTCCTCACACACCGATCGTGTGTGAGGAGGAGATTGTGGTAACATCTCGTTACCGCTTACAGTGTACACCAACCACACTGATTGCCCCCCCCCCCCCCCCAATAAAGAGGACCTGTCACCAGCCCATCAGAGTACCCAAGTACCTATCTGCAGCCCATCAGAGTATCCGAGTACCTATTTTCAAGCCCATGCCTCATAGAATATACGTTGGGGTGTTTCCTTTCCAAAATGGGGTCATTTTGTGGGTAATTCCACTGTCCTGGTGCTCCAGGACCTTCAAAATTGTGATAGTTAGGAATGAAATGAGATGTGTCATTTATGCTCCTAGAACGCCTGAAGGTACTACTTCAATGTTCGACCTCTCTATGTCACCAGGCTGTGTAAAAGTCCTACACATGTGGTATCGCCATACTCGGGAGGAGTAGCAGAATGTGTTTTGGTGTGTAATTATAGCTATATACATACTATATGTTAGAAATATCTTATAAATTGACAACTTTGTGTAAAAAAAAAAAAAAATGCGTTTTCATTTTTTTCCACATTTTCCAAAAACTTCTGGAAAAAAATGAACTGTTCAAAAGACTCATTCTGCCTCATAGATTATACGTTGGGATGTGTGCTTTCCAAAATGGGGTCATTTTGTGGGCAATTCCATTGTCCTGGTACTCCAGGGCCTTCAAAAGTGTAATAGGTGGTTGTGAAACGAGATGTGTCATTTTTGCTCGTAGAATGTCTGAAGGTGCCACTTCAATGTTGGTGCTCTGCATGTGCCCAGGCTGTGTAAAAGTCTCACACATGTGGTATTGCCGTACTCGGGAAGAGTAGCAGAATGTATTTTGGGGTGTAATTTGTTGTATGCATATGCTGTGTGTGAGAAATAACCTGATAATATGACAATTTTGTAAAAAATAAAATAAAAAAAAATCTTCATTTTGCAAAGGTTTTTTGGGAAAAAATGACAACTTAAAAAAACTCACCATGCTACCTACTTGGAATGTCTACTTTCTAAAAAGGGGTGATTTGGGGGGTATTTGTATTTTCCTGACTTGTTAGTGTCTCAAGAAATGAGATACACCTGATGTACTGAAGGCCTGATAATATGTGATACATTTTCAGTGATTGGCACCATATAACTTTCACAAAGACCAAATAATATACACTAATTTGGGTTATTTTTACCAAAGATATGTAGCAGTATAAATTTTGGCCAAAATTTATGAAGAAAAATTACTAATTAGCAACATTTTATGACAGAAACAAAGAAATAGGCATTTTTTTCACAAAATGTCATTTTTTTTTTATTTATAGCACAAAAAATAAAAAACCCACTAGTGATTAAATACCACTAAAAGAAAGCTCTATTTGTGTGGAAAAAAGGACACAAGTTTCATATGGGTATAGTGTTGCATGACTGTGTAATTGTCATTCAAACTGTGAGAGCGCTGAAAGCTGAAAATTGGTCTGGTCAGGATGGGGGTGTAAGTGCCCTGTATTGAGGTGGTTAATTGAACAAGCTGAAGTTACAAGCTGATTGGCTACCATGCACATTTGCATCAGATTCTTAGTGCACCAATTTTAGTAAATTCCTGACTACTAGCAAGGAAGCAATGTTAACAGATACAAAAAAAAAAAAAGAGAAAGCCTGCATTAGAAAAGCAAGTCCCAGAAGGTAAATTAAAGTGGTTAAGCTGCCAATAAGGGATTTCACTTTAAACATTATGTTACAATTCTGTAATAATTAAGGAAATCTGCCATTTTTTCGTTCTGATTAGAAAACAGAATAACTTGATTGCTTTGGCCAAAGTGGACACATTTCATAAATTGTTAGGTGTGCTTCAAAGAAGGAAAACACACGCTCTACTGCACACAAATTGCATTCCTCTGTCATCAGCTGCTAGTCTGGTTGAGAACATTTATAATCCAGAAATGTAATAGATCATATGCAGAGATGAGCTAGAAAGTAATTTAAGATGTACAGATTTGAAGAATCTGGACTAAACCAAATCCAACAAATCTGGTTTGCTCAACAATGTATGATAATAACACGCACAAACCCAGAGAATCAGCCATCATATGGAAAGCTTGTATGTAAAGCCTAACTTCAGCCAATTTTTTATTTTAGCTTTGTATAGAATGAGTTACAATTCCTGTAAGAGAGCGCTCCACAACAGCAGTGAATTCTGGAAGCCATGATGTCAACCATGGGCTCCCATAGCTCCGCCATTGGCCACGCTCTATCCTTTCCCCTCCAGTAGCCGCTCACTGATGCATAAGAGCCGGAGCTGCAGGATCACATGACTTGACAGGAGCGGATTAAAAAGAGGTAAGTGCATAGATCTTTTTTACACAGGGTATGCAAGATAGGTAGGAGGATAGAGGAGGGAATGTTTTTTAACCATTTCCCAACCAGCCGCCACAGTTGTATTGCGGCAGGTTGGCTCTCTGGGTGAACCAATGTAGCTGTGCGTCAGTTTGCCTTTTGACCACTAGGGAGGCGGGCGTGTCACCGGAGGAGTATGGCGCTGGAGCCGATGCGCATGTGTGGCAGTCGCGATGACTGCCGGGCACCCGCAATCACCCCACACAGAGACAGAACAGAGATCTGCCAATGTAAACAGACAGATCTCCGTGCTGTCAGGGGTGAGGAGAGCGATCTGTTGTTCATACTAAAGCCTCATACACACGATAGGACTTTGTACAAACTTTCCCTTGGATTTTTGTACAAAGGGCGTCGGCCCTGAACTTGTATTGCATACACACAGCAGGACTTTTTCAGCCAACTTTCACCAAACCACGTGGTTTTTCTGCTCTTTACCGCCACCTTTGGTCAACTTCTGTATTGTTGTCTGATCTTTTGCATTGGTTCTGAGCATGCCTGTTTGTACTTTGTACAAAAGTCCTATGGTTTTCTGTACACACGATCAGACTTTGCTCCATCGGACTTTTGTTGCCAGAAAGTTTGTCCGTTCGCACAGCCAACAAAAGTCCGATGAAAACCAAAAAAGTTTGTCCGATGGAGCGTACACATGGTCGGATGTTGCTCCAAAACAGCTAATTTGCATGTTTGTTGTCAAAAAGTCTGATCGTGTGTATGGGCCTTAAGTATGAACAATGATTGGTCTCCTCACCCAGTCAGTCCCCTCCCCCCACAGTTAGAATCACTCCCTAGGGAACACAGTTAACCCCTTGATTGTCCCTTAGTGCTAACACAGTTAATCCCTTCCCTGCCATTTACACAGTAATCGGTGAATTTTTATAGCACTGATCGCTATATAAATACCAATGGTCCCAAAAAAGTGTCAAAAGTGTCCACTCTGCCGAAGTCCCGATAAAATTGCTGATCATTTTGTGACATATTAAAGTTTGGGGGAAAAAAAGATTGCTGTGCAATGTGTGGTTTCCAATGCATATTCACATCACAGCCTTCTCAACACTCTCCAGCGGTAGTGATCAAACACAGCTTCTGCTGTAAACAAGCCCTAAAGCATATAGAAATGCAGTACCTAGCAGGAGAGTGATGGAGACATAGAGAGGGCTGGGCGGGGGATTGGGGGGTCACCTTCTAAACCTTTAAAACTCGAATTTATTTCGTATTCTTTCCTTTCTTCACCTATCTCTTTTTGGGTTTAAATATCTATGCCGGCCGTCTCTAACCGGCCTTTCATGAGGTGGCAAATCCTAATATAAACACCAGTAACAGTCTATAAACATTTTTTACAGAGGGACATAAATGTAACAATAATGACGTCAATGCTACCTCAGAAAACAAAATGTCAGACCAATGTTATTGGAAGTTTTTTATCGTTAACAGATGTTGGTACGGTAATCACTTAAGCGATACTGTTGACTTATTTTGTATTTTTGTTTTATTATGGAAAATTGAAAACTTGAAATAAAAACTATTGAAAACAAAAGAAATGCATAGTGGTTTGTACACAGGGACGGACTGACAACTCATGGGGCCCCCGGGCAATAGGAGATTATGAGGCCCCCGGGCAATAGGAGAAGATTATGGGGCCCCCAGGCAATAGAAGATTATGGGGCCACACAGTATACACACATACAGTATACACACAGACACACAATATACACACACAGTATACACACACAGAATACACATACACACATTGCAAAGGTACTGGAGAGGCGGGGCAGCTATAATCTTGGGATTTTTAAAAAAACACAGATTTTTACATACTGTCCCTGGTTTTATTGAGGCTGGCAACCCTGATGGGGCCCTTTGGTGGCATGGGGCCCTCGGGCAGTGCCCGAGTGCATGAATGGTCAGTCCGCCCCGTTTGTACATTTTGTACTTTTTACTTTTTTAAAATTTCTTTTTTTTAGTTAGGTAAATATAAAATCCATCTACTAAATGCTGACAAAAGAGTGTTTTTCACAGACATTAGTTGATCAGAGTGAATTGAACCCATAACCCTGGACGATTCAGAGCAAAGACTCATCTGTTATAGGTTGGTTCCATATGCGGTGTACACACTGTCGGACTTTCCGGCAGAAAAGGTCAGACGGAATAATTTCATTGGTTATTCAGATCATGTGGGCTTCATCAAACTTTTTCTTTTGAAGATTCTGAAGGACCAAGAAACAGAACATGTTTTAAATCTTTCAGACGGAATCAATTCCTATCGGGAAAACCGTTCGTCTGTATGCTGTTCCGACAGACCAAAAATTAACCAAGGGCATCTATTGGCTACTGGCTAATGAACTTCTTTTTTCTATTCCCGTTGTATGTGTTGTACGTCACCACGTTCTAAACTATCGGACTTTGTGGTGATCTTGTGTATGCTCGACAGTTTCAGCGGAACTCCGTCGGAAACTCCATTGGAAAAACCTTCATTGTGAATCTATTGTTGTGTATTAGATATTTGTAAAACAAGGGCTTAAGAAATATAGTAAAAAAAAAAAAAAAAAAAAGCATATATAAAGCATTAGTGCACCCCCAGGTCTTTTCTGGCTTTTTTAACTTTTTTGTTTACATGTAAAAATCTGTATTTTTTGCTAGAAAATTATTCAGAACCCCCAAACATTATATATTTTTTAAAGCAGAATTAAATAGATACCAAACAGGTGACACTTTAAAATTGTACATGCCTGTGCAGCGGCGGCAAACAACGTAAATTTTACTATCCGTAGGCGTGGCTTTAAAAGCCTTTACAGGTTACCACTTTAGATTCATGCAGGAGATCATATGGTAGAATTAAAGCAGAGTTCCAATTAAAAAAAAAAAAGTCAGCAGTTACAAATACTGCAGCTGCTGACTTTTAATAATCGGACACTTACCTGTCCCAGGGTCCATCGATGCGGGGCATTGTCACTGTGGGCGCCCGGCTGTGGCTGCACTGCACATGCGCAAGCAGCGCTGTGCGCTGTGACTGGCCGGGAAATCATCTGGGACCTGTGACGTGTCCCAGATGATTGCCGAGAGGGAAGGTGGTGATCTTCCTTCTGGTCGACGAAGTGGGAGCTGGAACCCCCTAAAAACAGGGTTTCTGCTCCCCCCCCCAAAAAAATACATGCCAATGTGGCATGTCAGGGAGTCACCTTCCCTTAAAGTGGAAGTTCCATTTGTGGGTGGAACTCCACTGTAATGCTCATTATCTTACATTCGCAGAACCAACATGTGCGATCACCTTTGTGCGCAAGCTCGAGGGAGGGGGGCACTTTAAACATTTTTTTTTACCTTATTTTTATTTTATTATATTTTTTTATTTTACAGTGTCGATTTAATTATTTTGTTTCTCACTTTTATTGCTGTCACAAGCAATGTAGATGTAAACATCCCTTGTGACAACAATAGGCATGTGATAGGTACTTTTTATAGAGAGATCTGGGGTCTATAACACACCAAATTAAAAGCATTTGATCACACCAAGATCAGTGAGATCAAATGCTTTTTATTTTTGTAAATTGCGCAGTTTATATTTGGGTCAATCAGGAGTGATGTAAAGTCATCACCTCCAGTTCTTTATGATTGATGATGGTTGATTGGATGTCCTGATGGGATGGGACAGCCCAATGAAGCCGCAGAAAGCGGCAGGAGGAGGGGGACATCCCCTCCCACTGCTTGTAAGAGTAACCTAGTTAGCCACTATGATTGCTTTTACCGACAGCCGGCTCTAAAAACATGGTGGAAGTTCTACAAGAGTATGAATATAGATGGCAAGCACAACAGAACAGGCAAGTATTAATTATTTTCTTTACAGGCTGGCATTATGTAAAACTGAAGTTAGGCATGGGCTATATTGTATAGTTACATTGGTTCAATTTGGACCAAACTAAGTATGCCTTTTGCCGCGTACACACGATCGAACTGTATAACGTCTTTAGTCCGTCATACAATCCGACGGACAATCCGGCGTACTTTCCACTGAACGGACTTGACCACACACGGATACACAAACAGTCCGACGAAAGCTTGTGCGATGACGTACAGCACGTACGACGGGACTAGAAATAGGAAGTCCAAGACACAGCAAAGCACCCTTTGGGCTCCTTCTGCTGACTTTGCGTTAGTGGAAGTTTGGTTAGAGACGATTCGCGCTTTTATTTTTATTTATTCTCGAATTGGAATATTAATCATAGGATGAGGATGAATAAAGACATTTGTGATAACTCTGTGTGAATATAAGCAGCAAAGCAACTTCACTTTTCTTGCATTATGAAGAAGAAAAGAATGTGCTATATTAAAAAAACACAAAATTAGCAGCATGACGAATATGCTAGCTTCAATACGAACACTAGTTTTACAAGACAGAGCGCTTCCGCCCTGTAAATCCTTTCTGGGCATGCGCCATTCTTAGTCCGTCGGACTAGCATACTGACGACCGTATTGTCCGCTGAAACCAAAGTACGACGGAAAGATTTTTGTGCAAACCGAAATTCTTAGTACTCCGGACTGCACGCTGAAAAAGTCCGCTGAAGCCCACACACGAGCGGATTGTCCGTTGAAATGTGTTTCAACGGACTAAGTACGTCATACAGTTCGACCGTGTGTACGCGGCATTAGTCATACCTATGGGATCCCCGTGAAAGCTGTAAGATGTTGTATTAGACACCTATACCCCAGTCATCTGCACCAGCTTAAGGATCCTCCTGTGCTGAGTGTCTGCCCTGCTGCTTTGTGAACACAGAAAGTTATGTTCTCAACACAGGGGCCATGCAGAGAACACTTTGGGGGTTATTTACTAAAGGAAACTCCACTTTGCACTGCAAGTGCACTTGGAAGTGCAGTCACTGTAGATCCGAGGGGGTGATGCAACGAAATTTAAGAAAAACAGCATTTTAGCTTGCACATGATTGGATGATAAAATCGTCAGAGCTTCCACTCATTTCAGATCTACCCCTTAGATTCAGAGCGACTGCACTTCCAAGTGCATTTGCAGTGCAAAGTGGATTTGCCTTTTGTAAATAACCTCCTTTGTATTTTCTCAATGAATGCAAACCATGCTCTGATTGGATAAGGTGGAGATTGTGATGCCACTGCCCCACCTCTTCACCTCATCCAATCAGAGGTGGGAAACTGCAAAGTGTTCCCTGAATGGAGCCTGTGCCAAGTGCACAACATCTTGTGTTCATAATTCAGCAGGGCAACTACTCGGCTTGACATCTGGAAGTTAGTTTTGATCACTGTGGTAATGACCTGGAAATTTATAGATAGGCAATATTGATTAGTGGTTCCAAATTAATATTAACTACTGCAGTAGGGAACAGACACAAAAGATACACTCCGCATTGTTCTGCTTTATTATGACACAATTGAAGGTTTTTATACACATGATTACATAGGTATTACATTAACATTACAATTGTAATTTTTTGGTAACAAGGGGCATAACATAGGCAGGCTAATTGTAATCAGGACTAGAAAGAATGCAAACATGTACTGAAAACATTATTAGTGCCGTGTGCACAGTGAGGGCAGTGTGCAATACATACAAAATAGAATACAATTATATACAGAACTTACAAATTTCCTTTACAGTGGCAATCCACAAGGATCCCACTGGTATGGCACGGGTTCATTCTGGATCAATGTAACTATGCAAAATAGTCAATATCTAAACTCCACCTTGAAAAAAAAAAACATAAAAAAAAATGCTTAACATTCATCCAGATTGTTTAAATTAGCGAGTACTGCATGCCATTGTTTTTTTTTTTTTTTTTTTTGCTTTTTTAGATGGATGATCTGACAATTATTTAAATAGCTTGCTTTGACACTGAAAGAATATATTACTGGATATATTTCTTAATAAAGCTCTCATGTCAGATCCCTATGAACAATGCATAAATAAAACAAATGTAAATGGGCTATGAGATGTCTTGGTTGCAGATTCTGGCTGTGCCTTCCAAATTACATCAACACTGTGAAATATTCACAAGCCTTTCTAGTGATTTGCTGCTATGGGGAATTGTAAAGGTAAAATGTGCAGTGTATTATAGATAGCAGGATGTTCATCTGTAAAGGAACAGTATTTGGTATATAAAGAATTAAAATGTTTGTATTATTCTGTACTGAACATGAGTGTACAGTATTTTGTAGATAAACATATTAAAATACAATATAAGTTTATTTAAAAAAGCAAACCTCCTAATAGTTAGTCGGGTGTCATATGATTATTGGCCAGTTCACATCACATACAGTCCAGTGCATTTTATTTCTGCATCAAAAACGAATGGAAAGTAGAGTATATGGTTTTCAATGGCATAGTTCACACCAGTGCGTTCCACTTCCAGAAATAAAGTATAGAATAGAATTCTGCATTTCTCCTGTACTGGATTGTACCGTAACGCTGTAAAATGCATAAAAGACACACTGGAACGCACTGGAACGCACTGGAACACACATAGAAATGCAGTCCATGTGCCTTCCAGATGTTTTTTGGCATGCGCAATGTTGACGCATTTTTGATGCGTTCCAGTGTGTTTTTAATGTTTTTTTTGTGCATTTGTGATGCAGTCCAGTGCATTTTTCATTTTTCACCCTCCTTTTTCTTAACTTAAAGAGGAGGGCCGGTTTAAAAAAATTTTTTTTTAAAGTCAGCAGCTGCAAACACTGTAGCTGCTGACTTTTAATAAGCACACTTACCTGTCCAGGGCGCCCGCGATGTCGGCCGCCCAAGGCTGACCCATCCCTCAGCTCTCGAGTTCCGGCGCCGCCATTTTGGCTAAGGGAAACAGGCAGTGGAGCCTTGCGGCTTCACTGCCCGTTTCCTACTGCGCATGCGCGAGTCGCGCAGCGCTTTGTGAATGGGGCGCGCTGTGTTCTGGGACACACAGTTCCCAGAACACAGCACGACCCATTACCCAGAAGACACCGCACGGAGGAGAGAAGATAGAAGATCTCCGCGGAGGAGGAAGAGGCAGATTAGGATGATGTGCCTAGCAACAGGCATTTCTGGTAAGTTAAAAAAAAATTGTTTTTCATTTTTTTTTTCAGATTTTTTTCTCATTTTTAATGTATTTTTTTTTTCAGGGTGGCCCTCCACTTTATATAAGGACATGTGTGTTCCAGTGTGTTTTTGGTACATTTATGGTGCATTTAGGTGCATTTCAGTGCATTTTTTATGTGTTTTTGGTGCATTTTTGATGCAGTCCTGTGCATTTTTCACCCTCTTTTCTTCTTAAACTTAAATAAAGACATGTGTATTCCAGTGCATTTTTGATGTGTTTTACAGCGTTCCAGTACAGTCCAGTGCAGGAAAAATGCAGCAGGTTCTACTTTTTTTTTCTGCAACTGGAACACACTGGAACTGCAAGCACTGGTGAGAACCATGCCAATGAAAACCAGATAACTTACTTTCCATGTGTTTTGATGCAGAAAAAAAAAACGCACTGGACTGCATGTGGTGTGAACTGGCCCTTAATCAGAATTAGAAAACGAAAACTGGGATGCCGTTAATGGCAGACGTCCCAATACTTTTTTCTTTTTTCATATGTGTTTAGTGCTTAGCTTGCTGTTAGACTCCAAAAGAAGCCAACCCTCATTCAAATGCGTTCATAGGAGAAAAATGCCAGGAGGAGGAGATCCCATTACATGACCTGTCAAAGCTGTGTGACGGACCTCTCAACTATTTTATTCTTTCTGTCAGAATGACAGTGGGCATCATTCAGTCCAGAAGACTGCGGGCATCGTGTGATAAAAAAGAAGTACTGTGGGGAACAACTCTAAACTGAATATAACTATTGCACCATGATCTTTGTGTTAATTATGTACCCAGCCGGGGCGTGATTTTAATTAAAAAAATGAATTCAATTAGGTTTTACCACAGTATACATCTATTTGTTTAGATCAGATCCTTAAAATAAATGTGACCATGCTAGAAGCATCACTCTACCTCACTGTCGTATCAGACATACAAGATAGGACAAATAAATAATTAAATATGTAAACTGAATGTACTAATCATCTTGTTCCAGTGTCATTTTTCTGATTAACTAGGTATATTTTAGACCCGATTGGAAATGTTAGGCTTTTCCCAGGCATTTTGATCCACAGCATTGAGGACTGACTATGCCTTTTTCTATCTGTGTTAAAGGTTAGCCTCATATTTAGAGGAAGCAAGTTGAGTAATTTGAATGACTCTTAAAGACATAGACCACTGTGACATTGGTAAGGAGTAAATATAGGATTTATCTTTCCTTTGCTCCTTGCGGTTGTGGATTGGGACCCTGAACTGGTCTCCCGCTTGGGCGGCTACCACTCCTGTACCCCTATACCACCAAATGCCATTCATGTTCCTAACTGCACCTAGTATTGCAACTTTTGACCTATCTTTACCTAGGGTTGCCACCTGTCCAGGATTCACCCGGACAGATTGGGTTTGGAATCATGTGTCCGGGTTTCAGACTGCCTGAAACCCGGACACATTATTTAGACTGGACTATGGCTTCCCAGCAGGGTTGCTGCATGCAGTCTAAGCTGAGAGTGTCAGGGTTCTCAGGTCATCCCTTACATCAGAGTTCCCCTTTACACCAGAGGTCACAGTGTTTCCCCTTACATCAGAGTCCTCTCCATACATCAGAGTTCTCTGTGTTACCCCTTAAATCATGGTTCCTAGATCATCCCTTACTCCCCAGAGTTCTCCCTTACATCAGAGTCTGCAAAGTCCCCCTTATAGTGAAAGGGAACTCTGCGAGTTCAGATGTAAAAGGGGGCCCTTGTTATTAACTTCATATGATTAGAAATGTTATTTAATAGCAAAATATATGTATAAAAATAAATTGCTGTGCGCCACTAAAGCGTTCGGGTTTGACTTGAAGAAAAAGTGGCAACCCTATCTTTACCCCTTGAGGGGGTTGACACTACTCTCCCTTGCATGTTGTCAACCATACCTCTAGGCACCCCGTGTACCCCTGAAGAAGCATTTAATGTGAAACACGTTGGGATAAAGCACCACAGCATCCCTTCCTGTCTACCTCTGGTTGGTTTAATAATATATTTCTAATAGCGCTCATTATTGAATACCACACTATTGAAAGGAAGGAGTGCTTTATTATCATGTGGCTGGTATCTATCAATATGGTCTGCTGAACCTATGTTTTTATGGGATTAGTTACCCCAAATTCTTTTTAACAATATTCTAATAAATGTGATATTTTTAAATAATTTTGTTGTTTGTATTAGAAGGTTTCAACGCCTCTAAAATTCCACCATTCCCAATTGTTTACTTTTGTATAAAAAAAAGAAAGAAAAAAAAACTAATAGACATCAGTGTGCATTAAAGTATACATAAAGGAAAACCTTTTTTTTTTAGTTTAGAGTAGAGGGATTAGAACCCCTGTCAAGTTTTTTTTATTGCTGTCTGGGTCCTCATGTTAGGGCGATTCACCCTTTCTATTTGTCCTGTTTACCATTATCATCGAAAGTGAGGGTAAAAGAATGTAAAATTCCAAATTTTGAGTTGACACCAGAACAATGTTGTATAATGTTTACAAGGGTTATTATATAGCTTTGTCCTATACCAAACTTCTCAAAAGCTTTAGATTTCATTATATTTTCAAACAGTACATTTAAAACACTAAGTGATTGTAAACAATCACCCTGTAAAACAACCCATTCAGTTTGAAATAGAAATGAAAGGTAAAACATTTTTGCATAGAAATAAAAAAACATTATACATACCTATTTTCCCTTTTTTTTATAAGTGATCACATTCCTTCTGTTCTCAGAGAGCTAGGGGGAGGAGGAGCAGCAGCACATTGAGCTTCCCAGTGAATGGCTGTGCAGCGGGAGCTGCATTGGAGGAGAGCAAACTGAGTTCCCAGCATAACTAGAGAACTGACCATAGTGTGCTCTCCTGCTTAGTGTGGTCAGTTTTTAATAGGACAGCACAGGGACTAGCAGGAACACTAGGGATTTCACACAAAGGAATCAATACAAAGAGAACAGAATACTTTCTCATACAAGTACATGATACAGCAGGCACATATCAGGAATATTAAGTGTTGGGGTAAAAAACGCTTTAACTTCTTGAGATCCGCGCTATAGCCGAATGACGGCTACAGCGCGGACCTGCTTTGTCGGGACGATGTCTATTGACGTCGTCCCGTGCAGCCTGCGCGCCCCCTGAGGGGCGCGCATGGCGCGCTCTGTGATCAGCGAGTCTATGAGACTCGTCTGATCACAGATCTGAGCAAGGGGTCGGTCCCGACCCCTTACCACGTGATCAGCTGTCAGCCAATGACAGCTGATCATGTGATCACAACACAGCCGGTAATCGGCTATTTTTCCTCCTCGCCCTGACAGCACGAGGAGAAAAAAGAAAGCAGATCACCGGCGGCCGTGATCGGGACATCAGTCCCAATCACGGTGAGCTGGGGACAGCTCATCAGGGCCCACCTGCCCCCTGCCAGTGCCACCTAATATATGCCAAAAAGTGCCACCCATCAGTGCCCATATTGCCGCCCATAGTGCCACCCATCGGTGCCCACAGTGCCACCCATCAGTGCCCACAGTGCCACCCATCAGTGCCCACAATCTGCCTTGCACACACAGTGCTGCACTTCAGTGCCACATATCCGTGCCCATCAGTGTCATGTACCAGTGCCCATCAGTGCCCATCAGTGACGCCCATCAGTGCCACCCATCAGTGCCCATCAGTCCCATCTATCAGTGGTACCCATCAGTGCCCATCCGTGCCACCCATCCGTGCCACCCATCAGTGCCATCTTATCTGTGCCCATCCGTGCCCATCAGTGCTGCCTTATCTGTGCCCATCAGTACTGCCTTATTTGTGCCTATCAGTGCCACCTTATCTGTGCCTATTAGTGCCGCCTTAACTGTGCCTATCAGTGCCCACCAGCGCTGCCTATCAGTGCCCACCAGCGCCGCCTCATCAGCGCATTTCAATGAAGGAGAAAAATTACCTGTTTGCAAAATGTTATAACAAACTATTAAACATGATTTTTAATTTTTTTTATTTTGCATTTTTTTTATTTGTTTAGCAAAAAATAAAACTCCCAGCTGTAATTAAATACCACCAAAAGAAAGCTCTATTTGTGGGAAACAAATGATAAAAATTTCATTTGGGTACAGTGTTGTATGCCCGCGCAATTGTCATTCAAAGTGCATCAGTGCTGAAAGCTGAAAATTGGTCTGGGCAGGAGGGGGGTTTAAGTGCCCAGTAAGCAAGGGGTTAAAGCGGAGGTCCACCCTAAAGTGGATAGCTCTCTGCGGAAAGGGGCATAGATTACGCCCCTTTCCGAAAGTCCCCCGCTGCCTGCTGGGAAACACACAGATCCCAGAGGCAGCGGGTCCATCCTTATTGCGCAGCGCGACTCCCGCATGCGCAGTAGGGAACCGGGAAATGAAGCCGAAAGGCTCCACTTCCGATTCCCATACCCAAGATGGCGACGGCAGCACCCGAGAGACGATCGAGAGATCGGCTTCGGGTGCCGACATCACGGGCGCGCTGGGCGGATAAGTGTCCTTATTTTAAAAGTCAGCAGCTGCAGTATTTGTAGCTGCTGGCTTTTAAAAAAAAAGAAAACGGCGGAACTCCCGGCGGACTACCGCTTTAATCTGGTCCCACTGTTCAAATTTTGTCCTGTAACTGATGAACCATCAAAAATTTCTTAGTGGATGGCCCTGTTAGTCCCTTCTTGCCCAACAGCCTTCTGTTAAAAAATCAAAGGAGCGAAGTGGAAAATCATAAGCCCAACAGCAGCTGCATCCAATTAGATAGAGCTGCTGTTTGAGTATTTTGACAGCTGTCCAGCAGGAATATTCATCCTTTTGTTCTGTATAATAATGTATGTCCAGCTTTACATATTCTCTCACACAATGTAGCTATGGCATATACCATATGCCAGAAAGGGGTTAAATAGAACATTCTTAATTATTATTATTATTATTATAGACCACAGAAGAGTTCACTATGAACTGAACTTTAGGAAGTCCTGGAAAATATTGATCCTCTGCCATTTATAGCTATTGGATTTCATTTTCGTAGAATACTGTTGATGTACGTTTGATTTGAAGCCTTCTCTTACTATATAGATCAATACATATTGGTAGTGTTTAACAATCCAGAAAGACAAATAAGAACCAGAGTTCACTTTGATTTTGCAAAGCTATCTATTTTTACAGAGACATGAACCATAGCTTCAGCACCATGGACAGTAACCATGTTTTGCCTATTCTGCACAAAGCTGTTCTTATGCATTCTATGCATTAAGGTGAAAAAACATCTGACAGTGCCTGCGCCCCCAGCCCCCCTGTTTTACTTACCTCACCCCTCGAAAATCCCGCGCTCGTCCCCCGACGTCCTCTTCACCACTCAGCCTGGCTGCTCTTGGCTGGAGTGGATGAGAAGCAGCGCAGCCATTGGCTCGCACTGCTGTCAATCACATCCACTGACGCGGAGCGTCGGGGGCGGGGCCGTTTGATACAGCGAGCAGCTATAGCCGCCGGCTGTATCACAGGAGCGTGCCCGCAGGTGCTTCTCACCATGGGAGGGAGCTCGCATGAACGTGAGAAGCACCTGCGGGAGGAAGCCGAGACAGCCGCCGAGGAACCCCAGAAGAGCAGGTTCGGGGCCACTCTGTGCAAAACGAGCTGCACAGTGGAGATAAGTATAACATGTTTGTTATTTAAAAAAAATATATTTTAACTTTACAATCCCTTTAAAACCTTCTGCCTTTACAATCACCTTAAAGTACAACTAAAGGCAAAACTTTTTTTTTTGTTTTTGGATAGAGTGGAGAGGGATTAGTGCACCTGTCAGGTTCTATTGCGGTCTGTGCCCCTCTTAGCCCTTGTACACACGGTCGGAGAATCCGTCGGAGTGTGTCCTATCGGATCGTGTCGTCGGATAATCCGACTGTGTGTGGTATGCATCGGACTGATTCTGTCGGAATATCCGTCGGACCCAATTTTCCTACATGTTGGAAATATTTCCCGACCAACTGGTTCGATCGAACATACTCCGATCATGTGTAGAGAATTTTGATCGGACCAAGTGCCACGCATGCTCAGATCAAATTCCTACATCAAAGCTATTGGCTACTAGCCTGAATGTAGTCCCATCGTAACGAAATTACGTCATCACATTCTGAAAGATCGGATTTTTCGCCAACTTTGTCCGACCGTGTGTATGCAACAGTTTCGGACAAGATCCGACGGACAAATCTGATGGGCAAAATCCGACGGATTTGGTTTTGGAAATCTCCGACCGTGTGTACAGGGGCTTAGGGAGATTCATCCTCTAAATTCATCCTGTTTACCATTATCATTGAAAGTGAAAGTAAAAAAAGAGCGATCACGTGGGGACCCAGCAGTCACGGATATTCCCAGGTGTGCGCCCCAGGATTCTAGGAGGACATCATAGTACGCCCTCCCAGAGTTATCCAGCCCCACTGTAGAAAATTTTTGACTATGGCTCGATCCGCAACAAGTTAAATGCTCTTTTCCTGTACTGTGTCTGCCTTATCTCACCTTTTTGTCTAAGGAGTCTGCCTGTCTGCTGATCGTTACTATTTTTGACTATGGGTATCCTGTGCCCTATTCCTATTTGTGAGAAATAAACTTCTCTCTGTTCAAGCATAAAAGTGACTGGCGCCCAATTTCTATTGTGTTTATCACCCACCATGCCTAGTAACCTGCACCCTGTAGAAGTATGTCAGGCACTACACTAGTGTTTAGATTTGACAGCAATCCCCTTACTCTTACAGCAAAGGAATATAGATATAATGAATGAAAGATCATCATTTTTTTTACTTTTTCACAAACACACCCACCTCACCTGTACATCCCATCTCCATCCATCCATGTTTCTTTAACTGCCTCCTGCTCGCTGTATAGACAAATAACTGCAGGCGGGATCCTTTCTTGTTCTGGACTGACGTCATCTAAGATCATCCAGTGGCACTGCTATTGCGCGCCCAAGGGGGCATGCGGCATGGTGGGCTCGCTGTGTCCCTAGGACGCGACACGACCCCGATCTTCGTAAAGACCCAATGACAGCTGATCACATATAAACATGGAAGTGCCGATAATCGTCTCTCTTCTCCTCGCACTGACAGAGTGTGAGGAGAGGAGAGCCGATGAGCGTCATTTCCTCACAGGGGAGACTGTACAGATAATCAGGGCACTGATTATCAGTACTCTGATTATCAGTGCAGCCACCACAGTGCCCAGCAGCGATGATAGTCTTTGCCCATCAGTGACACCAATCTGTGTCCATCAGTGACACCAATCGGGGCCCATCAATTATGCCAATTTGTGCCCATCAGTGAGGCCATTCTGTGCCCATTAGTAAAGCAAATCAATGCTGCCTTTCAGTGCCTGCTCATCAGTGCCACCCATCAGTGCTGCCTATCCGTGCCATCTATCATTGCCCATAAGTGCCGCTTTTGAGTGCCCATCAGTGTCACCTATCAGTGCTCATCAGTGCTGCATATTTGTGCCTCCTTGCCAGTGGCACCTCATCAGTGCCTTTCAGTGCAACCTAATCAGTTCCCATCAGTGTTGCCTCATCGGTGCAAATCAGTGTGTCCATCAATACAGCCTCATCAGTGCTGTATATTTGTGCCTCCTCATCAGTGCCACCTCATCAGTGCCCTTCAGTGCGGCCTCATCAGTGCCCATCAGTGTCACCTTGTCAGTGCTTATCAGTGCAGCCTATCAGTGCATGCCTCATCAGTACACATCAGTGAAGGAGAAAAATTACTTATTTACAACATTTTCTGACAGAAACTAAGAAAAACTTTTTTTCCCCAACTTTTCAGTCTTTTTTAATTTTTTTTTTAGCAAAAAATAAAAAATCCAGCAGTGATTAAATTCCACCAAACGAAAGCTTTATCTGTGAGGAAAAAAATTATAAAAAAAAATTCATTTAGGTACAGCGTTGCATGACTGCGCAATTGTCATTCAAAGTGTGACAGCACTGAAAGCTGAAAATTGGTCTGGGCAGGAAGGGGGTGAAAGTACCCGGTAGGCAAATGGTTAATGACCTGTATATTATTGCCTCCTTTATTGTGCACATTAACCCCTCATCACTATCCACCCAATGTATTTGATCTTTACAGTAACCCCCCCCCCCCATTCTCCTCCTTCTTTGTATGACCTGTATTATAATGATGAGCTGTATCTAGGACACTGAAATTCCATGTTTTAACCCCCTCAATACCACAACTTATTTTAATTTCCAAAAATTGGTGACAAAAAAAATGAGATTATCTTGTGATGTCCACTTTCCAAAAAGGGGTATTTTTGTGGGTGTTCATCACATCCTGGCATTTCTATTTTATGTATGTTTTGTAGCACTATCCCTGCAGGGGCTGCTGGTGACTGGCTCCCCTACTCCTGCACAGCCAGGCAACATGCATTCTCCGCTTGCATCTAAACACAAGAAGTCAGTCCCTTGGCTTTGTTGTTGATGTTTTATTAGGGGTAACAACCTGGGTGGGGTGGGGTGGTGTAAAGGGATTCATGGGATACCCAACTTGAAGTAAAGAACAACAAAAGATCAGTGTGATCAGATGCTTTCCAAATTTAAAAATGGCGCTTCCAGCGAAACTGGAAGTGTTGAATGCTCATTGCTTCCAGTTTTCTATACCAGAGGTGATCAGAACCGTTCTGGTCTCTATTTACCTCTATGGTCATCTGGCAGAAGCTCCAGCTGGTTTTCAGGGTCTCCCAGTGGAAGGGGATAGCCCGAGAAAGCCGCGAAAGGCAGCACTAGAATTGGTTTTACAAGAAAGCTGACTGTCAGCGCTAAACCAGTATGTCGCTGGTCATCAAGTGGTTAAATTGGATTGTCAAATATAACTATTCTTTGTATTGCTATTACAGTGCTGATGTTATCAATTCAAAATGTATGCTGTGACCATAGATCTATTTTAAGCATGTCAGCTCTGGAAGGTTTACCTCCCTTCATGACCAGACCATTTTTTGCGATATGGCACTGTGTTACTTTAACTGACAATTGCGTGGTTGTGAGACACTGTACCCAAAAAAAACGATATATCCTTTTTTTCCCATAAATAGAGCTTTCTTTTGGCGGTATTTGATCACCTATGCGTTTTTTTTTTGTTTTTTTTGTGCTATAAACAAAAAAAGAGCAACAGTTTTGGAAAAAAAGCTTTTATTTATTTTCTGCTATAAAACACACCCAATACATTTTTTGGGTAAAAGAAAAATCCCAATAAGCGTATATTGATTGGTTTGCGCAAAAGTTAGTGTCTACAAACTATGGGATATATTTTATGGAATTTTTTTATACTAGTAATGGCAGCGATCAGTGACTTATAGCGGGACTGTGACATTGCGGCTAAAAATCGGACACTAAGTGACACTTTTTTGGGGACCAGTGACACCAATACAGTGACCAGTGCTAAAAATATGCACTGTCACTATACTAATGACACTGACAGGGAAGGGGTTAACAGCAGGAGCGATCGAAGAGTTAAATGTGTGCCTAAAATGAGCTTGGTTACTGAGTGGAAGGTGCTTGTACTATGGGAAGGCAGAGCTCCTTGTTTCTGCTTTGCAGAAACACAGGATCACTACCTTACCTACTGAAAGAATAGCATGCTGCCTTGTTTACATAGGCAGACCACCGTTCTGTTTGTGTTTTGAATGATCGGTGGGTCCCAGCGGACATCAAGTCGGCTGGACCAGCTTATTAGACACAACGGGAGTGGGTTGCCGGCGACGCACGTGCACGCCTCAGACCCAGAGGTGCAGGATTACATACCAGTCTGTGATCCTGCGCAGGAGAGCCGGTGTATATATATATAATATATATATATATATATATATATATATATATATATATATATATATACACAGTATACAGTCGGCAAGCGATTAAAGAATTCTAACTAAACTAACTGTAACTAAATGAGGAATTGCAAAGGCATTTTCAAACAATAAAAACATTCCAAAATAAGCAACTTGTAATGTATATGTCGGCAACAAAATAAAAAGGAGAATAAATATACACTAGAAGCCTATAGACATAGACTTTCATTGTTTATTTAAAGTGTTACTAAACCCACAACAGTAAAATCAGTCTGTATATGCAGTAAAGCATGCTTGTTATTCTCACTGTTGAACCCAAGGGGTTAATCCTTTGCATTGTGTATAAAGGCTGTTTGATCCTGCCTCGCTGATCCTCCTCTTCTTCCACTGTCTCCGAAAAATATTCTGATATTTACAGAGCCAGGGGACGGGCTGCACATGCTCAGTTTGGTGTGTATTGATAGAGTTTTTTTCTCTTGCGAGGGTGCATGTGATCAGCACAGGGCCAATCAGCACTGTCCAGACAGAGGGCCAGGGAAGAATGAAAACTCCTCCTACAAGCTTTACTGGGAACTGATAGAAGTCTCACGACTGCTATACACTGCTCATGAGAAAAGGTATTTATCAGTTTATATTTACTAAACTAATTGCATTTCCATGTTCTGTGTACTGTGGGAGACCACAAATAGTGAATGCAGGGTCCTGGGTTTAAAGCACAAGAGAATCCATGTTCATTTTACACAAACTTTTCCTAGAATGTTCTCTCACTTTCTCAACCCCTCCCTTCTCAAAATTTTAGTATCATAACTTTTAGGCATAGCTGTGGACATATGAAATGTGGCCTTATTCTATTAGCTGGTTTTTAATAACATTACACCACCCTCTTTTATTGTATATAATATAGAAACAACAAATAAACTTTAGAATAGATGCTTTGACAGAATCTGGTGCCCAGACTTCCTGTTTTATCTGCTCTCTGCAATTGCATACTTAGTTTTATTCTCAGTTTTTCAATCAGAAAATCCATACCTCTATTTATACTGTATATAGGTCACCAAGCAACCATAATATTCATTATTTTTTAGCAACGAGGGTCACTGAGAAATGAAAGAAAAATCATATATCTGAAATACAGCAATGGCAAAGAATCCACATCCGAGCTTAGAGAACTGAGACTGTTTACTTTTCTTTTTCAGTTATGAAAATTTTGACTATTTTCAAAAGGTTATATTAAGAACTTCCCCATAAAGCCCCACATCCGGTATTTTCTATCGTGCACCTAGGAGGAAGTTAAAAATACTTACACCAGGTAGAGCCGTTTTGATTTTGTTTAGAAAAGGCATATAGGCTGTTCACTATACAATGAGGGTTGCAAAGGCATTTTTCCCAGAATGATTTTGGTGACATTTCAATTTGCAAAGCAAATCAAGTACAAGGAAAAGAAAAAAAATGCATTTTGCTTGCGCATGATTGGATAATGGAAGTTAGCAGAGCTTTACCTCATAGTCGAAGCTCTGGTGAAAATTCTGCCATTGCCTGTATTGCTTCATGTGCACAGGAGTAACACATTTGCACACCAATTAAGGCTGGCCATACAGTTTACAACTTTCTTGTACAATTTTCCTTTAGCTTTACCAAAACCATGTAGTACTCTCTAGCTTAGTGTACTAGTGTACATAGTCGTTAGAGTAGGTAAATTTGGCTTGGCTGGTACCCAAGCCTGGGTTGAATCGGGATCAGGGCTGGGTGACTCATGGAGGCTAGATGGCTCAGCGGGCAGCACCTCTGGTAACTCCCCCTGCTTTCTGGAACCATGGGAAAGAGGCTGGAGTCTAGGAGGAGCTGCTTGGGTCCCAGCCAATCCCCAGCAAGGTGAGTTGGCAGGGGGCAGGGGGCAGGAACCTCTTAAATACTCCTGGGTCATGCCAGCAGGGGCAGATGGGTGGAAGATAGAGAAGGAGTGCTGAGGAGGCTATCGGTGGCCCTTGAGGGTGCCCCCTAGTCTGGGGGTATGACCTTGGGTCTGGGACTCGGGTGCTAGAGGGACCCTCTACAACGCACAGAGAATATCCTTCCTAGCTGCACAGGAGCAAGTGAGAGGACAGCGGTAGAGTCAGCACATTCAGGAGTTCTTCAGGAGAAGTCAGACAGGTAGGCTGGTGAGTGTGAAGTCTGGGAGGACTATGGTATCAGTCTGGGAGGACTGAGGAGAATTAGCCAGGATAGCTAGTGAAAGGGGCAGCATCAGCCAGGCGGGCTGGCAGCGCCCGAAGAGGTGGTGCTGGGATCAGTTGCCACAGGGATGCAAGCTGGACACTGGACTTTGCTACACAAGTAAAGGGTCCAGGGGTCCCTGCCTGTAAGGGGCTTTTGCTTTGACCTAGATGAGTGCTTTGCCAAATCCCCTTAAAGTGTCTCAGCTGAGTGTTTTTGCAAGCGAGTGTCGGAGGAAGAAGAGGAGTATACATTGAGAATGGGTATAGCTGTATATAGGAAGAGTTGTCCCTGAAAAGTTTTCTGAAGCCAAATGGGCATCCCACAATACCCCTATTCCCCATCCAAGTTATATCCCCTTAATAAAAACACACAAGCACTGGACTGTTTCCCTACTCAAGTGTGCCTGTGGAAATTTGGCGTGCATGGTTGTGCAGGGCGGGGGATCCCTTTTCACTTGCAGCTCCTACGTGGGGTGCATTACAACCATTTAATATGAAGTCAAACTTAAACACTTTCAATGTGTGTATGCAATCAGGAAGGCCCTTGCGCTACATAGTTGAAGGTAAATCTAAAGGAAATTGAATCAGAAAATTGTATAATGTATGGCCAACTCAAGCCTACACTTCCAATCCATGGGTTACCTTTTAATACTTTATATTTGTCTATTACACAAAGGGGGTTATTTACTAAAGGAAAATCCACTTTGCACTGCAAGTGCACTTGGAAGTAAAGTCGCTGTAGATCCGAGGGGGAAATGCAAGGAAAATAAAAAACAGCATTTTAGCTTGCACATAATTGGATGATAAAATCTGAAGAGCTTCCCCTCATTTCAGATCTACCCCTTAGATTTAGAGCGACTGCACTTCTAAGTGCAAAGTGGATTTGCCTTTCGTAAATAACCCCCAAAGTGCCTTATGCCTTTGAATGACACATAGCGCCTCAAACATTTTTATCACATGGGGGTTATTTGACCCTATGGGGGTTATTTACGAAAGGCAAATCCACTTTGCACTGCAAGTGCACTTGGAATGCAGTCGCTCTAAATCTAAGGGGTCGATCTGAAATGAGGGGAAGCTCTGCTGATTTTATCATCCAATCATGTCCAAGCTAAAATGCTATTTTTTATTCTCCTTGCATATCCCCCTCAGATCTACAGCAACTTTACTTCCAAGTGCACTTGCAGTGCAAAGTGCATTTTCCTTTAGTAAATAACCCCCATCGTGGCTTAGGCTGGATATACAGTTATGGTCTGTGTGTAGCCCTCTGTGTTCAACGGAAGCCAATCTTTAGACTGGCTTCTGTCAAGTGGCCCTGATGGAAAACCAGCACTTGATCAGCTGCTGATCAGTGTATTCTGATAGGGGAAGAGCCCATGCTGTCAGAATATAATAGCAGAGGAGATCCCTACATCCACATTACTTGTGTGGTTGCAGGAAACTGTAAGGTCTTTTCGTTCAACCCACTTTATGAATGAGAAAAAAAGCTTCAAAGTGTATACCAAGCTTTATACCTCTTCTATTAATTGAAATGCATCATCCCTCTACATTAAAGGAGATGTTTTTCCCCACAAATAGAGCTTTCTTTTGGTGGTATTTGATCACCTCTGTGGTTTTAATTTTTTGCTCTATAAACAAAAAAATGCCGACAATTTTGAAACAAAACAGTACTTTTTACTTTCTGCTATAAAGCACATCCAATAAAAAATAAAAAAAATCTGATTTCTTTGTCAGTTTAGGCCAATATGTATTCTGCTACATGTTCTTGGTAAAAAAGCCCAATAAGTGCAAAAGTTATAGCGTCTACATACTATGGGATATTTTTATGGATGTTTCATTTATTTATTTTAACTAGTAGTTGGTGCAATCAGCGACTTATAGCAGGACTGAGATATTGTGGTTGACAAATCACACAAATCTAAGTGACACTTTTTGTGGACCAGTGACACTGATACAGTGATCAGTGCTAAAATTTGCACCGTCACTGTACTAATGACATTGGCAGGGGAGGAGTTAACATCAGAGGCAATCAAAGGGTTACATGTGTCCCTAGGGAGCATTTTCTAACTGTGTGGGGGGGTGCTTGTACTGTGGGAAAACAGAGATCAGTGTTCCTGCTTTGCAGAAACACAGGATCTCTGTCTTCCCTTTGTCACAGAATGGCGATCTGCATTGTTTACATAGGCAGAACGCCTATGTTGTGTATATGGGGGTTTTCTATTACCTTTTTTCTAGTTAAACTGGGTGGACTAGTGTCTTTTTTCAACCTTTTTTTCAACCTGATTACCTGTGTAACTATGAAATGAAGGGAAATTTCCCCAATGGGACACAGATGACAACAATAAAACTGATCAAATTGAAAAAAAAATGAAGAAAAATCTGAAAACTGCAATTGGTGACACAGGGACAGGGATTGAAGGGGTTAACTGGGGGGGTGGGGGGGGGTGAGCGGGGGGGCTGTGTAATGTAAAGGGGTCCAGAGGTACAGGTGGTTGTATAATGTAAAAGAGTCTAGAGGTGCAGGGAGTTATGTAATGTAAAGGGGCCCAGAGGTGCAGAGGGTTTGTAATGTAAAAGGGTCCAGAGGTGCAGGGGGGCTGTAATGTAAAGGGGTTTGGTTGTGGAGAGGGGGTATACAAAGCATTGACAAAGAGATATTGGGGAATGCAGAGGTATGCAGGGGGTACAGTGGAGTGCTTTTAAATTTTAAAGTTGGGGGGGGTGCCAGTTATAGGATCCGCCCCGGTTGCCAAATGCTCTAGGTACTCCCCAATATGAGGCCAATATGTATTCTTCTACAGATTTTTCTAGAAAAAAATCACAATAAGCATATATAGATTGGTTTGCGCAAAAGTTATAGCGTCTACAAAATAGGGGATATTTTTATGGCATTTTTATTATTATATATATTTTTTACTAGTAATGGCAGCAATCTGCAATTTTCATCAGGACTGCGTCATTGTGGTGGACAGACCGGACTCTTTTGTCACACTTTTTTTGGGACCATTGACTTTATACAGCGATCAGTGCTATAAAAATGCACTGATTACTGTGTAAATGTCACTGGCAGGCAAGGGGTTAACACTAGGGGGTGATCAAAGGGTTAAGTGTTCCCTGGGGAGGCGTTTCTAACTGTGGGGGGATAGGACTAACTGGAGGAGGAGAGAGATCACTGTTCCTAATCACTAGGAACAGCAGATCTCTCTCTCCTCCCCAGTCAGTATGGGGATCTGAACCCTGTTCTAGCTCTCTGTGGAGCGATCGCGCGTGGCTGTCAGACATCACGGCTTCTGGCCACATGCATTAGCTCCAGCATCGCGCCTTGGGCGCGCACCTCCAACAGCTCTTAAAGCGGCCAGTGTACAATGACGGCGGTCCACGCAGCCATGCCAACCGGTGGCTGGTTGGCAAGTTGTTAATCACCACTGGGTTTTTTATTTTTTGCTAAAAAAACAAAAAAGACAGATTTTTTTTTTTTTTTTTTTAAAAGGTGTTTTTATTAATTTCTGTTCACAATTTTAAAAATAAATAACCTTTCTTCATACATTTAGGTCAAAATGTATTCTGCTACCTTTCCTTGGTGAGAATAATCCAAATCTGTGTTTATTATTCATAATGCATCTCAAATTAGAATATCATTAAAAAGTTAATTTATTTCAATAATTCAATTAAAAAAGTGAAACTCATATATTTTATATAGATGCATTACACACAGAGTGATATATTTCAAGCATTTCTTACTTTTTATTTTAATGATTATGGCTTACAGCTAGTGAAAACCCCAAATTCAGTAGCTCAGAAAATTAGAATATTACATAAGACCAAAAAAAAAAAAGGATTTTTAATACAGAAATGTTGGCTTACTGAAAAGTATGTCCATGTACAGTATAGTATGCATTCAATACTTGGCCGGGCTCCTTTTGAATGAATTACTGCATCAATGAGATGTGGCATGGAGGACGATCAGCCTTTGGCACTGCTGAGATCTTATGGAAGCCCAGGTTTCTTTGATAGTAGCCTTCAGCTCATCTGCATTGTTGGGTCTGGTGTCTCATCTTCCTCTTGACAATATCCCACAGATTTTCTATGGGGTTTAGGTTAAAAGAAATTTAACATCAAAATTAAAAGAAAGAAATGCTTGAAATATGTCACTCTGTATATAGTATATATACTAAAATAATAAATTTACTTTTTGATGATATTCTAAGTTTATGGGATGCACCTGTATATATCTGAAAATCGATCAATCCTGATGTACTGACGGCCTATCTAATTTCTTTTAGCTTATCCATATGGTCATGCAAAAAACACAAACACAGAAAGACACAGAAAGATCCATCAGAATATTCCTCAGCCAGCCAGCCTCGTTTATAATTCAATTAGCTTATCCATATGGCCATATGCTAATGCGAAAAACACAAACACTTAAAGCTCCATAGTGTAACCTGTTTAATTGTCAAAATCGCACTCCACACACAATAAAATCTGCTTACAATGTAAACATGTAACTCTTGCATCAAACACCATTCATATGTGTCCAGCTACGATCGGTTAAATCTCACCGCTAACTCGCTGAAGATCGCTAACAGGCAGTGGCGGTGAGTCCCGGGTTAACCTTCGATAGCGTATGGACACAAGACAGCTGCATAGTCACGGCCATACGCGTTTCATCATCATGTCTTCATCAGCGGGCGTGGCTATGCAGATCAGCTTGTCCATTATATAGAGATACAGCAGCGTAGAGGATCACTCCTACTACGCCGCCCTGCTCCAACTCTAAACGCAACATAGAAAATACAATGCTGCGCACATAGGGTGAATGTTACCTAATAGCAACAATATTTCCTTTTATTGTAATGAAAACGTGATGACGAAACGTGTATGGGCCTGACTATGCGGCTGGTCCGGCGGCACTTACTACTCCTCTTATGGTCTCTTCCTCAGCGGAAAGCCACGGCTTTGGCTCCTGTGTCTGCTCAGTAGATTGCTTTTAAAAAGGCCTGGATTCTTTCTTAAATGTATATAATATAACTGGGTACTAACCTTTATAGGTAAAGTTGATCCAGGGAAACTACACGTGCTTAACAACATGCTGCTAGAGAAACCTCTATTACCCTTGGTAACCATGTGGAACCTAATACTGTATCAGCTCCTTGTACCTCTGTCTTCATACCCCAGTGTGTCTAGTGACCCAAGCTGTAGACTTTGTGGTTGATTTACCAATGGCAAGAAGACTTTGCAGAGTGCAGCTACTCCAGGTCTAGTAAGAATACCCAATCACGTAAAAAATGCAAGTAAAAAAAAAACAAAAATCCACTTTGCACTACAAGTGCAAACTACAAGTGCAAAGTGCACTTGAAATTGCATTGAAAGTGCACTTGGAAGTGCAGTGGCTGTTAATCTGAGGGGTAGATCTGAAATGAGGGGAAGCTCTGCTGATTTTATTATCCAAACATGTGCAAGCTAAAATTCTGTTTTTTATTTTGCTTGCATGTCCCCCTCGGATCTACAGCGACTGCACTTCCAAGTGCACTTTCAGTGCAATTTCAAGTGCACTTTGTACATGCTTTTTGTAAATAACCCCCAAAGTGTCAACATTTCCTAACATCCCTAGACCCTAAATTCAGGCTTGTGGCTGCCCCAGCATATCTGTTCAAGCAAGAGTCCAATACTGGTTGAGTCCATGGGGGAAATTTACTAAAGGAAAATCTCCTTTGCACTGCAAGTGCATTGAAAGTACACTTGGAAGAAAAGTCCCTGTAGATCCGAGGGGGACATGCAAGGAAAATAAAAAACAGCATTTTAGCTTGCACATGACTGGATGATAAAAATCAGCAGAGCTTCCACTCATTTCAGCTCTACCCCTTGGAAGTGCAGTCGCTCTAAATCTAAGGCCGCGTACACACGGGCGGACTGTATGGCCTACTTAGTCCGTCGAAACACATTTCAGCGGACAGTCCGCTCGTGTGTGGGCTTCAGCGGACTTTTTCAGCGTACAGTCTGGCGTACTAAGTATTTCGGATTTTTCGAAATTCTGTCCGTCATACTTTGGTTTCAGCGGACAATCCGCTCGTCAGTAGGCTAGTTCGACGGACTAAGAATGGCGCATGCTCAGAAAGGATTTACACGGCGGAAGGGTGCATTGCTGTGTATTGGACTTCCTATTTCTACTCCCGTCGTATGTGCTGTACACGTCATCGCGCAAGCTTTCGACGGACTGTTTGTGCATCCGTGTGTGGTCAAGTCCGTTCATTCGAAAGTAGGACGGACTGTCCGTCGGATTGTATGACAGACTAAGTAGGCCATACAGTCCGCCCGTGTGTACGCGGCCTAAGTGCATTTTCAGTGCACTTTCAAGTGCACTTGCAGTGCAAAGTGGATTTTCCTTTCATAAATAACCCCCATGTCTGGAATTTAGCTACGACTTCGGCATGATACTGGCCATTCAGACTTTGGTACCAGCATCAGATGGGCCTGGCAAAGTGGGCCAGGTCTAAACCGAACTCCTTCTTCTCTTTCCCCCACACCATCTCTCTCTGTGTCTGGCCCTCTATCCCTTTGATATTGCAAAGGACCAGGGATTGGACTCAGCAAACCCTTGAGGAAAAATAAACCCTGTTACAGTAACATTACATTACAGTTAATGCCTCACTTCCTGCTGGGGCAGCAGTAACCACTAGTTGCCTACACATAAAGCCCTTAAATTCTAGAGCAAGTTCTAGATCTGCATGTTCCTTCTGTCTACCAGATGTAATCTTACCATCTAATAAAACTGGTTGCTATGTTCTGTTGGACATTGGCAGATAAAGAAAAAACAAAGACAGTTCTAAGCTCGCAGCATGTAACACGCCACAAAGTAGACATGTGTGCCATCAATAAATTTGTTTTGTTTCCTTCCATTCCGTTTCGTATTAGCCGTTCGAATTTCGTAATTTGTGTCTGAAATTCAATTTGGATTCATGTGAAAATATTTTCATTAGGTTCGTTAACTTTTCGTAACAATTACGAATGTTTGTTATGGTGAATTTATCATTATGAGGGGCTTCCACCATCCCTGTGCTGTGCTGACTTCCTGGGTTAATTAATTACGGATAATCGTAATTAAACGAACATTCTTATTTTGTCCAATTCTGAATCTCCTATCGACTACCAGTACCAGTCTCCCACTCCCATATTAAAAAAAGATAATTTTGCCAACCCTCTGGTCAACAAAACACCAGTCACGTTTCCGTTGTAACGGAATTTGGATTCGAAATTCGTAAACGAAATTTGGTATTTCGTACAAGATTCAGAAGCATAGCAATTCGTATTTTGGATCCTCCCTAATTTTCAATTCTTATGGAACTAATCGCACATGTCTACCACAAAGCAGTACCATTTTTTCACCTACCTTTTTGCATTCAGTATGCAAGAGAAGTGTTCCAAAGGAAAGTAGATGAACTATTGCAGGACCAGCATAGGTAGTCAGCTATATGGATGATCATTTAGTGATTGCCATCACTTTTGAAGATCATAATTTCAATGTGAAAGCCACTTGTGAAAGATCCTTGTAAAAAAGTTAAATTGACTCCAGAAAAACACATACAAGCAAAGTCAAGTATTGTAACCATATATTGTCATCAGAAAGCCTAGAAAGAGATTGAGCTGAAATTATAGCAATCTTTCACTTGAGACACCCTGAAAAACACAGCTGGAAGCAGTTCCACAAATGGCCAATTACCTGGCAAAATTTGTTCCATACCTTGCTGATGTGATTTTCACCTTTTGAAAAAAATTTCAAAGAAAAACTCAGACTATAGGTAGGAATGTCTACAAAATAATGCATAGGATAAAATGAAACAATATTGCTTGACCATTAGCATACTCTTACTTGTGAAAACAAGTGACAATTCAACTTGGGGCCTCCAAATAAGTGGTGCTGGCAAAGAGATCAGTTATACCCAAATAAAAAAGAGAAATAATTTTTGATATTGTGTATTGTTGTGGTACAATCTAAAATTGTGAATTTGCTCAAGCAGGATAAATATTTGTTTACAAAAAATTCATGCTCTAGTCATAGTCAAGCCATTTGCTGACACCCTAGGCCAAGGGCAGTACTGATGAAGAATTTAGGGCCTTAAGTGCATGGAATTATTTACAGCTCACAAAGCTAATGGCCCTCAACTGCAAGCAATGAAAAATGCCATACAAAATCGCTGCAAGTAACAAAGCATTCAAGAAATCCAACCGTGGCAGAGTTTTGAAAATTTGGTGAATAGTTGGTTTTGGAGGATTTCATGACGTGAGGTTGAAGGATTGAAGGTTTAGATTATCCTATAGTCACAGTTTGTTGTAACATTGTTACTCCTCTTGCATACCTTGCTTAAATATTATCCGTATACTTACCTTTTGTTAATCGCCTCCTCTTTGATCACGTGATTCTGTGGCTCTAGCTTCTCTGTGTCAGTGAGCCACAGCTGCAGGGGTGAGGAAGGAGTGCACCAATGGCTGGGCAAAGGGAGCCTATGGGCGACATCACAGTTTTTGGAATCCACAGCCATGGTTGATCGCTCACTGACACAGGGATGTTGGAGCTGCTGAATTATGTGACCAGACCAGAGAAGAATAAAAATAGGTCAATACATAGATCTTCTTTACTACAGGGTATGTGCGATAGGTAGTAGGAAGGGGAAGGGAACATTTTGAAGAATAGTTAGTATTAACCTTATCTTCCACTTTAAGCCTAAACCAATAAACAAAAAAAATTACATGTAGCAGCTTAGTAGTCCTTAGATTTAGTGACTACTGCCGTAGTTTTAATTTTTCAGGCTAAGTACATTTCCTGCAAAAATACATGTTTCTTCTGCCAGAAATCCAGTGTCTTTGTAAAATTATGTTCACTAAACCTAAATCTCAAACAAACAATGTTAACAATTTTCCCAGTTTTTTTCTGTGAGAGGAAAGTCAAGGTTTTGTAGTCCAAATCCAGGCCACAGCCTAGGGTGACAATGCTGTTTCTACATAGATACAGTACAGCAAATCTCCAAGTTGTCCCTCATTTAAAACCAAATCCCTCTGTTCCTATTTCCTCCTCAATTGTCAGATACTGGACATATATGTAGACCCCTATAAGAATTGCAATACGTAAAGTGGAACTACACGGCATCTGAATCTACAAACCAAAAACGCCTTTTTAATTAATTTTTAATATTCAAAGCAAACTCCCCCCTCCATCCGTGTCTCTATGTTTTATTTTGCTGAGAAATCACTTTGGAAAACACCTCCCTAGCATTTATGGTCATGGCCATCTTGGGTTAGGGCAGAATATTCATGTGGCATTTACTTCCGGGAAACCTACCTCAGGCATGCAGGCAAGAGGGTGTGCTTTGCTGAGAAAACCCCCTCCTCTCCTCCTGAAGACTCCTGGCATGTATGACATAATTTGCCTAGACAAGAAACCAGGAAATAACTGAAATAAATGTAAAAAAAAAGTTTAACACAAAATATATATATATACTTTTGTATATATTTACTAATGCTAGCAGTATAAGGATTAAAAATAGTTGATGTTGACTGAGAGAGTGAAGTTCCACTTTAATTACCAAAAGTGTTACACTATATCACCCTTTCTTAACATTTTACACCAGAGGTACTCTTGAAATAACTTTTAGGCTTCAGGGAATTATTCCATCAGGGTACAGTGAGAAGCTGGGAAGATACTGCCCTTATAGCAGGTGCTAAAAAAGAACACCCTCCTTACATTGGTGTACAGTAGGAAAAATGCCCTCCTTACATTGGTGGTCACAATGTCACTCCTACAGTCAGCTAAAAAATGTATGCATGTTGCTGCAGGCTGTGCCATGTCCTATTGGCCCCAGGAACTATGCAGGCACCATCCGATGGAAGGTCAATCAGCTACAGCTCAAGGAACAACTAGCAACCTCTGGAGAAACCTTAGGGTTCCATGGAACCTGGTTTGGTTGTACTACCCGCAACCGATCACTCAAACCTTTCTTCTATAGCGCTTTTTTTAAATGTGGTAATAGAAACATAATTATGAGGGATGCATTTGTGGGCTTAACTGGGGGCAATGCAGGGTGCTTTGTTTGCCTTCATTCTTTGTGCTAAATGTGTCCCTCTTTCCTATCTCAAGAAATTGAGCTGTATGGCACAGTGAACACAGAACATGTTTTACTGGCAGGATCACTAGGTGATAAAAAAAAGTCTAAGCCCCTGTACACACGGTCGGAGATTCTGCCAACCAAATCCATCGGATTTTGTCCGTTGGATTTAGTCCGACGGATTGTGTCCGCAAATCTTGCATACACACGGTCAGACTAAAGCCCCATACACACGATCGGACTTTGTACAAACTTTCCCGTGGACTTTTGTACAAAGGGCGTGGTCCACAAGTTTGTATTGCATACACACGATCGGACTTTTTGACAACAAACACGAACGTAGTGACATCACAACGTACTGACGCCACTTCAAAAGAGGACGTTCAATGACTCCAGCGCCACCTTTGGTCAACTTCTGTATTGTAGTTCGATCGTTTGCATTGGTGCTGAGCATGCGTGTTTGTACCTTGTACAAAAGTCCGATGCTTTTGCATACACACGGTCGGACTTTGCTCCATCGGACTTTTGTTGCCAGAAAGTTTGTCCGTTCGCACAGCCAACAAAAGTCCGATGAAAACGGAAAAAGTTTGTCCGATGGAGCGTACACACAGTCGGATGTTGCTCCAAAACAGCTAATTTGCATGTTTGTTGTCAAAAAGTCCGACCGTGTGTACGGGCCTTAAGTTGTCCAAAAATCCGATCTTTCAGAACGTGATGATGTAATTTCGTTACAATGGGACTACATTCAGGCTAGTAGCCAATAGCTTTGATGTAGGAATTTGATCTGAGCATGCGTGGCACTTGGTCCGATCAAAATTCGCTACACATGATCGGAGTATGTCCGATCAGCCCAGTTGGTCGGGAAATATTTCCAACATGTTGGAAAATTGGGTCAGACGGATATTCGGACGGAATCAATCCGATGCATACTACACACAGTTGGATTATCCGACGACACGGTCCGATAGGACACATTCCAACGGATTCTCCGACCGTGTGTACAAGGGCTAAGAAAGAAACTTAATTAAGCCATACCATCTGAGGAATGCTATGATGCAATAGGTGTTATTTACGAAAGGCAAATCCACTTTTGCACTACAAGTGCAAACTACAAGTGCAAAGTGCACTTGAAATTGCACTGAAAGTGCACTTGGAAGTGCGGTCGCTGTAAATCTGAAGGGTAGATCGGAAATGAGAGGAAGCTCTGCTGATTTTATCATCCAATCATATGCAAGCTAAAATGCTGTTTATTTTGCTTGCATGTCCCCCTCGGATCTACAGTAAAATTTCAAATGCACTTTGCACTTGCAATATGTACTTGTAGTGCAAAGTGGATTTGCCTTTCGTAAATAACCCCCAATATGTTACTTTTGTACTTGGGTTTAAATTAGCTTTAACCTTTACACAAGCTAACCTGCCAGTGCTGCCAAGTTAGCAATATAAATATATACTACTCTATGGATTGAACACGAGAGGTCCAGAAATGCATTAAAACACTCATTGTGGGGGAAGGGGAGTGTATGAACAGTGTCTTCACAGCGTTATGTTGCAGACTAAAGTCTGCTGTCAGTTGATATCATAGAGCAGCTCCAGGCTCTGGAAAGATCCTGACAATAATGCCAGGATCCACACAGATATCTGATTAGCCTTTCAACACACCGCTAAGAGCTTGAGCCAGCCAGTCCCACCCCCTGTCCTGCCTATAAATGCAATGAGCGCTGGAGGGGCAGAGCAGAGAGAGGCGACTGACAGTCACCACTCTTAGCTCAAAGCAAACCAAAAACTGATCAGTTCCCCAGTTCTCAGTTTTAGAGCCTGCGGGGGACAGCTAAAGCTTTAGAGCAATGCTGCAGCATAGACGTGAGTATGCATATTTTGTTTTTAATCCCACACGTCTCCTTTAAAGGATTAATTCCAAAAATCAAGTGACTGTCTATTTAGCCATTTCATTTAAGAGAATTAACATTTCTGTGTATAAAACAGGTTTAATCCGCTACCCTAATTGCCCTGTTTGTTGTTTGATATAAACCGTTTGATTAAGGAAAGCTTTAGATTGCAAGCACAGGACTCATTTGAACAAGATTAAAATTTCCCCATTGTTCACTTTTCTGGCAGAAAGTCTATTTTATTGCTACAAACTGATTATGAAATGAAAAAGTGAGGCCTGATATGGGGATTGAGGAAGAAATATCTTCAGTGGTTATTGATTTCTGTGAAAAGAATAATAAATACTATGCAAATAGTTTTATGTGTTGAACCACAGAGCAGCAGATGGCTGAGAGAACAGACAATTCGCAAACTCATAAAGAGCTAACCATGGGCAAAGGAACAGGAGGAAAAACAAGCACAGACATTGCAATGATAAATTAATAAGTGTAAAATAAACACAAGGAAAACGAAATGACTTGAAGAAATAAACTGTAACAGTGGGCGATGTTTAATCACTCGGTACAGAAAGTGTGTGTACATTTACGGGCTTATTTAATTAAGCAGTGCAAAAAAAGTACAATAAAATACATTGTATTATAGTAAGGCATAACTTCTACAAGTTTGTTTCTAAAGTCAGATAAGTTAAAAGTTGAATTCAGGTAATTGCTAGGGATTTGCTGGACTGTGTCTTGTCTTATCAAATAAGCTTTAGGTTAATATTTATACCAATGCCAACAAAACTTAAATGTTACTAGGCTATTTTCTCTGTAGGTAAGATGTTCTTCGTTTATAAGAATAGTGTGGTTAGGAATAACAATTGAGCGGTTCAGTAAAATACTGCATTAAGACAACTGGAAGGAGCTGATTATCATAGGATCATCAGCTCCGTCTAGTGGGCATAATGTGGTATTTTCCTAAACCACTCTATTGTTTATGAATGAAAAACATATGACCTAGAGAAAGAATAGCCTGGTAAAAATTAGCTTTTCTGACATTTGCACAGAACAAATGTACATGCAATTTTGAAGGATGAATAGCAGGGTTGCCAACTGTCAGTAAATTCATGGTCTGTGAAACCTGTGATTTTTACATTTGTCCATAAATGTCCATTACGGGCATGCAGACTGCATGTCCATAATGGACATTCATGAATAGATGTAAAAGTCATGGGTTTTACAAACTGTAAATTTACTGAGAGTTGGTAACCCTGATGAATAACTCTGCTTTTTTTTTTTTCTTTATAAATACACTCTGTATTTTTTCATTTTGTTAAAAGTGTTTACAAGTTATGAGAGCGCCCTTGGGCATTCAATCATTTTATATTACAGAGTGGATTCGTTTTCTTACTTTTTTGGCACTCAGACTTTAACTGAATTCTGTGTTGTGGTACAGTCAATGTGGGAGGGGGGGTCGAACGTGAATTAAAAGTCCAGAAAGTAAAAGAAAAACTTATATCAGGATTAGAGGGTATAAGCAGAAGACAGGTAAACAAGTAGGAGAGTAAAGAGGGGTGGACAAGATAGAAAGGAAAAACTGGAAAGATATTGTTAGTCCATAGTAAAGTAGTCTGGAGGGCAAACTAAGGAAGTAACAAGTTACAAATGTGAGAATCTTATATATTTTAGTGTCTTATGTTTAGTTTACATAGTTATGCATCCACATTTGATAGGATAAGTGAGGAATAGTAAAGTCAGAATATGTTTTTAATTTTGAATGGAGTGGGGAACAGTGAGAACTCCTATGGGGATTTTGGATCTGGATTTGAACCCAGAACCTCTGCTATGCCAGATAATGTCTCATCTTGCTGAGCCATCTGGAATGCTGGACTGTCCATGAACTTCCTGATTTAGGCCATTTCTCTGCACTCCCTGTTTACCTGATTATTGTGCTCTCTCCAGCCAGTATCTTGCTTTTGTCTTTCCTGCTGCTGTCTGTATCTTTACTACCACTGGTTACTGACCCTTGGCCTGGTCCTCAACTAAGCTTCAGGTTAATCCCAACCTGCAACCACTTGTTACCGACCCTTGGCTTGTTTACTGACTATGCTTCTGTTTGATCCTTACCTGCTATATCTGCTGCTGGACCCTGATTTGCTCACCTCCTGGTGGGGTGATCCCGAACCTCCTGTACTAACACACAGCTAAACCCATCTCCACCATCAGGAGCTCTTGTGAATACCGGTTAGTACTAATGCTGGCCATACACTATATGAAAAATCAGCAGAAATTCGGTCATTTAGACAGCTCGTTCATTTTTTGGCCAGTTAATGGGCACAAAATCGATAATCGTTGGGATGTTTTTGAGACGAAAAAATGAAGGAAAAGTTTGGAAATTTTCTGCCGAACGAACGATAAATTTAAAAGGTTAATGTGTTTCCTGTCCAAACTGTCTGCACTAAGTATATGTAAAACAAAAAAACAAAAAATGCATTAATTTATGTCCACTGAACGCTTTATAGGTTATTACATGGGCATGGACTTCACTAGACCTCTAAAGGTATGCTGTGGTATCTGGCATACAAGCTGTCAGTAGTAGATCCTTTAAGTCCTGTAAGTTGCGAGGTGAGGACTTCAAAAATTGGACTACTTTCTCCAGCCCCATCCCACGGATGCTCGATTGGATTAAGCATACCTCCCAACTTTTTGATATGGGAATGAGGGACACCTATCAGCAAAAGTATGCAGGCATAAGACACACCCCTTGCCACACCCTCTTAAAGGAGAATTATACAAAAAAACAAGATTGGTTAACCAGTTCCCGCCCGGCCTATAGCAAAATGACGGCCGGGCGGTGACTGGGCGTCATATGACATCCTTCAGGATAACAGCCCTTGCACACCCGTGGAGGTGCGCATCGCGGCGTTTGGTTGTGTGGTGTGTCAGTCTGACACACCGCTACACCAATCTCAGTAAAGAGCCTCAGCCATGTCCAATCACAGCTGATCACGATGTAAACAGGAAAAGCCACTGATTGGCTTTTCCTCACTCACGTCTGACAGATGCAAGTAGAGGAGAGCCAATCAGCGGCTCTCCTGATGGGGGGGTATGCACTGATTAGGGATGAGCTTCGAGTCGAACTCATGTTCGACTCGAACATTGCCTGTTCGCCTGTTCAGCGAACAGTGAACAATTTGGGCTGTTCGCAGCAAATTCGAAAAGCCGGAACACCCTATACAAGTCTATGGGAGAAATCTAAAGTGCTAATTTTAAAGGGTAATATGCAGGTTACTGTCCTAAAAAGTGTTTGGGGACCCGGGTCCTGCCCCAGGGGACATGGATCAATGCAAAAAAAAAGTTTTAAAAACGGCAGTTTTTTCAGGAGCAGTGATTTTAATAATGATTAAAGTGAAACAATAAAAGTGTAATATTCCTTTAAATTTCGTAGCTGGGGGGGTATCTATAGTATGCCTGTGAAGGGGCGCATGTTTCTGGTGCTTAGAACTGTCCCTGCACAAAGTGTCATTTGTGCAGGAAAAAAAGTCTTTTAAAATCACTTGCGGCTAAATTGTCGGCTCCCCATAATACAGAGAACACTCAATGAGTGGTCTCTGTATTAGCCGACAATTCATTCATTCATTGATTTAAAAAAAAAAAAGCGTGGGGGTTCCCCTAAATTCAATTACCAGGCCCTTCAGGTCTGACATGAATATTAAGGGGAACTCTGTGTCAAATTTTTAAAAAAAATTGACATGGGGTCCCCCTAAATATCCATACCAGACCCTTCAGGTCTGATATGGATATTAAGGGGAACCCCGCATCAAATTGAAAAATAAAATTGACGTGGGGGTCCCCCTAAAAATCCAAACCAGACCCTTTACCTGAGCACGCAACCTGGCAGGCCGCAGGAAAAGAGGGGGGGGGGACGAGAGAGCTGCCCCCTCCCTCCTGAACCGTACCAGGCCACATACCCTCAACATTGGGAGGATGCTTTGGGGGTCTGTGACCCCTCAAAGCACCTTGTCCCCATGTTGATGAGGACAAGGGCCTCATCCTCACAACCCTGGCCGGTGGTTGTGAGGGTCTGCGGGCGGGGGGCTTATCAGAATCTGGAAGCCCCCTTTAACAAGGGGACCCCCAGATCCCGCCCCCCCCTGTTTGAAATGGTAAGGGGGTACAAAAGTACCCCTACCATTTCACAAAGAAAGTGTCAAAATGGTTAAATAAGACAAACACACTTTTGAAAAATTCCTTTATTAAAAATAAAAAAAATTAAAAAAAGATTCCAGCGGTGCTAATCCACTCTTGCTATCCAGCGACGGATCTCCGGGGGCCAGCGATGGATGATCATATCCAGCGACGGGGGATCTCTCAGTCCAGCGCTGTCCATACATCCTTCTTCTGTCTCCACTGCGGAGATCCCAGCGCTGGCGTTTCTTATATTAGGAGGGCGGGGCCACCCGTCACCTGACCCCGCCCCTCTGACGCTGGAGAGGGAAGTCAGGGGTTCTCCAGTGACGTGTGGGTGACCCCGCCCCCTCTGATGTAACGCAGGTTTCCGTTACATCAGAGGGGGCGGGGTCACCCATACGTCACTGGGGAACCCCTGGCTCCCTTCACCAGCGTCAGAGGGGGTGGGGTCAGGTGACGAGTGGCCCCGCCCTCCTAATATAAGAAACGTCAGCGCTGGGATCTTCGCAGTGTCTCCGCAATGGAGACAGAAGAAGGATGTATGGACAGCGCTGGACTGAGAGATCCCCCGTCGCTGGATATGATCATCCATCGCTGGACCCCGGAGATTCGTCGCTGGATAGCAAGAGTGGATTAGCACCGCTGGAATCTTTTTTTTATTTTTAATAAAGGAATTTTTCAAAAGTGTGTTTGTCTTATTTAACCATGTTGACATTTTCTTTGTGAAATGGTAGGGGTACTTTTGTACTCCCTTACCATTTCAAACAGGGGGGGGCCGGGATCTGGGGGTCCCCTTGTTAAAGGGGGCTTCCAGATTCTGATAAGCCCCCCGCCCGCAGACCCTCACAACCACCGGCCAGGGTTGTGAGGATGAGGCCCTTGTCCTCATCAACATGGGGACAAGGTGCTTTGAGGGGTCACAGACCCCCAAAGCATCCTCCCAATGTTGAGGGTATGTGGCCTGGTACGGTTCAGGAGGGAGGGGGGGCCGCTCTCTCGTCCCCCCTCTTTTCCTGCGGCCTGCCAGGTTGCGTGCTCGGATAAAGGGTCTGGTATGGATTTTTAGGGGGACCCCCACGTCAATTTTTTTTTTAATTTGATGCGGGGTTCCCCTTAATATCCATATCAGACCTGAAGGGTCTGGTATGGATATTTAGGGGAACCCCCACGTCAATTTTTTTTAAAAATTTGACACGGGGTTCCCCTTAATATCCATGTCAGACCTGAATAGCCTGGTAATTGAATTTAGGGGAACCCCCACGCTTTTTTTATTTTTTTTTTATCAATGAATGAATGAATTGTCGGCTAATACAGAGAACACTCATTGAGTGTTCTCTGTATTACGGGAGCTGACAATTTAGCCGCAAGTGATTTTAAAAGACTTTTTTTCCTGCACAAATGACACTTTGTGCAGGGACAGTTCTAAGCACCAGAAACATGCGCCCCTTCACAGGCATACTATAGATACCCCCCAGCTACGAAATTTAAAGGAATATTACACTTTTATTGTTTCACTTTAATCATTATTAAAATCACTGCTCCTGAAAAAACGTCAGTTTTTAAAACTTTTTTTTGCATTGATCCATGTCCCCTGTGGCAGGACCCAGGTCCCCAAACACTTTTTAGGACAGTAACTTCCATATTACCCTTTAAAATTAGCACTTTAGATTGTGAACGTTCGAGTCCCATAGACTTTAATAGGGTTCTAAAGTTCACACGAAGTTTAGGTCTGTTCGCAGGTTCTGGTGCGAACCGAACAGGGGGGTGTTCGGCTCATCCCTAGCGCTGATTGTTTATCAGCGCAGCCCCTCTCAGATGCCCACACTGGACCACAAGGGAAGCCGCCAGGACCACCAGGGAAGGGGGCAACATGTCCAATCTGTGCCAATCAGTGACCACAACTGATAAACTGCAATGCCACCCATCAGTGTCATCAGTGCCACCTATCAGTGCCCATCCATGCCCACATATCAGTGCCCATCCGTGCCACCTATCAGTGCCACCCATAAGTACCCACCAGTGCCACCCATAAGTACCCATCCATGCCGCCTGTCACTGAAGAAGAAAACTTACTTATTTACAAAAAAATGAACAGAAACAAAGACATTTTCAGATTTTTTTTATTTTTTGCGCAAAAAATAAAAATCACACAGGTGATCAAATACCACCAAAAGAAAGCTCTAATTATGGGGAAAAAAATGATAAAAAATTTGTTTGGGTACAGTGTAGCATGACTGTGCAATTGTCATTCAAATTGCGACAGTGCTGAAAGCTGCAAATTGGCTTTGGCGAGAAGGTGTCTAATGCCGCATTCCCACGATCAGACTATCCGGTGGACTTAGTCCGGCAGACAACCCGCCGGACTTTGCAGCGGAGGTCCACTGGACTTTCCGAACGAGTGGACTTGCCCACACACGACCGGACTTTTCCGGCGGCCTATGTCCGGCGGACAATCTGCCGGACTACGGCGGGGGTCAGCCAGACTTTTGAAATCAACGGACTTGCCCACACACGGAGTAAAGTCCGTTCATTTTGAACATGGCTCCAGGTAGACAGAACTAGCGAAGGAAGTCAATGTCGCCGCCTCCATCGGCGAGATTGACACCTCGCTAGCCCCGTCACCTGGTATGGATTTAAAGGGGAACCCCTACGCCAAAAAAACAGCGTGGGGATCCCCCCAAAGTCCATAGCAGACCCTTATCTGAGCACACAGCCAGGCCGGTCAGGAAAAGGGGTGGGGACGAGCGAGCGCGCCCCCTCCTGAGCCATACCAGGCCACGTGCCCTCAACATGGGGGGTGCTTTGGGGAAGGGGGGCCCTGCGGCCTCCCCACCCCAAAGTACCCAAAGCACCTTGTCCCCCCTTTTGATGAGGACAAGGGCCTCTTCCCGACAACCCTGGCCGTTGGTTTTCAGGGTCTGCGGGCGGGGGGCTTATCAGAATCCGGGAGCCCCCTTTAATAAGGGAGCCCCTAGATCCTGGCCCCCCACCCTATGTGAATGAGTATGGGGTACGATGTACCACTACCCATTCACCTGGGGAAAAAAAGTAAAAAAAAAAAAAACACAACACAGGTTTTTAAAATACTTTATTAGACAGCTCCGGGGATCTTCTTCCATCTTCGGGGGTCTTCTCGCCAGACTCCTCTGCTATCTTTTGCTCTTTTACCGCTAGCTATTTTACTAGTGGAGGAGCCCGGCTTTCTCCTTCGTCGCCGCAGTCCGGGGGTCTTCTTCCAACTTCGGGGGTCTTGTCCCGCTCTTCGGTTCTTCTTACCGGGCCTCCACCATCTTCTTGCAGCTCTTTTACTAGCGTTGGTCCAGTCCGGTCGCTGTCTTCTTCTTCTTCTCCGGCCGTAATGGCAGGGACGCATTATTGGGCGACTTATATAAGGATAAGGAGCAGGCCTGGCAAGAAGAACCGAAGAGTGGGACAAGACCCCCGAAGTCGAAAGAAGACTCCTGGACGGCGGCGGCAACGAAGGAGAAAGCCAGGCTCCTCCGCTTGTAAAAGAGCTAGCGGTAAAAGAGCAGAAGATAGCGGAGGAGTCCGGCAAGAAGACCCCCAAAGACAGAAGAAGACCCCCGGAGCTGTCTAATAAAGTATTTTAAAAACCTGTGTTTTTTTATTAACACGTACCCCATACTCATTCACATAGGGTGGGGGGCCGGGATCTGGGGGCCCCCTTATTAAAGGGGGCTCCTGGATTCTGATAAGCCCCCCACCCACAGACCGCCACAACCAACGGCCAGGGTTGTCAAGAAGAGGCCCTTGTCCTCATCAACATGGGTACAAGATGCTTTGGGGTGCCGAGTCCGTCACGGGCAGATTGTCTGCAGGATAATCCGATCGTGTGTATGCGACATTAGTGCCTGGTATCAAAGTGGTTAAACACACAAGTGCTTTTATTACCAATACTATTCCTTTATACTGGCTTTTGGAATTTACAAAGCAGCCATTTAGAAATCAGATGAAAGGTTTAGGAAACACTTTTTGATATATAAAAAGTAAATTGGATTAAGATCTGGAGAATCTGGAGGCCAAATCAACAGCTCAATCATGTTGTTTTGTTCCTTAAGCCATTCTTGATTTCATCAAACCAGACCACTTTCTTCCATTGCTCTGTGGTCCAATTCTGGTGCTTGTATGTCCATTGTGGGTGCTTTAGACTGTAGACATGGGTCAGCATGGGCACCCTGACCGATCTGTGGCTACGCAACCTCATAGGCAACAAACTGCACTGTGTGTTCTGACACCTTTCTACAAGAACCAGCATTACCTTTTTAATCAATTTGACTAAAACTAAATTGAAATTTGACTTAAAAATTAACACTTATCTGTAGTGCATGTTCATACCTCAATACCATAAACAATAACATATTTGATTATTCACTCCAGCAGTATATAATGAGTTTGGAAATTGTAGAGAAATGTTAACTAATTCATTACAATTTAATTACACCCATTCGATTTTAGACGACTAAAATTCGTTGGAGATTTTAGTCGATTAAAACATACTGGAGATGAATGCCTCGTACACACGATCAAACAATCCGGTGGAAAAGTCCGGCAAACTCAAGTTCGCCGGACAATCCGCCCGTGTGTAGCCTCCGGTGGACTTTTTTTACCCAAAAGTCCGGCGGACTAAGAAAGTATTTTTGCACTCCAATCTGTCTGCCGGACTCGCTTTTGAGATGAGCAGACTTTTCCCGCGCAGAGAAAAGTCCGCTCATTTTCATTTCTCCAGGTAGACGGGGCCAGCGACTCCTCCGTCACCTAGTATGGACTTAAAGGGGACCCCCAGGTCCATATCAGACCCTTGTCCGAGCACGCTACCCAGCCGGCCAGGAAAGGGGGTGGGGACGAGCAAGCGTCCCCCCCTCCTGAGCCGTGCCAGACCGGGTGCCCTCAACATGGGGGGGTGCATTGGGGAAGGGGGGGCCGCGTGGCCTCCCCACCCCAAAGCACCTTGTCCCTATGTTGATGAGGACAAGGGCCTCTTCCCGACAACCCTGGCCATTGGTTGTCGGGGTCTGCGGGCGGGGGGGCTTATCCGAATTCATGAGCCCCCTTTAATAAGGGGGCCCCGGATACCGGCCCCCCACCCTATGTGAATGAGTATGTGGTACAATGTACACCTACCCATTCACCTGTAAAAAAAAAAGGAAAAAAAAACACAACACACACAGGTTAAAATAGTTTATTGCACAGCTCCAGGGGTCTTCTTCTGTCTTCGGGGGTCTTCTCGCCGGACTCCTCCGCTATCTTCTACTCTTTTGCTAGCTCTTTCACTAGCGGAGGAGCCTGGTTTTCTTCTTCACCGCCGCCCTCTTCTTCCGACTTTGGGGGTCTTGTCCCCCTCTTCGGTTCTTCTTGCCAGGCCACCACGCCTTCTTCTAGCTCTTTTACAAGCGGTGGCCCGGTCTTCTGTCGCCACTGTCGCCGTCTTCTGTTCTTCTGTTCTTCTCTTCAGATGTGGCCTCGTCGCTGTCTCCGCTCACAATGACAGGGACGCGGCGTGCGGCGACTTATATAGGGACATCACCGGATGATGTCCCCGCCCATTATGATGTCACAGTCCCAGAGGACTTTCCTCTACGTGTGTGGACGAGTCCGTTCATTTCAAAAGTACGGCGGATAGTCCGGCAGACATAGTAGGCCGTATTAGTCCGCTGAAAAAGTGTGGGCAAGTAGCTCGTTCGGAAAGTCCGCCAGACTAAGTCCGCCGGATAGTCTGCTACGTGTGTACGCGGCATTAGTCATCTAAAACAAAAACAATTGCAGAAGACTAAAATGGGACTAAAACTAAAATGCATTTTACTCCTAAGACTTAGCCCTTGTACACACGGTCGGAGATTCCGACGGAATGTGTCCTATTGGACCGTTTTGTCAGATATTCCGACTGTGTGTGGTCTCCATCGGACTGTTTCTGTCGGAATATCCGCCGGACCAACTTTTCCAACTTGCCGGTAAAATTTTCAGACAAAATGCTCCGATCGGACATACTCCGATCATGTGTAGCCTACTCCGACGGACAAAGTGCCACGCATGCTCAGATCAAATTCCTAGACCAAAGCTATTGGCTACTAGCCTGAACGTAGTCCCGTCGTAATTTTCCGACAACTTAGTCCGACCGTGTGTATACAACTTCATTCCCGAACCTCTTCCGGAATTAATCCGTCGGAATTACTCTGACGGATTTAGTTGTCGGAATCTCCGACCGTGTGTACAAGGGCTAAGACTAAAACTAAATCGAAATTTGCTGCCAAAATTAACACTGCCCTCAGGATGTCCCACCACAATCCTCACATTTGAGCAGCCATCTTGTAATTGTATTATTATTGTAGTAACATGTTTCCACTTAGCTGATTGGCGGACTTTTAAGAGAATAGACAGTACCCATCAATATAGACCCTGCAGTAATCTGAGTGAAAGCAGTGCAAATGGAGCCAGTCCAGGCACTGCTAGCCATGGCTTCCAAAGTTTGTAAAATCTATTCGGTGTGCCCCTATTTCTATAAACCTGTTGTTCTTTCAAAAGAGTATCATTGACCTGAGTAAGCCATTCGGGAAATGATGGAGGGCTAGGTGACAACCAATTTGTGGCAATAAGCTTACACGCTATGAATAGCAATCTATTAATAGGTACCAGTGTCCCAGGCAAAAATAGTTCCTCATCCAAACAACCCAACAGGCACATCTTAGGGTCTAGATCGATGTATGTAAGAAACGCACTGTTGATCGTGCTCACCACCTCACGCCAATACCTGACCAGTTTGGGACAATTCTATGGCATATGAAGGAACCCTGCAAGAGATTGCTGACATTGCGGGCATTTCGGGGTGTCTCTCCTACCCCATTGAAACAGTTTTATTGGGTCCTATATGTCCTATGTATGATAAACAATTGAGTCAGGCGTTGTGCAGAGGAACACAGAGGGCACATATTCCAAAGTACTTTGCCAGTCTTCATCTGTCATTACTCCTATACCCTTCTCCCACCCTCTCCTACCCGGGTAGTTGAGTGTATCCTGAAGGTTGGTCATTAATTGGCCATACAGAAATTAAATAAGACCTTTTTTTCTCAGTAGCACCTGCTAGAGAGGTTGAAAGCGACACAGGGCTGACTTCTAATTTGACAGATTTAATCTGAGCCTATAAGGCATGATGGAGTTAAATATATTTTAAAAAATCATGGTGGGGGAATTCAATAAGTTTCCTGTAGATCACAGACGGATAGAAATTTGGTAATTTCATTAGGAACTGCCTGAATTTCAATCTGTCTATGGGCAGGCTGGTTGTTCTGAAGTGGATTCTTTGATCAGCATTAGTACAACCAGCCTGTCTGTTTTTTCTTTGGCCGATTACTATAGCCGCCAGCAGTGATAGTTGTATTCTGCAGGTGGGGAAGGCTCCCTGTGCACTGGCAGAACACAATTGAGCTGTGGGAGGGATTCCCCATCAACACTGAGCACACAACCATCATCCACAACCATCATGCACGTCTTGCCTGCAAAGCTTCAATCGAATGTCGTCCACTAACATCCATTTTTCGTCCGTTCCATTTTCATTTGACAGATGAAAAATGGGGCTTTCATCTGTCAAAAAAACCTGATCTTGACAGAAGTGTATGCAAATGAACGATCATCCGTTTTCATGCATTTTTCCATAGGAATGCATTAATGTCTGTTTTTCATCCATCAATGCATGGATGAAAAATGGATGAACGTATGTACGTATGTGTTTTGAATATGATTGCCTGAATCCACTTTAAGTCCATGGAGTCAAATTATTGTCCTCTACACGACCCTAGAAAAACTAAGAATATGTCTCCAAAAAGGGTAAATTAATAACCTTTATGCACAATAGTCGAGAAAGTTGAATTATTATGTCTTTGAATGTGATTATTAAGATTTATATGTAATTTAGTACAGAACATCATATTGATGTGCACATTTTGTCTTTTGCCCTTTTCTGTCGCATTTAATTAGCTATATTATCATTAATGTATTAAAATTACCATTCGCCAAATTTGCAATGCATAATCATTTTCCTAATTAAATTATGCAACTTTTGGAACAGAGAATTGAGGCAAATTGGCCCTTCCTTCCATCTAAATAGGCTCTTTTGTACGTTAGTCTTTATGACAGCTGGCAAAAAAAACTTTGACATACAGATTCTTATGTATACTTATTTAATATATTATATTTTTCATTAAAATAAAATGTCTCTTTACTAAACTGTTCATATTTAATACCCTGCAAACGTCATAATGAAAAAAAGAAAACATGAAAATTAGGGCCTAAAGATAGCGATGATCTACTAATAATTAAATAGGCATAATCGAAATATTCTTTAATGGTATAGTACATACAAGGATAGAATCTCATTATCTAAAATTAGCTTCTTTTGAAAGTGTAAAATGTCTTGCACATAATAATTGTTTGGGAGGTTTTTTCTTATTCATATTTTTTTTCCCATCATAATGAATCCATTAAACTATTTTTTTTCAGGTCTTCTTTTAGATGCACACATTAACAATAAATATATTTCAGTAAGAAAAAGTAAATATTCAGTTAAAGAAGAATTCCAGCGTTTAGCAATTTTTTTTAAGATAATGCAACACCACCAAACCTCCTACTTTGTAACCTGTAGCCTCTATCTAATAGTTAGTTTTTATTTTTAATGAACGTTAACTAAAAGCCCCAATTACTTGCCAGGATTAGGTGACATGTTGAGTCCCAATTTATCTTTCTTCTGGTCTGTGAGGTGTAGGAAGATCCTTCTTGTAGACCAATGGTGTCTTTTCCTGGGCCACATTTAAAAGAAGAGGAATTGTCTTGGGCCTCACATAAAATACACTAACAATAAGAATAGCTGATGAGCAGGAAAAATTTGGGCAGATTGCAAGTCAACGATTATTTATATAGATAATGTAAAACGAGTGCAATATTTGTTTTTCATAAATGCATCAATATCTGGTTGGATAGATGTAGTAGTAATTCTCTATGAAGTCTCAAGGTGATCATCAGATATTTTGGTTCTAATTTTGCCCTTTGTGTGCTTCATCCATTGAAAATAGTTCCTCACAAATATAGGTCTCCAAAAAGGGTCAGACTAATGTTGGACCAGAAGGGCTGGCTTGCAGTCTCCACTCTGGAAGAATGGTGAAACATTCCCATAGACACACTCCTAGACACATTCCTAAGCCCTGAGGACAACCTTCCCAGAAGAGTTGAGGCTGTTATAGCTGCAAAGGGTGGGCCAACGAAATATTGAACCCTACGGACTAAGATTGGGATGCCATTAAAGTTCATGTGCATGTAAAGACAGGCATCCTAATACTTTTGGTAATATAGTGTAGCGCTACCACACAGCACAGTCTTGTCTAGCAAAGCTGGAAAGTGTTCTACTTCGCAGTTTACTAATGCTCAGACTGTCTTCACACTTTTGCATAGAGAGAACAAACATTCCCTCTCGTGATTTTGTAAATTTTTTGAGTGTTTTGCATGCAATGTGAGTGTTTTGCATGCAATTTTGCATGTTCAAAGGGCTAGCCCATTCACTTGAATAGGCTGCCCAATGCACATGTATCGCCTGAAAAGAAGCTCATGCTCTTTCTCATATGACAAGGTTCACACAATTTTTAAAGGTGTGCTTTGCCGTGTGTGCCGCACAATCATGGCATGGCCATTAAGCAAAAAAGGTACCCAAACATGCATTGTACGCCATGCAGCAATCATGGTGTGATATGAAATTGTGGGCAGAATCCCAACTCTGCCCACTATTCCAAATTGTGAAGTGTGAATGGAGCCTTATGAATGGCACAGGTGGTCCATGCAGCCATGTGCAGCCAGTCTGTCTACATTCAGGACCATTAATGGGTCCTGCACAGGGATGTGCTTGAAGATGAGTGAACATCCATGCAACCATTAGCCTCGCATTGATTTTAACAGACTGGCTGCATGGATCACCTGTGCCTCTCAGGCAGATGAACATGGCGCTCGACATGGGTGTACAGATCAGTGCTCTTGTATGATTGAGCCATGAGAGGTGTTCTCCCTGCCCCCATCCTGTGGCTAGCCATGAAAAGAAGAAGCAGCAGATTGGTGAGCTTTTCTCTGTGTCATTTTACTCCCTCGTGCTATCTATTGGCTTCTTTCACTGCAGCACAAGTGATTGGCTGCTTCTGCCTTTCCCAGGCTGAGCTCTGCTGTAAAAGTACTGCAAGTGGCTTATACTAAGTCGAATACAGGTGCTCAAACTACTTGTATTCATGAAAAATGTATTAAACTGCATTCATTTGTATCTGTAATATCTGCTTGGAGTTCAGCTCTAAGGGTACACTTCAAGTACAATTATTTAGTTTAAAGTGGTTGTGTCAGGAAAGCTTCCCTCTGCTGGTAATATCGATCATTTGGAGTGCAGTACTGAGATCCACCAGCAGGTGTCTCCTGGCAGTTTGGAGCTGTCAGAAGAGCTTTTCCCTGCTGGAATTATGCCATCTTTGGGCTGCAGTACTGGCGTCCACCAGCGGAGGGATCCTGGCAGTGTGGAGCAGGTATTACCTTCTGTAATCAGGTGTCACGTGACTGATAGCAGCCATAGTATAAATACCCAGCAAGTGCACACACACCTTGCCCTGGTATTGTCCTTGTGCCCTGACCTGCAGCCTGTTTATCTGTTACATGATCCTGAAACCTTGATTCCTGCATCCTGCCTCCTGAACCTGTTATACCTGATCCTGTCTATTCCTGCATCCCTGGAACCTTGTCCTGCAACCTGATCCCTTTCTCCTTGTCCCCCCCATCTGCTGACCTCCTGTTTATGACCCTGGCCTGGCTTGACTATGATTCTGGTACTCCCTTTTGCTACATATGCTGGTTAGTTTGTTTATCATCACTGTTTAGTTGTTTGGTTTGTTCACTCAGTTTGTATTGGTGGTGTGTTCACATTTGTATGCATTGACTTCAATAAACTTACTTTCACCTATTTATGTCTGGTTCACTCTGTCGCAGTCACACGGTTCTGGTCACATCTAGTTTATGACAGGTTGTAGAGGTAATTTTTTTTTTAAAATAACAAACATGTGATACTTACCTCCACTGTGCAGCTCGTTTTGCACAGAATGGCCCCAAACCTGGTCTTCTGGGGTCCCTCAGCGGCTGTCTCGGCTCCCCCCCCCCGCAAGGACTTCTCACAGTCATGTAAGCTCCCTCGCATGTTGAGGAGTGCTTGCGGGCCGACGGCTATAGCCGCTCACTGTATCACTCGGCCCTGCCCCCCCCCGTGCCGCGGCATTGGATGTGATTGACAGCAGCACGAGCCAATGGCTGTGCTGCTTTTAATCCATCCACTGTAACCAATCAACAGCTAGGCTGAGCGGCGAAGAGGATGTCGGGGTGAGTGCGGGACTTTCAAAGGGTCAGGTAATTAAAATGGGGGGGGGGGCGGCATTATCGGATGTTTTTTCACCTTAGGCTTGGTTCATACAGGGGCGACTTGTCCTGGCGACTTCGCCGCCTGACAAGTCGTGCTCCGTTCTGTACTATGGAACCATTTTAATAGGAGCGACTCAAGTCGCTCCGACTTAGAAAAAAGGTTCCTGTACTACTTTTGGGGCGACTTCAGGCGACTTGCATTGACTTCTATACAGAAGTCGTTTTGCAAGTCGCAGCTGAAGTCGTTTGCAGGTCACGTCTGTGAGTCGCGCTGCAAGTCGTGCCGCCCCTGTGTGAACCGAGCCTGAATGCATAGAATGCATTAAGGTGAAAAAAAAAATCACCTTTACAACCCCTTTAAACCTTACCTGTCTTAAAATATCCCTTCCCCTTCCTAACAATTACACTGACTAACCTGTGCAAAAGAGATGCATATACTTATTTTCAATGAGTCCTGTGACCCACTATACTCGGGAGGGAACATCACCTTTTCACAGCTGTCATTGGGAGTGAAGAAGCCAAGAGGGACCGAGGAAGCCAGGAAACTAGGAAGCCGGGGCAATCTCCATCTTCAGGTTGGCTATATAGTGGTCCAGACACTGTGAGCTGCAGCTGATCCATCCATTAATCCTGACTGTTGGACTTGGCTTGATGCAGTGGGTGTGTGCTCTCTCATTTCCCTTTTGACTGCATCTGTTTACTGTTTTCACCCTTGTGAGTGTATTATTATTGTTTTTAATAAAGTGAATGAAGTCTTACTACACTACGAAATTTTGTTCGATCTCTTCCACCTGCCCTGTTTATACTTATTTTCAGCCTGCCCTAGTCACATGTCACGGCTCCCCTGTATCAGCCAGTGGCCACTGCAGGGGAGAGGAAGGATCACCAACAACGACTGAGACATGGGAGCCTATGGGTAACGTCACTGTTGCTGGAATTCCCAGCCATTGTCAAGCGTTCTTTCCTTTTCTCTGCAGCTGCCACTGGCTGACACAGGGAGATCACATGAGAAGACTGGAGTGGACCAAAAATAGGTAAGTGTATGCATCCTTTTTATACAGGTTAGTTAGCATAAGTGTTAGAAGGGCTGAGGTTGGGAGTAGTTGGAAGGAATTTTACATTAAAGTGTTACTAAATCCTCAACAGTAAAATCAGTCTGTATATGCAGTCAAGTATTCTTGTTATACTCACTGTGGAGCCTAAGGGGTTAAACCCCTGCATTGTGCAAAAAGGCTTTTTGATCCTGTATGCACAGATTCTCCCCTCCTTCCACTGTCGCTTAATAATTTCCTTATAACACATGCAGTCCATGCAGTCAGGCTGCACATGCTTAGTTTGGTGTGCATTGCTAGAGAGGTTTTTGTTTTTTCTTGGGAGGGTGAATGTGATCATATAAGTATAAACAGAAAAATAAGGTTTTTATAACAGCTTACCTGTAAAATCCTTTTCCTGAATACATCACGGGACACAGAGCAACAGTAAGAACTGTATGGGTTATATGGCACCTTCAGGTGATGGACACTGGCACACCCTAAACAGGAAGTTCAATTCCCCATATAAACCCTCCCCTTACTGGGAGTATCTCAGTTTTGTAGCAAAGCAATACACGTGTAACCAGAAGAGGGGAGGGACCTCTGTGTCCTGTGATGTACTCCAAGAAAAGGATTTTACAGGTAAGCTGTTATAAAAATCCTATTTTCTTTATTGTACATCACGGGACACAGAGCCCCATTAATAACAGTATGGGATGTCCCAGAGCAATGCCACCTCACGGGATGGGACACAAACAAAAGTAGGGTGCAATCAGAACTGTGGAACGATACTGCTGCCTGCAGCACACCGTGCCCAAAGGTGATATCCTCATGCCTTCTTACATCCACCTGATAGAATCTGGTGAATGTATGGACTGAAGGCCAGTTGCGGCCTTGCAGATTTGAGCCATGGAGGCTTGGTGATGCACTGCCCACGGAGCACTAACAGCCCTCGTGGAGTGCACTTTGACCTGAAAAGGTGAAACCTTCTTCTTTAAGCCATAAGCTTGAATAATTTTACCTGCCAAATCAATTTGGCAATAGTGGATTTCAATGCTGCCTATCCTTTCCTAGGACCTTCAGGCAACTCGAACAAAACATCTGTTTTCCGAATTTGAGCAGTCACCTTCAAATAGATCTTGACTGCTCTCACTACATCCCAAGAGTGTAGTGACTTTTGTTCCTTAGAACAGGGTTCTGGAAAAAAAATTAAGGAAAAACAATATCCTGGTTTAGGTGAAAACCTGAAACCACCTTTGGCAGAAAGCTAGGATGAGAACGCAATACTACTCTATCCTTGTGAACGATTAAAGCCGCCAACTCTAATACCCTTCTTGCAGAAGAAATGGCTACCAGAAAAACTAGCTTCCTTGTCAAAAGGACCAATGGAATATGTTGTATCGGCTCAAAAGACTGTTTCTGTAATGGTAACAGAACTAAATTCAAGTCCCAAGGGTTCAGGGGTGCCCTAACTGGTGGATTAAGCCGCATTACGCCCTGTATAAAGCGTTGGAACAAAGCATGTGAAGCAAGCGAATATTGAAACAATACTGATAAGGCCGAGACCTGGCCCTTGATAGTACTCAAGGCCAGTTTCATCTCTAGCCCCATTTGCAGAAAGGCAAGAATTCTACCAATAGCATACTTCCTAGGATGCCAACTCCTGGATTCACACCAAGAAACATATGCCTTACAGACTCTATAATAAATGACTCTGGAAGCTGGCTTCCTTGCATTAATCAAAGTAGGTATCACTGAGCCTGAAATCCCACGATTCCTTAGAATGTGGGTTTCAATAGCCAAACTGTTAAATTTAGTGTTTGTAAATTAGGATGGAACACTTGTCCCATAAGAAAGATCTTCTGGGGCCACAAGAACTACCGACTTCCTTTCCCTCTTAATCCTGTGAAGAAGTCGAGGTAGCGGCAGAATAGGAGGGAATGCATAATGCGAGTGAATCCCTTGTTCTTGACACAAAGTTGTCGACTTTGTTGCTGAACCTGGAGGCAAACAGATCTACAGCCGGGATCCCCCTCTTTGGCAAATAGCCTGGAAGACATTAGGGTGAAGATACCATTTCTCCAGGAACAACTGAAAATGTACGGCACATGTTTTTCTGCCCAGGTTAGGATATTTACCTGTCCCTGGGCTGCCTGACTTCTGGTGCCCCCTTGGTGATTGATATAAGCCACTGCTGTGACATTGTCAGATTGAATCCTGACAGGAGAATTCTGCAACCTGAATGTCCAGGCCCTTAGGGCTAGACGCACTGCCCAAATTTCTAAAATGTTGGTGGGCAAGGTCCTTTCGGTTCTGGACCATTTCCCTTGGACAGACGCTTCTTCCAGGACTGCTTCCCAACCTGAAAGGCTGGCATATGTTGTTATCACCTTCCAGGTAACTGGTAGGAAGGATTTCCTCTTCTGCAGATTCTCGGCTATCCTCCACCAACTGAGGCTCTGGCGCACTTTTGGCGATAAACACATTGGAAAATCTAGTGCCTGAATCTTCTTGTTCCAGGCCGATAGGAAACCGCTATGCAGCAGTCTCCAATGAAACTGAGCATAGGGAAATGCTTCGAATGAAGCCACCATCTTCCCCAACAACCTCATACAAAGGGGAATGGAAGGTCTCTTCTTTGCCCTGACCCCTTGGACCAGCTCCTTTATAGCGCTGATCTTTGCCTGGGGTAAAAACCCCTTCTTCTGGCTTGTATCTATGACCAGGCCCAAGTACTCTAATCTTCTTACAGGCTTTAAAGAAGATTTCTCTAGGTTGATGACCCAACCTAGGTATTTCAGGTAGTTGACTGTGGTGACCGCCCTTTGGTCCAAGCAGAATACCATCTGGTCTATTAAGAGCAGGTCGTCCAAGTATGCTATTATTGTTATACCGTGAAGTTTTGTAAACACCCGAGGTGCAGTAGCAAGAATGAAAGGCAAGGCTACAAACTGAAAATGAAGTTCTTCTACTTCAAAACACAGATACTTCGGGTGAGCGGGGAAAATAGGTACATGCATTCTTAATGTTGATTGATGCCAGAAGCTCTCCCCCTTGTAGGATGAGTACTAGGGGTGCAACGGATCGTCACCGATCCGTGATCCGAACGGGTCACCCCGCTCGGATCGGCACATGCCGCAATCTGCGGAGCGCTCCGCGGTCTCGGTCTTAGGAAAGGCCGCGGCTTCGGCCTAGCTCCGAAGCGGCGGCCATCTTTCTACACCCAGGCTGTTTACACTGATCGCTCCGACGGAGCGATCACTTGTAAACAAACCGGTATCATGTCATGACGCCGGTTCCTCTCTCCCCTCTCTGTACTAACCTGTACAGTGGAGGGGAGAGATCCTGAGATGGAAGCAGCCATCCCTCCATACCCTGCAGTACCCAGCAATACACTGCAATACTCTAGCAATACTCTAGCAATACCCCAATACTCTAGCAATACCCCAATACTCTAGCAATACTCTGCAATACCCCAATACTCTAGCAATACCCCAATACTCTAGCAATACTCTAGCGATACCCTGCCAATACTTCAGCGATACCCTGCCAATACTCTAGCGATACCCTGCCTGCCAATACTGAGCAATACCCTGCCTGCCAATACCCTGCCTGCCAATACTCTGCGGTGCCCAGCCGTGCCCAGCCATACTCAGCCGTGCCCAGCCATACTCAGCTATGCTCAGCTGTACCCAGCCATACTCAGCCAATATTACAGTGGGGGAGATTGTGGATATTACAGTGGGGATTATATGGTGGTGGAATTTTCACAGGTTTTTGTAAATTTAATTATTATTTGCTGATCCGAAAAACGATCCGATCCGTGACTCTGATCCGAGGAACGATCCAATCAGTGAGTTTTTTGATCCGTTGCACCCCTAATGACTACTGATCAGATTGATTCTATGTGAAAAGAGCGAATCTTCAGGAACCAGTTTAGATCTTTGAGATCTAGAATGGGTCTGACATCCCCATTTGGTTTTGGTACCGTGAAAAGATTTGAATAAAACCCTGAACCCTGCTCTTCCACAGGAACCACCATGATCACTTTTTGCGACAAAAGTCGGTCTAACGCTAGAAAGAGAGACTTTTTCTCTGGATCTTTGGGGACATTTGATCTGAGAAAACAAGGAGACGGGAATTCTCGGAACTCTAGTTTGTATCCTAGAGCTACTGTGGAGACCACCCATCTGTCCTGAAATTCTTCCTGCCAGACCTTTGAGAACTGCAGAAGTCTTCCCCCACTCGAGCGAGCGTAGGCGCCCCTTCATAAAGAGGCTTTAGCATCCTGCCTGGCGGGTTTCCTCCCCCAGGACTTCTTTTGTCTCTGGGGTTGACCCTGAGGTTTACCTCTTGAACCTGACGGTGGAGGCCATCGTGACTGCCTGGAGGCTGATGCCCCTGGCACTGGAGAAAGACCCCTTTTAAATTAGGAACGTTTACTGTTTTTCTTAACTGGCAAAACGGTACTTTTCCCACTTGATATTTTTTGGATATATTTGTCTAAATCCTCCCCAAAGAGAAACCAGCCAGGAGCTTTTTGCATGGCGCTTCAGCTGACCAACTTTTTAACCGTAAGATTCTACACATATGTACCAACCCAAGCATTAGGTAAGAGGTTTGAAGATAATTGTAAAGCACAAAGCTGCTGGCATCTCAGCTAATTCCTGGGCCTGCTGTTTGGGGAACACCTTGAGTACCAATTTCAAGTTTCAAATGGTCTCTCAAGGACTGACATACCCCAATTGCTGTCACTGTAGGTTGAGCCACTGAACCTGCCAGGGAGAAAACATTTTTTAACAGGAATTCCAATTTTGTATCAGTTGGATCCCTAAGCATTTTTGCATTGTTAACTGGACAAGTCAAACTTTTTTTCACAGAGGATATAGCAGCGTCAATTGCTGGTATAATTTTTCCTCCATAGGATAAAGTGTTGAAAACTTTTTAGGTGGAAAAAAGTGCTTATCTGAGTGATCCCACTCAGAATACATAAGCTTTTCTAGTAATGAATGGACAGGAAAGGCACGGAAGGCTTGCGGGGGCTTTAGTGAACCCAAACAGGAAGTGGGCTCTTCAACCGATTCCGTTAAGGATAGCTTAAATGTGGCGCAGACCATTTCAATTAGAGAATGAACCAGCAACTTCTCAGCATGTGAAACTGAAGAAGGTCCTTCCCCACTTGATTCCTCAGAAATGGGATCATCAGCCTCTTCACGGTCCCCTGAGGGGGATTCATCTTCCCCCTCCCACAGTTCCTCCATTTGAGGATCCTGGGTGGTAGAAGAGGACCTAATGTGTTTTCTTCCACTTTGTGAAGACGTGATTAAAGCCATTAATCTTTCCTCTAAACCACTCATAGCTGAGGAGAAAACCTGCTCAGTTATATAGACAGGGGCTGAAGTGTCGGAATCAATTGCTTACACTGATGGCTCACTCTGACCAGCCTCCTTAGAACGGGATGGTGTTGCAGAGGGAGGGTCCTTAGGACTTGAGGGCGACCCCTTTTTGTCCTTGTTCTTTGTGGCATTTAAACCACCTCCTCTGGTCATAGTGCTGAGCACAACGTAGGGGTGCCACCAAAAAAATGCATCCACTGCTGAGTAATAGCCCAGCAACTGCTGCTGCTGCTATTAAGCTCCGCCTGATGCTTAAAGTAAATGTGCCTGGGAATGCCTGTGTCACCCATTTACATGCCACCCATCCGCTCTGTGTCCCTCCTAGCTGTATGCCCCTGAAATAGGAGCATTTTATATTTATGCAGCCTGTCATGTGGAGGCTGAAGTGCGCCAATGCTAAGCCCCACCCCCTTCCTTTGACCACCCACTGCGCCCCCTCCCTCATCTTTTTAAAAATAGAACATTTTCCCATGTGAGCGGGCTCCGATCCTGACCGGACCGCATGGAGGAGGACTGGGGTGGAGGAGAGGAGGAGAGCTGCCGAAGGGAACCACTGTATTGGCGGCAGGAGCGACACGGCACACCGCCATCTAATACCATGTTCCCTCTGCCTGGAGGAAAGCTATCCAGGTGGGGGGACTTTCCTAGGAGAAAAAGCCCCCCTTCCCACTACTTTACCTTGAGCCTGGCTGGAGGAAGCGTGCAGCTTGTACACAGACGCTGGACTGACAAGCATGGAACGGGTACGTGCACTTGACAGCCCCCGGTGGTGACTATAGGCATAGCAACATTAACTTTAAAGGAGAAAACCCACAAGAATTAGAAAAATTACTTAGGAATCTCCCTTACCTTATTCAGCTGCAGGGTTCTGTGGTAACAGACCCAATCTTCACCTCTCATGGTGGGCTCCGTTAAAAAACCTTCAGGGACTGGGGCTCCCTTTTTATCGGGGGATCCACAGCCCTGGGCCTGTAATAAGCACTCCGCCAGGAATATGGCCGAAAAAAACAAATACTGGATCCCGGGGTCCAGCTCTCTAAAAAGAAAAGTGTTACAGGCAAAACCTTGTTTCTTCCAATACGAGGCTCGGGTACCATTCAATTCGGCCTGGAAAAGACACTTTGAATGAATTCAGTTGCATGACTTGCCCCAGTAAGGAATGTTCCAGTGGAGCTCAGCACAGCACATCTTTACTGCTGACCAACACCTAAGACACTGGCGAAAAAACTGAGGTACTTCCGGTAAGGGGAGGGGTTATATGGGGAATTGAATTTCCTGTTTAGGGTGTGCCAGTGTCCATCACCTGAAGTGTCCATATAACCCATACAGTAATTACTGTGGCTCTGTGTCCCGTTGTGTACGATAAAGAAAAATGTTTCTCCTGGGCTCATGCAGGCGATATTAATGTAAAATAGTAGTAATTTTTAATGGTAAGTAGTATAGGATGATCCTGTGTGTTCTGCTGCCTAAACTGACCAGGGGTGGTCCGAAAGAGGCTGAGTGGAAATGAAGGGATGGAAGGTGCATGATCCAATGCATGAATAAAAGTGATATTGTTTATTAATATACAAAATAGATGAGTACAAAGAAATTACTATGAATTTATACAAACCAGGTTACAAGATATTCATTAAAAATTTGTTATTCCCATACAAGGGCAAATGTTCAAGGTAGGCTAACGCGTTTTGAGGTGTTCCTTCTTCATCAGAGCAGTGGAAAGCAAAAGAAAGTCTGCAGGATGTGGTAGATATACATGAATGTGATCATCACAGGGACAATCAGCACTGTCCAGACAGAGAGTTAGAGGTCTTGCAGTCTCATAGGACACTGAGAAAACTCCTCCTACAAGCTTTAACCAGTGCCTGGCTGGACACCGATAGAAGTCACAAGACTGCTATATACTGTTGATGAAAAAAGGTATTTAGCAATTTATATTTACTAAAATAAGGAGGGGGAGAAAGGGAAGCTCCACCTAGGTGTAGAGGTTAAAAATCATTTATTCCACATAGATTAAAATTTGCTTACATGATATAAGTAGGTAACAGGCTCAACAAAGCAGAAAAGGGGAGAGGAGGCTGCTCCGGTCTGTTCTACAGGTATCACGTCCTCCACGGGGTTTGTGGGGATCACGTGTAGGTCCTTTGTGCATCCTGTGGCCGCCAGGAATCAAACCCATGTGGAACGCAGGAGGAAATGACGTCAACGGTTGGACGAGACAGCCGGACAGGCTATGCACTCGGAGCTCCAGCTCCTTCTACAGGGCTGATCCCCACAAACCCTGTGGACGGCGTGATACCCGAAGAATGGACCGGAGCAGCCTTCTCTCCCCGCTCTGCTTTGTTGAGCCTATTGCCTGCATACATCATGTAAGTGATTTTTAATCCTAGTTGAATAAATGATTTTTAACCTCTACACTTATGTGGTGTTTCCCTTTCTCTCTCTCCTTGTCTTTGTTACAGAGCTGACTATACTCTGAGGATAACTGCTGCCTTTACCTTCATGGACTGATGTACAGATTCAATTTGAACTACTGAATATCCTTCCTGCTAATTATGGAACTATATTTACCATGTTGATTCAGCATCTAACTTTGCGCCAGAAAAACTGTCTCTTTCTTATTTACTAAAATGATTGCATTTCCATGTTCTGTGTACACTGGGTATATGTAAGGGTTTACATCCACTTTCATAGTTGCCAACATTGCAAAAAAATTCATAGGGACACTTTTTTGCCTGTAGGCAGAGTCTTGCTATAATTAGGGGGCAGGCATTCATTTGAAGATGGGATGCAGCGGGGAAAAAAAATGCGGCGCACGAAGGGTGATTTAAATGGAAAATTGGGTGTGGCTCAAATGGGGTGTCAAAACAAAGAAATACCGCGCTAGATAAGAACAAACTAAATTAAAGATAAAAATAAAAAGATGCAGCAAACGCCATCAAAATATCATTATGGTAAGAGTAAAACAAAAATAAATTGCTGTGCTACAAACGATACATTTCCTATAATCAAATGATACAATGTATAAATATTAAAATGTTCCAATTGAAATGAATCAAAAAAGTGTCCATATATAATTCAGTGAGCAAAAAAATTGTGAAAAAATATTAGAATGAAGATTAAGAAAAAAAAACACTTCAGTCCAATTTGAAAGCAAATAAAGATGCCCATCAACTTTCAGCTCTTTAAAGGAATAAATCTGTAAGTGAGGGTCCTTACCAGAGTGAGTGGACTCCCTCGCAAGTGGTGTCACACTCGCAAGCAGATTCAGCACTCTGCAGGGATGCATGGATCTCTGATGCTTCAATTATGCTCAGTCATTTCCGAAGGTAGACGAAGAGACCCGACAGCGGAGGACAATGTAAAGATGAGCTGATGAATAGGCTTATCAGTCCCTCGTATGTTCGGCGTCTTCCAAACAAATATTCCACTTTGTCAAAAGGTGGGCAAGCCATGGGGTGTGGATAGAGTCTGAGATGAAGTATGTAGGAAGAAAGAAAGAAAGAAATAGGGAGGGAAGGAGAGAGAAGGAAGGAAATAAAGAGGGATGGAGGGACAGGAAGCCCAGATCCTACACCACAATAGCAACATATGCATTCCATAAAGTTTAACGATCAGCACATAAAGATACTCCAAATACCTGGTGTTAGCGATTCAATCATCCCAGCACCATGGTTGTTATGGTGTCAGGATGATTGAAGTGCATTATTTCTATTAATACATTGTAATATAAAATTAAATAGTTCAACTCACCATAATGCAGAATCAGTGGGAGCCCTGAGTGTGTCACTTGCAATGCCGCCAGATGCCATCAGGTGTCCCCAGCAGAGTCCCTCCTTACACCAGGCATTTCCAGGAGAGTCCTTCCTTAGATCAGATGCCCTCAGCGGAGTCCCTCCTTAGATCAGGTGCCCCCAGTGAAGTCCCTCCTTAGATCAGGTGCCCCAAGCCAGCAAAGTCCCTCCTTAGATCAGGTGTCCCCAGCCAGTGGAGTCCCTTCTTAGATCAAGTGTCCCCTCTTCACCCGGGTGCAGGCCGCTGGTAATTTGGTCTCCGTGCCATTTACAGGAGGCCAGCTTGTGGAGCCAAAGGGAAGAACCAAGAGGCGGAAGCCTGGGTTCCGCCTCTTCTTTCTTCCTCACGATAGCTGGTCTCCAGTAAAATGGAGACCCACATTAAAAATGGTGGCTGCAGACTTCTGGTTGCGACAGGAAAACGTTGATTTCCCAGGAAATGGTAAGGCCGGGACAAAGGTCTAAATCCTGGGAATGTCCCAGGAATTTGGGACAGTTGGCAAGTATGTCAAAATCTACAATTATCTGTGAGAAACATTGTACTTGCTCAGAGGTATCAGTATGAGATCCAGGCATTGCTGTAGTGCTCCAGTCCACCCACATTCCCCTTTTTCAGTAAGCTGGTGATCTGGGAAATCCTTTCACTTATGTGTTTGCCTGCTGCCCCTCACATACAGAAAACCTGATGGATCTAAATGCCATATTATTTACATTACATTTATCACTTTCAGCAAGAAAAAAAATATCAATATTTTATTTTTCCATCTGAAGGATGATTACAATGTTTTGTCACAGGCAAAAAATAATGTTTTCTCTCTTACTCACAGAGACAAGGCTATACTAGTCTGTTCTTTTTGTTTGTCAATGACATCGATCTCTATGCGGGACTGAGCAACTTGACAAATTTCCAATTTGACAGATTCTGCCAGCTAGAGCTTGAGCTGCACAGACAGTCTGATTCCCCATTTACCTTTTATTGTGCTGGGAAGAAAAGCCTTCCAAATTGCTTTTTCTCTTCAGCTGCACAGCAGGGGAAAACAAAACGAATATTCAAAGTTGGTAAGACTCCATTTAAAAAAGACAGAAGCCTGCTGTGATAGAGAGGTGTAAAATATATAAGCTAAATAAATCTGTAACAACCAATGAAAGAGTTTACTTTGTGTCCGCAGAACAAATTTGATTTTGTAATTTACAGAGGTTGAAGGACACATTAAAGTAGACAGCCTTTATGGTTGGCCATACAAAGCCCCTTTGCTAGAAATAGGCCGAATCAAACACTGGCCGTAAAGACTTGGCAAGGATTGGGTCATGTCAAGTCTGAATTGTCAACAAGTATTTCTTTTTTTAGTTTTGGAAAGAGTAATGAGTGGTGTGACAATTTGTAGCTCATTGGTAGGGCCAAACAGTGAGTTTACTCCACTACAGAAGTACGTTTCAGGCCTTTTTCTGCCCACTTTTATTTTCAAACAAAGCAAAAAGAAACACAAAAGTTCACATGGGTATCTTCCCACGCAGGGGGTTCTCATCATCAATGTGATAAACAAACAGTATTCAGCCTTGTGGCTCCTTTTTCAGCTTCACTGCTCAGGCCTCCTGCCTTGGTCCTCCAGACCATCAAACACACAGTCCCAGTGCTCGTGCACAAAACACTGTACCTAGTCAGCTTGATTGTTTCTTCTGCAGCTCCCAGCCTCTACATCCTCACAGGCTTGGGCCTTTGTCTGTCGTTACGTGACGTGATGTGACGTGATCCTCACAGCTTCCTTCACACACTGACACTGCCGGGAGGGTGGGGCCACTGACCTCTTACTCTGTCTCCAACATAAATCCAGCATACATCTGTGCCATTAGTATACTTGTTTCCTGCAAAATCTGACCTGGACTGCCATTTTAACCAGTGGCACTGGCTCGACCTGTCACTGTGGTTAGACTTTTGCCAATTTTATTGCTGTCTGTCTACCTGCTGGGGAGATGTAGGGGTTGATTTACTAAAACTGGTACTGAGTACAAAATTTGGTGCAGCTGTGTATGGTAGCCAATCATCTTCTAACACTAATCTTTTCAATTAAGCTTGGTCAAAAAACGTTGCACTCTCTAGTTTTAGTAAATCAAACCCATTACTCTCCATGTACCCTAGGGACAAAAAAGTGAAGGGAAATCTAGATTTTTATTAACACCGGAATAGGAACAAAGGAGACATATTCCAATAGGGACCCTTGTTTTTGTGAAAATTATGAGGGGATTTAACTATTTACCTTTTGGAGAGACTTCCTGTTGTGTCTATGGGACAGAAAGTGAAGGGTAATCTCTTAACTGGGACATATATGGTAAGACATAAATCTAATATAGGTTCCACCTCTTCCCTACTCTATTCAAAATGAACAAAAAATTGGCTTTAAATATACTCATATCGTAAGTTTTCCTGGGAGCATAGAGGAATACCCATTATCACTCTTGAAGAATGTTACTTTATGTCTCCGGCCATCTATATCCCAACAATGTGAGTTTTTTCTTTCCACTGACCACCAACACTGGACATTTTTTCCTTCCACTACACAGGGCATTTATGCTTCCCCTGACCATCAACATTGGCCATTTTTCCACCCAATGATCCCAGAACATTTTTTTCTCCCTAAAGACCATTAACTTCAGGGGTGCTGGAAACCTATTGGCTATGTGCATTTTTCCCCACAAATCTATATCGGGGCATTGTTTGCTTCCACTGACCAGCAATGTAAGGGTCACTATGATACATGTTCTTAACTGCTGCAAGTATGTTGTAAGTTGCATTGTCCTGGCTGCTACACTCTATGTGCTGTGTAGTATGTTACCTAGACTTTATAATATTGCCATCGTACACATTCCTGGAAATGTACAAAAGGAAACAAATGCTGTGGCAACTACCAGCTTGATACTAGTAACATCATAGACCAAAGTATATATTGCTAGCACACCACAGAAACTGTCCAAATGTTAAAATTTTAGATATCACATCACATAAGTAGGGTGCAATATTTAGTGGCTATACAGGACCCTGTTTTGCACCTTACTTATATGATGTGTTTCAAGGTATGCTGATGATAATACACTTTGTTACATATACCTTACCTCTGCACTTCATGTGCTTGGTTGTGTATTACATAGTTATAACAAAAAAATGTCAACAGTTGCTTGTTGCTGTGTAGTTTGCAACTATCGTTTTTGGCTGTGGCCAATCACAGAATAATCAGCTCTCGAGGGGGAACTACACGCCAAATTTTAAATAAAAAAATTGGGTTCCCCTCCAAGAGCATACCAGGCCCTGAGGTCTGGTACAGATATTAAGGGGAACCCCACACCAAAAAAAAAAAAAAAAAAAAAGCCGTGAGAGTCCCCTTAGGCCTGGTATGGATTTTGAGTGGGACCCCCACGCCATTTTTTTTTTACATTTTGGTGCAGGGTCCCCTAATATCCATACCAGACCTGAAGGACCTGGTATGGAATTTTGAGGGACCCCCACGCATTTTTTTCTTCATTTTGTTTTTTTTCTAAATGCTGGTTTTAACAATGAAATTTTATGTGTATTGCCGGCTCATCCCTAATGCTAACATGACCTGTCTGCAAATATTGAGAGGTACGTCCGTTCAACCAATGCAAATGCATTTACGTTGCTTGGCATTTACTAAGATTTTGCCAGCACAGTGAACCAAAGCATCTGAATGTGCGCAAATGCTGCTTGCGCATGCACAGTGCATAAATTGACCTCACGCGGTTCTAAATGTACTTGCAGGCGCAGCAGGCTTGTTCAGAAAAAGTTACTTTATCGTTCTATTTTGGGCATATTTATTACTTGGGCAGTTATTACTATACTTCCTCACATCACCCCCATAATATTGGCACTTTCAGCTTCTTTAAATTTTTAGTTGAAGATGCAGTGCGCCATGTCTATAGTGGCGCACCGATCGCCTCCTCCCGAGAATACTATAATAAATGGGGAATTGCGCTGTGTTGCAGGCACAAATGTTTTGTAAATATGAAACCGGCCATTGCTCATCGGCGTGCCCCATAACTCATGGCACAAAACCGTTTGTAAATCAGCCCCAATATCTTTTACGTTTTGCTATAATAAATATCCAGATTTTTCCTCAGTTCAGTCCGATATGTATTCTTCTACATATTTTTGTTTAAAAAAATTGCACTAAGCGTATCTTGATTGGTTTGCGCAAAAGTTATAGCGTCTACATAATAGGGGATAGATTTATGACATTTTTATTATTATAATTTTTTTTGCTAGTAATGGCAGCGATCAGCGATTTTTATCGGGACTGCAATATTGCAGCGGACAGATTGGACACTTTTGACACATTTTTGGGGCCAGTGACAATTATACAGCGATCAGTGCTATAGAAATTCACAGATTACTGTATAAATATCACTGGCAGGGAAGGGGTTAACACTAGGGGGCGATAAAGGGGTTAACTGTGTTCCATAGGTGTGTTTTAATTGTGGGGGGATGGGATTGACTAGGAGGAGAGAGAGATCAGTGTTTATACTTAGTATGAACACACAATCTGTCTCCTCTCCCTTGGGAGAACCGGGATCTGTGTTTTTCACACTTTTTGAACACTTGTGCCATTTGGTTTCAGAGATAATTACGCATAATAGTCGATAACACCCTGCCCACTTTGCACCCCATGCTATTACATTTTAAAAACAATTATACCATTTGTTTGTACTGATTTGTGCCACAAAAATGTATGTTTCAGCCGGTTCGGTTTTTGAAATATTGGAATTCAAATTTATATTATGTAACATCAAGCCCCTCCCACTCTGCACTCAATGTTATTAAAATTTAAAAACAAAGAATAAAAGCATTCATTTGCACTGCAAGATGAATGTATGTGCTGGTTTGGTTTCAGAGATATAGTGCATTATATTTGATGAAACCTCTCCCACTTTGCACCACATGCTATTCCAGGACCTGGACTTGAACCTAGCTGTGTCTGGTAATGACTCGGCTTGCTGAGCCACCTGTAGATTACGCCCCTTTCCGAAAGTCCCCCGCTGCCTGCTGGGAAACACACAGATCCCAGAGGCAGCGGGGACCGTCCTTATTGCGCATCGCGACTCACGCATGCGCAGTAGGGAACCGGGAAATTAAGCCGAAAGGCTCCACTTCCTCATTCCCATACCCAAGATGGTGGCGGCAGCACCCGAGAGACAATCAAGAGATCGGCTTCGGGTGCCAACATCGCGGGCGCGCTGGACAGGTAAGTGTCACTATTTTAAAAGTCAGCAGCTGCAGTATTTGTAGCTGCTGGCTTTTAAAAAAAAAAAAAAACGCGGAGTCCCGGCGGACTCCCGCTTTAAGCCATGTCTCTGCACTTCCTGGTTGCCAGAATATTGTGCCTTATACAGTCAATATCTCACCTTTGTCTTTCCTGCTGCTGTCTGTATCATCGCTACTATTCATTACCGAAATTTGACTTGTTCCTTGACTACGCTTCTGCTTGATCCCTGTCTGCTATTTCTGCTACTGGACCCTGGCCTGCTCACCTCCTGGTGGGTCGACCTGTACTATACTGTATTACTAGCACACAGCCAAACCCATCTCCACTATCAGGCGCTCTGGGGCGCACCTCAAGTGAGCCTGTGACATCTGCCAGGGTGACCTGCCTGTGTTCCTATCCTGCTGGTTCCTGTGTGAGCTTCCACTGCTATAGCAACTGGTCTTCAAGCCTGACCTCTTGATAGTGACAATACCATTTGTTTGTGCTGCGTTTGTGCTGATTGTACCACAAAAACAAACTGTTTGTTTCGGTTTTTGGGGTATTGAACATTCAATATTAGATTATGTAACCTAACGCCCTGCCCACTTTGCACTATGTTATTACATTTCAAAAACAAATATACCATAAGTCTGTGATGCATTTGTGCAGCAAAAACAAGCATATTGAATAGTGCCCTGGCTCATGGTTTACACTATACTGGTAGCGGTGTAGTTACCACTAGTAACAAACATCCACCATATCACCCCGCTGCCAGACTCCATACATCAGTTGCAGAGACAATGAAAAGTAATTTGCTATGTTTTGTTTTAGTTTATTGGGGGATACAACTTGGTTGGGGAAAGGGGTATATGGGATGTCCATAGAATAGTTCACTTTGCCATCACATTTACATTAGATTCTTCACAGATTAGCACATAATTTGAGTCTGAACGAATGATGTGCATGTTTTAACACCACAGTCTGCATCACTATGCAGATTGTTGCTCCTCCTCTACTTAACTCCTGAAGACTATTGCTTTCAGAACTTCCTTACCCATGACCGTGTAAGGATGAGGACATCACTCTTGACCGTGTAAGGGTGATGTTCCCAGAAATCCTCTCCTCCTGCACAAACTTATACTGTAGTTATTAGTGTAATGTCACATCTTTTTCTTTAAGCAAAAAGTACCCACTCTGAATAGTTCCTCCTGCAGACTCTGATCTGGTCTGCCTGCAGTACCTCTCCCCGGAGGCCTAGTAGCACATACTGAGTGGTGGAATACTGTTTCCAGCCAGCCCTGCTTGCAAATCCTGTGCCCTCGGGCCACAACGATTTCACACATCTCTTCACAGCCTGTCCTCTGCTCCAGGACTCCTCATCATTGACCGTGTAATGATGAGGACTTCACTAATGACCGTGTAGAAGGACTTCCTGGCACATACAGCCCTCCACTGTGGTGCACTCACTGTTCTTTCTCTGCCCCGAGTCCTTGATTAGGAAAGAACTTAACCGTACCATACATTCCGACAGCTTCACCTGTCCTTTTGCTCCAGGAGTTCCTCATCAATGACCGTGTAATGATGAAGACATTGCCAATGACCGTGTAAAGGCAAAATTCCTTCACAGTTCTCCCCGGGCCTCCTCCTGCAATCGGCACCCCTCCCCCCCCAGATGGGGATGCCCTCCTGCTGCTGTCTAGGATTCCATTCTCCCCTTCACCCGGCCGACAACTCCTCCCAGTGGCATGTTACCTCAGCTTATATAGGAGGCTTGCCCCCTGCCAATACCAGTTGGGGATTAGTCAGGGTTCCCATATGAGCTGCCTGCTACTCCAATTCCAGGCCCTGTCCCTCTTCCAGAACATTCTCCCTGGAAGCAGGGGAGGCACCTCAGAACTAGAGCACTGTCACGACCGTCCCGGCGTTCCGATCGCTCATGGGAGATCTGCCCGCAGAGGCCTGTTGTTGAGAACCTGTCGTTTCCCTTTAGCGCGTGTTAACGTGAACGGACGCACGCGGGTGCGCGCTGGCACGATCGGGCGCACGCGGGTGCGCGATGTGGCGAACGTGCGCGGGGTCACGAACGGGCGCACGGCCACTCGCGGGGGCACGCAGACTCGCCGTGCGACCGCTTTGGCGCCCTAAAGGTTTCTTAAGGACTCTGCCTCCGTTTCCCTCTTGCTGTCCAGTCTACAGCGTGTTCGGAGATTCTGTTACCAGTTACCTGTTGCCTTGATTCCTGTGACCCGGCTTGTTCTTGACCACGTTCGTTTGCTGCCTGCCACTGACTACCTGCCTGTCTGACCACGTCTCTGCCTCTACCCTTGTACCGTTGTTGCCCGCCTGCTGCTGACCCGGCCTGTACCCGACTCTGCTGTTACCCACCGACCCGTTCGGATCTGCCTGTGCCTGCTGCCTCCGCTGTCGGCCTCCTGCTGTTCCTGCCTTGATCTGCCAGTGCCTGCTGTCTTCGCTGACGATCGTCTGCCTTGCCAGTCCTCCTGCCTGTGCCTGCTGTCTCCTGCCGACTGCTGTCTGTGTTGCTGTTGGTTATCCGGACCTGCCTTCACTTGCCAGGCACTTGTGCCCCCTGAACTTTTGAATCTCTGTTACAACCTCCAGGGGTTCTCGAGCCAGGGGCTACGAGAGGCTGCTCCCTGCATTCCGGGCTCGCCTACCAGGTACGTGACAGTACTGGACAGCCATGTCCGAGCCTACGCAGGGAGCCTCCCCTATGGACGAGCTCTGCCGCCATCTTGCCGGCCTTACCCAGGTGGTGAAGAATCTGCAGGAAGGTTATGGCATACTGGAGGAACAAGTTCAAGCTCTATCTGCGACCTCGCCAGTTGCCTCCGGGCCCCATGCCCCACCATCAGTGGTGATGATGCCACCCGAACCCAGGGTCCCTACTCCGGAACGATTTTTGGGCAACCGGAATAAGTTTAGAGCCTTCCGCAACTCTTGCGAACTCTTTTTCGCCTTACAACCAAGGACTTTCTCCCTCGAGGCGACCAAAGTGGGGTTCGTCATTTCCCTATTGACGGACGAACCGCAGGCCTGGGCACACCGCCTTTTGGAGCGAAAGGATCCATCTCTAGACACTTTGGACACCTTTTTCCTGGCAATGTCAAAACTTTATGAAGACCCTCAACTTGCTGCGACCGCAGAGGCAGCCTTACACGCCCTGCAACAAGGTCGCAGGCCTGTGGAGGATTACGTGTCGGAATTCAGACGCTGGAGCTCCGACACAGACTGGAACGAAGCAGCCCTTCGGTACCAGTTCCGTTTGGGCCTGTCTGAACCACTGAAGGACGAACTGGCACGTGTAGGCATCCCTGAGACTCTGGAAGCCCTCATAGACATTTCGGTCCAAATCGACAGACGTTTAAGAGAGCGTCGCCAGGAGCGTTCCTCCACAGCCACACGCCCCGTCTGGATGTTGCCACGTGTACCCAGCTCCACTCATGCGGTCCCTCCTGCTCCTGCCACAGCCACACTGGATCTTCCGGAATCCATGCAGCTGGGGTTACTCCGTCCATCCCTGACACCTGAGGAACGTCAACGTCGCCGGGTTGGAAACCTTTGTCTTTACTGCGGAGGATCAGGACACTTTGTTCGCACTTGCCCAGCTAAGATGCGTAAGTGCCTTTTCATTCCATCTGTTCCCTCACCCGTGCTGCCTAACAACACTCCTCACCTGGCTGTCCCTGTTCTTTTACAGCTTCCAGAAAGGACTGTCCGAACTCACGCAGTTATTGACTCCGGGGCGTGTAGTGGCTTTGTGGATTCGTCCTTCCCTCTAAAGAACAAGATTCCCCTTCGGCCTAGAGAGAAGGGACTTTCAGTATTTTTGGCCGATGGTTCCACCCTTGAATCCGGACCGGTGACCCAGGAGACTACCCCCTTATCTGCTACCATTGCCGGGACCCACCAGGAATTCTTATGCCTAGATGTCATCAAGTCGCCACTGTTTCCCATCATTCTAGGCATGCCTTGGTTGAGAGCACACAACCCACGCATCGACTGGGCCACTGGAAGGATTGAGTTCCCTTCGGACTATTGCCGCCAGCATTGTTGCCCCGTTGATGATAGGGACTCTTCTGCCCTCCTCTGTTTGGAAACAGACGCTGAGACCCGACAAGCCGTACCCAAGGACTACCATGATTTCCTGGATGTATTCAGTAAAAAGGGGGGCGAAACCCTACCACCCCATAGGCCATACGATTGCCCTATTGAATTACTACCTGGGGCAGAGATTCCTTTCGGAAGAATCTTCCCTTTATCTGAGACTGAGCTGGGTACCCTGAGGTCCTTCTTAGATGACAACCTTGAGAAGGGATTTATCTGACCTTCCACCTCCCCGGCAGGTGCAGGGATTTTCTTTGTTGAAAAGAAGGACCATTCCCTACGCCCATGTGTGGACTATCGGGCATTGAATAAAATTACCATTAAGAATCGCTACCCCCTGCCACTAGTACCCGAACTTTTTCAGAGACTAGGTTCTGCTAAAGTATTCTCCAAGCTGGACCTTCAGGGTGCCTACAACCTCGTCCGCATTCGGAGGGGTGACGAATGGAAGACTGCCTTCCTTACCCGCTTCGGGCACTTCGAATATCTTGTAATGCCGTTTGGATTGTGCAATGCCCCAGCCACATTCCAACACTTTGTCAATGATATTTTTAGAGACTACCTTGACTTATTCGTAATAATTTACCTTGATGATATCCTAATCTTTTCCTCCACTCTAGCCGACCACCGAGAACACGTCAAGAATGTCCTGGCTCGTCTCCGTCTTCACGGCCTGTATGCCAAACCCGAAAAATGTATCTTCGAGCAACAGAGCATCCAGTTTCTTGGTCTGGTCATTTCCGTAAAGGGGTCGAGATGGATCCCCAGAAGGTCTCTGCTATCCAGGACTGGCCTGCCCCTTCCGATAAGAAGGGGGTTCAGCGGTTCGTCGGGTTCGCTAATTTCTATCGTAAATTTATTAGGGGATTCTCCTCTATCATTTCCCCCATCACCGGATTGACCAAACAGGGTCAGAAGTTCCGATGGACCCCCGAAGCGCAAGAGGCTTTCAAGACTCTGAAGGACTTGTTTGTATCGGCTTCCGTCCTAAAGCATCCTGATTCCGCTCTACCATACATCCTAGAAGTAGATGCTTCAGAAATAGCGGTAGGGGCAGTGCTCTCCCAGAGACAAGGGCCCAAGTCTTTGCTACACCCGGTCGCCTTCTTCTCCCGTAAACTGTCGGACGCAGAAAAGAACTACGACGTCGGTGATCGTGAGCTATTGGCAATAGAGGCAGCACTCGAGGAATGGCGCTATCTTCTTGAGGGCGCCACCCACCCGATCCTGGTTTATACAGACCATAAGAACCTAGAATACCTTAAATCAGCAAAGAGGTTGAAACCACGTCAGGCCAGGTGGGCGCTCTTTTTCTCCAGGTTTTCATTACACATTACCTACCGTCCAGGATCCAAGAACACCAAGCCCGACGCCCTGTCGCGCATGTACGGTCAACCAGAAAGTCCTCCGTCTTCGGATACCATCCTCTCCGCGGGGAACTTCCTCCTGCTCCAGGGGGATTTAGTGTCTCAAGTTAAGCAGGCCTCTGTGGGCACTACTCCTCCACCTGGCATCCCGCTATCTTCTAGTAATGATCTTCTTTGGTACGAGGGCAAGATCTTTGTCCCCCAGGAAGTACGGACTTTGGTTCTGGCCGCCTGTCACGACCATCTGTTGGCCGGCCATTTTGGGGTACACAAGACCTTGGAGTTACTCCGACGCACGTTCTGGTGGCCACGAATGAAAGATGACTGCAGGAAATATGTAGAGGCTTGTATCACCTGCATCCGAAGCAAGAGCAGTAAGTCAAGAGCCTGGGGTCTGCTGAAACCACTGCCCGTTCCTGACAGACCATGGAGGATGATCTCCATGTATTTCATCGTCGAGTTACCCCCTTCGGAAGAGTATTCTACGATTTTCGTCATAGTAGATAGGCTCACCAAGATGGCCCACTTCCTGCCCATGAGGGGCACTCCTTCAGCCACAGAGACGGCCAAGACCTTCATTAGGGAGATTGTGAGACTCCACGGCATCCCCGCTAATATCACATCTGACAGGGGGGTGCAGTTCACTTTGAGGTTTTGGAGAGCGCTCTGCGGAGCTCTGAAAATTGATCTCCGCTTGTCTTCAGCATATCACCCTCAGACCAACGGCCAGACCGAAAGGACTAACCAGACGCTGGAGCAGTATCTACACTGCTTCTCGTCCTTCTCTCAAGACGACTGGGCCTCGCTTCTACCCTTGGCTGAGTTTGCCTACAATAATTCAGTTCACTCTGCCACCAAGCAATCCCCGTTTTTTGCGAACTTTGGCTTCCACCCACTATTTCTGTCTGGCAACCTTCCTGAGTGTCCGGTACCAGCGGTGCAGGAGATCCTCAACTTCTTTGAGACTAATAACAAGCTTCTGCAAGAAACCTTGACCAAGTCACAGGAGTACAATAAAGAAGTATTTGATAGGAAGAGAAGGGGGGAACTGGACCTCAAAGTCGGGGATCAGGTCTGGCTGTCCATCCTGAATCTCAAACTGCCTTGCCCATCCAAGAAGTTGGGGCCGAAATTTGTGGGTCCCTTTCCAATCATGAGGAAACTGAATAGTGTGGCATTCGAGCTAAAGCTTCCAGAATCCCTTCGGATTCACCCAGTTTTCCACGCATCGCTACTCAAGCCTGCAGTTCCAGATTCTTTTGCCGATCTAATTACCAGTCCTCCAGAACCCGTGATTGTCGATGGGGAAATCGAATTCGAGGTTGAATTCATACTAGACTGTAGGAAGAGACGGAACCAGATTCAATTCCTGGTTAAATGGAAAGGGTACGGGCCTGAAGAGAACTCCTGGGAGCCGGAATCCAACATCCACGCGAAGAGACTAATTTGTGCTTTTAAGAGATCCCACCCGGATAAGATGGCACAACTGGGCATCCGGAGGCTGCCCCTTGGGGGGGGGCAATGTCACGACCGTCCTGGTGTTCCGATCGCTCATGGGAGATCTGCCCACAGAGGCCTGTTGTTGAGAACCCGTCGTTTCCCTTTAGCGCGTGTTAACACGAACGGACACACGCGGGTGCGCGCTGGCATGATCGGGAGCACGCGGGTGCGCGATGTGTAGCGAACATGCGCACGCGGGTGCGCGGGGTCACGAACGGGCGCACGGCCACTCGCGGGGGCACGCAGACTCGTCGTGCGACCGCTTTGGTGCCCTAAAGGTTTCTTAAGGACTCTGCCTCCGTTTCCCTCTTGCTGTCCAGTCTACAGCGTGTTCGGAGATTCTGTTACCAGTTACCTGTTGCCTTAATTCCTGTGACCCGGCTTGTTCTTGACCACGTTCGTTTGCTGCCTGCCACCGACTACCTGCCTGTCTGACCACGTCTCTGCCTCTACCCTTGTACCGCTGTTGCCCGCCTGCTGCCGACCCGGCCTGTACCCGACTCTGCTGTTACCCACCGACCCGTTCGGATCTGCCTGTGCCTGCTGCCTCCGCTGTCGGCCTCCTGCTGTTCCTGCCTTGATCTGCCAGTGCCTGCTGTCTTCGCTGATGATCGTCTGCCTTGCCAGTCCTCCTGCCTGTGCCTGCTGTCTCCTGCCGACTGCTGTCTGTGTTGCTGTTGGTTATCCGGACCTGCCTTCACTTGCCAGGCACTTGTGCCCCCTGAACTTTTGAATCTCTGTTACCACCTCCAGGGGTTCTCGAGCCAGGGGCTACGAGAGGCCGCTCCCTGCATTCCGGGCTCGCCTACCAGGTACGTGACAAGCACATCCACTGCTACTCTAACCACTCCCTGCTCCCCAGATCAAAACAGACAAGCCTAGCTCAAAGCATAGGCCTGCCTAAATTTACTTGTGCTGACAGACTAACTAGTAAAAATCCTATACTAGCACCTACCTATTGGTAGAGGGTGCTACATACCAATACCAGTTATTGAAGCACAAACATATGGTATCATTTTTTTTGCCATTTAATAGCATGGGGTCCAAAGTGGGCGGGGTTTCACCAACTATATTATCTGAAACTAAACCGCCATAATTGTTTTCTTTAGTGGCACAAACAAATGGTATATTTGTTTTTAAAATGTAATAACACGGGGTGCAAAGTGGCAGGGCTTGAGGCCACATAATATCAAATTTCTTGTGCAATAACTTCAAAACAAAATCATCAGAAACTTTATTTTTTGTGGCACAACTCACACAAATGCAGCACAAAGAAATTATATCTTTTTATTCACATATCACATATATAGTTCCTCTTGTTTTTTTTAAATCTTTCTTTTGGGAATGGCAGTTGTGTTGTATTCACAGACGTGAATGTCCTAGAAATGCACTTTGCTAAATATTTATATATATGATGATATGCTGTAAGACTGTAATGATTATTTATTTAAAGTTTTTTTTTTTTTGTTTTTTAAATAAAGCTGTTAAATTGCTGATGCAAATAAAGGACCTTGTTATGTCCTCTGTGATATTCTGTCCTGGTCCTTATCTTATTACAATGTTTGTTTTTTGTCTCCACTGGACCTGGATGATGAGGATACCTCACGGATCCAAGAAGACCTATCTACCTTGATCCTGAATATTTTTGCTATCCATAGTTACTGATGAAAACAATAGCACCTTAAGGATAGTTTTTGAGGGAGTAGAGGATCTCACTGGAATCTCGGATGTACCCCAAGCATGTGTTTTTCTTATGGGACTCATTTATGCTTTTAACCTGAGCTACCCCAAAAACCTAAATGATACCTTTTGAAGTTTTTCAGAAGATCTTTTTAGAGCTAGATGTGGAGAATCTTCAAAAGTTCACAATTTAAAGTGCAAATTGCTTTCCTAAAAGGCTTTAAAAAAAAAGTTAATACATTCTGTGTTATTTACATATATACTCTAAGTTACATGTGTGTGTTTCAGTTTGATTTGTTAGCTGAGAAAGCGGCTTATTTTTTTTAAAGATGTTTACATTTGATCCTGCTTTAATAATATTGCATTTGTAAAACTTTATAAATAATAAATGTTAATTTGTTTTGAAAGCCTGTTTTTTTTTTTTAAAAAAAACCTTATTATTATTACTAGTATTATATAAAACCTTTAAACATATATGAAATACATTTTGGAAAATAAGTTTTACCAACTTAAAAAAATCGAGTAAGTTACAAGAAAAAAATAAGTTAATATAACTTAAAACTTTGGTTCCAGACCAGTTAATGTATGTATTCCTAACTTAAACTTATGGTCTATAACCTGAAAAAATGTTGTAGGCTTTACTTAAACCTATGGTTTATAAACTGAAAATATTTAGTAGGCTTTACTTAAAACAACAAAGCTGAAAACATGAAAAGTCTAATGAGTCAGACAAAATACGTTTAGCTCACAGTACTTAAAGAGGAAGTAAACCCTGATGGGTTTACTTCCTCTTTTTTTCCCTGCAAAGGTAAAGCATAATGGCTCATTATGTGTCACTTACCTGACACAGGAGCCAGCGAAGTCGCCGCTGATCCCTGTAGTCCGCCGCATCCATCTTGCTGGTGGCGTCTCGCAGCTCCGACCAATGACAGCGGCGAAGCCGCGATGACGTCACTCCCGCGCATGCGCACGGGAGTCGCATCTCGCAGCTCCGCCGCTGCCTTTCGGCGAAGCCGTCACTCCCGCGCATGCGCACGGGAGTCGACAAATTAGGCAAATCCATTCTTGGACTTGCCGCATTTAGTGCGCCTGCGCGCCGCTGTCTACGGCGCATGCGCCGTAGACAGCGGTGCCCATTTTCGGGCAAATATCTCCTAAACCATATAGGTTTAGGAGATATTGCTTGGACCTACAGGTAAGCCTTAATCTAGGCTTACCTGTAGGTCAAAGTGGTTTGAAGGGGTTTACTTCCTCTTTAAAAAGCTGATGCAAATAGTTGCCTCAATTTTTTTTCAGTACAATTTTCTTTTTACAGTGTAGACTCTGTGTGTATTCATTTTTTATCCTTTAGGTTTATGTAAGTGGTACTCTAAAGCCTCGTACACACAAGAGGATTTTCCGCCAACAAAACCGCAGACTTTTGTCCGAAGGGCGTTGGGCCAAACTTGTCTTGCATAGAAATGGCAAGGAATTGTCGACCAACAAACACATTGTTTTTCAGTTCCTTAGCACCACCCTTTGGGCTCCTTCTGCTAATTCCGTGTTAGTAGAAGTGTGGTGAGTGTTGATTCGTGCTTTTCATTTCTCGCTTTTCATTTAGCGCTTTTCAGTTCACGCTTTTCATTTCATGCTTTTCAGTTTGTTTCTAAATGGCCATTAGGCAACCAGACATGTTGCGGAATCGGAGGAGATAAGGTGTTATTTATTATTGGCCTTGGAGTTATTGCTTTGACCCAAGTCCAGTCCAGGAACAGGAAGAGGAGGAGTTCTTTTTGGTTGCTTTATTAATCGTGACCAATTATACCTTATTCGGTAGAAGGGATCTCACCACTCTAGGAGCACACATGCAGGCTGTGAACTGTCTCTTCGGCTAGGAAGCCACAGGTGCTGGCCGTTACCACTAGCAAGAGACGAAAAACAAGCTCTGGACTGGCGCACTCTTCAGAAAACCACTTTCTTTTATTGGAAAATCACATCACAGCTCAACAAACACAGCGAACAAGGAAAAATTGCTCATTGGCTATGATTAAGCATTACAGCTAGTGCGAAATGTCAGCAATTTTTCCTTGTTCGCTGTGTTTGTTTGAGCTGTGATGTGATTTTCCAATAAAAGAAAGGGGTTTTCTGAAGAGTGCGGCAGTCCAGAGCTTGTTTTTCGCCTGTTGCTAAAATAATCCAGTTGTTTTTCGGAATTATCTCAGGATGACAGACCCCTGCTTTCACCAACTCTTGGCATTGTTGACCTCCTATAATAAGAAGCAGCACACATGTGTGAGGCCTTATTTTATTTTTTGGCTAAATAATAATGATTTGATTTGTTATATTTTCTATATATTTGGATGCATAGAATGCACTTTTTGGTTAAGTTCTATTGGCAGATAGCATGTCTAATTTTATTAGTTTTCTTTTTTTTAATGCACAATAAAAAAAATTGTGGAGAATAATACTTGGCTATGTGTTTTACTTCAAATGACAGTTTGGGAGTAGGCAGGTACATAAAAAAAAAATACAATGTAAAATTGACAAGAAACACCAACATAGTTGTATCTTTGATCTTAAAAAGTACGGCATAATGGTGTTGTGGTAACTTGCCAAAAAAAAAAAAAGCATAATAATATTATTCTTGATATCACTAGAAAAAAAAAAAAGCCTTTGAAAAATTGTTTTCAATAACTCTATCAGTATCACCAGCAAAGCAGCTTCATTATTATTCCATTAAAGAAGAAGAGAATGGGCGCTGAATTTGGAGATTTCATAATTTGCCACTAGGGCCCGTTCGCCTGTTCACCTAACAGTGAACAATTTTGGGTATTCGCTGCAAAATTGAAAGCCGCAGAACAGCCTTTAAAAGTGTATGGGAGAAATCAAAAATGCAAATTTTAAAGGCTTATATGCATGGTATTGTCATAAAAAGTGTTTGGCGACCTAGGTCCTGCCCCAGGGGACATGTATCAATGCAAAAAAAGTTTTAAAATGTCAGTTTTTTCGGGAGCAGTGATTTTAATAATGCTTAAAGTGAAACAATAAAAGTGAAAAATTCATTTAAATTTTTTACCTGGGGGTGTCTATAGTACGCCTGTAAAATGGCGCATGTTTCCTGTGTTTAGAACAGTCCCTGCACAAAATTACATTTCTAAAGGAAAAAAAGTAATTTAAAAGTACTCGCGGCTATAATGAATTGTTGGTTCCAGCAATACAGCTAAAAGAAGTCATTTTCGTAATCCCCTGAGGAAGATACGTCATACTCTAGTTTCAACACACGTAGGGGAGGGGCCAGTATTTTGTTGAACTCATTGAAGTACGGTGCACTGACACACCTTATACATGCGAGTACCCCGGCGGGGGAGTGCTTTTTAACTTGTGTAATACATTTTTAAAAATGGTATTGCATCAGTTTTTTCCTTTTTCATGCGCTTCTGAGATCACTGCATTGAGGATACTTCTGATCCAGGGAAACAGCTGAGAACCCTATAGTGGTTTGTATGCGTGCTTTGACTCAGTGTAAAAGCTGGTCACACGCTCTGAGATGAGCTCATTACCATAAGGGGTTTTCGGATTTCACCTATGCATGATTCAGAATCACAGTCGGATGTAGGAGCATGTCAGTAGTATGATCACTGGAGATCACGTCATTTGAATCTATTTCATGGCAATCAGCATTTGTGCTTATAATCACAGCCAAAAACAGGCTGCTACAAAGAACTGTTTACTTTCTATGATATAGGGACACTTGTATGGTTTATGCACTTGCACTTTTTATTTTTTTATTTATACATTTTTGCTATCACATTTGTATGCATTAAGCACTTTTTGTGTCAATTATTATTATCTTGTTTGTTTGTTCCCTTGAGTAATATATGTGTATTGTGTATATGGTGGCACCATGTAGCTCTAAGGGGTCTATTATAACCTTACTGAGTTTTTCTCTGGCACAATTTGCACTTGTGCACTTTATATCTAGTTGTGTGTTTACATTTTTGTGCACATTATTTGTTTACCACATATTGCACTTGCACTTTATACCAGTTGTGTGTTTACTATTTTATGCACTTTATTATTCTCCTGTGAATTTATAATTATAGATTAAAGCATGAATTATTAAGTGTAGAACCATTCCAGCGCAGCGTATATTTATCCTAATTTATATTCTTTCTTTTGTCTGATCGTGTGTATGGGGCTTAACAACTGTGCTTCTTTGTCAACTGGGATTGGTATATAATACAACATCAATATAAGAATTAGATTGGGCATAAAGTGAGTCCCAGATCCATAAGACAACTCCTAAAAGGACTATACTCACAAAAGGCCAATATCTTGATTAGTGCCCCTGGATGATGCAATTTTGTTGCGAAACGCGTAGGGCTGAGCGATACGCTAAACGTCACCTCGTGTTTGTAACGGTCCCAGGAGAACGGGTCTGTCCGTATGCGTCCGGCTGGCGCAACGGACTCAAGGCTTTTGATCTTTTATACACTGTAAGTGCAATTTTACTTTTTTATCTTCAGTAATAAAGGGTTTTACACTATTTGGAGTTCTATTTTTCCTCTATGGTTTTGATATTCCTGCCCCGAGTCCCTCTGGATCTATGAGAAAGACGTCTGGGAGTGTTTTCTATATAACCCTTATTGGAGTGGTGACACTAGGAGAATACTGAGGACCCCTTTTGGCTGGAAGTCGAATCTATACCTACAGGTCTTTTGTGACCCTCTGTAGCGGGGGGTCATGTTTTTCTGGTAAGCGGCAAATTTAATCGTGTGTTGGTGGTGGATCAAGCACTATTTAATTGGACCCAGAAGTGGATCTTCTAGGATTCTTGTGGTTCATCTGTGGAGGACTTTACTCACAGTTTTTGAAAGTAGTTTCTTGTGGTTCATATATACGGACTTATTGTTCATACACTGGGTGGTTCTTTTCTATATCATTATAGGCACATATAACGTGATCTTATATTGCAAGGAATGAGTGATTTGCACGGCCTGAGTTTATAATACATATATGTTTTTCACTATTCATGATATAATTGTATATCAATTTATATATAGAGGCTATTAACAGTTCACGATTCGTTTTATATTTTCGCACAATTAGATGTTTGTGTGAGTTAAGCGCGGCTTATTATTTTTCATTTTGTTTTTCTGTATTTATGTGACACAGTTAAGCTGCAGCTAAACCTTTCATTTTTAAGAGTATCACATATGACTAATGATTAATTTTATGTTTCACCTTAGCGCAGTTTTTTTCTCCCTTTTTTCAATATCTTGATTGGCAAGCTCAATGTTGGGAGCTCCGATGGACAGGTAAACTGCAGAGGGTCTTAACTGAATCTCCCTATATGAGCCAGACTCCACTGTCTAAGGATCTACAAAAATGTATAAATAGGGATAATAAGACAGAGATTGAATACACTATCATAGGGTATGAATATACTAGAAATATTTTACATTTGTTATACATGCTTCTCACCTCTATATATCCTATTGTAGTGTGGCTCCAACCTCACAAAGAATCTCTATGCTGAGGGAGCGCACCAGAAAAAAAGAGGATAAAAAAGTCCCAATACAGGGTAAAAAAAATCTAAGAAAAATGTAGGCAGCGAGATAGGGAAAGGGAGTCCACCTAAATGAATAAACAGCAAACAACCATAGATCAATCAAAGTCCTAATGATTTATCCTCTCAATTCACCGCAATAAAATAATCAAAAAGTACCTTACACCAAGTCCATTTGTCTCAAGAGCTCCCAAACCACCTAAACCTGCAACATGTGTGCCCTTTATATATCCCTCCCCATGGTGCCAAAACAGCACCATGCGGACATCGAAGGGGAGGTCCCCACAGAATGGACTAACACCCAGAACCGAAAGTGAGAACAACTTCCGGTGTGCCCCTACCTGGAAGTGATGACAACATCCTGTAGGCTGTGACTCATAGCATAAAAATATTGTGCAGACACTACCAAGTGACTGAACACAATCCGCCGCCCCTAGGGCTCAAGGTGAACTCGGAAAGCCATAGAAGATTAAGAACCTCAAAGCGGACCTGCAACCGGACAGCATCCCCATTGGGGCAATACTAATGTCCAGTTCCAGATCCTCTGTGTGTCCGTACGGGTATCTAAAGACAAAGATCGGATAGGGGCAGGAAAGAGGGGCGAAGGGAGGAAGAAAAAATTATATATATATATATATATATATATATATATATATATATATATATATATATATATATATATATATATATATAAATGGGTTCCCAGGCACAGGACCAACTGTCAATCAGTTGGTTCTGTGTACCTGATGAAGTGCTGTTGTGGAGAATTTTACGCGGGGAAAACGAAGCGCCCCCTATTTTGTAGAATCGGAGATCATGTTTCTCTGATTTCTAAACATAAGATGGAAACACCCATTAGTAGTCATGTTGGACTCTATCATAATTTCAATTTGAAGTCTATTGGGTTTTATAGCCTCAAACACTTACCCCAACATGAACGTGGGGGGGGGACATTGACAGCAGGCTCCTTCAATTGGAGAAAAGATGGGTATACATCTTACAGGCAACCCGGTTTCCGGGCCTCAATGAGGGTATCAGCTACAAGCAGGGCAGGACTTAGGGTGGTGGGCGCCCCTGGGCTTGAGTCACTTTCGGGCCCTACCTTCTATATATTATCGGATTTATCGGCGTATAACACGCACCAGCGTATAACACGCACCCGAAGTTTAGGAGGGGATTTTAAGGAAAAAAACTTTTAGGAGGGAAGTTTAAGGAAAAAAAATTAAATTTAAATGGCCATCAATGTAGCCTTATCAGTGTCCATCTGCAGCCTTGCCCATCCATCTGCAGCCTTGTCAGTGTCATTTGCAGCCTTGTCAGTGTAGCCTTGTCATTTGCAGCTTTGCCCCAGTGTCATTTGCAGCCTTGTCATTTGTAGCTTTGTCATTGCAGTCTTGAAGTTTAAAAATGGTGCCACGAGATACAGAGTCCTGTGTATCTTTGCGGCTCTGGGGTCCTCTCGGTGGCTCTCGGGTCCTGTCGCAGTCCCGAGCGGAGCAGAGAGTAGCCGAGTGTACTCGGCTTGGCTCACGGTCACACGCAGTCCCTGTGTTATGTCCATCATAGGGCGAGACTGGGCGTGACTGTGAGCGGAGCGGAGCCGAGCTGAGTACACTCGGCTATGTATCTCGGCGGGGCCCCCTATTTGGCGGGGCCCATGGGCTTGAGCCCAGTCAAGCCCAATGGTAAGTCCTGCCCTGGCTACAAGCCTTTTCTGTGATTGGTATCCACCATTGGTCAAGCTGTGAGTTATGGTGTTTTTTTTTTGGGGGTCTTTTTCGGAGGGCAGTCGTTGGCTGTGCAATCCTTGAGCGGGATTATGTAACATTATAAGTGTATATTATATATGCATATAAAAAGGGAAGTTTGGGACTTTAAATGAAGCACTTGGATAGTAAACGACAAAATTATTTCATTGGACCATATTAATTTATTTAATTGAATGTTCAAAGGAACTACTCATTATAAATAAGTCCAATTGAAGATATATATAAATAATGATACAGAAGAAACATAGTATATGACATAATGTATAGTATCCACAAATAATCATACATAACAGTAATAGATAAGTTGGTTAGGTAATATGGCAAAATGATGCCCATGACAGCATATCCGACATCAACACATGTATGCACATGATAGAAAAGCATCCCATAATTGTAAACAAAATTTGTAATAAATGGTCAAGGACTTCTAAATAAGTAATTCGAAACTTATAAATGTGGTTTCGTATACAGGTATAACCCGAGCATCAAAATACAAAGCTCGACGCGTTTCGTGGGTATCTCCCCACTCATCAGGAGCAGATGCTACCACAGAGTTTCTATAAAAAAATAAAATGAAATAAAAATTATACAAATAATATACTGACCAATAAATTAAGATAGTAAGTACATAAAACTATGTTATGGATAGATATTTTGGTTAGGGCAGACTCACCGGTCCAGGCGTTAAATGCAACGCACAGCGATGGGCGCCAGGCGGGCCAGGGACAAAACCCACTATGCGGGCACTGAGGCGGCAAATAAATGGATACGATATCTGGCACAAAAGAAGTGTATCAGCATGAGAGAGTGTGCTAAATGGTGTTAATACTAAGAAAAGTAAAAGTGAAAATTAGAAAAATCAGTCCACAACAAACTTCGCAAGATGATGCACACAAAGCAGAGTGAAGATGAGTAGGGGTTATACAAAAAATAGCTGACATATTGAAAACAGAAAAAGTATGGAAGGATTGAAAAGAATGAGTGTGTAGGAGTGTGTGGGAGTGTGAGTGCAGGGGATAAGATAAATGTGATAATGAAGAGTAAGGTAAGTGTAGGTAGTAATAACCAAAGGGGGATAATTGATAAACGATAAACACAGGATGTGTCAGTAAGAAAAAAAAAAAAAAAAAACCGATGAAAAAAGTGGACAAGTATGTACCATGATAACGATCCTGGAACAACAGCCGGCTGACCAGCCAACTGATGTGTTCAAGCCCCATACAGAGAATGGCCAGACAAGCAGCCATCCCCGAGGGGGGTTTAAATATGCCGCCAACGCCATGTGCGTGAGACCGGGTGGGAGGGTCCTCCCCTCCTCCCCTTTCGTTTTGATTGGGAGGTTCGGGCGGACTCCACTCTGCGCATCAACGCCATGTTACCTACGCCGTGCGTGTAACGTTCGTTTGAACGACATCACGCCGGCGTTTTCGGTCTTTCCATTCTCCGTGTTTCCGGGAAGGGAGGGGGTTAACGTGCCTGTCGCTGGTTGATGACCGGGGCTGGGCGCGGCCCCTCCCACCCGGTCTCACGCACATGGCGTTAGCGGCATATTTAAACCCCCCTCGGGGATGGCTGCTTGTCTGGCCATTCTCTGTATGGGGCTTGAACACATCAGTTGGCTGGTCAGCCGGCTGTTGTTCCAGGATCGTTATCATGGTACATACTTGTCCACTTTTTTCATCGTTTTTTTTTTTTTTTTTTTTTTCTTACTGACACATCCTGTGTTTATCGTTTATCAATTATCCCCCTTTGGTTATTACTACCTACACTTACCTTACTCTTCATTATCACATTTATCTTATCCCCTGCACTCACACTCCCACACACTCCTACACACTCATTCTTTTCAATCCTTCCATACTTTTTCTGTTTCCAATATGTCAGCTATTTTTTGTATAACCCCTACTCATCTTCACTCTGCTTTGTGTGCATCATCTTGCGAAGTTTGTTGTGGACTGATTTTTCTAATTTTCACTTTTACTTTTCTTAGTATTAACACCATTTAGCACACTCTCTCATGCTGATACACTTCTTTTGTGCCAGATATCGTATCCATTTATTTGCCGCCTCAGTGCCCGCATAGTGGGTTTTGTCCCTGGCCCGCCTGGCGCCCATCGCTGTGCGTTGCATTTAACGCCTGGACCGGTGAGTCTGCCCTAACCAAAATATCTATCCATAACATAGTTTTATGTACTTACTATCTTAATTTATTGGTCAGTATATTATTTGTATAATTTTTATTTCATTTTATTTTTTTATAGAAACTCTGTGGTAGCATCTGCTCCTGATGAGTGGGGAGATACCCACGAAACGCGTCGAGCTTTGTATTTTGATGCTCGGGTTATACCTGTATACGAAACCACATTTATAAGTTTCGAATTACTTATTTAGAAGTCCTTGACCATTTATTACAAATTTTGTTTACAATTATGGGATGCTTTTCTATCATGTGCATACATGTGTTGATGTCGGATATGCTGTCATGGGCATCATTTTGCCATATTACCTAACCAACTTATCTATTACTGTTATGTATGATTATTTGTGGATACTATACATTATGTCATATACTATGTTTCTTCTGTATCATTATTTATATATATCTTCAATTGGACTTATTTATAATGAGTAGTTCCTTTGAACATTCAATTAAATAAATTAATATGGTCCAATGAAATAATTTTGTCGTTTACTATCCAAGTGCTTCATTTAAAGTCCCAAACTTCCCTTTTTATATGCGTATTAATTACCGGGATGGAGGTACTTAACTGTACTTCATTTAAAGTCCCAAATCTCTCCCCCTCCGTTGTCTATATTTCATATATACCGGGATGGAAGCACTTGGATAAAAGGGTTTGGTAGTGTTCCCCTACCTTCCCTGTGTCAAAACTGTCAATATAGTGTTTTTCTTGATACTGAATTGTTTGTATCTACATATATTTATTATACTCTTCTATTCATGCACATACTGTATAATGACAGCATTTACCGACACCGTTTAATATGCCGTAGATGGATATTCAGTTATTAAGGTTTGACGTATACCCACTGGCCGGCCTATTGTGCTCCGTATGAGGCGATTGGGAGGTTGGGCGGTACTTGGTCTTTTCTTTCTTGTGGGCACTGTGATGCGCCAGCGGGTCCTCCCCTCCTCCCCTTTCGTTTTGATTGGGAGGTTCGGGCGGACTCCACTCTGCGCATCAACGCCATGTTACCTACGCCGTGCGTGTAACGTTCGTTTGAACGACATCACGCCGGCGTTTTCGGTCTTTCCATTCTCCGTGTTTCCGGGAAGGGAGGGGGTTAACGTGCCTGTCGCTGGTTGATGACCGGGGCTGGGCGCGGCCCCTCCCACCCGGTCTCACGCACATGGCGTTGGCGGCATATTTAAACCCCCCTCGGGGATGGCTGCTTGTCTGGCCATTCTCTGTATGGGGCTTGAACACATCAGTTGGCTGGTCAGCAGGCTGTTGTTCCAGGATCGTTATCATGGTACATACTTGTCCACTTTTTTCATCGTTTTTTTTTTTTTTTTTTTTTTCTTACTGACACATCCTGTGTTTATCGTTTATCAATTATCCCCCTTTGGTTATTACTACCTACACTTACCTTACTCTTCATTATCACATTTATCTTATCCCCTGCACTCACACTCCCACACACTCCTACACACTCATTCTTTTCAATCCTTCCATACTTTTTCTGTTTCCAATATGTCAGCTATTTTTTGTATAACCCCTACTCATCTTCACTCTGCTTTGTGTGCATCATCTTGCGAAGTTTGTTGTGGACTGATTTTTCTAATTTTCACTTTTACTTTTCTTAGTATTAACACCATTTAGCACACTCTCTCATGCTGATACACTTCTTTTGTGCCAGATATCGTATCCATTTATTTGCCGCCTCAGTGCCCGCATAGTGGGTTTTGTCCCTGGCCCGCCTGGCGCCCATCGCTGTGCGTTGCATTTAACGCCTGGACCGGTGAGTCTGCCCTAACCAAAATATCTATCCATAACATAGTTTTATGTACTTACTATCTTAATTTATTGGTCAGTATATTATTTGTATAATTTTTATTTCATTTTATTTTTTTATAGAAACTCTGTGGTAGCATCTGCTCCTGATGAGTGGGGAGATACCCACGAAACGCGTCGAGCTTTGTATTTTGATGCTCGGGTTATACCTGTATACGAAACCACATTTATAAGTTTCGAATTACTTATTTAGAAGTCCTTGACCATTTATTACAAATTTTGTTTACAATTATGGGATGCTTTTCTATCATGTGCATACATGTGTTGATGTCGGATATGCTGTCATGGGCATCATTTTGCCATATTACCTAACCAACTTATCTATTACTGTTATGTATGATTATTTGTGGATACTATACATTATGTCATATACTATGTTTCTTCTGTATCATTATTTATATATATCTTCAATTGGACTTATTTATAATGAGTAGTTCCTTTGAACATTCAATTAAATAAATTAATACGGTCCAATGAAATAATTTTGTCGTTTACTATCCAAGTGCTTCATTTAAAGTCCCAAACTTCCCTTTTTATATGCGTATTAATTACCGGGATGGAGGTACTTAACTGTACTTCATTTAAAGTCCCAAATCTCTCCCCCTCCGTTGTCTATATTTCATGTATATTATATATATTTCTTTTTGTGTATTTGTTAATTTTTCTTTATGTAGCGCCGGCTCCTGAAGTGTTTTTGTCATTTAATGTTCCTGGAACCGCAGTTTGGTTTTGGGTTCAATTACACTAAATTTTGGTCTCAGTACCAGTCTAGCTGGATTGCATTGTGTTCTGCTTGACCATAGGTGGTGCTGTCATTTCTGTAATGTGCTAGAATGCAGTCCAGTTAAGTGCATTGAGTGCCCAAAAGTGCATTGAGTGCTCTCTCGAAACCAGCCCAGTGGGAGTGTCACTCTTGCTGTGCATTCTGGGAGGGGGTACTTAAGGTGCTGACATCACATGCTTTGGGGGTTCCAGTCTAGAAGTGCTTTCTGTCTGTTTGGTCCCGGTCCTCCTGACCAGCCCCCAGGGCTCTCATGGCCTGGGGTGCGGATTCACCCGATTTCAAGTCTCGGGGCTGGCTGGCCTGAGACAATGTAACTGAAGGAAGGATTCAGAGGTGGTCCGGTGCCGTCTCTGTTTGTGGAGAGGCCCAGCAACTGTAGAATCATTCAGGGGAGGAATCTTCGGGAGTAGGCCACGCAAAGGTTGGCTTCTCAGATGGAGCCTGGAGGCTTAGTTGAAAGACCCCAAGCGAATCTGATCTTGTATGGTATCGCCGGATCGACTGTAAGATACTGGTACCGTACAAGGGTTCTCTAAGTTGTCTACATCTTTCAGTTATTCAAGTGTTCTACAACAAGTCTGTGGCAAAGACTTTATTCAAGTGTTCTACAACAAGTGTGTGGCAGAGACTTTATTCAAGTGTCCTATAGCAAGTCTGTGGCAGAGACTTTGCTTTGTTTGAGCACTCTATCAGCTGCTAGGCCCAGTGAGAGAAGCAGGGCCAGATTAAGAACATCATGGGCCTGGTGCTGAGGATTTTGGTGGGGCCTTTTATAAACAATAAGTAAATAAAAATGCAAACATTTTTTTGTTATAACAAATTAAATTAAAGAGAGAGAGGGAGGATGAGAGAGAGAGAAAGGGGATGAAAGAGGTGTGAGGGGTAAGGGATCGAGGATGAGAGAGAAAGGGGGGGGGGGTGGAGAGAGAGAGGATGCACATAAGCATGTGTGGGAATGACATCAATGCAGCCTGGCCAAGGCAAGTGACAGAAGGCACAGAACCCAGAAGGAAGACCGGGTGAAGATGTTAGTGCCCAGGCCCCTCCGGATTGATCACAGCACAGCACTGGAGGGCTCAGTCTGACAATTTAAGTGTATCCTAATGTGCCAATATGCTGGGCATACTTGTACATTATGGCATAACCTACCCCAGGGCCTCTAAAAAGTAGTAATGTTCGAAAAGTTTACTACCGCTTTAATATCACAAGCCTCTCATGGGGCCCCCTACTGACCCTGTGGCCCTTGGGCAGTGCCTAAGTGCATAGTTGTCAACATTTCAAAAATATTTTCAGGAACGCTTTTTTACAATTGCTATATTTAGAGTAGCTGACATCCCCTATGTTCCTCTATACATCACAATAGTAATTACAAAATTAAATAAATACTAATAATGGGGCAGAACAAATATGAGGACTGTGAGATTTCCTTTAGTTGAACTGACAAAAGTGTGCCCATTCTAGAGCTGGTAACATTGAGGATATTCAGTATAATTTTAAAGAACAGTTTTTGTGGGTAAGAGGCATAGGGGAGGAGTGTGGATGGTATAAAAGTGGGAAGTATGTGCAGGTGAGGGAGAGGAATGTGGAGGGTCTAACAGTGGGCACTATGTACATGAGGAGTGCAGAGGGTATGGCAGAAGGCACTATGTACAGGAGAGGAGTGTGAAGGGTATGACAGTGGGTAGTATGCACAGCAGAGGAGTGTAGAGGGTATGACATTGGGCACTATGTATAAGAGAACAGTGTGGAGGGTATAACAGTGAGCAATATGTACAGGAGTGTGGAGGGTATGACAGTGGGCACTATGTACAGGAGAGAAGTGTGGAGAGTAGGACAGTAAGCAGTAATTACAGGAGAGGGGTGTGGAGGGAGGGTATGACGCTGGGCACTATGTATAGGAGAGGAGTATGGAGGGAATGACAGTGAGTAGTATGTACAGGAGAGGAGTGTGGAGGGTGTGACAGTGGGCAGTATGTATAGGAGAGAAGTGTGGAGGGTATGACAGTGGGCACTATGTATAGGAGAGGAGTATGGAGGGTATGACAGTGAGTAGTATGTACAGGAGAGGAGTGTGGAGGGTATGAGAGTGGGCACTATGTATAGGAGAGAAGTGTGGAGAGTATGACAGTGGGCACTATGTATGGGAGAGGAGGATGAAGTAATCTGGGAAGGAAAAATGTAAAGGTTTGTGGAAGGATGTTTAGGGACTGCGTAGTGGTTAATCGGGCCATACATGGATTGAAATTACACCAATTAAGCAGAGACCAGCCATAGTCGATCTATGTATGGGCTAGCTGGTTTTACACAAGTCAACCTATTAACCGACTTGAGTACAACCAGCCTGTCAGGTTTTCCCCAAAACAATCAGTGCTGCCAGCTATAGTTAGCAACACTAATCATTGTATTCACTGGCAGAACACAATAACACTGCGGGAGTGATTGCCCCATTCACAGGTCAGCAGGTGAGAGGGTGTGTGGGGACAGGCTGGGGAGAGATACTAGTCAGTCCCTGGGTAGGCACTGGTTAGTATCAGAGCCAGATACACACAGGTTACATACGCCACGATCGTTAGAACGAGAGCAATAATTCTAGCACTAGACCTCCTCTGTAAGTCTAAACGTGTAACCTGTAAAAAAATTTAAAGCATCGCTTAGTACACAACAAAAAATAATGCTAACTTTAGTGGGCTTTTTTAATGAATGAAACAGTTTCTTTCCAAAAAAAAAAGTTTGAAAAATTGCTGCGCAAATGTCATGTAACATAAAAAGTTGCAAAGACCACAATTTTATTCCATAGAGTGTCTGCTAAAACAATATATAATGCTTGAGGGTTCTGAGTAATTTTCTAGCATAAAAAAAAATGATGACTTTTACATGTAGGAGAGAAGTCTCAGAATGGGCCTGGGTGGCAAAGGGTTAATTATCATAAGTAATATACAAATAATTATTATGAGCTCATCCTCTCAGTCTGCTGCAGAGTCTTCCAGATTGTGTTTAAACTGGCCGCTCTGTATGTAGCTTCTGACAGGCTGCGCAAGCAGCCCTGTATCTCCGGAACCATAGATGATAGCAGCCCCATATTTTAACCAGTGCTGGAGTGGGTCTTTAGCTACCTACCCCCCAAATGTGGGGTCTCTGTGACTCCTAATCGCTGAGCTACAATCCTCGAAGTCAATCTTTTTTTTTTTTTTTTTTTTTGATTTTTTTGATTTTTTTTTTTTTTTTTGGGCAAATGGGCCTATCTTGAGAAAGGGGCCTGGAGCTGCAGCTCCAATAGCCCCTATGTTAATCCGGCCCTGGAGAGAAGGACTATCCGATAAGGTTGAGGATCCAGTTGTGAATGGCTATTCTCTGGATTTTCTTAATGTGTGAGACTTTTCTCTACTTGACATAGTTCCATGAGTACCTGGACTTTTCTACCTAAACCCTGTAACCCTACTTTGAGAGACCGTGTTTCCTTTATTCTTCTTGCAAATAAAAATCCCTTAAGTGGATCTGGTGTCAGTCTCTGCAGTTCTTGGGCCATCTACCTCGGGAAACCCCTAGACATACATGAGGTCAAGAAGGTAACGGTAAGCCCAATCAAATCAGCCGCTCCTTCGGGGGGTCAGTGCTACAGTTATGATCTCTTAGTGCTGTTTGACAGAGCTTGTGTACATATATGGCCATGGCTGCCCATATGTTAGTGAGTTTGCTTCCCCATTTTTTAAAATTTTTTATTTTATTTTTTTTTCTTCCTCCCTTCACCCCTCTTTCCTGCCCCTATCCAATCTTTGTCTTTAAATACCCATACAGACACACAAGGATCTGGAACTGGACATTAGCATTGCCCCAATGGGAATGCTGTCCGGTTGCAGGTCCGCTTTGAGGTTCTCAATCTTCTATGGCTTTCCGAGTTCACCTTGACCCCTAGGGGCAGGGGATTGTGTTCCGTCACTTGGTAGTGTCTGCACGGTATGTTTATGCTGTGAGTCACAGCCTACAGGATGTTGTCATCACTTCCAGGTAGAAGCACACCGGAAGTTGTTCTCACTTCCGGTTCCGGGTGTTAGTCCGTGCCGTGGAGACCCCCCCTTCGGTGTCTGCATGGTGCTGTTTAGGCACCATGGGGAGGAATATATAAAGGGCACACATGTTGCAAGCCAGTTTAGGTGGTATGGGAGCTCTTGAGATAAACGGACTTGGTGTAAGGTACTTTTTGATTATTTTATTGCGGTGAATTGGGAGGAGAAATCATTGGGACTTTGATTGATGCTGCGTACACACGATTGGAATTCTCGTAGAAAAAAGCTCTGATGGTTTTCCCAATGGAATTCCCCTCAAGCTGTCTTGCTACACACGGTCACACCAAATTCCGATCGTTTAGAACGTGGTGACGTACAACATGTATGACGGGACTAGAAAAAGGAAGTTCAATAGCCAGTAGCCAATATCTTCCGTCTCGTAGTTGAATCTGAGCATGTGTGATTTTTGGCGTTTGGGATTTGCATACACCCCATCAGAATTTCCGAAAAATAAAGTTTTTCCGTCGGGAAGATTGAGAACATGCTATCAATTTTTGGCTAGCGGGAATTCGGACAGCTAAATTCCGATGGAGCATACACACAGTTGCATTTTCTGATGAAAAGCTCTCATTGCTCTGTAGCACTGACCCCTGAAGGAGCAGATGATTTAAATGGGCTTACCGCTACCTTCTTGACCTCGTGTATGTCTAGGAGTTTCCCGAGGTAGATGGCCCAAGAACTGCAGAGACTGACACCAGATCCACTTAAGGGATTTTTATTTGCAAGAAGAATAAACGAAACATAGTCTCTCAAAGTAGGGTTAGAGGCTTTAAGTAGAAAAGTCCAGGTACTCTTGGAACTAAGTCAAGTAGAAAAGAGTCTCTCACATTAGGAGAGACTCTTGCCATTGCCATTCACAGCTGGATCCTCACCCTTATCAAATAGTCCTTCTCTCACTGGGCCTAGCAGCCGATAGAGTGCTCAAATAAAGCGAAGCCTCTGCCACAGACTTGCTATAGGACACTTGGATAAAGTCTCTGCCACAGATTTGTTGTAGAACACTTGAATAAAGTCTCTGCCACAGAATTGTTGTAGAACACCTGAATAACTGAAAGATGTAGAAAACAAGCCCAGAGGAGGAAGGGCTAAGCCAGCCCTGACACCAGGCCATGAGAGCCCTGGGGGCTGGTCAGGAGGACCAGGACCAAACAGACAGAAAGTACTTCTGGACCAGAACCCCCGAAGCACGTGATGTCAGCACCTTAAGTACCCCCTCCCAGAATGCACAGCAAGACTGACACTCCCACTGGGCTGGTTCCGAGAGAGAACTGGCACTCAATGCACCTAACTGAACTGCGTTCTGGCACTTGCCATAGATGACAGCACCAACTATAGTCAAGCAGAACACAATGCAATCCAGCCAGTCTGGTACTGAAACCAAAATTTTGTGTAATTGAACCCAAACCAAAACTGCGGTTCCAGGAATATTAAATGACAAAAATACATAGCGCGTGCTCTTCAGGAGCTGGCGCTACAGGTCTTTTTCTGGCCGGAATTACAATCGTGTGTACATTAGATGTTTTTTTACCCTGTATTGGGACTTTTTGATCCTCTCTTGTTTCTGGTGCTCTCCCTCAGTATAGAGATTATTTGTGAGGTTGCAGCCACACTACAATAGGATATATATATAGAGGTGAGAAGCATATATAACAAATGTGAGATATTTCTAGTATATTCATACCCTATGATAGTGTATTTGATCTCTGTCTTATTATCCCTATTTATACATTTTTGTAGATCCTTAGACAGTGGAGTTTGGGCCATATGAGGAGATTCAGTTAAGATTCTCTGCAGTTTACCTGTCCGTCAGAACTCCCAACATTGAGATTATGTGTGGTTGCCAATCAAGATATGGGCCTTTGGTGAGTATAGTCCATTTAGGAGTTGTCCTATGGATCTTGGGCTCACTTTATGCCTAATATAATTCTCATATTGATGTTGTATTATACATATTGCAGGCATTGCTGCGTTTACATTTGTCAGTGAGATCATAGAAGTTTCGTCCCTCTCTACGGGTACTCTGACATGGATCGGTTTTGCGGGTAGGTGGGAGGGGGCGGGGAGGGCTCTGTTATCCTTTATCGTCTTTTCTCTCCTTCTCCCTTTTCTCCCCCTTTTTTTTTTGTATTGCTGTAGGCCATATATGTACATTCATTGTATTTAATATTTGAATTGTTGTTCATTAATTGTTATGCTTTTCTCTTCCTTTTTCCTTCTACATGCCTAAGGCTTTGCATATCTTGTCATTTTATGTCTATTGGATATTCTCTTCCTTTTCCTGATGAAGCCGACTTGGTGAAACATGTTGAAATAGTAGGACAAGAGAATAAACCTGTATGTGACCCCAGTTCTCTCGGCAATTAGGTTTGAGATGTGTGGTATACCCAGAATGTTGACTGTCACTGTGGTACTTACTTTTATCTTGTTTATGTTTAATAAATGGTTTATATATTGCTTTTTTTACATTGTTGTCTGTTTGTGTATATGGTGTACCTTTATAATCCCAGTTCCTCAACTCTTTGTGCCTTATTTACTCTTGGTGGGCACAGGAACAGACCCTGCTATGAAATATTAGATCAAAAATTGTAATTACATGCCCCTGTTAAACAGGTGCAGAAAAATTGGGCCTTATACAGTGGTGGTGATGCTTTAAACCAAAAATATTGTTGGAAGCTAGTATCATCAAGATTGAGGAGGCATAGGATAGTCACTCAACATAGGCAAATTCCTGGTGCTGGACAACGTGTTGCTGAGGCTTTGTTCAGTCAAAGGAAGAGTGGTGGAGAAGGTGGCCGGCTGACCGATTCCTTTAGTCAATTTTTCTGTCCTCAGCGCCAAGGTCTGATCGATTTAAACAACCATCAACAGTGTCTACATTACATGGTGCAGGAATATCTAGGGACAAGAGCAGACTTGGAGACCTTTCCAACAGAGCATCCACTGGGTTACTGGGTCTTGAGGATGGACCCAGTAACCCACAGTACAGTTAAATCACACTTGTTTAATAATAAAAATAAAAAGAACAAACATAGTCAAAACATAGCCAAAGTTCAGTAACCGGACAGATAGTCAGCCAAGCCAGAAGTCTGGGATCACTGTAGTGGAACAGCAAGCAGGATCTGGAGCCAGAAGGGATATCAGAAAAGCAAGTCTTAAACAGGATCGCAGGAGAGAGTTTCAGTTTCTGTGGTGTTGAACAAAGAAAGACAGAGCTGGATGGCTTAAGTAGGCAGGAATGATGAGCAGGATATCATCAACAGCTAAGTAACAGTGGAGAGATAGGAGCTGGTAATTAACCAACAGCTGAGGGCCAGCTCAGAGAAGGAAGGGCTGAGCCCAGCCCTGACAGTACCCCCTCTTCAACAACCCCCCCAGAGGACCACCAGGCTTGAGGGGAAATCACAGAAAAGGACAGGGGCATGTGCGTCCGAGCATGAGACCCACAAGCGTTTCTCCGGACCGCACCCTTTCCATTACACCAGGTACTGTATGCTCCAACGGAACCTACAGGAGTCAACAATAGACTGTACTTCATACTCCTCATGGTTCTCAAACTGTACAGGGAGAGGGCATGGCACTGAGGTGGTAAAGCGGTTGCAGACCAAAGGTTTTAATGAGGAGACATGAAATACATTCAAAATCCACATATTAGAAGGAAGGTCTGCGTAAGCCACTGGGTTAATCGTGCAAAGAATACGGAAAGGCCCAATAAACCGAGATGCGAACTTCAGTGAGGGAACACGAAGTCGGAGGTTGCGAGATGACAGCCAAACCCTGTCCCCATCCTGGTAGGAAGCGCAGGCAGGTGTCTGTGGTCAGCATGGAGTCTGTACCTATCATTAGCATGTTGCAAAGCCTCCTGGACTTGTGCCCAAGTGGAACAAAGACCATGTAGATGCTCCTCTAACGCAGGAATACTCTGCGGAACAAACGAGTCAGGCAACATGGGAGGTTGGAAACCATAATTCGCCATAAATGGGGACAACTGGGAAGCAGAATTCAAGGCACTGTTGTGAGAAAACCCTGCCCACGGTAATAGGTCTGCAGGGCCGGTGCTACCACTAGGCGGATTAGGCAACCGCCTAGGGCGCACTGCCGCCTAGGGCGCCCGGCCACTGGCTATTTTACTCCCGCACTGTCTGTCCTCCATAGAGCCATGTCAAGCAGCGCCACCAACCCCCGCCCCCCCTCCTCCCAGGTCTCCGCTCTACAGTACAGGGTTACCACACACTAATCCCTCCTCTCTGCTCTTCTATCATATGAGCAACGAGCGAATGTGTCACATGTCTGTCCAGCAACCCCCAGGGCACTCTCTGCTGTGTATCACAGTGTCACTGTCAGGCAGCAGCCCCCCTTCTCCTCTCCCTCTCCGCTCTCCCTCTGATACTGTCAGACAGTCTGTGACATGTCATGTGACTGTCCCACCGTGGAGCACACAGCAACACTGTCCATTTCCTGTGTGTGTCCAGGCCAGCAGCACATCTCCCCCTTGGCTCTCCCCCCCCCCCCCCCCCCACACTCTCCTGGCCATCACTACTGGAGCGGAGTACATGGATGGAGGATGCATGATGGGAATTGGATATAGCATAGTGTGGCAGTGGCTCTCTGGGCTTGGGGACAGATGTAGCCTGGGCTGGCTGGAACTGGAAGAGGCATCAGGCACTGCACTGACACAGAACAGAAGCAGCAGGCAGGTACACAGGCAGTACAGCAGAGTTGGTGCAACTGCAAGCGAGAAACAGGTGTTACTGGTGTGCTAAGTAAAAACTGTTGAGTTAATGAGATTGTATATGTGATGACAATGAAATGTAGTTTTAAAATGTGTGTGTATATGTATTATATTGACTGATCTGCCCCCCCCCCCCCCGGCTGTATTTGATGGTCACTGGCGAGGCTGCATTTGATGGTTGCTGGCGAGGCTGCATTTGATGGTCACTGGCAAAGCTGCATTTGATGGTCGCTGGCGAGGCTGTATTTGAGGGTCGCTGGCAAAGCTGCATTTGATGGTCACTGGCGAGGCTGTATTTGATGGTCGCTGGCAAAGCTGCATTTGATGGTCGCTGGCGAGGCTGTATTTGATGGTCGCTGGCGAGGCTGTATTTGGTGGTCACTGGCGAGGCTGTATTTGGTGGTCGCTGGCGAGGCTGCATTTGATGGTCGCTGGCAAAGCTGCATTTGATGGTCGCTGGCAAAGCTGCATTTGATGGTCGCTGGCGAGGCTGTATTTGATGGTCGCTGGCAAAGCTGCATTTGATGGTCGCTGGCGAGGCTGTATTTGATGGTCACTAGCAAAGCTGCATTTGATGGTCGCTGGCGAGGCTGTATTTGATGGTCGCTGGCGAGGCTGCATTTGATGGTCGCTGGCAAAGCTGCATTTGATGGTCGCTGGCAAAGCTGCATTTGATGGTCGCTGGCAAAGCTGCATTTGATGGTCGCTGGCAAAGCTGCATTTGATGGTCGCTGGCGAGGCTGTATTTGATGGTCACTGGCAAAGCTGCATTTGATGGTCGCTGGCGAGGCTGTATTTGATGGTCGCTGGCAAAGCTGTATTTGATGGTCGCTGGCGAGGCTGCATTTGATGGTCGATGGCAAAGCTGCATTTGATGGTCGCTGGCAAAGCTGCATTTGATGGTCGCTGGCGAGGCTGTATTTGATGGTCGCTGGCAAAGCTGCATTTGATGGTCGCTGGCGAGGCTGCATTTGATGGTCGCTGGCAAAGCTGCATTTTATGGTCGCTGGCAAAGCTGCATTTGATGGTCGCTGGCGAGGCTGTATTTGATGGTCGCTGGCAAAGCTGCATTTGATGGTCGCTGGCGAGGCTGTATTTGATAGTCGCTGGCAAAGCTGCATTTGATGGTTGCTGGCGAGGCTGTATTTGATGGTCGCTAGCGAGGCTGTATTTGATGGTCGCTGGCGAGGCTGCATTTAATGGTCGCTGGCAAAGCTGCATTTGATGGTCGCTGGCAAGGCTGTATTTGATGGTCGCTGGCAAAGCTGCATTTGATGGTCACTGGCGAGGCTGTATTTGATGGTCGCTGGTGAGGCTGCATTTGATGGTCGCTGGCGGGGCTGCATTTGATGGTCGCTGGCGAGGCTGTATTTGATGGTCGCTGGCAAAGCTGCATTTGATGGTCACTGGCGAGGCTGCATTTGATAGTTGCTGGCGAAGCTGCATTTGATGGCCGCTGGCGAGGCTGTATTTGATGGTCGCTGGCGAAGCTGCATTTGATGGTCACTGGCGAGGCTGCATTTGATAGTCACTGGCGAAGCTGCATTTGATGGTCACTGGCAAGGCTGTATTTGATGGTCGCTGGCGAGGCTGCATTTGATGGGCGCTGGTGAGGCTGCATTTGATGGTCGCTGGCGAGGCTGCATTTGATGGTCGCTGGCGAGGCTGTATTTGATGGTCGCTGGCGAAGCTGCATTTGATGGTCACTGGCTGCATTTCATGGTCACTGGCGAGGCTGTATTTGATGGTCGCTGGCGAAGCTGCATTTGATGGTCACTGGCTGCATTTGATGGTCACTGGCGAGGCTGTATTTGATGGTCGCTGGCGAGGCTGTATTTGATGGTCGCTGGCGAGGCTGCATTTGATGGTCGCTGGCGAAGCTGCATTTGATGGGCGCTGGCGAGGCTGTATTTGATGGTCGCTGGCGAGGCTGTATTTAATGGGTGCTGGCGAGGTTGCATTTGATGGTCGCTGGCAAGGCTGCATTTGATGGTCGCTGGCGAGGCTGCATTTGATGGTCACTGGCGGAGCTGCATTTGATGGTCGCTGGCGAGGCTGCATTTGATGGGCGCTAGCGAGGCTGTATTTGATGGTCGCTGGTGTAATGGAAATTTGTAGGTTCTGTATATAATTGTATTCTATTTTATATGTATTGCACAATGCCCTCACTGTGCACACGGCACTAATAATGTTTTCAGTACATGTTTTGCATTCTTTCGAGTTCTGATTAGAATAAGCCTGCCTATGTAACGCCCCTTGTTGCCATAAACGTACAATTGTAATATTAATGTGATACCTACGTAATCATGTGTATAAAAGCCTTCAAATGCGTCATAATAAAGGAGAACGGTTATTTGGAAAGATGCTGAGCGTATCTTTTGTGTCTGTTCCCTACTGCAGTAGTTATTAATTTGGAACCACTAATCAATATGAGGATAGGAGTTGCCTATCATCAAAATATCCATTTCACTGGTGAGGCTGTATTTAATGGGTGCTGGCGAGGTTGCATTTGATGGGCGCTGGCGAGGCTGTATTTGATGGTCGCTGGTGAGGCTGTATTTGATGGGCACTGGCGAGGCTGTATTTGATGGTCACTGGCGAAGCTGTATTCAATGGTCGCTGGCGAGGCTGTATTTGATAAGCGCTGGTGAGGCTGTATTTAATGGTCACTGGCAAGGCTGTATTTAATGGTCGCTGGCGAGGTTGCATTTAATGGGCACTGGCGAGGTTCCATTTGATGGGCGCTGGTGAGGCTGCATTTGATGGGCGCTGGCGAGGCTGCATTTGATGGGCGCTGGCGAGGCTGCATTTGATGGGCGCTGGTGAGGATGTGGGGGGGGCGGCAAAATTAGGTTTCGCCTAGGGTGTCAAAAATCCTTGCACCAGCCCTGTAGGTCTGACCAGTTGTTATGGTGGTCAGAAATATAGCAACGTAGGAATTGCTCCAAGGACTGATTGGCTCGTTCTGCAGCCCCATTAGACTGCGGGTGATACGCAGAGGAGAAAGCAAGCTGAATTCCCAACTGTGCACAAAAGGAGCGCCAGAACCGGGACACAAACTCAAGTGGAATACAATGACACATCTTTTTAAGAACCGGTCAACCACCATAAGGATAACTGTGTTGCCCTGGGAGTTGGGTAACTCCAGAATGAAATCCATAGACAGGTGTGTCCAGGGCCTCTCTACATTGGGTATGGGTTGTAGGAGGCCCACTGGAAGGTGTTGTGGAGTCTTACTCTGAGCACATATGGAACAGGCAGCAACAAAGGCAGTTACATCAGCAGTTACATCAGCACTTAGACTAGGCCGCCAGAATTGTTAGGAAATGGCCCAAAAGAGTTTCTTCCCTGGGTGGCCAGCAGCCTTGGGAGAATGATAAGTCTTGAGCACAACAGTATGGAGACTCTCTGGGACAAAGCAGTGGTCACAAGGTTTCTAAGGAGGAGCATGGACCTGAGCAGCAAGAATTTTGTCATCCAAAGGAGAAGTGAGACTGGTGCGAACCGTAGCCAGAATACGATCAGGAGGAATCACAGGAACCGGAACCGACTTCAACTTGGAAGTGGAGGAAAATTGTGACAAGGTGTCAACCCTTAAATTCTTAGTACCGGGTAAGAATGAGACAATGTAATTGAAACTTGACAAGAAACAAGCGTTTAGCCTCAGACAAGAATGTGAGATTCTTATGGTCAGTAAGAATGAGAACCGGCATAGTGGTACCTTCGAGGAGATGTCTCCATTCTTTCCGGGCTAAAATGATCACCAACAGCTCTCTGTCACCAATTTCGTAATTGCACTCCACAGGTGACAATTTTTCTTGGAGAAGAAGCCACAAGGATGCATAGCGCTTTCAGAGGTAGGACATTTTACAATCATATTACACCCACTTAAACACAAAGCACCAAAGATCACAGGACCAAAGCAGCCAAAACTACTACCCAGGCAGTGGACCGCAGTAGGAATTAACAAGAACAGAGTACCCCCTCTATTTTACTGAAGCATACTGTTGTGAATTCATGAAGAAATACATTTAATATTCGCTGGCAGAGATGAGGGATTTTCAGTAGGACTAAAAAAAAAAGATGGATAAACTACAATGTTGATATTATTGAACTGTGACCTCTTGGAGACCTTTAAAGCAAAGTACAAGATCTCGCAGGTTTTTTCCAAATGTTAAAAGGATTAGTTCTTTTTAAACTTTTACAAAACCTGTGTTTAAAAAAAAAAGAAAGAAACTCGCTGAAACAATGGTATTTTCTGTCACCAAACAAAAAGCTGTTTACTTATTTTGTTGGTTAGAGTGAGAAGGCCAAACTTGCATAAGTATTTATCACATGGAAATAACCCTTAACTAGAGAACCCCATTGTGCGTAAGTAAAAAGACTGTTTGGATAGTATACAACCATGCAAATAGCTGACTCCTTATCCAACGAAACCTATTGAAGGACACAGCTAACCCATTAATCATTTATTGGAAGCTCAGAGTTCATCTCAAAACATGCTGTAAGATTCATATACCAGTATCATCCATATTTTTCTAAGCCATTCAAATTATACATAGGTCAACAAGGAGATATTGTGGTTTGGTATCTAATGATCTAAAGAACTTTGTCATAAAGAATTTATATATGAAGTGTGATTATAAGTAGAAGTGTTTTAGCAACAAATTAGTATTATGAAAAACATATCATCAAGATTATAATTGTATAAGAATTTAACCTATGTTTAGATAAACAAATATTGATTGGATACCTAAATTATACATGTATCCATATAGATAATAATTGTATGTGATGTTGTTTTATATATATCTAACCTGGGTCCTTTCTAAATGGACTAAAGATTAACAGATATACATTGATATACATATATATCACCATTTTATGCAAGTGATTATTGAAAATTATGTTAAAGCGTATTTTATATTATGCCATAATTCTCGAACACTCGAGATCTATTCGTTAGAACATATATAAACAATGAACGTATATTACAGAAATAAAAAAAATATTAACTTAAAGAAATAAAACACCAAACACATGTGAGACACCTGGTGGTTGAAGGTGCTACTACCTTAAAATCACGAGACTCCCGGGAAAGCTAACCATTACATGTTGCCGGCCAATGAGGAGGGAACACATACCCTCTGGGCAGAACTTAGTATAATTTTATGATCTTTTTGTTTAAGAGGATATTTAAGAAACTAGAAAGATGGAGGAAAGGGGGAGACAGCTCGGGAAGAGCTGGGGGGAGAGAGTCAAGGGGAAGCTTAGGGACCCCCCCCTGAGTAGGGACACTGGAAGACATGCTTGAATACACATTTTTTACATTCACGAAGATCCCTGCTCCTTGGAACTCGGAGGTCACATCAAGTAATTCCTCTGTAAGAGAATCCATGTTGAAGCCACGGCAGCCATCTTAAAATTCCTGATAATCAACACTCCACACTAATAGCCATATTGGAAATGGGTAAATATATGTTTATCATTTATTCTATGTTCTCTTAAATATTGATTTTTTGAATGTTGTATTATTGAAAATATTTCTCCCGAATCAATAACCGCCTTTTAGATTTTTCTCTAAATTTATTTTTCATTATAAATTCTTTTCCTGGTGCCTCCATGGCAGCATACCTGTGACAAGCTCCGCCTTGGCTCCTCCCTCAGGACTAGTGAATATTATAAAAGAAAAGGTTAGTACAGCCCCCGCATTCTCCTTTTTTTCCTCATACCTCATGGCAGTGAATTCTGGTCGGCGTCCTTACCTCCTGCAGTCGGCAGCTTCCGTCCGGGTTCAAGCCTCTCCCAGACGCAGTTCCTTCTCTTGGGCAGCTAAACGCGCTTATAAGGTTGGAAGTCCCTTCTGTAGGATCTTTTGGGACAAGCAGTTTGTCTCTTAAGTAAGAGCTTTATCTGCAAATTGATCAGGCACCAGCTCGTTCATGGTAACGGAGGCAGCAGCTATTTCTACATTTCTTTTTTTTTTTCCCCCCCTTCTCTCTTTTCTTCCTTCCTTTCCTTTCCCTTTTAGGTTTTATATCTTTATCTTTTCCCTTTTCTCTTTCCTCTCTCTTTTGCTCTCTTCCCCTTCCCCAACCTTCCATTTCTTTATTTCTTTGTTTCTTTTCTTTTGACCTCCCATTTGTTTGTTTCTCTCAGAGAAAAAATCTCCCTCTTAGCCCCTACCGCCATTCCCGGCTCCATAGGAGCCGCGCGCGCTCAGCGCCGGCGTTTTATTTAACTTTCGGCGTTCCCCGCCGTGCTCTGCGCATGCGCCGGCGGTGTGAGGCTTCTATCTTACTGTTCCGCCGATCGGCGCATGCGCAGTGGATTCGGAGGCCGCGGCGGCCATCTTTGATAAGGGCACAGTGACGTCTGTGCCCTCAAAATGTCAAAGACAGGATAGAGGCGTGCCCTGCCTCTCCTGTTCTACTGTTTATCTCCCTGATGGCCTCAGTGGGACGCCTGTGGCTGCAGGGAGAACTGCTACTCTGAGCTTTAATAAAAAAAAAAAAATAAGAGAACATGGATTAATTAATTAATTAGATAAACATATTAAATTATTAAATAAAATTAATAAAAAATGATTAAATAAATTATTTTATTTACAAAAAAAATAAAATAATTAAATAAGTTATTTTATTTACAAAAAAAAAAAAAATTAAAATATATATATAATTTAACCCCCCCCCCCCCAAAAAAAAAAAAAAAAAAAGGGACAAGAAGACAAAATGTAGATTTAGACGTATTTTAGATGTATTTATTGAAGTCCCTTTTTTCCAGTCAAGGACACGGTTGGTTGATTTTTCTCCTCTAAAACTCTTTTCTTAGCTGCTGCTTCTGCTAATCCGTCTAGTATGAGCCATTCGCCACCCGCACAAGATCCTACTCTACACCTGAGGTAAGGACCTACGTCCAGGTAAGTTGATACACTTTAAAAAAAAAAAAAAAAAAAGAGTGCACTCAGGCTGGTACTTTATGTATTTCAGTCCTGTACGCCAGAAGATGTCTAAGAGGACCTCAAGGCGACATGAAGACGATGATGACTCTAGTCACAGCAGAGACAGGTCGTCCTGGCATGGGGATTATAGAAGTGGCAGAAAGCATCGGCCAAAAAGGCGCCATCACTCATGCTCCCCGAGACCTAGATCTCCAAGATGTCAGGCGTGTGGAGCTGCCCCACTTTCAGACAAACTGATCTGTTTGAGATTGCCTCAGGGACGATGCAGCTGAAGGTGTGCAAATGGCGGACCTACTTAAGAAAGCAGTAAAGGACTCCCTTGCGGAATTGGTAGCCACAATGACGACGCAACAACCAGCGTCTCCTCCTCAGGAGCAAACGGCTGAGGCTGAGGCTTCCATCCCGGGGCTGTCCACAAGTGGAATTTTTCGTCTGACGCCGGCATCCTCCTCTAAACATCAGGAAGAGAATGCCATCTCAGAGGAATCATCTGATGACCTAGATGCCTCTGGCTTTGCTTTCGCCATGGTCCAGCCCTATGTACAGGCAGCTAAACAAGCGATCGGCTGGGAGAGACCAACACAAAGGTTTAAGAAGTCTAAATCATACTTCCCCTTTCTCAAACGCCAGATCTCCATTTTTCCTCTCATGGACGAGATCAGGGATGTGATTGAAAAGAGTGGGAAAAGACAGAGAAAATGTTCTCTATTAATCGGTTGGGAAAGTTATTCCCTCTCTCATAGCCTGATTCCGCAATGCTGGAGGGTTCTCCAGTGGTCGATGCAGCAGTGGTAAGGTTGGCAAAGAATGTCACATTGCCCCTGGAAGACTCAACTTCTTTTAAGGCTCCAGATGGCAGACAACGCCTGTAAACCTGTCATAGCCCTGACATCAGTGTCCAATGCGCTACGCGTCTGGACAGATAATATAGAGTCAGCAATCCAACAGGACATCCCAGAGGTGGATATAATCAAGGCCTTGGATGAGCTGAAGTTCTCAGCAGACTTTATTGGTGAAGCCGCCATCGATTCAATTCGTTGCTCCGCAAGGGCAATGCTCCACACAGTTATGGCCAAATGGGCCTTGTGGCTGAAACCGTGGGCAGCAGATATCGCCTCCAAACAGAACTGGTGCAAGATACCATTTGATGGTGAAGCCTTGTTTGGGGGAAAAACTGGACAAGGACATCTCTCGAGTCACTGGTGGAAAATCAGGCCTGCTACCCCAAGACAGGTGATCTAGGCGCTCCAGGACAATCGCACCCATATTCCAATACTCCAAGAATAAGGATTACCGATAGTCCAGGCAGGGAAAAGGCTTCAGGCATAATTGGGAAAGCACACAGTCCACGTTCCTCAAAACCCGAAGACAGAGACCAATGCCTACCCCACAGGATTCTACTAAATCCTTTCGATGCCTGGCCAGCCCAAGCGGGTCCTGTGTGGGCCAAGCTAAAACACTTCTCAAAGATCTGGGAGCAAAAGTGCAGGGATTCTTGGGTAGTCTCCACAGTCAAATACGGCCATTTCTGGCCGTTCCTAGACAAACCTCCCAAGGTCTTCTTCTCCCTGACAAGGGTGTCAAGGTTCCCCCCTAAAAAACGGAAGTGCTACAGCAATTTCTTCTCTCCTTGCAGTAACAGCAAGCAGTAGTTCCAGTGCCTCCATCAGAGAGATTTTCGGGTTTTTACTCAACCCTGTTTCCAGTCCCCAAGAGAAATGGAGGGTGGAGACCCGTGATAGACCTAAAAAGTCTAAATCGTTATTTCTTCCTAGTAAGATTCAAAATGGAGTCACTACGAACGATTATTTGTGTAGACCAACCAGGGGGCTGGATGTTGTCAATAGACTTGCAGGACACTTACCTGCATATACCCATACTCCCTCCTTTCCAGAAGTATCTGAGATTGGCGGTGGGGCAGGTACATCTCTAATTCCAGAGTCTTCCATTGGGCCTCTGCACATCGCCAAGAGTCTTCACAAAGACCCCAATTGCCATCATAGCCCCTCTGAGAGAATTGGGGCTTCGGGTATGCCACTACTTGGACGACCTTCTACTGCTGGCAAAAGACTGTGGAATAGGTGGTATCTATCCCAACCCATACACTTGACGACCTTGATGCTCAGGAGTCTGCATTGGTGGATGAAGAAACAGACACTTCTGAAATCACGCCCGTTAGGGCATGTCGACTGGATCACAATTAATACCAATGCCAGTGCAGCAGGTTGGGGAGCACACTGCAACCGGATCTCAGTGCAGCGTAGATGGTCCTTCCATACAACAGGCCTGGTGTCGAATGTCCTGCAGGTCAGAGCGGCCTACCTTGCGTTACTAGCCCTAAGGTTCGAGATTACAGGGAAACCTGTTCTCCCCGAATGGACAACAGGACTGCGGTATCCTATGTACACCGGCAAGGGGGGACACGCAGCAGGTCCCTCCTGAAGGAGGTGGAACCCATAATACTCTGGGCAGAAAGGAATCTAAAGGATCTGAGGGCAGTTTATCTGCCCGGCCATCTCAACTTGAGGGCCGACCGCCTTTCCTGCAAGTTTGCGGATGCCAACGAATGGTCTCTACACCCGTAGATTTTCGACTGGATAGTGAACCAGTGGGGTCCCCTCGAGCTAGACCTATTTGTAACAGCATTCAATACCAAGCTTCCAAGGTGCATCTCAAGGCTTCCTCAACCCCAAGCGGAGGCATTAGATGCCCTCTCAGCCCCCTGGGCATGCAATCAGGCCTATGCCTTCCCTCTACGGCCTTTCATTCCAAGATCCCTGTCAAGGCTTATGATAGAAACCTCGACAGTGATAACGGTCCTACTGTACTGGCCAACACGTCCTTCGTTCCCCACAGCAATGTATCTAAGTACCCGACTTCCAGTCAAGGTTCCAATAATACCTCTTCGCCTCTCGCAAGGATGTCACACCCTTCCAGGCTGAAAGAGAAAGGTTCCAATCTCTAGGGTGTTCCAACAAAGTGATCGCAACCCCGCTCAAGGCAAGAAAACCATCCACAAACAAAAGTTCAGGGCCTTCATGATTGGCAGAAGCTGTGATCCAGATTCCCCATCATCCTCTCAAATTCTTGAGTTTTTGTAGGCAGGCCTAGACCTAGGTCTTGCACTAGGTACACTAAAAGTACAGGTATCAGCAATTTCATTGGCAAACCAGTAGAAGATGGGCCGAGGACTCATTAATAATACAGTTCTTCAAAGCTGTCAAAAAGATCCGACCGCCAACTAAACAATCTTTTCCCTCTTGGGACCTTGCTATTATCCTAGAGTCCTTAGCCAGTCCACCTTTTTGCCCCTTCGGAGTCAGCATCGCTTTGGAATCTAGCCTAGAAGCTAGCCTTCCTGATAGCTATAACCTCTGGCAGACGGGTTTCAGAGCTCCAAGCTTTAGGAGCAGATCATAATCATATCATATTCCATCCGGACAGAGTAGAACTCAGAACAGTGCGAGGATTTATTCTCAAAGTCGCATCATCCTTAAACATGTCAGAACCTTGGGCACTCCCAACATTTTCAGAACAGGACTCTGGTTCTCTTCATGAGCTAGACATTGCCTCCACTTTGAAATGCTATCTGCAGACCACAGCATCATTCAGGGATTCCATCAGGCTGTTTATAATTCCCTGGGGCAAACACCAAGGCAAGGAGGCGTCAGCAAGAACGATTGCCTCATGGATCGTTAGACTCATTCACAAGGTGTACAGGACAAAGGGGCTGGAACCCCCTTTGGCGGTCAGGGCGCTCTCCACCAGAGCAGTTTCTGCCTTTTGGGCGGCAAGAGCGAATGTGTTAATTGAAACTATTTGTGGGGCAGCGACTTGGTCGTCCCAACATACGTTTCTGAAACATTGCAGGGTGGACCCAGGAGCTCTTGCATCGGTGGAGTTTGGCAGACAGGCAGTCACATCAGCCCTCGCTTCTTCTAAATAATAATTTCTTTAAAATAGACTTCTAAGCATCCCACCCATCTCAGCTAGTTATTTGTCACAGGTATGCTGCCATGGAGGCACCAGGAAAACAGAAAATTCTACCATACTTACCGTAATTTTCTTTTCCTGGTGCCTATCCATGGCAGCATACAATCCCACCCTCGGTATTCTATATTACGGAGAATGCGGGGGCTGTACTAACCTTTTCTTTTATAATATTCACTAGTCCTGAGGGAGGAGCCAAGGCGGAGCTTGTCACAGGTATGCTGCCATGGATAGGCACCAGGAAAAGAAAATTACGGTAAGTATGGTAGAATTTTCTGTTTTTGCATAGATGCCAATTTTATTGACAAACAAATGTCTAATTTATTTCACATGGTTAACCACTTACTTACCTGCAGTATAGTAACGGTTGGACGTGTGAAATACAGACATTCTGTTAATTGTCAAGTATCAAAAGGTTATTGATTCTACCGAGAAGTGATAATGGTGATAATGGTGTCCAAGGTACTACAACGCCCAGTTTGAGGGTGTTTCCAGTAATTGTCAAAATGATCAAGTAATGTAATCTGTATTTTAATATTTCATGTAAATATTTGTTTTCTGTCAACCAATAAATGTAACTATTTTATATGATCACTCGTCTCCGTGAATAAGTTTCACATATATAGACTGTGTCATATAGACTGATTCTGTATCTTAAAAATATCTTCGTTAAAAATTACTTAGTAAATTTTTGTTCGGGAAAATGTCCTTAAAAAGCACAACAATACAGACAAAGAAATGTCTACTACAGTTACTCATCATCTTGAGGAGTTACTACGTCTTTCTTGAGGATTAGGGACCAAAATTGCATTGCATAATCAAGATGAGGCGAACCAGTGTTTTTTTCAAGGTAAGGTCAAACCAGTGTTTCAGACGCCTTACATTGTATATAGCGTAAGGATGCTTGTATGGTATTTGTATATCCATGTGGATTTAAGCACACAAATAAATATTCTGCTGCATATGTACATATGTGTGACAATTTACAGTACTTATCTCTAATGTTGCACTGTGAAACATTATTCTTTGGATAAACACAAAGCAGAGCTTTTTTTTTCCCTGTCTAAGACAATTTACATTTCATTCTATATGTACATTTATGTGACATTTTTTGGTTCCAGTGTTGCACCATGCGGCATTAATCTATGGAAAAAAGCAAAGCAGAGATTTTTTTACCTGTCTAAGCTAAGCTTTACATTTAATTTTGTTTCCAACAAAAGTCAAGGTTTCTTTTTTCCATTAAGAGGGGAACATTCCAATTATACAATATTCTGTACATTATACCTTTGACTAATCTGAGGTGATAGTAAAAAAAATTCCATCCTCACAATAATAATAATAATAAAATCAAGCCTGAAAGCAAAAGGAAAATGAAAACAAGCTTGAGGGTAGTGTAACGTTTTAAAACTACCACTCACACTACCCCTTGGAACAGGCCCCTTCAAGTGTCTACTAGTTAGTACTTTCTTATAGAGTGCAGAGCGCCTTGGAACTCATTAAACCCAGAGTCATTTAAACCCACAGCCTTTTGTTATACAATAGCAACGATCCCCTGTGGTTGTGGGTTCAAACCAGTCCCTGTCTATTTTCCACATCTTAGGCAGCCTATAGACGAGTCTGTTTTTTTTTATTCAACCAGAGGGTTGAACAAAAAAACTGACCTGATTCCTCCATCCACACACTTGAGGTGGATGCGAGAATCCTCTCCAGTGAGCTTATTGTATTCTGAGAATGGGGGGAGTTCCCCACAGTCAGAATACATTGATCAATGTTACAGGCTATAGCCTACAGCCCTGATCAAGTGAGGACAATCCAACAGGGCGGTTTTACAGATGTTGATCAGTAGATTGACTTTTGTTCTACCACAACGCTCATCCATGGATCGAAATTCAGCTGTTTCAGATGAATTTCAAATTAATTTCCATCCACGTTTGGCTGGCTTTACTGTTGGTTAGCAGTGCAGAACTAAATTGTATTTTTTTTTTACCAATATGGTTGCAGTTTTTCCAAAGCTGTGGCAGACTTATATTATATCTTGGCTATGGAGAGTCTGAAAAAATAAATAACAGAAAACATATTTTTATCAGTTTAAACTTTCAGAATTATTTGTTCCACTCTATCTTTTTTAATCATTTAAATTTTAAAAATTACATTCTCACATTTCACACCCACACATTCCCAGAGCCCTTAACAGCTTGTGTCACATTTTTATAAGCTCACTGAAAGTTCTTAAAAATAAGTGACAATGTGCTTCCCAATTTACAGTAATTGTAATAAAATAATCATTTTTTTTTTCTTCACTTAACTTTGTTTTTGTTACATTCTTGTTAAAGTAGGATTCTGGTAAAGCTTTAATCAAATGTTAACAGAACTGAGGACTCCGTAAAGTTACCCGACTATGCTTGCCCTTTCCATTCAGCTCTTTCTTTAGCATCTATGAATGAAAAACAGTCTTTAAATATAGGGGGGAACCTTTCAATCATCCGCCTTGACCCCACGGAATGAATACAAGCTTTATTAGGAAGATTTTGTGGGAGTCTGATATGGGTCACAAGTAGGGTTGAGCAAACCCGAACTGTAAAGTTCGGGTTCGTACAGGACTATTGGGTTTTTGGGTCCCAGACCCCGAACCCGAACAATTTACTGTATGTTCGGTGTTCGGTAATGTAATGATGCTTTTTTAACAGCTACAGGGCAGCCAATTAACATTCATTTAACTTGTGTGCCCTTAGAAGCCATCACAGCCATGCCTACTAATGGCATGGCTGTGATTGGCCAGTGCGGCATGTGACCCAGCCTCTATATAAGCTAGAGTCACATAGCACAACACGTCACTCTGCTGCTCTGTGTAGGGAAAGGTTGCTGCTGCTGCCTTGAGGGAGAGAATTAGATAGGAGTCCTGCTTCAGAAATCAATTACTCAATGATCTACCTTGATTTTGTTGTGTGGGTGCAGTGCACATTTTTACACTGCCCTGAGCCCAGTGCCAGAGAAAATATAACTTTTATCCGTCTGTTAGGTTGCCGTCGGCAGGCATTTTATGCAAGCTCAGTGCACCAGCACTGCATATGTTACTGTGAAATACACCTTTTAGATACTGTTGCTCTATTCTGCTATTCTAAAAAAAAACATTTAGGGCAAAAAAAATATTTGACAGTGTTTTCTTCATATCTGTACGTGTGAGATACACACTTTAGATACTGTTCTTTTATTGTGCTATTCAAAAAAAATAATAATTTAGGGCAAAAAAAACCTTTAATAGCATTTTCTGCATATCTATATATGTGAGATATACCCTTTAAATACTGTTGCTCTATTCTGCTATTCTAAAAACACCCATTTAGGCCAAAATAAATATTTTGCAGTGTTTCTTGCATATCTGTACGTGTGAGATACACACTTTAGATACTGTTCTTCTATTCTGCTATTCTAAAAACACCCGTTTAGGGCAAAAACAGATATTTTGCAGTGTTTCCTGCATATCTGTATGTGTGAGATACACACTTTAGATACTGTTATTTTATTCTGCTATTCCAAAAATAATTAATTTAGGGCAAAAATATTTTTATTTGAATAGCATTTACTTCATATCTGTACATGTGAGATACACTGTTTCGATACTGTTGCTCTATTCTGCTATTCTAAAAACACCCATTTAGGGCAAGCTCCTAAATTTGAGAAATATGAGGAGAACGTCAAATAAAGGATGTGGCCCTGATCGTGGTGCTGCTGGTGGAGCTCCTGTTGCAGGGAGAGGACGTGGTCGATATGTGCCAGCTACATGCACAAATGAAACACCTTCCTCAGGTGCCAGTAGGCGACAGAGCCTGCAGCGGTATTTGGTCAGGCCTAATGCGGCTCTACGAAAGTACAGGCGATAGTAGATTGGGTTGCTGATGGTGCCTCCAGTTCCTTCACATTGTCTCCCACCCAGTCTACTGCTGAAAGATTAGAGTTGGCACCTGCAGCCGATGTCCACCAGTCTTTCACCACACCCCTTGCAAAATCAGCCAAGCAGTCTGAGCCCCAAATCATATAGCAGTCTCTTCTGCTTTTTGACGACTCTGTTAGCAGGGTTTCTCAGGGCCATCCACCTAGCCCTGCCCCAGAAGTGGAAGAGATTGAGAAAACTGATGCTTGAGGATGAGTACATGGGAAGACCATCGCAGCATGTCTCGGATGATGACAAAACACAGGTGCCAACTGCTGCTGCTTTCGCAATTGTGTGGACTGACAAGTAGGGCAGGGGTGAAGACTGGGTGGAAGATGATGTGGAGGACGATGAGGTTCTTGACCCCACATGGAATCAACGTCATGCAGGTGACCTGTGTAGTTCAGAGGAAGAGGCGGTGGTCGCACCGAGCCATCAGCACAGCATAAGAGGGAGCAGGGTGCAAAAGAGGAGCGTCCGTCCCCTAGACAGTACGCCTGCTACTGCCCAATGCAGCAAGGGACCGAGCACACCAAAGCCAGGTCCAAGGAGTTCCCTAGCATGGCAGTCCTTCGGACAATGTGCTGATGACAAGACACCAGTGGTTTGCACGCTGTGCAATCAGAGCCTCAAGCGAGGCATAAATGTTCTCAACCTGAGCACAACCTGCATGACCAACCTGAGCACAAGCTGCAGTGGAGTAGACACCTCAAAAGTCAAGAGAGGTCTCTGGCTCCTACTGCTTCCTCTTCTGCTGCAGTCTCGGCCTCTTCATCCACCTCTGTAGTGACAGTGGCACCTGCCAACCCGTAAACAGAGAATCTGCTAGCAACACTACCACCTGGGTTACCAACCATCTCCACAATGTCCCATGGAAGCGTTCAGCTCTCTATCTCCCAAACACTGGGGCGGAAGAGGAAGTACTCCCCTACCCACCCGCGATCCCTGACCCTGAATGCCAGCCTTTCAAAATTCCTGGCCTTTGAAATGCTGTCCTTCTGTCTGGTGAAGACACAGAGTTTTAAAAGCCTGATGGCATTGGCTGTCCCACTGTATGTTGTGCCCAGCCGCCACTATTTTTCCAGACGAGCCATCCCTTCCCTGCACAACCAAGTCAGGAACAAAATCAGGTGTGCACTGCACAACACCATCTGTGGCAAGGTCCACCTAACTACGGATACATGGACCAGTAAGCACAGTCAGGGACGTTAAATCTCCCTAACAGCACACTGGGTAAATGCAGTGGCGGCTGGGCCTGAGGCGGATAGCAGTTTGGCGCATGTCCTTCCACCACTGAGGATTGCAGGGCGCTTCAGTTTGCCTCCTGTTGCTAAATCCTCCTACTCCGCTTCCTCATCCTCTACCGCCTCCTCATCTGGTCAGCGTAACACCTTCACCACCAACTTCAGCACAGCCAGGGGTAAACGACAGCAGGCAGTTTTAAAACTTTCCTGTTTGGGGGAAAAAACCCACACCGCGGAGGAGTTGTGGAGGGACATGGAAAAACAGACCGATGAGTGGTTGGTGGCAGTGAGCCTCAAGCCCGGCCTGGTGGTATGCGATAATGCGTGAAATCTCGTAGCAGCTCTGGGCCTATCCGGTTTGGCGCACATCCCTTGCCTGGCGCATGTGCTGAACTTAGTGGTCCAGAGGTTCCTTAAAAATTACCCCCATATGCCAGAGCTGCTGCAGAAAGTGCAGGCCGTCTGTGCCAACTTTTGGCGTTCTCACCCTGCTGCTGCTCACTTGTCAGCACTGCAGCGTAACTTCGGCCTTCCCGCTCATCGCCTCATATGTGACGTACCCACAAGGTGGAACTCCACCTTGCACATGCTGGCCAGACTGTGCGAGCAGCAGCAGGCGATAGTGGAGTTTCAGCTGCAGTATGCACAGGTGAGTCTCTCTGCGGAACCGCACCACTTCAGCACCAATAACTGGGCTTCCATGCGAGACCTGTGTGCCTTGTTGCGCTGTTTTGAGTACTCCCCCAAAATGGCCAGAGCCAGTGACGCCGTTCTCAGCATTACTATCCCAGTTCTATGCCTCCTTGAAAAAACGCTTCGGGCGATGATGGAAGAGGATGTGGCACTGGAGGAGGAGGGGAAGGAGGAAGAGGGATCATTTCAAAGGCTTTCAGGGCAGTCATTCACAAGTTGCTCCGAGGGTCTGTTCCTGCACCAACAAACGCCAGGTACACAATTGTCCAACAAGGGCACAGTTCTGGAGGATGACGAGGTGGAGGATGACAAGGAGGAGATGGAGGAGGAGGAACCATGTTCACAGCAGGGTGACACCTAGACCCGTTCATGGCCATCACTGGTCTGTGTCTGGGGGGATACAGAGAACACAGACGATACACCTCCCACAGAGGACAGCTTTTCGTTGCCTTTGGGCAGCCTGGCATACATGAGCGATTACATGCTGTAGTGTCTCCGCATCAACTGCCGAGTTGCCCACATTCTAACTGGTGCTGATTACTGGGTGGCCACGCTGCTGGATCCCCGTTACAAGGAAAACGTACCTTCCTTAATTCCCTCACTAGAACGCGAGCGTAAGATGCGCGAGTACAAGCGCACGCTGGTAGATGCGCTGCTGGTGGCATTCCCACCTGACAGCGGGGGCACAGTGGAAGCACAAGGCGAAGGCAGAGGAGGAGGAAGAGGTCGCCAACGCAGCCGGGGCACCACCAGCAGCTCAAAAGGCAGGGTTAGCATGGCCGAAATGTGGAAAAGCTTTGTTAGCACGCCACAAGAACCAGCACCACCAGCTGATATGGAAAGTGTTAGCAGGAGGCAGCATTTCACCAACATGGTGGAGCAGTACGTGTGCACACGCCTACAGGTACTGAATGACGGGTCTGCCCCCTTCAACTTCAGGGTCTCCAAATTGGGCACATGGCCTGAGCTTGCCCTTTATGCCTTGGAGGCGCTGGCCTGCCCTGCAGCCAAGTGAAAGTGTATTTAGCACAGCAGGGGGCATTATCACAGACAAGCGCAGCTGCCTGTCCAGAGCCAATGTGGACAAGCTCACGTTCATTAAAATTAACCAGGCATGGATCTCACAGGACTTGTGCGTACCTTGTGCAGAATAGACATGCATACCGGCCTTACCCAGCCATTGTTGTATTTGATCTTTCTCACTCTTTTGGGGTGTACCCTAATTTAGAAAAAATTAAATTAAAAACAAAAACCTCGTCCTCCTCCACCGCCGCTTCCACCTACACCGCCACATCCACCGCCATCTCATCCTCCTACTCCATATGGACCTCATCCTCCTAGGTCAAGATTATTATTTTTAATTTTTTTCATTTCAAAGTATTTTATTTTGCATCACAACAAGAATAATACATTTGAAAGTGACATTCAGAATATTGATTCAGTCAAAACATAGAAATGTTACAGGCAGCACAACAAGATGAATCGAGTGTAACACGTCAGAGATATAAAATGTAAAATCATTTTAGACAGACATGGTAGTGTTAGAGTGAAGTGTTGGTATTCCTGTTAATGGTTGGAGGTGTACCTCCTCCCTGGACACCCCCAATGGGAGCTAGCTGTGCCCGAGAGGAGGAACTTAACCACTGACCCCTAGGTGTGAATGTAAGGAGAGGGACGGAAATGGCCATGTGTCTTTTTCCCTAAGATAGGAATCCGTGACTAGGGTGTTTTTCGTCTGCAAACAGGCCACATTTGTGAACCTGAAATCCACATCGAACGCCTTGTATGTTGGGGTCCCGGTAAATGGAGATGGCGAGTGTCTCAATTGCTATTGCAAAGATTAGCGGAGATAAAGGACAGCCTTTTCTGGTGCCTTTGGCTATATGTATTGGTTTGGAGTAGTGGCCTTGAAGCCTAATATAGGCTTTAGGATTTGAATAAAGAGCTCAGATCAGGCCCATAAACTTGTCGCCAAAGCCCCAATGTTCAAGGATTGTAAAGATGTCAGGAGACTGAATCAAAGGCCTTTTGAAGGTCCAGTGATAAAAGCATGCCTGATTGTTTTGGACCTCCTGGCCAGTTAGTCTGATCTGGCTCTTCTGATCTGATCAGGGCCCTGTCTGCCTAGGATGAACCCCACTTGATCTTTATGAACATATCAGTTAATGAAGGAAGCTAGACAATTTGCAAGGAGTTTGGTAAGTATTTTTAAGTTGCTATTGATGAGGGAGATGGGTCTATAATTACTGACTTCTTCTGGGTTTTTATCCGATTTCGGTATTACTGCAATGTAGGCTATGTTTAGGTGAGGATCAAGTGGGGTTCCCTGTGTCTTTGCGTTAAAAAATTGTGTCAAATGTGGAGTCAGGGTGGTGGTAAATGTCTTGTAATAGGGGTTAGGGAGACCACCGGGGCCTGGAGCAGAACCTGATTTGAGGTTCTTAATGACTTCATGTACCCCTTTTTCTGAGAAGGGGGCCCCCAGCATATTATTTTTTATTTTTATTATTTTAAGTTATTTTCCTATCCACATTTGTTTGCAGAGCACTTGCCATGCTCTTAACAACATTTTGCATCCCTCTAGCCCTTTCCATTACCTTTTTAGAGCCATTTTAGTCCTCAAAAGTTCAGGTTCCCATTGACTTCAATGGGGTTCAGGGTCAAGTTCGCGTCAAGTTCGGGTCCCGAACCGGAACTTTTTTGCGAAGTTCGGCCTAACCCATACATCCAGGTGTCCGCTCAAACTTAGTCACAAGTCAACCGATAAAATACTTTGGGACCTCAATGAATACATATCCAAATATAATAAAATAGTGGGGGACTCATCGGTACAATAAAGATTACTGAACTGCACAAAAATAAAAAATCCCCGCTATGACTGCAAAATCCCCTATATATGTAATCGAAATGTATACGTATGTAGAGTGCATCAGGATGGTCAAACTTATATATAAAATTCCAGATTTTATTTACTCATTTTATATGAAAAGAAAAAGGTGATAATCCACATAATCCGTAACAGGTCAGTGTGTATGTATGTATATATATAGATATATATATATATATCTATATATATATATATATATATATAGATATATATATAGATATATAGATATAGATATATATATAATCCTAGTCAGATATCACTTGTCACATATCACTGTGAGGGCTAACCAGCCAATAGCATTCCGACCACCATGGCTCCTGGATAAGTCACTGTTTAGAAGTTCATTGATGAAATGTTCTCTTAGTCACAGTGCATGTTGGCATTCATGGTTCCCTCAATGAACTGTAGCTCCCCAGTGCCGGCAGCACTCATGTAACCCCAGACCATGACACTCCCACCACCATGCCTGACTGTAGGAAAGACACACTTGTCTTTGTACTCCTCACCTGGTTGCCGCCACACATGTTTGCCACCATCTGAACCAAATAAGTTTGTCTTGGTCTCATCAGACCACAGGACAGGGTTCCAGTAATCCATGTCCTTAGTCTGCTTGTCTTCAGCAAACTGTTTGAGAGCTTTCTTGTGCATCTTCTGCAGTAATGTTGGCATTACTCATACATCTATTTCCCAAAGACAACCTCTGCGTATGATGCTAAACATGTGCACTCAACTTCTTTGGTCAACCATGGCGAGGCATGTTCTGAGTGGAACCTGTCCTGTTAAACTGCTGTATGGTCTTGGCCACCATGCTGCAGCTCAGTTTCAGGGTCTTGGCAATCTTCTTATAGCCTAGGCCATCTTTATGTAGAGCAACATTTCTTTTTTTCAGATCCTCAGAGAGGTCTTTGTCATGAGGTGTCATGTTGAACTTCCAGTGATCAGTATGAGAGAGTGAGAGCGATAACACTAAATTTAACATACCTGCTCCCCATTCATACCTGAGACCTTGTGATACTAACGAGTCACATGACAACAGGGAGGGAAAATGGCTAATTGGCCACAATTTGGACATTTTCACTTAGGGGTGTATTCACTTTTGTTGCCAGCGGTTTAGACATTAATGGCTCTGTGTTGAGTTATTTTGAGGGGGCAGCAAATTTGCACTGTTCTACAAGCTGTACACTCACTACTTTACATTGTAGCAAAGTGTAATTTCTTCAGTGTTGTCACATGAAAAGATATAATAAAATATTTACAAAAATGTGAGGGGTGTACTCACTTTTGTGAGATAATGCATAAGAATGAAAAATGCACAAGTTCTCACGTACAGGTTGTCAAGAACATTCAAGCAAATGAATGCACAAAGGTAACAATGGTTAATTATCTTGTGTTGCCAAAATGTATATTTAAGAAGATCCTTGCAGCAATTGAGGGTTTGCTTACTTATAAGACCATAGAACTCCAGAAAGCGGGAGCCCACCATAGTGCTTCAGGTAAATGCAAAGGGAACCACAACGTAGCTAGTGAAAAAAAAGTGCCTATATGGTTTCACCGGTACAAACCAGCTGCATCTGACGCACAGAGATTGTCCAAAAATGTTTTAATACATTTGGTGTGTAATAGGCATAAATTTCTACTTGTTGACCATTAGATGCAGCTCCTCCTTGATTTGAACAGTAGTTAAATCCAATGTACTCAGGCTGCAGTGCCATAAACTCCTTGTGATTTTTTATTTCTAATGCCGCGTACACACGATCGGACATTCCGACAACAAAATGTGATCTTTTCCAACGGATGTTGGCTCAAACTTGTCTTGCATACACACGATCATACAATGTTGTTGGAAATTCCGAACGTCAAGAACGCGGTGACATACGACGAGCCAAGAAAAATGAAGTTCACTAGCCAGTGCGGCTCTTCTGCTTGATTCCAAGAATGCGTAGAACTTTGTGTGTCGGAATTGTGTACACACGATCGGAATTTCCGACAACGGATTTTGTCAGAAAATTTGTGATCCAGATCTCAAATTTTGTGTCAGAAATTCCGATGGAAAATGTCCGATAGAGCCTACACAGGGTCAGAATTTCTGACAAAAAGCTCCCATCGAACATTTTCCATCAGAAAATCCGACCATGTGTACGCTGCATTAGGGTACTACTTAGTTCCAAATATCCCTATATTTGAGGCAGTAAACAATGCTTTTGGTTTTATTTTAATAGTGTCTCAACTGATTATACTCTAATTATATGTGTTTAGCTATATTATTTTGCACTTGTTCCTGCAAACAGTTTGTGATTAGGTCTCACATTAAAGATGTCTTCAACAATTTGATAACTCACCAATGTTCTATGTGATACATTCTTTCTGTGTATGGTATATTGCAGAGACCTTTTGTTGTCTATTTCTTTCACTGAATAGAATCATTGTCAGCATTGATGTTGTTACTTTATGCCCATAACTAATAAAAACTCTTTTAATAGGCCTTGCTTGCACTCTAGTGATCTGGTTATGGCTTGTAGTGTGTACTCCCATGCTGCAAGCCATACACAATGAAGCAACATCCATTATTGCCCATACTTACAGATGTACGGTGGGCAGGGCACTATGCATTTTTCTTCTTGATACCATCAACTAACTATGTATGCACATTGTAATGGCTCTTATTTATAATGTGTTTATTTTGTATTTATGCCCTAAATGTGTAGGTGTTGTTAAAAGCGAATGCAGTCCTCAGAGTGTGGCTGGATTTCATATTGTAAATTGTAAACCTTATAGCAAAATAATTATTTACGTTATTTACCTGATTGTTAAAAACTCAAAAAATGTTAAGTTCCCTTCTGTGCCTGACAGGACAGTTATATTGGCTCCTGCTACCTGAGGCCCCATTTACACCTGCTTTTTTTAGTAAATGTTTTGGCATGTTAGTCATTTAAATGGGCTTCCCTAAGCATGACAAAGCAGTGGCAAACACGTTTTGAGAAGCAGCAAAATGTGGGACTGCTACTCATATTTGGAATGCCATTGCAGCGCTGACATCCTTGCCTATTAATGTGGTTATGTATACTTTAATGTAAGGTTAATGAACATTACTGTGGTTCCGTACAGGAGCCATCTAGTGGTCAAATATGGGTAACGCACCTGTATATTATTACCTGAGATCAACCTAAAGACTTGGACAGGAAGTGACTGTTGTATTGATCGAGAAGGTTGACCTTGTTACCCAGGAGTCTGTGTGACCTACCCATGAACACTCTCTGATGCAGTGCATGCTGGGTAGGGGATAAAAGGGAGCCAAGTGGCCATTTTAGGTCTCTTGGGATCACATTGCCAGTCTGTGCGGATCTGTGGGGAGGTTTCCTGGAGACAGCGGCCTGCAGTCATCGCGGAACGCCAGCCTGTTTGTTTGTGAGGTGACCTGACGGAGGCTGAAAGACGGGGACTGGAGTGAGAAGGTCCAGAGACACTCAGCGGAGAATCGGATTCATTCAGCAGAGCGATACACAGCATCTGGCCCAGCTGACTGAGAGGCAAACCACAGTTACCAGACCGAAGGGATCATGCGGAACTCTGATCCAGTTGGTGAGCAGGTTACGGCCCACCGTTTGTTAACTTTTACACACAGTTAGACTCACTGCAATCTGTGGTTCCACGGAGGAGTAGCAGAGCAACTGACACTGAGCAGGCTTGAGGCCTACCTACCTTGGCGCCTCAAGCGTTGTAAATAAGTTATTGGAATTACACCAGGAGCATTTCAGCTTAACCCTCCACAGAATTTGGATTACAAATAACAAAGGAGTGACTTTAGTTAGCAAAGAAAGAAGACCCCAGATAAAGTACTCTAAGTACATTTAATATACATTTTATATTGAAATATATTGTGCTGTCATCCTGTGTTGGGATGACAGCACAATTTCTGTAATCACCTGTCTAAATATTTTGCTGTAAAGAAATATTTCTGGTTAAGAATCCAGTTGTGTGGCGTACTATTTCCCCCACCAGGTGGAGCCAGTGGATCCTGAGGGCATAATACAGGTACTTTGCATTGCCTTATATTGTACTGTATTACATTGCACCACAGATGTGCCAAGGGGATTGAGTCAAGTTAGTGGGGTTTCTCGGTAGAATGCAGGCCCAATTCAAACCAGCAGCTTCTTCGGGTGTGCTACACCATTGAAAAATAATGACACCACAAATGCAACACGCCACATTATTAGTACATTTTAAAAAATGCACCCAGAAACGTGCATTTTTCAGAATGCCTTGGTGTGAATGCAACCTAACAACATTGGGACCAGAAATGTAAAATTCATGCCGCGTACGCACGACAGGAATTTTCTACGGACTAGGTCCGACGGTCTTCCCGACTGACTTTTTGCGTTTTTTCGGCGTAGGAGGTTCCGCTTAAAATCCATACCAGACCTAAGGGCCTGGTATGCCCCTGGAGGGGCATTCCCTCTCATACTCATTGTGATAGGAAAATGTGTTTTTCCTATTGCAGCAAGCCTGAGATGTACAGTATCCTGCAACCGAGAACCAGCATGATAGGATCGTGCTGGAAACATTCTCGCGGGCAGGTGCTGTAGCTGCCCTTGTGTCGTATTTGGTCTGTCGGACCATCATACAGATGAACGGGCTTCCTGATAGGAACTTGGTCGGACGGACCAAGATTTAAAACATGTTCTATTTCTAGGTTGAAAGAGCCCACACACGATCAAATTTTCCGACGGATTCTGGTCCGCAGGACCAAGTCTACCGGAAAGTCCGATCGTGTGTACGTGGCATCAGAGTCATTGACTGGTTGCAGGGAATTACTGGACCCTTGGGGGGAACCCTCTGCTTGTCAGATAACATTGATACAAAAAAAGTATTGTTTGTATCAAATCATTTCAGAAGTTTTTTAATTAGGCTGGAGACCTTTTCATTTTCTACATAATAGAATTTAATCAAACTCACTTTACACCCACCCTTGTATGCAGCAAAGAGGTCATTTTACTTTGCACTTATAATGAGTTTATAAGTCAATTATCAGAGTGGCAATTTTAAAGTAATAATATCAGGACACAAACAACCAAAAAAAAAAAGAAGAAAAACCCACAGCGCTCAGGAGAATAGTATCCTGCAGACTTCCATCATCTCAAGGCTTCACTCCAGATCCTACATAATGGACCGGTAGCCTAATGACATCACTCCTGCTTCAAAACTCAAACTACAAATTATCAAGAAGCCAATTATTGCTTCATCTAATAATGTATTTCATTAAAGTAATGAACAGTTATTTTTGACATGGCACTCTGAAAGCTGAAAATGCAGCTGAAAATGAAGTGATACTGTCCTTGTCCTACAGTATATTTCGAGCATAACGTTCGCTAATATAACCAATGATTGTTTTTTTTTTCCTTTCTGACACATTTTCCAACTTCAGATGTTTTTAATTAAGGTCTATCAGCTATGTAGCCATATTTCTCCTGCACCTGATTCTTTTCCATTTCCACTACCTCAAATGAGGTGACCCCTGAGCTTTTGCACATCTAAGGCTACATGCACACTGTGTGTCTAATCCCAACACCCCTGAATACATAGGTCCCCAAACATGAGTACCTCTCGGGACAGTCATCACCTGCAGCATATTTCAGCCTGTCATAGACTTTGACAAGCTCCAATCAGCGGTCTAGACACTACACCTATGCCTCCTGGGTGCAGCAAATCTACACCAGTCTGCCTTGAGGTTTCTCCAGGGGTGCCTTTGCAAAATGCCTAAAAATTGGCCAAAAAATTGTATACAAGGCGCCGGGTGGATACAGCCTGCCTTTTAGTTACACTAATTCACAGATTTTCATTGTACACCATTACAACCTTCTAGCTGCCGGTGTCCTATCATATTGTGTCCCCCATCAGATAGTGTCCGCTGTGTACTGCGTATGCGCAGTACACACAGATTCCGAAAATAGCCAAAGATGAACGGCGCCTGCAATGTGAGTCCAGGTTCTAGCCCCACAATCCAAGTGGACATAGAGTTGGAATAAAAAGAGCCGAGCGAAGCGAGACTGTGCCCGAAGCGTGGCGAGCGAAGTGAGGCCATGCCCGAAGCATGGCGAGCGAAGCGAGGCCGTGCCCGAAGCATGGCGAGCCCACGAGGGGCCCTCTAATATCGGCAGCCCTATGTTCACTTGGACGGTGGGGCTACCACCTCGACTCACAGCGCAGGCGCCGTTCATCTTCAGAGATTTTCCGAAGCTCCTTCTGCTCCGTGCTGTGCCTGCGCAGTACAGGGCGGACAGTATCCGATGGCCGGACGGTATATGCCAGAACACCGGCATCCTAACAATCAGTGGCATCATCAGTTCATAAGGAGAATGTAATTCGCCTTCTTAGCATCCTTGTTTAATCCTCCCCTGCCCCTCGCCATCAGTGTTGTGGGCACATTAGCTGAGTTAGAGAGAAAACACTGGGAGGGAGAAGGCAATCACTGGAATACTAGTCAGCAGTGGTGTATTTTAGTTTTGTGCTGCCCTAGGCAAGACTAAAATCGGGCACCCCCCATTTGTGCAGTGTCTCTGGTTGACTGCGCAGACTCTCAAGTGGCTATGCAGGGTTGCTGGTGGCCATATAGTGTCTCTGGAGGCCGTATGGGTCTCTGGAGGCTGTGTGGGTCTCTGGTGGCCACAATGTGGGGTCTCTGGTGGCTGAGCGGGGTCTCTGGTGGCTGAGCGGGGGTCTCTGGTGGCCGAGCGGGGGTCTCTGGTGGCCGAGCGGGTCTCTGAAGGCTGTGTTGTCTCTGGTGACCATGTAGGGTCTCTGGTGGCCGAGCGGGGTCTCTGGAGGCCATGTGGCACTAAATCTGCTTCAGGGCAGTTGTGAGCAGGGTAATAATAGCCGCCAACATAAGTGCCAGTTTATGCAATAACAACCCACAACATTGGTGTCAGTAACTGCTATAAAAAGCCCCCAGCAATACTGCCAATTTCTGCAAAAACAATCCCAGCAATGGAGCCAGTTTAAGAATAATAATAACCCCTAGCACTCAAGGTCATTTTTGTAATAATCCCCATGTGAACTGACATGGGGGGGGGGGGGTCTGCTGGGGGTTAGGGGAGGTTAATTAATTAACTTGAATGTACTGTGCATATTTAAAAAAATGCAGCATGAAGGGGTTAATGTACTGTCACTGATCACTTACTGCATGTATCCAGTGTCAGTTAATTAACCCCTTTGTGCTGCATTGGTGGCACCAATGTATATAATATATAGCCTTTATAATAATAATAATCTTAATAGAAGATAGGTAAAAAATTGTACCATCATCCAGAAACTAAGTCGGGTGCTTGGTCCCCAACCAAGCCTCCCACATGGACAGGGGCAATTGGACTATCTCGGTACAGTATAAAGAAATAAATTCAAATATATACAGAAATATAGAAAATTCATAACAGAATAACAGATGGAAAAAAAGGGGGAGGGGGAAGTGAGAAACCAGTGGAGGAAAATGAATAGTGAAGGGAAGTAATGGACATAATATATACCTGTTATGTAGATACAGCAGATCTAAGGATCCGGGAAGCAGAATCCCACTGGAGATAGGGATATCAGTAATCAAGAGAGATTTGATTTGGCAACACTGCAAGGAAAAGGCAGGAAATGGGAGTGCGATAACACCCAACACAGTCCTGCCCAATAGGAATAGCCTAAAAGAAAAAGGGAAGCAATGGCCATAGGTAAATAGCCTAGCTATCAACTCCATTGAGAAAGACTATGGAGTGTCTGATAATGAATGGGATACCAAGAAGGGACCCTTCTGGTGACATCCTGCATCATCCTTATGCCAGGGTCTTGGGTAAGCAGCTCTGCTCTTTTCTCCCCCATATATTTGTATTTTGTATTTTTTATTGTTATTGATATTCTGTTATTAAATGATGTAATCACTTTAGACAACTGTAATTTTAATGATCACTTGTCAATCAAATTACAGATATTCTCCTGAAGAAGCAGTATTAATCCGTAAAACTAGTTGAGATGCTATCCGTGATCAACTATCCCATTGTGATCTTCCCCGTTTGGAGATCATTATCCTGGTGATATACATGGATTGTTACCATGCTTTTAATAGTTTGCCAACCAGCGCACGACGATGTACATCGACACAATAGCACGGCTGCACAAATTAGCGTACCTGAACGTGCCCTTTAAATCGCGGGTAGTGGGAACGTACGTGCCGCCACGCACCTGGCGAGCATGCCCGCGGGTTATGCGGACTTGATGTCGGCCAGTGGCCTGTCATCGTGGCACGGAGAGGGAGAACGAGGAGATGCCTATATAAACAAGGCATTTCCCTGTTTTGCCTAGCAACATGACAGGGAGGAGTGGTGTCACACCTGTATGAGCCCACATCCCTAGTATGATAGAAAAATAAATTTTCACTCAAAAAGAGTGTATATCCTCTAATGGGAATTTAAACAGGGCTACCGCAAATAGGTAATGGTATAGAAGTGGAAGAAAGTAGTATTTATTAAAATTAAGATTTCTTTAGAAAAGTATAAAATAAGTGGCTATGACATAAACCAACATAGAGTATTTACAATGGATACATGTTCAGGGATATGAAGACAAAAATGAAGGACATAGCCCATTCTATTGAGACATAGTGGTATACAATAGATAGAACCCGAGGTTTCGAGGTGATGATAAGTGAACCTCTTCTTCAAGGGTAGTCGGCTTAGTCGCAACAACAATTACGTCTATAGTTAAAGGAAAAAAGGGAAAAAACTGTCAAAAAACTGTCGAAAACTGACTAAATACTACTCTCTTCCACTTCTATACTATTACCTATTTGCAGTAGCCCCATTTAAATTCCCATTAGAGGATTTACACTCTTCTTGAGTGAAAATTATTTTTTCTAGCAACATGACAGGGATCTACTGCTCCCAAACTGAGGAAGAAATGTGTTTTTTTTATATAATTTTTGGGGATATTTATTATAGCAAAAAGTGAACAGTATTGCTTTTTTTTCAAAATTGTCTCTCTTCCTTTGTTTATAGTGCAAAAAAATTAAAACCGCAGAGATGATCAAATACCAACAAAAGAAAGCTCTATTTGTCTATTTTTGGGGAAAAGAGGATGTCAATTTTGCCAGTTAAAGCGACACAGTGTCATATCGCAAAAGGTGCTCTGGTCAGGAAGGGGGTAAATCCTTCTGGGGCTGAAGTGGTTAATCTGTAATTGTCCACTCATTATGTGTCATTAATTTTGTATTAATACATTTTATATCAATGAATTTTCTATATTTCTGTATACATTTGAATTTGTTTCTTTATATACAGAAATAGTTCAATTGCCCCTATCCCTCCGGGAGGCTTGGTTGGGTGACCGAGCACCCAACTTATTTATTTCCATTTATGCTGCAGCCTGAAGGGGTTACTTAACACTGACACTGGATACTAGTGCATAAGTCAACAGTGACAGTACATTAATCCCTTCATGCTGTATATTAAAAATAGCTTAGTTAATTAACCTCCCCTAACCCCCAGCACACCCCCCCCCCCCCCCCAAGAGTTAACCACATCTATAAGTTCATACTGGCACTGTGACACAAGATAGCAAGTCCTCATCTGCCAGCCCAGTGCCTTAGGTAATTTGATTGTTTTGTCCACTCACTTGCACATTCTTTCCTGTCAGGTCACAGCGTCAACAGCACTCTACTCTCCACTCCAGTCCCACCTCCTGGCCTCTGAATGATGTCACGCCGAGCCAGGACTAGAAAGCACTTGTTAGGAGGAGAGCGCTCTGCCTGACACAGAATGCGTTGGTCTTTGACTTGTGCTGGGTGCAGGAGCACATTGGCACTGCTACAGGCAGCTCTGCCACTATTGTACTGTAGCGGCGGCTGGTGGCAAGCTGTATACAGTCCAGCCTTGGCACACCAAGTATATCTGGCTTCTTTTGCCAGCGGGCAGCGCCACCTCCCTGAAAAATGCCGCCAAAGGCAAATGCTTTGTTTGCCTCGCTCAAGATACGCCCCTGCTAGTCAGTATCGGTTTGCAAATGTATATTTGCTTTGGAAGAATAAATCACCTCTAAGGCCGCGTACACACGCGCGGACTGTTCGCCCAACTTTGTCCGTCCAACAGTTTCGGCAAACAGTCCGCTCAAACTTAGCATGGACGGACATGGCCACACACGACGGACGAACAGTTTGCTGAAACCGTGCGCGATGACGTGAACGGCACGTACGACGGGACGAAAAATACGACGTCCTATACACTGCATTATAGCTTTCGGCGTGAAAATCCTTTCTGAGCATGCGCGCAACTTTGTTTGACGAACAAGCCTACACACGGGCGGACTGTTCGCTCAAACAAGGTTTCAGCGGACAGTTTTTCGGAATTTCCGAAAAACCTTGTCCGTCCAACTGTCCGCTGAAACTGTCCGCTGAAAGCCCACACACGAGCGGACTGTCCGCCCAAACACTGTTCAGCGGACAAAGTTGGGCGAACAGTCCGCCCGTGTGTACGCGGCCTAACGTTGGGTGTCCTACTTGGACTTTTAGACATTGATGCATTATGTAAAACTATTCGAATAATTTTTACATACTAGAATGGGGTGCCTTGACTGAAAAAAGGTTGGGAAACACTGGTCTACACAAAGGACAGATATTGCTCCTCCGCACAGCTAGTGGCCATTATTGGACAGTTCAGTCACAGTCATGTGATCATTTAAGTAACACCTTTATCTCTGCAACAAAGACAGAAAGGTATATAAGTGTCAAAATCGGATCACAACAGTGTGAACCTAGCCTAATATTCTCCTATTTATACCTATTTTACATTCATTTGATTTGGTACCACGTCTTTTTTAGGAGTGATTATAGTGATTGATGTTGCTTTACTAAAAATGCCACTTACCAGATGGATTGCACATTAGTTATGGTATAAGTTAAACAAAAGTTATGAAGGTAAATTGTAATGTTTTTTCAAAAACATAAGTACAAACATACAAAGTGTACACAGAAAAGAAAAACAAAAGATAAATAAACATTAGTTCAAATGGTATAGCATGAGAATACAGAACCAGTACAGGCATACCCCACTTTTAAGTACACAATGGGGTTTATTTACTAAAGCCAGAAAGTGCAAAATCAGGCTCACTTCTGCATAGAAACCAATGAGCTTCTAACCCCAGCTTGTTCAATTAAGCTTTGATATTAAAACCTGGAAGCTCATTGGTTTTTATGCAAAAGTGAGCCTGATTTTTCACTTTCCAGCTTTAGTAAATAAACCCCATTGTGTACTTAAAAGTGGGGTATACCTGTATCATTCATGTAGCCTGAACAGAATTCATTAAATGCTCCTTAGTTAGCTGATAGCGGAGTTCTGCAAGCAAGTGTACAGGAGGAAACAGAGAAGTGTATATAGACTGCATATAGGAAAAGTTGTTCCTGAAATTGTTTTGAAAACAAGTGGGCATCCCATAATTCACAATCCCTATCCAAGTTCTAATCCCTCAATAAAACACAAAAACAAAACACTGGACTGTTCTCTGACTATGGGGTTACAGTGGAAATTCAGTGTGCCTGGCTGTGCAGGAGTGGGGGATCCAGTTCATTGGCGGCCCTTAAGGGGCGCGTGCTACATATAGGAGAAAATAATAAAATTAAATTTTTCCAGAAAATCATACTGGCAACATCTATGCAATGTCTCCTTCTAGTGTTTTTACTTTCGCACATTCTTGTATAGAGCTTTTGCACACATGATAACAATTTTGTAAAAAATGACACAAATACATAAATAATTGCCCCAGTTGAAGGCCTCCAGGTCGAAAAGCCTCGGTCTTGCTGTACATGCTTCCCACATTGCTTTTACTACTATATTTTTTGTGATCACATTTTATGCAGCCATCTGTCATTGATGTTTGTATTTTTTATAAGATTAAAAAGCTTCTCCTTTTTTATGACCTGCTCCATATGGAGCTTTTTTTCTCTTTTTTGGCACATGGTTCAAATGTGACAATGTCCCATTTGTCACTGGCTCCCGTTATGGCCCCTCCATTGAGGTCCAATCTCTATCTGGAAGACCTGCCTGAGTTCTGGATATTTGGTTGCCATACCTGGATCCATTCTTGTTGATCCATCAAACACCTGCTTCTGGAGTGATCCCTCTACAGGCTCCATCTGTATCTCAGTTGTACTACCAGTGAGCATCCAGCTTTTGGCCAACATAAGCCCGATTGTCACGATCGTCCTGGCGTCTCGTTTGCGCACGAGAGACTTACCCACAGAAGTTTGTTGTCAAGGACCCGTCGTGCTCCGTTAACGCGCGCTAGAGCGATCGGACGCACTCGCGTCGGCTTGAACGAACGCACGCGTGCACGTGGGGGCACGAACGGGTGCACGTCCACTCGCGCACGCTGACTTGTCGTGCGACCGTTTGGCGCCCTACAGTCTTCTTAAGGCACTTGCTCCCTTCCACTCGTGCTGACCAGTCTACAGCGCGTTCGGAGATCCTACTACCCTATACCCGTATCTGTTACCTTAGTTCCTGTTACCCGGCTTGACCTTGACCCTGATCCGTTGCTGCCTGCCTACGACCTCCTGCTTGTCTGACTACGCCTCTGCCTCATCCCTCTTGTACCACGTTGACCGCTACCTGCTGACCCGGCCTGTACCCGACTCTGCTGTTCCTACCTACCTGGTTGGATATCCTGTGACTGCTGTACCCGCTGACGTCCGTCTGCCAGCCAGTCTACCACTTGTGCCTGCCTACACCAGTCTCTTGTCTTCAGCTTCATCTGCTCGCTGTTGGTGTCCCGCTGCCCATCCGGACCAGCATCTACCCGCCAGGCACTTGTGCCCCCTGAACTTTTGAGCTTCTGTTACCATCTCCAGGGGTTCTTTAGCCAGGGGCTACGAGGGGCCGCTTCCTGCATTCCGGGCTCGCCTACTAGGTACGTGACAGTACTGGTCAGCCATGTCCGAGCCTGCGCAGGGAGCCTCCCCCATGGACGAACTGTGCCGCCATTTGGCCGGCCTTACCCAGGCAGTAAAGAGCCTACAGGAAGGCTACGGCAGACTGGAAGAGCAAGTCCAAGCACTATCTGCTTCTCCGCCCGTTGTTCCAGGGGGCCACACCCCGCCTTCAGTGGTGATGATGCCACCTGAGCCCAGAGTACCAACCCCAGAGCGGTTCACTGGTGACCGGAACAAGTTTAGAGCCTTCCGTAACTCTTGTGAGCTCTACTTCGCCCTGCAACCGAGGACCTTCTCCCTCGAGGCGACCAAGGTGGGGTTCGTTATCTCCCTCCTAACGAGCGAACCCCAAGCCTGGGCACATCGCCTACTGGAACGCAAGGACCCATCCTTAGACACCTTAGACACCTTTTTTATGGCAATGTCCAGACTCTATGAGGATCCCCAACTTGCAGCAACTGCAGAAGCAGCCCTACACGTTCTGCAGCAAGGTCGCAGGCCTGTGGAGGACTACGTGTCGGAGTTCCGTCGATGGAGCGCTGACACGGACTGGAATAACGCCGCCCTGCGATATCAGTTCCGCATGGGCCTGTCCGAGCCTTTGAAGGATGAGTTGGCACGTGTTGGCATTCCCGAAACCCTGGAGGCCCTGATAGACATTTCCGTTCAAATTGATAGGCGCTTGAGGGAACGCCGCCAAGAACGTTCCTCTTCAGCCGCACGCCCTGTCTGGATGTTGCCACGGGTACCTAGTTCCGCTCACCCAGCTCCTTCAGTTCCTGCCACAGCCACGCTGGATCCCCCAGAACCGATGCTGTTAGGGCTACTCCGTCCATCACTGACCCCAGAGGAACGCCAACGACGCCGGGTCAACAACCTCTGTATGTACTGTGGAGAATCAGGACACTTTGTTCGCTCCTGCCCAGCCAAGATACGTAAGTGCCTACCTGTTCCACCTGTTCCTTCGTCAGTGCTGTCTGAAAACTCCTCTCACCTGGCTGTTCCTGTTCTTTTGCAGCTTCCAGGAAGGACTATTTCAACCCACGCAGTTATTGATTCGGGGGCATGCAGTGGTTTTATGGACGTATCCTTTGCCCTGAAGAACAAGATTCCCCTTAGACCGAGAGAGAAGGGACTCTCGGTATACCTGGCCGATGGGTCCGCTCTAGAATCAGGACCGGTGACTCAGGAGACTAGTCCCCTCTCTGCTGTCATCGCCGGGACTCACCAAGAATTCCTGTGCCTAGACGTCATCAAATCTCCCCTGTTCCCCATCATTCTAGGCATGCCTTGGTTGAAGGCACATAATCCACGTATCAACTGGGCCACCGGAAAAATTGAATTCCCTTCGGACTACTGCCTCCAGCATTGCTATCCAGCAATTAACGGGGACTCTCCGGCCCTCCTCTGTTTGGAAGCAGATGATGACACCCGGCAAGCTGTGCCTAGAGAATACCACGACTTCCTAGACGTGTTCAGTAAAAAAGGGGCTGAAACCCTACCACCTCATAGGACCTATGACTGCCCTATCGAACTACTCCCGGGGGCCGAGATTCCCTTTGGAAGAATTTTCCCTCTGTCTGAATCTGAACTTAGCACTCTGAAAACCTACTTGGATGAAAATCTTGAAAAGGGATTTATCCGACCCTCTACTTCCCCAGCTGGTGCGGGGATTTTCTTTGTGGAAAAAAAAGACCACTCTCTACGCCCATGCGTGGACTATCGGGCGTTGAACAAAATCACGATCAAGAACCGCTACCCTTTGCCATTGGTTCCCGAACTTTTTCAGAGACTAGGTTCCGCTAAAATATTCTCTAAGCTGGATCTTCGGGGGGCTTACAACCTCGTCCGCATTAGGAAAGGGGACGAGTGGAAGACTGCCTTTCGTACCCGTTTCGGGCACTTTGAATACCGAGTGATGCCGTTCGGGCTGTGTAACGCTCCTGCCACGTTCCAGCACTTTGTCAATGACATTTTTAGAGATTACCTTGACCTGTTTGTAATTGTCTACCTTGATGACATTCTGATTTTCTCCCCCTCTCTAACAGATCACCGGGTACACGTTAAAAAGGTCCTGACCCGTCTCCGTCTTCACGGTCTATACGCTAAGCCCGAGAAATGTGTTTTTGAACAATCGAGCATCCAGTTCCTCGGCCTGATTATCTCGGTAAAGGGAATTGAGATGGATCCCCAGAAGATCTCCGCAATTCAGGACTGGCCTGCCCCTTCCGATAAGAAAGGAGTTCAGCGATTTGTGGGGTTTGCGAACTTCTACCGCAAGTTCATTAAGGGCTTCTCTGCAATTATCGCTCCCATCACCGGACTAACGAAGCAGTCTCGGAAGTTTCATTGGACTCCCGAAGCACAAGAGGCCTTCAAAACCTTTAAAGATTTGTTTATATCCGCTTCTGTCCTGAAACATCCCAATCCTGCTCTACCATACATCCTCGAGGTCGACGCTTCGGAGATTGCAGTAGGAGCGATACTCTCCCAGAGGCAGGGGGCCAAGTCCTTACTCCACCCAGTTGCCTTTTTTTCCCGTAAGTTGTCGGAGGCGGAGAGAAACTACGACGTCGGGGATCGTGAGTTACTGGCGATAAAATCCGCACTCGAAGAGTGGCGCTACCTGCTGGAGGGAGCCACCCACCCGATCCTGGTCTATACGGACCACAAAAATTTGGAGTACCTGAAAACCGCAAAGAGATTGAGGCCCCGTCAAGCCAGGTGGGCACTCTTCTTCTCCAGATTTTCATTTCACATTACCTACCGTCCCGGATCCAAGAATACCAAACCAGATGCTCTCTCCCGCATGTACAACCAATCGGAGAGCTCGCCATCCACAGATACTATCCTCTCTACGGGGAACTTCCTTCTGCTCCAGGGGGATGTGCTATCCCAAATTAAGCAGGCTTCCGTAGGCCTAACACCTCCACCCGGTATCCCGTTGTCCTCCAGCGATGACCTTTTGTGGCATGGGAATCAGATCTTTGTTCCCCAAGAAGTTCGGACCCCAGTCCTGGCCGCCTGTCACGATCACCCACTGGCCGGCCACTTTGGGGTATTCAAGACTCTGGAACTACTCCAACGCACATTCTGGTGGCCTCGCATGAAGGACGACTGTAAGAGGTACGTGGAAACCTGTGTCATCTGCACCCGAAGCAAAGGCAGCAAGTCAAGAGCCTGGGGCCTGCTAAGACCGCTGCCTGTTCCTGATAGACCATGGAGGATGATCTCCATGGATTTCATCGTTGAACTTCCCCCGTCAGAGAACTATTCTACGATTTTCGTTATAGTCGATAGACTTACCAAAATGGCTCACTTCCTGCCCATGAAGGGCACTCCCTCAGCTACAGAGACAGCCAACACCTTTATCAAAGAAATCGTAAGACTCCACGGCATTCCCGTTAACATCACATCAGACAGGGGGGTGCAATTCACCTCGAGATTTTGGAGAGCGCTCTGCGGAGCCTTAAAGATCGATCTTTGTCTGTCCTCAGCCTACCATCCACAGACCAACGGCCAGACTGAGAGGACGAACCAGACCCTGGAGCAGTACCTCCGTTGTTTCTCCTCCTTCTCCCAGGACGACTGGGCCTCTCTCCTGCCTATGGCCGAATTCGCCTACAACAACACGGTCCACTCTGCCACCAAACAGTCCCCCTTCTACGCGAACTTCGGCTTCCACCCAGTGTTCTTGCCTGGCACCTTCCCTGAATGTTCGGTACCAGCAGTACAGGACCGTCTTAACTTCCTTGAATCAAACAACAAGCTTCTACAAGAGACCCTGACCAAGTCCCAAGAGCACAACAAAGAAGTTTTTGACCGGAAAAGGAGGGGGGAGCTGGATCTCAAGATTGGGGACCAGGTCTGGTTGTCTACCTTGAACCTCAGATTGTCCTGCCCCTCTAAGAAGTTGGGTCCGAAATTTGTGGGCCCCTTTCCGATCAAAAGGAAACTGAATAACGTGGCTTTCGAACTTAAGCTTCCCGAGTCCTTCCGGATCCATCCAGTCTTTCACGTGTCACTACTCAAACCCGCAGTCCCGGACCCCTTCGTTGACAGGATGACCGGCCCTCCAGAACCCGTGATGGTCAACGGAGAAATTGAATTTGAGATCGAATCCATACTGGACTGCAGGAGAAGGCGAAACCAGACTCAATTTCTGGTCAAGTGGAAGGGGTACGGCCCGGAGGAGAATTCTTGGGAGCCAGAATCTAATATTCACGCTAAAAGACTCATCCGTGCTTTTAAGAACTCCCATCCGAGTAAGATGGCTCGGTTGGGCATCCGGAGGCTGCCCTTTGGGGGGGGGCAGTGTCACGATCGTCCTGGCGTCTCGTTTGCGCACGAGAGACTTACCCACAGAAGTTTGTTGTCAAGGACCCGTCGTGCTCCGTTAACGCGCGCTAGAGCGATCGGACGCACTCGCGTCGGCTTGAACGAACGCACGCGTGCACGTGGGGGCACGAACGGGTGCACGTCCACTCGCGCACGCTGACTCGTCGTGCGACCGTTTGGCGCCCTACAGTCTTCTTAAGGCACTTGCTCCCTTCCACTCGTGCTGACCAGTCTACAGCGCGTTCGGAGATCCTACTACCCTATACCCGTATCTGTTACCTTAGTTCCTGTTACCCGGCTTGACCTTGACCCTGATCCGTTGCTGCCTGCCTACGACCTCCTGCTTGTCTGACTACGCCTCTGCCTCATCCCTCTTGTACCACGTTGACCGCTACCTGCTGACCCGGCCTGTACCCGACTCTGCTGTTAATACCTACCTGGTTGGATATCCTGTGACTGCTGTACCCGCTGACGTCCGTCTGCCAGCCAGTCTACCACTTGTGCCTGCCTACACCAGTCTCTTGTCTTCAGCTTCATCTGCTCGCTGTTGGTGTCCCGCTGCCCATCCGGACCAGCATCTACCCGCCAGGCACTTGTGCCCCCTGAACTTTTGAGCTTCTGTTACCATCTCCAGGGGTTCTTTAGCCAGGGGCTACGAGGGGCCGCTTCCTGCATTCCGGGCTCGCCTACTAGGTACGTGACACCGATTGACCTACTGTCGTATGACAGGTGGGTCCACCTTGTCTGGTAAGAAGTATTTATCTACAACTTTCCATTAGATGAATGTCCATCCCATTTTGTATGTACCACACAGCCATCTTCTTGCCTGCATCATCCCATCATTTGTCACAGGAATTAACTACAGTCATCTAATTAGACACAACTCCTAGGAAGTTCACCTATACTACCTCTTTTTAGTGTTTGGACTTTATTATGTTATAGTCACTACATATTATTGTTTTTCATATCCTCACAAGGTTTTTGAACATTACACCATTTTTATCTTGTGTCATAGCACTCCTTTTCACCATTTGTATTTATATACCTTGGTCCACCTTATTCATGGTGTTCCATTCTGGTATATCCAGTGCTTTTGATTATATACAAATGCATAAATTAATTAATTAATGTACAGTCAGGACTATTTGTGTCTGACCAAATTGTATGATAGTATGCTGCCATTTGTGTACTGAGTAAACTTAGGAGCAGTGGGCTCCGGGGCACTTCAAATAGCAAGTTCAGAAAAAAAGCATCAAAAGGTAGCTTTGATAATTGTGTTTAACTCTTTTTTTTCCATGGCTTAATCACACTTAATCACACTTTCAGTTTAAATCATCAAAATAATTTGTTTTTGGCCTGATATATATATATATATATATATATATATATATATATATATATATATATATATATATATATATATAACTGAAAGACTAGGGGCTGGTTGAGTTGAATTCAGAAGAGAAGTATAAATCAAGGGCTATCGCCTTCAGGAACCTAAAATGAAGTTGTCAACTCCCCTGGACTGAGCATGGTGTATTTCAACTATTTTATCATCTGCAATACATCTTTAAACCAAGCTAAGTAAGTTCCTTGTATTAAACTTTTGAGTCGTTTGAAATCATTATACGATACACACATCTGAAAGGGTAAAAATAGGAACTTTTAAGTAATAAAATCTAACCTTTTATTACATCGGTCAGTTGTCCCAGAAGACTCTGTCCCCACAATCAGGTTCTCGGGATCGGGTCCTCATGATCAGACTCTCACTGGTTCCATCCTGCCACAGGCACACCCGTGGAAACTGGTCCCTCCAGCTTGGGTTCTAGCTCATCAAGTGATCTTCCAGTGGCTCAGTCCTCTGGATTTCTGGACACACAGAATGCTAAAAAGGGCACCCCGGACTCCACACAGGCTCTGTTCCCTTGTGTGGCACATAGCCTCCAGCAACAGGTCTATGCTCTCATCTCCCGTTACTAGACAGCCCAGACCTTTGGTAACTTGCCCAAGAAATAATCTGTCCTCTTCTCCTTTGTGAGTAGAGAATCTGGGTAGTGAAATCCACAGCTCTATCAGCCTCCTTTGTGCCATGCTCCTTATGGACTACATTCCCCATAGTCCTCTTCCCTGCAACCTCATCCTCCTCTTCACAGATTCACCGCTGCTGCCAAGAGGTAGGAGGTAGGGGAGAGCAGGGGATTTACACTGAACCACCGCTGTCAGCAACTAACAGTGAAGCAGCAATGGAGAGAAGAACATAGATCATTGCTCTCCCAGCTGCTCTATCACTGCAGAGATTGTAGAGGGGTTGAATGGATGTAACACAGCCGACAGAGCACCCGACTACATTTGGTATGCCCACCCTTTGTTTTTAAAACAGCATCAATTCTCTTGCTTTATACCTGCACAAAGTTTCTTTTTAAGTGGCACTCTATAAATAGGTTGTTCCAAACATCCAAAAGAGAACAATCCAGGGGTGGATCCAGAGTCTAGTCTTGGGAGGGGCACTGCCAGAAAATAAGATGCTGCTTAGAGAACTGTAAAACAGTGACATGTTTATCCTGTCTCCCACTTGGTCACCCTCATCTTAATTACTGTACTCCATTTATGTCAACTTCCTCTTCATTATTGCCCCCCCACTTGTGTCACCTTCTTTTTTCTTCATTACTGTCCTCACTTGTGTCACCTGCTCCTTCATTAGTGTCCCCACTTGTGTCACCTTCTCCTTCATTACTACCCCCTCCCCTACTTGTGTCACCTTTTCCTTCATTACTGTCCTCGTCCTCACTTGTGACATTCACATTCTCCTTCATTACCTCATTACTGTATATTACTATTCCATCCAATCCTCACCTTATCCCCTCTCTGGGGCTGGGCTCTTGTGAGTGGTCCACTCTGGTCCCTCAGATACTCTCTCAGACGGGCCACGGCCTGGAGGAGAACTCGGGCAGCCATGGATCTGAGCCAGCCCAGCCAGAAATGCAGCAGCAGCACACAGACAGAAAAGGTCAGGCCGGGCGGTGGTGGGCTGTGGGTGCTGGAGATGAGCGGAGTGGTGAAGACACTGGCATGAAGAAGATCACATACACACACACCGACCAGTCCCTCCCTACTGCCAAGTCACTCCCTCTCATGCTGCTATATGCTGGAGAAGGAGGAGGTGGATGGAGACAGCTGTGCAGGCAGCACTAGGCGCAGGCCTCTCTCTGCTCGGCCTCACTCTGAGTGTGGTCACTAGTTGCTAGATACCAGGCGAGCAGCCCTAGCAACCAGTCCTGGCAATCTAGTTTAGCAGTATGGCTGTGTTTCGGAGTCGGTAATATTTTCTTGGGGGGGGGGCAATTGCCCCATTCCTACCCCTCTGCCCCTGGAACGAACCAAAACTTTTTTCTGTGGATTTAGGTTTTCTCGGTTGCTTCTGTATTGTCTTGCAATCTCAGAGATGATGATGTAGAGATCCAGGAAACATTGTTTTTTTTTTCATTGAAAATTGTTCTTTATGACTTTGGTTATATGTTTGGGGTCTGCCTAAAGCTTTAGCCTAGTACTAAATCATCCAGTGTTCCTGAGAATGGTCCTGAATGGGACAAGTAAGTGCTGTTTAAACTTGCTCCAAAATGCTCTCTCTTAGAAATGTGGCTGGTTGACTAGCCTTGTATGGTTTCTTCCCCTCAATTAGTTGGTGAGCTTTGTGTTTGTGTGAGCCAGTATTGTGTGCCAATGAAGAACTGCAATATGTTTTCATCTGCATTTATGCTGAAAATAAGCATTTTTATGTTCAGTGCTGAGAATAAGCTGCTATTAAGTTTCAAAATACAAACGACATTATTTAACTTTAAGCCATTTGTGGTGTTCCCAAATATACAGTGGTGTGAAAAAGTGTTTGCCCCCTTCCTCATTTCCTGTTCCTTTGCATGTTTGTCACACTTAAGTGTTTCGGAACATCAAACCAATTTAAACAATAGTCAAGGACAACACAAGTAAACACAAAATGCAATTTGTAAATGAAGGTGTTTATTATTAAAGGTGAAAAAAAATCCAAACCATCATGGCCCTGTGTGAAAAAGTGATTGCCCCCTAAACCTAATAACTGGTTGGGCCACCCTTAGCAGCAACAACTGCAACCACGCGTTTGCGATAACATGCAATGAGGCTTTTACAGCGTCCTAGAGGAATTTTGGCCCACTCATCTTTGCAGAATTGTCCTAATTCAGTTACATTAGAGGGTTTTCGAGCATGAACGGCCTTTTTAAGGTCATACCACAACATCTCAATAGGATTCAGGTCAGGACTTTGGCTAGGCCACTCCAAAGTCTTCATTTTGTTTTTCTTCAGCCATTCGGTGGTGGACTTGCTGGTGTGTTTAGGATCATTGTCCTGCTGCAGAACCCAAGTTCGTTTCAGCTTGAGTACACGAACAGATGGTCGGACATTCTCCTTCAGGATCTCTTGGTAGACAGCAGAATTCATAGTTCCTTTTATCACGGCAAGTCTTCCAGGTCCTGAAGCAGCAAAACAGCCCCAGACCATCACACTACCACCACCATATTTTACTGTTGGTATAATGTTCTTTTTATGAAATGCAGTGTTCCTTCTACGCCAGATATACTTGGACACACACCTTCCAAAGAGTTCCACTTTTGTCTCATCGGTCCACAGAATGTTGTCCCAAAAGTCTTGGGGATCATCAAGATGTGTTGTGGAGAAATTGAGACGAGCTTTGATGTTCTTTTTGCTCAGCAGTGGTTTTCTCCTTGGAACTCTGCCATGCAGGCCATGTTTGCCCAGTCTTTTCCTGATGGTGGAGGCATGAACGCTGACCTTAACTGAGGCAAGTGAGGCCTGCAGTTCCTTGGACGTTGTTGTGGGGTCTTTTGTGACCTCTTGGATGAGTCGTCGCTGCGCTCTTGGGGTAATTTTGGGCGGCCGGCCACTCCTGGGAAGGTTCACCACTGTTCCATGTCTTCGCCATTTGTGGATAATGAATCTCACTGTGGTTCGCTGGATTCCCAAAGCTTTGGAAATGGCTTTATAACCCTTTCCAGACTGATAGATCTCAATTACTTTCTTTCTCAATTGTTCCTGAATTTCTTTGGGTCTCCGCATGATGTGTAGCTTTTAAGGATCTTCTGGTGGACCTTACTGTGTCAAGCAGCTCCTATTTAAGTGATGCCTTGATTGTGAACAGGTGTGGCAATAATCAGGCCTGGGTGTGGCTAGAGAAATTGAACTCAGGTGTGGACAACCACAGTTATAGTATGTTTTAACAAGGGGGACAATCACTTTTTCACACAGGTCCATGATGGTTTGGATTTTTTTTCACCTTTAATAATAAACACCTTCATTTACAAATTGCATTTTGTGTTTACTTGTGTTGTCCTTGACTATTGTTTAAATTGGTTTGATGTTCCGAAACACTTAAGTGTGACAAACATGCAAAGGAACAGGAAATGAGTAAGGGGGCAAACACTTTTTCACACCACTGTATACTGTTTATTCTCTGTCTATTCCCACTGCTAACATTGGACCAATGATCTAGCTGTATCACTGGAATCTGGTATAGACTCAGTACTTTAGTGTCCTAAATATGATGAATCTTAAAAAAATCAATACAGATTGTTTAACCACTTCAGCTCCGGACCAATAAATACCTTAAGGACCAGAGGTGTTTTTGCAATTTCGCACTGCGCTGCTTTAACTGGTAATTGCGCGGTCATACAATATTGCACCCAAACGAAATTTGCGTCCTTTTCTTCCCACAAATAGAGCTTTCTTTTGATGGTATTTGATTGCCTCTGCGATTTTTATTTTTTGCGATATAAATGGAAAAAGAGCGAAAATTTTGAAAAAAAATGATATTTTCTTCTTTTTGTTATAAGAAAAATCGAATAAACTAAATTTTAGTCATACATTGAGGGCAAAATTTATTCAGCCACATGTCTTTAGTAAAAAAAATGTCAATAAGCGTATATTTTTTGGTTTGCGCAAAAGTTATAGCGTCTACAAACTAGAGTACATTTTCTGGAATTTACACAGCTTTTAATTTATGACTGCCTATCTCATTTCTTGAGGTGCTAAAATGGCAGGGCAGTACAAACCCCCCCAAATGACCCCATTTTGGAAAGTAGACACCCCAAGGAAACTGCTGATGGGTATGTTGAGCCCATTGAATATTTATTTTTTTTGTCCTAAGGGATTGAATAATGACAAAAAAAAAAAAAAAAGTACAAAAAGTTGTCACTAAATGATATATTGCTCACACATGCCATGGTTATATGTGGAATTGCACCCCAAAATATATTCCGCTACTTCTCCCGAGTACGGGGATACCACATGTGTGGGACTTTTTGGGAGTCTAGTCGCGCACGGCATCCCGAAAACCAATCACCACCTTCAGGATTTCTAAGGGTGCAAATTTTTGATTTCACCCCTCACTACCTATCACAGTTTCGAAGGCCATAAAAAGCCAAAATAGCACAAAACCCCCCAAAATGACCCCATTTTGGAAAGTAGACACCCCAAGCTATTTACTGAGAGGCATGTTGAGTCCATGGAATATTTTATATTTTGCCACAAGTTGCGGGAATATTACAAACTTTTTTGCACAAAGTTGTCACTAAATGATATATTGCTCACACATGCTATGGGCATATGTGAAATGACACCCCAAAATACATTCTGCTGCTTCTCCTGAGTACAGGGATACCACATGTGTGGGACTTTTTGGGAGCCTAGCCGCGTACGGGACCCCGAAATCCAAGCACCGCCTTCAGGATTTCTAAGGGCATAATGTTTTTATTTTACTCCTCACTACCTATCACTACCTATCACAGTTTTGACGGCCATAAAATGCCAAGATGGCACAAAACCCCCCCAAATGACCCCATTTTGGAAAGTAGACACCCCAAGGAAACTGCTGATGGGTATGTTGAGCCCATTGAATATTTATTTTTTTTGTCCTAAGGGATTGAATAATGACTAAAAAAAAAAAAAAAAAAAAAATGTACAAAAAGTTGTCACTAAATGATATATTGCTCACACATGCCATGGTTATATGTGGAATTGCACCCCAAAATATATTCCGCTACTTCTCCCGAGTACGGGGATACCACATGTGTGGGACTTTTTGGGAGTATAGTCGCGCACGGCATCCCGAAAACCAATCACCACCTTCAGGATTTCTAAGGGTGCAAATTTTTGATTTCACCCCTCACTACCTAGCACAGTTTTGAAGGCCATAAAAAGCCAAAATAGCACAAAACCCCCCAAAATGACCCCATTTTGGAAAGTAGACACCCCAAGCTATTTACTGAGAGGCATGTTGAGTCCATGGAATATTTTATATTTTGCCACAAGTTGCGGGAATATTACAAACTTTTTTTTTTTTGCACAAAGTTGTCACTAAATGATATGTTGCTCACACATGCTATGGGCATATGTGAAATGACACCCCAAAATACATTCTGCTGCTTCTCCTGAGTACAGGGATACCACATGTGTGGGACTTTTTGGGAGCCTAGCCGCGTACGGGACCCCGAAATCCAAGCACCGCCTTCAGGATTTCTAAGGGCATAATTTTTTTATTTTACTCCTCACTACCTATCACTACCTATCACAGTTTTGACGGCCATAAAATGCCAAGATGGCACAAAACCCCCCCAAATGACCCCATTTTGGAAAGTAGACACCCCAAGGAAACTGCTGATGGGTATGTTGAGCCCATTGAATATTTATTTTTTTTGTCCTAAGGGATTGAATAATGACTAAAAAAAAAAAAAAAATGTACAAAAAGTTGTCACTAAATGATATATTGCTCACACATGCCATGGTTATATGTGGAATTGCACCCCAAAATATATTCCGCTACTTCTCCCGAGTACGGGGATACCACATGTGTGGGACTTTTTGGGAGTATAGTCGCGCACGGCATCCCGAAAACCAATCACCACCTTCAGGATTTCTAAGGGTGCAAATTTTTGATTTCACCCCTCACTACCTATCACAGTTTCGAAGGCCATAAAAAGCCAAAATAGCACAAAACCCCCCAAAATGACCCAATTTTGGAAAGTAGACACCCCAAGCTATTTACTGAGAGGCATGTTGAGTCCATGGAATATTTTATATTTTGCCACAAGTTGCGGGAATATTACAAACTTTTTTTTTTTTGCACAAAGTTGTCACTAAATGATATATTGCTCACACATGCTATGGGCATATGTGAAATGACACCCCAAAATACATTCTGCTGCTTCTCCTGAGTACAGGGATACCACATGTGTGGGACTTTTTGGGAGCCTAGCCGCGTACGGGACCCCGAAATCCAAGCACCGCCTTCAGGATTTCTAAGGGCATAATTTTTTTATTTTACTCCTCACTACCTATCACTACCTATCACAGTTTTGACGGCCATAAAATGCCAAGATGGCACAAAACCCCCCCAAATGACCCCATTTTGGAAAGTAGACACCCCAAGGAAACTGCTGATGGGTATGTTGAGCCCATTGAATATTTATTTTTTTTGTCCTAAGGGATTGAATAATGACTAAAAAAAAAAAAAAAAAAAAAAAATGTACAAAAAGTTGTCACTAAATGATATATTGCTCACACATGCCATGGTTATATGTGGAATTGCACCCCAAAATATATTCAGCTACTTCTCCCGAGTATGGGGATACCACATGTGTGGGACTTTTTGGGAGTCTAGTCGCGTACGGCACCCCGAAAACCAATCACCACCTTCAGGATTTCTAAGGGTGCAAAGGCCATAAAATGCCAAAATAGCACAAAACCCCCCCAAATTACCCCATTTTGGAAAGTAGACACCCCAAGCTATTTACTGAGAGTCATGTTGTCTGAACGAAAAAAAAGAGATTGATCGGTGGGTATGCCCACCATTAGATACCTCCCTTCATCCACCCACTTCTAATGATGGACATACATGCACCATTTATATATGCCGAAGCATGGGGGCATCCTCCCGCAAAAAAGTTATGCCGCGTACATACGTTCAAACTTTTCCATGGGCAAGCCCCCTGTCGGAATTTTGACCGTATGTACGCGGCATTAGGAGCAAAATCACTCCTCCACCCCTTATGCCCCCATGCTTCGGCATATATGCTCTTTTTTAACTGTGGTGGTGAAATCACCGCCTACAGCACTGGAGTCACGGCTTTATGTATCGTGGGAGCAAACGCTGTTGCTGTCAAGATAAATAAATCCGCGCTGCAGCTGAATGGCGTACCTGCTAAGCAAATTATGGTTAACGTTAAAACAAAGTAACATCCCAGTAAAACCTTACCATACCATACCTGCAAAGCAATTGCCAAAAAAAAACTGTAAAAAATAAAACATTTTTTAACACAACCTGTGCCTAAAATATATATATGCCGAAGCATGGGGGCATCCTCCCGCAAAAAAGTTATGCTGCGTACATACGTTCAAACTTTTCCACGGGCAAGCCCTCCGTCGGAATTTTGACCGTATGTACGCGGCATTAGGAGCAAAATCACTCCTCCACCCCTTATGCCCCCATGCTTCGGCATATATGCTCTTTTTTAACTGTGGTGGTGAAATCACCGCCTACAGCACTGGAGTCACGGCTTTATGTATCGTGGGAGCAAACGCTGTTGCTGTCAAGATAAATAAATCCGCGCTGCAGCTGAATGGCGTACCTGCTAAGCAAATTATGGTTAACGTTAAAACAAAGTAACATCCCAGTAAAACCTTACCATACCATACCTGCAAAGCAATTGCCAAAAAAAACAGTAAAAAATAAAACATTTTTTAACACAACCTGTGCCTAAAATATATATATGCCGAAGCATGGGGGCATCCTCCCGCAAAAAAGTTATGCTGCGTACATACGTTCAAACTTTTCCACGGGCAAGCCCTCCGTCGGAATTTTGACCGTATGTACGCGGCATTAGGAGCAAAATCGCTCCTCCACCCCTTATGCCCCCATGCTTCGGCATATATGCTCTTTTTTAACTGTGGTGGTGAAATCACCTCCTACAGCACTGGAGTCGCGGCTTTATGTATCGTGGGAGCAAACGCTGTTGCTGTCAAGATAAATAAATCCACGCTGCAGCTGAATGGCGTACCTGAAAACATGAAAAATGGTTAACAATAACACAGTAAACAGTAAAGTATAAAAAATTTGAGAGAAGAGAGAGAGAGAAAGAGAGAGAGAGAGAGAGAGAGAACAATAAAACGACAACTATTTTTGGTTTTTATATTTTATATTTTTTTTGGTTTTTTTTTTTTACTTTTTTTTTTTTTTTTTTTTTTATACACTTTTTTTTGAACTGTAAACTGTAACTGTAACGGTTCGGGTCTCTCAAAATGCGATGGCATCTTGGGAGACCCTGTGTAAGTGTGCCTAACCTGTGAAATGCTGTACCCTACGCTAATACTTCACTAGTGTGTGGTAGCGTTCAAAACACTCACCCTGACAAAGACCAGGATTGCCAGGACAGCGTGGACAATAAGAACGGGTGTCACGCCTATATCCGCGCTTGCTACAGACACGACATCTTTTTTGGGGGGCTCGTTGGGTAGGGGTACTTGGGAGGACATAAGAATAATGCCTCTCATGCAGCCGGCTTACTGCATTTGGTTGGGAATGGTGAGGTACAGAACCGTCTGGAAACAGAAGCTCTGTGACAACCTCTCTTTGGAAGAAAAGAAAGGTTAATGTTCCGCCTGAAGTTTTGTATAGCACAAAAGCATTCAGCAAAGCCAATTGAAATAAGTAAGCAGACACTTTTTTGTACCAGCGTCTGGTCTTACGGGAAGTTAGATACGGCGCCAACATCTGGTCATTGAGGTCCACCCCTCCCATATTTTTGTTATATTCGTGGACACAGAGGGGTTTCTCCACAATACCAGTCGCCGTAGAAATTTGGACCGTCGTGTCTGCATGAAGGGAGGTAAGAACGAAAACATTCTTATTATCCCTCCACTTCATAGCGAGCAAATTATTACACCGATAGCAGGCTCTCTCCCCCAGCCTAAGACGGGAATCTACAAGCCGCTGGGGAAAGCCCCGGCGATTAGGTCGCACGGTGCCACATGCTCCAATCTGATTATCAAATAAATGACTAAACAGTGGCACGCTGGTGTAATAGTTGTCCACGTACAAGTGGTACCCCTTTCCGAATAAGGGTGACACCAATTTCCACACTATCTTGCCAGCGCTTCCTATGTAATCAGGGCAGTTCTCCGGCTCTACGTAACTATCTTTACCCTCATAAACCATAAAGCTCCATGCATAGCCTGTGGCCCTGTCACAGCACTTATAGAGCTTGACCCCGTATCTGGTACGCTTGTTGGGAATGTACTGTTTGAATGACAAGCGACCAGTAAACTTAACCAGGGACTCATCAACGCAGACAACTTTTTGGGGAGTAAACAAGTCTGCAAAACGTTGGTTGAAGTGGTTTATGAGGGGCCGAATTTTGTAGAGCCGATCGTATTCAGGGTCTCCACGTGGACGACAAAGTTCATTGTCACTGAAGTGCAAGAACCGCAAGATCTGCTCGTATAGTTTCCTGGACATGGAGTTAGAGAACACGGGCATGTGGTCAGCCGGATGCGTGGACCAATAAGCCCGCATCCGCATAAATTTGTGTGTGCCCATGTTGAGGGAAAGGCCCAAAAACTTCTTAAATTCGGAAACCGTAACTGGTTTCCAATCTCTGGCAAGAGACGGCAACTGGGGATTAGCGGCGATGCGTTGACCAGCATATAAATTGGTTTGGTCCACAATAGATCTATAGAGATCTTCCGTGAGATACAGAGAATAAAAATCGAGTGGCGTAAAATCATCTGTATCCACCTGAATACCGGGTTGGGCAGTGAATGGGGGAAGTACGGGTTCTGCAGAAGTGGTGGGCACCCAATCAGGATTGGCGAATTCTGCAGGAAGGGCACTATGGGTACGACGGGCCTGTCTTTGTCTTCTTCTTGGTGGCAGCGGGACACTACTTGTGCTTGCCACCTCGCCAGCTTGAACTGCACTTATGGGACTCGCCACGTCACCACGTGATACTGCAGTGCTGGATGTACGTCCAGGGTGTACTAGGCCGCTGGTGCTTGCCAGTTCACCAAAAGGATGAGCGGCGCTAGTACTGGCTCTATACTCCATACGAGGGACTTGCGGTTCCTGCACCTCAACAACATCAGAAAATCGGGGTCGGGTACGCCTGACAATAGCAGGGACCTCTTCTTCGTCGTCAGAGCTATCTGACATGGAGGCGCTGTCCTCTACAGGTTCGTATTCTGAGCCTGAATCTGACAGATCAGTGTCTTCCTCTTCACTATCTGTCATGCTCAAAAACGTGTAGGCCTCTTCACTAGTGTACCTTCGCTTTGCCATTTTGGGCTCTAAATTTAGGGGTACAGTAGTGAGACTCACAGGTAAAAAAGCACCTAGCCTGTCAGCGACTGTATAAAACGCTACCAAAAAAAACTGTTAGCGATCGCAGGGATCAGGCCTGACTCTGCGAACGCTGCAGTTATGTGTGTTGTGTTTTGTAAGTGACAGTGATCGATCGATACTGCACTTGGGTGGGCTGGGCTGGGCTGGGCTGGGCAGAGGGGCAAAACGCAGGTGCTAGCAGGTATCTGGGCTGATCCCGCTAACAATGCGTTTTTTTAGAACCCTAAATTGCTGGGCACGCTAGTATAGATCTGATCAGATCAGATATTGATCTGTTCGGATACTATACCACTAAGGGAGGTGTATGCTTTGCGCGTGTGTGTTAGCGGTGCTGGCACTAACCTAGCACTGCCTGGGGCGACGCAGACCCTTTCTGACCCTAAAACCAAATTTATATCACCCGCCGGGTGATCAGGGGTTAAAACCTTTATTGGGTATTTATATGGGGGTACCTGAAGCTTTATAAAAAGCTGACGGGGAACCTAAATAACTAAATAACTAACTGGCTAACCAGCGTCACCAGTGACACTTATGCAGCGATCGCTGGTGAAAGGGTTAACTCTAGGGGCAATCAAAGGGTTAAAACCTTTATTAGGTTATATATCGGGGTACCTAACGGTATAAAAACCTGGCGTTGAACCTAAAAAAAAAAAACTAGCTTCCTAGCGGGACCAGTGACACTATTGCAGCGATCAGAAAAACGATCGCTTAGTGACACTGGTAAAAGAGGGTGAAAGGGTTAACTGGGAGGGCAATCAAGGGGTTAAACCTTTATTAGGGGGGGGTAGGGGGCTACCCTGGACCTAAAGGGGCCTAACACTAGCTGCCCTGACACTTTTTACAGTCACAACTGACACTAAATGTAGTGATCAATAAATAAATGAACACTGCATTAGTGACACTGTGACTGGGGGGGGGGCGGGGGGCCGATCGGGGGGGTGATCGGGGGGTGACTGGGGTGAAATGTGTGCCTGTGTGTACCTATGTGTCAGTGGACTGTTGGTGCACTTACTTGAAGGTCTTCACTCCTCGCTGTCCGGTTCAAAAAGACCGCCACGAGGAGTGTGACATCACTTCCTCCTCCTGTGTTTACATTTTCACAGGGGAGGAAGTTCGTCACTGGCCAGGAGCGATCGAGAGGGGATGGGCGGAAACCAACGGCCATCCCCTCATCGCCGATCGCTCCGGCACCGAAAGGGACCGCCGTATCTAGCGGGAGGGGGTCCAATCGGACCCCCCACCCGCTAGAAGGCATTCACGTACATTTACGTGATTGTGCCTGCCTGTGCCATTGTGTTGACGTACATTGGCAATACGGCGGTCCTCAAGTGGTTAATTAATGAACACAAACCTATTAGCAGGCAAATTTTACCAAATTACTCGTTTAGCTATATTTACTTAGCTAAATCAAATGAGTGTCAGTGGATGAGATAAGACCCCATTATTGAGGTCAACTGTGTTTACTTTAAAGATTTATTTTACCTTTATAATTTTAACTTTTCATTTGTACATAAGGGAGTCTGTTTTTATTAGCTAATGCAACAGAGATGTCATGACTAAAAATACAATATGGTTGATTTACTAATAGACTAGAGAAGTTGCACTTTGCAAGGTAATTTTCCCCAGAGCTTAGTGAATGTGAAACTTCACTTTGCAAAGAATACCCAATCATGTGCAAGGAAGGAAAAAACAGCACATACCGTATATACTCGAGTATAAGCCGAGATTTTCAGCCTCTTTTTTGAGGCTGAAAGTGCCCCCCTCGGCTTATACTCGAGTCATCGCTGTCTGCCCGCTCGATCAGCGTGTCGAGCAGACAGACAGCGGCCATTCTATGATTCAAAAGCCGCGCCTCCGGCTCCGCCTTCGCCTGTGATAGGCGGAACACTGAATTTCCCAGCAGCCTGTGTTCCGCCTATCACGGGCGTCGTCTCATCCTCGTACTACGGACGAGGATGATACGACGTCCGTGATAGGAGGAACACAGGCTGCTGGGAAATTCAGTGTTCCGCCTATCACAGGCGAAGGAGGAGGCGCGGCTTTTGAATTTTACAATGGCCGCCGACGAAGAGGGCACGGGACGGAGGCAAGGCAAGGCACGGCACGGCACGGCACGGGACGGGACGGGACGGGACGGGACGAAGGCAAGGCACGACGGCAAGGCACGACACGGGACGGAGGCTCGGGACAAAGGCTCGGGACACAGGTAGGCTGGACACACACACACACACACACACACACACACACACACACACACACGGATGGAGACACACACACACGGATGGATGGATGGATGGATGGAGACACACACACACACAGGGATGGATACACACACACACAGGGATGGATGGATGGATGGAGACACACACACACAGGGATGGATGGATGGATGGATGGAGACACACACACACAGGGATGGATGGATGGATGGATGGAGACACACACACACAGGGATGGATGGATGGATGGATGGAGACACACACACACAGGGATGGATGGATGGATGGACACACACACACACAGGGATGGATGGACGGACACACAGGGATGGACGGACACACAGGGATGGACGGACACACAGGGATGGACGGACACACACACAGGGATGGACAGGCATGTCTCACCCTCGGCTTATACACGAGTCAATAAGTTTGCCAGTTTTTTTGGGGGTAAATTGGGGGCCTCGGCTTATATTCGGGTCGGCCTATACTCGAGTATATACGGTAGTTGGATGTTGAAAGCCAGCAGAGCTTCACCTCATTCACTAAGCTAATTGAAAATTCCCTTGCATAGTGAAGTCTATTTGCCCTTAGTAAATCAACCCCAATGCTACTACAGCACAGCGTGGCTAAATATATACAGTCATGGCCAAAAGTTTTGAGAATGACACAAATATTAATTTTCACAATGTCTGCTTCTTCAGTGTTTTTAGTATTTTTGTCAGATGTTACTATGGTATACTGAAAGGGTAACTCCACTTTTGTGGGGGAAAAAATAGCAAATAAAGAAAAAATAATAGAGCGTGTACAATTGGGATACAAGTCACATTGAATGTAATTAAAAATTACTTTTTCTTTTCAATCTACAGCCGCTGTCATTTTCTATAAATGCAATGCAATATGGCTACATGGAGTTAGTCTGTACACAGAATGTGCGCTGACCACTCCCCCAGAAACATCATTTCCTGAATGTGTGATTGGCTCAACAATTTTCTCAGAAGTCTGCCTAATTTACCCATTCTTGCATAATTAATGCTTGGAGTTTGTGAGAATTTGTGTGTGTGTGTGGGGGGGGGGGGGGGGGGGCTTGTTCACCTGCCTCTTGAGATTTGACCACAAGGTCTCAATGGGATTAAGGTCTGGGGAGTTTCCTGGCCATGGGCCCAACATTTAATTTTTTTCCAAGTCACTTAGTTATCACTTTTGCCTTATGGCAAGGTGTTCCATCATGCTGGAAAAAGCATTCTTCATCACCAAACTGTCCTTGGATGGTTAGGAGAAGCTATCGGGGGATGTTTTTGTTCCATTCTTTATTCATGGCTGTGATCTTAGGCAAAATTGTGAGTGAGCCCACTCCCTTGGCTGAGAAGCAACCCCACAAATGAATGGTCTCAGGATGCTTTACTGTTGGCATGACACCGGACTAATGGTAGCATTCACCTTTTCTTCTCTGGACAAGGTTTTTACCGGTTGTCCCAAACAATCAGAAAAGGGATTCATCAGAGAAAATGACTTTAGTACAAGTCCTCACCAATCCCTGTACCTTTTACAGAATATCACTCTGTACCTGATGTTTTTCCTGGAGAGAAGTGGCTTCTTTGCTGCCCTTCTTGACCCCAGGCCATCCTCCAAAAGTCTGCTCACCTCACTGTCTGCAGATGCACTCACACCTGCCTGCTGCCATTCCTGAGCACTGGTGGTGCCCTGATCCCGCAGTGCAGGAAATGGTCCTGGCGCTTGCTGGACTTTCCTGGGTGCCCTGAAGCCTTCTTAACAAATGCAGTGGAAATATTTTTTATGAGATTAAGTTTTCATGGCAAAGAGGGACTTTGAAATAAATTGCAATGCATCTGATTACTCTTTATAACATTCTGGAGTATATGCAAATTGGCATCATAAAAACTGAGGCAGCAGACTTTATGAAAATTAATATTTGTGCCATTCTCAAAACGTTTGGCCACGGCTGTACACTGTAAAATGCAGTATTATAAGCAAAGCTTTGTCTGATTTAAAAGGTGCAAAGATAAAATATAAATAAAATACCCTGGCATTAACAACGGTTAAAACACATCTGACCACAGATGTTTAATGTGCAAAAAGTGCCAAATATACCATAAATAAACCATACAAATATATATAATAAAGTCCCAATAAGGAGTCCATAAAGTAAATGCAGTGCTCCGTGATCCCTCAGAAACGTAGGATTGCTTCACAGACTATACACCATCACCACAAGAAGAAACCTTGTGCTCAAAGTGATCCCCTTTAGTAATGCACTTACCCCAAAAGGGTTAACAATGAGCCTTAGAATACCCAAAAGGGAACTGCATATGTCGCTAATGTGGACTGGAATCCTTCCAAACACAGCAGTCCTATCGAGGGTTAACCTAGAATCTGCTTTATATTGCAAGCTGAAATCCTGTTCTTGAATTAACCACGGTTAAGGATTGCTCACCACAATGGGCGTGCAAAGAAAAAAAGGGGGATTCTCATAGCATAACACCGATTTTATTTAAGACCATCTCCACACACAATAAAAATATGCTGACATGATAAAACAAATCAAACAGCATTGAAATATTCATGTAAATACCGCACGGGGATAAGTCAATTCTCACCACTTCCTAAGATGTTATTTGGACTAGGTGAGACCCAGGATGACCCACGCTGAGGCTGGTATACAGGCCTGCTGCATGGACACGCCCTAACGCGTTTCGTAATAACGTCTTCCTCAGAGGGCGTGGCCACACAACACGGCTTGTCCCTTAAATATATCCGGTGAGCAGGGATTTAACACTTACTCTACCGAAACAGCCAGAACAAGCAGTCAGCACGGACATTCTCATGCCGCACTACTACCCTTAACAATCTGCAGTATTATTACACACCCAAACCATACATTCTAAAATGGTCTGGGTTTGTCTGATTTACTTTGATTTCTACAGTGATGTCAGGACAACCTTCAAATCTGTCAGATACTAACATTCAAGACATTTAATTACAACAGAACAAAACATGATCAGTTAGGATCATTACAATTTTATAATACTGACAAAAATTAAAAGCAAATTGTTTAATATGTTCCCACATAATTTACAATATGTCACATTTTTTCCTGTTGAAGTAATTTAAATTAATTTAATGAGGCAGTGTAAAGAGTAATGGTGATATTCAAAGTTGGCAAATCCATGTCAACCAGATGTCAGTCATATCTGTAAAAGAATCTGATCAGTTGCTTTGAGCCGCACGCTTTACATATGACCCTTTCTAATATAAAATAAGTCAGATTGAGTGTTGTTTGAACACATACAAAAATTTACTTTAAAAGGGCCTTCCACATTATTGTGAGACATTTCTCAGGTGTGTGACAGAGGGATGCTCCAATGGCACTTACTGCTGCGCTCTCAAACAGCTGACTGTTGAGCAGTTTGAGGTCGGAGGGACTTATGCTCTTCTTTTTAACCCGCCTGATAAAAAGGTAATCCATTTATTGGTAAAAGTAAAAATAAAAATAAAAAATTAGATTATATTAACCATTTCCCGACCAACCACCACAGTTATACTGCGGCAGGTTGGCTCCCCTGTGCGAGCCATCGTATCTATACAGCGATCGTGACCAGGAGACACAAAACAGGGATGAGTGTGTGTAAACACACACTTCCCTGATCTGTTCTGACAGGGGTGACGGATCGTGTGTTCCCATTAGCTAGGAACCACAATCCGTCACTTTCTCTAGTCGGTCCCTTCCCCCTTCAGTTAAAATCACCTGCCAGGGAACACAGTTAATGCCTAGATTGCCCCCTAGTATTAACCCCTTCACTGCCAGTGACATTTTTACAGTAATCAATGCATTTTTTATGTATTAATACCAATGGTCCCAAAAATGTGTCACAATTGTTTTTAATTGATGCTAAAAAACAACTTTAAGTTTTATGAAGTTAATTAAACCTAAGTGTAAAGGTTTTCAATTGTTACGAAGTATTGGGACATTAACCACTTTAGCCCCAGGAAGAATTTACCCCCTTCCTGACCAGAGCACTTTTTGCGTTTCGGCATTGCATCACTTTAACTGACAATTGGGTGGTCGTGCGACCTTTTACCCAAACAAAATTGACGTTCTTTTTTTTCCCCACATATATAGATAGAGCTTTCTTTTGGTGGTATTTGATCACCTCTGCGGTTTTTATTTTTTGTGCTATAAACAAAAAAAGAGCGACAATTTTGAAAAAAAAATGCATTATTTTGTGGTTTTTGCTATAATAAATATCCCCATTTTTTTCTCAGTTTAGGCCGATATGTATTTTTCTACATATTTTTGGTAAAAAAAAAAAACCAATAAGTGTGTATTGATTGGTTTGCGCAAAAGTTATAGTGTCTACAAAATAGAGGATAGAGTTATAGAATTTGTATTATTATTATTATTTTTTTACTAGTAAAGGCAGCGATTTGTGATTTTTATCATGGCAGAGACATCGGACAATTGTGACACATTTTTGGGACCATTGACATTAATACATAAAAAATGCATTGATTACTGTAAAAATGTCACTGGCAGTGAAGGGGTTAATACTAGGGGGCAATCTAGGCGTTAACTGTGTTCCCTGGCAGGTGATTTTAACTTATGATCTTCCTCTACATCATGGATGCTCAACCTGTAGCCCTCCAACTGTTGCGGAACTACAAGTTCCATGAGGCATTGCAAGGCTGACAGTTGCAAGCATGACTCTCAAAGGCAGAAGTATGATGGGAGTTGTAGTTCCGGAGCGGCTGGATGGCCACAGGTTGAGTACCCATGCTCTAGGTAGTTAGTCTTCAGGGCAGGTTTCCCTTTCTTTACACATCTTCATTTATCTGTGTAAATTGCACTTGTCAATGTGTCATCTCCATAACCATTATGTAGCCTTCTGTGGAGGACAGCGCATTGCTTCTGCTTTCCATTATTTACCTGCAATGATAAGAAGAAGATTTACTATTGAGCAAGAGTTACTCTACCAACATATGAAATTTGAATGGCCTACATCAGTTAATAAAATTGTTATCAACACTTTTGCATTACCTTTGGTTGACACTCATTCACTGTACTGTATCCAAGGAAGAGAAATGTTGTCACCTTAGGATTTAAAGTATGTTAGAACTACAGAATACCTCATTCTCTTCTCTTTCAATATGAGGTATGTATATGTTTGGGTGGTAGGGACCTTCTGTAGTCCTAACACACTTCCCAGTTACATTGTTTGAGTTAACATTGCAGAGTGAGAGGACAGCTATGAATTTTAGTTGGGCTTTACACTTCCCAGCCAAAACATTCCTGAAAAGGAACCATGGAGAACAATGTTATAACTCCTTTAAAATCAAATGTATATACCTGTACCCTAAGGAGCAGAATATAGACTGGTATCCCCCACCCTGCAAAGCCAGGTGCACCAAATTTACACAGCCACTCCAGAGCCAATGAACAGTCCATGACTTTGTTTTTTTAATTTATTGCGGGATAATAACTTGGATAGGGATGGGAGGTTATGGGATGCCTGCTTGACTTACAACAACTTCAGTGACAACTTTTCCTATATACATCTCCCCTTCTTCACTCCAGCAAACACTTGCTTGCAGAAAACATTGTGAATATCTGACAGTCACTCAGTCAAATTAAAGCAATGGCCCATTACAGGCAGGAACCTGAGTCCCCTTGGTTGTGTAGCAGACTTTCAGTGTCAATCTTGCGTCACTCCTGTGGCTACTGATCCCAGCACCATCTCTTCAGGCACTGCCAACCTACCTGGCTGCAGCTTCCCCTTTCACTAGCCATCCAGGCTAACTTCTCCCCACAATCCTCTAGACTGTCACTCACCAGCCCACTCGGCTGACTCTCAGGGGATCTTCCAGACATGCTGACCTGCTTCTGCTAGCCTCTCTCCTTGCTGGCATGACTCAGGCCTATTTATGAGGTGGCCTGCCCCCACCAGCCCTTTACTGGGGATTGGCTGAGGCTGTTTTATTTGAAAAAATGTGGCATGTAGGGCCTGGTATTGACTGGGGGAGGGGACACCCCACCATTTTTTTTTCAATAGCCGGAAGTCGGCAATTGTAACTGTAATGCCGCGTACACACGACCAGACTTATGTCCGACAGACTTCCGAAGGGGTTCTGCCGGAGTTCTGCCGGAGTTCTGACAGAGTTCTGGCGGACTTTTCTAATGAGCGGACTTGGCCACACACAATCACACCAAACTCCGACGGATTCGAACGTGATGACGTACGACTGGACTCGAATAAGGAAGTTCACAGCCAGTAGCCAATAGCTGCCCTAGCGTCGGTTTTAGTCCGTCGGAATAGCACACACACGAGCGAATTTTTCGGTAGGAACTGGGTCCGGCAGAGTTCTGGCGGAAAAATTTGAAGCATGTTCCATTTCTAAAGTCTGTCAGACTTTTGCGAATCAAAAGTCCGTTGCAGCCCACACACGATCGAATAGTCTGACGGAATCATTCCGTCAGACTTTGGATGTTGAAAAGTCTGCTCGTGTGTACGGGGCTTAAGTCATTTTTAACTGTGATTTGACCTGTTTTTTTTCTTTAGAAATTACTGCAGCATGTTCTATATATGCTACAGATGTGCCACTTTACAGGCACATTAAGGGGTCACCCCGGGCACTATATTTAAAGGAATTTTAAATTTTATTGATGCACTTTAAGCATAATTATAATCACTGCCTCTGAAAAAACAATTGTTTTTAAAAAAGTTTTTGCATTGGTACATGTCCCCCAGGGCAGTATCCAGACCCCCATACCCCTTTTATGGCCAATTACATATAAGCCTTCAAAATGGGCACTTTTGATTTAGACTCCCATAGACTTCAATGGGGTTTGCCGTTTGTGTTAGAAAATTTCCCCTCTTTGGGACTTTTGCTGCGAATCAAACAGGGGGGTGTTCGGCCCATGTATAATTGCTGATTATGATGAGAGTTTACAAAAAGGAATAAAAGCCATTTGCCCTCATTTCTACATCCCAAATTTGTATGTTAGCCTAGAACTATGGCCTGCATTAGAATTAAATTTTGTTGCTGCTGTTACTGCATTAGACTATATTTTTGTTCATCCTACCCTTAAGCTGGGGAAAAAAATCAAAGCTTTAGCGACCTACAATGAATTTTGTATGGCATATTCTTGAAAACACTCTATCTGAAACAGCTTTGAGATTCCAGGAACACAAACACAACACCAGTTATTATGTTGATTGAATAACCTTCAGCCCTCTTCATTTTGTATCTCCCACTGTTCCTTTGTTATCAGGCTCTGTGTTTCTATGCCCTCTCCAGCCCTCTCATTCCGCTTACTAAATCGCTCCAGTTGTCCAATTATATAAACTCAAATATCTGCTTTTAATGGGTGAAATAATTCCATGGCCAAAACCCCAGGAATATAAAACAGTGGACCTGGGGGCAAATTACAGGGTAAGCTTAGAGTCGTTCTTTATGATTTGCAGTATATCAGTGATGCTTAGTGGCACAGAGACATTTCAGAAAAATTACATGTTCTTGGAGTGCTTTTTAAAATTTGGAGATCTTACACATTATTTTGTTTCCACCTACCGAGCTTCTATGAACTGCTTTTATGACATTCTTTTGCTATAAAAAATTGTTGGTTAGAAAAGTAATGAAACCCAAACATGCGCTGTTGACTCCAGGAATAGTTGGCGGTAGATCCCCCGGATGGGCTCACTTCTCCTTTTTTTCTTTTTTCCTTACACTTTTCCTTCCTTTCTTTCTCTGTCAGCTCTGTGACTGGTCCGTCACACCCCCCCCCCCCCCCCCCTCTCCTTTACTTACAAATGTTCAATAAACTATCTGTAGTGGGCAGTTGTATCCCCCATAAATGACTAAAATGTTTTATTACATTGGGGAAAGCATTGGAATCCTATATAATAAGCAAAAAGTTCTATCATTTTGAAGATCTCTTCATAGAGGTCATGCATTTTTGATGTTTTAAATATCATAATCTTTACGTATATCACAGGTGGACCTGATGAGCTGTCTCTGCGATGGTTTTTTTCCATCCCTTGTGGCATTATGGGTCTACATTACGTAGCTATTTATCATATGTTTGATCTCCCTACTTGTATGGGGCTATAAGGGACACCATGGTTGGTTCATCATATTTGCTGTGGCCTTTTTACGGTCCCCCCCCCCCCCCTCTTTTATTTTTGATATGTATTTATGTTGTTGAATGTACAGAGCTTGCAGAGGATTGTTCGCAGCTCTGCTTTGTAATGTTCCTGAAAGCATTCAATAAAAACAATTGAAAGAGAAAAGTAATAAAATAGAACATTTAAGGTGAACTTATTTTCCCTTAAAAGAGAAGTACAGTAAAACTTTGGATTGAGAGTAACTTGGTCATGTCACAACTGAGTATAAAAGAGAAGAGAGGTGCCTCTAAGTGTAGCACTCGTAAATCAAAGAGAAATTCCCATAACAAATAATGGAAACTCCGAAGATTCTTTCCACAACCATTTATTCATAAGTCCTTCAGTTTATCGTCCATACAAAAAGATTATAGTAATTAGTGATTATAGTAATGCAGGGTAGTCATGATTGCAGACTGACAGCAGTGAGATTTGAACAATATTGCCTCAAAAAATTATAAACATACATAAGGGTAGGTACCATCATCCCGTAACTATATAGAAACAATAGAGGGAAGCTCATATAAGGGCTACTCCAAATAGTACCCTTGAGCATAAGTGAGGAATTCTTTAGATTGTTGTCTGTTTTGACCCATCCATGGATTACACTGGTGCCTGTTGTGGCTATTTGGGTGCTTTTATCAGTTTCTATACTACTACTTCCCCCCCCCCCCCCTGTTTGTTTCTCTTGTTCTTTTTTCTTTTTCCTTTCCTTGTTTTCTTCCCACGCACCTAAGCATTTCTTTCATCCATGGGTAATTTAAAGAGGAAGTAAACCCTGATGGGTTTACTTCCTCTTTCATTCCCTGCAAAGGCAAAGCATAATGGACTACTATGCATCGCATAGTAGCCCATTATGTGTCACTTACCTGACACAGGAGCCAGCGATGTCACCGCTGTCCCCTGTAGTCCGGCGCATCCATCTTTTCGGTGGGGTCTCGCAGCTCCGCCGCTGTCATTCGGCGGAGCCGCGATGACGTCACTCCCGCACATGCGCACGGGAGCCGACACGCGCGGCAGCTCCGTTGTTGGAAATGCCGCGCTCAGTGTGCCTGCGCGCCGCTGTCTACGGCGCATGTGCCGTAGACAGCGGTGCCTGTCTTCGGGCAAATATCTCCTAAACCGTATAGGTTTAGGAGATATTTCTTGGACCTACAGGTAAGCCTTAATCTAGGCTTACCTGTAGGTCAAAGTGGTTTGTAAGGGTCTACAACCACTTTAATAGTGCTTGACATCTATTATCCAACTGATTTAAGTATTATTATTTCATCCGTAGCCGGCTTTTATTTCTCTGTTCTTTGCCCCCCGTGTCCGCCCCCGGGGGCTCAACCCAGTGTAGGGTGTCTTGAGTGTTGCCGCCTGTTGCCACAAAGGGTTGTTTCTTTCTGGGTGAATCATGTAGGTTCTATATAAATACTCCAAGTTCAATATCCTACCAATTGTCTTTGCTATAATAGAATGAATTTCTGATAAAATGTTTTTTAAAGATTATGTCTTTTTATAGATGTCATGGGTGATGCCTCTTGAGGAAGCGCCATACAGCTGCGAAACCGGTCGAGGAATACGTCCAACCCCACGCCAACGTGTCCCCACATACCTGTGGGGCCTATTGTAAATCTGTAAACCCTAGTATTTTATACTGAAGATCTATTTAATAATTACTGTTTTTTTTCTGATGTATATTTTGTATTGTCCTAAATATGTGTTAAATAATCATTTTTTATTATTTGTGATTATTATATCTGGGTACCGTAATAGTTCCTATCATCACTTATGCTCAAGGGTACTATTTGGAGTAACCCTTATATGAGCTTCCCTCTATTTTTTCTGACAGCAGTGAGAGCCGGCGGTGCGGAGGATGGTCTATGTGGACAGCTTTACCCCAGATGCCTAGATACTTAAATGTGCCTCTTTTAATCAACAGCCATGTGAGTTGCTAAATGTTGTACCTTCATTAAATGTAACCACATTGCTACACTTAGAGGCCTCTCTTCTCTTTTATACTCTGTAGTTGCTGGATTTTGCTTCTAATCCCCTTATGGAGGCTTCCATTTGTGGATGGTCATTTTATGGTTACACAACCTGGTCACATTGCTAGAATCTTTTTATATGGACTATAAACTGAAGGACTTATGAATAAATGGTTGTAGAAATAATCATTTGAGATTCCATTATTTTTATGGGGAAATTCGCTTTGCTATATGAGTGCTTTGGATTACCAGCATGTTCCCGGAATGAATTATGTTCACAATCCAAGGTTTTACTGTAGTTACAATGGGGCTTATGCAAACATCTTAAAATTTATTATGTCTATCAATATGTAGGCTTACCTATGAAAGATTTATAGTTGCTGTCTTAAAGTTGGTGTTACCCAATCACTAAAATATCATAATCTTTTTATTATGTTAAAGTATAGAACCATGATCTCTTAGTAGAAAAAAAAAGTGTGCTGTAGCACTTAATCATAAGTGTATCTGCACTTGCAGTTTTCTCTTATTCACCCTGAAAGTCTTATGCTGTGTACACACGAACGGACTTTCCGGCAGAATAGGTCAGATGGAATCATTCCGTCGGATAGTCCCATCGTGTGTGGGATAGTCCGATCGTTTTTCTTTTAAAAATTCTGACGGACCTAGAAATAGAACATGTTTCAAATCTGTCCGACGGACTCAATTCCTATCGGGAAAATGGTTCGTCTGTATGCTAGTCCGACAGACCAAATACGACGCAAGGGTAGCTATTGGCTACTGGCTACTGAACTTCCTTTTCTAGTCCCGTTGTACGTCATCACGTTCAAAACGAATGGACTTTCGAACGGACTTTAGTCCCTTTCATGTGTGGGCAAGTCTGTTCATTTCGGAAGTCCATCGTAACTCAGTCGAAAGTTTGTCTGGAAGACCATCGGACCCTTTTCTGCCAGAAAGCCCAGTCGTGTGTATGCTGCATAAGGCCCCTTTCACACATGCAAACAGTTCAGGTCCACCTGTCAGTTTTTTAGGTGGACCTGAACGGACGCTCCATACAGTTCTATGGAGCGACAGATGTAAGCGGTGACATGTCCGCTGACATCCGATCCGCTCCAAACCAATAAATTAAGATGGATCAGATTTTTCACCCATCTGGCGGATCTGATTGGATGAGAACGGACAGGCAGATCCATTTTCATATGATCCCCCATAGAGGAGAGCGGGTCTCTGACAGGTCCATCTCAGCAAAGTGAGCAGAGATGGACCTGTCATCAGCCATGTCAGCGGGGGATCAATGGAGCGATCCCCGCTGAGCAAACGGAGTCCGTGAAAAACGGACATTATGTGTGAAAGAGCCCTTACAAATGCATGTTGATCTTGCAAATGTTTGCCTAATTCAGCTTCCTATGATGGCGGGTCAACTATGCTGCACTGCTCCTGAATTCAGAGCAACTCTCATGGAGGCTGTGCCTCCTTACACTACTGTGAAATTAAACAATGTTGCTGGGGGGGGGGGGGGGGGGGTGCTGGGGGAGTGGCTATCAGCACTGTCACTGGTAATTGACAAATCCGCAGCTTGGCAATCAGCACCAGGCTACACCAGTTCTCTGCTTCTTACTGGGTACACAGCACTGCCTTTGTTAACATCCTTATATTGTAAGCTACAGTTTCTTGGAGGAGGTAGTATATGAGGCAGCAATAATGGAGTATTTGGCTCAGTAAGGAAAGGAAGAAACTGGATTTGGTACTTGTGTACACTGTCATATGGGAGCCTTTGTTTTTATGTAACAAAAGCCCTTTACTTTGCCATAGGAAGCATGTTCTCTCTACATGTAGATCTTTTTATTGTGAGGCTGCAATGATTAATTTCCCACCTGCTTGGAAAGTCTAATGTGCTGATGGTGCTGCTACAACCCATAGAAGTACAGGAACACTGGGGGATATTTTAAGACCCCTTTCACACTGGGTCCACCCATTAATTAGTGGTAAAGCGCTGCTCACTTTAGCGTTGCTTTACCACCGTTTAAGCAGTGCTTTATCACCGCCAGCAGGATGCTTTTAAATCCCGCTAGTGGCTGAAGAAGGGGTTAAAAACACTGATGTTACATTCTATCTTACTGAACCTGGTGCACTCAAAATCTGGTGCAGCTGTGCATGGAAGCCAATAAGCTTCTAACTTCAGCTTGTTCAATTAAAGTGATTGTTAACCCACACTGCTAACTTTATATAATCCTCTGTGTCTTGTTATGCTAGATGCTCCTGTCTCTGTGATTTATAAAAAAAATGCAGTTTATACCCGTTTTCAGAGCACTGATCGCTGATCACATGATGCGCCGCCTCTCTGCTCTCTCCGTCTGACAGGAGGAGAGAGCTGGCACGTTACGTGAGTGCTGATCAAATGTAAAATAGGGTTTCCATCCGTCTGAATTTAGCTGAGCAGAGCGGATGTCAGCGGACATGTCACCGCTGAGATCCGTCACTCCATAGAACTGCATGTAGCGTCCCTTCAGGTCCGCTTAAAAAACTGAGAGGCGGACCTGAACAGTCTGCATGTGTAAAATGCTCCTAAGTGTAGCAAAATAGAAAAATCAGCGCAAGGGACATAACTTATATTCAGTAGGATGTGCCTCTTGTGCTGATGTTACTCTTCCTTTAGCTAAGCTTCCTCCATTTGTCATTTCTGCCCCCTCCCCATCCCGCAGCTGTAATCTTCCAGTGCAGCGGGGATTAATGCAACTATGGGACTGTCACAGGTCCTTATCAACAGAGCGCCCCCCCCCCCCCCCACTATGTCCACCCTTTCTGCCCTTTTGTCCATTTACAGGCACCATACTACAGCTTCTATGAATGTAACAGTATCTATGAATGGAGAATGGGTGGATGATCGATAGCTCCGCTCCTCCATTCATAGATCACATAAATGAAGGTTGATTACACTAATAAGGATGTATAGTATTTTTTTTAGGTACTGTCCTATTTAAATTGGTATTAAATCCAAAAGCAAACAATTTTTATATTGTAGATTATGAGTTCTTAGATGTAGGGGTTGTATTACTTTTCATTTTTAGGCTTTCATGTCTTTATTCTTACCTAGGGATCTGGCCAGTAAGTGTGTTGATTTTTCGACAGAACAACACACACAGCTATCCTGCAGATGTAGCAGTTAGATGATTGAGTCAGACCAGTGCTTATAGTAATCAGATTTTCTTTTTTATGTAAAACCGTTATCCCAAAGTTACAAAACTGTTGTTATAACTGCTTAAAAATGTTAGCTGAAGTTTGGCATCAAGTGGTATTGAACCCAAAATCTAAAATGTATTATCTTGCAGTTTACTAATTATTAGATGTGGTGGCTGCATTGGTATTCTTTTCTTTGGCCTTTCCCCTCTTTTTTTCCCAACTGGTTATCTGGCCAGTAACCTCCTATATTAGTGATACAGAACTCTGGAGCAATAAGGACAGGGGGCACAGCAGATAGCAGCAGTGGCGGCCCGTGTGTTGTGGGCCCCTGACACCTCCACCACCCTCCCTATTCAGGGTGCCAGACACATAAATTCCTATGGTGGGGTGGGGGGGGGGTATTTTGAAGCACGTGATTAGAGCTGGAGGCTCTAATAGGTTTCAAAATAGGGTGGGCTGTTGTGTGACATAGCGAATGAATTTTCGCTACTTTCACACCGAGTTTCCTCCCTGCCAATCAGCAGGCAGGTCAGTAAGACCTGTCTCCCGATTGGCCAAAGCATTTAGCGATCCTATTGGATGCCTAATGCTTTGGCAGAAGAGAAGATTAGCGGACACAGTAGTCACAGCCGCCGCTTCCCGCCGAGGAGAGCCGCCGAGGAGAAGAGCCACTGAGGAGAAGACCTGCGAGGAGGAGAGCCCTGGCCCCTGTCACTCCAGGAGAGGAGCAGTAAGTGCCACCGGACCGGCCTTGCGGGGGGTTGGGTTAGGGAAGTGGCTGCATTTGATGGAAAAGGTGGCTGCATTAGATGGCCACAGGTGGCTGCATTAGATGGGCACAGGTGGCTGCATTTGAATGGGCACAGGTGGCTGCATTTGATGGGCGCAGGTGGCTGAATAAGATGGGCACAAGTGGCTGCATTCGATGGGGCACAAGTGGCTGCATTAGATGGGAAAATGTGGCTGCATTAGATGGACACAGGTGGCTACATTTGATGGGCACAGGTGACTACATTTGAATGGGTACAGGTGGCTGCATTTGATGAGCACAGGTGGCTGCATTTGAATGGGTACAGGTGGCTGCATTAGATGGGCACAGGTGGCTGCATTAGATGGACACAGGTGGCTGCATTAGATGGACACAGGTGGCTGCATTTGAATGGGCACAGGTGGCTGCATTTGAATGGGCACAGGTGGCTGCATTTGAATGGGCACGGGTGGCTGCATTTGATTTGGCACAGGTGGCTACATTTTATGGGCACAGGTGGCTACATTTTATGGGCACAGGTGGCTGCATTAGATGGGCACAGGTGGCTGCATTTGAATGGGCACAGGTGGCTGCATTAGATGGACACAGGTGGCTGCATATGATGGGCACAATTGGCTGCATTTGATGGGGCACAAGTGGCTGCATTTAACGGGCACAAATGGCTGCATTTGACGGACATAAGTGGCTGCATATGATTGGCACAAGTGGCTGCATTTGATTGGCACAAGTAGCTGCATATACTGGGCACAAGTGGCTGCATTTGACTGGCACAAGTGGCTGCATATGATGGGCACAAGTGGCTGCATGTGATTGCCACAAGTGGCTGCATTTGATTGGCACAAATGGCTGCGTATGATGGGCACAAGTGGCTACGTATGATGAGCACAATGGCTGTATTTGATGGGCACATTGAGGCTGCAATTGATGGGGGGGGGGGGTGGTTCAGTATTTTTCAGTTTGTTTGCACCCCCCCCAAAATTGTGAGCACCAGCCACCACTGCATAGCAGTATTGTCACTCTGGGGGGGGGGGGGGGGGGGGTAGTGTTAAATGTATATGTCACACGTTATAATCAATTAAAGAAAACTTTTTTCCCCTTTTCGTACACAGGTTTTTCATGAATAAATGCAAGCTGATCATTTTAACCACTTGCCCTCTGTACATTTACTGCGCCAGGGCGGCCACTCTGCATCTGACACGTCTTGGTTTGAGGCGCACGTGCCACCGGTGACCCACTCCCTTTGTGCTCAAACGCACAGCGGGAGCTCAGCGGTGGGTACTGTAGACTCAATGTCAGCCGCCACCCTCCGTTTGCACAGAACACAGGCAGAAAGGACAATCTGCCTATGTAAACAAAGCAGATTGACTTTCTGTCAGAAGGGAAGGTATTGTTCCTGTGTTTCTGCAAAGCAGGAACACAGATCTTTGCCTTCTCCTAGTCAAAGCACTTCCCTCACAGTGAGTAAGCACAACCTAGGCACACAGTTAACCCTTTGATCGCCCCTGATGTTAACCCCTTCCCAGCCAGTGTCATTAGTACAGTGACAGTGCATATTTTTTAGCACTGATCACTGGATTAGTGTCTCTGGTTCTCTAAAAGTGTCAGTTAGTTGTCCTATTTGTCCACCGCAATATCGCAGTCCCACTATAAGTCACTGATTGCCGCCATTACTAGTAAAAAAAAGGAAAAGAAATAAGTAAATAAAAATATCCCATAGTTTGTAAATGCCATAACTTTTGCGCAAACCAATCAATGTACACTTATTAGGATTTGTTTAGAAAAAAACTGTAGCAGAATACATATTGACCTAAATTAATGAAGAAATTAGATGTTTTACCTATTTTATTGGATGCATGTTATAGCAGAAAGTAAAAAAAAAATGTATTTGCAAAATGTATGTTTTTTTTTGTTTATAGTGCATAAAATACCACCAAAAGAAATCTCTATTTGTGGGAAAGAAAAAAAAACACTAGGTCGGACTTTAGAGGCAAGTTTTCTTGTAAACAAAAATCTAAAATGTACATGTAAAATACACAGAAAAAATATCAGCTAAAAACATATGTTCATATAAATCACAAAATCGGGCCATTTAGGACCCAATACATTACAAAGGTCACGGTTGTTACATGATTTGAGCTAAGTGAGCCCCTGTGTACTAACGCGTTTTGCTGGTCTGCTTCTTCAGGACACACAATGGGGAATCAGCAATGAATAGGTCTCAGTTGCCTAGAATTTGAACATGCATGCATGCATAGGAATCTCCCTGGGCGGGCACTGGAGCACATATGAAGACCAAGTCAGATATGACCCATGAATGTGATGTTTGGCATTTGGTGTTAGCAAAAAGAGGGAGGACTGGAAATGGAAAATTCCCCTCCACCAGGAAGCAGCTCTAAACTCCTGATAAGGTGAGGGATAATGTAAGGAATCCACCAAATATTGGTCATAAGAGGCCACCATGCATACGTCGCCAGTATATAGGTCTCAGTGGGTGGTGGGGGGGGGGAGGGAGCAAAGCAAATATTCAGGCAACCAGCCAAAGGACATGGTTGTCCCATCCAGTCCTCCAAGGCCAACGCTTAGAATATGCTGTGTGTCATTCAGGGAGGCTATGTGGGGAAAAAAGGACATGCAATTGTAAGTTAAATTAAGGCAGTGCCGTATCCCAAAAAATGGCCTGGTCCTGAAGCAGGGTAAACCCTTACCAGCTTTACGTGTTTGTCTCATCCATGTAAACTGATACATTCTGCTGGAGAGCATGTGCTTTAGAAAAACAGCAGACTGGCTGGGTTACCAGATGAAAATATAATAAAGCCTAAAAAGGAAATGAATGCAGCCATCACATCTAGGAATAGGTAATCTGCAATATAATAAATGTTTGCTTTTGGGTTTAATACTGCTTTCACTTTTTGATGTATCCAAATCTGCCAGTACATCTAACACTCCCCTCCCCCCAGGTCTGACAATGCTGCTGTCCAAAGGTGCCCCTGTGCCCCTTCATCTAGAGGGATGTCTCTCTAATACAGGAGGTGTTAGGCCTCTTTCACATGGGATGGATCTGTGATGTTCCCCGTGAACATCCACTTGCTCAGCAGGGATCGTTCCGTCGATCCCCGCTGAGCAGGAAGATGACAGGTCCGTCTCTGCACACTGTGCAGGGATGGACCTGTCAGAGCGCCGCTCTCCCCTATTTAAGATCGGATTAGGACGGACCATAGAGTCCGTCATCATCCAATCCAATCCACAGACGGATGGAAAAGTAGGATTTTCCTCCGTCACACTTTTGCGGATTGGAGCAGATCAGATATCAGCGGACATGTCACCGCTGACACCCAACGCTCCATAGAGGTCTATGGAGCGTCCGTTCAGGTCTGCCTAAAAAACTGACAGACGGACCTGAACGGACAGTCCGTGTGAAAGAGGCCTTACTGGCCAGATCACCAGGTAAAAACAGGGGGAAAGTAAAAAAAATCAAACAAATATACCTACTGCATCGAATGATATGTAATCGGCATTTCTGGTTTGGGGTTTAATGCCGCTTTAAGAAGTATACTTTGTTTTTAGGTGCTGCCCTAATTGGGAAGTTTAATACATCTATTTTGGGGCAGTAATGTCATACAGGAGAAACGGGTATCTGCTGGCAGGATATGCTGCCTCTCTACTCCATCGGGTCCCTTTTCTGTTTACTGTGAATCCCCAGCACAGTGGATGTTCCATTATTCACTAATCTTTCAATTCATCTAGTATAAGGGTCACTGGAATAATTCTATTTTCCATAGAACTTTTTTAAAGTTATCTTTTTCTGAATAAAGTTTATATTTATGCAATAAAATATTATTATTGTGTATAAAAGTATACCTTTCAGGCTATTTTATGTGCCCATCTGCCTAGGTGATGCCATTATTGAGCACAGATATCAAAGGAAATCGTTAATCGGGAGGTCATGCTAAGTTCTCTCGCAAACAATATTAATAAATGATTACTTTGTTTCTCAATACCTTCTGCCTGAAGGTACAAACCATGACTCATTCATCTTTTTATGGTACACAGGAGAATATATCTCCCTGTATTCTGGCTGTTCTTTGGGATTATTTTTCTACAGTACATTATTGATACTATGCAATAAGATTTATAATAGAAGTTTTTTTTTTTTTTATAAAATCAACGTTTTCGACTATGCTAGCAGCAATTGTGGTGATGTGAATCAGTGATCAAAATTGTCCTTAACCACTACAATACAGGGCACTTTCACCCCCTTCCTTCCCAGCCCAATTTTCAGCTTTCATCGCTCTAGCGCTTTCAATGACAATTGCGCGGTCATGCTACACTGTACCCAAATGAAATGGTTATCATTTTGTTCGCATAAATAGAGCTTTATTTTGGTGTTATTTATTCACGACTCCGTTTTTAATTTTTTGCGATATAAGCGCAAAAAAAGCGGAAATTTGGAAAAAAAACAATATTTTCTTTTTTCTATTTGAAAAGAAATCCAATAAAATCAAATTTTGTCATAAATTTAAGCCAAAATGTATTCTGCTACATGTTTTTGGTAAAAAAAAATTCTGTTAAGTGTATAATAATTGGTTTGTGTGATCAGGGACATATGTACGCAAATGATCATGTACATATGTGTGCAGGTGATCACGTACATATGTGTGCAGATAATCATTGGGACATGTGATTTTAGTGGGACATATGTGGGGGACATGTTTTTATTATTGGGGACATGTGTTTTTATTATTTGGGGACATGTATGTTTTGGGGACGTGTGTTTTGGGGACATGTGTGGGGACTGTGTCTGGACTGTGTGGTGTGTTGTGTGTTGACACTAGACTGATGATCATTGAGTAAAAAACAGCTCATACTCACTGATCATCAGCCGGCTGCAGCGATCTGCTCTCCTCTCCTCAGCGATGACTTCCGTGTGAGGAGAGGAGAGCCGATTGCCTAGCAACCGGCTGTTTGTTTACATCACATGACGGCTGTGATTGGACACGGCCGTCATGTGATCAGAAGGGCCAATCACAGAGCCCTCCTGCCGATCTGAGATGTGCCGTGTCTGGGTGACACGAGCACATCGGGATCGCGCCGCTGCCCGGGCACGCGTGCGCACGATCCTGCTACTTCTGAAGGACGTTCCTGAATGTCCTATCAGGAGTAGACGGCTCCCACCCAGCCGTATATATGCATTGGCCAGGTGGGAAGTGGTTAAAGAGGAAGTAAAGTCTTTCTGTTTAATTATACCTACAGGTAAGCCTATAATAAAGGCTTACCTGTAGGTACTCTAAATATCTCCTAAACTTGCAACGTTTAGGAGATATTTACTATATATGCCACCGACGTCACTGTGGCATGCGCACTTAAGGAAAGGCTGATTGTGCTGTTTCTTCAGGGCTCCGTGCCATGATCGGTGGCACCTGTATGTGTGCACAGGAGTGATGTCACCGTGGCTCCAACCAATCACAGCGCTGGAGCCCGCAAACCCAGAAGAAACTCTGGGGCAAATGTCAGCCGTCTCATCGGTGTGTGGGGACCACTGCAACAAGGTAAGTATTTTATAACGAGCTAGTATGTGATGCATACTAGCTCATTATGCCTTTGTCTTACAGTTTTTTTTTTTGTTTTTTTTTAGGGTTTACAACCTCTTTAATAGCATCTTTAATCCCTTGCCATCCAGCCACTACAGTTGTACTGTGGCAACATGGCTCGGCTGCATGAATCACCGCTATCTTGCATCGCTTCCTTTTTTGACCACTAGGGGTGCACTCCCTGCTCACCCGCGGAGCCAATGCAAGTGCCCAGCGGTCGCGATCCCCAACGGGCTCCTACACTCTCTCGAGGCACACTGAGAACTAGGATCCGTGTGTGTAAACACACAGTTTCCGGTTCTCTGAGGGGAGAAGAGACAGATCGTCTGTTCATATAGAGTATGAACGGCGATCTGTCATCTCACCTACACAGTCCCCTCCCCCTTTCAGTTACGACACACACTAGGGAACACAATTAACCCCTTGATCGCCCACCTAGTGTTAACCCCTTTCCTGCCAGTGAGATTTTTACAGTAATCAATGCATTTTTATAGCACTGATCGCTGTATAAATGCCAATGGTCCCAAAAATGTGTCAAAATTGTCCCACGTGTCCGCCATAATGCCACAGTCCCGATAAAAATCACAGATCGCCGCCATTACTAGTAAAAAAAAAAAATGTATAATAAAAATGCCATAAAACTATCCCCTATTTTGTAGACGCTATAACTTTTGCACAAAACCAATCAATATACGCTTATTGCAATTTTTTTTTTACCAATAATATGTAGAAGAATAAATATCGGCCTAAACTGAGGAAAAAAATAGTTTTTTTATATATATATTTTTTTTTGGGGGGGGGGGGGGGTATTTATTATAGCAAAAAGTAGAAAATATTGCATTTTTTTTCAAAATTGAAGCTCTTTTCTTGTTTATAGCTCAAAAAATACAAAAACGCAGAGGTGACCAAATAAAACCAAAAGAAGGTATATTTGTGGGAAAAAAGGACGTCAATTTTGTTTGGGTGCACGTTGCAAGACCACGCAATTGTCAGTTAAAGCGACGCAGTGTCATATTGCACAAAGTGCTCTGCTCAGAAAGGGGGTAAAATCCTCCAGGGCTGAAGCGGTTTAAGGAAACACAGAAAAATGTATTTTCTGTAATTATTAATAATGAGCATAAAGATCTTCCCATATAGGGACTTAGACTGGCCATACACCTGTAGATTATCTGCAAATTTTCTATGGTCAGATGGAAAAAGTGGGAGATTCCTCCATCCACACAGTTCGGCGTAGATGGAGGAATCTGTTCCACTTTTTCCATAGAAAATCTGCCAATAATCTATAGGTGTATGGCCAGTCTAAATCCAGGTTAGACAGATTTGCAGAAATCTGAATGTCCACAATATTAGCCTTACCCCGCCAGGTAGATTAACGCCATCTCTGTAAAGTCAGCCTGAAATCAGGCTCATTAACCACTAATGCTCTAACGGGAGTAAACATAGGGCCACATAGGGCATCAGGACTACCTGATACCCCCCACCCCGCAAGAAAATATTAAAGCTATATTTTGCTAAAAATACAATAAAATTATTAACAGACACAAATACAGCATAACTCACAGAATGCTTACTAAATCTAAAAGATAAAACGGAGTTAACCACTTCCCGACCGGCGCACACCGATGTACGTCGATAGAATGGCACGGGCAGGCAAATGGGTGTACCTGTACGTCGCGTGCCAGTCGGGACCCCGTGAGTCTGGTCTCGGGTCCCGCGGACTCGATCGCCGCAGGCGTACCCGCGATCGTCTCACGGGGCGGCTGAACTAGGAGATGCCGTTGTAAACAGCATCTCCCAGTTTTGTCTAGCAACAAGTGACGCTGATCTCTGCTCCATGTGATTGGAGCAGAGATCAGTGTTCACTAAAAGAAGGCCCAGCCCCCAACAGTTAGTAACAGGCCCCTAGGAACAATTAACCCCTACACTGCCACCCACTGGTTAACCCCTTCACTGCCAGTGCCATTTACACAGGAATCACTGGATTTGTATAGCAGTGATTGCTGTATAAATGACAATGGTCCCAAAAATGTGTCAAAAATGTCCGATGTGTCCGCCATAATGTCGCTGTCACAATAAAAATCACTGATCACCGCCATTACTAGTAAAAAAATTAGATATTAACCACTTCCCGACCAGCGCACGATGATGTACGTCGACAGAATGGCACAGGCAGGCATATTGGCGTACAGGTACGTCCAATATTCGATGCCGCCCTGCCATCGGGAGCGTGCCGCCGGCGGCGTGCTCCCGCGCTGGTCGGGACCCCCGTGAGTCCGGTCGCGGGACCCGCGGACTCGATCGCCGCGGGCATCCCCGCGATCGTCTCACGGAGCGGCCGAATAGAGCAAATGCTGTGTAAACAACATTTGTGTATTCTGCCTAGCAACTAGTGACGCTGATCTCTGCTCCATGTGATTGGAGCAGAGATCAGTGTACACTAAATGAAAGCCCAACCCCCCCACAGTTAGTAACACACCCCTAGGAACACTTAACCCCTACACTGCCACCCACTGGTTAACCCTTTCACTGCCAGTGTCATTTACACAGGAATCACTGCATTTATATAGCAGTGATTACTGTATAAATGACAATGGTCCCAAAAATGTGTCAAAAATGTCCGATGGGTCCCCCACAATGTCGCAGTCACAATAAAAATTGCTGATCGCCGCCATTACTAGTAAAAAAAAAATAATAAAAAATTATTAATAAAAATGCTATAAAACTATCCCTATTTTGTAAACGCTATAACTTTTGCGCAAACCAATCAATAATCGCTTATTGCGATTTTTTTTACCAAAAATATGTAGAAGAATACGTATCGGCCTAAACTGAGGGAAAAAAATGTTTTTTTATATATTTTTGGGGGATATTTATTATAACAAAAAGTAAAAAATAATGCGTTTTTTTCCAAAATTGTCGCTCTATTTTTGTTTATAGCGCAAAAAATAAAAACCGCAGGGGTGATCAAATACCACCAAAAGAAAGCTCTATTTGTGGGAAAAAAAGGACGTCAATTTTGTTTGGGAGCCACGTCGCACGACCGCGCAATTGTCAGTTAAAGCAACGCAGTGCTGAATCGCAAAAAGTGGTCTGGTCTTTGACCAGCAAATTGGTCCGGTCTGAAAGTGGTTAATAAAAATGCCATAAAACTGTCCCCCAGGGGCGGACTGACAACTCATGGGGCCCCCTGGCAATAGGAGATTATGGGGCTCCCAGGCAATCAGAGATTATGGGGCCACACAGTATATATATATACACACACACACACACACACACACACAGTATACACATACATGTACACACAGTATACACAGACATGTTTCTATTAGCTGAGAAGGTACTGAAGAGGTGGGGCAGCTATAATCTCTGGATTTTTAGACCAAAATGATGTCAGTAAGGGACATTTCAGATACAGATTTAAAAAAACAAAAAACAAAAAAAACTGATTTTTACATACTGTCCCTGGTTTTACTGAGGCTGGCAACCCTGATGGGGCCCCCTAGTGGCCCGGGGCCCTCGGACAGTGCCCGAGTGGCCGAATGGTCAGTCCGCCCCTGCTGTCCCCTATTTTGTAAACGCTATAACGTTTGTGCAAACCAATCAGTAATCACTTATTGCGATTTTTTTTTTACAAAATATGTAGAAGAATACGTATCGGCCTAAACTGAGGGAAAAAAAATGTTTTCTTATATATTTTTGGGGGATATTTATTATAACAAAAAGTAAAAAATAATGCTTTTTTTCAAAATTGTCGCTCTATTTTTGTTTATAACGCGAAAAAGCAGAGGTGATCAAATACCACCAAAAGAAAGCTCTATTTGTGGGGAAAAAAGGACGTCAATTTTGTTTGGGAGCCACGTCGCACGACCGCACAATTGTCAGTTAAAGCGCTGCGGTGCCGAATTGAATTGAAAATTAGATGAAAAAAATATACAGGCTCCGGGATCTAAGAGATAGAGAGAAAGAAACAAAGTTAGGCTCCATGCACACTGGGCTTAAAAAAAAACTCCAGTCCACTTGGCAGAAAAAAATGCTCATATAGAATGTTTTTTGTACAAAGTTTAGTCGAGTTTAGGAGAGTTTTATGTTTTTTTCTGCCAGTAAGCTCCCATCAGAAACTCAAATGTTGAGCTTAAAATATGCCTCTAATTGTCCTAATGTGTATGGACACATATGATAACACTGAGCTGCTTCTACAGGCAGAACATAAAACTCTTGTAGCATGGAGCCTTACAGAGATAACAAACTCAGGAGCACAGCTAACATTAGAGCCAGTGATAAGGGTGGGGGGCGCACAGGGAGCGGGATTACTGATGGATGACTGTCTCGTTCATTTATCCTATGAACACCAATGTAAGGCAGTGTTTATCCCACGAACACCAATATACAGTGCCTTGAAAAAGTATTCATACCCCTTGACATTTTTCACATTTTGTCATGTTACAACTAAAAACTTAAATTATTTATTGGGATTTTACGTGATAGACCAACACAAAGTGGTAAATACTTGTGAAGTGCAATGAAAATTAGAAATGGTTTTCAAAATCTTTAACAAATAAATATGTGAAAAGTGTGGCGTGCATTTGTATTCAGCCCTCCTAAGTCAATACTTTGTAGAACGGCCTTTCGCTGCAATTACAGCTGCAAAAGAAAAGGTCTTTTTGGGGATGTCTCTACCAGCTTTGCACATCTAGAGACTGAAATTTTTGCCCATTCTTCTTTGCAAAATAGCTCAAGCTCTGTCAGATTAGATGGAGAGCATCTGTGAACAGTAATTTTCAAATCTTGCCACAAATTCTCAATTGGATTTAGTTCTGGACTTTGACTGGACCATTCTAACACATGAATATGCTTTAATCTAAACCATTCCATTGTAGCTCTGGCTGTATGTTTGGGGTTGTTGTCCTGCTGGAAGGTGAACCTCCGCCCCAGTCTCAAGTCTTTTGCAGACTCTAACAGGTTTTCTTCTAAGATTGCCCTGTGTTTGGCTTCATTTATTTTCCCATCAACTCTGAGCAGCTTCCCTGTCCCTGCTGAAGAAAAGCATGCCCACAACAAGGTGCTGTCACTACCATGCTTGACGATGGGGATGGTGTGTTCGGGGTGATGTGCAGTGTTAGTTTACTGCCACATATAGCATTTTGATTTTAGGCCAAAAGGATACATTTTGGTCTCATGTGACCAGAGTGCCTTCTTCCACATGTTGGTTGTGTCCACCACATGGCTTCTCACAAACTGCAAACGGGACTTCTTATGGCTTTCTTTCTTCTTGCCAATCTTCCATAAAGACCAGGCTTGTGGAGTGCATAACTAATAGTTGTCCTGTGGACAGATTCTCCCACCTAAACGGTGGATCTCTGCAGCTCCTCCAGAATTACCATATGCATCTTGGCGGCTTCTCTGATTAATGCTCTCCTTGCTCGTCCTGTCAGTTTAGGTGGATCCCTGAAAAACCTTCTCTTCAGAGAAGCCTACCCTACCCACACCTAACAACTGTATTTTAATTTTCTACATCAGCTCATCCCCCACAGTTATTACCTTTTGTTTCAACTTGACCCTCCCTTCTAGATTGTAAGCTCTAACGAGCAGGGCCCTCTAGTCCCTCCTGTATTGATTTGTGTTGTAAGTGTACTGTCTGCCCTCATGTTGTATAGCATGGTGCAAACTGTTGGCGCTATATAAATCCTGTATAATAATAATAATAATAATAATGGCCATGTCCTGGTAGGTTTGCAGTTGTGCCATACTCTTATCATTTTTCAGATGATGGATTGAACAGTGCTCCATGAGATGTTCAAAGCTTGGGATGTTTTTTTATAACCTAACCCTACTTTAAACTTCTCCACAACTTTATCCCTGGCCTGTCTGGTGTGTTCCTTGGCCTTCATGATGCTGTTTTTTTTTTACTAAGGGTCTCTAACAGAACAGCTGTATTTATACTGAGACTAAATTACACTTAGGTGGAATCGATTTACTAATTAGGTGGCGTCTGAAGGCAATTGGTTCCACAAGATTTTAGTTAGGGGTATTAGAATAAAGGGGCTGAATACAAATGCATGGCACACTTTTCAGATATTTTTTTTTTTTTAATTTGGAAAAACTTCATCATTTTCATTCCACTTCACAATTATGTGCCACTGTGTTGGTAGATCACATACAATACCAATAAAATACATTTAAGTTTTTGGTTGTAACATGACAAAATGTGGAAACTTTCAAGGGGTATGTATACTTTTTTAAGGCACTGTATGTTACATAGTTACATAGTTAGTCTGGTTGAAAAAAGACATAAGTCCATCTAGTTTTCCATAAAATGAATAACTCAACACCAAGTTCACTATATGGACCCCTTATATATTTATACATGGTGATCATATCCCCCCAATCTCCTCTATGTCACTGATCATAGCTCGCTCTTTTGCAACCTGCACTTTTTTTTTAATTTGGATAGGATTTTGTACAAATATTTTACAAAGAAGTTTTATAAATAATTCCATATTATATTTTTTAGTAACTGAAATATAGAAGACAATACCCAGACAAGATTTATTAGGTAAGCTTAGGTTTGAATAAGGAGAACGTCAAGGGAAGAAAAAAATAAGCACCCATGGCAACAACCAGTGAGGGTAAAACTGTAGATGTGCATATGCCATATGCTGTTGTTCTCCTTTGTATTCTTCCAAACATACAAAAGATAGAAGGAATAGATTGATCAATGACTATAGATAGAATACCAGTATTCATATCCCTCTTTAAATATTCTTAGAAAGAAACCAAAAAAAAAAAACGTAGGGCTGTTAAGGTTACCGACCAATCAGATGATTAAAAGTTTCTCCATATATTATTTAGCATTAAAAATGTAAAACTAGTACATCTTTTAATATAAAACCAAGTATAAATTGACACGTGTCTATTCCTCAGCATCATCTATTACAGTAAAAATATATATATATGTAGCAGGTACCTCTCCAGGCTGATTGCATCTATGAGGGAGAGAGCTGCCTGCTAGCAGCTGGGTGGGCTCATACACACAGAGACAGAAAACAGAACTGCTTGCTCTGTAGCCTGCCTATTGGAAGAGACTGGCAGCTAATCACCAGGAAACAGACAGCAAAGCATTGTGGGAGATGTAGTTTACAGGAGGAAGTGACTCTGTTAGCTGGATCAGCCCTGAACTACAAGACAGATAATGCAAAGCATGCAGAACTGCCTGCTGGGAGGAGTGATAAAAGGACAGGTGCGGCCTGCTTTCACCATCTCTGGATGCTAGTCAACACATGCCAGCAGGAGGTCTGTGTGTGACCAGGAGTGAAAGACATCAGCCTATACAGCGGAGAGCCAGATCGCCCGCCTCTGAGGGATATATGGAGGACAGCCCTGCTATTCTAGCAAGCAGACCGGCCTGCACTTCAGAGCATCTGGAAGCCACCTGCACTTCAGTCCATCGGGAGCTTCATCAATGGATGCCATCTTCACCAGATGGTGATACCAGGAGGGGATTCCAGACAGAACCTCACAGCCCTTCTACTCTAATGTGGTGAGAGGGCACTGGCCCATTTCAGTAGAGATTACAGTATTGCTGAGTGAGTTCTTTCTACAGACTGCTGGTGAGACTTGTAAATCCACAGAGGTGAATGTTTTTTTTCACAGGCATCATACAGCGGGATTTGGGGCCTTGTCTTTTCCCCCTGCGCTGTAAGGTCAGTACTGTATTGCACTCACATGTAATGAAGAATCTACAAGTGGAGATGTTTCTTCAGTTGAGCCATCATCAGCACATCTTTTGTTCTACAGTCATTTCTTTCCTTTTATCTCTGTGTATTACCGTATATACTCGAGTATAGGCCGACCCGAATATAAGCCGAGGCCCCCAATTTACCCCCAAAAAAACTGGCAAACTTATTGACTCGTGTATAAGCCGAGGGTGAGACATGCCTGTCCATCCCTGTGTGTGTGTCCGTCCATCCCTGTGTGTCCGTCCATCCCTGTGTGTCCGTCCATCCCTGTGTGTCCGTCCATCCATCCCTGTGTGTGTGTGTGTCCATCCATCCATCCATCCCTGTGTGTGTGTGTCTCCATCCATCCATCCATCCATCCCTGTGTGTGTGTGTCTCCATCCATCCATCCATCCATCCCTGTGTGTGTGTGTCTCCATCCATCCATCCATCCATCCATCCCTGTGTGTGTCTCCATCCATGTGTGTGTGTGTGTGTGTGTGTGTGTGTGTGTGTGTGTGTGTGTGTCCAGCCTACCTTTGTCCCGAGCCTCCGTCCCGTGCCTTGCCTCCTTGCCTCCGTCCCGTCCCGTGCCTTGCCTCCTTGCATCCGTCCCGTGTCGTGCCTTGCCTTGCCCCCGTCCCGTCCCGTCCCGTGCCGTGCCGTCCCGTGCCCTCTTCGTCGGCGGCCATTGTAAAGTTCAAAAGCTGCGCCGCCGCCTTCGCCTGTGATAGGCGGAACACTGAATTTCCCAGCAGCCTGTGTTCCGCCTATCACAGACGTCGTATCATCCTCGTCCGTAGTACGAGGATGATACGACGTCCGTGATAGGCGGAACACAGGCTGCTGGGAAATTCAGTGTTCCGCCTATCACAGGCGAAGGCGGAGCCGGAGGCGCGGCTTTTGAATCAGAATGGCCGCTGTCTGTCTGCTCGACACGCTGATCGAGCGGGCAGACAGCGATGACTCGAGTATAAGCCGAGGGGGGCACTTTCAGCCTCAAAAAAGAGGCTGAAAATCTCGGCTTATACTCGAGTATATACGGTACAAATTACAGCAATATACTGCAGTTTAACCACCAGGCTAGCTGAAGATACGTGGAGTTTAAAGAACTTTCACCATATTCTTCCTTTATTAAGCCTTGTTGCTCTACTCACAAGTTGATCTCTGAATTATAGCCTATGTTGAGCCATTTGTGTATGTGTTAGATTTTACACTGTGTTCCTGAATGTAAAGATTATATGCTGCAATTTGTCTGTGTGTTGAGGCCTCGGTGGGAAAGTATTTAATATATGTTTTGAAGATATTGAGTACCAATCCCTCTGTGCATAGGTGCTTATAAGGTTATGGCTTCTGTATATGTGCATTAAGTGATAACTGTTGTCAGTCATAACTTGTGTTCATTCGTGCTCTTTATTGTGTTCCATTACTTATCTCAGTAAACTTTTCTGAGTGGTTCAGTGATATCGTGTGAGTTTCTTATTACTAACGTCACATTGCAGAATGGAACGCAAGGTGTCAGAGGTAAGAGAGGATCTGCAAAATGTATTCCGTTCCAAGTGAACTTAAAGAACAGAATTGCGTTGTGTATTATTATCAGGGTATTGCATTAACCATCGTACTAGGTGTGCCAGAGGGACTGGGACAGTTCTTTGGGGTTGAGAGGCAGAGTAACGGACTGAACCAATAAAAAGCAGCTCCTTTGGGGGTCTTGCTACATGTACCATATATATCAGCGTTGTATATACAGCAATCTTATTTCCCAAAACAATATTAAAGTCATGCATTTCTCTTTGTATCAGAGCCTTGATAATCGTTGCATGTAGTCTGCTGGAAATTTCTTCAAACATCAATGCATTTCACTGAATACTCCCCTTTTTTGGTGCCTTCTTCCAAACATGATTTTAGAGTTCAACAGACAAAATATATAAATTTCAAATTAGACCACAACCTGGCACAGAAGCAGAAGCATTAGGTCATCAACAGATGTAATGAGCCCCAGGCTCACGCAGTCACCAAGTTTTAGCAATAATTCTTGGTTAAAGTTTAACTTCACGCTCTTTGTGTCACCATCACTTGCCCTCTTATACTGTATTAATGCCGAATCATGGAATTATAGTTGGACATAATTAAAAAATGATTATGCGTTCATGGATAATCAAAGGGCAGGTCTGATGTCACTAACAGAATAAAATTATTTGGCTAGAAATCTGACTTCATCTTTCAGAGATACAAAAGCCAAGAAAACAAAACAATACATTCTGAGGAATGACATTTCAGTTTCAACGTGACAAAGTTTTATGAGTTGATACAATTTTTTCAGTGTGTATGAAGAATAAACACAAATAGATCAAAATTAGTAACATTCCACAATGTAGCAATGCATTTCTGTTATCCTGACGTAGTGGACCTGATCTAATAAATGAAGATTCACTATCTTATAGGAAACAAAAAAGTTACTTGTGCCTAAACAGCATTTTGCATTGATTTCTTCCTCCAAAAAAGCAATGTACTTCTTGACATGCGACTGTACCTAGTTCTGTGGCCTGATGGCTGTATATCTGCAGTGTGAGATCATCTGAGTCACTTCAGCCTCTGGCTGCTAATCTCAGGAGATTTGGAGTGAAATTTGATGGTGCTCACTGTTCTTGCTGGAGAAAAATTTATACCTCAGGACCTACAGTACAAAGATATCCATATTTCTGGTTTACTGTATTGTGTGTTTTACTTTTTGAATTTGGCGCCGTTCTCAGTCCCCGTGCATCGCAACACTCGCAGGGAACGGAGCACGACTCCATCATAGATTGAGTGGGGAGACATTGCAGGATCCTGGGGACAAGGTAAGTAAGCTGTACCTGGATCCTGCGATGCAATCCTGAGTATGCCGTCAGAAGGGGGTAAAGGAAATAGATCCAATTCTTACCGCTTTCATATGGAGGGGAGGCGCAGTTTGGATTGCTAGGAATACCCTACAGCTACTAGTTGTGAAGGGAGGTTTGGCTTTACTCTGTCTTCAAACTTATTATACTGCCTCGCAATTGGCACATGCACATTGGTGGTTTTACCCTGAAGCTGACAACGCGGCCACTGCTCTAGAGGCAGCCATCCTTACCTCCTATGAATCCCTCCAGAACTTGGTACACCGAATGTCCCTTAGGGGATGTGGTAGCAATTTGGCTGCTATGCTATGCACTCAGCTTCCCACTACCTACTTTGTGCTTCAAATAAGCACCCATTTCCATCTTAATGATATAATGCTTTCATGTTACCTTCCAATACATTCATTCCAGTGAACAGACTCAACCATCCTTCTACGTTCTCATCTCAGCCTGGCTGCTCCTCAGCCAGGCTGCCCTGGTTACCCATTAAAGAGACATCAACAGTAGTGTTTCCTTCTGCTTCATCGTCAGCAAGCCCCCCCAGAGAGCCCTTGACCAAAGCTTTTTATTTACTTTTCCCACCGGAAGCCACGCCCTGGAGGGTTTGCCTCCAACAGCTGAACACCTCCCACAAAGGGTGTGACCTCACAGCAGTAACAGGATATGAATGCCCATATAAGGACAATACAATACAAGGTACCAAACAATACCATACAAAACCAATGAACGATGATTATAATTCCGTTGATAGAAATCCTTAATATATATACATTGTTCCAGAGAACAATGTATACTTGGATAATTCATCTCTTGTGAATGGAAAGCCATCTACAGATGTGCACCGCCTATCTCCATATGTTGATCAGACACAGGAGAGACGATGTGCACACATCCGCACACAGCCAATGCCTACAGAGCACGCATATGTCCCCAGACGATCGTCTGTACAATGTACAGGGGCCCTTTTGCTGGTGGACATACCCCCACTCCGCAAACACCTTTCTTTCCAACCCCAAGATATTATCCACTACCTAACGGATCTCATCCAGCGTCAGTCTGCCCCAGTCAGCTCTAAAAGAGCGGGCTGGGAGAGAATGAACACAGGAGGACTCTTATGACAATACATATAATAAATACATCTAAAATTTCCACAACAGGGATGAGAGGACACAAACGTCCTGGCAATAAGCTTAAGGATCTTCAGGCTTTCTAAGATGTTGAGGTCAGACACACAATACTTACTCCCCAAATACCCCACTTTGGGGGAACCAAAGCTTACGAGAATTCTTCCACAGAACTGATGGATGGGTGGTGAAAACTATTATGCACTTATTTCCAGACAATACGTTCCGCTCATTTGTGGAATTTTGGAGAGTTTACGGTCTCCCCCGAATGGCCTACTTCATATACTTGCAGATATATGACACGGCTGCAACGCAGTTCGGACTTCATAATATAGTCATCCAACTTTACCCGCTAGAACGTTTACTGACTGATCCTTTTTATGCTAAACTTGTATCCACATACTATAGGTCGCTCTTACATTCCACAACCATTAAGCTCAGCAGCACAGTAAATAGATGGCGAGCTGATATACCGTGTTGATGGAGAACATCTGGCAGGAGGTTCTGCCTCTCCAAGGTACCCTCTGTCATCTCTTCTCGTGACAAGGTGATCCAGACTAAACTGTTGTATAGATCCTATTTTACGCCATGCTTGCTATATAAATTACACAAACTACCCTCTGCACTGTGCTCGTGATGCGGCATGGCTGATGGCACATTCTTTTATTTGATGTGGGAGTGCACTCCGCTTAGGAAGTTCTGGTTGGAGATCACGGCCTTCATCAGCGCCATAGCTCAGGTACCGAATATTTGCTACCCTTTGCGATGCTTGTTGGGGTATATTGATGATGAAGGACTATCTAAGAATGTACAAACCTTTATACGTATAGTATTATTCTATGCAAAAAAATCAATAACCATACATTGGAAATTTCAATCCTCCCCCACAATAGCTTTCTGGCTTACTATTGTTACCCAGGCTATATCATTATACAAGTTGACGTATGAAGCCAGAGGGTGTCCAAAATTTTTTTCAAAGATTTGGGACTCTTGGATCAGCTTTGACAGTACCATATTACCTGCTCCTTGATATGCAAACGGAGGCTATAACTCCTAATTAGGTCTCACAAAGAGATGCCCTGAATTCCGAATGGTTTCAGATGCGAGATAATCAACTTTGATTTGTATGTAGTCCTGTACCCACTGACTGTATGTCAGATACATGTATTCTACTGAGCATTGAGCAATGTTCGCTCCAACTATATTACTGTGTGTTTTGCTGTTTGTTGTGTCTTGTAAATAAATAAAAGATGTACCATTTAAAAAAAAAGTAATGACGGATCTGCTCTCTCATGGCCAGTTTTGCCATCCAGCTCCAAATGACTACTTTTGATGGCATGGAATTTGAGATGCAGAGGCTACCTGGTCAAGGGCGCTCAATGCAGGTAGTGGTTACCCTGTGTCAAGCCAGAGAGGTCTCCATGAATAAGACTTACCAGAGAATATGGGTAAATTATGCAAATCTCACGCAGTAAAAGCCTGGAAACCTTTATCACATAAACCAGCCAAGGTTCTGAAGTTCTGGGGCTGAACAGGAGCCTAGGATAAATTATGTATTATGTTTAATGCTCAAAGTTCAGCCTTGTTTGCACTTACAGGGGTTTAAGGAGTCCTTAGTCCTTTAGTGATGCAATTCCTAAAAAGGCTTGCATGAGGTTATAGACCTGCCAGGAAACCATTGTTCCCTTTGTGGGACTTGCTTATGGTCCTCAGCTCTATCAAGGCCTCATTTCTATCCTACAGAACTGGCTACACTCTGCAATCTAACCCTGAAGATCACATTTCTGGTTGCTACAACCTCTGTGAAAAGGGTGTTACTCAAGGAGCCTCACCTAACGTTCTACCTGAACAGAATAGTACTAAAACCCCAGTCTGCTTTTATCCATGGTGTGTCTTTCTCCTTCCACTTTAACCAGGAAGTCAATTAACCATCTTTCTTTGTTATGTGAGAGAACACCACCCCCTGGATGATGATCTAACTCTGATGACCTGCTTGGCAGCTACCTTTTCATTCAAGAAAGCTGAAATCTGTGCTTGGTTCAGGCATGGCTTAAGGCAGTGTCAGTCAGCATCAACACATAAAGCCGCCTCCTACATCAGGCATTGCAGCCCACGTTCTGGTTTATTACAGCCTCCCTGGTAATTTGGATATATACTTTATTTATCGGCACTGCCTCAGAGAGGACAGGGAGGGGCGGGATAAGTGCCGTCAGATTACATACAGGAAAATCTTGTGTTTATTTCACTGCATCTGTAATAGGAAGTCCCGTCTCCTGGGCTGCCATTGGACAACTGTTCTGTCTATCATAGGAGGCGGGACTTTGTATTTAAGAGGGCGCTGTGTCCTGCCACCTTCCTGTCCCCTCCGAGCCTGCAGATGGGCATTGATCAGGCTACACTGATGGCAATGGTAAGGCTACATTCATGGCACATGTGAAGCGGCATTCATGGCACATGTGAGGCTGCATTAATTACAATGGTAAGGCTGCATTGATTGCAATGGTAAGGCTGCATTCATGGCACATGTGAGGCTGCATTCATGGTAATAGTAAGACTGCATTGACTGCAATGGTGAGGCTGCATTCATGGCAATGGTGAGGCACATTCATAGCAATGGTGAGGCTGCAGATGGGCACTGATTAGGTTGCATTGGTGGGCACTGACCCTTATTTTGCTTCACAGTTCTTTATTTGAAATGTAAGCTTTTGCTGAAACTTCCCTCTTAAAGTGAAGGTGCATGTTATACACCGATAAATACAGTATATCCAAATAACATGACCAAGCTCTTCTCTTCATCACACACAGCCACAAAGGCAAGATCATTTTTGTTGGGCAGTGTATTAGTGCTCAGATGAACACACTTAAGCCTCATACACACGATAGGACTTTGTACAAACTTTCCCTTGGATTTTTGTACAAAGGGCATGGGCCCTGAACTTGTATTGCATACACACAGCAGGACTTTTTCAGCCAACTTTCACCAAATCACGTGTTTTTTCTGCTCTTTACCGCCATCTTTGGTGAACTTCTGTATTGTTGTCTGATCTTTTGCATTGGTTCTGAGCATGCCTGTTTGTACTTTGTACAAAAGTCTTATGGTTTTCTGTACACACGATCAGACTTTGCTCCATCGGACTTTTGTTGCCAGAAAGTTTGTCCGTTCGCACAGCCAACAAAAGTCCGATGAAAACCAAAAAAGTTTGTCTGATGGAGCGTACACGCGGTCGGATGTTGCTCCAAAACAGCTAATTTGCATATTTGTTGTCAAAAAATCTGATCGTGTGTATGGGCCTTTAGACCGAATTTTATTGGTTCAAAGAATGTCAGGTAAAATGGTCAGCCCTCACACATGTTCACTTCATCAAATCTGGCCCTCTTTGAAGAGGTTTAATTGTCAACCATCTAGGACAGGGGTGTCCAAACTTTTTTCAAACTACTGTTCACATGACCTTCCTATTCCAGAGAACTTACGAGTACATTCAACTAGGGCAATGCTAGCTCTGTGGACAGAGCAGTGCCGAGTGTCTCCTGAGGTTATTTGCAAGTCAGTAATATGGTCCTCCAGGACACCTTCATTACACTTCATTAGGTGAACCCCACTCATGACAGTAAAATTTGGATAATTCATTGTGCATACTTACGTTACTGACCATTACAAAATGTTTCTTGCACCCTCCTGTATGGCAACTTAGTTCCCATTTTATGCTGCCACGATGCGCCAGGAAAATGGAAAGTTGTATACTCACCTTTTCGTAATTTTCCTTTCTTGGTGCATCTTCATGGCAGCATACAGATTCCCACCCAAATGTTGAGAGTTACAGAGAATGCCACAAGCCGGGCCTGTCTTTGATTTATACTGTAGTTAATCAGTCCTATCAGGTTGTGGGGGCGGAGCCAGAACCATTTTATGCTGCCATAAAGATGCCCCCGGAAAGGAAAATTCCAGAACAGCCTTCACGGTACAGATTCTCTTTAAAGGGGGTTTACAGTTAATATTACATTTTAGTTTAACTGCTTCAGCCCCAGAAGATTTGGCTGCTGAATGACCACGCCATTTTTTGCGATACGGCACTGCGTCGCTTTAACTGACAATTGCGCAGTCGTGCAACGTTGTACCCAAACAATATTGACGTAATTTTTTTCCCTTGAATAGAGCTTTTTTTGGTAGTATTTGATCATCTCTGCGGTTTTTATTTTTTGAGCTATAAACATAAAAAGAGCGACAATTTTGAAAAAAACACAATATTTTGTACTTTTTGATATAATATACATCCCCATTTTTTTAAAAAAGCCCATTTTTTCTCAGTTTGTATCGATATGTATTCTTCTACATATTTTTGGTAATAAAAATCACAATAAGCGTATATTGATTGGTTTGCGCAAAAGTTATAGCGTCTACAAAATAGGGGATAGATTTATAGCATGTTTATTATTTTTATTTTTTACTAGCAATGGCGACGAGCTGCGATTTTTAACATGACTGTGACGTTATGGCGGACACATCGGAAAATTTTGACACATTTTTGGTCCCATTGGCATTTATACAACGATCAGTGCTATAAAACTGCATTGATTACTGTAAAAATGTCACCGGCAGTGAAGAGGTTAACACTAGGGGGCAATCAAGGGGTTAACTGTGTTCCCTGCTACGTGTTCTAACTGAAGAGGGATGAGATTTGCTAGGGGAAGAGATAGATCGGTGTTCATACTTTGTCTTAAAGTGTCCTGGGTCCCCCAAGGTCTAAATCCAGCACTGTTGCTAGTTCCTAATTTTTAACATGTGAGCATGTACACTGATATGTCTTGTGCATAAAAATATGTAAGTAATGATTTAGGAAACAGTCATGATGGTCCAAGAACATAACAATGAATTTTTCCTTTCTTAATGTCCCATTTATCTATTTTAACCTTTAAAAGAACACATTTGTTGATCTCCAGGTTCTGGAATAACAGTGCTGTATACACTTTTTCAACATAGGATGGAGTCATCTGCACCAGTAACAACAAAGCTGAGATAAGGAGTGGGGCTCAACAGGGCAGTGAAATAGGACTCCAGCACTTTTATGAAATGCAAAGAACCACAAAAGATCCTAAAAAAACAAAGCATAAACGGTTATGATGCAGGTACGTTTAAGTGATTTCTATTATGGCCCATCCTGGTCTCTGCCTAGATTTCCTTATAATATTAATAATCTGGCTGGTCGTACCATTGGGAAGATCTTGAAGTCTGCACACAGAAAGCAACAAAACCCATATCTGCAAAGAATGCTTTGGTGGCTCTTCCGGGAAGTCCAACCAGCAGCTGGTGACATAGAGAGTGCATGCAGTTAGTTTTACTGGATATTTCTAGTACAATGCATTGACAGCTTAACCACTTTCAGACCGGACCATTTTGCTGGTAAATGACCAGAGGTCTTTTTACACTTTGGCACTGCGCTGCTTTAACTGGTAATTGCGCGGTCATGCAATGTTGTACCCAAACAAAATTTGCGTCCTTTTCTTCCCACAAATAGAGCTTTCTTTTGATGGTATTTGATTGCCTCTGCGATTTTTATTTTTTGCGATATAAACGTAAAAAGACCGCAAATTTTGAAAAAAAATGATATTTTCTACTTTTTGTTATTAGAAAAATCCAATAAACTCAATTTTAGTCATAAATTTAGGCCAAAATGTATTCAGCCACATGTCTTTGGTAAAAAAAAAGTCAATAATTGTATATTTATTGGTTTGCGCAAAAGTTGTCACATCTACAAACTAAGGTATGTTTTCTGGAATTTACGCAGCTTTTAGTTTACGACTGCCTATCTCATTTCTTGAGGTGCTAAAATGGCAGGGCAGTACAAAACCCCCCCAAATGACCCCATTTTGGAAAGTAGACCCCCTAAGGAAATTGATAAGAGGCATGTTGAGCCCATTGAATATTTTATTTTTTTGCCTCAAGCGATTGAATAATGACAAAAAAAAAAATTTTTTTTTTTTTTTACACAAAGTTGTCACTAAATGATATATTGCTCACACATGCTATGGGCGTATGTGAAATGACACCCCAAAATAAATTCTGCTGCTTCTCCTGAGTATGGGGATACCACATATGTGGGACTTTTTGGGAGCCTAGCCGCGTACGGGGCCCCGAAAACCAAGCACCGCCTTCAGGCTTTCTAAGGGCGTAAATTTTTGAGTTCACTTCTCACTACCTATTACAGTTTTGAAGGCCATAAAATGCCAAGATGGCACAAAACCCCCACAAATGACCCCATTTTAGAAAGTAGACACCCCAAGCTATTTGCTGAGAGGCATGTTGAGTTCATGGAATATTTTATATTTTGCCACAAGTTGCGGGAAAATTACAAACTTTTTTTTTTTTTTTTTTTTTTTAACAAAGTTGTCACTAAATGATATATTGCTCATGCATGCCATGGGCATATGTGAAATGACACCCCAAAATAAATTCTGCTGCTTCTCCTGAGTACGGGGATACCACATATGTGGGACTTTTTGGGAGCCTAGCCGCGTACGGGGCCCCGAAAACCAAGCACCGCCTTCAGGCTTTCTAAGGGCGTAATTTTTTGATTTCACTCCTCACTACCTATTACAGTTTTGAAGGCCATAAAATGCCAAGATGGCACAAAACCCCCACAAATGACCCCATTTTAGAAAGTAGACACCCCAAGCTATTTGCTGAGAGGCATGTTGAGTCCATGGAATATTTTATATTTTGCCACAAGTTGCGGGAAAATTACAAACTTTTTTTTTTTTTTTTTTTTTTTCACAAAGTTGTCACTAAATGATATATTGCTCACGCATGCCATGGGCATATGTGAAATGACACCCCAAAATAAATTCTGCTGCTTCTCCTGAGTATGGGGATACCACATATGTGGGACTTTTTGGGAGCCTAGCCGCGTACGGGGCCCCGAAAACCAAGCACCGCCTTCAGGCTTTCTAAGGGCGTTACAGTTTTGAAGGCCATAAAATGCCAAGATGGCACAAACCCCCCCCAAATGACCCCATTTTGGAAAGTAGACACCCCTAAATTTAGGGGTACACTAGTGAGACTAGGTAATAAATGGCGGGTGCCCTGAAACTATAAAAAAATAACTAACCAACCAGCGTCACCTGTAACAGTTATATGGTGATCACTGGTGAAAGGGTTAACTAGGGGGCAATTAGGGTGCTTTATGCGGTAGTATATGGGGGTCCCTGGCGCTATAAAAAGCTGCAGCGAACCTAAATACCTACCTGCCTAACTAGCGTCACCTGTGACACTAATACAGCGATCAGAAAAACGATCGCTTATTAGGCTGGGTTCACACTGGAGCGATGCGGGAACGCCACGAATGCGCGGCGGGTTCCCGCATCGCATGCCTCCCGGCGGCAGTTCACACTGCCCTATGCGAACTGCTGGGAGTGTCAGTGAAATGTTACTGACACCCCCAGATCAGTTCGCATATCGCAGTGCGATCTGCAAACTCGGATCGCATGGTGTGAACACCCATGCGATCCGATTCTGCTGCGGGCCAAAAAAAGGGTCCCGTGCGAATTTGCGGCGGGTGCGGCGGGTGCGGCGAATGGCTGAACTCGAATCGCACAGAGATCGGATGTGATTTGCACTGCAGTGCGGTGCGAATCACATCCGTTCTCATAAACCGCTGCAATGTGAACCCAGCCTTAGTGACACTGGCGACGGGGGGTGATCACGGGGTTAAACCTTTATTGGGGGGGTTAGGGGGGTACCTTAGAACTAAAGGGGGCTAACCCTAACTGCCCTAACAGTTATTAGTCACAAATGACACCCGCCGGGTGATCAGGGGGTTAAACCTTTATTAGGTAATAAATGGCAGGTGCCCTGAAACTATAAAAAAATAACTAACCAACCAGCGTCACCTGTAACAGTTATATGGTGATCACTGGTGAAAGGGTTAACTAGGGGGCAATCAGGGGGCTTTATGCGGTAGTATATGGGGGTCCCTGGCGCTATAAAAAGCTGCGGCGAACCTAAATACCTACCTGCCTAACTAGCGTCACCTGTGACACTAATACGGCGATCAGAAAAATGATCGCTTATTAGGCTGGGTTCACACTGGAGCGATGCGGAAACGCCGCGAATCCGCGGCGGGTTCCCGCATCGCATGCCTCCCGGCGGCAGTTCACACTGCCCTATGCGAACTGCTGGGAGTGTCAGTGAAATGTTACTGACACCCCCAGATCAGTTCGCATATCGCAGTGCGATCTGCAAACTCGGATCGCATGGTGTGAACACCCATGCGATCCGATTCTGCTGCGGGCCAAAAAAAGGGTCCCGTGCGAATTTGCGGCGGGTGCGGCGGGTGTGGCGGGTGCGGCGAATGGCTGAACTCGAATCGCACAGAGATCGGATGTGATTTGCACTGCAGTGCGGTGCGAATCACATTCGTTCTCATAAACCGCTGCAATGTGAACCCAGCCTTAGTGACACTGGCGACGGGGGGTGATCACGGGGTTAAACCTTTATTGGGGGGGTTAGGGGGGTACATTAGAACTAAAGGGGGCTAACTCTAACTGCCCTAACAGTTATTACAGTCACAAATGACACCAATGCAAAAAAAAAAAAAAAAAAATGACATTGGTGTCACTGTGACTGGGGGGCAGGGGTAATTGGGGGGGGTGATCGGGGGGTAAAGGGGGGGTGTGAGTGTGCCTGGCATGTTCTACTGTGTGTGTGAGTGTTGGTGCAACTTACTGATCCGCTCTCCTCCGTGTCGGAACGAAAAATACCGACACGGAGGAGAGAATACATCACTTCCTCTCCTGTGTTTACATTACAGGAGAGGAAGTGATGTCACCGGGGATTTCTATTCGTCGGGAGCGATCGCGAGGGGGTGGCCATGAATGAATGGCCGTCCCCTCGTCCGGGATCGCTCCCGTACGAATACCGACCGCCGCAGGCACCGGGCGGGGGCCCGATCGGGCCCCCGACCCGCGGGAGGCAAGGGACGTACATGTATGTCCTTATGCCTGCCCGTGCCATTGTACCGACGTACATCGGCGTGCGGCGGTCGGCAACTGGTTAAAGAAAGTTTAGCATAATGCTGTACACCAAATGTTGTTTTTTCATGCTAATCAAGTGCAAACTCTTGGTGTCTTTCCCATAAGCCTCTCTAGACCATATCTCTCGACTTTCTAAACAGTGAGTAGTCTAATGCTCTTGAAAGTAAAGCCAGTACGCTCTTTGTCTACCTGACTCTTCTTTTATTCAGCAGCTGCTTTTTAGCCCAGCACTAGAGATATGTGAAATAGAACAAATACAAATGCATCCATCTGTTCTGTGTCCTGACATATTTTACTCTGGATAACAAGCATGTGTCTAAGACTTAGCAGGCAGAGAGTTTACTGGCTTAGATATACTGACAATTTCAAAGGATTGACTATTCTATGAGCCCACACAAGTTCATGTATTAAAGATTACTGCAAAAAAAAAAAAAAAGAAAAAATAGTTTTAAGTATAGGTATAGCCAGGGCGTTTTTTTCTCAAACAATAGGTGCTAGAACTCAACCATGACAACACCCCTCCCTCACACACACCCTCCAAATAACATCAAATAGTGGGTGTGCAGTGGCGGAATTATAGGGGTCGCTGAGATTGCCAAGGCAACTGGGCCCCATGCTGCAGGGGACCCTTGAATATCTCAAGGAGCGGGCGGCTGAGACTGAGCTCCCCGATCTTCAGCTGAAGTGTAATCGGCACTGTGCGGTGAGCTCGAAGTCATCACAATGATTATAACTAAAGTGAAAGCACAGTGTGTGTTCTTTGTCTCCCCCTACAGTGCAGTACCCGGCAGGAAGAGGTAAGATAAAGAAAGCACTGCCGTTTTTGAAAAGACTTCATGTATGTGTGTGTGTGCATGTATGTGCATGTGTGTGTGCATGCGTGTGTGCATGTGTATGTGTATGCGTGTGTGCATGTGTATGTGCATGTGTGTGTATGTGTATGTATGTATGCATGTGTATGTGCGTGTGTGTGTATGTGTATGTATGTATGTGTGTGCATATGTGTGTATGTGTGTGCATGTGTATGTGCATGTATATGTGTGCATGTGTATGTGCATGTGTGTAGATGGCAAGCGGGTGGGGGGCACACTGGTAGCATTCAAGGGCACACTAGCAGCATTTGATGGCACACTGGCAGCGTTTGGCACAGTGGCTGCAATTGATGGCACAGGGGCAGCGTTTAATGGCACAATGGCTGCAATTGATGGCACAGTCTCTGCAATTGATGGCACAGTGGCTGCGTTTGATGGACACAGTGGCTGCGTTTGATGGACACAGTGGCTGCAATTGATGGCACAGTTGTAGCTTTGAGGGCACAGTGGCATCGTTAAATGGGCACAGTGGCTGCAATTGATGGCACAATGGCAGCATTTGATGGCACAGTGGCAGCGTTTGATGGCACAATGGCAGCGTTTGTTTGGCACAGTAGCAGCGTTTTTTGGGCACAGTGGCTGCGATTGATGGCACAGTGGCTGCATTTGAGGGTACAGTGGCAGCGTTTAATGGCACAGTGGCTGCATTTGATGATTTTTTTTCTAAATTTGTTTGCGCCCCCAAAAATTTTGAGCACCACCCGAAGCTGTTTAGATGTATGTATGCACATTTTATGTATGCGTGTGTGATCCTGCCCCCCCCCCCCCATATGAGAGCTGGGCGATTTTCTAAAAAAAAAAAAAAAAATCTGTCATTTTTAAAAAAAAACTCGATTTACAATTCAGTCCTGAGGAGCTGCGGGCAGGAGTTTTCAAGCGAGGCCGCGGCTTCCTCCTAGTCCGCGGGTCCGGCCTCACGGACTAGGCTGAAGCCGTGGCCTCACCTAAAAACTCCCGCCCACAGCTCCTCAGGACCGGTGCGGTGTCATTGCCGATCCTGGTGAAAAAAAAAATCTAAAAAAAACGATTTGCTGAAAATTTTAATCGGTTTGACCTCTCAACTCGATTCAAGATTCAAACCGATTTTTTCCCCAGCCCTACCCCATATGTGTACAATCAGAACAGTTTTTTTTTTCTTGCTTGTTCAAAGTACCAGCAAAAAAATGCTGTTCCTTTGAAAAGCGATCTGTGCTTTTCAGAGGCATTTGACATCTAGTAAAGAGGCAATATGTTGCCTTCTGACCACCTGTTTTAACCCCTTAATGTGATTGTAAAGGTTTGCGTTTTTTTTGTTTTTTTTTAATAACAAACATGTTTTACTTACCTTCACTGTGCAACTCGTTTTGCACAGAGTGGCCCCAGAGTGGCCCCGAACTTTGACTTCTGGGGTCCTTCTGCGGCTCTCGTGGCTCCTCCTCTTATCAGATAACCCCTTAGGAGAAGTTACCTGAATTAACAACAGGCTATTCATTTTGGCTAGAGCAAATGCAAAGGTACAGTACAGTATATGTTCATGTATATGTAGACACCTCTTTCACATTACTGGAAAAGCAACTGATTTAAAGGAAAGTAGGGCCAAAGCTCTTTTTACCCTACTTCACCTGTGGGTCACAGGTGTGCACTTTGTTCTGCAGTCCCCTGACCCGTTTTCAGCCAAAAGTGGGCTAAAATCCACTGTCACCTGACATCGCTCAGCCGGTAATGTTGGGATCCACCTGATACCTGGACTGGTAGCTGGCTCAGCCTCTTAGTGGGCTGCTGAGATGCTGAGCCAACCAGTTCTGCATCCTGCACAGCCCGGTGCGCCATTGAGCGCTGGAGGGACACAGCACAGAGCTTGGACTGACCGTCACCAGCTCTCTGCTCACTGAAGACCAAGATCTGAGCAGTAAGCAGTCTTTGATCTCTCAGTTTTTAGAAGTGTCAGACAGTTGCAGCATTGGGGCAATGCTGCATCCACCTGGGTGAGTATGATTGTTTGTTTTTTAACCACTTCCTGCCCGCCATATAGTAATATGAAGTGTGAAAAGTTGATTATCAGCGCAACCCCCCCCCCCCAGGATGCCCACCCAGGACCACCAGGGTTGCCACCCATGGCCACTAGGGATGCTGACCATGAACCACCAGGTATAAACTTTAGCAGTGCCAATCAGTGCCCATTGTAGATGCGAATCAGTGCCCAGCAGTAAATCCTGCCAGTGCCTCCTCATCAGTGCTGCCTATCAGAGCCATCTATCAGTGCCCATCAGTGCCACCCATCAGTGTCCATCAGTGCCACTTATGAGTGCCCAGTGCCCATCAGTGCCACCTATGAGTGCCCATCAGTGCTGTATATTACTGCCTCATCATAAGTGCTCATCAGTGCCACATTACCAGTGCCCATTAGTGCCACCTTATCAGTGCCCGTCAATGCAACCTCATCACGCCCATCGGTGAAGGAGAAAAATTACTAATTTACAAAATTTTATAACAAAAACAAAGAAACATTTTTTTTTTTCTAAATTTTCAGTCTTTTTTCATTTGTTTAGCAAAAAAAAAAACAGTGGTGATCAAATACCACCAAAAGAAATCTCTATTTGTGGGAAGAAAATTATAAAAATTGTGTTTGGGTACAGTGTTACATGACCACACAAATGTTAAAAGAAATATGAGCAAGATATTAGGAAACTAAAAATCCCACTCCCTCAGCGCTCATGGTAAGTGCTAAACTATAGCTGCTATATTACTCAAAAATCTCAAATATGGTGCCAAAGACAGTCACCAACGGTGAACAATACAAAGGCACTAGCAGCGCTTTATTTAAAAAAACAAAACATAAACATAAAACTATAAGTATGAATTTAAAATGTAATACAAAACGAAATATATGTAAATATCAACCTACACACAGTAAGAAACATTATAGTATATATAATTACTTTCAAACCGAAAGCATAAATACTGTATGTTATTTAAACTCAAATCACTCTACCTATATATTTCTCATATTCAATAGGCATATGTCTATTCATATATTTGGTCGCAATACAAATGCAAGAGACCAAAAAAAAAAAATGTGTTACATATACCAGAAACAAAAAAAGTCCATCAATGTTTCAATAATAATTCATAGTCCGCAAAATTACTGCAAGCAAAAAAATGTAAATAAAAATGTGGCAAGTGTTGGTAGCAGATCATTCAGAATCTCAGTAGTCCACCACCACACCTCCTGTGCAAATCCCTATAGGTTATGCACTTACCAGAAATACCTGGTTCAAAAGAACATCTCTTATCAATAGATGACCGATCGTATCTTCAGCTCTCACATATGACAAGGCATTGGATATATCCCATCGGTTATATATTAGTCAATCTCTCCGATGTCTTTGATGCCAACCCGTCTCCACCACGATGATACATTTCTTACAAACCCGGCCAGCTTAACCTTAACACGAGAGCTTTAGTAATGGATGTGAACAGCTGAAAGGCCCCTCTCACATTCCTCGCAAATGTTATTTAAAGTGCGACAGTGCTGAAAGCTAAAAATCTGGGCATGAAGGAGGGAAGTGCCCAGTATTAAAGTAGTTAAATACCGCACTTCTTTTACCAATTCTATACCTCCCAGCATTGTGATAAGGGAAAGAATGACAAAATGCAAAGGCAGCCTGAGAAAAAGGGGGCTGTAGCTTGTGGAAGTGGGTTTTGTTAAAAAAAAAAAACTGTAAAGGGTAGCTTTAACATATTAACCATGATAACATTGAGCCCATTTTGGACAAAACTTTTTTTTTTTATATTTTGTTATTTGTAGCACCCTGATGTTTAGGCAAGGTTGCTCCTAAATTTACCTGCCAGATATATATACCTTGGCCAATTGTGAGGGATCAATTGATTTCACAAGTCTGGAATTGCTGCACTTCTCTCTTCTGTCGCTAGGTGACCAGATATTTGGTGACTTTAGATAAGACAAGGGCATTGCAAGGACAGATTAGGAATAGATAGGTTATCTCAGCCAATGGGCAGAGATTTTCTTGGGTCCCTTGGCCTAATGGGAGAGCCCATTTATTTGGGTGAGGTCGGGTGATCGGGGGTTCTGTCACCTGGACGGCTGTCTGGGTGGATGTGTGTTGTGCTGCCCGGGCTGCTTGGCCAGAGTCTGGGCCTATACTGGGCACATCTGGCTGCTAGTCTATCTGAGGGCCTATCCAGAAGAGCGAGAGCAGCATAGGGTTGGGATTGTGGCTTGCAGTCCAACTAGAAGTGACGGTTCTTCCGGCTGGAGAACCTGTCGTGGTCAGGGGTAGAGGGGAAGCTGTCGCCCCTAAGGGACCAACCACCTTGTTATTAGGGTAATTATTATAAAGATAAAACCGCGCTGGTCAACACTGGGTGTTGGATAGATAAAAAAGCAATAAATCCAGGATGAGTACTATATGTGTATATACTTATAGGTTGCTGCCCCCCACAAAAAGAAAATCCCCGCTAGGGGTTTCTTCCAACAATAAAAATAATCTTACAACCGGGGTAACTGGCGCTACCTATTTAGCATGAACAAATATTGACTCTCATTAATGAAACGGATGTATTTTTAGAAAAAAGAAAATGAGAAATGCCAAGAAATCAAATAGGAGTAATCTATCTCACCATTAATAGTTTTCATATATGCAATCGCACCTAAATAAAGATAAAACCTCCTTAAGAAAGGCAATAGATCCTTTAGAATCCACTTATTTCAATCCAAGCCAGAAAATAGGAACATACAAGAGGCTACTACCAGAAGTTACATACAATTGCACAGATTCCCTAATGCGACTCTAATGTGACAGTAAACAGTGTAATAATTTAGGACCTTATCCTGAAAACTCAGTATAATCCCGAACAAATCATATATAGATTCTGTGAAAAAAAATAAAAAATAATATAGGAAAAAATCGTACTGAGTGCGATTTTTCCTTAAAATCGCATTGGTGCTAAATTGTGATAAACCCAATGGTCTGTCGGCTGAAAAAAGATTATGGAAATATACTCCACTTACTAAATGTGAAAAATAAGTGAAACGTGCAATCAAAATACAAGAGAAAAAAACAAGAACTATATGAAAATACCAGATTAAGTGACACAATTCATATCCGAAATCAAAAAGTTTCAAACATATGTGCTAGCAAAGCATCTATGAAAAAATATAAATAAAAAATGTATTGTAATGACCCTCAAAAAAATAAAAAAATAACACACACATAAAAATAGGAAAAAATAAAAATATATATGTAAAAATAAAAAATGAAAATAAAAATAAAAATAAAAAAGTAAAAATAAAAATAAAAGTTAATGTCCAACTTTCCAAAAAGTCTTCAATAGTGCAAATCCAACAGTAAATGTTCATAAAGTGACTTTTGTGCTTCTTGTGTAATCCTCAAAGTGACTTCCGTGCTCCCCCGCAAGGTACCCCACTCACCAAAATAATTCACCCCTGCAGGGGTAGTTCGCCTTTAAATCCAATCTGCCGATATCCAGCTCCTTGACCTTCTGACCTCCTTATTTATGATCATTCGTATCCAAAAAGAGATTCCATATGTGCCCTTTTGTTATTCTGAAGAAATCCCTGTGTTTTCTTTTTTCTAAAAATACATCCGTTTCATTAATGAGAGTCAATATTTGTTCATACCTTGTTATTAGGGACCACAGTGAGTAGCTGAAGCAAGTACCGGAGCGGGAGCAGTATTCTCACGAACTGGGGATGGTGAAGAATCTGGAAACTGTAGCAGGTGCCAAGCCAGGGACCCAGCCAGTGGGGTGACGCTTGAGGAGTATCTGGAGTGCCAAGTCAGGGACCCAGCAGGGAAGCGGGGGTGACAGTTGAGGAAGATACTAAAGTAAGAAGATTAGAAGAGCTCATGGGATTCAGTGGCAGTGAATCAGCAAGTCTAGTGAGAGAGACCGGGAGTCTACAAGAAGTGATTGTATAAAAAGTAAAGGAGTTTGTTACAACTTGTGTAAGGAACTGTTCTAAGACTGTTGCCATAAGAGACAGCGCTCCTACACATGCAGATGTGGTGTCTTGCTGGATGCCCTTTCCTGCATGGCTGTCTACCTGTCGAAGTCTCTGTAATTGATATTGCAGCTACCTAAGAGTGTCCTGGCCCTAAATCCTCTCTCCCACTGTTCTGTTCAAGAGAAAATACATTTGTTTGCATTCAAGAAGTGTCTAGCACCCATGAATCTACTTTATATTGCACTCACTATACCTTGCAACCCACTCTATACAGAAGGATGTCAGCTATCCCTGGCTCTGGAGTCTCTCATTAGACTAAAGAAGGCCTGGGACCCTGCTCCATTTAATTACCCTTTAAAAAAATAAAATAAGATTATCATCCAAAGATACTGCTAATGACTGTAATGCCGCGGTCACACGTAGCCGACTATCCCGCGGACTTAGTCCGGCGGACTTCCCGCCAGACTGTCCGCTGGACTTTCCGAGCGGGTTACTTGCCCACACTTTTTCAGCGGACTAATACGGCGTACTAAGTCCGCCGGACTATCCGCCATACTTTTGAAATGAACGGACTCGCCCACATACGCGGAGGAAAGTCTGCTAATTTTGAGGGCGTCTCCAGGTAGGCGGGGCCCGCGAAGGAGACGTCGCTGGCCCCGCCACCTGGTATGGACTTAAAGGGGAACCCCAACGCCGAAAAAAATCGGCGTGGGGTCCCCCCCAGGTCCACATCAGACCCTTGTCCGAGCACGCTACCCGGCCGGCCAGGAAAGGGAGGGTGAGCGAGCCCCCCCCCTCCTGAGTCGTACCAGGCCGCGTGCCCTCAACACGGGGGGTGCCTTGGGGAAGGGGGGGCCGCGAGGCCCCCCCACCCCAAAGCACCTTGTCCCCATGTTGATGAGGACAAGGGCCTCTTCCCGACAACCCTGGCCGTTGGTTGTGGGGGTCTGCGGGCGGGGGGCTTATCGGAATCCGGGAGCCCCCTTTAATAAGGGGGCCCCTGGATACCGGCCCCCCACCCTATGTGAATGAGTATGGGGTACAATGTACCCCTACCCATTCACCTGTAAAATAAAGTTAAAAAAAAAACACAACACACAAGATAAAATAGTTTATTGCACAGCTCCGGGGGTCTTCCGTCTTCGGGGGTCTTCTCGCCGGACTCCTCCGCTATCTTCTTCTAGCTCTTTTACTAGCGGAGGAGCCCGGCTTTCTTCCTCGCCGCCGCCCTTTTCTTCTGACTTCGGGGGTCTTGTCCCCCTCTTCGGTTCTTCTGCCGGGCCACCGCGCCTTCTTATAGCTCTTTTACAGGCGGTGGCCCGGTCTTCTGTCGCCACTGTCGTCGCTGTCGTCATTGCCTTCTGTTCTTCTCTTCTTCTCTTCAGATGTTGCCTCGTCGCATCCTTCGCTCACAATGGCTCCGACGCGACGCGTAGCGACTTATATAGGGATATCCCCGGATGATGTCCCCGCCCATTATGGTGTCACAGTCCCAGAGGATGCTTGGACTGTGACATCATAATAGGCGGGGACATCATCCGGTGATGTCCCTATATAAGTCGCCACGCGCCCGGTCACCGTCATTGTGAGCAGAGAGAGCGAGGAGGCAACATCTGAAGAGAAGAACAGAAGAACAGATGGCGGCGACGACAGCAACGACAGAAGACCGGGCCACCGCCTGTAAAAGAGCTATAAGAAGGCACCGTGGCCCGGCAGAAGAACCGAAGAGGGGGACAAGACCCCCGAGGTTGGAAGAAGTGGGCGGCGGCGAGGAAGAAATCCGGGGCTCCTCCGCTAGTAAAAGAGCTAGAAGAAGATAGCAGAGGAGTCCGGCGAGAAGACCCCCGAAGACGGAAGACCCCCGGAGCTGTGCAATAAACTATTTTATCTTGTGTGTTGTGTTTTTTTTACTTTATTTTACAGGTGAATGGGTAGGGGTACATTGTACCCCATACTCATTCACATAGGGTGGGGGGTCGGTATCCGGGGGCCCCCTTATTAAAGGGGGCTCCCAGATTCCGATAAGCCCCCCGCCCGCAGACCCTGACAACCAACGGCCAGGGTTGTTGGGAAGAGGCCCTTGTCCTCATCAACATGGGGACAAGGTGCTTTGGGGTGGGGGGGCCGCGCGGCCCCCCCTTCCCCAAGGCACCCCCATGTTGAGGGCACGCGGCCTGGTACGGCTCAGGAGGGGGGGCGCTCGCTCGTCCCCTCCCTTTCCTGGCCGGCCGGGTAGGGTGCTCATTGGCTCAGCCTTCCAGTCAATCATAAGTCGGAAGTTTTTTTTTTTCAACTTCCATCCTTTGATCAGAGGGGAAAGAAGTGATGAACAGAAATGAACTTCGCAAAGATTGAAAAGAACCTAGAAGAAAATTATGATATTGATGATTGTGAAAGACCGGAGAATTTCAGATATACAGAAGTCTTGAAAGACGGTTGAATTCGAGTTCGGCAGGAAAACTGAAAAGTTTTATATTTGGTGAGTAGAAAAGTAATATGGAATTTGTAGATGTTTTAGCTGATGAAAGTACATTAGAATTTAATGGTTTATCGAAACAGGTCTCTGATGCTGTTTTATGGAAATCAATGTATAATCAATGCTTTCAGGCAAATACTGACATGATAGATTCTCATTAGTTAAAACAAAGAAAAAATTACGTAATGTAATGAAGCTAGTTAAAATTTATAATACAATGGTGTTTGATATGCCAGGAAAACAAAGTCAAAATGTAACTGAAAATACACATGAAAATGTATTTTTTTAACCTAGTTGTTCAAGTTGTGAAACTTTTTTTACGTATATTGAGCATTTAGAGAATGCAATAGAAATTGCAGCAACGCAGGAGAAGAAATATACTGAACAATTATTGACTGAAAAAGTTGAATTGGATCATAAAATGAATGCATTATTGCAATCGTTTAAAGAAAAAGAAAGTCAAATAGTTTTTTTTGACTCAGGAAAAAATTGAACATGAGAATATTCTAAGTCTGCTTAAAACCCAATTACTGCAAGCTCAGTCTTCTGCACATGCTCAGTTCTTAAAAATGAAGGATCTTGAACACGTGACAAAGTTAGATATGAGTGATAATGATGAAACAATGTATTCTGATGAGTCAATTGTTAATATTTCCGCAGACAATGAAAGTGGGAAGTCAGTTGACTTCAATAATACTGATATTAGGCAGAAATGTAAATTTTCATCGCCATATGCTCAGAGGAAAGTTTATACAAAAAGAGCAACTCTTAAACGAGAGGGTCACATATCTAGGGTTTGTTTGTTGGCTAATAATAATAATAATGATATACAAAAGAGGTTGTATTATCCAAAAACTTTGCCAAGGCGTCATGAGGTTTACTCGGTACACTGGTGTAGTAATTTGAAGTATAGAGGTCATAATAATCAAACTTTGAATGTATATATGAAAGGCTCCTGCGCTCTATGGCCAAAAGATGGTAAGAAGGCAAAGATCTATTCTAATGGGAGCAGCAAACACTCTATGAGTTGACTCTCAATAATAAACAGAAAAAAAAAGGGGGGGGGTGTTGTGTTGCTCTTCCCAAATACCAACAAAACTAATACAATAAATAAAAATTAATAATAAATGATAAATTAACGAGTGTCAAAAAAAGTGCAGTAGTGCTTAAAAACTACAACAACACTTAAAAATCAAAAAAAGTGTTGAAAAAAAGTCTTAATGCACATTATTGTGTACTTTTAGACACTTGAATGATGCACAGGAGCACTTTATATCAGTCGTTTATGTAATGCACAGATGCACTTTTTTTGATTTTTAAGTGTTGTTGTAGTTTTTAAGCACTACTGCACTTTTTTTGACACTCAATAATTTATCATTTATTATTCATTTTTATTTATTGTATTAGTTTTGTTGGTATTTGGGAAGCGCAACACAACACCCCCCCCCCTTTTTTTTTCTAGTAATCAAACTTATTTCCCTTCTAAGACCCAAAGGCAAAGATTGCAAACTGAAAATAGTCCATTAAGACAGGAAAGGTTTCATTATGTAGCATATAACATTGTGAAAACAGTTAGCAGTCCTTAAATATGGCTTAGATGGTAAGAATTTTCTGGTTGATGTTTACTTGCTATGAATAAGGTTATTGATTTGAGTTTAAGAGATTTGGTTTTGACGTTTGGAATATTATTGAGGATTTTGATATATTTTTAATATTTTCAAGGATAATCTATCGGATTATTATTTTTTATCAATGTTTCATTGTTATGATTATTATGTTTTTTATTTTTGTTTTGTTCAGGCTGAACATTGAAAAGGTTTAGTTCACCTGAAAAGAAGGGTAAAAGAATAGCTTTGTATTCAGTAACTGAATACATTTTCAGCTTGGTATTCAACAACAGAGAGTTAGCTGTAGGCAGTAGAACTACAGACACAATCAATTAGCTAAGAAAACAGATTTGTATAGAGAATTAGTAGTTCAACCTGAAATGGTCTCAATTAATGTTGTGAAGAAAATAGACACGCAGATTCCTTTAATTTCAGAGGAAAAAAGGTCACGTCGCTTTTTTCTTCTTCATCGGGTGTCACAAAATTATTATTTTGGTCATTAGACCATGAGTTTGTGTCATGACTAAAAGGCTTTTTGTGTTTCATATATCACAACACCTACAGGTGGGATTCACTAATGATGATGCTTTAACTATTGCTTAGATGTTGATTAATCATGTTTTTCTAGTTTGGGGTATACCAGCACACCTCAGTAACGACAGAGGATGTGTAAAATCTTGGGAATAGAACAGAGATTTCATGTATCATATCATCCACAGTCTGCAGGTAGTGTTGAGAGGATAAATCGAACAATTAAATCTAGGATTGAAAAAAGTTGTTGGACAAAGGAAATACTTGGGTTGATGTTGTTCCATTTATTCTAATGGGTGTAAGAAGCACAAGTTCTGCTGCTACAAAGTATTCTCCTTTTGAGTTTAAAAGAGAAAGGAAAATGGCGTTTGTGTTACCTCGTGAATTTTTTTGTTTTCACTTCAAAAAGAGGCACGTGAATTCAAAATTGGTTGCAGATGTTATGAAAAAAATGGTTTCTCTACACATTTTCAGTTGGGAAAGGAAGTTAATTCATGATAAAAAGTGTCATTGTGTTAGCTAAAAATATAAGTCTTTTATATTACAATGTTTCTTGATTAAGAGATTATTAAAAGAGTGCGCATGCACGAGGCTTCCAAGATGGCCGCGATCATCTAAAGCTCCGCTGCCTCGCGGAACGACGGAACCCCTACCGCACGACACGGCCACCCTTCCGCTTACCGAGCTGTAGGGACAGACTCCCGGAGAGTTGGGGCACATAACCGAATGACCGGGGGACCGGCTAAACGCAGCCTGGGCCCGCTGTTCGCATCACTGGACGTGTGGGAGAAATCCAAGATGGCCACCGCAGCACAGCTCCTATCCCAGGACCACAGATCCGCAGGCTTGGCGGATTTCAGGTCAGATACAGACTTTCCTCCTCTCCACGCCACCCCAGGCAACCTCAGGGGCCCACCCAAGGAGGCCACGCCGTCCCCGGCCTCCACGGTCTCCCTGCTGGAACGCACCCTCCAGGAATTCTCCCCATCCCCCGCGGGGACACACAGGGCCGCCCAGGCTGCCATGGCCTCACATGAGGCTGCTCATGCAGACCCAGTCTCCCACATGGATGCCCTGTTTGGCAAATTCTCTGAACTGTTGGAAAGGGGCCTCTCCCAAACTGCCATGAAAATCACGGGGGAATTAAAAGCTGACTTTATTAACCTGGGCTCCCAGATCGAAACGATTGAGCATAAAATGGAGGATACAATTGCCAGATCCATCCAAAACTCCAGGCACATTTATTCAGTGCAGGAGCAATTAGACCTAGCCATGGCCCGTATTGATGACCTTGAAAATAGGTCACGCAGATACAAGATCAGAATCCGAGGGCTTCCAGAATCGATAACTGATGTGTCCAAGGCAGTGCATGACCTCATTACTCAGCTAATCCCTGACATCCCAGCTCTTAAACTAGAACTCGACAGGGTCCACAGAACCCTTGGCCCCCCTAGGAAGGGTGGCACTCCGCGTGATGTACTGGCTAAGCCACACCATTTTTTGGTGAAAGAAGAAGTTATGAAGAGAGCCAGATCCCTGCAACACGTCACATACCAGGGCCACCAGGTTCAGATCTTTGCGGACCTCTCCCCCTCCACCATACAGAGACGGAGAGCCCTGAAACCCCTCTTGCTTGCACTGTCACAAAAAAACATTAAATACAAGTGGGCATTCCCATTTGCGGTCAGGTTCACGGACAAAGGGAAGACATAAGCTTTCTCCACATTCCCCGAGGGGGAAAAGCTCCTCACCAGGTTGAAAATTATTTCTCAAGAAGCTGACATGGACACTTCTAACTCTGGCCAGGGCTCACACAAACGGCCCACACCTAACAGCCCACAATCCCCGTTGTGGACCTCCGGAAGAGCCAAGAAGGTCAAGGACAATGCACCCACCTGAGTAACATTCAGGCCTCCACTTCGACTCTCCATTGTGTGTCTGACTGTCCGAGGTCCTGGAGAGGGCCAGAGGACTTTTCCCCAACCATTGAACGTTTGGTCCTCCACCTTTGTTGCCCTCCCCCTTCCTAGGACCTGTGCTACCCCTTTCCCCCTTGCCTTCAATAGCCCTGGACGCTATGCAGTCTTCCATCCACCTTCTGGACTGTCCACAACCCCTCACATTATCTGCTCCCCCTCGACATAGGCCCTCCGGGCTTCTTAACGGACACTATAGAGGGCTGCAGTCCCCAGCACTCTCCCCGGATATGTAACCTCACTTTATGGTTAATGACCAGCTTTTACTGATCAGCCCCAGTGTCTCCTAAACACTAAGTTTGGCCGTGCCTTAAGTTCTTTATTTTTGTTTAACTTCTATTACTGTATACTGTTGAATCAACAGATCGGGTTGTTTCCCCGACTACGGGTCCCCAGTTCCGCGAGGGACCACTTGCGCAACTCCCCCTCCCTCGGTCTCTCTCGGGTGCCTGAGGGTCGGGACATCTGACCTTATGGGTCAGCTGTTTACACTGTTCTTTCTTGGGATTTCGTGGGGTGTGTCCTGCCCTGATCTCCTCTTTCCTTTCCCAGGAACACTTTCTTTCCTTGCCCTATCTCTTTCTGTCTCCCCACTAGGTGGTAAGCTACTCCTGTTGAATGTTTGCATGACACTGTCGTTTTTTTCAGGTATGGCTGAGCTAACCCTGTCGGCAATGTATTCCACAAGAAAATCACAGGCCGTTAATTTCCAACACTGTTGCCGGGAACCCCGCCACTGACTGGGTAAGTGAGGTCGTCTTCAGATGCTGGGCTCCCCCTCTGCTCCATGGCTGATCAACAAGCTGTTAGGCTTAAGATAGCTACCCACAACATACAGGGCCTTAATTCCCCCGTCAAACGTAGAAAAGCTCTTGATTACTATAAATCCCTGAAACTGGATATAATCCTACTTCAGGAAACGCACCTTCCTGTCCGGTATAGTCTCAAGTTCCTTCACGCCCACTTCCCTCAGTTCTACCTAGCCAGCGCAGAATCCAAAACCAAGGGGGTGGCCATCCTGATAGCCAAAACGTGCAAATTCAATAAAAGTTTTGAAAAGGTGGATCCGGAGGGCAGGTTTTTACTTGTAAAGGGCACTGTGGGAGACCACCTTTATTCCCTGGTCTCCTACTATGCCCCGAACACAGGTCAGGTCAAATTCTTTGAATCCCTGTTGCGCACCCTTGCGCCTCTTTTAGAGGGGACAGTTATTGTCGGAGGGGACTCTAACGTCGCCTTTGATCAAGGCCTCGACAAATCCTCCTCCTCTCATGCCCGATTAACCCGGCCCACGAAGGCAAGCCTGCGGATCGCCAAATTGCTCCACGATTATGGTTTATCCAATGCTTGGCGGGAATTAAACCCCACAAAGAGAGACTATACCCACTTCTCAGCACCACACCAATCCTATGCAAGGATTGACCACATCCTTGTTCCCTCTTCGCTCCTACCCCGGGTGCTCAAAGCCTCCATCACTGACACGGTGGTCTCGGATCACTCTCTGGTAATTGTGACGGCCCTCGGGGGTTCGAGTGGGAGACACCCCAGACATTGGAGGTTAAACGAATCTCTCCTGTCAGAGCCATCACGAATTATGGATCTTGACAAAGCACTGCAGGAATATTTTTCTATTAATGCGACACCTGATGTCTCCCCCGAAACCCTGTGGGCGGCGCACAAAGCATTTATTAGGGGAAAACTCATTCAACTAGGAACTCAAATAAAACGGGAAAGGCAATCAACCATCCTTAAGCTAGAAGAGGAATACTCTAGACTCAGGGCTCTTCACAAACGGGACCCCCTCCGCACCCCCACCACCTTGCTTGACAAGACTCGTTTAGAACTCAATCTCGCTCTTACCACGAAAGCAGAAAAATCGGTTAGGTGGTCTGGCCACAAATTTTATTCACAGGCAGACAAAATAGGCACACTCCTGGCTAATAGACTCTCCCCTAGAACCAAGCTAAGCACCCTCCCCCGGATCAGAAGTGCAGGACGCCCACCCACGTCTAACCCGGTCACAGTTCTGAATGCCTTTCAGGACTTTTACACCTCTCTTTACAGCAGTCCTCCATCTCCCAAAGCAAACCTTCTTCCACAGTTTTTGGAGGGACTCCCCATCCCTGTCTTGTCGGACGCTCACAAACAAGTCATGGAATGCCCCTTTCAGGCGGAGGAGATTTTGGGAGTCATAAAGGAACTCAAAAAAAGCTCCGCCCCAGGCCCCGACGGTTTTTTCGATCCCTTATTATAAAGCCTTTGCCAACACGCTTGCCCCCCACCTGGCCAATCTCGGCAATCATAAAGCTAATGGAAGCGCCCTAGATCCCCACCTTAACACGGCGTACATCACGGTCATACCCAAACCTGATAAGAACTTGGAGGATGTCAGTAACTACAGGCCGATATCCCTCATTAATAATGACCTCAAAATTCTTACGAAAGTCATGGCCAATAGGCTGGCCTCCTTTATCGGACGCTATGTCCACAAGGACCAAGTTGGATTTATCCCTGGCAGGCAGGGACCTGACCAAATTCGGAGGGCGGTTGACATTATCTCCATTCTGCAGTCTAACTGGGAAGGGGGACCCAAACAATCTGGCTTTCTCCTTTCCTTAGATATCCAGAAGGCTTTCGATTCGGTCTCCTGGCAGTACATCTTCCAGCTCTTTGACAAGTGGGGATTTGGGGCTCGCTTCCTTGGCTTACTACGGGCCTTATACTCTCAGCCGAGGGCCCAAATTCGACTTCAGGGATACCTATCCACTCCCATTCCTATTACTAGAGGGACTAGACAAGGGTGCCCCCTTTCACCCCTCATATTTGCAATAGCCATTGAAACGCTAGCGATAGCAGTCCGCCACAATATAGACATTGGAGGTGTCCAGTGTGGCAGCCAAACGCACAAATGCGGACTCTTTGCAGACGACATACTGTTATTCCTTACTTCCCCCCTCACAACCTTGCCCAATTTATCTCGAGTACTAGACGACTTTGCCAAGGTCTCAGGCTTACAAGTCAATTACTCTAAGTCTGTGGCACTGAATATTTCTCTTCCCACCCACCAAGTTATTTCACTCAAACAATCCTTTCCGTTCCAATGGAGTGACACTGCCATCAAATATTTGGGTGTCTCCCTTACACCTAAGACGGAGATGTTGTATGCCCACAATTACCCCAAACTATACAGACAGTTGGAAACTGATCTCTGTTCATGGTCTAAACACGAACTGTCCTGGCTTGGCCGGATTAACTCCATAAAAATGACCCTTCTTCCCAAAATCTTATACTATTTCCGAGCCCTCCCCATACCGGTCCGGAAGGACGATCTTTGCTCTTTGCAAAGCAAAATACTGAAATATATCTGGAGCAACAAAGGGTACCGTCTCTCGCAAAACACGCTATTCCTGCACAGACGCAGGGGTGGGTTGGGTCTGCCTAATCTCCACAAATATTACCTTGCAGCTCGCCTGGCCCAACTCTCCAAGCTCTACTCCAAATACGAGAAACCGGATTGGCTGTCCATTGAACGCTGCTCCGTACCCTCTTTTACACTAGATTATCTATTGTGGTGTCCACCCAAAGCCAGGCCGCCCATCATGTCTCCATCCCTCTCTCACTCCTGTGCCCTATGGGACGGTCTCCGCAGAGAGCCTTCCCTGGTCTCCACTTTAAGACCCCTTGCTCACATCTTCCGAAATCATGATTTTCCCCCTGGCCTGAATATTGAGGCCTTCAGGTGGTGGCTGGACAAGGGACTATACCGGATAGGTCATTATTTCACTTCAAGGGGTCCAATTTCCCTTGCCTATTGTATCGAACACTTAGAGCTACCAGACTCAGAGAGGTTCCGCTTCCAACAAATATCTCATTTCTTACACTCGCTTTGGAAGAACAAGCCCCTTCCTCCCCCCTTTACTGATTACGAAGCCTGGTGTGGTAGGATCGGGGAGCAGAGGGGCGGTATTTCAGTAATCTATGCGGCTCTCACTGCCCCAATGGGCAAATCCCCCTATATGACAGCATGGGAGTCTGACCTTCAGACCTCTGGCAGTCTTGAAACCTAGCAGCTGGCCCTAGCCAGATCCTTTCGTGGGATCCAAAATACCTCACTCATGGAGGCTAGCATCAAATTGATAACCAGGTGGTACCTCACTCCAGCCAGGCTAGCCAAAATTTATCCCACGGCAAACCCCTTATGTTTTAGGGGGTGCCAACTTCGTGGCTCCATGATCCACATCTGGTGGGAATGCCCTAGGCTTTGATCGTTCTGGACTAAAATCTTTAACTTGATTCACAGGGTCACAGGCTGCCGGGTTCCAAAAACTCCTGAGGTTGCGTTGCTCAATGCCCCTGCTCCTTTGTTGCCTGGTTACACTCAGAAACTAACCCATTTTATGCTCTTAGGAGCCAAAATTGCGATTGCCTCCGCCTGGAAGCAACCCAGACCCTCCTTCCTCGCAGTAAAGAGGAAGATATCCTGGATAATGTCCCAAGAAAAACTGTCAGGCATTCTGTCGGATACCACGCCTAAATTTAGAAAGGTGTGGGACCCTTGGGCCCGATACATGGGAATATCCCTTCTCCCGGGAATGCCCCCAGGCTCTCCCTTAGCGACCCGATCTCATCCTTAAAGCTCTCCCTCTCTTATTGAGTGCTAAGCATTCTGCCACTGTACCCCACCACCCTTTTCGGAAATAGCTTACCCCTTTACCCCTCTGTTCTCCTCTTTTCTTCCTCTCTTCTCTCTTCTGTCCTTCTGTTTTTATGGTTTGCTCAACAGAGCTATAATCGACAGGTTCACCGTACAGACAAATTGATTGCAGAGGCGCCCACTGTGGACGGCTCATCGAATACTTTCTCCCTTTGAAAGGGGGGGACCCGGGAGAGTACGCCCCCACCCTGACACAGCAAGCTCCCTCTTAGGGGTGTCGGGGTGGGGGCTCCTGGTTGCTCCCCCTGACAGATATCTTGGATAGGCTCCTCACGGGGGGTGACCCTTAGTTTTATTGTTTAGCCCCTCACTGTGGCGGGGCTGGATGTTTGTACCTATTTGCCATATTCTATTTTCCACAACTGTATTCTTTTATTATTACTTGCACTGTGACAGCGGGCTTGCCCTGCTGAAGATTGTTTGTTTTACTGGTATGTTATTGCAAGTGCCTATGTCATAAAATAAAATCTTTTGAAAGAAAAAAGAGATTATTAAGAAATAATGTGTATATATACTGATATGTAGTATTTGTTTTAAGGTAAAAAAGGATTGTGTATGTTTAAAATGTTTTTATACATATCAGATTCGTAGGCTACCCTTAGGAATTTAGAATGAGTAACGCCCATTGTTTTAGAAAGGTGGGAGGGATATGCTCATTCTGTGGCACTGTCTTGCCCAGCAGAATTTTAAGCTAGTCTGTAAGGAAAAAGGTGAGGGCTGGTGTTTTAGGAGTAGATTTTGTAACAGAACACAGACAATTAATGAAGGACACAGTCCAGAGAAATGTTCACTCTAGTACACACAAGGCACATGTATAACATGAAGAATTGTTATTAAATCCACACACATATCGGATTTAATCTTCATTGTAAGAATAATCTATTTTTGATATTCTACAATTGTTATTGTTTTTGTAACATTTTGTTATTTTGTTGTTAAACCAAAATTATCTTTTGTACAAGATAAGCTGTCTATCAAGTTGACCAGGAACAGAAGGTTTATTTAAAATAAAATTAGATATTGTTGGCACAAGTCTAAGACAGAAAGGATAAAGATGATTAAAGAATTGTCACATGTAAGGTCACACCCAGAGATGGTGAGATGCACGTCACAGGCAGAGCTAGAGTTTCAGGAGTTGGAACATGGAAAAGTAATTGGGAAGGTCCATGGACATTTTGGGATGTTCAAGGGGTACAAATATCTTCTTAGTTCAGTGAAACATGTATGAAGAAAGATAAATGTGGGTATAACAAATTGTATATGCCGAGATAATGATGCTGCATTCCTTTTTTCAGGAATGAATTATAAAAATCTAATCTGGAGGAATCATGGATCCCAAAAAGATGAAAAGATGTCAGCTCAACAAAAGAAAAGTTTTAAAGAGAGAAAATGCATCATCATCACAGGATGCATCATTTCCTTAGTGACAATTTTATCTGTGGTACAATATATCAAGAATTGTTCCAGTTATGCAGAGATTAACAGGATTGAAGAATTACACAACAAAGATCATATGTTATTCAGAAATAAGAGAGATGTAGACATTGATATCAATGCAGATGAACTAAAAAATAAGAACATTGATATCATTACAAAGGACAAAAATGATAGAGTTATTGATATTAATGCATATGACAAAAATCATAATTTTAGAGATGTTGATGTTAATACAGCAGAAGAATTGTATGGATTTGTATGTGTAGGACAGGGATCTGATTGCCGTTTACAATTGTATTTCATTCACAGCAATAATATTGAAATCAAAGTTAAAATAGAATCCAAAACAAATTTTGTTAAAATGTAGGGATCTTATAGACTAAATAACAAAACCGGAACTTTTGAATGTAACATATTGTTGAGGAGTTTCTGGTCTATATATTTAAAAGGTAATGAGTCAACAATGTGGTCTGGAGATGTTACTAATATTATGTCAAGATCTGGGAAAATACTTTATCCCTTTGATCAATTTTATTATCTTTTCCAAAGTTTTGTAAAGATATTAAATCCAAAATATTTAAACATCATTGGAGATGAAAAAGGAGACGTTGTAAGAACATGGGATTTTAAAGTAACAAGAAAATTTACTCAAATAAGGGTCAAAATTGATATTTTTATAGTTGATAGGATTGTTCCAGAAATTAATATTTTCCCACAATCTTTGAAAATTATGGAAGCTAAAGATAATTTGCATTTGATATGTGATACCAAAATATCTTTACCTCAAAATTCATTGTTAACTTGGAAAAGGAATGATGAGTTTTTGGGTAGTTTTCTTTATAGTTCTACGATCATAATTCATAAAGGAATTTTTGGTAGTGTGAATTGGATCAATGATACATTTGTTTATCAACAAATGAGAGTATCTTTGAATGATACTGGCATATATGAATGTTGCATATCAATAGGACATTATCCGGAGAAATGTGCTAAGGCAAGTGTTATTGTTATGTCTCCAAGGAAAACTCCATGTGTTAATAAGAAAAGTTTCTCTGCAAGTCCTTTTCAGATTAACCATTTCCAATCCAGAACTCTTTTGAGAGAAGGAAAGTTTGTCATTATTTTGTGGAACTTTAATGTTTCAGAATGGAAAATTTCTACAAGGTTTTCACAATGTCAAGGACATTTGGTTAATATGGAATTGGGTATTGAGAGATGGTTTGGAATTAATAATAGAAATTATAACAGAAATAAGCGTGGTATTGTTGAAGGTATTTAAAGAAGGATTGGCACAATCAGGAGTATAACAAATAGTATGGATATTAATACTTTAAAGTCTGATCTAGAAACCGCTGGTTTAGTGGGAAGTAATGGTATTAAAATACAAAGACATTTAAATCAGATTTTAGAAAATATGGTAATTAAAACTGCTAATATAATGGGTCCATCTATTTTACATCTTCAAAATATTACTCTTGATTTGGTGATAAGTGAACAACATTCTCATATAGCCAGAGCATGTTTAGAGATTCAAACTGAATATTCCACTAATTTTAAAATAATTACGCAAGCATTTCAGAGTGGAATAACTCCTCTTGGTATTTTACAATATTTGCCCAAAGTATATTTATATGCGATAGATCATACAGATTTATGGGTAATTAAATGGATAGGATGCAAGCAGGACATATGTTATAGTTCTTCTATTATTCCAATAGCCGGAAAAGAATAAATTTTGGTTCCAATCACTGTTTTGGGATTACCTGTCAGCAATACACAATTGTTATACTATAAATTACAGTATACAGATTTTGTATTTAACAATGAAAATTCTGAATTAGAACAATTAGATCTGTCATCATGTTTACAATTCCAGTGTAAAGTTATATGTTTACCTAATCAAGATAAAAGTATATTTCATTCTTGTTATCATAATCACACATTATGTTCAGCAAGAATAGAAAATGTTGAAATAATTTCTGAATTAATTACTCGTGTAGATAAAAAGATTTGTTTTCAGATTATGTCAGATACAGAAAGGGTTAAAAAAAATTCTCTTCTTGTACAAATACAGAAAACCTAAATCAAGGGTTGTATTGTATAGAAGGAGACATTGTTGCAATAAGTATTAATGGGTTGAGAACAAAATTTAACAAATATGTTTATGAAAAATATTAGCGCTCTTCCTACACAGTATAATATTTCCCAGATAGATGAATTTCCATGGGAAAAATGGGCAAATATAATTTAAAAGGATCAAGGTTGATTAATAGCTTTGGCTAAGGAATTGCGAATGCAAAAGTATTGTTTAAACATGAACAAGGTAATTTGCAAGAAATATCGCATCAATGGTCAGAATTCTCAGGAAGTAATTGGTGGAAAAAATTTAGTAATAGTGTATCCATTTGGGGAAAAACTTTGATAACTTCAGCAGCAGGAAATATTTTATCACATCCTATTGTAATTATTTTTATTATTATTATGTTATTTCTTATATTCCAGTTATGTTTGATGTTTAGAATGAAAAAATTATATTATCGAATTAGAAGTGAAATTAAGAAAGGAGATGATTTGCTGCAAAATAAGCTTAAAAGGAGAATGGGTTTTGGAGTTACAAATTCAGTTACACGTGACAGAACATTTGGAGTTATTGAATCAAAGTTTGTTTGAATGAGACATGAATGTTGTGAATGGATTTATGTCTGAAAAATATTATTAGTATTCATATTTCAGAGGGGAATGTTATATTCTTAATATTTACATTTTAATTGGCTTTATTATATTTTATTTAGAATATGAATTCTCCATTGTGTGAAAGGAAAACTTTGAATCAATTAATCCTATGTTATGACTTGCGATCATTGAAAAAGTAAACATTTAAAACCTGTAAGGATTTTGATGAATATTGTATATCTTATATATGCTTTTAGGGATATATTTCTATGTAACTGAGATGTTGTTTAAGGTTTCCCTTCCCCCTACTTCCTGTCATTAGAATGGTACACCAGATGGTAATCAATCTTTAGCCCACACCCTTGTGAAGGAGGGTTTTTTCTTTTGGCGCAAAATCAGAAACTTGATTTCTTATAAGCGAAAGACTGAAGGGCAGATGATCTCTTGAACTCATACAGCTTTGAAAGACACATCTCAGCTACATTCAACATACAAAGGGTTATTCCGCCATTTTAGAACACATGGTCAAGCTTGAAATATTATTTTTTATATCTAAGAAAGAAAGATACTAATAATTACCATTGTACTATTTTTGTAAGTATTCTTTTCCATTTAAGTGTGTACAATAAAATCACACTTTTTGATTTACGCTGACTCAGAACTAATTAAGGAAATTTGTCTCACAATCTCAATCGGTCTCACCAGATATATATATAAGAGATATATATACATTTTCAAAATATTTTTACATGCTCGGACAAGGGTCTGATGTGGACCTGGGGGGGCCCCCACGCCGATTTTTTTCGGCGTTGGGGGTTCCCCTTTAAGTCCATACCAGGTGGCGGGGCTAGCAACACATCCTTTGCAGGCCCCGCCTACCTGGAGACGTGCTCAAAATGAGCGGACTTTTCTCCGGGTGGGAAAAGTCCGTTCATTTCGAAAGTACGGCGGACTGGCATACGCACGGCCGGATTGTCCGCTGAAATGTGAGTCCGGCGTGAAGATTGGAGTGCAAAACTACTTTCTAAGTCCGCCGTACTTTTGGGTAAAAAAAAGTACGCCGGAGGCTACACACGGGGGGATTGTCCGGCGGACTTGAGTTTGCCAGGCTTTTCCACCCGATTGTTTGATCGTGTGTACGTGGCATTAGAGGTTGCAGACAAATTGAAGAGAACTTTTAGCACCTGCAGATATGCCACAGTGGACTTAAAGAGACTATAGACTTGTTATAGAGGATTGTCAGAGTATAAACTTGTTACAATGGACTGTCAGAGACTACAGACTTATTACAGAGGACTGTCAGAGACTCCTGACATGCCCCAGTGGACTGTTAGAGATTTCGGATATGCAGCAGAGAATGGTCAGAGACTGCATATTTATTACAGTGAACTGTCAGAGACAGCATATATGCTACAGTTGTCAGTCCAAAACTGCAGGCTTGTTAGAGTCGACTGTCCAAGACTGCAGACATGCTGCAGTGGACTTTCAGAGAAAAGGGACATAATACAGAGAACTGTTAAACACTGTGGAAATGCTAGGAAGGATCCTAATATGTTGCAGATGATTGACAAAAAATGGATAGAAACTGTGGACATGCTACAGTAGACTGCTATAAATCACAGCCATTACAGAAACATTACACAAACAATGGGCCTGATTAACTGAAGGCAAATAGGCCGTTCACTTTGCAAGAGACATTGCACTTTGCAAGGGAACTCACCCCAGGGCTTAATAAATTAGGTGAAGCTCTGCTGACTTGCATCATCCAATTATGTACTATCAAAAATATTTTTATTTTTATGCTCCTTTAACATGATTGAGGGTCGGTGCTCCTAGTAGGTGAACTAGGTAGCCACATAGGGTGCACTGCCACCTAGCCTAGGGAGGGTTGAGGCCAGCCCCGAATGGATCACTCATGTAGCTTACCAGCCAGCGCCGCTCCGTCCGAATAGTGCTGACTGTGTGACACTGTGCCGGCCTGGACCGGTGGCTGCAGCATGGCGGGAGCAGGTAAAAGCGAGTGCCTGGGAGGGAGAAGAGCTACTTAACTACCAGAGAGGTGAGAAGCAGCAGGCGCAGCAACTCCAGTGCAGCGGTGCCACCCAGAGGCTGGATTCCTCAAACCTCCTCTCCACTCGCAGCTCCAACAGCCAAATGGCAAGCAGATCAGGGCGACCTCAATCCCCCCTCTCTCTCATCCCCAATCCCTTCTCTCTTATCCCAAATCTCTCCTTTATCATCCCCAATCTCCGTTTTTCATCCCCAATCCCTTCTCTCATCCCCAATTCCCCCCTCTCTCTCATCCCCAATTCTCCCCCATTTCTCTCATCCCCAATCCCTGCTCTCTCTCATCCCCAAGCCACCCTCTTTCTCTTCTCTCTTCCACCCCTCTCTCACCCCCCCTCTCTCTGATCCCCAATTCACCCTCTCTCATCCTCCCCTCTCTCTCTCTCCTCCCCAGCCCCCCTCTCTTTCTCATCCCCAATCCTCTCTCTCATCCCCAATCCACCCTCTTTCTCTTTCTCTCTTCCTCCCCTCTCACCCCTCTCTTACCCCCCTCTCTCTCTCATCCCCAATTCACCCTCTCTCTCTCATCCTCCCCTCTCTCTCTCATCCCTAACCCCCCTCTCTTTCTCATCCCCAATCCTATCTCTCATCCCCAATCCTCTATTTCATCCCCAATCCCCCCTCTCATCCCCAATCCTCTTTCTCTCTCTCTCTCTCTCTCTCTCTCTCTCTCTCTCTATCATCCCACTGATCACTGGAGTAGTGGCTCAGTAATTGCCAGCTACCAGGGTGATCAGCCATGTATGTCATACACATTGTTACATTGGTGCCATACCTGCAAGTCTTCTTTAATTCTACATACAATTGGTTGATTTAGATCTAGAGTAGAGACGTGAAATTAAAAGGTGAAGCTATGTCCACTTTAATGCCGTATACACACGGTCAGATTTTTCTACGGGAAATGTTGGATGTGAGCTTGTTGGCTGAAAGTCCGACTGTGTGTACACTCCATCGAACATTTGCTGTCGGACTTTCTGGCAACAAATGTTGGCTAGCAGGTTCTCAAATTTTCCGCCAATGAAACGTTGTCGGAAAGTCCGATCATATGTACAGAAGTCCATGCTCGGTCTTGTAAAACTAGCGATCGTAATGAAGATATCACATCTGTCACGTTTTGGAATTTCTCAATGCAGCGCATTCTCTTCTTCTATATAATGCTATAATAATGAAGTTGCTTTGCTGATATTCACAGATTTCTGACAAACAGATTTTTAATTATTTCTTGTGATCTCCTGAATAATATTTGTTTTTGTTGGGGTTTTTTTGGTCATCTCCAGAATCTTTTTTTTCTCTCGTGATCTCCAGAATAATCTTTTTTTCTTTTTCCAGTGATCTCCATAATTTTTTTTTGGTTTTGTGTGTCAAGTAACCACAAATCATTATTATCTTGTATATTTTAACTTCAAATATACAACTATGTTGGTGTCCCTTGTTAATTTGACATTGTATTTTTGAAATGTACCTGCCTACTCACAAACACACTGTCCATTTTGAAGTAAAACACATAGCCAGGTATTTGTCAAAAACAACATTTAAAATTTAATAGGGAGCACAAGGTCAAAATGAAAGAAAAAGAAAGGCAACGCTGGAGAAACAGTTGGAAAAGGTCAAACCTTTTTAACCCGGGGCAAACATCAATTATTTGACTGTCAAAATTGGTTACCTGAAAAGTCCATTTAATAGGGCACACAATACGGTCAAGGACTCCGAGAGATCTGGAGCAGCAGTGTGGTCTTACAACAGCCTGCGTTTTGTGCCAGACCACACCAAACCCAGGCCATCACTCTCAACACTTCCTTCCGTGTTTCCTTCCATGCTCCTGTGTTGGGTTGGGTGACTGTGGTGTTGCTGGAGGTGGTGGAGAAGTATGGTCCAACTCACACAGGTGGGTTTGAGTTGTTAGTTTGCCCCTCGTCCCCTTGTTTAGGTCCTTCCAAATTAGTTCTTCATAGATTGTGCATTGGCCCTCATCCATGTTTTCTAGTTTGCTTGCAGTGACAAGTCCAAATGCTTCATGTACACCAGGGGTCATGTTAAGTGCTGCAGTAGCCTGTTTGGGGAAAACAGCCACAGACTCCTTAAGATTCCTTGTCTTCCTGGTCCTTTTGGTTGGAGGGCAGAGGGGAGGAACCTGGGATTCCGTCAGGCTGCTTGCCACAGCCTCCTCCTGGCTGAGACTTTCCTGTGTATGAAAATGGTACATGGTTTTTGGTCATCAATCACACACAATTTTGAGCTCATGACTGTTGCAAATTGAATGTTAACAAATAGAAAAGACTATCATTCTGACCCCAGCATTCTTCATTCTTGTCCCAATCATTTTTGGCTACTACTGTCTATTGATATGTAAACCACTTTGTTAAAGCAGAAATTAGTGATCAATAACATCTAGTTAACATCATTCAATTTTTGACAAGAAATATGTTCAACAATGCTATACCTGGGTCAAGATGGGCTCCTCCACATCTTCTTCCTGAGTGGAAGGCCCAGGTTGGACTTCAGGAGCCTCAGCTGATGTGGAAGGAAGTGCTGAAGGAAGCGTTGATAGTGATGGCCTGGGTTCTCTCTGGTCGGACAAAAAACGCAGTCTGTCTTAGTGCCACAGCCTGGGGACATATACGTCATCTGCTGCTGCTAGGAATCCTGGACCTTCTTGCCCTATTATATGTGCTTCTCAGGCTACCAATTTTGGCCTTCAAATAGTTGGTGTCTGCTGTGGGATACAGCGGCTTCACCAATTCCAACAGTTTATCCAGAGCTGCCTTCCTCTTTTGCTAGTTCGAGTAGTCCCTGCATTGGACTGGCCAGAGACATGGCAGCTCCCTGTACTTATCTATGAAGTTGTGCAGGAAGTCAGGGTCTGTGAATTTATCCACCATTTTATCTGCAAGACACAACACAAGACAAACCCTAATGTCCGGCTAAACTCTCCTAATCTTATCCCAATATAGACCTCAATCTCTAAACAGTATAGGCCACTAACCACTGATGCCCTAAGTTACAAATGTACCTTCGTTTGAACAATCAGCGCTAACGATTCTCCATCCTGCACTCACAGATCGTACATACGTCGCCTGTGTGTTCTGCTTTATATACACTGCACATGCATGAAACTCTGCCCCTGTCCTTCTTACTAGCGTATTCCCCACCTCTTCTCTTTCAGGGCAGAGGGAGAGCACATGGTGGAGACACAGCAAGTATGTGCTGTTCTCAGCAACAACGAGGAAAGCCCGGAGCAAGGCAGTTCCACATCCAGGAGGACATATAAGGTCTCAAATATGTCCTTTGAAGAGATAGTGGTGATGGTGGACGTCTTGAAGAGGACTGACTATGATGGGAGTCATGGACCATACAGAAACCCGAATGTGAGAAAGGCCAAGATCATGACTAAAGTTGTGAGAAGTCTGCACAGGACCTTTGGGGTACAACGATCCAAGGAGCAATTGAGGAAATGCTGGTCAGACCTGAAATTGAGAGAGCAGGGTCAGTATAGAAGGATCAAGAAAGTGCTGCAATAAAGTAAGTATTTGTTGTGTGTTGCTATTATTATTAGTACTTTTTTGCTGGTACATGTGCTTTTCTTTATTGATGTACAGTTTAAAATACCAAGTTTGAGGTTCATGGGCACAGTATAACCATCTGTATTAAACATTGTTTGTTCGACTACTAATATGACGATTTTGGCAGCTGCAGGTTAACTACATTTGTTCATGCCTATTTTGATTAAAATAAGTTTATTACATTGTTGTCTAGATGTGTCTGAAAATAGAATAAAATGACAACTTGATTCAGTGTAAGGAGAGGACACTCAACAGCTGTTTACACATCTGGACGCAGGAGCACTAGCGTGGGACACCATAACAACCTTTTTATTGTGTCCCACACAGGTGCTCCAGTGGATACTAGGGGTCTTTCCATGTGTGAAACTTGAACAAAACAGGTAAGTATTCCAGCTTTTGTAAGGGAAAAAACATGTCTTCAGCTTCCAACTCTGCCAAAACAGACAATTGGACGACACTTCCAAGCAATGTTTCATATTACTATTTCTAGCCTCAAATATCTGTCTGCTAAGTATACCATTTTTGTATTCACATAGGGGAGAAAAGAATTGTGACATCTGAGGACACTGGGAACCCCACAACTCCTGAAGAAGGGGAACTCAGCACACAACCTAAGGATGTGGATGCAGAGGTTCAGGAAGTGGTCAAAATGTTGTCCACAACAGGTTAGTATCTGAGACCACAGCTTCAGGTAATAGATGTATGCCTGCATATTTCTAATATATGGTGTGTGTTTTATTTTTAGGTGATGTGTATGTTGTGGAAGAAGAAGTGCACAAGTACTCATGAGTGAGATAATGGTGTGCAATCAGGATTTAGAAAAGGTCAAGCAAAATATCAATGATGTTCAAAAAAGACTGACCAACATCACTAATGCTTTAGGCAAATCTAAAACCCCCAAAAATTTAAATTTTGTTGTTAATGTTGTACGTTTTTTAAAAGTTTTAAAGTAATTGCAAGGCCAAATTTTGAAGATGCACACAGTGTGTCAACATGTGCCATCATGGGATATCAACATACACGTTTGTGGGTGCAATCCCTTCCTCAAAACTAATAAATAAAAATTTGAGAGTGACAGTATGTGTATAAGCTGGTCTATCCAACCCAAAAAACAAGAGAAAAAGAAAGCCCAGTGCTAATTGCACGGCAACACCCCTCAGGATTGTGAGGATAGACCAGACAGTATTTAAAAAAGTTTATTTTATTATAGCAAAAAATTATACAAAGTAGAAACATTAAAATCAGTAATAATACAAAACCACAAGTCTGGCATAATGCCCTCCAACATGTAATTAGTGGGCTAATACAAGCAGCTGATAAGGATGACGCTTGACATGTTTCAGACGAATTGGTCCTTCTTCAAAGGCGTTATGTCATCCATAGCAAACATGTTCTATAATGTAAACATATTTGAATATTAGTATAGTAATGCAATCATATGTAAACATATTTGAATGTTGGTAAGGTAATACAATCAAGATAGATCAACAAGGCGGCTATGTGGTTATACAATGTGGACATGGCAAATTAGGGAAAACATACTTACATGCCTGCACTGATCATTGCCAAACAGAAGGGAAATAAAGCAGTGAGGATATAGCCTGCACAAAATACTGCCATGTGTGCCAAAGAATATGTGGCTGTGATGTATAGCCAAACAGATAGCTTGGAGGACAGGGGCCGGGCGAACCAAATATGAACTGCAAGGACTCCCACTGAGTGGAGTATCTACTCCCATCAAAATGTGGTCAGCCAACAAGTAGAAAAATTAGACCTGTAGCCTCCTGTCTGATAAAAGCAGAGAGGACAGCGGTAATAAAAGTGTAATTTATCATCCAAACATTTAACAATGTCTATTAGTATTAAATTATTAGGATTAAAACTCACCTGAAAGAGAGTCTGCACAGGTAAACCATGCACCGCGGCGAGCAGCAGCAGTGTGGATGCTGCCACTGACACTGGTCTATAAATGACAAGTAAAGCCATTACAAACAGCTGAGTGTGGGCTGGACTCAGCCCAAACCTTAGCTGTGGCTGATGAGGCAGACTGTTGTGCCCATTAGGCTGCAGCAGAGTCCCCAGACGAGACGGCGCGTGGCGCGGCCACGTCCCCAAAGGGGGCGGGGCCGCGTCCTGAGTCATGACGCAACCGGCGCGTGTGTGGCCCGCCTCCCTGTGCTCCAGATGGAATGCAAACAGGTAGGAGAGCGGCCGGAGTGGCTGGACTCCTAAGGGCCTGGAGGGCCAGAGCCACCGCTAAACGGGGATCGGGCGTCTCCCCCCGTGTCGGGCAGTAGTTAAGATCAACCGGACAAGAGCCTCCCAGTTGGATAAAAAAAAATAGATTGCACATAGGGGCACTATAGGGCATAAAAAAAAAGGAAAAAGGGAAGTGCACCACCTAGTGGTTGGAAGACGATAAGCCCAGCCATGGAAATCATAATGATACATCGACACACACTGTAAATCGATGCTAAAACAGTAGAAAAACAAAACAATGATTAATGTGTTGCAATGGTATATATAGTACAGAAATGATGTATGAAAAACAGAAACAAAGGGAGGCACATATATAAATGTAACCATGAAATACATTGCAATAGTACATACTGTATAATGCAAAGTGTCACTAAGCAATTAATGTGCAGAGGCAGGAATAATAAAAACACATGTGTATTAGATATAACCATGAAGGACCTCAGGCAGTATGGAAATTGGAATACAGGGAACAGAAGGGGGAAGGAAAAACCACCACAGACCAAATGATTTATTAAAGGTCCAGTTCACAAGCACCTGAGAAAAAACCCTCCAAAAAAGGCTTAAAGTTAAAAGCCTCATTGCGGCCTGGAAAGACAATGATGTTAAGGTGGACAATCCACCTCAACTCACTCTGTAGCAATGCCTTATTAGAGTCGCCTCCTCTAAGGTTGTTGGCAATGTGGTCCAGAACGAAAAAGTGGATGTTGGGAGTGCCAGAAGCATGCATGTAGGGAAAGTGTGGGTAGATCAGGATCCTTTTTGGCAATGCTAACTGAATGGCGATAGATGCGTTGCCAAAAAGATCATTTTGTTTTTCCTACGTAAAAACAGTTAAATTCGCACCGCATTGGGTAAACCATCCCCACAGTGCGACAATTCACAAAATGTTTTGAGTTAAAAGATTCTCCATTAGGTAACACTACCGATTTGCTGGTGTCCATGTATTTACAGTAGTTACAGCTCCTACACTTAAAGCGGGAGTCCGCCGGGAGTGCGCGTTTTTTTTTTTTTTTAAAAGCCAGCAGCTACAAATACTGCAATACACAAGTAAATGCGCAAAAACAGGGTCAAAGATTTTCCCAATGTCCACCAGTCTCTCACCAATTGAAAACAAAAATCCAATTGAATGAATGAGAGTCCATATTATGTAAAGATCCGTATGGTTATAAATATAAAAGCTACTGTCCAGTAGAACAAAGGAAAGCATTTAAAACCAGGAGCTCCATATCCAGGGCTGCCATCAGTGAAGGACAGAAACCATGTTCCAAAGTCTGTGAAAAAAAGCAAAGGAAGAGGCGCCTCTGGGTGTAGAGATAACATACACTTTAATTAAAAAAACGTATTTAATACAGGAGACTCACATTTTGGATGTGGTCTATGAGCATTCAGTCACTTTAAAAGCTGAGCATGGATGTGGTCATCTAGTAGTCCGTCAAGCTGAGGCACTGTAGCCGCTAGTGGCCAGGAAGTGGCACAGACGCGGAGAGAGATGACATCATGAGGTGGGTGCTACACCTCAAGATGTCATCTCTCTCCGCGTCTGTGCCACTTCCTGGCCACTAGCGGCTACAGTGCCTCAGCTTGATGGACTACTAGATGACCACATCCATGCTCAGCTTTTAAAGTGACTGAATGCTCATAGACCACATCCAAAATGTGAGTTGCCTGTATTAAATAAGTTTTTTTAATTAAAGTGTATGTTATCTACACCCAGAGGCGCCTCTTCCTTTGCTTTTTTTTGCTACAAATACTGCAGCTGCTGACTTTTAAAATAGTGACACTTACCTGTCCAGCGCGCCCACGATGTCGGCACCCGAAGCCGATCTCTCGATCGTCTCTCGGGTGCTGCCGCCGTCATCTTGGGTATGGGAATCAGGAAGTGGAGCCTTTCGGCTTAATTTCCCGGTTCCCTACTGCGCATGCGCGAGTCGCGCTGCGCAATGAGGATGGACCCACTGCCTCTTGGATCCGTGTGTTTCCCAGCAGGCAGCGGGGGACTTTCGGAAAGGGGCGTAATCTACGCCCCTTTTCGCAGAGAGCTATCCAGGAAGTGGGTGCAGATACCTGTACTGTACAGGTACCTGCCCCCCCCCCCTCCCCCTGAAAGGTGCAAATTGTGGCGCCGGAGGGGGGGAGGATTCCAATGAGCAGAAGGTCCACTTTAGGGTGGACCTCCGCTTTAAATGTGCCTGCCAACTTGTTGTGTACATATTTCTTGGCTTCAACTCACTATGAACCAATTTGTACCGTAAAGAAGGAGCTCTTCTATAAGTGATAAGAGGCTGTATTTGCACAAAAGGTGCCAGAGTCGGATCCATACTCAAAAGGTGCCAATACCTTTGCAGTATGGCCCTGACCGGTCAATGCTGTTGGCAATATCTCATGATGACTTGTGTGGGAGGAGATTCGCTAGTTGTTTTTTCTTAGAAAAGAGAAGATCCCTCCTACAGATATCCCTAGCTTTTTTGGAAGCCCTTTTAAGGATGCCATTAGAGTAGCCTCTGGTGCATAATATTTGTCTAAGTTCTGATCAAAAGAGAGCATCATTAGAGCAGTTGCAGCTAGCCCTATTGTATTGGGAAAAAGAGATAGAGGCCAATATCGGTTCAGGGTGAAAGCTAGACGCAGCCAGTATTGTATTGCCCGCCTTAGGTTTTCTAAAAAGTTCGCTTTGGAAGGAACCATCACTTTCCTTAATAATAGTTAAATCTAAAAAGGATATCTTAGGCAGATTGTAAATCATTGTAAATTGAAGATTGAAGGGATTACTGGAATTTAAATAATCCAGAAATTCCAACAAGCATGTAGGAGAACCGTCCCACATTAAAATAACATTGTCTATGTAGCGATACCATGCTACAACATGTTCGGTGTATCCAACTGTATCAGTGTCAACAAACAATAGTCTTTTCCACTTCCCCAGGTACAGGGTAGCGTCTGCCGGCGCGCAACAAGTGCCCATGGCAACGCCCTGTACCTGGAAGTAGTGGGAACCACTGAATGAGAATAAATTGGGCCTAAGAATGAACTCTAAGGCCATGACAAAATCAACCAGCAGATTGATATGTTTTCCTGACCTCGCCAAAATGTGACATATAACTGAAAGGCCAACATCATGTGGGATAGAACTGTATATGGCCTCCATGAGGATGGCGACCATGTATGTGTCGCCATCCATGTTTAGGCCATCCAAAATTTGAAGGAGATGAGTTGTATCCTTAATGTATGATGGTAATGCCTCAACATGCAGTTACAGCACTTTGTCAACATATCTGCTTAAGTTATCTGTGAGGCTGCCCCCACCAGACACGATAAGTCTGCCTGGGGGCTTATGAGCGTTTTTATGCACTTTAGGAAGTGCACAAAGGGTTGCCTCTCTTCCTCAAAACTAAAGTAGGTGAGAGGAAGTAGTTGCTCCCCCGAAACATGTCCATTGATCCCCCATGATGGGAGCTAGCACATGTTGATACACTGTGGCTTATTTCAAAAAAGCAAAACCCCTTTGCACTACAAGTGCAATGCAAGTGCACTTGAAAGTGCACTTGTAGGGCAAAGTGGATTGTCCTTTCTGAAATAAGGCCCAGTGTGTCAGCATGTGCTAGCTCACATCATGGGGGGATTAATGGATGTGTTTCGGGGGTGCGACCCTACTGAGCAGGGGGAGGAGGAGTTTGGAGGAAGGGGTTGCACCCATAAAACACATTGATATCCCATGATGACAGATAGCACGTGTTATCAAAATTGATTTAGGGAAAAGACACATTTTAGGCATTGGCCTTTTAGGCATTGGATCATGAGGGAAATGTACATTTTGAGTCCCAATTTGTGTGCATCTTCAAAATTTGGCTTTTACAGGTGTGAGATAACCCCATCTGATGAAGGCAAAATCAACACAGTTTTGACATACTTATGTCTCATGTGGCTTTAACTTTATCAAAGTTGAACTTTGTAAGTTCCTGAGTTGGGGATGTGTATGTTATGGTTTTAAACATGCCTGTTTAGCCACTAAAAAGGCTATATACTGTCAAACATACATGTTATACACCAAAGATGTTGGTTTCTTAAAAAACTCTTTTATAACGCACATGTGAATGTGCTTGGAGTAAAATGTTTTATAGTTAACAATGGGTGGCTTCTTCTTTCAATGCTCAATACCAGTTTTTTTTAGTAAGTTGGTGTAGTTACAGTGGCAATGGGGGGTATTTACTAAAGGCAAATCCACTTTGCACTACAAGTGCACTTTCAGTACACTTTCAATTGCACTTGTAGTGCACTTGTAGTGCAAAGTGGATTAGCCTTTAGTAAATAACCCCCACTGTGCTGTAAAATTTCCCAAAATCAGGCCATTTTAGGGACTACAAGCAATTAATTCATGTAATTGAAAAGGATGATTATTTTTATCATTAATGCATTACACACATTAACAACAAAATCATTGTGTGTGTAGCAGACCCACAGCACAACATAACATAATAGTTAGCTGAAGAAGAGATTGTCACCTCATGTATCAAATAAGTTACGTTTGCACTATTAAAGAAAATGGCCAAAAATAAAAGGCCATTGGAGAACCTAGGAGACAGATAAGAAAAGCAGTAAATCAAATAAAATATGTGTTTAGTTTTTAAAAACTAATTTATTTTAAAGAGCTTCTAGATTCTCTGGTAAATCAATTGCCCATCTACCCACGAAGTACTCCACATAGCTTTGCCATACTTCGCGGGCGCTTTGGGGGGCAAGCCAGGACAGCCAGTTTCAAACGCCATCATTGTTTATGCCGGGGAGTCAGCCTCAGTAGCAAGTGAGGCCAGATAGTTGGCTGCATTCTTCCTTAGTAAATTATGAAGAATGCAGCAGCTCATAATGATATAGTTGAGTTTGTATTCAGGCATATTGTTGGCCATTTGGAAAAGCCAGAACCAGCTGGCCATTATGCCAAAGGCATTTTCGACCACTCTTCTGGCACGAGCCAGCCGGTAATTAAAAACCCTCTGCTCTGGGGTCAGGGTCCTCATGGGGAATGGCCTCATCAAATGATCCCCCAGCGTAAAGGCCTCATCCGCCACAAAAACAAACAGGGGGCCTGCCACGTTATCCGCTGGAGGTGGCAACATCAAGCTGCCATTCCGAAGAAGCCTGTAAAATTGTGTCTGGTTAATGACTCCTCCATCAGACATACGGACATTCTTCCCCATGTCCAGATAGAGGAACTCATAAGTTGCCAACACCACCGACAACATCACAATACTACTGTATCCCTTGTAAATGAAGTAGTATGACCCTGAGTTGGGGGGTGGGATGATCCGGACGTGCTTCCCATCTATCACACCACTGCAGTTGGAAAAGTCCCACTGCTGGTTGAATTGGGAGGCTACAGTCTGCCATTCCTGTGGGTTGGAAGGAAACTGTGGAGTCAAACAAGAAAAAAAATATTACTTTTGCACATAACATTGCAAGCAGATTAGATATAAACATTCTTGGCCAACATAAGTATAGCATTTATTGAAATGAGTATTTAAAGACAAAAGTATAAGGTCTACTTATCAGATTCCTCACCCCCTCTGATGGCCCATTGTAAAAATGTCATGGTGGGGGAGGAGACGTTTTGGACAGGTAACCCTCCCCACTTCATTGAGAGCTGAATGCATAAATAATGTGTGTTACTTTGGCCAGCCCCTCCTTACTTACACTATTGGCAACCCACTGGACAGGTAAGAAGGGTCATAATCCACAAATATGAATACACACTGTCCAAATTGAAGCACATTTTTAAATTCTGCAATTACCTATCAAGATAATAGGAGAAAAAAACTTTAAACAGTACCATTTGAAAGTAATCAGGCTGGCATTGCACTACATGCTTTAGTGAATTAATCCATAAATCTGACCACAAAAGAGGTAGGTATAGTTTGTATGGGTTTGGCAAAGTCAGCAGATAGAGTATTCCTATCAGTTGACTTGCACGCTGACAGAATTTAAGGACAACAATAACATTTGGACACATTTTAGGGGGTGTTTAAGGTAAGCACTACAATGGAGCTGACAAAATACATTGTAAAGTGACTAGGCTAGGTGTGTATGGGCCCAGAATAGCATGCTGGGGTGGTTAGTGAAGGCAAATAGGCATGAAAGACAAAAAAAGGAGCATTAAAAGTTTACAGCATGCATGAGGACAAAGAGGACATTCATAGCATATTACAATCATGTTCATTATGGAATGATGAAATAAATACAATACATTAGCAAACATTAAATACATAGAATGTGATGTTAAAGGATAAAACATACCTTAACCACCTTCAGACCGGACCATTTTGCTGGTAAATGACCAGAGGTCTTTTTACAATTTGGCACTGCGCTGCTTTAACTGGTAATTGCGCGGTCATGCAATGTTGTACCCAAACAAAATTTGCGTCCTTTTCTTCCCACAAATAGAGCTTTCTTTTGATGGTATTTGATTGCCTCTGCGATTTTTATTTTTTGCGATATAAACGTAAAAAGACCGCAAATTTTGAAAAAAAATGATATTTTCTACTTTTTGTTATTAGAAAAATCCAATAAACTCAATTTTAGTCATACATTTAGGCCAAAATGTATTAAGCCACATGTCTTTGGTAAAAAAAAGTCAATAATTGTATATTTATTGGTTTGCGCAAAAGTTGTCACATCTACAAACTAAGGTACGTTTTCTGGAATTTACGCAGCTTTTAGTTTACGACTGCCTATCTCATTTCTTGAGGTGCTAAAATGGCAGGGCAGTACAAAACCCCCCCAAATGACCCCATTTTGGAAAGTAGACACCCTAAGGAAATTGATAAGTGGCATGTTGAGCCCATTGAATATTTTATTTTTTTGCCTCAAGCGATTGAATAATGACAAAAAAAAAAATGTATTTATTTTTTTACACAAAGTTGTCACTAAATGATATATTGCTCACACATGCTATGGGCATATGTGAAATGACACCCCAAAATAAATTCTGCTGCTTCTCCTGAGTACGGGGATACCACATATGTGGGACTTTTTGGGAGCCTAGCCGCGTACGGGGCCCCGAAAGCCAAGAACCGCCTTCAGGTTTTCTAAGGGCGTAAATATTTGACTTCACTCCTCACTACCTATTACAGTTTTGAAGGCCATAAAATGCCAAGATGGCACAAAACCCCCACAAATGACCCCATTTTAGAAAGTAGACACCCCAAGCTATTTGCTGAGAGGCATGTTGAGTCCATGGAATATTTTATATTTTGCCACAAGTTGCGGGAAAATTACAAACTTTTTTTTTTTTTTCCCACAAAGTTGTCACTAAATGATATATTGCTCACGCATGCCATGGGCATATGTGAAATGACACCCCAAAATAAATTCTGCTGCTTCTCCTGAGTACGGGGATACCACATATGTGGGACTTTTTGGGAGCCTAGCCGCGTACGGGGCCCCGAAATCCAAGCACCGCCTTCAGGCTTTCTAAGGGCGTTACAGTTTTGAAGGCCATAAAATGCCAAGATGGCACAAACCCCCCCCCCAAATGACCCCATTTTGGAAAGTAGACACCCCTAAATTTAGGGGTACACTAGTGAGACTAGGTAATAAATGGCGGGTGCCCTGAAACTATAAAAAAAATAACTAACCAACCAGCGTCACCTGTAACAGTTATATGGTGATCACTGGTGAAAGGGTTAACTAGGGGGCAATCAGGGGGCTTTATGCGGTAGTATATGGGGGTCCCTGGCGCTATAAAAAGCTGCGGCGAACCTAAATACCTACCTGCCTAACTAGCGTCACCTGTGACACTAATACAGTGATCAGAAAAACGATCGCTTATTAGGCTGGGTTCACACTGGAGCGATGCGGGAACGCCACGAATGCGCGGCGGGTTCCCGCATCACATGCCTCCCGGCGGCAGTTCACACTGCCCTATGCGAACTGCTGGGAGTGTCAGTGAAATGTTAATGACACCCCCAGATCAGTTCGCATATCGCAGTGCGATCTGCAAACTCGGATCGCATGGTGTGAACACCCATGCGATCCGATTCTGCTGCGGACCAAAAAAAGGGTCCCGTGCGAGTTTGCGGCGGGTGCGGCGGGTGCGACACGAATTCAGCCATACTATCTGTATGGCTGAACTCGAATAGCACAGAGATCGGATGTGATTTGCACTGCAGTGCGGTGCGAATCACATCCGCTCTCATAAACCGCTGCAATGTGAACCCAGCCTTAGTGACACTGGCGACGGGGGGTGATCACGGGGTTAAACCTTTATTGGGGGGGTTAGGGGGGTACCTTAGAACTAAAGGGGGCTAACCCTAACTGCCCTAACAGTTATTACAGTCACAAATGACACCCGCCGGGTGATCAGGGGGTTAAACCTTTATTAGGTAATAAATGGCGGGTGCCCTGAAACTATAAAAAAATAACTAACCAACCAGCGTCACCTGTAACAGTTATATGGTGATCACTGGTGAAAGGGTTAACTAGGGGGCAATCAGGGGGCTTTATGCGGTAGTATATGGGGGTCCCTGGCGCTATAAAAAGCTGCGGCGAACCTAAATACCTACATGCCTAACTAGCGTCACCTGTGACACTAATACAGCGATCAGAAAAACTATCGCTTATTAGGCTGGGTTCACACTGGAGCGATGCGGGAACGCCATGAATCCGCGGCGGGTTCCCGCATCACATGCCTCCCGGCGGCAGTTCACACTGCCCTATGCGAACTGCTGGGAGTGTCAGTAAAATGTTAATGACACCCCCAGATCAGTTCGCATATCGCAGTGCGATCTGCAAACTCGGATCGCATGGTGTGAACACCCATGCGATCCGATTCTGCTGCGGGCCAAAAAAAGGGTCCCATGCGAATTTGCGGCGGGTGCGGCGGGTGCGACACGAATTCAGCCATACTATCTGTATGGCTGAACTCGAATCGCACAGAGATCGGATGTGATTTGCACTGCAGTGCGGTGCGAATCACATTCGTTCTCATAAACCGCTGCAATGTGAACCCAGCCTTAGTGACACTGGCGACGGGGGGTGATCACGGGGTTAAACCTTTATTGGGGGGGGTTAGGGGGGCACATTAGAACTAAAGGGGGCTAACCCTAACTGCCCTAACAGTTACTACAGTCACAAATGACACCAATGCAAAAAAAAAAAAAAAAAAAAAGCAATTGGTGTCACTGTGACTGGGGGGGCAGGGGTAATTGGGGGGTGATCGGGGGGTAAAGGGGGGGTGTGAGTGTGCCTGGCATGTTCTACTGTATGTGGGGTGTGTTGGTGCAACTCACGAACCTCTCTCCTCGGTGCCGGAACGAAAACTACCGACACGGAGGAGAGAATACATCACTTCCTCTCCTGTGTTTACATTACAGGAGAGGAAGTGATGTCACCGGACATTTTCATTCGCCGGGAGCGATCGCGAGGGGGTGGCCATGAATGAATGGCCGTCCCCTCGTCCGGGATCGCTCCCGAACGAATACCGACCGCCACAGGCACCGGGCGGGGGCCCGATCGGGCCCCCGACCGGCGGGCAGGCAAGGACGTACATGTAAGCCCTTATGCCTGCCCGTGCCATTCTGCCGACGTACATCGGCGTGCGGCGGTCGGCAAGTGGTTAATATAGTCCTTCTGCAGGACCTGAGTTAATTCAGAACAGGTCTCTGGAATAATGATTCCCAGAGCCTGGGGGGAGATCCCAGACATGAACTTAATATCCTGGAGACTTCTCCCCATCACCAAGTACCGCAAGGTGGCGATGAGCTTTTGTTTGGGAGTGATGGCTTGCCACATGCAGGTGTCCTGCTTGGTAATATAGGGGGACAGCAAAGCCAAAAGATGCTGAAAAACGAGGTCAGTCATCAGTTCCTGAAATCATCAGGATTATTCTCCTGGAGCTCCCGCAACAAAGGCATATGAGAGATTCGGTCACGATTAAGTAACCAATTCTTGGTCCAAGAACTCCTCCTCCCCCTGCTCATGGACTGGACTTGGGTCAAAGCAAGAACTCCAACACCAAGCCCAACAACAGCATGAACTCTACGACAAGTACGTAACCGCAACATGGCTATATAACAAACGGCTTCTCAGAACGAACTGACAGAACTCACTGAAAATCAGAAAGGACCTGAGAAGAACGAGCTGAAACTCAGAAACGAGCAGACAAGAACGCACTGAAAAACAGAAGCAAACTATAAATAGAATGCACTGAAAGGCAGGAACGAACTGACAACACGCACTGAAGAACAGATACGAACCAACAAGCACAAACTGAAAAGCAGAAACTAACTGAAAAGCACAAGTCTGAAAAGCACAAATAGTCTCTCACCAAAACTTCTACCAACACTAGATAAACACAAGATTAACAGAAAGAGCCCAAAGGGTGATGCACTGGCTATTGAACTTCCTTTTTTATCGGCTCGTTGTACGTCACCACGTTCCCACATTCGAAAATTATTGGCCAACATTTGTGTGACCGTGTGTATGCAAGACAAGTTTGAGCCAACAACCTCGAACAAAAATCCACGGTTTTGTTGGCAGAAAGGCCAATCGTGTGCACGCGGCATAAGTCATTCACCCATGCTCAAGCAAATTTCAATTTTTTTACTTTTCTTGAGTACTGTCCGTGATACTTTTGTATTTGCACTAACATTTAACTAACAATTTTTCAGGGCAAACTTTCAGGGTATGTCCCCTTCTTCAAGGTCCCAGCACTAATGCTGAGACCTTGAAGAAGGGGACATACCCCGAAAGCTTTTCCTGAAGAAGTGCATGTTACTGCAAGTAACAAAAGTATCAAGGACATTACTCAATTGTTTCTGTCGCAAATGCACCAATACAGCTATATTCACCTAAAGTTTAACTTCTCTTGCACATGCATCCAAACTAATGATCCTCCACTGGTATTTTGTATTACATTTTTAGCCTAATATGTTCAGTAGCGTTTCCCTCCCGGCATATTAATGTACAGAAGTTAATTTATATTATTAAATCTATTTTAGGACTCGCTGTCTTACAAATGTATTCCCAGGTTTAGTTTACATAAAAGACATAAATCCATGCATCATCATATCATTGCGGCATTGCACGCTTGTCTGTTCCGCTCACGCCTTTACTGTGCATGATAAATTCACTTAGGGGAGCTCAACATGATCTTTTGGAAGGAAAGATTTTTGATAATTATATCTTGTTCCGCTCCCAATAAGAAAGCCCAGAAGGCACTGGTAGGAGTAGCTCTGTGAGATAGTTTAATGAAAATTTCTTATCTTACCGTATTACAGAAATAATGAATGATAACTTCTCCTACTAAGCTGGAAATAAGGAAACTCGCTGTGTTACCTTGAAAAATAAGTTTATTTAGGTTATAACAGTCCTATTTTATGAAACTAAAAAATATACCATGCATATTACAGTCTGCAGTAAAAGAAAAGCAGTAAGGCTACTTTCACTCTGGGACGGACGGGCGTCTGCTATTTAAGCGGCCGAATAAAAGGCCAAGAAAGAGTAAAAATGCCCGCAGTGAAAATGCCCGCAAAGCGGCCGCTGCAGCTGTGGTTTGCTGGCGGTTTGGCAGCGCTGCCCCATTGATTTCAATGGGCAGGGGCACTTTAGTAGCGGTGTATATGCTGCAAAGATGCTGCTTGCAAAACCTAATTTGCATAGCAGGAGATTGTGACTGGCTCTGGAGCCAGTTCACACAACTCTGGAGCGGCTCCGGTGCAAATTGAACAGGAGTCCTATGTATCTTTTAGTCCGTTTCAGGTCCAAATTCTGCCAAAAATTCAGGCTGAAATTGGACCTGAAGCGGTGAATGGAGATGCACAGGACCACTTGCTCTGAGCTGCTCCGTGCTCTAGTGTGAACCCAGCCTTAATGTGATATTAACCCCTTTTATTCTGTTCAAATATTTTACTGAATTATATTTAAACAGATTTACAAAGAAGAAAAAGTAACATGAAATACAATTGGAAAACGACTTACAACATAAGGTGTCCGGCAATGGATAAGAGATCACAAGAGCAATGATGTTCTGGTAACCCTTATAGTCAAATCACAGTAAAACAGACAAGAGGAGCAAAGTGGGAAGGCTATGAGAACATTACCACTACCGAAGCTAAAGATAGATACAATCTGGAGGGTCATACTAGCAATATGTGAGCGTGAAGAACCCTATGTGGGATAAGCCAGTTGAACCTTGGTTAAGTGGTTAGGCAGGTAATATACCAGAGTTGGAGACTGCAGTAGGCCTTAGGTCTATAGGAATGTAACCCCGTCATGCTCCGCAGAAACTATGAGCAACAGGAGGAGAAAATAGAACGTCCATGTTGTAACAGAAGCTTAAAAGAGAAGAGAGTAGAAACTGAAAGGAGGAAAGATAAAGGGGGGAAAAGTAAGAGAATATTTGGATCAGCTACTAAAAATGTGCTTTAAAAAGGGTTTAATATCTACCCCATTTTAAGCACATTTTTAATAGCTGATTTAATCATATACTGAGTATGCAGCTTCTTTGTCTCTTGATCCTTGCCTATGTTCCGTTTTTAAGCTGGTGCCATGATCACGGATCCAGGGTTCCTGTTTAAGGGTGGCACTTTCTCCTGAGGCATCCTATGGAGCTGCCCTCAAATGCAGAGACTACAGTTATGTCCCCCAACACTGTATGTGTCAATAGAAACACACCGCCCTGTAGCCTAGAATTGCAAGGCATTCTACCGTTCCTCCTTCCTCCTCCCCACTTCCCTTCTTCAAGCTAACAGACTGGCTCCAGACTGTACTGCCCACTGTTAATTCTTTCCTGTGAAGACTAAAAATCCAGGGAAGCTGAGAGAGCAAGAGCCAGCAGCATTGAAAAGTGTTAATAGTTTACTAGGAAATATTTATTTTATTGTATTCAATGTGTTGAGATAGAACACATTGAGGGTTTAATACTACTTTAAAGGGCCACTTAGCAGGAGCTGACCCTGTAGTAAGAATGTAAATAAGGCGGTCTGATACAAATCTATATTTCCTATACAGGTCAGTAATTTAAAGAACTAAATCAAGAGGCACATATGTCACTTGGAAAGGAAATTAGTAGAAACCTCTAACAGGGAGACTTATGGCGCATACACGCGATCAGAAATTTGGCCAGCAAAAGACCGATGAGAGCTTTTTGGTCCGAAAATGCGACCGTATGTATGCTCCATCGCACATTTGCTGGCGGAATTCCAGCCAGCAAAAGATTGAGTGCATGCTCTCAATTTTTCAATTGGAAAAAGTTCTGATCATCTGTACCAATTCCGACGTGCAAAATTCCTACGCACTACGCATGTTCGGAATCAATTTGACACATGCTCGGAATACATATACAGTATATAGATCATATAGGTGCATCAGCTTTATTACTCAAATGCTGCATACACACAAGCGTAATTCCATTGGAAAAACCATCCAAGATTTTTCAGACAGAAATTCCGCTCGTGTGTACGCGGCTGATGCTTATGCACCAATATGATCGATATACTGTATATGTATCACATACAATGCACATAAAAACAGTATGTTGCTTGAAAATTCCTTACTGGATTCTAAAAATGTAAACATTGTTTTCTCTGCAGAGGTCTGACATACTTCCTCAGAGCTGGAGCTCTCAAATCAGCAGGAAGCATGAACTTTGCTGATTACAGAGCTAGAGGTGTGACTCAGCATGGCGTGTGTCAGCCTTCTGCAATGAGACCACTGCTTCCTCACAGAGTGCAAGGGCCCTTTTCTGCAACATGCAGGTAGGTGAAAAGCTTTTCTACTCGGGGTGTGGCTACTCTCTAAAAAATGTGAACTGTATGTCCCCTTCACACAAGAGAGCTTAAAAAATTGACTCTCAATGAACCAATTCCCAAGACCTCCAGACATACTATGAAACTGATACGATTTATTCTGATAGGAGCCAAACTCACCATTGCAAAAGCTTGGAAACAGCCCTCCGTCTCTGTCAAGGCTGCTCAGAGAAAAATCTCCTGGATAATGGCCCAAGAGAAAATGGCTAGTATAATCTCTGATTCCCGCTCCAAATTTGACATTGTTTGGGAACCATGGGCTCTTCATATGGGCATCTCCTTGACTCACACCCCAATGGGGCGATGAACACTTGCAATTGGGTCTAGAACATTGGCACTTAGGCAGATAGCACGGACCTTTGTTTTACCTCTGGTTCACTCTACTGGGTCCCCCTCCCTTCCCTCTTTATCCCTCTCTACCCCTTCTTCTTCTTTCTTTTCTCCTCTTTACTTTCATGCTTGGCTCGGATGGCCGACAGTTGACCTAAAATTTTTCATAAGTATATATAGTAGTGACAGAAGTGATCCGCTGGGCGATTGTAGGGGCGGGAGGAATGGTCTCCCATGAGCGGAGGCTCTCTGGTTGGGTCCCTCACTCGGCACAGCATGATCCCGCGAGGGGTGTCGAGTGACCCAGGGGCCGCTGGGGCTCTTCCCCGACCCCGTGGGCAGGGATCGTCAGTGGGCACCACTGAATTCTGCCCCTTCCTTAGTCAGTGCTCTCCCTTTATGGAGTACTGGCTAGGGTAGTATTACTGATCCTCACGTACCCTTTGGTGGGTGGATCCGACTCAATTTGGCATATGGTTGTTTTGTTTAATTGTATTATTATGCATTGTTCTAGTGCTGTATTGAGTCGTCTGTTGGCCGTATGGGCCTTTATCTTGTTTCTTATGCTGTATTTGAAAATAAAATATTTTGAAAGTAAAAAAAATTGACTCTCTACTCTCCTCTATGGAGCACTGGATGTAGATGGACATGTGTCCAGGTCTGATCCGATCAAGCAAATAACGGAAAGGGGATCCCTTTTTCCACCAGCTGGCTGAATTGGATCAGTCTGTTTACATCCGTCTGCCCATAGAGTAGAGCGGGCCTTAGAGTTTGAACACCTTTTGTTTTATTGTACCTAAAATTTATTTTGCTGATTTAAGCTGAAAGTGCAGTTGGGCTTTATTTAGAATGAAACTTTTTTTGGTTAGGGATTAAACTAAATTGTAAGGAATTTGTACTTACAAAAAGTGAGACAAATAATATATGTTCTAAACAAAAGCCAAAAGTTTAATGATATATCTGTTCTTGTTATTAATATAATAATAGTGTTATAATATTTTAAAGAACATATATGAGCGGTGATTAAATAAAGTGTTATTATATGTGAAAGAATTTATATGTTAAAGGATATATAAAAAAAAGTAGCAACTACCACCACAGGTCTTGATACTGACCAAAAATGAAAAATGATATAAATATGTGCAGCGCTTAAAAACAAACAATAATGTGAAAACATGAAAGAATTAGTGTTAATCAAATACCCACTAAGTTATAACAAATACAAAAAAATCCATACATTGAAAAAAGTGTATAAAACAGTCTACCCCAACAAGTGTGTGTATCAATAATTATTTTAAAAATTACACGTGATAAATCCTCTCAAATGACTCTTCCATTAAACACCCTATCACAAATCGATAGAAGACACTCTTATGGTGTAATAAGTAATTTAACCCTTTCATGACTAAGGGTAAAACGAACCTTAATGCCTGAACTCAGTTTTGCCATTTTGACATGTGTTAGTTAAACTGTACATATCTTTACAACTGCTTAGTGTATCCAGGTGAATTGTACCTTGTTTTTTTCAGGACACATTAGGCTTTCTTTTGGTGGTAAATTTTATTACATAATTCATACATTTAGTTTTGTTATTAAAGGAAAACTACACAAAAAGGTAAAAAAAATAACAGTTTTTAAATTTCGGCTGTATATTTTTTGCTGCTACCATGACCCACCACCAAAATAACTTCTTCTATTACTTCTGTGAATAAATATTCCACATATGTGTGTGTCATATGTTGTTTGTACCCATAATTGGGCCCAGAAACCATAGTGCACATTTTGCCTTTAGGAGGGCAATTAATCCAAGTTAACATTTCAGGTACTATGAATTCATTACAGACACTTTTTGGTATCCAAATAATGGAATTACCCCTCAAATCCCTCCATTTAGCAATCAAGACCCCCTAAGGTATCTATCTAGGGGTAAATCTTGGGTTTTTAGCCTCTCAATGTTTATGGGAATAATTTTGAATTTGGTAGGCAAAAACATAAATTGCATTTTTTTTCACAAATGTTTCAATTTAGCTATAAATTTTGTGCCATTACTTTGACCCACCACCAAAAATCAACCTAAAATATATTCTCCAACTTCTGACGTGCATTGGGATACTATATACATGTGCAAAATATGTTGCATTCAGAGAGGGCAATTCATCAATGTATACATTACAGGCACTCTTCAGTGTGATGCTACTTTTTAAAAGGATAAGTTCACCTTTTGTAACATGTTACACCCTCAATATGGGTGTAACATGTTACATCTGCCCCCATACCCCCCCGGTCCCCTCTTTTTGTGACCGTGAGCAGGGGAGAAAATCCCCTGCTCACTGTCACAATCTAATGTGATGGAATGTGAAAACTACAAGTACCAGCAGCCTTTGTGGCTGTTGGCTTGTAGTTCTCAATGAACTACCAGGGCGATGTTGAGATCTCTAGGTAGTTCATTGATGCTTCCTGTCATTGTGTAACTGTCTGGCCATATCGGAGGTTCGGGCAGACAGCTACACAGGCAGTCCACCTAAACGTGTAATTACACTGCTGACCGTGGGTGCAATGCTTTACAGGCTCCTAACAAAAACAAAAAAACCTGCAAAAAATTTGAATTTTTTTTAGTGAAGGTGAATTTCTCCTTTTAAGGCTAACCCAAACCCCTGCGTAAAATGCTGCGTAAATTACTGACATTTTATGAAAGGAAAGAAATAAGGCAAACGTTAACCTCCTCCCTCACAATATTTCTGGTTTCTAATGATGCGAGATGGTGTGGTAAATTTCATAACAAGGGTGGATGCACAGGCCTGGATTGGAAGGGCACGTGGGGCAGTGGTAACGAGTATCGCATCTTTTGCCATTTTTGCCACACACACGACACTTCTTCCTGGGGAATTTGGTGCTTGCTGTGATTGGTATAGGACACAAAAAGTGTCTGTAAGGCCGCGTACACACGCGCGGACTGTTCGCCCAACTTTGTCCGCTGAACAGTGTTTGGGCGGACAGTCCGCTCATGTGTGGGCTTTCAGCGGACAGTTTCAGCGGACAGTTTGACGAACAAGGTTTTTCGGAAATTCCGTAAAACTGTCCGCTGAAACCTTGTTTCAGCGAACAGTCCGCCCGTGTGTAGGCTTGTTCGTCAAACTAAGTTCCGCGCATGCTCAGAAAGGATTTACACGCCGAAAGTTATAATGCAGTGTATAGGACGTCGTATTTTTCGTCCCGTCGTACGTGCCGTTCACGTCATCGCGCACGGTTTCAGCAAACTGTTCGTTCGTCGTGTGTGGCCATGTCCGTCCATGCTAATTTTGAGCGGACTGTTTGCCGAAACTGTTGGACGGACAAAGTTGGGCGAAAAGTCCGCGCGTGTGTACGCGGCCTTAGTCTTCTAACATCCTCTGATTCTGCAGGTTGTCTGGGGTCTGCTTGAAGCATCAGGTGTTCTATAATTTTTTCCTGGTACTGTAGGAAGGTGTCAGTACCACCAGATTTTTTATAAAGGACAAATGAATTGTGGATAGCCACCTGGATAAGGTATATTGCAACTTTTTTATACCAGGTTTTAGATTTCCTCAGCACCAGGTAGGGCTGCAAGATCTGGTCAGAGAGGTCGACTCCACCCATGTATTTGTTGTATTCCGTAATGCACAGTGGCTTTTCTTTCTGTGTAGCTGACCCCCGTTCTTTTACGGTCACTGTGCCCTCTGGGTGGATTGTTGTTAGCATATAGACGTCTTTTCTGTCTGAGAATTTGACAGCCATCATTTCCTCCTGTTGGTAACTGAGTGATGTGCCTCTCTGCAAACGTTGTCTCACTAGATGCTGTGGAAACTCTTTTCGGTTTTTCCGCATGGTCCCACATGCTCCTGTGCCAGCAGCATGCAGAGATCTAAAAAGTGGCACACTGCTGTAGTAATTGTCGACGTAGAGATGGTAGCCTTGGTGGAGCAGAGGTTGGATCAGGTACCAGACAAGTTTCCCACTGACTCCAAGATTGTCTGGACAGCCCTGGGGGTTGAGTTGTCTGTCTCGTCCTTCATAGATCAGAAATCCAAATGTATATCCTGTTGTGCCTTCACACAGTTTGTAAAATTTTATGCCACACCGGGCACGTTTGGATGGTATGAACTGCTTAAAATGTAGTCGGCCTTTAAAATTTGTCAGGGATTCATCAATAGAGATATTTTGATCCGGGGTATAAACCGTTGAAAATGTATTAGACAGAGAAGAAATTAGGGGCCGCAGTTTGAACAGGCGGTCATATCTGGCATCACTGCTTGGGGGACACTGCAAATTATCGCTAAAATGCAAAAAACGCAGCAATGCTTCAAAGCGGTCTCTTGAAATAACTGCAGGAAAAGCTGGCGTGGCATGGATGGGACTAGAGGTCCAATACTGCTGAATTGTAGGCTTTCGGACTAGGCCCATGTTGAGTAAAACACCCAGTACAATTTTGATTTCTGTAAGGTGTGTTGGCACCCATGTCCTCCTGTGAGAAGATGTTGGGTTTTGTGCTATAAACTGGGTGGCATTAAGGTTAGTTTGATCAACCATGTGCTGTAGGAGCTCGTCATCCACAAATATCTTGAAGAAATCCACAGGGCCAAAATTTTCAACATTGATATTTATGCCCGGTGAAGCTGTAAATGTTGGTATTTGAGGGGTGAAAGAGTTTGCTGGTATCCACTGAGAGGTGTACTGCTGTGCAATTGATGGAGTGCTACCCTGTACGTCATCTTGCTGCCTGCTCGTAACAGGCCTTTCATAGTCGGAAGAGCTGCCTGAATTGACACTTTCACTGTCACAGATGAAATCCTCATCTGCTGAGCCCAACTCAGTTTCACTGTCCGAGCACAGGAGGGCATATGCCTCTTCAACAGTATATCGCCTACTTGCCATTTTTTTTTAGGCATTCTACATACCCCAAACTATGCAAAAGTAAACCTTTTTGTTACTAAAATCTAAAACTTTTTTCCTAAAACACTGACCTTATCAATGACACTGACAGGAGCACTGATACTGGCCGAGGCACTAACTCACACTTGCGCAGACACAAATGGCAGTGTGGGCACAAACTACACCCCACACACTAAAACAGTAATAAATGTAAAACTTATATATATATATATATATATATATATATATATATATATATATATATATACCGTATATATATATATATATATATATATTATTTTTTTTAAATAAAACACTGCTAACCGAAACGCTAACGCTGAGATGAACTGCGACAAGCGCTGACGCTGAGATGAACTGCGACAAGCGATGACGCTGAGATGAACTGCGACAAGCGATGACGCTGAGATGAACTGTGACAAGCGCTGACGCTGAGATGAACTGTGACAAGCGCTGACGCTGAGATGAACTGTGACAATCGCTGACGCTGAGATGAACTGTGACAAGCGCTGACGCTGAGATGAACTGTGACAATCGCTGACGCTGAGATGAACTGTGACAATCGCTGACGCTGAGATGAACTGTGACAATCGCTGACGCTGAGATGAACTGTGACAATCGCTGACGCTGAGATGAACTGTGACAAGCGCTGACGCTGAGATGAACTGTGACAAGCGCTGACGCTGAGATGAACTGTGACAATCGCTGACGCTGAGATGAACTGTGACAAGCGCTAACGCTGAGACTACTGACACTGACACTAGTGGTGACAATGACAATACAAAATACTCTAAACTGAAACTGTCACTATTACTGAACTGAAGCTATCACTGCACTAACCTAACTAATGCTAACAGGGGTGATCAGAGCCTACTCTGAGACCTGTGGACTGATTAGAACTTATTTTACTTTTTTTTTTTTCACTCTGAAAGAACTGTATCAATTTCTCCTCACAGAAGATCTGAGGAGAAAGAGATACTCTGAAGCTGTTTGACAGGCTTCCCATTCATGTGCTCGCTGTGATTGGCTATCACAGCGATCATATGACTGGGGGTGGGTTCTCCCACCTGTCAATCATTAGTCCGAGACCCGAAGGTGTAACTGACACTCGGTTCTCATCGCTGCGTGCACGGGAACCGGCGCGATCCCGGCCAGAGCACATGTACTCAGATATGCGGCCCCCCGGAAAAAAGCCCAGGTATTTGGGGCCGCATATCTGCGTGCGCTCGGCGGGAAAGGGTTAAAGAAATAAAAAAGACTCACAAAATGACAGGGTACAATCAGCATAATCGAATATACCGTACACCTTGATACAAAAGATCCAATTCTATCCTTATACTGTGCAACAAAGGAGTGGCCACTTCCCCTGATGACGTCCGCTGTGACGAAATGCGTCAGTGGGGACCAATGTACGTGACGCGATCATGCAGGCCGGGCCCAGTAGTGGGCTGTTGCGCAGCACGAGGTGAGAATTGGATGTTTGTATCAAGGTGTATATTTGATTATGCTGATTTACCTTGCCATTTTGTGAGTATTTGTTTTGTTTTTTTAAATAAATGGGTATGCATGCTAACTACACCATGAATCCAAAAATATCCAAATATCCCAAAATATTCATTAAAAATATTCTTAAAGGGGTTGTAAAGGCAGAAGGTTGTTTATCTTAATGCAGTCTATGCATTAGGATAAAAAGCCTTCTGTGTGCAGCAGCCCCCCTCAGACCCTCTAATACTTACCCGAGATCCCTCTCTGTCCAGCGATGTCCACGAGTGTCCCAGCCATCTGAGATTCTCCCTCCTGATTGGCTAAAACACAGCATAGGCGCCATTAGCTGTCACTGCTTTCAATCAAAGTCAGCTAGCCAATCAGGGAAGGGAGGGGGCGGTGCCAAGTTGGGGGCCCGTGTCTTAATGGACACAGAGAGCTGTGACTTGGCTCAGGTGCCCCCATAGCAGGCTGCTTACTGTGGGGGCACTGAACAGGGGGAAGGGGCCAGAAGCATGAAGAGGGACCCGAGAAGAGGAGGATCTGTGCTGCTCTGTGCAAATCCACTGCAACAGAGCAGGTAAGTATAACATGTTTGTTATTTTTATAGGGGAAAAAAACAAGCCTTTACTATCACTTTGAGTGACATAGTGAAAAGTGTTTTCTGCCTATATTAATATATAGCCCACTCATTTATTAAATATTTATATGAAAACTAAAACATAGAAATACAAATAAAAATTCCCTACACCTATTCACATAATAAGTAAGTGATCCCTCCAATTACAGTATATATAACACATTCCTTTTCCTCAATACTGGGTTGAATTAACTCCCTTGCTCATGCTTGGAAGTTAAGCCACCTTGGGCTGGCCAATCAAGATGGTCAGAGATGTCAAGCTCAGAAGAAGAATGGGTGAATATGTCAGAGGTGGCAATGAAGCACTTAATTGTTATAGCACTGGAGTTTAGGTAAGCGAAGGCAACTTTAGTTTTACTTTAAGCTTTGGCAACTAATGCCCTGGGTTGATCAGTGATTCAAAAGTGCTCCAACATTTATTCATAAAAAAAATAAAAAAGCTGTCAGGGCCTGGGCTTGAACCTGGTGTCAGGGCTGGGCTCAGCCCTTCCTTCTCAGAGCTCTGTGTTCAACTGTTGGTTAATTACCAAAGACTCTTCCTTCCACAGTGACTCACCTGGTCTTCATTTCCTGCTCATCAGCTAGAGCTGCTGGTTGTATAAACTCCTTGGATCAGATCTTCTGTGCCTTTGCCTTGGTCAGCATATCCAGGCTCTCTCTGCTTTGTTTTCCTGTGAAAGACCTTTGCTTGGCTGACTCCCCTTCTGATTTCGATCCTGATTGCTGCACCAACTTCACTGATCTCTGGACTCCTGGTTCTCTGGCTTGTTCTGACTACTCATCCTGGTTGCCGATCTCTTTCTATGCTAAAAAAAAGGTTTTAAAATGACACTTTTTTCAGGAGCAGTGATGTTAATAATGCTTAAAGTGAAACAATAAAAATTAAATATTTCTTTAAATATCGTGCCTGGGGGGTCCCCTCATTCTGCCTGTAAAGTGATGCATCTGTGTGATGTGCACAACAGTGCTGCAGCAAAATTTAATTTCTAAGGGAAAAAAAAATAATTTTAAATTGCTTGCGGCGGTAATGTATTGCTGGCTTCCAGCAATATAGATGAAAATTCAAGGAAAAAAATTGGCGTGGGGTCCCCACCCCCCCGTCCATACCAGGTCCCTCGGGTCCAATATGGATTTTAAGGGGAATGCCAAAATGTAAAAAAAAATTGACGTGGGTTTTCCCCAAAATTCATACCAGACCCTTATCCAAGCATGCAGCCTGGAGGACAGGACAGGGGGATGAGTGAGCACCCCCCTCCTGAACCATACCAGGCTACATACCTTTAACATGGGGGGGGTGCTTTGGGACCCAAAGCACCTTCTCCCCATGTTGATGGGGACAAGGACCTCTTCCCGACAACCCTGGCCATTGGTTGTCGGGGTCTGCGGGTGGCTGGCTTATCGGAATCTGGAAGCCCCCTTTAACAAGGGGACCCCCATATCCCAGCCCCCCTCCATGTGAATGGGTATCGGGTACATTGTGAGTGTTGATCAGTGTCGTGTCACACATAGCTCCTCCCCCCCACAATTAGAATCACTCTCTAGGACACACTTAACGCCTGTAGCGCCCCCTAGTGGTTAACCCCTTCACTGCCAGTCACATTTACACAGTAATCAATTAAGTTTTAATCACACTGATCGCTGTATAAATGTGAATGGTCCCAAAAAAGCACCAAAAGTGTCCAATCTGTCCATCATAATGTTGCAGTTATGATAAAAATCGCTGATCGTTGCCATTACTAGTAAAAAAAAAATTATTAATAAAAATGCCATAAAACTAACCCCTATTTGCTTATTGAGATTTTTTACCAAAAATATGTAGAAGAATACTTATCGGCCTAAACTGAAGAAATGTATATATATATATATATATATATATATATATATATATATATATATATATATATTTTTTTTTTTTTGTGGATATTTATTATAGTAAAAAGATAAAAAATGTAAGATTTTTTTTTCAAAATTGTTGCTGTTTTTTTGTTTATAGCGCAAAAAATGCAGCCCATCTTTATTCAAGGGGCTTCTTATTATGCATCTTAAAACAGTCATACCAAATGTTTTCAGAGAGTCCTGTATTTCACCTGATGTTATTTGTGCTTTTTTCTTTGCATCCTAAACAATTTCCCTGACAGTTGTGGCTGAATTCTTGGTTGGTCTACCTCACGTGGTTTGGTTTCAACAGAACCCTTCATTTTCCACTTCTTGATTAGAGTTTGAACACTGCTGATATTCTCAATTCCTTGGATATCTTTTTATATCCCTTTCCTGTTATATACAGTTCAACTACCTTTTCCTGAAGACCCTTTGACAATTCTTTTGCTTTCCCAATGACTCAGAATCCAGAAAGGTCAGTGCAGCACTGGATGAAAGATGCAAGGGTCTGTCAGGAGTCCAGAAAGGCATTGACCTTTTATAAACACACACACTAATTACAAGCAAACAGATCACAGGTGAGGACGGTTATCTTTAATAGCCATTCAAACCCCTTTGTGTCAACTTGTTTGCATGTTAGCAGGCCAAAATCACCAGGGTATGTAAACTTCATTTGGGTAGTTTCTGTTGCCATTATGATTTAAAAAGAGTAAATACAGTTGATTGATAATAAATGGCTTCAGCCAAACACTAACCATGAGTTAAATAAATGTTTTCGTGTTATCATTCATATTCTCTGAATAATGGCCAAGAAATCATCAATTCTGCCAGGGTATGTAAGCTTATGAGCACAACTGTATAACTGCTCCCATACATAAATTTCAATTGTGGATATCAGATTCACACCACTACCAACAGCAGTTGCTGGTACAAAATTTTACAACATCAAAACTAGATATTATCTTTTTATCCGGGTGCTAGTTTGCTGTGTAATTTCCTGCTTGCGCCTCCCCTTTCGCAGCCTACTGTACACTTGCTAATGGACTGTGAACTACAATGCTTTGCACAACTGAGGAGGAGAGACAGACATTTTCTGTGGCAATTCTAGGGAGATATGAGTCTTTTGCCAGGGGAAGCAAAGTGTACAGACCTGCCATTTGGACCTGCCAGTGCCCACTGGAGAGACTGCTACAGAGGAGACAGAGCATCAAGAAACAGAGTGTGCAAACCTGCTGCTGTGTTTTGAGCACCCAGAGAGTGGAAAGACTGAGCCACAAAGAGTCCCTGTGTCTTGGGACTGGAGGTGGGGAAACCCATTGCCATATGTGCCCACATTGGCGAGGACCTCATCAGGAGGACCTGATTGTGAGGATTGAGATTTCTGGGACAAATGACTAACGGGGATGTGAGATCAAACCTGTTGTCTGCCAGAAGTGGTGAGCACAACAACTGAGTTTGAGGTCTTGCTGGCCACAGTTGTTGACTGTAGAGACTGCTTGCTTAGCAGCCAATCAGTCATCCATTGCACAGTCTTAAAGGGACCATTTCACATGCAGCACCTTAAAGAAGGGCCCCAATGATAGCTGGATAATACTGAAAATTTGGAGCCAGGCAATTCATAGCCACCTCCAGGGGTACCTCATTCAAGAGCACTGACGCATACCTACATATGGAGTATCGCTACAAAGTGTACTCTAAGGACACTTTCTTTGATTGGGTTTTGCAGAGTTACAGAGAGTTTATTTTAATGCAAATTAAGTTATTTGTCCTATTTAATGATAGTATTCCAATTAATTAGCTTAACTTATTCTACCGTGATCTTTGATCATTTATTCATTTGTGTCTCGTAGCAGCTTGCCTTAATACATTTATTTTGTTTCCCATCAAGTTGCTTGTGCCATATTTTCTGTGCACTACAATAGAGTAGTAGCGTACTAACGGTTACGTTACACAGGTGTGAACAGCCTTCAACCTATAGACAGGTGTGTCAGTAGGGATTGAGCAGCTTTAAGAATAGTGGCAAAACAGAGAACCTATTATATCAAGCGGCTCCTGTGGGGTTAAACCCTACACACGTGCTGAAACTAGGCATTGGAGTTATTTGCAATGAGAGAAAAGGTTGTATTTTTTTTTCTATTATTACAAGAGACTGGGCACAAGTGATGCAATAAACATCTAATTTAACCCCTGTATTCCCCTTAATCATCTACATGTTGTACTATAGTGAGCTACCAAATTATGGCTAGGTAGCTCTGGGTCCATGGTCTTTAAAATTACATACCGTATATACTCGAGTATAGGCCGACCCGAGTATAAGCCAAGGCCCCCAATTTACCCCCAAAAAACTGGGAAACTTATTGACTCGTGTATAAGCCGAGGGTGAGACATCCCTGTGTCCCGTCCATCCCTGTGTCCATTCCTGTGTCCCGTCCGTCCCTGTGTCCCGTCCGTCCCTGTGTCCTGTCCGTCCCTGTGTCCATCCCTGTGTCCCGTCCGTCCCTGTGTCCCGTCCGTCCCTGTGTCCATCCCTGTGTCCCGTCCGTCCCTGTGTCCCGTCAGTCCCTGTGTCCCGTCAGTCCCTGTGTCCCTGTGTCCCGTCCGTCGCTGTGCTGTGCTGTCCGTCCATCCCTGCCTACCTGTGCCAATCTGCAGCCTCTGTGTGCCACGCTCTCCTCCTGGCAGACGGCGGCCATTCCTCAGTTCAAAAGCCGCGCCTCCCTCTCTGTGATAGAACACTCAATTTCCCAGCAGTCAGTGTTCCGCCTATCACGGACATCCTCTCATCCTCGTCCATAGTATGAGAATGAGCGGATGTCCGTGATAGGCGGAACACTGACTGCTGGGAAATTGAGTGTTCCGCCTATCACAGAGAGGGAGGCGCGGCTTTTGAATAGTAGAATGGCCGCCGTCTGTCTGCTCGACACGCTGATCGGGCAGGCAGACGGCGATGACTCGAGTATAAGCCGAGGGGGGCACTTTCAGCCTCAAAAAAGAGGCTGAAAATCTCGGCTTATACTCGAGTATATACGGTAGTTGTCTGTGCTCCTACGGCTGGCTTCTGTTAATCATCCTCTAGCTTGTGTTGATGTGCAAGCAGTTTAATCTTTATTTTGTTATGCTATCTTTAATAAAGTTCTGGTATTTCATCTTTTCTTGCTGATCAACTCCATGACTTCAAATATCCTCACAAGTGTATGATAAGGTTCTGAAGCCAGTTTTTGTGTTAGAACATAACACTTACTGCTAAATAAGCTTTGATGCATGCCTCTTTCATCATATTCATCAAAGTGCTCTTAAACTAAAACTGCACAGACCAACTTTTTAGCCCACCTGTGCTAATTTATTGTAGAAACCCCATATTCTGCTGCTTACTTATCTTAGGAAGACAGGTAAGACCTGCTCCCAGATATGACTTTGTTTTCTTGTTCTGGCCTAAAATCCTTTCCAGCCAGGGGTCAAGTCCTGGGAAAATAACGTGTAGGAACTCACCCAAGATCCCCCCACCTCAAAAATAATGTGTTTCCATGCATCCCTGCAGGACTGAAGCCCTGCCCCCACAGCACTGTCCTTCTCTGCCCCTTCTACCCCCCAATAATGTACTCTGTCCCCTTTACCCCCCTAGAAATGTCCACCTCTGGCCCCTTCACCTCTCCCCCAGTAATGGCCACCTTTGCCCCCTTCACCCCCAGCAATGTCCTCCTCTGCCCCCTTCACCCCCCCCCCCCACAGTAATGTCCTCCTCTGCCCCCTTCACTCCCCCAGTATTGTCCTCCTCTGCCCCCTCACATCAGTGTCCTCCTCTCTGCTGTGGTGAGGAGCCGCCACCGAGATACTCACATCAGTGTACTGATACTGTCCTCCTGCTCTCTGCTGTGGTGAGGCACAGTGGCCGAGCCTGCCATTCAAAAATGGCACCAGGTGGTGCCAATACACGAAAAACCAAAAAATAGGGACAAGGGAGTCCCGGGAAAGCAAAAGGGAGAAGAAACAACCACAGCTTATGATACAATGTTATAAAAGGCTTTATTGAAACTTTACACCGCTGCTCATGTGCCTACCGGCCATGGGCAATCAAGAAAAAGCTTTGCAGGCTTCGGAACGGTACATGCGTGGTTGCACTATCGGCCCTGCAGGACATGGCTGTTAACGGGGAAGAGTGTTACTGCTGTGGGAAGAGTACATAATTTGTGCCTACCGGCCATGGGCAATCAAGAAAAAGCTTTGCAGGCTTCGGAACGGTACATGCGTGGTTGCACTATCGGCCCTGCAGGACATGGCTGTTAACGGGGAAGAGTGTTACTGCTGTGGGAAGAGTACATGAACGCTGTTCCCATGCATTCCTGCAGGACTCAAGCCCTGTCTCCAGCACTGTCCACACCTGCACGGGGGGCCTTTACAGGCTGAAGCCTAGTACACATCTGTCGAAGGGGCATGACCGAAAAAGGTCTGCCTGTATAATACAGGCTCTCAATCAGCGCTCTCAGCCATGACCGGAGTGTTCTGGTGGGGGGGGGGGCGTCCCACTGTCACAGCACAAAAAAGCAGCAGGGGAGATCGCTGTCCTAATGTAGGGTAGTTTGTACAGCAGCTCCGACCTGAGATGTCAGTTTTTTTCAGTCAGTCCTGTTGGGTTGAACGAAAAAAAAAAAAACTACTAATGTATACTAGGCTTTTAGGCTCAAAGAGAAGAGGGTGGTGTGGTTAACCAGCAGACTGGGCCTATATCCAACAAGTCTAGAAAGTGGAGAAGGAATTCCCTCTTATGGGACTTTAATGGCCCAATTAGCAGTACACAAAAATATATAAAAAGAAGTATACAAAGTTTATTAGAAAATAGATAAAATTTATCAAGAAGTGGCTATAGACATATTAGATGCATATACATGGCAAAACATAGAAAAATGCAGCTCTGAAAGGTTCCAAGAGCTACCGTGATCAGGACACCACAGCAGGACATACAGACCACATCTGACGCGTTTCAGAAACCTCTTGCTTCAGGGGAGCATTTTTACTTCTATATTTAAGAACAAACAAAAATAGACAATAGATAACATGCAAAGGCAAACATAAACATATGTATAGACATGTATACAGAATATGCAATCATTGGTTGTTCAGGAAGAGAACATCAAAATAAGGATGTACAAGAAAAAACACACTTACATTGCCAAAAGAGATACATGTATATGTCACAGCCACAGAGTGATTTTTGTAAAAACCAGACAGTTATGTTCCAACCGTATACTTCTTTTTAAATATTTTTGCGCACTACTAATTGGGCCATTAAAGTCCCATAAGGGGGAATTCCTTCTCCACTTTCTAGGCTTTTAGGCTGACCATAAACAATTTGAATCTCGGCCAGTTCAGCAGGAACTGGCAAAAATTCTAACCATGAAAGCGCAGGCTGAAAGTACCAACTTGATCTATCAATCAACTTGGGTACAACCAGCCTGCCAGATTCTCTTGCGATTAACGCAATGCCTGGTACACACGATGAGATTATCGGACGCTTTTTTATTCTTTGCGTTCTATTCTCAGATTGAACCTGAAGAGTTTACTAAAGTCATGAAAATACTTGTACAACAGAATAAAAATTTGAAAGTGATGTATTGTGTTGTAGTGTATTTGTACTGCATTTTCGAAAACAACTGTACTGATTAAATGAAAATCGTATGTTCTGGCATCGTACAAAAAACTTTTTGTGCATGTCTAATTGGATAATATTGTATGAACTGTCATGATCGGCTCTTGAAAACTGTGTACTAACAATCAGATTATCGTACGATCTCTTTGAAAATCTGTATTTTTGTATGATTTTCTGATCCTTTGTATGGGGCTTAAGCAGCTGCTAAAGCTGCTAGCGATAGTCACTGTCTTCTCCGGCAGGTATGACTTCCTCCACGCGCTCCAGCCCCCTTGCCAGCAGAAGACAATTGATGGGCAGGAGGGATTCCCCTGTCAACACTGTCTGTGTTGATAAGGGTATAATACACATTTCTTTCCTGCCACCCGTGGTGGCAGGAAATAAATTTGCACCGTCTATGATTTGCCTTAGGTAGAGCCATTTACTGAGCCTGAAGACACTTAGGAGAAAGCCCTATACAATTATGAAGTATTACTGAAATTCCAGGGGTTTCTAGTTTCTACTCAGGAGGTTTAGGAACTTAGGAAGGGTGGGGTAGTGCACTTTGACTAAAAATGCTTATACTAGTTTTTCAAAAGCACACCACAAATTGTAAAGCCTCCATTTTGTCCTGGCAATAATATATGTATAACTTATGAAACCTGCTACTTTTAAAATTATAATGTTTCTTGTATCAATTGGAGGTTGGTAAAAAAAAGCCTGTGAAGGCTAACATCAGAGAAAAATCATAAGATAAAAAAGGGAGATCAAAAGGTGATCTTGCTCTGGTTAAGCGCACAAATTAGAGTAATGCTCCAATTTAACAGCAACAGTAAATACCCATTTTAAAGTATTTGTAATGCTGTGTCGGCATACTTATGGTCTACTTTGAGAATATGGCTAATATCAGAATCTTATGACTAGTAAATTGATTTATTACTACATTATATTCCAGAATAATACCCCGCATATTACAGAACAATTATGTAGCTGTGACAGGCATATGAAAATAATTTTATGGATGGTTCTCTATAGTCATTTCCGTACTAAATCTTTATACTGACAATTCTAACTATCAAAGTATGTAGATGTACAATTACTATTCTATAGTTACATAATATGACTAAATTAAGCTTAAATGGGGAGATATATAATGGTCTGATCTCCTTACTCAAGAAGGTAGTAATAATCTACCAACTTCATGAGAGATTACGACTGAAAATCCACAAAGGTCTATAAATTTTCAGCATTAATAATATTAGTGCTGATATAATAGTCATAGGAATGAATAAAAGCAGTTAAGGAATATAATAGATCTTACAAATCTTAGAGATAGAAATTGCAATCTTGGAAACTTTATTTACACCTTCTTCACAAGGAATGTTTCATACTTTAACACCTTCCCACCCGGCCTATAGTAGAATGACAGCAGTGGCCTTACCATCCTGACTGGATGACATATGACGATTTTCACATCATGCCGCTGAAATCGGTGGTGAGCTGTGTCCCTCAGACATAGCGCATCACCAAGTAGGGTAAAGAGCCGATGACGTAGGAAATGTACCATGTGATCAGCTGTGGCCAATCACAGCTGATCACATGTAAACAAAGCCCGGTTATAGGCATTTTCTTTCCTCAGTGCTATCAGTGTCTGAGGAAAGAAAAGCAGATAACCAGCTTTCCACTTACAGGGGACTGATCATCATTGCACCCCTATCAGTACAGCATATCTGTGTCCATCGGTGCAGCATATCAATATCCATCAGTGCAACATATCAGTGTCCATCAGTGAAGCATATCAGTGCCCATCAGTAGGGATGGCCGAACGGTTCGCCCGGCGGTCGTTTGGCGGTGATTTTCGGCTGTTCGCCGTCCGCCCGATCGGCGGACTATTGCCGCCGTTCGCCTGGCGGACTTCCGTGTTTACTGTGTAAAAGAACTTTGACCTATGATGACACATCCATCATGAGGTACAGGACAGCCAATTGAGACATTTCAGCACATGGACACTTGGACATTCCCCCTAACTTATAAATAGACCCGATCCGGCGGCCATTTTACATTCTTTCTTCTGTCACTATAGGGAGAGGTTGCTGTGTGGAGCAGGGAGAGACTGCAGTGACCAAAATCGCTAGCTATTTGGTCCACAAAAGTTCTTTTCAGGACTGGTATAGGTGTTAGGTGTAGTTCAGTATATACGTTTGAGGCACTGCTGTGCTACTGATTTTTGCAGCAGCCTGTCTTTTGTCAGTGTAGAGAGAGGGACAGGGCGCTGTGTGCTGCAGGGACAGTCAGTTTAATCATTAGCTGTTACTATTAGGTCCACAAAAGTGCTATTCAAGTTATTGTTCCAGCAGCCTCTGTTTTGTCAGTTTAAATGGGGACAGGCAGGAAGCTGTGTGTGAGGCAGCGAGGGACAGTCAGTTTAATCAGTATCTGTTACTATTAGGTCCACAAAGGTTCTTTTCAGGACTGGTATGGTAATAGGCTTGTACACGTCTAATATTCTTTCTTCCAAATATAGAAAGAATATTATACTTGACTGCTGCCCTTCTGCTGCAGTAGTCCTTTATCAGTATAGGGACTGTGGTACAGTCTGCTAATCATTCACAACCTACTTGTTCCACAAAGGTCCTTATAAGGACTGGTAAGGTATAGGGTACTACAGTACATTGGGTTGAGTGAGGTACAGTCTGCTATTCCTTAAGGACTGGTATAGGTCCACAATACATAGGGTTGAGGTGCACTACTGCTGACTGCTGCCCTTCTGCTGCAGTAGTCCTTTATCAGTATAGGGACTGAGGTACAGTCTGCTAATCATTCACAACCTACTTGTTCCACAAAGGTCCTTATAAGGACTGGTAAGGTATAGGGTACTACAGTACATAGGGTTGAGTGGGGTCAGTCCTTTATCAGTATAGGGACTGAGAGTTTTGTCACAGGGTCATTTAAAAAATGACAGGCAGAGGAAGAGGCAGGCCCTTCCGCAGGGGTGGTAGGGGTAGGGCAGGAGCAACAGGCTTGAGCCAAAGTGGGAAGTTGCAGAAGGTGCGTTCAATTCATTTAAAGGACGCACCGGACTTGGTTGAGTGGCTCACTCAGTATTACACTTCTGCACCCTCCTCATCCTCTCGATCTGCACCCTCTTCTTCACTCTCTGCTATGTGCACCCCCAAAGACACTACCACCAACAACACTACCACCACCAAATACCTTCCGCTTCTTGAGTCACAGGAATTATTTTCCGATCCATATCAAGACATTTCTGATGCGCAGCCACTCTTGGTATTGGATCAGGAAGAGGAGGTAGCAACAACCGCCACTCAGCAGTCTGACGACAGTACCCAGATCAGCCCAAGGAGGAGGTTGGTCCCCGCTGTTGCTGCCTACTCCGAGATCTCTACTTATAGCGGTGGGGAAGGTGACGTCGATGATGATGTGTCTAGTGATGTCACGTGGGTGCCCACAAGAGAGGAAGAGGAGGGGAGTTCAGAGGGAAATATGGACCAGTAGATAGGGAGGAGAAGCAGGAATAACTTACATTGCACAGGAGGGACAAAGCAGACTGCAAATGTATCAGGAGCGAGTCATCGACCATGTACGGTCACATCTGGCGCTCCCAGGACACCGGCAGATGGCTCCGCAGTGTGGGTTTTTTTAACGTGTCCGCTGCTGACAATAGCGTTGCCATCTGCAATCTTTGCAGTCAACGCATTAGTCGCCGTAAGCCCAACACTCACCTAGGGACGACCGCCTTAAGAAGGCACATGAGCAGCCATCACCGAGCCCAGTGGGAGCAACAGAACACCCAAAGCCACACTCCAGGCTCTCACCGTACAGCCTCGTCTTCTACTTCTCCTTCTCCTTTCTCCTCACAATTGTCCTCCACTCCACCTTCCATCACGCAAAGCTCACGTTTTTCTGCAAAAAGGCAGGCTTCCGTGGGCCTAATGTTCGAGCGTAAAAAAATGAGGACGCCGGATAACCCTCTTGCCCAACGGTTGATGGCTGGCTTGTCAGAAGTCATAGCCCGCCAACTACTGCCATATAAACTGGTGGACTCGGAGGCCTTTCGCAAATTTGTGGCCATTGGAACACCACAATGGAAGGTCCCAGGATTTCTCACAGAAGGGCATCCCAGAGCTATATGGCCATGTTCAGCGGCAAGTGAATGTATCTCTGGCACACAGTATCGGTGCCAAGATACATCTGACCACAGACACATGGTCTAGCAAACACGGGCAGGGAAGGTATATCACTTTTACTGCCCACTGGGTGAACCTTCTGACAGCCGTCAAGCATGTAACCCGTGGCACCCGTGTAGATTTGGTTTTACCGCCACGGATTGCATGCAGGCCTGGCTCTTCCTCTCCTCCTCCTCCTACTCCATCCTCCTCCTCGGCTGACTCCTCCTTTTCCGCTGCCGTGCCCAAGCTCCCCAGAACCTATTTGACATGCCAGGTGAGACGTTGCCATGCCGTGCTGCGTCTGTTGTGCCTGGAAGCCAACAGCCAAACTGGCCCGGCACTCCTTTCAGCTTTGCGTTCACAGGCAGATCAGTGGCTAACACCGCTCAATTTGACAGTTGGTAAAGTGGTGTGTGACAACGGTGCCAATCTGCTTAGCGCATTGAAACAGGGCAAAATGACGCACGTGCCATGCATGGCACACGACTTAAACTTGGTCGTGCAGTGATTCGTGGTCAAATACCCTGGGGTCCAGGACATCTTGCGGCAGGCAAGGAAAATCTCGGCCCATTTCAGAAGATCTTACACAGCTATGGCTCGCCTTGCTGACATTCAGCGGTGACACAATCTGCCGGTCAGACGTCTTATTTGTGATTGCCCGACGCGATGGAACTCAACCTTTTATATGCTTGATAGGCTGCTCCAGCAGAAACGTGCAGTTAACGTCTACCTGTATGAACTCTGCTGCAGAACAGGTTCTGGGTAGCTGGGTTTTTTTCACCGCGCCAGTGGCTGCTCATGCGCGACGCATGCAGACTTCTGCGGCCATTTGAGGAGATCACCAAACTGGTCAGGCGAAGCCATGGCGCCATCAGTGACATGGTACCTTATGCCTTCTTTATGGAGCGTGCATTGCGTCGTGTCATTGATCAAGCTGTGGAGGAGCAGGAGCGGGAAGATGAGGAAGTCGCAATGCTGGATGAATTCCCAGGGGGGGCTACTCTATCTGAGACAAGTGAACAACAGGAGTCTGAAGAGGAGTCAGAGGAGGATGGTGCCGGGGCGGATGAGGAGGAGCAAGAAGAGCATGCTTTAAACCTTTCTGGGATCCCTGTTGTTGTGCGTGGATGGGGAGAGGAGAATGAAGAGGACGACATTATCCTGGATGATGAGCAGGAGCCAGGCCACCACAACGCTTCCAGTTTAGTGCAAATGGGGGCCTTCATGCTTCAGTGTTTTAACAGGGACCCCTGTATAAAAAGCATAAGGGTCAAGGACCAGTACTAGGTGGCAACATACTTAGACCCCCGGTACAAACACAAAATGGCGGAAATGTTACCGCCGTCACAGAGGGCTGTCAGAATGGAGCACTTCCAGGCCTTGCTTCGCAAAATGCTTCATTCTGCTTTTGCGTGCGCTGGTAGAGGAGCAATTCCCACTCCCAGAGAAGGAGTTGCGGGTACCAATCCAACAGCGCCTGCAAGAAGAGGCCAGTTTGAAGATGTGTTGGTGACTTTTGATATGAGGTCATTCTTTCAGCCGACCCATCGACAGGTGTCATCCGGATCCAGCATCAGGGAACGCCTAGACCATCAGGTGTCCGACTACATCGGGTTAACGGCCGATGTGGATGCTCTGAGGAGTGATGAACCCCTGGACTACTGGGTGGGCAGGCTTGACCTCTGGCCAGAGCTTGCCCAATTTGCAATCGAACTGTTGGCTTTCCCCCCATCGTCCAGTGTCCTGTCAGAAAGGACGTTCAGCGCAGCAGGGGGGATCGTGACCGATAAGCGTACTCGCCAGCTCACGACAGTGTTAACTACCTCACATTTCTAAAAATGAATGAGGCATGGATCTCGGAGGAATTCAACACATGTGACCAGTAGACCATGTATATGTCTATAAACATTTTTTTTAATCGAGCACACAGACCTTCTTTCTTCATTTGGCTCACTTCCTTGTCCAAAAAAAGCACACCGTACTATATGCCCGTACCCTCCTGTTTGAAAAGGTTGAGCGGTGTCATATTTCTACTGGAGCCTCTTATTATGAGGGGCTCCCACCATCCCTGTGCTATGCTCATTATGAGGGGCTCTCACTATCCCTGTGCTGTGCTGACTTCCTCCTGGGGCTGTACCTCTGATGTGCATATTATGAGGGGCTCCCACCATCCCTGTGCTATGCTCATTATGAGGGGCTCCCACCATCCCTGTGCTGTGCTGACTTTCTCCTGGGGCTGCTTATTATGAGGGGCTCCCACCATCCCTGTGCTGACTTCCTCCTGGGACTGTACCTCTGCTGTGCATATTATGAGGGGCTCCCACCATCACGGTCCGCGTTCGCGAAACGTCCCGTCGGAAGTTCGTCCATCACTACCCATCAGTACAACATATTAGTACCATCTATCAGTGCCCATCAGTGCTGCCTTATCCATGCAGCCTCATCATTGCCCATCAGTGCTGCCTCATTAGTGCCCATCAGTGCAGTCTTCCAATGCCTTGAAAAGTATTCATACCCCTTGAAATTTTCCACATTTTGTCACGTTACAACCAAAAACATTAATGTATTTTTATTGGGATTTTATGTGCTAGACCAACACAAAGTGGCACATAATTGTGAAGTGGAAGCAAAAATGATAAGTTAATTTCAATTTGTTTTTTACAAATAAATATGTGAAAGGTGTGGCATGCATCCTTTACTCTGATACCTCTTACTAAAATCTAGTGGAACCAATTGTTTTCAGAGGTCACCTAATTAGTAAATAGAGTCCACTTGTGTGTCATTTAATCTCAGTATAAATACAGTTCCAAGGAACACACCACACAGATCAGGGGTCAAGTTTTGGAGAAGTTTAAAACAGGATTAGGTTATAAAAAAAATATCCCACGCTTTGAACATCTCACTGAGCACTGTTCAATCCATCATCCGAAGATGGAAAGAGTATGGCACAACTGCAAACCTACCAAGACATGGCCATCCACCTAAACTGACAGGCTGGGCAGAGCTTGAATCAGAGAAGCAGCCAAGAGGCCCATGGTAACTCTGGAGGAGCTGCAGAGATCCACAACTCAGGTGAGAGAATCTGTCCACAGGACAACTATTATGCCACGTACACACGACCGGACTTTCCGGCACACTAGGTCCAACGGAATCAGTCCGTCTGACAATCCGATCGTGTATGGGCTAATCCAATCGTTTTTCATTAAAAAAATCAGAAGGACCTAGAAATAGAACATGTTTCAAATCTGTCCGACGGACTCAATTCCTATTGGGAAAACCGTTCGTCTGTATGCTGGTCTGACGGACCAAATACAATGCAAGGGCAGCTATTGGCTACTGGCTATTGAACTTCTTTTTAGTCCCATCGTACATCATCACGTTCAAAATGAACGGACTTTCGAACAGACTAAGTCTGTACAAATCTTTAATGTTTAATAGGGTTTAGGTCTGGAGACATGCTTGACCAGTCCATCCCATTTACCCTCAGCTTCTTTAGCAAGGCAGTAGTCATCTTGTAGGTGTGTTTGGGGTCCTTATGATGTTGGAATATTGCCCTGCCGGCCCAGTCTCCAAAGAGAGGGGATCATGCTCTGCTTCAGTATGTACAGTACATGTTGGCATTCATGGTACCCTCAATGAACCATAGCACCCCAGTGCCGACAGCACTCATGCAGCCCCAGACCATGACACTCCCACCATCATGCTTGACTGTAGGCAAGACACACTTGTCTTTGTACTCCTCATCTGGTTACAGCCACACACGCTTGACACCATCTGAACCTAATAAGTTTATCTTTGTCTCATCAGACCATGGGACAGGGTTCCAGTAATCCATGTCCTTAGTCTACTTGTCTTTAGCAAACTGTTTGTAGGCTTTCTTGTGCATCATCTTTAGAAGATTCTTCCTTCTGGGACAGCAGCCATGCAGACCAATTTGATGCAGTGTGTGGCGTATGCTCTGAGCACTGACAGGCTGACCTCCCCACCCCTTCAACCTCTGCAGCAATGCTGGCAGCACTCATACATTTATTTCCCAAAGACAAACTGGATATGACGCTGTGCACGTGCACTCAACTTCTTTGGTCAACCATGGTAAGGCCTATTCTGAGTGGAACCTGTCCTGTTAAACTGCTGTATGGTCTTGGCCACCATGCTGCAGCTCAGTTTCAGGGTCTTAGCAATCTTCTTATAGTCTAGGCCATCTTTATGTAGAGCAACAATTATTTTTTCATATCCACAGAGAGTTTTTTGCCATGAGGTGCCATGTTTAACTTCCAATGATCAGTATGAGTGAGTGAGAGCAATAACACCAAATTTAACACACCTGCTCCTCTTTCACACCTGAGACCCTGTAACACTAATGAGTCACGTGACACCGGGGGGGGGGAAATGGCTAATTGGGCCCAGTTTGGACATTTTCACTTAGTGGTGTACTCACTTTTGTTGCCAGCGGTTTAGACATTAATGACTGTGTGTTGAGTTATATTGAGGGGGCAGCAAATTTACACTGTTATACAAGCTGTATTCTCACTACTTTACATTGTAGCAAAGTGTAATTTCTTCAGTGTTGTCACATGAAAATATATAATAAAATATTTACAAAAATGTGAGGGGTGTGCTCACTTTTGGGAAATACTGTGTGTATATATACACACATACACACATACACACATACACACATACGTGTGTGTATATATGTAGCAGTGACCCCCGAAGGAGCTGCTGGTTTTATTGGGCTTACCGTTACCTTCTTGACTGCTTCTCCGTCTATGGTTTCCTGTGGTAAATGGCCCAAAGAAATGTGGAAACTGACACTGAATCTTCTTTTAGGTTATTTATTTGAAGTATAAACAGAGTCTCTCAGTTTAGGATAGAGGGTTAAGATTAAGTTCAGGTACCTTGGACTGCAAAAATGACAAGTCTCTTATAGAAGAAATCCAGAGAATAACCGTTTCACAGCTGGATTTTACAACCCCCGGATAGACCTCCTCTCACTAGGCCTAGAAGCCAGTGGGGTTCTAAGAAAAGTCTCTGCCACAGACTTGAGTGTAGAATACTTGAGAAAAGTCTCTGCCACAGACTTGAGTGTAACTGAGGGACATAGACAAATTTAAAGAGCTATCATATGGCACTAGTATCTCTCAGCCGGTCCGGCGATACTGCATGAGTGTAGATCCATGAAGTGCCCTTCAACTGAGCCTCCAGGCTCCTCCAGAGAAGCCAGCTCTGTGCACGGCCCTCTCCTGAAGAGCCCTCCCCTCTCAAATCGCTGGGCCTCTCCCTTAGATGAGACAGCACCGGACCACCTTTGAATCAATAGGATCCGATATCCATTCAGGCCTGTCCCTGCAGTTGCGTCACCTCGGGCTAGCCAGACCCGAGACTTGGAAATGCATGGTTCCACACCCCAAGCCAGTAGGGCCATGGGGGCTGGTCAGGAGGACCAGAACCAAGCAGACAGATAATAATCTCTCAAACAGACTGGACGGAAGACCAAAAACACGTGATGTCAGTACCTTAAATACCACCTCCCAGAATGCACAGCAGCAGACAGTCCCACTTGGCTGGTTCCGAAAGAAACGTGGCATTCAATACACCCAGCTACACTGCGTTCTCACACTTGCCAGCGGTGACAACGACACCTGTGGTCAAGGAGAACCCAGTGCAACCCAGCCAGACTGGCACTGAAACCATAAATTTAGTAAAATTAGCCCCAAAACCCAACAGTAGTTTCAGGAGTATTAACTTTGAAAAAAATATAGCGCATGCTCGTCAGGAGCCAGCACTACATATATATATAAAAAAAAATCTTTGTAACTCTGGCTGTATGTTGGGTAGTTGTCTTGCTGGAAGGTGAATCTCCACCCCAATCTCAAGTCTTTTGCATAACTTGCACGTTGGTCATGCAGTTTGATGGTGAGAAAGATCTTCACATTCCTTTGTCAGCAGTTTCTTTGTTCAAACATGAGGCATGGCACTGCTCAGGTTAATGCAAAACCCCTGTGTGCAGTTTGAGGACTAACATTTCCTGTGAAAAAATAAAAATATCCTATAATCCGTGGGCCTCTAAGTCCAGTCTTCTGCAGGTGAAAGCTGTTATTAGATCTGAAACAGACAAAATCAGGCAGAACAATGAAGGGAAGAGATGTGTTTTATCATTTTAGTACTCCCACACGTGATGCAACACAGAGGAAATTGCAAGGCATGGATTAGACACCACATGACCCAGAACAAGAAGTTACCTGTCCTTTTAGCAAATAAGGACAAGCTAACTGAATGAATATGTGGAAATAGGGGAATTGATTGTCCATGACACAACAAACTGGAGCCATAACATGTGAGCCAATCATTAGAAGGTAAAACAAACAAATGACACAGGGAAAATAACTACAGTAATACCTACAGTAGTTAAAACAAAAAAGATTGAACGTGTACAATGCCTTTAAACAAGAAATATTCAGACATCTTGGCAACCTTCAATGTCTAGGTAGACCATAATAAGAATGAATGATAGCATGATAATATGCATCATTTACTAAATTTAGGTGCAATTTATTGCTTTCAAGTATCAAAAAGATGATGAGGATAATAGATTTGGTTTCAAATTGACTTGTTTTGTAATGTTGAAGATATTTAAGTATTTATCCAAGTGGCTTCCTGAGTTTTATGAACATAACCCAGCATTTATACCAACATTAATTCAGTAATTCAGTCAACATGGTCAACTGTACCAGCAACAGGAGTGCCACACACAGATTCAAAATAAAATTCTTCCCTTGTTAGGTATCATGCACACTGGATGTTTTTTTATGCCACACCTAGGGACGTTTGACGTTTTTCTTTTTCTGGTTCTAAATGCCCCTGTATGTTAGCCTATGTGTCTATGCACACTTTGGCCTTTAGGAGGAGTTTAGAGGCAGGGGCAGAAACACAAACCTAGCCAATGTGTCCAGGAGCAGCAAGGTTTTGGCATAAAAAAAATTATTGATGCATCGAAACGCATGTAAATGCATCTAACTGCACTTAAGCGCTGGGTGCATTTGGTGCTTGAGAGTTTATTAATTTCAATGGGCAGAATAAATGATTATTCTGGCCAATATAATACTTTAATACCCATGTGCTTGATGCGCCTAAACATGTCTAAAAGTGTTAGGCCGCGTACACACGGGCGGACTGTTCGCCCAACTTTGTCCGCTGAACAGTGTTTCAGCGGACAGTCCGCTCGTGTGTGGGCTTGAGCGGACAGTTTCAGCGGACTGTTTGACGAACAAAGTCTTACGGAATTTCCGTAAAACTGTTCGCTGAAACTTTGTGTCACATGGGTTGATGTCACATGGGGACTATGACATCGTAAGGGGGCGGGGTCACCATGTGACCAACCCATGTGACATATACCATGTGACACCGCCCCATTGTCACTATATAAGTGGCCTCGCAGCGCGGCTCTGGCATTCCGGCCGGAGAGAGCGACGTGTCAACATCTCCTGGAGAAGAAGAAGAAGAAGAAGAAGAAGAAGAAGAAGAAGAAGAAGAAGAAGAAGAAGAACGGAAGGCGGCGGCGACAGAAGACCGGGCCACCGCCTCTAAAAGAGCTATAAGAAGGCGCGGTGGCCCGGCAGAAGAACCGAAGAGGGGGACAAGACCCCCGAAGTCGGGAGAAGAGGCCGGCGGCGGGGAGGAAGAAAGCCGGGCTCCTCCGCTAGCAAAAGAGCTACAAGAAGATAGCGGAGGAGTCCGGCGAGAAGACCCCCGAAGACGGAAGACCCCCGGAGCTGTGCAATAAAATATTTTATCTCGTGTGTTGTGTTTTTTTTTGGGTACTTTTATTTTACAGGTGAATGGGTAGGGGTACATTGTACCCCATACTCATTCACATAGGGTGGGGGGCCGGTATCCGGGGGCCCCCTTATTAAAGGGGGCTCCTGGATTCCGATAAGCCCCCCGCCCGCAGACCCCGACAACCAACGGCCAGGGTTGTCGGGAAGAGGCCCTTGTCCTCATCAACATGGGGACAAGGTGCTTTGGGGTGGGGGGGGCCGCGCGCCCCCCCCCTTCCCCAAGGCACCCCCCATGTTGAGGGCATGCGGCCTGGTACGGCTCAGGAGGGGGGGCGCGCTCGCTCGCCCCCCTTTCCTGGCCGGCCGGGTAGTGTGCTCGGACAAGGGTCTGTTGTGGACTTTGGGGGGACCCCCACGCCGATTTTTTTCGGCGTTGGGGTTCCCCTTTAAGTCCATTCCAGACGGCGGAGCCCGCGACGTCTCCTTCGCGGGCCCCGCCTACCTGGACACGCGCTCGAAATGAGCGGACTGTCCCCTCGTGTGTGGGCGAGTCCGTTCATTTCAAAAGTTGCGCGGACTTAGTACGACGAACTTAGTTTGCCGTATTTGTCCGCTCAAGAAGTGCCGTGTGTGGGCAATTTCGTTCATTCAAAAGTTTGAGCGGACTGTTTGACGAACTTAGTTTCGGCAGACAGTCCGCCTGTGTGTACGCCGCCTTACACTAGTTTACAAGCGTCAAGTGTTTTTTCTGCAAAAATGTTGCTGCCAGGAGGAAAGGTATCTAGGAAAGCAAAATATCAAGTGTGCTTGAGGCTATAAATTGCCCAGAAGGAACAAGTTATATTCTGACATGTTTTGCACTAGACACATCACTTTTTCAAAGGAATAGCTGTGCCTAGCACAAAAAATGTCAAAATAGAACTTGTTGCTGCTGGCTATTTTATTAAAGGAAGAATATTACTTTGCATTTCAGTGTGTGGCATTCCTTTTGCAGGTATAACTGATTTCTTCAGTGGAGAAGAGACAATCCATCACCTGAAATGTGGAATGGGATCTTGCCACTCACCATGGTGTCAAGAAACTGGTCAAGACAGATGCTGATTGTCCAAAAACATAGACCTAACGCAAAGCAGGTATGCAGTTCAGGAGAGTCAGAAATCCTTTCCTGCAGGCTTGCTTTAGGCAAGAAACAAAGTATTTAAGCAAGAAGATAGGCATGTCAGATGAGCAATTAGCATTTTTAGAAGGATAGGCTTCTAAAAAAATGTCAGTCTCTTATGCTTTTCTCTTTAACCACTTCCCGACCACACTTTTTATGTCACTTTTTTGTTTACAAGTTTAAATCTATATATGTTGTGTAATGTTCGGGTGATTAAGCACAATTGGTAGATGCACGTTTTAGTCTACATCAGGCAGGCGTTTTATGGTTAAGGGCCTGGTAGCCCACGTTTATTATAAGAAAACAAAATATCAGTTCATCCAGTAATCCCACGCAGGGGTTTAAATTCATTCAGCACACAAATGAACATACCAAGCCACCTGGCTCTCAATTGTCAACAGTTCCTCTGCTTGCTCCCAACAGATTTATCAACTCTTTCCAGCCCCCTGGACTCACCGGCTTCCTTAGTCTTCCTGACTCTCAAGGTTGTCAGCCTTTCCCAGTCCCTTACACGGACTACAGTCTCCCACAGGACAAACCACTCTTCAACCAGCAGCAAGCTGCTCACACTCCTCCACACCCTCCTACAACTTCCTGTCTTGCTTTTTAAAGACACTGCCTTAACAGGTGGGTTAATCAATTGTATTCCCTTAACCAGTTTCCGACCGCCGCACGCCGATGTACGTCGGTAGAATGGCACGGGCAGGCATAAGGACATACATGTACGTCCCTTGCCTCCCGCGGGTCGGGGGTTCACATTGCAGCGGTTTATGAGAACGAATGTGATTCGCACCGCACTGCAGTGCAAATCAGATCCGATCTCTGTGCGATTCGAGTTCAGCCATTCGCCGCACCCGCCACACCCGCCGCACCCGCCGCAAATTCGCACGGGACCCTTTTTTTGGCCCGCAGCAGAATCGGATCGCATGGGTGTTCACACCATGCGATCCGAGTTTGCAGATCGCACTGCGATATGCGAACTGATCTGGGGGTGTCAGTAACATTTCACTGACACTCCCAGCAGTTCGCATAGGGCAGTGTGAACTGCCGCCGGGAGGCATGCGATGCGGGAACCCGCCGCGGATTCGCGGCGTTTCCGCATCGCTCCAGTGTGAACCCAGCCTAATAAGCGATCGTTTTTCTGATCGCTGTATTAGTGTCACAGGTGACGCTAGTTAGGCAGGTAGGTATTTAGGTTCGCCGCAGCTTTTTATAGCGCCAGGGACCCCCATATACTACCGCATAAAGCCCCCTGATTGCCCCCTAGTTAACCCTTTCACCAGTGATCACCATATAACTGTTACAGGTGACGCTGGTTGGTTAGTTATTTTTTTATAGTTTCAGGGCACCCGCCATTTATTACCTAATAAAGGTTTAACCCCCTGATCACCCGGCGGGTGTCATTTGTGACTAATAACTGTTAGGGCAGTTAGGGTTAGCCCCCTTTAGTTCTAAGGTACCCCCCTAACCCCCCCAATAAAGGTTTAACCCCGTGATCACCCCCCGTCGCCAGTGTCACTAAGGCTGGGTTCACATTGCAGCGGTTTATGAGAACGGATGTGATTCGCACCGCACTGCAGTGCAAATCACATCCGATCTCTGTGCGATTCGAGTTCAGCCATTCGCCGCACCCGCCGCACCCGCCGCAAATTCGCACGGGACCCTTTTTTTGGCCCGCAGCAGAATCGGATCGCATGGGTGTTCACACCATGCGATCCGAGTTTGCAGATCGCACTGCGATATGCGAACTGATCTGGGGGTGTCAGTAACATTTCACTGACATTCCCAGCAGTTCGCATAGGGCAGTGTGAACTGCCGCCGGGAGGCATGCGATGCGGGAACCCGCCGCGCATTCGTGGCGTTCCCGCATCGCTCCAGTGTGAACCCAGCCTAATAAGCGATCGTTTTTCTGATCGCTGTATTAGTGTCACAGGTGACGCTAGTTAGGCAGGTAGGTATTTAGGTTCGCTGCAGCTTTTTATAGCGCCAGGGACCCCCATATACTACCGCATAAAGCCCCCTAATTGCCCCCTAGTTAACCCTTTCACCAGTGATCACCATATAACTGTTACAGGTGACGCTGGTTGGTTAGTTATTTTTTTATAGTTTCAGGGCACCCGCCATTTATTACCTAGTCTCACTAGTGTACCCCTAAATTTAGGGGTGTCTACTTTCCAAAATGGGGTCATTTGGGGGGGGTTTGTGCCATCTTGGCATTTTATGGCCTTCAAAACTGTAACGCCCTTAGAAAGCCTGAAGGCGGTGCTTGGTTTTCGGGGCCCCGTACGCGGCTAGGCTCCCAAAAAGTCCCACATATGTGGTATCCCCGTACTCAGGAGAAGCAGCAGAATTTATTTTGGGGTGTCATTTCACATATGCCCATGGCATGCGTGAGCAATATATCATTTAGTGACAACTTTGTGAAAAAAAAAAAAAAAAAGTTTGTAATTTTCCCGCAACTTGTGGCAAAATATAAAATATTCCATGGACTCAACATGCCTCTCAGCAAATAGCTTGGGGTGTCTACTTTCTAAAATGGGGTCATTTGTGGGGGTTTTGTGCCATCTTGGCATTTTATGGCCTTCAAAACTGTAATAGGTAGTGAGAAGTGAACTCAAAAATTTACGCCCTTAGAAAGCCTGAAGGCGGTGCTTGGGTTTCGGGGCCCCGTAGGCGGCTAGGCTCCCAAAAAGTCCCACATATGTGGTATCCCCGTACTCAGGAGAAGCAGCAGAATTTATTTTGGGGTGTCATTTCACATATGCCCATGGCATGCATGAGCAATATATCATTTAGTGACAACTTTGTTAAAAAAAAAAAAAAAAAAAAAAAAGTTTGTAATTTTCCCGCAACTTGTGGCAAAATATAAAATATTCCATGAACTCAACATGCCTCTCAGCAAATAGCTTGGGGTGTCTACTTTCTAAAATGGGGTCATTTGTGGGGGTTTTGTGCCATCTTGGCATTTTATGGCCTTCAAAACTGTAATAGGTAGTGAGAAGTGAACTCAAAAATTTACGCCCTTAGAAAGCCTGAAGGCAGTGCTTGGTTTTCGGGGCCCCGTACGCGGCTAGGCTCCCAAAAAGTCCCACATATGTGGTATCCCCGTACTCAAGAGAAGCAGCAGAATTTATTTTGGGGTGTCATTTCACATACGCCCATAGCATGTGTGAGCAATATATCATTTAGTGACAACTTTGTGTAAAAAAAAAAAAAAATTTTTTTTTTTGTCATTATTCAATCGCTTGAGGCAAAAAAATAAAATATTCAATGGGCTCAACATGCCTCTTATCAATTTCCTTAGGGGGTCTACTTTCCAAAATGGGGTCATTTGGGGGGGTTTTGTACTGCCCTGCCATTTTAGCACCTCAAGAAATGAGATAGGCAGTCGTAAACTAAAAGCTGCGTAAATTCCAGAAAACATACCTTAGTTTGTAGATGTGACAACTTTTGCGCAAACCAATAAATATACAATTATTGACTTTTTTTTTACCAAAGACATGTGGCTGAATACATTTTGGCCTAAATGTATGACTAAAATTGAGTTTATTGGATTTTTCTAATAACAAAAAGTAGAAAATATCATTTTTTTTCAAAATTTGCGGTCTTTTTACGTTTATATCGCAAAAAATAAAAATCGCAGAGGCAATCAAATACCATCAAAAGAAAGCTCTATTTGTGGGAAGAAAAGGACGCAAATTTTGTTTGGGTACAACATTGCATGACCGCGCAATTACCAGTTAAAGCAGCGCAGTGCCAAAGTGTAAAAAGACCTCTGGTCATTTACCAGCAAAATGGTCCGGTCTGAAAGTGGTTAAAGAGAGCACAACCCAAACAGAGGGGAAATATAGCATCCTTCCAGGACCCAGCCACGGCGTCCATTACAGTTGGTAGAAAATTACTTATAACCCCCAAACATTATACATTTTATTTTAGCAGAAACCCTAGGGAATAAAATGGCGATTGTTGCCATTTTTTTTGACACATCGTGTTTGCACAGCGGTTTTGCAAACGCTTTTTGTTTTTGGGAAATATACACTTTAATGAATTAAAAAACACAATATTTACATCTTTTTTGTATATTGTATGTGAAAGATGATGTTATGCTAAGTAAATAGATACCTAACATGTCACATTTCAAAATTGCGCACACTCGTGGAATGGTGACAAAATACGCTACTTAAAAATCTCCATAGGTGACGCTTTAATGCCTTTACAGGTTACATAGTTAGGTTGAAAAAGGACACAAGTCCATCTAGTTCAACCATAAAATAAATTAATTAAATAAAAAATATCATACAATCCCATATACCCAATCCTATACCCACAGTTGATCCAGTTACCCGTTTAGAGTTACAGAGGAGGTCTAGTGCTAAAATGTTGCTTTTTGCTCTAATGTTCGCTGCAATACCTCACATGTGTGGTGCGAACACGGTTTACATATGTGTGCGTGACTTACGTATGCGTTAGCACTTTAATCATCCTGACACAATGCTTGATATGGTGTCGGGATGATCAAATCATATTATTTCTATTACTACATAGTAATATGTAATGAAATAGTTCAACTCACCATAATGTAGAATCAGTGGGAACCCTGAGCTTGTTACCTGCCACCAGATGCAGTGTGTCCAATTTGTCCACTGCAACATCGCAGTCCCACTATAAGTCGCTGATCCCCACCATTATGAGTAGAAAAAAAAAATATTCCATAAAAATATCCCATAGTTTGTAGACGCTATAAACATACATGCGCAAACCAATTAATAAATGCTTATTGGGATTTTTGTTATCAAAAACATGTAACAGAATACATATTGGAACTAATTTGATGACTAAACTAGTTTTTTTCAATTTTTTTTATTGGATGAGTTTTATAGCAGAAAGTAAAAAATATTTTTTTTTTTGTTTTTTTTTTCAAAATTATCGCCCCTTTTTTGTTTATAGTGCAAAAAATAAAAACTGCAGAGGTGATCAAATACCACCAAAAGAAATCTCTATTTGTGGGAAAAAGGACATCAATTTATATTTGGTTACAGCATCGCACGACAGCACAATTGTCAAAGTAACACAGTGGGGGTCATTTACTAAAGGCAAATCCACTTTGCATTGCAAGTGTACTTGGAAGTAAAGTCGCTCTAGATCCGAGGGGAAATGCAAGGAAAATAAAAAACAGTATTTTAGCTTGCACATGATTGGATGATAAAAGCAGCAGAGCTTCCCCTCATTTCAGATCTACCCCTCAGATTTAGAGCGACTGCACTTCCAAGTGTACTTAAAGTGCAAAGTGGATTTGCCTTTCGTAAATAACCCCCAGTGCCATATTCCAAAAAATGGTCATGAGGGGGTAAATCTTCCAGAGGGCTAGTGGATAACAAGGACAGTTTCTTTAATGGACTGTCTATAGCATGGACTTTCTCTGTACATCAGGGACTGTCCTTACCAAACAGGGATCAGAACTATGGTAGTTACACTTTGTAGAGGGACAGAAGACAATAAAAGAAGGACAGAGAGGTTTTTCTTTTTAGAAATCAGGGACTGTCCCTATTATGAGATGCCATCCACAGTAGTGGGTGAAGGAGAGGGACTGGTCTCCAGGTCAGGGACCTCCTCTCTTTGTACTGCGACATGCTGTGTATATAGTGGGGGAGGGATCTCTCAGCACACAGCCAGCGTTGTCCCATGTCTCAGTGTAGCACACACACAGGCAGTAGACATGTACAAACACACTGACAGTTGTACATCCCCCCTTCCCTCCCAAGCACTCATTCATGGTCCTCTCAGTGATGTATGATTCTTCTAGCATGGCCACCAGTCACCGGCCACAGTGGACCATTCCTAGCGGGCAGGTTAGGGAGGGGCTAGGTGAAGAAAGTTACAGACAAGGAGGCACAGGCTCATCCATCCAACAGGTAGCTCTATAGAACTCCTACAACTCCCTCTGAAAATCCAGAGTGTCCCCCTTATGGTGTGGGCAGAGGCTGGCAGATCCTTCCCTACTAGAATAACACTCACTGTGCGATCAACTGATTGGGAACATTGCTGGTGCTGGCTGCTCTGTGCTGTGAATGGTCAGATGCATGTTAGAGATCCCGTGGCAACTGGCATTGAAGTAGCAGAGACTCCAGCCAGGTTCTTTTGGATGCTGTGAGTGGAGCACCCAGAAGATAGAAGAGGTGGGGTGTCATCCAGCGTGGTGGAGAGCACTAGGCACGGAGGAGGAGAAAGTTAACCCCTCCTCCGCTTTGAGAGCTGAGCAGGGAGTCGCAGCCATGACATCACTGGTTGCTATACGCCAGGCGGCTCTAGCAACCAGTGACCAGTAAAGTATCAGGTGGAGGCGGAGGCGGAGTGAGCACCAGCGCTAGGAAAAGTTACATGAGAAAGCCGACTGCTGGGTGCAAAAAAACAATACTGGGGTTATGGCTGATATCTTCAGCCATAATCCCGGTAAATCACAACGTATATATACATATTGTGGTTGGCAAGTGGATCGCAAAAGAGCTGATATCTTCAGCTGGAAAATGTGTTACTCCAACCCCTTTCAGTATCATTACATCAGTGTTAGATGGGTAGGTATGTACAGTATTTGAACACTGGATAATATAGGCATTAATTAGCAATCAATATGTTTCCAGTTTTCCTAGTGAAAGAAAATAACCCTTTTACTGTATTGCACATTCAAAAAGTAAAATATATGGACCAGGAAATAAGATGGTTATTTTGAGTGCTAGAAGAGTAGTCGGCCGCACGGCTAAAATCTCCTTCATCAAGAATCACATGATTAAAATCACATATCCACAGACAAGAGAGCATTAGTAGAAAACATCTAGTTAGTTGATACTCTTACTATGTTACTTAGTTACTCTTCTACGAAGACAGACACAAGCTGGGCTGTCACCCATCACTGTGGTAGCAGTGATCAGAGTGGTGCTTATCCTTCTTCATTGAGTGCTATATCATTGTTGTATTGAAGGTGAGATCTCATAATAGAGCTTCTCATCTAAATGTGCTATGTACAGGAAATGCAAAAGCACATGTATTTGAACCCATGCATATTAAAATACATAGGAGCACACACGTGTACATACATACTGCAGATACAGCCTGCCTGGCCCATGTTTTTGTGTATCATCCAGTCTATGCTTGCAAATATCATGCTGTCCTGATAATTCACTGATTACTTAAGACCAGGTGTTCTAGGATTGCCATATTTTTAGCATCTGATTCTGCAGTCCAGGGAGGCCTGGAGCAGCTCATACTGGAAAAGGCTGGACTGGAAAAGCTGGCACCGAAGTAGACTGAACTGAAGCAGGTGGTACTGGAACAGGATGGGCTGGAACAGCTGGCACAGGAACAGGCTGGACTGGAACAGGTGGCACAGGGACAGGCTGGACTGGAACAGCTGGCACAGGAATAGGCTGGACTGAAGCAGTTGGTACTGAAACAGGCTGGACTGGAGCAACTGGCAATGTAACAGGCTGGACTGGAGCAGCTGATAGTGGAACAAGCTGGACTGGAACAGCTGGCACTGGAATAGACTGGACTGGAGCAGCTGGCACTGGGACAGGCTGGACTGGAGCAGCTGGCCCATGAACAGGCTGGACTGGAGCAGCTGGTAGTTGAACAGGCTGGACTGGAACAGCTGGCACAAGAACAGGCTGCACTGGAGCAGCTGGAAGTGGGACAGGCTGGACTGGAGCATCTGGCACAGGAACAGGCTAGACTGGAACTGCTGGCACAGGAACAGGCTGGGCTGGAGCAGCTGGCACAGGAACAGGCTGGACTGGAGCAGCTGGCACAGGAACAGGCTGGACTGGAGCAGCTGGCACAGGAAAGAGCTGGACTGGAGCAGCTGGCACAGGAAAGAGCTGGACTGGAGCAGCTGGTAGTGGAACAGGCTGGACTGGAGCAGCTGGTAGTGGAACAGGCTGGACTGGAGCAGCTAACACTGGAACAGGCTGGTCTGGAGCAGCTGGCACTGGAACTGGCTGGACTGGAGCAGCTGGCACAGTACCAAGCTGGACTGGAGCAGCTGGCTCTGAAACAGGCTGGACTGACAGGCGGAACTGAAGACTGCTGCCACAGAAGCAGGCTGGATTGTTACTGAGGTGCAGAGTCCAAATGATGTCCAAATAGTCATAGACATAACAATTAAAAAATCTTTTAACTGTGATATCTCATAAAGTTGATGTTATGTATTTCTATTTTTCTAAGTTTATATACAATATCTCACAAATGTGAGTACACCCCTCACATTTTTGTAAATATTTTATTATATATTTTCATGTGACAACCCTGAAAAAAAATGACACTTTTCTACAATGTAAAGTAGTGAGTGTACAGCTTGTATAACAGTGTAAATTTGCTGTCACCTCAAAATAACTCACACAGCCATTAATGTCTAAACCGCTGGCAACAAAAGTGAGTACTCAATCCTAAGTGAAAATGTCCAAATTGGGTTCAATTAGCCATTTTCGCCAGACTAAGTCCGCCGGATAGTCTGACCATGTGTACGCGGTATCAGACCAATTCTCTCTAAAAGTTCTGGTTTCTGTACCAGTCCAGCTGGGTTGCACTGATTCCCACTTGACCGTAGGTGTCGCTGTCAAGGCCCGTAAGTTTGGATATGCAGCAGGCTGGATGCATTGAATGCCACCTCTTGCTCGGAAATAGCTCAGTGGGTGTGGTTTCCCTGCTGTGCATTCTGGGAGAGGGTATTTAAGGTACCGACACCATTTTTGTGGGTCTGTTTCTGGGTCCCTGCCTTGTGGTCTGCTATCTCGACCTCGTGGCCCTCCTGGCATGGGGCCTGTGTCGCATGGTTCTGCGCCTCGGGGCCGGCTGGCCCGAGGCTTTGCAACTGAGAGTGTAGGCACAGGAATGTCTTGGGGCCTGCTGATCCAGGGGTGGTCCTGTGCTGTCTCGCGTGCGGGGAGAAGCCAAGAAAACTGGAGGATCCAGGGGAGGACTTCTCAGGTGGAGGACCGAGCGCAAGGCTGGTGTCTCTGGAGGAGCCTGGAAACTCAGTTGGATGATGCAACCCAGGTCAATAGCCTTACAGTATCGCAGGGTCGGCTGAAAGAATTTGGTACTGTATGGTAGTTCTCTCAAGATTTCTAAGATCAATTGACAAGTCTGTGGCAGAGACTTTGTTGAGCATCTCATCGGCTGCTAGGTCAAGTGAGAGGGGCTTATCCGGTGATTGCTGCATCCAGTCTGTGGAGCTGTTTGTCCTCTGTATCTGACTAATAGCTCTAACCCGCAATTACTAGGTGCCTGAACTCCCCTTTATCCTCTAACCCTCTATTAAAGGACTGTGTTTTCTTTCTTTCTTTTGTGTTATCCCTAAATAAATCTTCAAAAAGGACTAAGTGTCGGATTTATCATCATTTAGGCTACTTTCCAATGGGACCCCCCTAAGACGAAGAGGCGAGCAGGTGAGGTAAAGGTAAGCCCGAATAAAACCAGCAGCTCCTTCGGGGGTTAGTGCTACATGTGGGGGCTCGTCTTGGATTTTCCGTTACCTCTCGCAATTCGAGGAAACTGTTTTTGGAAGTGTACACAATAGAGGGTTCTGGACTGTGCCATATTTTCTTCATAAGGGGCTAACTGCGGGTCACTACCTGGCGCATGAGCTGTGGGCAGAGTCAAGAAAAGCCCGCGAGTTACGTGACCAGAGGAGCCAGTAGGAGGAGTTTTTTCTGTCTAATTACTACACGAGGCACCGCGTGTCTGTGTCAAGACGCTGAAGGGAAGAGTTCATCTTTTGCTGAGAAAATGTTTTGAGTGCCAGGACAACTGTCTTTTATGGGACCCAGAATGTTCTCTGGGGGTACCACTACGAGTATCAGACTTCCTAGAACTCTGCTGACAGATACAGGGATTCACCTGAGACTGCAGGGGCGTTTCATACTGTATACTACAGGAGATGTTGAGGTCTTGGGCATGCTGTGCAACAGGTGAAAGGGACTGGTTGCAAACCCCCGTCCATTTGTCTGATGTCTGCATTGCGGGGAGTACCTGTTCGCAGTGGAGCAGCCTACCATGCCACCTCGTGCCTATAGGATGGACTGGGCTACGGGCATCGCCACCGAGGAGACCGCTACATTTACTCCTGTTGCCGGGCCTACATCTTCAAAACCAATGCTACAATCAGTGTTCCTGAGGAAGGGGGGTACTGTTACTGCCATCAGAGGAACAATCGTAGACATCGTGGAAGTTGCTCCTTCCACCACCACTCACTTTCCTGCATCTACTCAAAAGAAAGTGGGATACGTGAAAGCCTCCTGCGGCCGCGGTCGAGGCCTACCTCAAAAATTGCCTGGACCGGATCCAGAGAAAGTGATCGCTCCCGAGGAGTCCACTACAGGAACGGGTGAGAACTCTGGGGAAAATGTTCCTAGTGGGACTGTTTGTAGATATCTACCGGCAGAAGAGTTACGGGACTCTGAGATAGACTCTTTGTTAGACATATCTGGGGACGATGACTTGTTTGAGACCATGTCCTAGGAGATGTTGTGAGCAAACACTGACGATGTTGCCGCAACATGTAATGTATCTGGTTGGCTAACCTTGAACTCGGGGAGTGCATCGCCTTGGGCGGGAATCCCAGTGCCTATTAGTGAGACTTTGCCCAAAGAGAATACTTTATTCGTGTCAAAGGAGTTGCCTGCCTATGCCATGGTACAGAAGTCGCCTAACTCATGTGTGCCTCCTGAATTGGGAAGTGCCCGATCCCTGCCTAGAATCATAGCGGCTGCTGAATAAACAGGTAGCTACCGAGTATGGGCTGCGTACCTAAGGAAATAATGCAAAAGATTGAACAGCATAGAGAACGTTGGTATACCAATGATGTTTGGGACTATTTGTAAGTGCCAAAACCTTTTTAGGAAGCCAGGATGTTCCCCAACTATGGATGATCGTTTCACCGGGTGTCTTCAACACTGGAGTTACGGGATACAAATTCATGCGGACAAAATAATTATTTGCCGGCCGGGAAAGGACAACATTGTTTACTTCATAACAACTGTGGATGCCAAGGGGAAAGCCATAACTTTGCCAGATCCCCGTTTCTATTGGTGATATATCACCTTGACTTTTTTCTTTAGTGCCAGTTCTAATAGAAGAACTCTCTTTTCTCTTAAAATACAAGAACTGTGCGGACTAGCTAGATAGCATTAGGGTTCCTGGAAAGAGACTTCGGGTCAAGGCTATCTACCGGCCACAGTAGATGTATAAAGGACTTGTTCTTCAATGCTTTCGCCCCTAGATGGTGGAGGTTTGCACAACAGGTTGGACTATTGCATTTAGACACGCAGTTAAATATATTGGAAAGAAAGTGTCATTTCATTTTTTGAAATGGGGCTTTCCTTCTTATAGTCGCACATTTTATATGCTTCTGTTTTCTGTGTTTTGTTTCAGGAATGCAATGAAATCCTCTATCAAACTGCTGGAGAGTGGGTGGTTTAGATAGCTAGAGGATGGGAGTTATGTGTTATGTGACTTGTTTGCATGTGAAATTGTTCAAATATATTATGTGTTAGTTTTACCTTTCCTTTTCCCTTCCCTATCCAAGTTTTGAGCTCAGGTACCAGACTTTGGCTGGATTCACAGCTATGCATTTTTAGTGCTTTTTGCATTTTGCAGATCTGCACTACAGTCCATGTACCATGGTTTCCTATGGAACATGTTCTGTAGTACAAATCTGCAAAATGCAAAAAGCACTAAAAAATCCATACACAGGTGAAGCAACGGGAGGCAGAGAAGCCACCAGGAGAAAGCTCTGCCCATGACCTAGATGGGGTAAGTGCAGGGCTGGTGACTGACCAAGCGGGGGGATGCCTGTGACCCGACCGACCTGGGGGGGTGGCAGGTGGATTGTTTGCCCCCCCAAAAAAAAGATATACCACCAGCCGCCACTGCTCAGGAGTGTTGAATCAGCAACCTCTCCAGCAAGCCAACTATGGGGCTTAAAGCTGGCCATAAAATTCCCGGCCAATCGGGTCTCAGGAGCCACTTCCTGATTGGCCAGGAGGAGAAGCAAAAAGACATTAGTGAATATTAATTTGCTAATGTCACACAAATGGATGGGCTGGGGGTGCAGTGCTCTGCGCCCCTGAGCCCTACCTTTTTGAAGCCAGTTAGAGCTTGAAATCAATGCGTCTGATGCCCTGTATGGAGATTAGGGTCCGGGAGCATGGATTAGGGTGGGTAATGCCCCTGCGCCCCTAATGGATATGCCGCCACTGGTGCTTCACGTTTGTGACTTGAATGAAAGGTAATTGTTAATTCATTGCCATGTACAACTGCTCTTCACAGTATGTAAAGCAACAGTTGGTTGATAGGTTTGCTTTTAAATGTAAGCATATGATAAACATGCTTGTTAAGTGTTTTTGTTCAAACTTTGCTTAACAGCATTAGGCTGCACAATACTCTTGTAAATACTGTCAGTAGAATTTGTAAGAGCACCACAAATGTGAAGTGGCCATTAGCTAAGGCTGAGCGCACTCTCGAAATTGGATTGGGGCTTTCACTGCCAGTTACAATCTTTATGTTTTATTTGAACAGTTTGCTTAATCCTTTCAATGCCAAAAAGCTTTGTGAATGTCAATGGATTAAATATACAGCAGCATTCAGAGGGGAGTATAGGGCACCATTTTATAATTAACATAAAAAACAGTTTTATGTTTATCTTTAATTTTTATAAAAAATAAACTATTCTTAATAGTAATTGTTTTCCATGCAAGTGTTTGTAATGTCGCGTACACACGATCAGACTATCCGGCGGACTTGGATTTTTTTCCCCCAAAAGTCTGGCAGACTTAGAAAGTAGTTTTGACTCAAAAATTGTCCGCCGGACAATCCGGTGGTCTGTGTGCTAGTCCGTCGGGCTTTTGAAATGAATGGACTTTCCCGCACACGGAGGAAAGTCCGTTCATTTTGAACGCGGCTCCAGGTAGCCGTGACCAGGGAAGGAGGTCAATGTCACCGCCAAAGGCGGCGAGATTGACACATTGCTGGCCCCGTCACCTGGTAAGGACTTAAAGGGGAAGCCCTACACTGAAAAAACGGCATGGGGGTCCCCCCCAAGGTCAATATAAGACCCTTATCCAAGCACGCAGCCAGGCTGGTCAGGAAAGGGGATGGGGATGAGCAAGCGCCCCCCCCCCCCCCGAGCCGTACCAGGCCGCGTGCCCTCAACATGTGGGGGTGCTTTGGGGAAGGGGGGGCCGTGCGGCCCCCCCACCCCAAAGCACCTTTTCCTCATCAACATGGGCCTCTTCCCGACAACCCTGGCCGTTGGTTGTCAGGGGGTCTGCGGGCGGGAGGCAAAAGAGAGAGTATTCAGAGGGGCACCTGGGAAAGAGAGAACAAGCATAATGGTTAGAGAGAATGTTTCCAATATCTCAGAGCAACCATGGGAGTCACTGGGAGAGAGGTGACATTGGTGCTGGATTGGTGGAGTCCAGTACAGGCTTATTTTTAGAAAATGCTGCACACCTGGGAAGTGGTGTCCTCTATGCTTGAGAGCGTCTGAAGTGTACAAGTGTTTTTTCAATATAACAGGGTCAGCACTGAGAGCAAGGAGGTAACAGTGATATTGCAGCTTACTTCTAGGTCCGGGAGAAATCCCCCACAGCTTAATCTCCAAAACGTATCTCGTCAGGAGTTACATTTAGGAGCATTGTAATTGGTCGGCACCATCATATGGGTGGCGCCGACCATTCAGAATTTGCGTAGCCCGTTCTGTCACCACGGGCAAAAAGGAGATAAAGCCCCGTGGTTTTCAAATCTCTGGGCTGGTACAGCGATGATACGGGCTATCAGTGCGGGGGATCCTCGGACTCTAGGTTAGCGGGACCGGGGGGGATGGGGAGGGAGTCCAGTGTAAAAGTGAATACTTTAATGTTGACTGTCGCATGACTGCAGCTCCCAGCATGAAGTTCAGTAATTAACAAGTGCAGTTCCATTCTTCCCCATCCAGGCGCCTAAGCCCCACCCACAAATTCATAGGTGTAAGATTCTCTTGACTCTAAGCGGATTGGAAACTTTGGCTTGTCCCTGTTTCCGTAAAGCCAGGTTTGTTAACTCCAATTAGAGATCCAGGCTTAACGAGCACTTTTCAAGCACCATGTTTCTGATCAGTATTAACTTTACTTTTATATGGTTGCTTAGCGGTCTTAGCAACTGATGATTTGTGACAGTGTATGTATTTGTTTATCTTGTAGTAAATCGGGGCCTTGTTTTCCTCCACCGTCTCACAACAAACCAAAATCAAGAGGTTTTCCAGTACTTCAGGAAAATCCCAATATTTGGGCTTTCATCCAGCAAGTATCGAAGGGGGATCCAAAATAAGAAGTAGCGACGATTAGTCAGGAGATCCAATATGAACTTGATCCAACGTAAAGCAATTGCTTCCTTAAGACATAATGACCATTTGATTATTAAACCCTCTGATAATGGGGGTAATATAGTAGTCGAATCGCCAGTGGTATCGACCAATTCCCCTGGCACAGGTAAAATATGCCCAGACAAAATATCAACGTCTTATTACTCAGGCCTTCTTTGCAGATTTAATAGACAAAAAAACTTGTGAATTTCTGACCATTGAAAATCCTAAGTTACCCACTATTTATGCCTTGCCTAAAATACATAAAAACGCCCAGTTTCCACCCGGGCATCCAATCATCTCAGGCAATGGTTCCTTAACTGAACCAGCAAGTCAATTGGTTGATGATTTTTTAAGACCTTATGTCAAGTCTTTGAGTTCCTATATTCAGGACATAGCCAACCTTTTACGGTCCTTGGATGGCTTATGTGTCCCTGATGAAGCCTGGCTAGTTGCCATAGATGTGGTGGCCCTTTACAACTCGATCCCCCACAATTTTGGGGCTCGAGTTGTGGATGGTTTCCCATCTGAACAAGGACCAGGGGTACGAGCATATAATGGTTTTGTCGTTGAATTGTTGCTGTTCATTTTGAACAACAACATATTTACTTTCAACCGCTCCCACCACCTCCAGGTGCAGGGGGTGGCGATGGGGACTAAATGTGCCCCATCATACACCAACCTGTATCTGGGGGGTGGGAGCAGGAGAATTTCTCCTCTTCTGAATATATTGAGAGTTTCCAAAAGATTGTGATTTGGAGACGATTTATTGACGATATATTTATTGTCTGGACAGGAACACGGGATGAGCTAACTGTATTTTTGAGCCAATTGGAAACAAATTCCTATAATTTAAAATTCACAATGACTTGTGATCAAAAAAGTATAAATTCTCTTGACATCAATATTTATGTGAATCATGATGGAACAATTGGCTCATCTTTATATAGAAAACCACTAGCGGGGATCAGAATCCTGCATGCAACTAGTTTTCATCCTGAGTCCCTTGTCCAGAGTATCCCTTATAGTCCGTATCCAGAATAAGGAAAAATTGCAGCAAGGATGAAGATTTTGAATTTGAGGCTAAAGCCCTTCAAGCACGGTTACTAGATAGGGGCTACAGTAAATCCTGTCTAAAGAGGGATTATCAAAGGGTAAAACATAAAGAGAGACAAGTCCTGATTCATTCAACAAAATGACCTAAGAATGAACAGAAAGTTTGTCTGATTACAAGATATGCAGGTGAACATAAGAGGGTCCGCCGTATTTTTGAGAAATACTGGCATCTTTTGTCCACGGATGAAGTACTGTCAAAATATGTCGGAGCTTATCCTCAGATAATATATCGTAAGTCAAGTTCGCTTAAGGACTAGTCCATAGTCACCTGACTTCTCAATTTAAATCTAAACGTAAAGGAACATTCTCATGTGGTAAATGTGAGTTTTGTGGTCTTCTAATGAATACCACAGAGGTGACTCTTCCCAATGGGCAGATGTATAGACCAAATTTATATGCAACATTCAAAACCATAGGGGTGGTCTATTTCATGAAATGTGATTGTCAGGCTTTCTATATAGGAAAAACCACGAGGCCCTTTTTTCATCAAATAAGGGACCATGTTTCCCTTATCAATAAGAAAAAAATGGAAACTCCAATTAGTAGACACATGGGTCTGTATCACTCCTTTGAGGTTTCAAAAATGAAATTTTTCGCTCTGGAGCATGTTCCTGATTGCGATAGGGGGGGGAGACATTGACAAGATCTTTCTTCAACGGGAATCCAAGTGGATTCATACCCTGGCTGCCACTGTCCATCCTGGCTTGAACGAATCCCTTAGTTTTAAGCCTTTTCTATAGGTCTTTTAGCCATTCTCAAGAGGTTATTTCATCATTATATATAATTTTGAGAGTTTATCGTGTGAGTTGGTTTGGAGTTTAATTGCCTAATTTGGCAGTTGTTGCTGTATGTTAGGGGACTAACTTTGATTCCTGAGCTGACCGTTGTTGACTAACTTATGTATTCTTGATTGAGTTTTTTTTTTTTTTATAATTAATCGAGGAGTTATGTATAGGAATATCCTCTTACCCCAGATGATTTATTGGTCTGACAATGTATGTCTGACCCTTTTAGCATTAGTGGTTGGTTGATTAATTGGATGTGCCATATGGACACCCAGGGCACCTCCCTGCTGGTTGTTTGAGTAATTCCCAGCAGGAGGTGCCAATTTAGTCATATCATTAGGCGTCTCTTTCAGTTGCTGTTTTTAACAGCGTCTGAATTTATACTTCTAGCCGTATTGATTACTATGCTGCCCTTTGACCATTAAGGTCAACCTTTCCATCTAGAAATTCTGGTTTCAGTCTTTTTGGCCATTTAATGGCTGGCTATCTGATAACTACAATTTCCGGGCGTCCTATGGATGCCTTTTGATCATTTCCGGTTTCTGGTTCCAGCGACAGTGTCATTTCCGGCGTTATGACGCTGGTTTCTGTTTAGCAGTGCCGGCGTCATTTCTGGCGTGTCGGCGCCTCGTTTATGATGCTGGTTCCCCTTTTGCAGTACCGGTGTAGTTTCCGGTGCGACGGCGCCTTTGCTGTGTCTTCACCCTGTTTGGGCGCCAAACGGCAGTGGAGGGGGATAAAAGGAATAGTTGCAATCAGTTTTTAGCTGGTCTACTTGACAGGCAGTCATGTCCATATATAACGGGTAAGAATAATTCCTAAAATGGTCAGATACGGTTTACAGTTTAAATTTTGTGTGGCTCTGTATATACCCCAAAAATCTTTTATTTTACCTTACAGAAGGGGACTCAGGTGTTTATATACCTGTAGGTCCCCCCTTCTGGAACATTTTTGAAAGTTCAGAATTTGATACACCCAGGACTTGTTTAACATCTTGAAGTCCCGTGAAGATTTCTTTTAAAAATAATAAATATCTATTCGGAAAGTTGCTTGGCTGATTTTCCTGAATAATTTGAGGTATGCATTATGGTAGGTTGCTGATACACATATCCTTACAAATAAATTGGATGTTGGCAAATTTTGTTTTTAATCTAATAGATGTATCTTATTGGATTTATTTTTTCCTGACAATTTATCCCTCTCTCACAGCACCGGAGCTAGCGATCCCGGAAGAATCACAGAGGGAACATGTCAACTCCCTCAGCGGTGACGGGGTGTGCTGTGGGAGCTTAGTTCTCAGGTAAGTATTTCATAATGTGCTAGTATGCAATGCATTCTAGCACATTATGCTGTTGTCTTGCAAGTTTGTTTTTTTGTTTTCAGCGCTTTACTGCCACTTTAAGAAAATGCAATTCCTGTCTATTTACTGTAATTATCCATGAAAGTGTCATTAAACCCACATTCAAAAAGACAATCAATAAATGCTGTATTACATGCTGTTTATACTTAGTACATAAGGGATTCATTTTCTGTATTTTGCAACACATCTGGTTGATGCTATTGTCCTCTATTTCCCCCTTCTGTCTATGTCCCCACTACAGTTAGGGATTTTTCAGGACAGTGGGGGCAGCTAGTGCACATGCTCAGTTTACAGTGTATTTTCTACACTGAGCATTTTCTCCCTATCAAATCTGAGCAGCCCATGTGACTATAGACTCTCACATGGGGGTATATACACAGTGGTAAAAGACAGCCCACTTCCTCCCTCCTACTCCATACCCACTAAACAGCTAAATACAGTGGAGGCAGAATTTTACATCTTGATTGATGGGGGCTTCACCTGCCGGTTAGTCTTATGCTGCGTACACGATCGAACTATCTGGCGGACTTGGTCCAGCAGACCAGAGTCCGCCGGACAATCCGCCCGTGTGTGGGCTCCGGTGGACTTTTTCTTTCCAAAAGTCCGGCGGACTTAGAAAGAAGTTTTGACTCAAAATTGTCCACTGGACTTGGCAGTCCGGCGGACAATCCGCCCTTCTGTGTGCTAGTCTGCCAGACTTTTGAAATGAACGGACTTGCCCACACGGAGAAAAGTCAGTTCATTTTGAACGTGGCTCCAGGTAGCCGGGACTAGCGAAGGAAGTCAATGTCGCCGCCTACATCGGCATGATTGACACCTCGCTGGCCCCGTTACCTGGTATGGATTTAAAGGGGAACCCCTACACTGAAAAAAATGGCGTGGGCGTCCCCCCAAAGTCCATAGCAGATCCTTATCCGAGCACGCAGCCCGGCCAGTCAGGAAAGGGGATGGGGACTAGTGAGGGGCCCCCCTCCTGAGCCGTACTAGGCTGCGTTCCCTCAACATGGGGGGTGCTTTGAGGTAGGGGGCACTGTAACCCCACCACCCCAAAGCACCTTGTCCCCATGTTGATGACGGACCCTGGCCGTTGGTTGTCGGGGTCTGCTGGCTTATCAGAATCTGGGAGCCCCCTTTAATAAGGGGGCCCCCAGATCCCAGCCCCCCACACTATTTGAATGAGTATGGGGTACGATGGTGGTCTTCTTCTGTCTTTGGGGTCTTCTTGCCGGACTCCTCCACTATCTTCTGCTCTATTACTAGCTCTTTTACTAGCGGAGGAGCCCGTCTTTTTCTTCGTCATCGCCGCCACTGTCCAGGGGTCTTCTTCCGACTTTGGGGTCTTGTCCCGCTCTTCGGTTCTTCTGCCGGGCCTCCTCTATCTTCTTATAGCTCTTTTGTCTCTTCTGGAATAATTATGACAAACAAAACATAACACCAACATTTCCATCCCTTCCGGGCCCCCCGACCCTTCTACCTCATCCGCCAGGGCCAACCACTCCTGCCATACTTTTTGATAGGCCTTCCATGTTCCAGCGCTGAGGGACTGTCGTATCAATCCTGCGGCAACTCCAACGCAACCTTCCACAACTCCTGTGGGCATGGCTCTACTACCCGATTTGCTTCCGGTGCCAGGTTGCGAAATGCATACCACTGGAAACGAGACAAAGCATCCGCTAAGTTGTTGTCGACCCCAGGGATATGCACAGCATACATAAACGCATTTATTCGCAAACAGCCGAGCACCAATCGCCGCAACAATCTTATCACCGGGGCAGAAGAGGTCGAGATGTTATTAATAGCCATCACCACCCCCATATTGTCACAGTTAAATCGCACCTTCTTGTTCCTTAACTCATCTCCCCACAGCTCTACCGCTAAAACTATGGGGAATAGTTCCAGCAAAACCAAATTTGAGGAAACCTGCCTCCCTCCAATTCTCCGGCCAAGGGCCTGCACTCCACTTACCCTTGCAATATGCGCCATATCCACATGACCCTGCCACATCCGTGAATAAGACCAGATCCGCATTGCTGACCAGCCCCACTTGCCAAATTGATCTCCCATTAAAGGACGCCAAAAAGGAATCCCAAATCTTTAAGTCCTCCTGCAACTCCCTCGTCAGCCTCACAAAGTGATTTGGCACCCGAACCCCCACCGTGGCAGCCACCAACCATCAGCAGCAAATGCGCCCCATGGGGATAATCCTGCAAGCAAAATTTAACTTGCCCAGCAACGACTGGACTTCCTTCAAGCGAAGCTTACGCCTGTCACTCGCCATACTCACCTTCTGTCGCAGGGCCACCAACTTGTCCTCTGGCAATCTACACTCCATACCCACAGAATCGAACGTGATACCTTCTATGAGGTGGTAAGTAAAACCTTGGATAGAGGGGTGGCGGTGGACGTGATATACTTGGATTTTGCAAAAGCGTTCGATACAGTTCCACATACATGGCTCATGTGTAAGGTAAAGTCTACAGGTTTGGAAATATCAGTTTGTAAATGGATAGAAAACTGGCTAAAAGACAGAATTCAGAGAGTAGTGGTTAATGATTCTTACTCTGAATGGTCTAAGGTTATCAGTAGTGTACCCCAAGGTTCAGTGCTGCGACCCTTACTTTTTAGTACCTTTATAAATGATATTGGGTCTGGGATCAAAAGTAACATTTCCATCTTTGCAGATGACACCAAGCTATGCAATGGAATAACGTCCTTACAGGATGTCTCCAATTTATAAGCCAACCTCAATGCTCTGTCTAATTGGGCGACTATGTGGCAGATGAGGTTTAATGATGTTGAGAAATGTAAAGTTATGCACTTGGGGGCTAAGAATATGCATGCATCATACATGCTAGGGGGAGTACAACTGGGGGAATCCATAGTGGAGAAGGATCTGGGGGTTTTGGTAGATCATAATCTCAATAATAGCATGCAATGCCAAGCTGCAGTTTCCAAAGCGAGCAAAGTTCTTTCCTGTATTAAGAGAGGTATGTACTCCAGAGAGAGGGATATCATTTTGCCCCTGTTCAAATCATTAGTAAGACCTCATCTGGAATATGCAGAATATGCAGTTCAGTTTTGGGCACCAGTTCTCAAAAAGGATATCGGGGAACTGGAGAAAGTGCAGAGAAGGGCAACCAAACTGATAAGAGGCATGGAGCAACTCATCTATGAGGAAAGATTAGAGGAACTGAATTTATTCACTCTTGATAAGAGGAGATTAAGGGGGGATATGATCAACATGTACAAATATATAAGGGGTCCATATAGTGAACTTGGTGTCGAGTTATTCACTTTACAGTCAACAAAGAGGACAAGGGGGCACTCTTTATGTCTAGAGGAAAAGAGATTTCATCTCCAAATACGGAAAGGTTTCTTCACAGTAAGAGCTGTGAAAATGTGGAATAGACTCCCTGCAGAGGTGGTTATGGCCAGCTCAGTGGATTGCTTTAAGAAAGGCCTGGATTATTTCCTAAGTGTACATAATATAACTGGGTACTGACATTTATAGGGAAAGTTGATCCGGGGAAAATCCGATTGTCTCTCGGGGGATCAGGAAGGAATTTTTTTCCCCTGCTTTAGCAAATTGGATCATGCTCTGATGGGGTTTTTTGCCTTCCTCTGGATCAACTGTGGGTATAGAATTGGGTATATGGGCTGGTATGATATTATTATATATATATATTTTTTTTTGTGGTTGAACTGGATGGTCTTGTGTCTTTTTTCAACCTGACTAACTATGTAACTATGTAACCTAAAAAAAACAGTTCCAATTTCGGGTCCTCCGTCTTATCCGCCGCCAAGGGGATTCCGAACCTCTCTGCCAAATGCTGAATGGTCCTGAGCAATATGCCACAACAACGAGAATCCGGGGGGCCTATATATAAAAAATCATCCAAATAATAGATAATGGAACTCACCCCTGCAACTTCCCTAACTGCCCACTCAAAAAAAAGGAGCTGAACGTCTCAAAATATGTGCAGGAAATCAAACAGCCCATCGGCAGGCAGCTATCCACAAAGTACGATCCCTGCCAACAACAACCCAACAAACACATGCTCTCGGGGTGTACAGGCAACAACCAAAAGGCTGACTCCACGTCAGTTTTCGCCATAAGCGATCCCGTTCCGTATTTTCTAACCCATGCAACAGCCGCATCGAACGATGTATAGGTAACTGCACATGCCTGCGGGTCAATACCATCGTTGACTGAGCCGCCTTTCGAGTAAGACAGATGATGAATCATCTTGTATTGACCCGGCTCCTTTTTAGGAACAACTGCCAACGAGGAAACAACTAAACCCAGCATCAGCGAAGCCACAAACGGGCCCGCCATCTGCCTTAACGCCACTTCCTTGGCCAATTTGGCCAAAACCACCTGATGGAGACGGGCTTACCTAAAATTGTCTGAGATTGGCGGGACCTCCCGCACCGTACTCGGAATCCTAAAACCCTCCCTAAAACCAACCTCCAACAAATGCGCCACCGCCCTGTCACGATACCTACTTAGAAAAGGTAGCATCCTTACCAGACTCACCAGTGTCATCCCTTTTTCCAGCGGCGTCCCCTGCTCGACCCTCTCCTCTAAAACAACGCATGAAGGGGTGGGTCCCGCTACATCCCGAGCACTCGTGCTTGTATCGACACGATGCCCCAAATCGGCACGTTCCTTCATTGAACTGCCAACATACCCCTTTCTTTTTAGGGGCCGGCGATCCTGCGGAGGAAGCGCTGTCAGCCCCGCCTGGAAAAAACTGTCTGGTAGCCCTGGATGACGTCATCAGTTTCATCCAAAGACTAATGTCCTTGTGATCCCATCTGATGGAAGGGCGAACCGCCTTCCACTGACGAAATTGTTCATCATACCAAAGCCACGCCAAGCCCCCATAAACCCTATGAGCCTCACTGATCGCCTCCAGATAGCAAAACAATGCTGAGCAATTCTCGGGGGCCTTCTCCCCGATTACACTTACAAAAATCGCAAACGCTTGCAACCAACTTGCGAACGTGTGAGGAATCAGTCTGTATCTCCTCTTTTCCTCCTCAGCCTTCTTACTCTCATCCAGCTTCACCCGACCTAAATTAAACTTTTCCAACAGGAGCAGGGAATAAATTTCCACAAACTCGTCCTTTCAGACTTTTTCTCACACTTTCTTCTTCAAATGAGCCCCCAAGGGGCCCTCAAAGCAAACAGACACCTCACAGCGCAGCGCGTCTGCTAAACGCACTTTTTCCGCTTCCTTGTCCACCAACTCCACTCCTGCCTTGGATCCCACGCCGTCCTTTTCCGTCTGCGTTTCCGCCATCACCGACGCTGCCCCGGTCCTTGTCTCTAGCCGGCCTGCCGCACCCGGCCCCACCACAGGCGGGGGCACCCATGGGGTCACCGGAGTGGGGGGGGTTGCACAATCCCACTATCCAAATGACGGAGCAGCTCCCTAAGGGACTCCCACAACCCCCCTCCCCCCGTCCCCTGCCTAACCTGAGCAGTGCCTCCCCCCACACCCCCCTCCCCCCCTTAAGGAGCAATAGACATTACAGTGTTGGAGCACTTACCAGGCGGTCCCAGGCGATAGGAACCTCCAGCCGCACCTCCGGACACCCCCGCAGCCTCCTGGGGATCTTCCGACAGTTCTCCCTCCTCACTGCTGCTGCCCGCTAGGCCCACCGATCTCTGCGTGAGCGGCTTCATGCCAGGTCTTCCTCCTCCCCTGGGCTCTGCAGCGCTGGTCACAGGAGGAAAGCTGGCTTCCCTCTGAGGGCTCCTTCCATCATTCTAAATTGGCACCGGAGCGATGACGTCATCAATCCGCGCTTCACTCCCGGCTACCGCACAGGGATTCTTCTGGCCAGCCCTCCCAGGCCCCACACTGAGCCTGGAGGCGGGGCCTCCTGACCAACGAGAGTCCATGGGATGATCCAGGGCTCTGCCAGCAGCCAAGATGGCGCCGCAACGAGGTAAGCCCCCAGCTGCCTCAAATCCTGCACTGGTGCCCGCCTAACTGCTTCTCCCCCGCCGGACTTCCCCCCTGACCGGAACATCGCCGGAGGTAGCAGCCAAGTGTATCTGTGCCACAGAGATAGCAGGAGGGGGGACCCGTTTGCCGGCCACACGACCTTCCCCCCCCCCCAGGACTTTGCCGTGGTCGGGGATTCCTCCCAGGCCCCCCACTCGCTGACCGGGGGGTCTGCTTGGCAGGGGGACCTGAAGGGGCCCAGCTGGGGCTCCCAAAACGGCGTTGCATCCTGGGGGTATTGTTCGGGCTCAGGCACTCCGGAGGTCTAGACCTCCTAGCACGCATAGGTACAGGCCTTGCTGTGGAAGGACCCTGCCCTACCCCCTGCAGCGTGGCAGCAATCTGGCCCTGAAGCCAATCTGTGCCATGGGTCTCCGCTGCCTCTCTAAGCTGTACCCAAAGCTGCTGTAACCCACTAATACAGACTAATCTCTCTCTACCTGTCTGCAGGATCCAAACAACGTTTCTTCTCGCTTGCTGACCCCCAAATGCTACCTTGCTCCACCCCAGAACATGGAAGAAGCTGCCACACTCCTCCCCTCTGTGACCATCCACCAATGGGGTAAGTACGTCTGCCTACTAACCACCCCCACGCTGCCTTTTACCTCTAACTCTCTAATTTCCTTGCACCCTGTCATGTATGTCCTGCGCTTCCTTTTTAATACAGCTGTGTACATGTCTCTTTGAATGACAATTGCGCGGTCATGCAACACTTTACCCATTTAAATTGTTATAGAGACTGAGAATTTTGAAAAAAAACTGTGTTTCTTCTTTGTTTCTGTTATAACATTTTGCAAATAAATAACCTTTCTTCATAAGTTTAGGGCAAAATGTATTCTGATACATTTTCTTTGATGAAAATAACCCAACTCAGCATTTATTATTTATTTAGGAAATTTATAGAGTCCACAAACTATGGTAATACTGTGTATCTGAAAATTGATCAATCCTGATGTACTGATGGTTTATCTCATTTTATGAGGACTAAAACTGAAAGGACAGTACAAATACCCCCCAAATTACCCCTTTTTGGAAAGTAGACAGTCCAAGGTATTTATTTAGTAGAGGCTTGGCAAGTTTTTTTACATGGAAAATTATTATTTTCACAATAATTTTGTTAACATACTGTCACCAGTGCAGTACAGTGTCATCATATAACTGGCATGGCAGTGATCAGGAACACAATGGGTGACAGTATGTTAAAAAAAAATTGTAATACATTTTTCAGAATTTTCTTTTTGTTTCTTTTTAATTACATTTTTTAAAGATTTTTTTTTAACACATTGTGGCCAGAGCCTGCTGTCCTCCCCCCCCCCCTTTTTTTGCAAGGGGGGAGGGATTCTGGAGATTTCTGATTAGGGAGATTTTTGCTTGAATGGCAGCACTCCGACCCTTACACTCTGTTTGCTGAAAGCAGAGCAGTCAGAAGTGTGCAATTTATGGCACACCATACAGAGTGCAGAGGTCAGGATTGTATAAAAATCCTTGTGCATTACATACTCTGGACTGCCATACTGTACATTGTGCTGTGTACTTATACAACACACTCCTGACTACTGGACTCTCCACATTATATACTCTTGGCTCGAGATGACCTGGAGTAAGTAAGTCCAAACTCAGTCTGCCCCATAGCTGCACACGCAATTGGACAGGGATGCTTGTGATGTCATAGACCTACTTTGGCTAAGTGTTTTTTCTTTTATGCATTTGTGTGCTTTTTACCCTAAGGAAAGATAATGGTATCTGGCAAGAAAAAAAACACAGTGCCCTCTTGAAAAAAACTTTATGAGGGTATCCTGCTGCTAACCTTATTTCTATACAGGAAAATAACTACTGTCTGAAAAAAAAAAAAAAACTTTTACCATACGATTCTGTACTGTTAAACCTTCCTCTAATGTTCCAGTGACAGTGAGCATTGTCATACTTATAAAGTGGTTTTAAAGTAATTTTTTTTTTTTACCCTTAAGCATTCCCAGCATTAGGGTAAAAAAAAAAAAAAAAAAAAAAAAAAAAAAGGCCCACTAGCTACTAAACAACCCCACGTCCCTAAACAATTACCCGACTCGTCTCATGATCCAGCACTGTCTGGTCTGCAGCCCTGCTCTCCTGATTTCCCGGTCTCACAGGAGACAAAGACAGCAGCAGCAGTCACTGGCTCCTTTTGCTGTCAGTCTAATCCTGTGAGGAGCGATGAACAAGGCAGAGACATGTGTGTCTATAGACGAACATAGGCCGGTACAGGAGTGCGCCCGCAGGGGTGCCCCCTTACCACATGTCTTGCTATGGGGCATAAAATATTTTATTTTAACAAAGGAAAGAAAAAAAAAAAAAAAGAGTTTGGCTTTTAATATCATTTTAAATTAGTTTTTACAAGTTCAGATTTGCGTTTTTACAAAACAAGTATACCACTCCAATAGGGGTTTAACTAGCAGATATGATAACAGAGTTAAATCTAGGGGGATGCTGGAGTGAGCTGCAATGCCCCCCCAGATGTCGGTCATGACTCAGGACTGGTGCATGTTGGTATCAGGAAGTCGAAGAGCTGGGTTGTAGCACACACCCTCAGAGATGCTGCAAAGCACCCTGCCCCTATCCACAGCACCGCATCATTCTTTGCTATAGTGATAGCGGCTAGTCCACGAAAAATGAATGATGTGGGCACTTAGGTGGGGACTTAGAAGAAGACAGAAGTCATGCTTCCATTCAGACCTGCTCTGCCTGCTGTCCTGATGCTGCAGCTGTGTTAAAGATTTGAACACAGCTGCAGCATCATGACAGCAGGCAGAGCAGGTCTGAATGGAAGCAGGACTTCTGTCTTCTTCTAAGTCCCCACCTAAGTGCCCACATCATTCATTTTTCGTGGACCAGCCGCTATCACTATAGCTAAGAATGATGCTGTGCTGTGGATGGAGGACTATGGTTGTTAGTGCAAACATTGCTGACAAGGCTTTGTGTGATATGTTAATAACTGTCTCATGTACAATATCTAATGACTTCAATAAACATTCCTTTTGTTAAAAAAAAAATATATATATTTGAAGGCGGGACTATTTGTGAAAGAAGGACTAAAGTCTATCCAGTTCAACCAATAAAAAGGGGGAAAAAAAAATATACAAACCTATATACACACATTGCTATACCCACAGTTGGGGGCTAAGCTCTGAAATGATGGAGGCTAACTCCAACCAACGTGGTGGACTCTAATGTGAATGGAGGGTTCTAATGTGAAAGGGGCTTTAATCTGGTGGGTGCCAACTCTGACGAAGATGATAAAATGAAGGTGTGTTAATAGTATGTCCTCCTGAATTGTTTTTTACTGCACCCCCCAGATCAGACAGGTTACATCTGGCTCCATATGTTAATTGGAGTTATCCATCAGTCTATCGATCCTGATTCAGTTGAATTGGAAAATATTCACGATTAAATGAACCTTAAAAATAGTAAGCAAAGTTTTCCTGTTCTTTCTTGGCACACAGATCCATTATACAACAATTTATGTCTTATTATGTCATTAGATTTCCAGCTGCTTCATGATCCTTAAGCATTTGCCAGCCTGCATACTATTATTTTTCCATGGCTTACCTCCCTGCAACTTTTCCATTTTCCTTCATTTTTGATCCAGAGAACATGCTGTATAATGAGAGTGACCTTTCCATTGTCCAGGTGAGTCCATACTTTTGTTTTCCATTTCGTTCTTTTCACTCTTGGTTCTCCGGTGTCCTCCTGTGGATTTCCTATTACTTTTACTTGACATCTAAATGTTCTTTAGATTTTATGTGTTATTAAACCCCTTTGGATTCGTTTCCAGTTGCCATTGGTAATTTTCCCCTTGTGTTTTCCATCACTTCTCTCATTCTGTTACACGGTTTAAGTCTAAAAAATAGGAAACAGAAAAGGGGGTGTACAACTGAAAAACTGAGGAGCATGGAAAAGGTAAGAAGACCCTCGTTACCAACTGTCAAACTGTGTGATGGCAACACCACAATATCTATGCAAGAAGTTGTACATGGCAATGAAGATGACAGTGCTCACACTTGTAAAGAAACTGAAATATTTACAGTATTTGTTTTATTAATGTATGTTGTAGTGCTTTACAAATAAATGGTGCTGCACAACAGAGCTTACCTTTTAAAGGAAATGTATAGTGGATTCTAAATGTTCCTTGCGGTAAGAGTTTTCATTTTAACCATTTTTTGTCAGGAAAATAATAAATATTGGATTAGTAATATTGCATATTAGTATTATGCAGTTGCCAATCCAGGCAACAGTCTATTTTTCACATCTTTATCATGAATACTTTTCACCTGAGCCTGAATCTAAGCCCCTTATTTACAGAATTAGAATGAGTCAGAGAAGTGATTCATTACCTATCAGGAATCTGCTAAATCAGAGTTTTCAGTCAGAGGAGGGAGCTGCTGGGTTGTCTCTAGCTAACCCATTGTGCTTAGGAGATCCTTGGTATTGCACTAAATGTGTATTTGTAAAATAAAAAACGTATAAATAATAAAAAGATATAAACAGTTTATCATGTACACAGTGAGAGGCCAAAGTGATGAGAGGGCTTCCATTGTGGCTAAGCTCTAAAGGACTAGTAAAGGTGGGAACAGAGAGTGCCCGGCTCAAAGAAGCATGTGTTGCCTGATGGAGATTGCTTGTGGAGATGTCCAACCTGAGACTTGCTGGACAGGATGCCCAAGTAGTTGGCAGTGACGCTGAAAACCCCAGATGGTAAGACAAGTCCAGCGCAGTGGCAGGAGGCAAGTGGTACCTTTAACAGGCAATAGGTGAACTGGACATCAGAAGCGTAGTCAGGACAGGTGCCAGGTTTGGACGTGAAGACAAAAGAGTGGCCAGGAAGGCAAACCAGAGTCATACACAGGTGAACAGAGAAGCAAAGTCCGTAGAACAAGCCCATGTCAAGTAACCGGAAATTCACAAAATACAGGAAACACAGGAACAAGCGCACTAGAGAGCCAAAGATCAACCAGCAATTTCTGGAGGTTGCTGACTCCCTTATAAAGTCAGTATGGTGCCAATCCTGGGTGAGAGCATGCACGGGTGTGCACCAGTGCACATTCCTAATGTGTCCTCGTGCATTTCCTGTGTGTCTGTGTGCATTTCTGCACTGACGACTGCGCCCATGTACAGTACTGGCAGGAATGCCAGATCTTTTTTCCAGCACATGCTTCCCTTTATGTTGAACAAAATCCTGACACTGCTTAAAAATGTATTACATTTTTATTGTTTTACTTTATTATCCCAACCACAGTCATATATACTCAAACACCAGTCCAAGTGTGAATGCAGAAAATGAATCTTCTTCAATGATGCGTTTTATGGTCTTGTGCACTGTACGAAGTTTGTCAACCAGCTGAATGTAGTTTTAACAAGAAAATGGTCAATGACATCCTTAAATGCTTCCCAGGTGATATTTTATGGCCCCACTAACAGATCCTCAAACTGTTTGTCATGGATGATATATCTGATCTGTGGACCCACAAAAAAGTGAGGTCTGGAGCAAAGAGGAAAAAGCAAACATAGCGCAGGGCCGGCATGACAGTGTGAAAAAGGGGAGACAACAGAGGATTAAATGCAGTAGTTTGGAGAAGTGAGGGGGATATATCATGTGGGGGTGGGGTTTAGGTGATTTAAGGGGAGGTGTGGCACCCCTGGCATTAGTGGAGGTCAATGGATGCAAGAAGCAGCTTTCACTGCTGCTGGGCCGAGTGACAGTATGGCGGATGGGGATCGGATCCTGTCACAGCTAAGGTCTGCTGCCGCTACGAAGGGGACTGCATGGCTGCAGGGTCAGGTTTTACCCTTGCTGGAGGACCAGGCCTCCGGGACAGTGGCAGGGGGCAGGAGCTCCCACATGCTCAGAGGTCTCTGCCCCTGGAGCGCTTCTCACCAGAGTCCTCCTCCCAAGCTGTGCACCACGATGGGAGCCCCAATCGAGACCCATCAGGCCCACTGGTCAAACATCCATCAGCTTCTGCGGGTGGTGTGCCTGGATGGAATCCTATGCAGTGGCACCCGGTTGGCGGCAGAGTTGGGAGCAAGCAGACTCCTCCCCCTTGGATGTTCCTGCTCATGGAGTGGAAGCTCTGCTACACCCGCCAGGCTTCTACCAGCCATGGCCAGCAGCTCTAATGTGTCAGGAAGTCCCCCTGCAGTGCGGGAGGGTTGGAGGAAGGGTGGGAAATGAGCGTAGGTGGGCACCCAGGGCCCCTGGGTGCTCGGGCCAGAAGACCAGGGGATCAGTGAGTGGGTCTGGTGCCAGGAGAGGGGGGGCAGCGACAGCACAGGTCTCCAGCATCCAGGTCCTCTTTGCCTGGGATGCTTCCAAAGGTGGATCAACATTCGCCTGTCATTCAGTCAGAGGGTGAGCTGTCCTGCTCGGAGGAGGAGGAGTCGCACAGCCTCCCGGCACCGGTGGATTCAGAATTTGCGCTCCACCTTGCAGCATCCTGGGGTGGTTTCTGAAAAACTGGGGAAGGAAGTGGCCCTGGATCTCATGGGTGGGCCTTTCCTGGTTAAGCCTTTGCTAGATTTGGTGATCTCGCCTCTAGGGATGGTGCCCAAGAAGGAGCCTCATAAATTTTGCCTTATTCACCACCTTTCTTTCCCAAGGGTGGGCCAGTCAATGATGCAATAGATTTGGAGGAGTGTACGGTGTCTTAGGCTGCTTTCACACTGGGGCGGTATTCAGGCGTTACAGCGCTAAAAATAGCGCCTGTGTAACGCCTGAAAAAAACCGGCCCCTTTAACTCCAGTGTGAAAGCCGGAGGGCTTTCACACTGGAGCGATGCGCTGGCAGGACGGTGAAAAAAGTCCTGCTAGCCGCATCTTTGCAGCGGTGAAGGAGAGGTGTATACACCGCTCCTACCCATTTAAATCAATGGGACACCGCGGCAATACCGCCGGCAAAGCGCCGCTGCAGCGGCGCTTTGCGGGCAGGTTTAACCCCTTTTCGGCCGCTAGCGGGGGTTAAAACCACCCCGCTAGCGCCCGCACACCGCCGCTAAAAGGACGGTAAAGCGCTGCTAAAAATAGCGGCACTTTACCGCCGACGCCGCTCCCACTGCAGTGTGAAAGCAGCCTAACACTTCCTTCGATGCAGCAATTGGCTGGGCTCACCGCCATGGGAAAGGGGTCCTGATGGCTAAATCTGACATTGAATCTGCTTTTCGCTTGCTTCCAGTCCATTCAGTCTGCTTTGCTGCTACTGGCAAGAGGCATATTATGTGGATCATTGCCTTCCCATGGGCTGCTCCATTTCCTGCACATTGTTCAAGAAGTTCAGCTCCTTTGTTGATGGGTTGTTCGGGATGTCTCGGGGCTGAATTCCACCATTCATCATTTGTATGATTTCCTTTGTGTGGGGCCACCTTCCTCTAACAGGTGTGCAGTTCTCTTATCTACGCTGCAGCATATCGTGGGTCGATTTGGGATCCCCTTAGCAGCGGATAAAACAGAGGGCCCGACTACCACTCTTAGTTTCCTGGGCATAGTTCTGGACTCCTGTGCCATGGAATATCACCTGCTGGAGGATAAGTTGATGGCCCTTAAGACGGAGATGTATGGGATCTTGGGGCTCTGCAAGATTCAGCTTCGAAAGCTACAATCTTTGTTAGGCAAGTTGAATTTTGCATGTGGCATTATTCCCATGGGCAAGGTGTTTTGCTGTCGGCTGATACAGTTGGAGTATGGTCTCCAACTCATTTTAGCCATCTTACTAGGGAACATCGAGAGGACTTTGACTTGGAACTCTTCACGAACGTGGCTGGTTCGACTGGTTTCAGGCCTTTTGCCAGGGTCACTGGAGTGCTGGGCCTTGGCCACATTTGTGGACAGAGGCGAGCCTTCTCTGTAACCTGGTACTCCTGGAGCTTTTTCCAGTGGTGCTGGCTATGGAAATCTGGGGTGAATAGTTTCGGAATTTGAAAGTACGGCTTCAGTGGGACAGGTTCCGAGAGCTGGCACCAGCTTCTCCCGAATGGCTGTGTGAGATTGCTGATGGTCCTTTACTTTGTTCCCAGGAACCTGGAGCAGGGGGTGTCGGTGTCTGCCATTGAGCGGAAGCTGGCGGGTTTGGCACTTTTTTTTACAAATTACAGGGCTGTTGCGATTTTATGGTATTGTAGGTTGCATAAGCAGAAGGATGTGTCCTTTGCGAATCTACAGGCCATTTTCTCTCTCAGTTGGGCATGTTGTATGTAACAGCTTATGAGGTTTCCTTATTTAACCAGTTGCCGACCGCCGCACGACGATGTACGTCGATAGCATGGCACGGGCAGGCATATTGGCGTACATGTACGTCCCTTGCCTCCCGCGGGTCGGGGGCCCGATCGGGCCCCCGCCCGGTGCCTGCGGCGGTCGGTATTCGTGCGGGAGCGATCCCGGACGAGGGGACGGCCATTCGTTCATGGCCACCCCCTCGCGATCGCTCCCGACGAATAGGAATCCCCCGTGACATCACTTCCTCTCCTGTAATGTAAACACAGGAGAGGAAGTGATGTATTCTCTCCTCCGTGTCGGTATTTTTCGTTCCGACACGGAGGAGAGCGGATCGGTGAGTTGCACCAACACTCTACACACACAGTAGAACATGCCAGGCACACTCACACCCCCCCTTTACCCCCCGATCACCCCCCCAATTACCCCTGCCCCCCAGTCACAGTGACACCAATGTCATTTTTTTTTTTTTTTTTTTTGCATTGGTGTCATTTGTGACTGTAATAACTGTTAGGGCAGTTAGAGTTAGCCCCCTTTAGTTCTAATGTACCCCCCTAACCCCCCCAATAAAGGTTTAACCCCGTGATCACCCCCCGTCGCCAGTGTCACTAAGGCTGGGTTCACATTGCAGCGGTTTATGAGAACGAATGTGATTCGCACCGCACTGCAGTGCAAATCACATCCGATCTCTGTGCGATTCGAGTTCAGCCATTCGCCGCACCCGCCGCACCCGCCACACCCGCCGCACCCACCGCAAATTCGCACAGGACCCTTTTTTTGGCCCGCAGCAGAATCGGATCGCATGGGTGTTCACACCATGCGATCCGAGTTTGCAGATCGCACTGCGATATGCGAACTGATCTGGGGGTGTCAGTAACATTTCACTGACACTCCCAGCAGTTCGCATAGGGCAGTGTGAACTGCCGCCGGGAGGCATGCGATGCGGGAACCCGCCGCGGATTTGCGGCGTTTCCGCATCGCTCCAGTGTGAACCCAGCCTAATAAGCGATCATTTTTCTGATCGCCGTATTAGTGTCACAGGTGACGCTAGTTAGGCAGGTAGGTATTTAGGTTCGCCGCAGCTTTTTATAGCGCCAGGGACCCCCATATACTACCGCATAAAGCCCCCTGATTGCCCCCTAGTTAACCCTTTCACCAGTGATCACCATATAACTGTTACAGGTGACGCTGGTTGGTTAGTTATTTTTTATAGTTTCAGGGCACCCGCCATTTATTACCTAATAAAGGTTTAACCCCCTGATCACCCGGCGGGTGTCATTTGTGACTAATAACTGTTAGGGCAGTTAGGGTTAGCCCCCTTTAGTTCTAAGGTACCCCCCTAACCCCCCCAATAAAGGTTTAACCCCGTGATCACCCCCCGTCGCCAGTGTCACTAAGGCTGGGTTCACATTGCAGCGGTTTATGAGAACGGATGTGATTCGCACCGCACTGCAGTGCAAATCACATCCGATCTCTGTGCGATTCGAGTTCAGCCATTCGCCGCACCCGCCACACCCGCCGCACCCGCCGCAAATTCGCACGGGACCCTTTTTTTGGCCCGCAGCAGAATCGGATCGCATGGGTGTTCACACCATGCGATCCGAGTTTGCAGATCGCACTGCGATATGCGAACTGATCTGGGGGTGTCAGTAACATTTCACTGACACTCCCAGCAGTTCGCATAGGGCAGTGTGAACTGCCGCCGGGAGGCATGCGATGCGGGAACCCGCCGCGCATTCGTGGCGTTCCCGCATCGCTCCAGTGTGAACCCAGCCTAATAAGCGATCGTTTTTCTGATCGCTGTATTAGTGTCACAGGTGACGCTAGTTAGGCAGGTAGGTATTTAGGTTCGCCGCAGCTTTTTATAGCGCCAGGGACCCCCATATACTACCGCATAAAGCCCCCTGATTGCCCCCTAGTTAACCCTTTCACCAGTGATCACCATATAACTGTTACAGGTGACGCTGGTTGGTTAGTTATTTTTTTATAGTTTCAGGGCACCCGCCATTTATTACCTAGTCTCACTAGTGTACCCCTAAATTTAGGGGTGTCTACTTTCCAAAATGGGGTCATTTGGGGGGGGGTTTGTGCCATCTTGGCATTTTATGGCCTTCAAAACTGTAACGCCCTTAGAAAGCCTGAAGGCGGTGCTTGGTTTTCGGGGCCCCGTACGCGGCTAGGCTCCCAAAAAGTCCCACATATGTGGTATCCCCGTACTCAGGAGAAGCAGCAGAATTTATTTTGGGGTGTCATTTCACATATGCCCATGGCATGCGTGAGCAATATATCATTTAGTGACAACTTTGTGAAAAAAAAAAAAAAAAAAAAAAAGTTTGTAATTTTCCCGCAACTTGTGGCAAAATATAAAATATTCCATGGACTCAACATGCCTCTCAGCAAATAGCTTGGGGTGTCTACTTTCTAAAATGGGGTCATTTGTGGGGGTTTTGTGCCATCTTGGCATTTTATGGCCTTCAAAACTGTAATAGGTAGTGAGAAGTGAACTCAAAAATTTACGCCCTTAGAAAGCCTGAAGGCGGTGCTTGGTTTTCGGGGCCCCGTACGCGGCTAGGCTCCCAAAAAGTCCCACATATGTGGTATCCCCGTACTCAGGAGAAGCAGCAGAATTTATTTTGGGGTGTCATTTCACATATGCCCATGGCATGTGTGAGCAATATATCATTTAGTTACAACTTTGTGAAAAAAAAAAAAAAAAAAAAAAGTTTGTAATTTTCCCGCAACTTGTGGCAAAATATAAAATATTCCATGAACTCAACATGCCTCTCAGCAAATAGCTTGGGGTGTCTACTTTCAAAAATGGGGTCATTTGTGGGGGTTTTGTGCCATCTTGGCATTTTATGGCCTTCAAAACTGTAATAGGTAGTGAGAAGTGAACTCAAAAATTTACGCCCTTAGAAAGCCTGAAGGCGGTGCTTGGTTTTCGGAGCCCCGTACGCGGCTAGGCTCCCAAAAAGTCCCACATATGTGGTATCCCCGTACTCAGGAGAAGCAGCAGAATTTATTTTGGGGTGTTATTTCACATACGCCCATAGCATGTGTGAGCAATATATCATTTAGTGACAACTTTGTGTAAAAAAAAAAAAAAATTTTTTTTTTTGTCATTATTCAATCGCTTGAGGCAAAAAAATAAAATATTCAATGGGCTCAACATGCCTCTTATCAATTTCCTTAGGGGGTCTACTTTCCAAAATGGGGTCATTTGGGGGGGTTTTGTACTGCCCTGCCATTTTAGCACCTCAAGAAATGAGATAGGCAGTCGTAAACTAAAAGCTGCGTAAATTGCAGAAAACGTACCTTAGTTTGTAGATGTGACAACTTTTGCGCAAACCAATAAATATACAATTATTGACTTTTTTTTTACCAAAGACATGTGGCTGAATACATTTTGGCCTAAATGTATGACTAAAATTGAGTTTATTGGATTTTTCTAATAACAAAAAGTAGAAAATATCATTTTTTTTCAAAATTTGCGGTCTTTTTACGTTTATATCGCAAAAAATAAAAATCGCAGAGGCAATCAAATACCATCAAAAGAAAGCTCTATTTGTGGGAAGAAAAGGACGCAAATTTTGTTTGGGTACAACATTGCATGACCGCGCAATTACCAGTTAAAGCAGCGCAGTGCCAAAGTGTAAAAAGACCTCTGGTCATTTACCAGCAAAATGGTCCGGTCTGAAAGTGGTTAAATGGCCATTTTCTCTTGATTTTTTTGGAGCCTTTTCAGGTTGACGAATTTGTCAGCCCATCTAAACTGGTTCAGAGAGGCATGTTGGCTCGGGATGTCGTTTGCGGGGAGGACAGTGTCCAGTTGTTGGTACACAGGTCAATGACAGATCAGTTAGGTATGGGAACACAAGTGCAGCTGTTTTCCCTGCTGGTTTCTCTCTTGTGCCCAGTGGGTGCAGTAAGGGAGTTTCTTGCGGTATGCCCAGTTGTGGCTGGGTCATTTTTGTTACAAGTTGATGGGTCTCCTCTATCTAAATTCAAGTTTGTTTCTGTTTTCCGGAAGAGTCTCAGGGTATTGGGTTTAGATGACAAACAGTACGCCTCGCACTCCTTCCCATCAGAGTGGCCACAGAGGCTGCACATGCGGGTTGGACAAGGCAGCTGTTTAGTGGATTGGTAGATGAGACTCCAGAAGATTTCATATCTACATTCGTCTGCAGATGTTGACAGATTAAAAGAGAGTGGGGGGGGGGGAGTAGGAGGTCCCTGCCTGTGTGTGCTTTTCGTATTACGTGAGTCTCTGTTGTTCATCTTGGTGTTATTCCGTGGTGTTTTTTTCTCATCGTTCAGGTGGCAAGCCGATGCACCTCTTCTGGATCATGGGTCACTTATATGAGTTTTGGGGGCCAGGCGAGCTGATGTTAGGTCTAATGCCAGACTGGGGGTACTGGGTATGATGTGGAGAAGGGTCATTCCTGAAGTGCATCATTTTGCACTCCTGAACAGATCTCCGGAGAGTCTGGTGCTCCATGTCGACGGGAATGATCTGGGGGTTAAGTCCATCATGGAGCTCATTATGAATATCAAATTTGAGTTCCTGCGGCTCCGCCTGTTTTTTTCAAACATGCTTGTCTTGTGGTCTGACATTGATGCTTGGACAACTTGACACCTGGCAAGGTCGATAGAGGCCTGCAAGAAAGTAAACAAGGTTGAGGGCAGATTCATTGTTTGGAATGGGGGCCTGGTCATCTGACATATGGAACTGGAGAAAGAAACCAGTCTGTATCTCAGGGGAGACAGTGTGCACCTCTCTGCAGTGGGTTTTGATTTATGGTCCCTTGGATTGCAGGACAAGATTCTGCGGGCTTTGAGGGTGTTGCGGGACACTCAAGGGTAAGGGTTTACCTCGTGAGTTGTGGCGGTTGTTGGTCTTTGTTGGTAGTAAGAAAAACCTACAATAAGGAAGGGTTCGAGACTCATCGGTGATATGTGTCCCTCTAGTGTATTTCAGTTTAGCTGGAATATGGTAATGGTTGCACTGCGGGTAGTGTGTTGTCTCCGAGCTGGTGTGCTTTGCGGCTGGAGGCCTATCAGGGTAAAAGGTCCCGCAGTGTAGAAGTGGAACATGCTATCATTTTTGGGTGCTGTCAAAGACCAACAGGTTTAGTGACTGATAGTTCTACGATGTTTATGTTCTAAAGAATGTTTTATCGTTCATGTTAAGTTAATATTTTGTTAATAAAAAGGCTGCTATGGCCATTTGTGGCCATTCAATGTATGATCTCATTGATTATAGTTTATAGTTATAGGTATAGGTACTCATATGGTCTGGCAGACTTTAAGAAAGTTGGGGACATATGGTCTATACTGGTCATGTTTTCCTTAATCTTTGCATCAATTATTCCTGGAAACATCTGTCTCAAATAATGAAAATCTTCACCTTTTTTGTTCATCACTTTCACAAAATATTAATTCAGTCTGGGTTTTAAGTGAAGCCTATCTTTTTCAGATTTCAGGTCCATGTGCCTAGTTTTTCTGTCCTGGAACCAATTTCTTTCAGACTTGCCATTTATTTTTAATGTAACGTGATTCTTTTGCACGGCTATCCCATTCTCTTATGTAAAACAGTACTTGGTATATCCTAGCTGCATTTTACGCTGCAGAGCCTCTACTTGTAGATTTTCACAGATTTTCACAGATATTCCAGTTGTACTTGGTGTACTGGATGTTCTTGAACAACAGTTCCAAGTTCTTGTACTGTATGTGTCTTTCATGTGTGCCGCATAGTCAACAGCTATTGAAGGGTGTACATTGCCATTGTATAACAAGACAGCTTTGTTATACAATGTTATTCAACACTGATGAATCAATAAAGAGATTGCAAGCTGTGGGCAAACTGTACATGTCCGTACAGAAAACAAGGTTGTCAATCTGTGCAAAGAAATTTGTTAAATAACCTTGGTGGCTTCAAAAGACAGACATTTTCATACCTGGTGTTAGCAAACCCTATCTTTAGTCTTGAATCCAGTAATTCTGCTTTTGATTTTGGCAAACCAAAGTCCCTGAACCAGGTTATGTAATTCTGATTGTGTTATGAAATGAGGCTCACCAGACATACAGTGACCAGTTCAAAATCATGATCATTGTCGCTGCTTGTGCCTGGCTGGTACATTGAAACATCTTTGTCTGTTTCGTCTATGCTCCATTTCTCTGGTAGCTTTGGTATTGCAGGTTGTCGTCATATGGCACTAGCCTCATGACTAAAGGTAAATTAGGGTATTCAACCAATTTCTTATTTAGGCAGAGAAACCAATGATAGACAGAAGTAACAGTCTGTCTCGTGATCATTCAGTTCTTGCTATATCAATGAGACAGAAAACAGCACTGACTTCTGAGTTCCTCTAAGCCAGGATCTAACATCAACAGCACATCTTGCACAGCAAAAGTGGGGAACTCAGGCCTTGTCCTGACCACCAATCTTACAATCAAAGTACAGTTTATACATGTTCTTAACAAGTCCAGTCATGGTGCATCTTTGACTCACCACACATGCACAGCACATATCACAGCTCTTCTGACATGGGCAAAACATTTCTGCTGTCACCAATCGTCTTATCGAAAGTCTATAACTGGCTTACTTGTTATGTAAATTACATGTACATTGACAATGCTAAATCTTTAAATAATTGCATCAGAATACGTGAAAACTGATAGGGACATACTGAAACATTTAATGTGAAAATGGCTTAATGTAGCTTAACGTCTAATAAAGTGCCTAAACCTCAATCAATTGCCCTGAAACTTTGCACAGTCTAGGTTTTTAACTTTCCAAACCTATCCTAGAAGTTTCATGTATAGCTAGGGCCATTAAGCTTGTTTTTTGGGGAGCTTAATGTACAAAAAAAGACCTTAAATGTTAAGCGATTTCCCCCAAACTTCACACAATAGAAGACTATCTATGCCAACATATACTAAAAATTTCAGCTCATTTGGTAAATCACACCAAAAGTTATTCAGATTAAACTATGTTTTACAATGCTGTTTAATGTGAACAGATTAATGAAAAAAGAGCTTAATGTACCATAATGGGGGTTATTTATGAAAGGCAAATCCACTTTGTACTACAAGCGCAAACTACAAGTGCAAAGTACAAGTGCAAAGTGCAAACAATTGCCTTGAAACTTTGCACAGCCTAAGTTCTCAGCTTCCCAAACCTATCCTATAAGTTTCATGCATTGTTCTACAAGGCAAACTAGGGACATTAAGCTTGTTTTTTTTGGGGGGGGGAGCTTAATGTTGCTTAACGTACAAAAAAAAACAAAAAAAAAACCTTAAAATGTTAACCAATTTCCCCAAACTTCACACAATAGAAGACTCTATGCGAACACTTTCTGAAAATTTCAGTGGATTTGGTAAATCACACCAAATGTTATTCACATTAAGCTATATTTTACAATGCTAAAACATTTCATGTGAACAGCTTAATGTATAAAAGAGCTTAAAGCGGAGGTCCACCCTAAAGTGGACCTTCCGCTCATTGGAATCCTCCCCCCCTCCGGCGCCACAATTGGCACCTTTCAGGGAGGAAGGGGTGCAGGTACCTATACAGTACAGGTATCTGCACCCACTTCCGGGATAGCTCTCTGCGGAAAGGGGCGTAGATCTACGCCCCTTTCCGAAAGTCCCCCGCTGCCTGCTGGGAAACACACAGATCCCAGAGGCAGCGGGTCCATCCTTACTGCGCAGCGCGACTCGCGCATGCGCTGTAGGGAACCGGAAAATGAAGCCGAAAGGCTCCACTTCCTGATTCCCATATCCAAGATGGCGGCGGCAGCACCCAAGAGACGATCGAGAGATCGGCTTCGGGTGCCGACATCGCGGGCGCGCTGGTCGGGTAAGTGTCCTTATTTTAAAAGTCAGCAGCTGCTGTATTTGTAGCTGCTGGCTTTTAAAAAAAAAACGGCGGAACTCCCGGCGGACTCCCGCTTTAATGTACCATAATGTGCCTAAACTTTAATAAATTGTCTTGAAACTTTGCAAAACCTAAGTTTTCAACTTTCCAAACCTATCCTAGAAGTCATGGATTTTGGTCTCCCACAAAGAAAATGAGCGTGTTAAGCTTGTTATTATGGGGGATCTTAATGGGGCTTAACCTACAATAAAATTGCCTAAACCTTAATCAATTGCCTTTAAACTTTGCACAACCCAAGCTTTCAGCTTCCCCAAACCGATCCTAGGTTTTTCATGGATTTTTGTTTTCCACAAAACAAGTAAGTAACATTAAGCTTGTGTAGCCCCTACCACCTTTTGTGTAGTGGCCGTAGTGTAGGACAGCCAATGGGGGAATATTATTATGTTTGTGTGTGTGTGGCTCACTGGGCAATCACTAGGGGTTTCTTGGCCAGTGGTGCATGCTGGGGATTCAGTGCATATATACTTAGGAGAATTGCCATGTGCTCAGTCTTTGTACAGCTTACATCCAGGCTTGTCCTGGAGATGGGAATGCTCAAGTGTGGGAAAGGTTTGACTAGGCCTCAAGCCTAGAAGAGGCCTCACATGCTGACTGAGGAGGAAAACCAGAGAGGCTTGATGGCTACCGGAGGTACCCGTTACTGGAAAGGACCTAAGGAGCATGTCTGGTGTCTCTCCTACTGAAGATCTTATGTCTATCCTTATTCAGCTGTTGCTCTAATACCCAGTGCCAGCCTGTGTTCCTATTGATTCTGCACTGTGGAATACTGAAAAGTATTGGTGAGTCTGGAGTTCTGTTCTAATCTAGTTTTGCCATTAATGTTCTCAGCCCTATACCTGCTCTGTCGGTTATTTAGTTCTCCAATAAAGCATTCGAAAATATGTTATTTTTTTAATATATTTTTTATTTTAAAGTTTAATACAATACATTTCATAAATAGTTATACAAATATCAATCTTTTAAGACATATATAACTTGAACTGCTATATTTATCATTCCATTTATCTATAACTTAACATAACCCTCACCCTCCCCAAGCCAAAAAAAAAAAAAAAACCCCACCATCTCCCCTTCTCTCACGCCACACCTTCTCAGTCCTCATTACCCTCTAGCATTAAACAATATCTCTCAATTTTCATAAATGTAAACCATTGCTGCCATGTCTTCTGATATTTTCCCCTAGTTTCCTCCATCGTGTGTATTGACTCTTCTATTAATCTTATCCGCTCAATCCTCCTAACCCATTCCTTTACTGTTGGAACCTGTTGGGTTTTCCAATGGCATGGGATCAAGGCTTTGGCTGCATTCAGCAAGTATGGGGTTAGTGTTCGTTTATATTGTGCAACCCCCAGGGCAGCTGTTAGAAATCATGGGGCCCTGTACAGCCTACCTGACGGGGCCCCCTTCAACCACCCTCGACCCCACTCCTGATCCCGGCTTGAAACAAAATGCAGGTGTGTTGCCATTTACATGTGCGTGTGGAGCCAATGCATACTTTTGCAATTAATAAGCACGAAGGGGGGGCAGTTTAAAATTATTTAAAATTGTATTTTAGTACAAATAAAATAAAAAAATCTTACACTGCATCTTTACATTACTTGTGATAGCATGGGCCATGACAGGTCCTCTTTATGGAGAGATATGAGGTCTTTTAGACCCCATATCTCTCCTCTGGCCTCCAAAGCATCTGATCAAACTAAGATCAGTTTGATTAGATGCTTGTTCAAGCCAGTGATGGCTTCTTTACATAACCGGCAGTGACAACATCCTTGTCACTTCCGGTTTCTGACATCACACAGTGGGAAGAACAATATCCATCCCTCTCACTGTGTCCCTGGAACCGGATGCTACTGGTCACATCTTAAAAGCAGTAAAGGTGGTGATGGGACCCCCTTCCACTGCCTGTAAAAGTAATCCAGTGGCTTCTTAGCCATTAGGATTACTTTACTATGTGCAGAATTGCTGGGACTAAAAAAATGATATCTTGATCATTGCTGTAGTGATGATCAAGATATCATCCGTCTATCCCAGCGATTTACTGGTACATTGCTGGATGGGAAGCAGTTAAAGGGGATTGGTTTGGGGAGCCGTAAAAATGTAGCTCTGCTGCATGTTTACTGCTCCCCCAAATGAAGTCTAAGGGTCGGTTCACACTAGGACGACTTGTAGCGTCCCGTTCTGTTGCAATGAAACCGTTCTAATCGGAGTGACACAAGTCGCTCCGACTTAGAAAAAGGTTCCTGAACGACTTTGGGGGCGACTTGCATTGACTTCTATACAGAAGTCGTTTTGCAAGTCGCTGCAGCGGTCGCGTCTGGGTCGCCTGAGGCAATAGCGCTGTAAGTCGCGCTGCCTCAGTGTGAACCGACCCTCAAGTAGCATCTCGTTGTTTCTTATGATCATCAGCATTACAATTATCACAGGTAGCACAATAAGCAGGTGCTCTGTCATGGCTCTATCATTGCTCTAGGTCACATTGCTTTTGGGTGCTCACTGAGTTAACTTATGGCTGTACTGTATGTAACAGACTGTAACAAAGCACAGCCATAATACAGTGAGCACCTAAAAAAGCAATGTGACCTAGAGCCATGATAGAACCATGACAGAGCACCTGCTTATTGTGCTACCTGTGATAATTGTAATGCTGATAACCTGCTGAGCTGTGAGATACATGATAGGACACAGTGAGTATTCTAACCTCTATTCTCCACTCACTGTGTCCAGTGCAGCCACGCTGTCCTCCTCCTCTCCCCTGTCAGCCGATCAACTTCTATATAACTCATGAGGAATGCAGCCGGGAGACGAACGGAGTATCACTGTATCACTCCGCCAGCCGGGACTAATAAAATAGTGGGGCGGCATGATGTACATGTGCCCGAAAATAAAGAAATAGTCCCTCTGCTGCGCCTTCACTCCCCTCCTGGAAAATTATATAACCCCCCCTCTGTAAGCAAGTAGGAGCGGGAGAGGAATTTAGGAAACTTTTTTTTTTTTTAAATGCAGTAACAAACTGTAAGATGCCCGGGCCCCACTGTGTAGCTGATGGGGGCGGGCCCCGTACAATGGGGCTGGTTGTACTGCCCTATCAGCGGCCCTGGCAACCCCCTTCTCTGTATCGTGGAACAGACATGTCCATAGGAGTTTTTCAATCCTATCCCCAGTTATTACAAATATTATTTCTATTATTTTATCCCAATAAGTAGTTATTTTAGGGCAGTCTCACCAAAGATGTTTGAAAGTCCCCAATGCTGTGCAACCCCTTCAGCAGTTGGACGGGCCATCTCCTCTGATTTTCTGTACCCTTTGGGGAGTCATATACCACCTTGCTAATACCTTGTAGGACATTTCTATCGTTTGTATGTCTTTTGGTAACAGATATGTCATTTTGATTATTTTGTCCCTGTGCTCGTCGTTTCTTATTGGGCCTAACTCTAACTTGCGCATATGCTATTCCCCTTCATCACATCTTGCAGTATTACAGTGCCTTGCGAAAGTATTCGGCCCCCTTGAATTTTTCAACCTTTTGCCACATTTCAGGCTTCAAACATAAAGATATAAAATTTAAATTTTTTGTGAAGAATCACCAACAAGTGGGACACAATTGTGAAGTGGAACGAAATCTATTGGATAATTTAAACTTTTTTAGCAAATAAAAAACTGAAAAGTGGTGCGTGCAAAATTATTCGGCCCCTTTACTTTCAGTGCAGCAAACTCACTCCAGAAGTTCAGCGAGGATCTCTGAATGATCCAATGTTGTCCTAAATTACTGATGGTGATAAATAGAATCCACCTGTGTGTAATCAAGTCTCTGTATAAATGCACCTGCTCTGTGATAGTCTCAGGGTTCTGTTGAAAGCGCAGAGAGAATCATGAAGACCAAGGAACACACCAGGCAGGTCCGTAATACTGTTGTGGAGAAGTTTAAAGCTGGATTTGGATACAAAAAGATTTCCCAAGCTTTAAACATCCCAAGAAGCACTGTGCAAGCGATCATTTTGAAATGGAAGGAGTATCAGACCACTGCAAATCTACCAAGACCTGGCCGTCCCTCTAAACTTTCAGCTCAGACAAGGAGAAGACTGATCAGAGATGCAGCCAAGAGGCCCATGATCACTCTGGATGAACTGCAGAGAACTACAGCTGAGGTGGGAGAGTCTGTCCATAGGACAACAATCAGTCGTACACTGCACAAATCTGGCCTTTATGGAAGAGTGGCAAGAAGAAAGCCATTTCTCAAAGATATCCATAAAAAGTCTCGCCTAAAGTTTGCCACAAGCTACCTGGGAGACACACCAAACATGTGGAAGAAGGTGCTCTGGTCAGATGAAACCAAAATCTAACTTTTTGCCCACAATGCAAAACAATATGTTTGGCGTAAAAGCAACACAGCTCATCACCCTCAACACACCATCCCCACTGTCAAACATGGTGGTGGCAGCATCATGGTTTGGGCCTGCTTTTCTTCAGCAGGGACAGGGAAGATGGTTAAAATTGAGGGGAAGATGGATGCAGCCAAATACAGGACCATTTTGGTTGAAAACCTGTTGGAGTCTGCAAAAGACCTGAAACTGGGACAGAGATTTATCTTCCAACAAGACAATGATCCCAAACATACAGCAAAATCTACAAAGGAATGGTTCACAAATAAACGTATCCAGGTGTTAGAATGGCCAAGTCAAAGTCCAGACCTGAATCCAATCAAGAATCTGTGGAAAGAGCTGAAAACTGCTGTTCACAAATGCTCTCCATCCAACCTCACTGGGCTTGAGCTGTTTTGCAAGGAAGAATAGGCAAGAATTTCAGTCTCTCGATGTGCAAAACTGATAGAGACATACCCCAAGCGACTTGCAGCTGTAATCGCAGCAAAAGGTGGCTCTACAAAGTATTAACGCAAGGGGGCCAAATAATTTTGCACGCCCCACTTTAAATTTTTTTATTAGTTAAAAAAGTTTCAAAAATCCATTAGATTTCGTTCCACTTCACAATTGTGTCCCACTTGTTGGTGATTCTTCACAAAAAATAAAAATGTTATATCTTTATGTTTGAAGCCTGAAATGTGGCAAAAGGTTGAAAAGTTCAAGGGGGCTAAATACTTTCGCAAGGCACTGTATTTCCTCTCTCTTTGCCCACCTGCTGAAATATAAGCGCTCATCCTTCCCAGGTGCAAAATAGTTTGTGTCTAAAAGAGACATTAGTGGAGAATTGTAGCTCCACGTACAGTGCCTTGCGAAAGTATTCGGCCCCCTTGAACTTTTCAACCTTTTGCCACATTTCAGGCTTCAAACAAAGATATAAAATTTTTATTTTTTGTGAAGAATCACCAACAAGTGGGACACAATTGTGAAGTGGAACGAAATCTAATGGATTTTTGAAACTTTTTTAACTAATAAAAAAATTAAAAGTGGGGCGTGCAAAATTATTTGGCCCCCTTGCGTTAATACTTTGTAGAGCCACCTTTTGCTGCGATTACAGCTGCAAGTCGCTTGGGGTATGTCTCTATCAGTTTTGCACATCGAGAGACTGAAATTCTTGCCTATTCTTCCTTGCAAAACAGCTCAAGCTCAGTGAGGTTGGATGGAGAGCATTTGTGAACAGCAGTTTTCAGCTCTGTCCACAGATTCTTGATTGGATTCAGGTCTGGACTTTGACTTGGCCATTCTAACACCTGGATACGTTTATTTGTGAACCATTCCTTTGTAGATTTTGCTGTATGTTTGGGATCATTGTCTTGTTGGAAGATAAATCTCCGTCCCAGTTTCAGGTCTTTTGCAGACTCCAACAGGTTTTCATCCAGAATGGTCCTGCATTTGGCTGCATCCATCTTCCCCTCAATTTTAACCATCTTCCCTGTCCCTGCTGAAGAAAAGCAGGCCCAAACCATGATGCTGCCACCACCATGTTTGACAGTGGGGATGGTGTGTTGAGGGTGATGAGCTGTGTTGCTTTTACGCCAAACATATTGTTTTGCATTGTGGGCAAAAAGTTCGATTTTGGTTTCATCTGACCAGAGCACCTTCTTCCACATGTTTGGTGCGTCTCCCAGGTGGCTTGTGGCAAACTTTAGACAAGACTTTTTATGGATATCTTTGAGAAATGGCTTTCTTCTTGCCACTCTTCCATAAAGGCCAGATTTGTGCAGTGTACGACTGATTGTTGTCCTATGGACAGACTCTCCCACCTCAGCTGTAGTTCTCTGCAGTTCATCCAGAGTGATCATGGGCCTCTTGGCTGCATCTCTGATCAGTCTTCTCCTTCTCTGAGTTGAAAGTTTAGAGGGATGGCCAGGTCTTGGTAGATTTGCAGTGGTTTGATACTCCTTCCATTTCAAAATGATCGCTTGCACAGTGCTCCTTGGGATGTTAAAAGCTTGGGAAATCTTTTTGTATCCAAATCCGGCTTTAAACTTCTCCACAACAGTATTACGGACCTGCCTGGTGTGTTCCTTGGTCTTCATGATGCTCTCTGCGCTTTCAACAGAACCCTGAGACTATCACAGAGCAGGTGCATTTATACAGAGACTTGATTACACACAGGTGGATTCTATTTATCACCATCAGTCATTTAGGACAACATTGGATCATTCAGAGATCCTCGCTGAACTTCTGGAGTGAGTTTGCTGCACTGAAAGTAAAGGCGCCGAATAATTTTGCACGCACCACTTTTCAGTTTTTTATTTGCTAAAAAAGTTTAAAAAATCCAATAGATTCCGTTCCACTTCACAATTGTGTCCCACTTGTTGGTGGTTCTTCACAAAAAATTTAAATTTCATATCTTTATGTTTGAAGCCTGAAATGTGGCAAAAGTTTGAAAAGTTCAAGGGGGCCGAATACTTTCGCAAGGCACTGTATGTCTTTTATTTTGTCCCAAATTTTTAATGTGTTTATTGTTAAAGTGCTCGTGCTTACTCCTAAGTCTCGAAACTGCGGTGGTATCCATATCATCTTACCTGTGTCTGTCCTACTCAGTGTGATTTCTAACTCCACCCAGCTCTTCTCTTTCTTATTGTGGAGCCAGTCCGCTAATCTAGAGATTGCTATTGCTTCATAATATTTTTTAAATTCTGGCAGTGCTACTCCTCCCCTATCTTTATCTTTCACCAAAGTGCTATAGGCAATACGTGTATTTTTGCGCCCCCAGATAAACCTCAATACCACAGATTTTAATTTACTGAAATAACTCGGGGGGAGGGGTACTGGTACCATCTGAAATGTATAGATTGCCATTGGCAATATAAACATTTTAATTGCATTTATCTTGCCCAACCATGTAAGTGTTTTGCATTGTATACTGTTCAGCTGGTCTTTGATTTTATTGAGAAGGGGCATATAGTTAGCTTCATACAGATTGGTCGTTTGAGCTGTCAATTTTATGCCCAAATAACTCAACTCTCTTTTACACCACTTTAACTGCAGATGGGCTGCAATGGCTCTCTGTTCTACTTCTGTTAAATTCAGATTCAAGATCTCTGACTTAGACATATTTATTTTAAAATTCGATAATCGCCCATACTGCTCTAATTCCTTGAGGAATGTCGGGATAGTTGTTCTTGGGCGGGTTATGTAAAGTAATACATCATCTGCGTATGCAGACGCTTTGTATTCTCTCTCTCCCACCCGAATGCCCTGAATGTCCGGATTCCTCCGAATTGCCACCAGGAGGGGCTCCAAAGTAATTACAAACAGGAGTGGTGAGAGTGGGCATCCCTGCCTCGTCCCGTTGAATAATTCCAGGGGGCTAGACAGGGAGCCATTAACTCTGATTCTTGCCGTCGGGTGAGTATATAGCGACCTGATCCATCCCATCATCTTCTCCCCTAACCCCAGGTGCTTCAATGTCTCATACATAAACTCCCAATCCACTCTATCAAAAGCCTTTTCAGGGTCTACCGACATAAGTACTGTCGGGATACCCGTCCTGGTGGCTTCCTGGATCAAGAATATAGACTTCAGGGCATTATCTCTCCCCTCCCGTCCTTGGACAAACCCGACCTGGTCTATATGTAGCCATTTCGGTAGAAGTAATTTCAGTCTGTCTGCTAATACTTTTGCAAAGATCTTTATATCAGTGTTTAGTAACGAGATAGGGCGATAGCTCTCCTGAGCTGCTGGATCCTTACCCTCTTTCAATAATAAAGGTAATATGGGCAAGAAGAGCCTCCTCAAGGGAGCTCTCCCCGACTCCCACTGCATTAAAATATTCACAAAGCTTAGGGGCTAGATACTCCTGGAACTTTTTATAGTACAAAATAGAGTATCCGTCGGGACCTGGACTTCCCCCCAGGGCTATACTCTTGTAACTTCTTCTATTGATATGGGGGCCTCTAGTGCCTCCATCTCCTCCTTTTCCCCCCTGGGGAAGTCCAGGTTCCAGAGGTACCTCCCTATTATTTCTCTCTTTTTTACTCTATCTCCACTTCTGGGGTTTATGTTATAGAGGGTGCTATAATAAGCGTGAACATTTTCTGCGATTTCCGGAATGGCGAATCGCATCTCCCCCCCCCTCTATCCCTTATCATCGGGATGCAAGTCCTGTTTTTATGTTCCTTCACTCTTCTTGCCATCCATTTGCTTGGCTTATTTCCCCACTGATATCAATCCTTATTTATTTTATGAAATGCTGACTTCATTTCTTGTTCTAAGCATTTCTCTGGCTCTCTTTTTTTTTTCTATCAACTCCTGTCTTTCCTGGAGCCCCTTAGGTCTAGTTTTTTGCTCTAATTCCTGAATCTCCCTGTAAAGCTGAGCCTTCTCGAAAATATGTTCTTAACCACTTAAGCCCGGCACCAATTTGCAGCCAAAGGACCAAGCCCCTTTTTGTGATTCGGCACTGCGTCGCTTTAAATGACAATTGCGCGGTCATGCGACGTGTCTCCCAAACAAAATTGGCGTCCTTTTTTCCCCACAAATAGAGCTTTCTTTTGGTGGTATTTGATCACCTCTGCGGTTTTTATTTTTTGCGCTAGAAACATAGAGCGACAATTTTGAAAAAAATGCAATATTTTTTACTTTTTGCTATAATAAATATCTCCAAAAAATATATAAAAAAAATATTGTTTTTCCTCAGTTTAGGCCGATACGTAATCTTCTACATATTTTTGTTAAAAAAAAAAAAATCACAATTAGCGATTATTGATTGGTTGGCGCAAAAGTTATAGCGTTTACAAAATAGGGGATAGTTTTATAGCATTTTTATTATTTATTTTAATAGTAATGGCAGCGATCAGCGATTTTTATTGTGACTGCGACATTATGGCGGACACATCGGACATTTTTGACACATTTTTGGGACCAATGCACTGATTCATGTTTAAATCACACTGGCAGTGAACAAGTTAACCACTAGGGGGCGAGGAGGGGTTATGTATGACGTTATGTGTTTTTTTTATTGTGTGGGGGCGTGGCCTAGCATGTGACATCACGTATTGTCTTTCCCTATAACAGGGAACAGACGATCGGTGACAGCCACAGTAGGAAGCACGGGGAGAGGTTTGTTTGCACAGACCTCTCCTCGTTCTTCAGCTCTGTGACCCGATCGCGGGACACCAGCGGCGATCGGGTCCGCTGGTCCCGCGGCCATGGTCACGGAGCTCAGGACCGGTGGCGCGCTCCCAACCCATGGCTGGGCACTTAAAGAGCACCGTACCGGTACGTGCTTGTGCCCAGCCATGCCATTCTGTCGACGTATATGTGCAGGAGGCGGTCCTTAAGTGGTAAAATGACAGACACCAAACTTTTCTTTGATCGTACAGCCCTTCACTGGCCTAGGCTGTGCCCAAGATCAAAATGTGAGCCGTAGCTGCCTTTGGGTGTTCATGATATGCCTCAGGGGGTGCTGTATTTGTTTTTTTGGGAGTTTAATGTTTAATGTACAAAAAAAAGAGAATGGATGTTATCCAATTTCCCCAATTCACACAATAGAAGACTGTATTTATGTCAGCATATTATAGAAATCTCAGGTTGTTTGGTAAAACAGACCAAAGGTTATTCATTTTTAACTATTTTATTATGGTCCTGAAACATTTAATTGGAATAGCTTAAAGGGTAACCTTTAAGAAAATCTGTAAGGTGAACTTACACATTTGGTTTGGGGTTCTCCTTAATATTCATACAAGACCCAAAGGGCCTGGTAATGGACTGGGGGGGATCCTATGCGCTTTTTTAAATTGACTTTTATCTATTGCCGGGACCCGACAATTCATTATAGGTGTTAGTAGTTTTAAATTACTTTTTTTTCTCTTTAGAAATGTCATTTTGTACAGGGACTGTCCTAAACACGGGAAAATGTGCCACTTTACAGGCATACTATAGACACGAAATTACTATCTACTATAGATACGAAATTTAAAGGAATATTTCACTTTTATTGTATCACTTTAAGCATTATTAAAATCACTCCTCCCGAAAAAAAAATGCAGTTTTTAAAACTTTTTTTTGCACACCTGGGGCAGGACCCAGGTCCCCAAACACTTTTTATGACAATACCATGCATATAAGCCTTTAAAATTAGCACTTTCGATTTCTCCCATAGACAATTCATTATAGCCGCTAGTAGTTTTAAATTACTTTTTTTGCATTGATACCCAGGTCCCCAAACACTTTTTATGACAATAACTTGCATATTAACCCTTAAAATTATCACTTTTGATTTTTCAAGTTCGTGTTCCATAGACTTTAACAGTGTTCGCGTGTTCGAACAAAACTTTTGCCTGTTCGCATGTTCTGCTGTGAACCGAGCCGGGGGGCTGTTCAGCTCATCCCTAGTATCTAGTACACCCAAAGTCTGCAACTGGTTAAGGATTGTAAAAAAAAGGTTTTATGTGAATAACTTTTGGGATGATTTACCAAATGATCTGACATTTTCTGAATATGTTGGCATAGAAAGTCTTCTTTTGTGTAAAGTTTGAGGGAAACATCTAACCCAGTGGTTCTCAACTGGGGTGCCGTGGAACCCTAGGGTTCCAGTAGAGGTCCCCAGGGGTTCCGTGGCAATTTGACTGTCAGTCGCAGGCATCTGACAGGAGGATCGCAGACACATGCAGAGATAGGCAGGGAAGCGGCTAGCACCCTATTGGCTGTAGCGCACTGTTCCCTGCAGGCCCCTTCTCCCCTCCAGTCCTTCCTGAGTGGTTGTATGTGACATCATCTGGGGTGGACAGAATAGGAGGAGGAGGGGCTGAGGGGGAACAGCTCGCCACTGGAACAGATATGAAATGAGCTCTGAAGCCAGAAGAAGAAAGCAAATACTGAAGTGTGTCCCACTGTGTCCCCCCACAATGTGCCCAACAGTCTGTCCCATGTAATGTCCCTTGTCATGCCCCCTACCCCATGTAATGTGCCCTGCCCCATGTATTGTTCCATGTCATGTGTCCTGTCCCATGTAATTTCCCCTGTCGTATGCCCTGTCCCATGTAATGTAACCTGTCCCTTGTCATGTGCCCTGTCCCATGTAATGTGCTTTGCCCCATGTGATGTCCCCTGCCCCCTGTAATGTCCCCTGCCCCCTGTAATGTCCCCTGCCCCCTGTAATGTCCCCTGAATGGATCAGCTCTGCAGGAAAAGAAAGCACAAGTTTTACATTAAATTGGTATATATATAGCGATGGCCGATATATGATGCCAATTTTTTTGGGCCGATATGTTAGGTCATTTTTTTTTTCCTTTTTTTCCCCTTCATCTCATAAAATCTAACAGTTAGACACCTTTCACACTGGGGCGTTTTTCAGGTGCTTTTGGGCTAAAAATAGTGCCTGTAAAGTGCCTGAAAAATGGCTCCCCTGCAGTCTGTGTGAAAGCTCGAGTGCTTTCACACTGAGGTGATGCGCTGGCGGTAAAAAAAAAAAGGTCCTGCAAGCAACATTTTTGGAGCGGTGTACACCGCTCCTCCCCATTGAAATGAATGGGCACCGCTGCCGAAGCATCTGCAATGTGATTTGGCAGCGGCACTTCACAGGCACATTTAACCCCTTGCTCGGCCACTAGCTGTGTTATAAGTTCCCCGCTAGTAGCTGAATAGCGGCACTAAAATGACGGTAAAGCGCCGCTAAAACTAGCAGCGTTTTACTGTCAACACCTGCATGCTCCAGTGGGAAAGCAGCCTTCAGTAATAAGTGATACAGAAAATTTCTTACATTTAAACATTAAACAAAACAAACTTCCAATCAGTTCACTTGTATGTATAATGTAAAAAAATGTAAAAAAAAAACAAAAAAAACTATATATTAAATACACAAAAACAGGTAAAAACTTTTGGATGAAAAAAAAAATGGGCTAACTTTACTGTTTTCGTATTTTTTTTTTTTAAATCTGTGTATTTTTTCACAAAAAATTGCGTTTGAAAGACCGCTGCGCAAATACCGTGTGACATAAAATATTGGAACAACTGCTATTTTATTCCCTAGGGTCTCTGCTAAAAAAATATATATAATTATTGGGGGTTCTAGGTGATTTTCTAGCAGAAAATACAGGGTTTTTACTTGTAAGCAACAAGTGTCAGAAAAAATTTAGTCTTTAAATGGTTAAACTGAGAATTGTACACAGGGAGTTCAGTTCATTAATAACTATAAACATTGTATCTCTATGATCTTTTCTTGCCAGATTGCCCAGAGAGGAGAAAAGTCCCTCCACTGATTAAAGTGGGGTTCCACCCTAAAGTGGAACTTCCGCTGATCGGAACCCTCCCCCCCTCCGGTGTCACAATTGGCACCTTTCAGGGGGGAGGGGGTGGAGATACCTGTCAAAGACAGGTATTTACACCCACTTCCGGGCATAGACTTTCAGCACTGATGCACTTTGAATGACAATTGCGCGGGCATACAAAACTGTACCCAAATGAAATTTTTATCATTTTTTTCCCACAAATAGAGCTTTCTTTTGGTGGTATTTAATTACAGCTCGGAGTTTTATTTTTTGATAAAACAAACAAAAAAAGATGCAAAAAAAAAAAATAATCATGTTTAATAGTTTGTTATAAAATTTTGCAAACGGGTCATTTTTCTCCTTCATTGAAGTGCGCTGCTGAGGCGGCACTGATAGGCTGCACTGGTGGGCACTGATAGGCTGCATTGGTGGGCACTGATGGGCTGCATTGGTGGGCACTGATAGGCTGCATTGGTGGGCACTGATAGGCTGCACTGGTGGGCACTGATAGGCATAGTTAAGGCGGCACTAATAGGCACAGATAAGGCAGCACCGATGGGCACAGATAAGGCGGCACTGATGGGCAAAGATGGGCACAGATAAGGTGGCATGGATGGGTGGCACAGATGGGTGGCACGGATGGGCACTGATAGGTACCACTGATAGATGGGACTGATGGGCACTGATAGGTGGCACTGATAGGTGGCTCTGATAGGTGGCACTGCTGGGCACTGATGGGCGGCACTGCTGGGCACTGGTAGATGACACTGATGGGCACGGATATGTGGCACTGGGGTGCAGCACCTTTGTTGAGGCAGATTGTGGGCACTGCTGGGTGGCACTGTGGGCACTGCTGGGTGGCACTATGGGCATTTCTGGGTGGCCCTATGGGCACTGCTGGGTGGCACTGACGGGGGGCACTTACTTTTTTTAATGTGGCACTGGCAGGGGGCAGGTGGGCACTGGCAGGGGGCAGGTGGGCACTAGCAGGGCTGGCCATGATCGGGACTGATGTCCCGATCAAGGCCGCCGGTGATCGGCTTTTTTTTTTCTCCTCGCGCTGACAGCGCGAGGAGGAATAATAGCCGATTACCGGCTCCGTTATATCACATGATCAGCTGTCATTGGCTGACAGCTGATCACGTGATAAGGGGTCGGGATCGACCCCTTGCACGGATCGGTGATCAGGCGAGTCTCGTAGATCACAGAGAGCCTCAGGGGGCGCGCAGGGCGCTCGTGCACGGGACTACGTCTATTGACGTCATCCCGGAAAAGGAGATCCGCGCTGTAGCCGTCATTTGGCTATAGTGCGGATCTCAAGTGGTTAAGCTCTTTTTACATTAAGCTGTTCACATTAAATGTTTTAGCATGGCCAAAGACCAGAGCACTTTTTGCGATTCGGCACTGCATCGATTTAACTGACAATTGCGTGGTTGTGCGACGTGGCTCCCAAACAAAATTGAAGTCCTTTTTTTCCCCCAAATAGAGCTTTCGTTTGGTGGTATTCAATCACCTCTGCAGTTTTAATTTTTTGCGCTATAAACAAAAAAAGAGCGACAATTTTGAAAAAAATGCATTATTTTTTATTATAATAAATATCCCCAAAAAATATATAAAAAAAAACATTTTTTTCCTCAGTTTAGACCAATGCGTATTCTTCTACATATTTTTGGGAAAAAAATCGCAATAAGCGTTCATTGATTGGTTTGCTCAAAAGTTATAGCATCTACAATTAGGGGATAGTTTCATGGCATTTTTACTAATATTATTTTTTTTATTTTTTACTAGTAATGGCGGTGATCAGCGATTTTTTTTATTGTGACTGCGACATTCTGGCGGAGACGTTGGACAATTTTGACACATTTTTGGGACCATTGGCATTAATACAGCGATCAGTGTGATTAAAATTGCATTGATTACTGTAAAAATTTCACTGGCTGTGAAGGAGTTAACACTAGAGGGCAGTGAAGGGGTTAATGTGTGTCCTAGGAAGTGTTCTAACTGAAGGGGGATGTGGATTGTGTAGGGAAACTAACAGATCGCTGTTCATACTGTGTATGAACAGACGATCTGTCAGTTCACTGTTCAGAGAACCGGAAGCTGTGTTTACACCCACAGTGTTTACACCCACAGCTTCCAGTTCTCCTGTGCCCTGAGCGATCGCGGGGGCCCGACAGTGATCGAGACCGCCGGGCACTCGCATCAGCTCGGGGAGCGAGTGGGGGCGCGCGTACAACTGCGACGGCTGGTCGGCTAGAGGTTAAAGCGGAGTTCCGCCCCCAAATTTTTTTTTAAAAGTCAGCAGCTACAAATACTGCAGCGACTGACTTTTAAAATATGGACACTTACTTGTCCAGGGCGCCCACAATGTCCTCACCTGAAGCAGATCTGTCCCTCGGCTCTCGGGTGGAGGCACCAACATCTTCGATAAGGGAATCAGGAAGTGAAGCGTTGCGACTTCAAAGCCTGGTTACCTACAGCGCATGCGCGAGTCACACTGCGCGTCCTCACTGGTCCCTGCTGCCTTCAGGACCTGTGTGTCTCATACAAATAGAGCTTTCTTTTGGTGGTATTTGATCACCTCTGGGTTTTTTATTTTTTGCGCTATGAAAAAAGACAGAAAATTTTGAAAAAAAAATAATTTTTCTTTGTTTTTGTGATAAAATTGAGCAAATTATTAATTTTTCTTCATACGTTTTGACCACAATTTAGGCTGGGTTCACACTGCTGCGGCGGGAGATCCGGATGTGATTTGCACCGCAAATCACATCCGATCTCCGTAGCGATGCGAGTTCAGCCATACAGATAGTATGGCTGAATTCGCATCGCTCCCGCAGCAAACTCGCACGGGACCCTTTTTTTGGTCCGCAACAGAATCGGATCGCATGGGGGTTCACACCATGCGATCCGATTCCTGTGCGAGTCGGCAGATCGCACTGCGATATGCGGACGGATCTGGGGGTGTCATTAACATATCATTGACACTCCCAGCCGTCCGCATAGGGCAGTGTTAACTGCCGGCGGGAGGTGTGCGATGCGGGAAAACGCTGCGGATTCGCGGCATTCCCGCATCGCAGCGGTGTGAACCCGGCCTTATACTGCTACATATCTGTGGTAAAAATAACCTAACTTAGTGGATATTATTTGGTCTTTGTGAAAGTTGGAGTCTACAAGCTGTGGTGCAAATCATAAAAAATTCATTACACCTGATGTACTGGCGGCCTATCTAATTTCTTGCAACCCTAACAAGCCAGGAAAGTACAAATACCCCCCAAATGACCCCTTTTTTTGAAAGTAGACATTCCAAGGTATTTAGTAAGATGCATGGTGAGCTTTTTGATGTTGTCATTTTTTTCCCACAATTCTTTGAAAAATGAAGATTTTTTATTTATTTTTTATTTTTCCACAAAATTGTCATTGTAATAGGTTATTTCTCTCACCTGGCATGTGTATACCACAAATGACAACCCAAAATACATCCTGCTACCCCTCGTGAGTATTACGATACCGCATGTGTGGTACTTTTTCACAACCTGGCCACATACAGAGGCCCAACATGCAGGGAGCACATCATGTGTTCTAGGAGTATAAATTACACATCTAACTTGTTGACTACCTATTACACTTTTGAAGGTCCTGGAGCACCAGGACAATGACACGTGACACTGACGTGGCACTGATGACAGATGGCACTGATACGTGGTACTGATGGCATGTGACACTGATGTGGCACTGATGACAGATGGCACTAATACGTGGCACTGATGACACGTGACACTGATGACAGATGGCACTAATACATGACACTGATGACAGATGGCACTAATATGTGGCACTGATGACAGGTGGCACTAATACATGGCACTGATGACACGTGGCACTGAAAACAGATAGCACATAACACTGACAGGTGGCACTGATGATTCTGATACGTGGCACTGATGACAGATGACACTATGTGGCACTGATGACACGTGGCACTAATATGTGGCACTGATGACACGTGACACTAATACGTGATACTGATGACAGATGGCACTTATACATGGCACTGGGGACAGAGGGCACAGACAGGTGACACTGGGGACAGATGGCACTGATAGATGGCACTGTGGGCACATTTTTTTTTTTTTTTCTTTCACTTACTCTGCAGACGCTGTCTCTGTGTGAGAAGGGAGAACCAGCGACGAGAGATTATCTCATATGTTTACATATGAGATCATCTCTCATTGGACACTCAGATCTAGTGCTAAATGGCCGCTGCGGGCGCGCATCGGGGAAATTCTGTATTGGCTGTGTCCCTTGGAAACAGCCAATTTACAGATTGTGCTAAATGGCCAAACACAGCGGCCATTTAGCACAATCTGTAAATTGGCTGTGTCCAAGGGACACAGCCAATACAGAATTTCCCCGATGCGCGCCCGCAGCGGCACGCAGAGGGGAAATAAACAGGAGGACGTCCAGGGACGCCCCCTCCCGGCAATTGGCGTCCGCGCTGTAGCCATCTTTCAGCTATAGCATGGATGCCTAGTGGTTAAAATGAAGGTGCGTGCTATACGCCGATAAATACAATAAATGTTTTAGCATTGTAAAATATAGCTTAATGTGAATAACTTTTGGTGTGATTTACCAAATGAGATGACATTTTCAGAATATGTTGGCATAGATAGAGTCTTCTATTGTGTGAAGTTGGGGGGAAATTGGTTAACATTTAAGGTCTTTTTTGTACATTAAGCCACATTAATCTCCCGAAAAAAACAAGCTTAATGTCCCTAGTTTGTCTTGTGGAACACCGAAATGCATGAAACTTATAGGATAGGTTTGGAAAGTAAAAAATTTAGGTTGTGCAAAGTTTTTAGGGCAATTGATTGAGGCTTAGGCACTTTGTTACACGTTAGGCTACATTAAGCCATTTTCACATGAAATGTTTTAGTATATCCCAAACTGATATCAAGAAAATGAGTAGCACCTACGCATGACAGCTGCTTTTCCAGGAAGCATCCATCCAGCCCAAGTATGCCTAGGCATGTCCGAGGTGTACTAGTTGCATGAATGTTATGCAATATGTATGCCATGAATGCAGGCCCGGACATGCATGAAGTGTACAAGCCATCTTATAATGCTAACAAAAAATGGTAACTATATTATTAACAGTACGTGATAAGTTAAAGTACAGGTTAAAACATGACTGAAATATTAATTTATAGGTTATTTTTATGATTATCAACTAAAAATCTATCATACACCCAAAAAGGTATATGCCTTATATTCAACTGCCCCTCTTCCCCCTCTAGCAGGTATAGTACCAACAGCCCTACCGCCATCGAAATGGAACCCACTACCCTTCTGCCCTTATCCGGGGCTGCCACCAACACTGCAACCCCCACCTATCAGCTGAACCATCCCACCTCTTAGCAATGGCAGTTCACCCTGCACATGCTCTGGTGCCCCCCCCCCCCCTTTCCCCAATAGTGTCCTATTTACACCCACTCCAGTTGCTTTGTCTTTGATTAGACCATGTCCCTAATAGTTTGATCAAAGATTGTATGGCTCAGAACAGTGGGAAACAAACTCTTACTTTGGAGGTTTGGAGTCAGGGTGTCCAAGCTGAGGTGTCCTCCCACACACCAATAGACAAACGGTCATTGAATAAAAGAAGCAGCCGACAACTCCTTTCTTGTATTAAGAGAGGTATGGACTCCAGAGAGAGAGATAGCATTTTGCCCCTGTTCAAATCATTAGTAAGACCTCATCTGGAATATGCAGTTCAGTTTTGGGTTTGGGCACCAGCTCTCAAAAAGGATATTGGGGAACTGGAGAAAGTGCAGAGAAGGGCAACCAAACTGATAAGAGGCATGGAGGAGCTCAGCTATGAGGAAATATTAGAGGAACTGAATTCATTCACTCTTGATAAAAGGAGATTAAGGGGGGATATGATCAACATGTACAAATATATAAGGGGTCTATATAGTGAACTTGGTGTTGAGTTATTCACTTTACAGTCAACAAAGAGGACAAGGGGGCACTCTTTATGTCTAGAGGAAAAGAGGTTTCATCTCCAAATATGGAAAGGTTTCTTCACAGTAAGAGCTGTGAAAATGTGGAATAGACTCCCTGCAGAGGTGGTTCTAGCCAGCTCAGTAGATTGCTTTAAGAAGGGCCTGGATTATTATTTTCTAAGTGTACATAATATAACTGGGTACTAACATTTATAGGTAAAGTTGATCCAAGGAAAATCCGATTTGCCTCTCGGGGGATCAGGAAGGAATTTTTTCCCCTGCTTTAGCAATTTGGATCATGCTCTGCTGGGGTTTTTTGCCTTCCTCTGGATCAACTGTGGGTATAGAATTGGGTGTATGGGATTGTATGATATTATTTATTTATTTTTGTGGTTGAACTGGATGGACTTGTGTCTTTTTTCAACCTGACTAACTATGTAACTATGTAACTCCATAACATCAAGCATATTTATTTTCAAGCCTGCACAGTGAGTACAGTCAGTAGCAGACTAGTTTCGGCAATAAGCATTGTTCACAGCAACTGTGCTGTGGAGTGCTGTGAACAAGGCATATCACCAAAACTAGTCTGCTGCTGACTGTACTCACTGTGAAGGCTTGAAAATAAATACGCTTGATGTTATGGAGTTGCCGGATGCTTCTTTTACTCGATGACCGTATGTCCCTAATGTGGGAAAGGATGAAGAGCTCAGTTTGGTGTCCGGTTGGATTAGGCCATGCCCCCAGATTGCAGGAGAGGATAGGAGAGCTCTGATGTGCTGCCTGCAAGCTACAATTCTTAACCACTAGAGAACTGCGCTATAGGCAAATGACGGCTATAGCGCGGACCTGCTTTGCTTGGACGACGTCTATTGATGTCCCATGTACGAGCAGCCTGCGTGCCCCCTGAGGGGCGCGCGACACGCTCTGTGATCAGCAAGTCTATGAGACTCGCTGGATCACAGATCAGAGTAAAGGGTCAATCCCGACCCCTTACCATGTGATCAGCTGTCAGCCAATGACAGCTGATCATGTGATGACAACAGAGCTGGTAATTGGCTATTTTTCCTGTCAGCGCGAGGAGAGAAAAAAATTCCGGTCACCGGCAGCCATGAGAGGGACATCAGTCCCAATCATGGCGAGCTGACACCAGCTCATCAGTGCCCACCTGCCCCCTGCCAGTGCCACCTAAGAATAGGCCACAGTGCCACCTATCAGTGCCCATAGTGCCACCCATCAGTGCCCACAGTGCCACCTATCAGTGCCCACAATCTGCCTCAACAACAGTGCTGCACCTCAGTGCCACATATCTGTGACCATCAGTGTCATCTACCAGTGGCCATCAGTGCCCTCCATCAGTGCCACCTATCAGAGCCACCTATCAGTGCCCACCAGTCCCATCTATCAGTGATACCTATCAGCACAGTGGTGTAGTGGTTAGCACTTTCACCTAGCAGCAATAGGGTTGCTGGTTCAAATCCCGACCACGACACTATCTGCCTGGAGTTTGCATGTTCTCCCTGTGTCGGTGTGGGTTTCCTCCGGGTACTCCGGTTTCCTCCCACACTCCAAAGACATGCTGGTAGGTTAATTAGACCCTGTCCAAAAAAATTGGCCATAATATGTGTATGTGTATGTCAATGTTGTAAGTGTGTTGGGCCCTACAGGTTAAAGGACCACGTAAAAAGCTGCAGATGGACTGGTGGCAAGAAAGCGCCCTGAGGCGATTCAGTTCGCATAGGTAGTGCTATACAAGTCATTCATTCATCAGTGCCACCCATCAGTACTGCCTTAACAGTGCATATCAATGAAGGAGAAACATTTTATAACAAACTATTGAACATGATTTTTTTTTTTATTGCATTTTTTTGTTTGTTTAACAAAAAATAAAACTCCCAGCTGTAATTAAATACCACCAAAAGAAAGCTCTATTTGTGGGAAAAAATGTTAAAAATTTCATTTGGGTACAGAGTTGTATGACTGCGCAATTGTCATTCAAAGTGCATCAGCGCTGAAAGTTGAAAATTGGTCTGGGCAGGAGGGGGGTTTAAGTGCCCAGTAAGCAAGTGGTTAATGTAAGTAAGAAACAGGAACATAGCTTGTGTTCAGAAAAAGGTGAACTAACACCTTACATCCTCCTCTAACCCCCTTGTTTCTGCTGTACTTCCCTCCCTTAGGTGATGAGTTGTCAGTGCCCGAAGAGCAAGTGTAACCAGAAAATTTGAAATCCCCTCTCTTCTTCCCCTTTTTTCTGTAGGGACTCCTGGGATGGATAAGAGTTATTCTGAGTGGTCAGCACCAGAATCTGATTGCTTTGCCAATCTGAATAGCTCTGAACCTCCCCTAAAGAAAGAAGGGGAAGACGAGGGAAATTTAAAATTTTCACGTATTCAAATTTCAAAGGATTTCAAATCCCCACTGAGCTCTGTGCTCCTGTTCCTTTTCCTCTTCGGTCTTCTGCTGGAAGTGGGCAGGCCTGGATGATGCAAACAATTTATGTGACTAGATGAGTGTTTCTCCCCTCATCATTGCACAGATTGAGGATGCTATGGTGATGACATCCTTGGACAGGGCCATAACACCCTACATTCTCAGCCTGTCATTGGTCTTCCAGATTGAGCTACTCTGGGCATCATTCCACCCAAAAGATTGAGGACATCTTGTTATGGAGAACATCTAGGACAGCCTCAGTTTGAAGGTGTCACAGTCACACCCAAAGATTAAAAAAAAAAACTTCTGAGGGGAAATTAAAAGCAAAATAGTTGAGTCTGAGTTGAGTTGAGGTGAGCTGGACTTTGAGGCAAACTTGTCATAATAAAAATATGTTAGCTGCCTTTGCTCACCTTTTTAGGATCATAGTGCCTTGGCCATGCTCAGTGTAGAGCTTAATGAGTCCCTAACCTCAACCAAACATGCAGCCATGAAGACAAAAATTCCAGTTTATTACCAATTTTGCACTTGGTGGGTGTCTCAGTATGCAGTGAAACCCTCAGTGTAAGCACGACAAGCAGGAAACTAGAGATATCTATAATAACTAAGTAATGGCAGCCTACTAAAGCTTTTATTTAGACAATGTGCTTCCTTAAGTTACTATTAATTATGGCATGCTGTAATCTAACCACATAGCTTTTAATCAGTGTGGTTTTCTAAGTGCAGTGTGTAAACTGGCACAAAATGAGCAAATCAGAAAAAAAGGTTAATGCATTTTTCTGGTGTGGAGAACATTACACTTTCCCAAATGTTTCCTGCATGCTGTAATTATCTCTGTCTGAAGCTAATTCAGTGGGCTGCTGTGTGTACTCCCACAAATGGGTAATTTAATACAAATGTATCCTGCAGACATGTGGACTAAACCAAACATTATCGATGGTGCTATTTACAAAGCTAAGTGGAAAAAAATTATCACAAGGTCAGGAATCACATTGACAGAGACAAATGCATTTTAAACACTGTGTTTTTCCCAGGTTTAGCATGGTTGTTAAATAGCCCTATTTTAAGTCTACGGACCCTTTATGTATTTTCTGCTTATATTCAGGAGGAGGTTGGTAATAAATGATATAAAAAATGCTGGTAAAAAAATAAATAAAAAAATGCATGAATTAACCAAGAAGAAATAATTAAGCCGTGTTCGATTACCAGACTCTGGTGGGGATTTTAGTGCTCTTTTACACTTGCGGTAAGCTTACCTGTAGACAGACGCAGGTGTTCCTCCATCATGTAGGTGGTACTGTGACATTGGTACAGATGGAGAGAAAATGAAGGGAGATGTCCCCTTGTGAACTCCATCAGTCTTCTTAGGAAAAACAGTTGTCTGACTGAATACTGAAATCCCTTGATATCTCAGGCAGCCATCTTGACGAGGAATCTTATGAATAGGGTAACTCATGTCATTTGGGCACGCATGGAGCAAGTGGTAGGTTGGGTTAAGGAAAGAGAATATTGCAGGGAAAGGTTCCTGGTGAGTGGGGACAGCTTAGAAAGAACTCCTTCTTTGGAGTCTGGAAAAAGAGCATGAGGTCTTCTCATACAGTGAAAACAGTGCTGCCCTGGTACAAGTACAATATATGGTGCCACCCCTAAAAGAAGAAGTCATCCTCTGGTAGTACAAACTAAAAGACAGTTAACACTGTGATATTACAATTTCTGGATTGCCTTATACTGGTGCCCGGGGAACTGTTTATATTTGATAGTTGACAACCTGTACATATTAATACGAAATAATTCAATGCACTTAAGTTTGTGTATGTGACTACTCCCTGTCTGGAAACCTTGGCCAATGCCCCACCTAACGCCCTCTGAAAAGTGATCTACCGCAGAGGGATACTGTGAGATAAGCGCTTAGCTCGCAGTTGCAGTTCGGCTTTTTTTATCTCAATGGGTGAGTTTGACAGGTGGTTCCATGACGTGTATAGCCCTTATAACAAATCCATGCAAGCACCACACCATTTGGTTTCCTTTGTCAGCAGTGCACGGCTAATGTTGAAACCATCAACAACCAGTAGAAGAGAAACCCAGTACTCAACCATATGACCTAATTTTGTAGGAATAATGTATAAATATGCAGAGTAAGCCATAACATACTAAAGTTTCAGGGCCACAGCGGACCCCTTTTTCAAGGTAACAGACAGCAAGAAGTGAAATAAGCCATATATGTATACACACTTTCTATTAGGGAAAGCTTACCTCACCTTACCTGTGCAAACACAACTTTTAAAGTCACATGCCTCAAAACATGACAAACCGGCCTGTAGATAACCTTGGTGCAAGCAAATAAGGTTTAGCTTAAAAAAACATACCATTACAGCAGACCTGTGTGTGCGGGATGCCGTTAAATATGGCGTGTGTTCCAAAAACTGAAAGTTGTCCTGTATTCCACACACCAAAACTTGTCAGGTTCTAATGTTAGAATCTCACTCAGCCATCTGTTTTTACTGCCCCCCCCCATTTCCCTTTTTTTGCTGCCTTAGAATGATTCTTTACTGCAGGGGACTGAATCCTGGTCCAGTTCACCCAAAGAGAAGCCTCATTCAAAGCCCAATTCCAGAGAATAGTGTATGTTATGTAGCACCACCCCTGCAGGAGCCACTGGTAATATTGGGTATTTTGTCCTTTCTCTAGCACTAGGTGAAACCTCAATCCTGCTAACACCACCAAAATACATTGGCTGGGAACTCCCAGCAGTTACACAAAGATGGCACACACTGATTGTTAGGAAATAAGCAGATTGTATTGGCAGACCAAAGTAAAAAGGTAACACAGCAGATCAATAGCTCAGTGTCAACTTATCCGGAAATGGTGCAATACAAATACAATGAAATTAACCCAAATGCCTTTAACCATTTGCCTACCGGCTCCTGTACATATATGTCGGCATTTTGAAGAGGGATATCTCGGTAATGGCAGCAGCTGCTGCCACAACCAAGATATCGATCTTTTCAGGAGCTGGTTGTGTTTACGATAATGGTGATCTCTGTGGCAGATTCGCCACACGATCACTGTTATCGGCGGCAGGAGAGGTGCCACCCCCCTCCCGCCGCTCACCTGTGCCCTCTGCTACTTACTGGAGCCGTCGGTAGCGGCGGAGGCGATCGGGTCCTCTTGGCGCCTGTGTATGGAGATGAGTGAGGCTAAGATGGCCCCTACCTGTCTCCATACCATAGCAGGGCGGAAGCGACGTCATAACGTTACTTCCTCCCATAGCTTTTAAAGGCACATTTTTTCAATGTCATTTTTTCAAATGACAATTTTTTTTTTTATTGTATTTTAGTCCAAATATGAGATCTGAGGACTTTTTGACCCCAGATCTCATATTTAAGAGGACTTGCCATGCTTTTTTCTATTACAAGGGATGTTTATATATTTTTTTTTAAAACAGTTAAAAAATTAATAAAATGAAGTAAAATAAATAAGATTTTTTTTTTTTAAAGCGATCTGTCCCAACGTGCTCGTGCACAGAAGTGAATGCATATGTGAGTAGCGCCCGCATATGAAAAGGGTGGTCAAACCACACATCCGAGGTATTGCCGTGATCGGTAGAATGAGAGCAATAATTCTAGCCCTAGACCCCCTCTGTAACACAAAACATGCAACCTGTAGAATTTTTAAAACATCGCCTATGGAGATTTTTGAGGGTAAAAGTTTGACGCCATTCCATGAGTGGGCGCAATTTTTAAGCATGACATGTTGGGTATCAATTTACTCTGCGTAACATTATCTTTCACAATATAAAAAAAATTGGACTGACTTTACTGTTGTCTTATTTTTTTTCCAAAAAAAGTGCGCAAATACAGCGTGAAAAAAAAGTATTGCAATGACCGCAATTTTATTCTCTAGGGTGTTAGAAAAAAAATATATAATGTGCTGGGACCCTTACTTTTTAACATCTTTATAAAGGATATTGGGTCTGGGATCAAAAGTAACATTTCTGTCTTTGCAGATGACACCAAGATAAGCAGTGGAATAACGTCCTTACAGGATGTCTCCAATTTACAAGCCGACCTCAATACATTGTCTAATTGGGCGACTATGTGGCAGATGAGGTTTAATGTTGATAAATGTAAAGTTATGCACTTGGGGGCTAAGAATATGCATGCATCATACATGCTAGGGGGAGTACAACTGGGGGAATCCATAGTGGAGAAGGATCTGGGGGTTTTGGTAGACCATAAGCTCAATAACAACATGCAATGCCAAGCTGCTGTTTCCAAAGCGAGCAAAGTCCTTTCTTGTATTAAGAGAGGTATGGACTCCAGAGAGAGAGATATAATTTTGCCCCTGTTCAAATCATTAGTAAGACCTCACCTGGAATATGCAGTTCAGTTTTGGGCACCAGTTCTCATAAAGGATATCGGGGCAATGGAGAAAGTGCAGAGAAGGGCAACCAAACTGATAAGAGGCATGGAGGAGCTCAGCTATGAGGAGAGATTAGAGGAACTAAATGTATTCACTCTTGAGAAGAGGAGACTAAGGGGGGATATGATCAACATGTTCAAATATATTAGGGGTCCGTATAGTGAACTTGGTGTTGAGTTGTTCTCTGTACGGTCAACCCAGAGGACAAGGGGGCACTCTTTACGTCTAGAGGAAAAGAGATTTCATCTTCAAGTACGGAAAGGTTTCTTCACAGTTAGGGCGCGTACACACGGGCGGACTGTTCGCCCAACTTTGTCCGCTGAACAGTGTTTCAGCGGACAGTCCGCTCGTGTGTGGGCTTCAGCGGACAGTTTCAGCGGACAGTCTGACGAACAAAGTTTTTCGGAATTCCCGTAAGACAGTCCGCTGAAACTTGGTTTCAGCGGACAGTCCGCTCGTGTGTAGGCTCGTTCGACAGACTAAGTTTCGCATGCCCAGAAAGGATTTACAGGGTGGACAGGGCGGAAGCGCTCGGTCTTGTAAAACTAGTGTTCGTATTGAAGCTAGCATATTCGTCATGCTGCTAATTTTGTGTTTTTTTAATATAGCCCGTTCTTTTCTTCTTCGTAATGCAAGAAAAGTGAAGTAGCTTTGCTGCTTATATTCACACAGAGTTATACCACATGTTTTTATTCATCCTCATCTTATGATTAATCTTCCAATTATCGAAAAAATATGTTCTAAATTTTTTTAAAAAAAAAAACCCCCACAAAAAAAAAAAAATTAAAAAATATATATATATATATATATATATATATATATATATATATATATATATATATATATATATATATATATATATATATATCTCTATCTTAAAAAAAAATAAAATAAAAAACCCCCAAACAATTTATATATATATATATATATATATATATATATATATATATATATATATATTTATTTATTTATTAAAAAATATATAGAATTTATCTATTACTATATATTTTTGGAACTACTATTGTCATTTTTTTTTTTTTTTTTTGTGGGGGGGGTTGAAACAAGATGGACTTGCATTTTTTTTGGCCAAGCAGGACTATGCAAGTAGAGATAGATAGATAGATAGATAGATAGATAGATAGATAGATAGATAGATAGATAGATACCCAAACCAGCATTTTAGCTTACACATGATTGCATGTTCAAAATCAGCAGAGCTTCCCCTCATTTCAAATGTTAAGCCTCAAATATACAGCGACTGCACTTCCAAGTGCACTTGCAGTGCTTTAAAAATTGCACTTGAAGTTAGCATATGTACATGAACGTGTGTTTTGTAAATAACCCCCAGAGTCTTTTGACATGTATCTGCCTACTCACAAATAAACTTTGTTTTTTAAGCCAAAAAAAAAAAAAAAAAAAAAAACATACAATATTTTTTGGAAATAATAAATTTTTATTTTTCCTCAGAACAAAACTAAATCAAGAGGGAGGCAACACTGGAGACAATTTTGACGTTTGTGAAGCCTTTTGTCCCCCAGGCACACATCAAGTGAGTGGCCACCAAAATTCCGAACCTGTGTAGCATGTAAATAGGGAGCACAACCAGGTCCTAGAATCCCAAAGACCAGGAACAGCAGCAGATGAGATCTATGTCCCCAGACTGTGGTACTACAACAGCCTGCGTCTTCTTTCAGAGCAGACTGAAGCCAGGCAGTCACTTGCGTCTCTTCCGTCTAGCCTTCCCTCCACGCGTCGCTGGAGGCTGTGCCTCTGGTGGTGGACTTGTGGTAGGAGGAGGAGGAGGAGGAGGAGCAGTAGGGTCTGCGTTATAAAGCTTGGTGGTGGGTGTGAGCTCACCCTTCAGACCCCGTTGGATGGCATCAAAAAATATTGCTTCACACAAGTTGCGCTGTGGTTTGTCCATTTCAAGTAGCTTACTAGCCAGATAAGTGCCATAGGCCTCCTCCGGATTGGGGGGTTTGGACAGAACTTGTGTGGCTTGGCGTATAAGCGCCAAGGACTCCTCCTCTGTACGGGTCATCCTCCTGGGCCTTTTGCTGGCTAGGCGGAGGGGAGGGACCTGGCTTTCAGTCCGACTCCTGCTGGGCCCAGCTAGCTCCTGTGTGTGGCTGGTCCCGGCCTCCTCCTCCATACCACTGGTCCCGGCCTCCTCCTGGGTGAGCTCATCCTGTGTAAAAAACAAAGAAATCAATAAATAAAATATGTCTATATTTTGAAATCATCAATCACTAACAATTTTACAGTTCTCACTTGCAAATACATTTGTCTTGAAATACAAAAGGCTATCATTTTGACACCATCATTTTTCCATCAGTTCACCAAGATTTGAGCCACATTTGTGTAAACTACTGTATCCTTCTATCTAATTTAATTTGTGATGAAATCCTAGATTTGGAAGCAATTCAAACATTGAACTTTACATCATTAATATTTGAGCAATCCAAACTTTAGAAACTAAAATATACCTGGCTCCAGCTGGGCGCATCAACTTCGTCCAGCAAGGAAGGGTCTGGATCTTCCAGGGATGGCTCACCTGAGGTAGAGGGAAGGGTGGAGGGACGGGTAGACGGAAGAGTCGAAAGTGACTGCCTGGCTTCTGACGTGTCATCCAGAAAACGCAGCCTGTCATAATACCACAGCTTAGGTACATAGACCTGACCTGCTGCTGATCCTGATGTTTGGGACTCTAGGATCTTTCTGCGCTCCCGCCTATACACGCTACGCAGGTTCTTAATTTTGGCGTTCACAAAGTCAGTGTCTGCCTGGGGGAGTCGGGTTTTCACAAACGTCAAAACTGTCTCCAGTGTCTTCTTCCGGGCAGCACGGCTTGAATATTGGGGGTGTTTTGAATCCCAAAGACTACTGTGCGACTCAATTAAATCCAGAAATGTTGAGAGGAAGGCCTCCTCCTTAAAGGGGTCTGGGGTATACCTTTGTATTTTCTGAAAAAAAAAAAAAAAAGTCAGACCAAATGCACACTATATTGTGACAATGTAGGCGAGACACACACTACCACACACGCTACCCCCCCACACACACACTACCCCTCCCACACACACACTACCCCTCCCACACACACACACAAACACTACCCCCGCCCTCCCCACACACACACACACACACACACACACACACACACACACACTACCCCTTCCACACACACAAACACTACCCCCCCCACACACACACTACCCCCCCCCCCCACACACACACACACACACACACACACACACACACACACTACTACCCCATACACATACACACACACACTACCCCTCCCACACACACAAACACTACCCCCCCCCACACACACACACACACTACCCCCCCCCCCCTATACACCCACCTCCACCCCCACACTACCACACAAAACACCAACCCCACTCAACCACCAACCCACATAAAAATCAATTAAACATCAATAAGATTAAATTTCAATATACACATTCCTAACGCAGGCTTTAAATTAAACGAAAATAAAACGATAACTATCTTACCGTCGCGTGTAGCACTCGCTGCTTCCGTTCGGACAAGCGTACGGCCTCGCGGTAACGCTTTATATACAGCGCATGCGCTCAGGCTCCGCCTGCGTCGCCCGCCCCTGACGTTCCTTGTGACCATATTTCCCCGCCCCTTTTACCCTCATTCCGCTGTGGGTGAATGATAGGAGAAAATGGCGGACGTAAATTCAATTAGCAGCGTGAGCAGCGCGGAGGAAAGCCATGGACCCCATGCTTCCGGAGCAAGGAGGAGATATAAGGCCACCAATATGGCCTTTGAAGAGATGGTGGAGATGGTGGCTATATTAAGAAGGGAGGACTATGATGGGGAACATGGCCCGTACCCCAAACCTAATGTCCGGAAAAGCGCCATCTTGGATAAGGTCGTGACATCGTTGCAGAACAAATTTGGGGTACAAAGAGGCAAGGACCAGCTCCGGAAACGATGGTCCGACATCAAGTCCAGGGAGCCGGACCAATATCACCGCATCAAAAAGGCCCTGAAAAAAAGTGAGTAAACTCCGCGTTTCTCGTGACTGTCGGACATAATCGTTCGTATAGGTATTGTATGTAAATCTGGCGGATTTGTTCGTAATCGTTCGTGTAGGTATTGAATGTAAATCTGGCGGATTTGTTCGTAATCGTTCGTGTAGGTATTGAATGTAAATCTGGCGGATTTGTTCGTAATCGTTCGTGTAGGTATTGAATGTAAATCTGGCGGATTTGTTCGTAATCGTTTGTGTAGGTATTGAATGTAAATCTGGCGGATTTGATCGTTCGTGTAGTTAATAGTTCATGTAATGAGCGCATATGGTTGTTCGTATATGTGGGCGTAAATAGCATGAATTTGTATATGGTGTAAATTTATCTGGTGTTGGATTAGATTTTAATTAGTTATTCATTTTTTTGTATTGTTCTTGATAAACTGAATTGTCACGCTCAGTTTATAGGATATAAATTTTTAATAAAGTTTCATAAATTTATTCAGTGCAATGTAGACTCAATAAAAAAAATGAGATAGATAGATAGATAAAATGCTGGTTCAACATCTGGACTGGGAAACATTTAAGTGTAGTTTGGGACATCATAGAACATTTTTTGACATAATCACACACAGGTACTCCAGGGGATGATTCGAGTGTGTCCGTCTGTGAAACTTGGACAAAAGATATACAGTATCACAGTTTGGTTAAAGGCTAGGTTCACATTGCTGCAATGTACGAGATCAAATGTGATTTGCACCGCACTGCAGTGCAAATCACATGTGATCTCTGTGTGATGCGATTTCAGCCATACATATAGTATGGCTGAATTCGCATCGCATCCGGCCCAAACTTGTACATGGCCCTTTTTTTAGTCCACAGCCGAATCGGATCACATGGGTGTTCACACCATGTGGTCAGATTCCTGTCAGAGTTTAAAGATTGCACTGTGAAATGAGAACTAATTTGGAGGTGTCAATAAAACTTTACACTGATACTCCCAGCAGGTCACATAGGGCAGTGCGAACTGCACATGCGATGCGTGAAACCACAGTAGATTTGCAGCGATCACACATCGCAGCAGTCTGAACACAGCCTAACTAAAAAAAAGTCATTTTAAGGATGTATTAAACTAGGAGCTTGTAATAACCAGCTAATAATTGTACACCACTTCAAACCAATGTTTCATATTCAAATTTCTGTACTCAAATATCACTATGCTTAAAAGTATCCTTTTTTTTTTTTTTCATTCTCATAGGGGAACAAAGACTCAGACAAGAGGCGGAGCAGCCCAGGACCCCCAGACCTCGCCAGCCTGATTGGGCACTTAGCCCCAGCCCCGCGTCGGTATTGGAGCTGCCCAGCCCTGTGTCCGAGAGGGAGCAGCCAAGCTCGGTATCCTCCGCTGGACCAAGCTCCGTAGCTCCTCTGGATCAGCCGAGCCCAGGGCTAGATGTGGAGGAGGAAGAGGTGGTGGAGATACACACCCCACAAAGTGAGTGTCTGACAACCCAGCTTAAGGTAAACAATTAATGGCTGTATATGTTAACCAATTTTTTATCTACACATGTTTTTAGGTGATGATCTGGTTGTGGAAGGACAACAAGCTGCAGAGCCATTTACCTCTGACAGTGCCCAGAGGCTGATTGGGCAGATCATGGCCTGGAATGGCAGGATTGATTTCATGGAGAACAACATCCAGGCCATGCAACACCAAATCCATGCCATACAACAGCAACTGGTCACTATGAGGCAGGAAATGAAGAACATGATCGATGTTTTAGGGAGAATCTAAGCCCCTTTTCCCTAAAACACAATCGATCATGTTCTTTATTTCCTTGCCAAAGAGTTTTTAATGTTTTTACAACATAGTTTTTAGAGGCCAAATTTTGAAGATGCACACGGTGTGTCAACATGTGCTATGTGCCATCAGAGGATCGCAATGGACGCATTTGGTGTTTGCAAACCCTTCCTCATTCTAGTATGTGAGAGGAAGGGATTGCACACACCAAACACGTCCATTGATCACTCATGATGGTACATAGCACATGTTGACATTACCAATTTTTGGTGTGCATCTTCAAAATTTGGCTTTACCCCTTGTTTTATGTAAATAGTTAAAAAGATGCTTTTTTTTTTTTTTTTTTTTTTTTGTGATAATTGTATTTTAGATATATCTATATATTTCTATGTTTACAAAAAAAAAAAAAACAATTCCAAAAAAAAAAAAAAAACACAAAAAGAAAAATATCTAAAAAAGAGGCACTGGTTGGAATGTGCACTATTAAAAAATCAAAAAAAAAGATGTGTGTGTGTGTGTGTGTGTGTCTACTTCTTTCAATACTCAATACCAGTTTGGGAAGTCATTTTGTGTTTTCTGCCACAAAGGGCCTTATTTCCTATTGTCAAAAACCACTTTGCTATACAAATGCACTAGGACAGGAATATGCAATTAGTGGAAATCCAGCTGTTGCAGAACTACAAGTCCCATGAAGCATAGCAAGACTGACAGCCACAAGCATGAGACCCAGAGGCATGATTGACTTGTAGTTTTGCACCAGCCGGAGGTTGGCCAATTGCATATCCCTGAATTAGGACAATGTAGGAGACAAGCAACGTGAAAAGCAAACAAGAACCAAACTTAAAAATTTGAACAGACAATACATATTTCAAGAAAAATACATTTTTATTGCTCAGCTGGCATTGGAATAGCCCCCCTACCATTAAAATAGCTGACATAGCGGTCACGCACCTCACGTGCTGTTTGGGGGGCTAAGCCAGGAAGGGCATGATCCAGCCCTGTCAGTTCTGGAAATATTAGTCCGGCCTCAGGCCCAATAGGCTGCAGGTACTGGTTACCTGAAAATTTACGTAGGAAATTGTGCAGAATGCAGCAGCACAGAATCACATAGTTCAGTTTATATTCTGCAAGGTTGATCGCTGTCAGTAACAGACGGAACCGGCTGGCCATAATGCCAAAGGCACTCTCCACAAGCCTTCTTGCTCTGGCCAGCCGGTAATTAAAAACACTCCTCTCCGGGGTGAGGGTCCTTTGGGGGAAGGGTTTCATAAGATGTTCACTCAGACCGAATGCTTCATCAGCCAGAATCACGAACGGTAGACCCTCCACATTCTCGGCATCTGGTGGCAAGTCCAGGTCACCAGTGAGAAGTAGGCGGACCAATTCACAGATTAATCAGCCCTCTGATGGACCAGGGGACATAAATTAGGTGGGTAAGTGGGGTGGGGGGACTAATTAATGAGTATCCAACACCTGCAAGCAATTTGAGTGGGGGGACTAATTAATGAGTTGACAATCCATATATATTTATCTATATCTATATCTATATATCTATCTATATCTATATCTATATATCTATCTATATCTATATCTATCTATATCTATATATTTATCTATATCTATATCTATATATCTATCTATATCTATATCTATATCTATATATCTATCTATCTATTTATCTATCTATCTATCTATCTATCTATCTCTATATATCTATCTATCTATATCTCTATATCTATCTATCTATCTATCTATCTATCTATCTATCTATCTATCTATCTATCTATCTATATCTCTATTTCTATCTATCTATCTATCTATCTATCTATCTATCTATCTATCTATCTATATCTCTATATCTATCTATCTATCTATCTATCTATCTATCTATCTATCTAGACACACACACACAGGGTGTATACAAAGAGTATACAAAGGGTGTGGGTGGGGGGGGCAAGTAAAATAGTACAATGGAGCTGACAATATGAATTATAGAGAAAAACAGTCTCGGCTGTGGGTGTATATGGGGCCCAGGATTGAATGCTGAGGACGTTAATGAAAGCAAATATGCACGTGGGACACAAAAAGGTAAAAAGCTAAAAAAAAATGACACAAAAAAAAATAATAATAATAATTTAAACAAAAAAAAAAAAAAATGGGTGGACCAATTCACAGATTAATCAGCCCTCTGATGGACCAGGGGACATACATTAGGTGGGTAAGTGGGGTGGGGGGACTAATTAATGAGTGTCCAACACCTGCAAGCTATTTGATTGGGGTGAGGGGACTAATTAATGAGTATCCAACACCTGCAAGCAATTTGAGTGGGGTGGGGGGACTAATTAATAAGTATCCAACACCTGCAAGCAATTTGAGTGGGGTGGGGGGACTAATTAATAAGTATCCAACACCTGCAAGCAATTTGAGTGGGGTGGGGGGACTAATTAATAAGTATCCAACACCTGCAAGCAATTTGAGTGGGGTGGGGGGACTAATTAATGAGTATCCAACACCTGCAAACAATTTGAGTGGGGGGAATAATTAATGAGTTGACAATCCATATATATCAATCCATATCTATATATCTATATATCTATATCTATATCTATATCTATATATCTATATATCTATATATCTATATCTATATCTATCTCTCTATCTATCTATGTATCTATCTCTCTATGTATCTATCTATCTCTCTATCTATCTCTCTATCTCTCTATCTCTCTATCTATCTATCTATCTACACACACACACAGGGTGTATACAAAGAGTATACAAAGGGTGGGGGGGGGGGCAAGAAAAATAGTACAATGGAGCTGACAATATGAATTATAGAGAAAAACAGTCTCGGCTGTGGGTGTATATGGGGCCCAGGATTGAATGCTGAGGACGTTAATGAAAGCAAATATGCACGTGGGACACAAAAAGGTAAAAAGCTAAAAAAAAATGACACAAAAAAAAAAATGCATGCATTCATATAAAAGGGACATTCACATCATATTCCTGTCATGGATATTAAAAGTCATGATGAAATGAATACAAACATACAATGCATATAATGCATATAATGCAATATTAAAAGAACAAACTTACCTTCATATATTCCTTCTGCAGGACCCGAATAATGGCAGAACAGGTCTCTGGAATAATGATCCCCAGAGCCTGGGGGGAGATGCCTGTCGAGAACTTGAGGTCCTGAAGGCTTCTCCCTGTCGCCAAGTAGCGCAACGTGGCGACGAGCCTCTGCTCCGGAGTGATGGCTTGCCGCATGCAGGTATCCTGCCTGCTGATATAAGGGGTCAGCAAAGCCAGCAGACGGTGAAAAGCGGGGTCCGTCATCCTGAGATAATTCCTGAAATCATCAGGATTATTCTCACGGATCTCACGGAGTAAAGGCATATGCGAGAATTGGTCACGCTGGCGCAACCAATTCTTTGTCCATGAACTCCTCCTCACCCTGTTCACAGACTGGGCTCGGGTCAAAGTATTAACCCCAACACCAAGCCCCAATATAGCACGAACTCGTTCCCGAGTACGTCCACTCTCCATGGCTTTGAAACGGTCGGCTGGACAGACAAGCTCAACTGAACGCACTGAAGAACAGCCAGACCTATGAAGAACGACCTGAAACCCAGAAACGAGCGGACCAGAAGCGCCTAATAACAGGTACAACTGATCCACGCGTACCGAAAGACAGATACAAACCTCACAGGTAGACTGCGCCACAGTGAACGGACAAATTAAGCTGAAGTCTGAAAAGCGCGAATCGTCTCTAACCAAACTTCTACTAACGCAAAGTCAGCAGAAGGAGCCCAAAGGGTGCTTTGCTGTGTCTTGGACTTCCTATTTCTAGTCCCGTTGTACGTGACGTACGTCATCGCGCACGCTTTCAGCGGACTGTTCGTTCATCGTGTGTGGTCAAGTCCGTTCATGCTAATTTTGAGCGGATTGTTTGTCGGATTGTTTGACGAACTGAGGCCGCGTACACACGGGCGGACTGTTCGCCCAACTTTGTCCGCTGAACAGTGTTTGGGCGGACAGTCCGCTCGTGTGTGGGCTTTCAGCGGACAGTTTCAGCGGACAGTTTGACGGACAAGGTTTTTCGGAATTTCCGAAAAACTGTCCGCTGAAACCTTGTTTCAGCGAACAGTCCGCTCGTGTGTAGGCTTGTTCGTCAAACAAAGTTGCGCGCATGCTCAGAAAGGATTTTCACGCCGAAAGTTATAATGCAGTGTATAGGACGTCGTATTTTTCGTCCCGTCGTACGTGCCGTTCACGTCATCGCGCACGGTTTCAGCAAACTGTTCGTCCGTCGTGTGTGGCCATGTCCGTCCATGCTAATTTTGAGCGGACTGTTTGCCGAAACTGTTTGACGGACAAAGTTGGGCGAACAGTCCCCGCGTGTGTACGCGGCCTAAGTTGGGCGAACAGTCCGCCCGTGTGTACGCGGCCTTAGAGCTGTGAAAATGTGGAATAGACTCCCGCCAGAGGTGGTTCTGGCCAGCTCAGTAGATTGCTTTAAGAAAGGCCTAGATACTTTCCTGATGGTACATAATATAACTAGGTACTAACATAGGTAAAGTTGATCCAGGGAAAATCCAATCGCCTCTCTGGGGATCAGGAAGGAATTTTTTTCCCCTGCTGTAGCAAATTGGAGCATGCTCTGCTGGGGTTTTTTTTCGCCTTCCTCTGGATCAATTGTGGGCATAAAATTGGGTATTTGGATTGTACAATTATTTATTTATTTTATGTATTTGTTTTTAAGGTTGAACTGGATGGACTTGTGTCTTTTTTCAACCTGACTAACTATGTAACTATGTTTGGGGGTTCTAAGTAATTTCTAGCAAAAAACCTGTTTTAAACATGTAAACATTTAAATTCCAAAACGAGGCTAGTCCTTAAGTGGCTAAGGATAGACTTGTAGCATGTACTGCAGTACGAAGAGCATAAACAGAAGGTCTCTGTGGGGGAGGAAAACAATAGGTACGGCAAATTTATTTGAAGATTCTCAGACAAAAGGGGTTATGCATAGGCCTGTGAGTTTGATATGCTACCAAAACCCCAGTTCTGCCCCCAGGTAGGCAATAGGGATGAGCTTCGTGTTCGAGTCGAACATACGTTCGACTCGAACATTGGCTGTTCGGCCGTTCAGCGAATTCCGAACGTTTGGGCCGTTCGCGTCAAAATTCGAGTGACGCGCGCGCGGACCACAATGCACTGCGGTGGCGCAGTGCATTGCTGCCCCATGATTGGCCAAGCATGCACTGTGACCCCGCATGCTTGGCCAATCGCAGCGCCGGCAGCGAGGAGAGCCATGATTGGCCACAGGCATCCTGCCTGTGGCCAATCATAGCTCAGGCTGTGTAGTGCACACCCCACACTATATAAGGCCGCCTTTGAGGCGGCCTCGTGTAGTGTGTTACTTAGCATCTGAAGCAGTGGGTGTTCTGTGTACCTTCAACACAGTACACACCGATCGTTTTTGGCTGATTTCCTATCTTGCTGCTGTGTAGTGGTTGTTGTCTGTGCCCTGACTGCAGTATACACCACTATATTCACCTCACCTATATAGCTAGTGATCTAGCTTTAACCACTTAACAACTGCCCATTGCCGATTAACGGCTTCAGGGCGGTTGTTTAACTCTGAGAGGCCATTAATTAACGGCCTCCCAGAATTCTGCTCTCGCGTGCCCCGAGGTGCGCGCACTCGAGAGCATCCGTGACCGCCGGGTCCACAGGACCCGGCGCATCACGGATCACGGTAAACGGCCGCTCATAGCGGCCGTTTACCACATGATTGCTCTGTCAAATGACGGAGTGATCACTTGGAAACAAACATGACGCCGGTTCCTCCCTCCCCTCTCTGTACCGATCGGTACAGCGGAGGGGAAAGAGATCGGTGTCAGCAGCGATGTGGGCTGCATCTGCAGTGCCCACATCGCTGCTCATCGAATTTAACCCCTCAATTCCCTGCCAATACTCTGCAATACCAGTGCATACTCTGCAGTACCCTGCCATTACTCTGCAGTACCCCGCCATTACTCTGCAGTACCCCGCCATTACTCTGCAGTGCAGTACCCCGCCATTACTCTGCAGTACCCTGCCATTACTCTGCAGTGCAGTACCCCCCATTACTCTGCAGTACCCTGCCATTACTCTGCAGTACCCCCCATTACTCTGCAGTAACCCCCATTACTCTGCAGTAACCCCCATTACTCTGCAGTACCCCCCAATACTCTGCAGTACCCGCCATTACTCTGCAGTACCCGCCATTACTCTGCAGTACCCCCAATACTCTGCAGTACCCTGCCATTACTCTGTAGTACCCCCCAATACCCCGCCAATACTCTGTAATACCCTGCCATAAATTGCCATACCCAGCCATACTCAGAGATACCCAGCCATACTCGGTGATACCCTGAAATACCCAGCCATAGACGCCCCCCACCCCTCACCGCCCTCCGGTGCTTCTACCAACTCGCCAGTACGATCAAAGCCAGAATCTTTTTTTTATTTTTTATTTCAGGCTTCCCAGCCTAGAGGTGAGATGTGGGGTCATATTGACCCCCCAGATTTCACTGTAAAGAGGACCTGTCACCCCATATTCCTATTACAAGGGATGTTTACATTTCTTGTAATAGGAATAAAAGTGATCAAAAATATATTTTTGGGGAAAAAAATGTCAAACTAAAATAAATATAGTAAAATGAACAATAAAAAAAAAAAAAAAAATTAAAGCGCCCATGTCCCCATGTGCTCGCATGTGCCACACATGTGAGGTATCGCCGAGAATGTTAGAGCGAGAGCAATAATTCTAGTCCTAGACCTCCTCTGCAACTCAAAACATGTAACCAGTAAAAAAAAATTTTAAGCGTCGCCTATGGGGATTTTTTAAGTAGCGACGTTTGGCGCCATTCCACGGGCATGTGCAATTTTGAAGAGTGACATGTTTGATATCTATTTACTCAGCATAACTTCATCTTTCACTTTATGCAAACATTGGGCTAACTTTACTGTTTTTTTTGTTTGTTTTTTAAGCACAAAACTGTTTTTTCCCCCCAAAAAACGCGTTTGAAAAATTGCTGTGCAAACACCGTGTGAGATAAAAATTTGCAACGACCACCATTGTATTCTCCAGGGTCTTTGCTAAAAAAAAATATATATATATAATGTTTTGGGGTTCTCTGTAATTTTCTAGCAAATAAATGATGATTTTTACATGTAGGAGAGAAATGTCAGAATTGGCCTGGGTGCTCCAGAACGCCTGATGGCGCTCCCTGCATGTTGGGCCTCTGTATGTGGCCACGCTGTGTAAAAGTCTCACACATGTGGTATCGCCGTACTCGGGAGTAATAGCAGAATGTGTTTGGGGTGTAATTTGTGGTATGCATATGCTGTGTGTGTGAAATAACCTGATAATATGACAATTTTGTGAAAAAAAAAAAAGAAGGAAATAGGCCGTCAGTACTTCAGGTGTGATCAATTTTCAGATATTGGCACCATAGCTTGTGGACTCTATAACTTTCACAAAGACCAAATAATATCCACCAATTTGTACTTATTTTTACCAAAGATATGTAGTAGTATGAATTTTTGCCAAAATTTATGAAGAAAAAATGACTAATCTGCTAAATTTTATAACAGAAACGAAGAAAAATTCATTTTTTCGCAGAATTTTCGGTCTTTTTTTCTTTTATAGCACAAAAAATAAAAAACCCAGCAGTGATTAAATACCACCAAAAGAAAGCTCTATTTGTGTGAAAAAAGGACAAACATTTCCTATAGGTCCAGTGTTGCATGACTGAGTAATTGTCATTCAAAATGTGAGGGCACCGAAAGCTGAAAATTGGTCTGGTTATTAAGGGTGTTTAAGTGCCCAGTGGTCAAGTGGTTAATAATAGAGCTTGCAGTCAGTAGTGTTAGGAGATAGTGCGTGCTATCTGCGTGCTCTGTACCCAGTACATACCGCTATAATATAGGGCAGGCCCTTACTTTCAAACATCCAACTTACAAACATCTCCTACTTGCAAACGCAAGGAGACAGCAGCAAGTGAGATGAAAAAAGATGGACAACAAAACAAATTATACAGGGGTGATAACCCTTCCCTATGTTTTCCAAAAAACTTAAAAATCTTTTTTTTGACTGGAGCTACACTTTAAAAATGTACCGGTTGAAAATGACAAACAGATTCAACTTAACACAACAAACCTACACAGTCCCTGTCTTGTTTGCACCGCCTGTATACTGCTGTTCTGAGTATATAGGGCCTGGGGGCCACACGCATTTCCTTTTTTTAATATGGGTACGGGGTTCCCCTTAATATGCGTACAAGACCTAAAGGGGCTGGTAATGGGCAGGGAGGGCTACCCATGCCATTTTTCTCAATGATTTTCAACCATATTGCAGGAACCAGATATAACATTAAAACCGCAAGCAGTTTTAAATGGTGTTATTTCCGTTTAATGTCATTTTGTGCAGGGACTGTTCTAAACACGGGAAACACGTGGCACTTCACAGGCATACTACAGACACTCCCCAGGCACCATATTTAAAGGAATATTTCACTTTTTTTTTTCACTTTAATCGTCATTAAAATCAGTGCTCCCGCCAAAACGGCCATTTTTAAAAACATTTTAGGCATTGACCCATGTCCCCTGGGGCAGGAGCCAGGTCCCCAAACCCTTTTTAGGACAGTATCTTGCATATTAGCCGTTAAAATTAGCACTTTCCATTTCGAACGTTCGAGTCCCATAGACTTCAATGGGGTTCTAACGTTCGTACCGAACGCGGGGGTCGTTCGCAGGTTCTGGTGCGAACCGAACCGGGGGGTGTTCGGCTCATCCCTAGTAGGCAACAAAATCTGAACACTTATTTGAGGTTAGCTTCTGCTGGCACAGTTGAAGTCCTTTAATCTTGGTGTGCAAAAGCGGTGTAAGGTTTCCAGGGTGTAAAGTTCAAGGGCATTTAAGTGAAAAGTTAGACTCAGTCAATTGGTATGCCCATTTAAGGCTGCTGAGTGACAAATAAACACGTAAAAAAAAAAGGGAATGCAGTGTGGAGAGACGATTGTGAGGGGGTAATATCAGGTTATTATGCAACAAGTAATGGTGCCCAAGTAGTAAGTCAGCAGTCTGGAGTAATGGCAGCAAATAATAGTGAGTGTTTTTAACTTCTAATGGGGAACAGTGTCAGTGGGGAACAATGGCCCTCCCTCGGGCCTGAGTAGAAAACAAGAGCTAACTGTAGGTTATGGATGTTATGCAGGTCAGGGACCCTCCCTCTCACCAGATGCCTCTATGGTAGTCCACAGGTGACAGCGAATTGTCCATCCCCTCCTGCTTGGGAACCTTATAGTCATGACCCCAGCTTCAGTGTGTTCCAGATCCTCCTTCGAGACTAAATTCCTCAAACTGCCCAACTGCCCTGGGCACTTGTGTTAGAACTAGGACTAGGCAAAGAAGTAAATGCTTCTTTCCTGGCCATACCTCACGTCAGTACACAATGGGTTAATGCCTCATGCAGCGCCCACATGACCACCTTTTCCTAGCTGAATAAAAGACAGCCCCTCCCCCACTGACATGTTCTTTTTTATTCGGTCTGCTCCAGGCCACCTGTGGATTGCAGTGGTAAGTACATTGTTTACTGCAAGGATATCCTCCCTACTGCACCGTCCCTCCAAGTTCAGCCTCTCATGGAGTTGGAAGACCCAAAATGTTGGAAAGGTAAAGCCTCCTGAAACTGGGTATCCCTTGTGCCGGTTCGCGGGCAAAGTTGCTTAGATAGCACAAATATTTTACAGGTGTGGTATTAGTAAGCTCTGCAATGTCACCATTTGGGTTTTCCTGTCTTGTATAGGCTGTGTGCCGCTCTCCTGTCTTTGTCTTCAATCTGAGAGCAGCTGTGGATGATGTCACAGCGGGCAGGGAGACGGACTGCGCGGGGTAGTGACTGCCAGTCGCCAAGCAGCAGCTTAAACAGTCCTAGAACCTCTGGACAATAGAGGTGTAAAGTTCTGACTTAATACTTGTATGTATCTATAACTGGCCTCTGAGCGAAGTCAGTTCTAATCTATTATTTAACACCATCTTGTATGTCAGTTTGATGCAATGTTTTATCCAAATGGAATACATATGTTCTGGACTCTGTAATGTAAACTATATTTCACACAAAGTTTTTATTTGAGAAATAAAAAAAAAGTTTTAGAGCCAGCAGAGGAATTGGTTTCTCTCCTCTCTCTGTGGTCCTGCCATTTTTCTCTTTTGTGGTAAAGACTTGTTGCTGTTTGCTCCCCTGTTGTGCTGTGTGTTCCCAGGGGTTAGACAGTCTGACTGGTTTTATCTCAGATTCTGTCTGGCTCTGGAAGGCTGTCTGACCTCACCTACTGCTGCTTAAGTAAGTAGATAAAAGCAGATGGTACCTGTTTTTTTATTATGGGTTTTTGTGGGCTTGGGATATATCTTCAAAAGAGTTCCCAGGGAATACTCAAGGAATACAGTATGGTGCTTTGCATGAAATTAGGAGCAGAAGCCCTAAGGCAAACACTCCAGAAAATCTAAGACCTACCACTGGTCATCCCCTGATCAGGACAATATGCATTCCTCACATTCCCACACAGGGTGGCTTTCAGGCTCCTCAAGCAGCTCACATGGCAATGGCTCACATGTGTTTACATCAGCGCAATAGAAAATGTGCCCAGCCCTGTAGCAACCATTGGCCATTAACAGGCATAGATTGCCTCAAATGCCAATGGATAAGGAACAGGCAAGACGAGCAGGCAAGATGAAGGTCCAGCCATCGCAAACACGTGCAGATATTTCCAAATGTGAAAAAAGAAAAACTTATTTTCCCATAATGAAGGAGTTAAAAGCTCATTGATGAAGAATGGGAGAGATGTGATTAGAAGACCAATTTACAGTAAAGGTCTCCAAGCTTTATCCAATGAAGCTGGCTGAAACATGTTTAAGCAACGCACTTCCAGGAGTGGATGGGGCCTGCCAGCATCAGGTGCGCAAGTGTCTTTGCCTTTTTAATACCTTTAGGAATCCCACGGGTTGAAAAATGTACTTAAAGCGGGATTCCTCCCTAAAGTGGAACCTCCGCTGATCGGATCCCTCCCCCCCTCCGGTGTCACAATTGACACCTTTCAGGGGGGAGGGGGGTGGAGATACCTGTCAAAGACAGGTATTTACACCCACTTCTGGGCATAGACTCCCGTGGGAGTCTACGCCATTTCCTGCCCTGCCGCACTGTCTGCTGGGGGACACACGGGTCCCAGTGACAGCGCGGAGATTTCCTATTGCGCGGCGCGACTCGCGCATGCGCAGTAGGGAACCTGGAAGTGAAGCCGATTCGCTTCACTTCCTGATTCCCTCACCTAGAATGGTGGCAGCAGCAGCCGAGAGCCGAGCGATCGATCGGCCTCGGCTGCCGGCATCGCTAGAACCCGGGACAGGTGAGTGTCCATTTATTAAAAGTCAGCAGCTGTAGTATTTATAGCTGCTGGCTTTTAATATTTTTTTCAGGCGTTACACAGGCGCTATTTTTAACGCCTGAATACCGCCCCAGTGTGAAAGCCTTAATGGCAGCACCTCAGTCCAGAGAGACTCTTAATAGCCTGGCTATTGAATCGACTAGAGGCTGCAGGGAGGCTCATACGAGGTGGTTCAGACCTTGGCAAAGACTTCAAGACCATGAACGCTACATATGAGATGAAGGAAGGAAGTCCTGTTTACTCAGCAAAGTTTTCTCTCCTGTGTCCCCAGCTCTAGACATTTTTACAATCAGCAATTGAGCTTGGTCTGGCATACAACTCTATTGAATAAATGCTTCATGCAGGTCGTAATCCATATACGACCACCAAGGAAATTCTTATTCCCTTCATGGGACCTAGGCTTGGTTCTGAAAGTGCTCATAAAGGCATCCTTTGCTCCAATGGCTTAATTTTCATTTCGGTCCCTAGTGGTAAAACTAGTTCCTCTGACAGCAGTTGCTTCAGACAGAAGGATGTTGGAGGTTGCAGCACTTTCCTGCAAAGATGCCTTTTGTGTCTTTTTTTAGTGATACTATGTCCATCTCTAAGTGGTATCTGGTTTCCAGGAAAACCTGGGGGCAGTCCCTCCAACCATACACATGGAGTTACTGAGTATACAGCAGGAAGACTTCAGGTCCTTACACAAGTTGCTAACAGTGTATATGGAAAGATCAAAGACATGAGGAAAGTAATAATCCTTTTCATTTCACCATCAGGTTCTTGAGTCCTCTTCTATTGGTTCACCAGGGTGATTAGATTGGCATGCAGGAAGTGGGGCTTTCTGCTCAGGAACAGGGACAAGCTCCTTCGAACTAAGGGGTGGCAGCCTTTGGGACAGTTATGCCAGGATGTCAGTGAAGAGTATATGAGAGATGGCTAGCCCTTCATTCAACTTTACAAACTAGGCGTGCAGTCGGCAAGTTCTGCAAAGTTTGGGAAGAAACATACAGTATAAATTATTTTTGTCTTTGGCAGCTTTGGCAGAAGACCGGGCCACTGCCTGTAAAAGAGCTAGAAGAAGGCACGGTGGCCCGGCAAGAAGAACCGAAGAGGGGGACAAGACCCCCGAAGTCGGAAGAAGAGGGCGGGGGCGAAGAAGAAAGCTGGGCTCCTCCGCTAGTGAAAAAGCGAGCAAAAGAGCAGAAGATAGTGGAGGAGTCCGGCGAGAAGACCCCCGAAGACAGAAGAAGACCCCCAGAGCTGTCCAATAAACTATTTTAACCCTTGTGTGTTGTATTTTTTTTTACTTTTTTTCACAGGTGAATGGGTAGGGGTACATTGTACCCCATACTCATTCACATAGGGTGGGGGGCCGGGATCTGGGGGGCCCCTTATTAAAGGGGGCTCCCGGATTCTGATAAGCCCCCGCCCGCAGACCCCGACAACCAACGGCCAGGGTTGTCGGGAAGAGGCCCTTGTCCTCATCAACATGGGGACAAGGTGCTTTGGGGTGGGGGGGTCGCGCAGCCCCCCCTTCCCCAAGGCACCCCCCATGTTGAGGGCACGCGGCCTGGTACGGCTCAGGAGGGGGGGGGGTGCTCGCTCGTCCACACCCCCTTTCCTGGCCGGCTGGGTAGCGTGTTCGGATAAGGGTCTGATATGGACCTGGGGGGACCCCCACGCCGATTTTTCGGTGTAGGGGTTCCCCTTTAAGTCCATACCAGGTGACGGGGCCAGCAACGCCTCCTTCGCTGGCCCCGGCTACCTGGAGACGTGCTCAATTGAGCAGACTTTTCTCCGGGCGGGAAAAGTCCGTTTGTTTCAAAAGTGCGGCGGACTGGCACACACACGGACAGGTTGGAGTGCAAAAATACTTTCTTAGTCTGCCGGACTTTGGGGTAAAAAAAGTCACCCGGAGCCCACACACGGCGGGATGTCCGGCGGACTTGAGTCCGCCAAACTTTTCCACCGGAATGTTTGATCGTGTGTACGAGGCACTAGATGAGCTTTTGTTGATCTGTTGTGGTCACTATCATTTGCCATGCACCCACAATTTTTGAGGCTTTGAGGGTTTGAGTACAGGATGGTATCTGATAGACATAAATAAAAGCAGGCAGAAATTTTAACTCCTCCCCACTGTATGCAAAATTAAATGAAAGTAAAGTTGTTCATAATGTTAACTCTCTTAGCATTAACCCGCAAGCCCAAGTAAGATTTGGGGTACATGCAAACGAAAGAATGGTTCAGCCTCTTCTTGACTTATATACCACATGATAATTAAAAGAGAAGTATGAGTTTCCTTTTTTTTGCTTAATCCTAATCCTTATGAGCTGCTAGTATCTACAAATATTTCCTGTCCTCTGAGACGTGCCCCGTTTCTGTTAAAATAGAGTTAATTACCTATGGGAGGGTCTACAGGCTTTCATGCACGTCATACCGACAATGTTCTGTCTCTGGAGTCTGGATCCACCCACTTTCCTGTCACCTTGCTTTATTGATGTTGGCTCTCTGCTCATTCCCTAAACTTCTCACAACACACAGAGCTGCTCCCCTTCTACCTCCTTGCCCCCCCCCTCTCCCTCCTTCCTGTTGCAGACAGAACAACCTCAGCACACATTCAGGAAAGCAGCCGGAATTAGTGAGTGCAGAAGACAGTGCTCTGTACAATGAAGCTGAAGTTAGCTCCTTATTCAGACAGATTTTTATTCGAATGCAGAAGTTGGCTCCTTATTCGGACAGCTTCTTATTCGAATGCAGAAGTTGGCTCCTTATTCGGACAGCTTCTTATTCAGGTTGGATCTTTATTCACAAAAGTGATTATTTACTAAACAATCATCTGTAACATTTAGGGCCGGTTCACACAGCGATGCGCGGCGAGGCGTCTCCGACTTGCCTCGCCGCGACCTGCACGGACCTCAGCAGCGACTTGCAGAGGACTTCTGCATAGAAGTCAATGCAAGTCGCCCCCGAAGTCGCCCCAAAGTAGTACAGGAACCTTTTTTCTGAGTCGGAGCGACTCGAGTCGCTCCTCTCAGAACGGTTCCATAGCACTGAATGGGGGCGACTTGCGGGAGCGAGGCGAGGCGAGCCGTGTCGCCTTGTCTCGCGTTGCAGTGTGAACCGGCCCTTAAAATAAAATTATGAACTTTAATAACAATTCTGTCTCCGTAACTGCCATGTATTTAAAGGGGTAATTCTGAATAAATAACTTTTCTATATGAAAACCATCTTGGCTCACCCAAATTCCACTTGTTTTAAACTCATTGGGCATCCTACTATATAGGAAAGTTCAATTTGGCCCAAGCCAAGTGATATAAATCATAAATTAAGGCACTAAATGTGGCACCATGACAGTCATGCATTTCAATGGGAAATTCCAAATAAGAAGCCAAGCTATTCCTATATGAAAACTATCTTGGCTCACCCAAATTCCACTTGTTTTATACTCATTGGGAACACGCTGCTAGCACGTGGACTGTAGGTTGTTTTCCGCTTAATTGACGGGACACTATAAAAGGGAGGTTGCCGTGCCATACAGCCAATCCCATGAATAAGTCGTGATGATGAAACGTCGGGATGTTGGCTGTACGGCAACCAGTTGTAAACTCTTGATGCTATACCGGAAGTGACGTTTGGAGGATCACAATCTCTCATTGGTGACATTCAGTTCACACATGTTGTATCTGCTGTGTTCACACTTCGGCAGTACTTGCTGTTGCAAGCGGATGTTTCTATGCTTTATCTGATTTTATCTCATGTGAGTGCAATGTTTAAAGCTTTTTAATAGAAATACATTTTTCATACTGATACTGCACTATTTGGAGCACCTTTGTTTTTTATGAATGGAGAATCCATGATAACCTGCTCTATGGGTTGATGCTGGTTTGCCGAGCATAAGAGTGCAAGTCATCGTTATCTAGTGAGTGCATAACAGAAGAGGAGTGGAAAAACTGATTGCACATGGTGTAGTGAATGCTTTGATCTCACATCAGGACAATTTTATTCATTTTTTTATTTTAAAAAATCCTGGTTTCCTTGATGGACTGTTTATTCGCTGACTTTATTTTTTATTCGTTGACATATGAGGTTTAACCACTTCAATACCAGGCACTTAAACACCTTCCTGCCCAGACCAATTTTGAGCTTTCAGCGCTGTCGCACTTTGAATGACAATTGCGCGGTCATGCTACACTGTACCCAAATGAAATTTTTATCATTTTTTTCCCACAAATAGAGCTTTCTTTTGGTGGTATTTGATCACCTCTGCGGTTTTTATTTTTTGCTAAACAAATAAGAAAATACCGAAAATTTTGAAAAAAAAATGTTTTTTTTTGTTTCAGTTTCAAAACTTTGCAAATAAGTAAGTTTTCTCCTTCACTGATGGGCACTGATGGGGTTACACTGATGGGCAATGATAAGGAAGCACTGATGGGCACGGATGAGGTGGCACCAATGAAGTGGCACTGATGAGGTGGCATTGATGGACACCGATATGTGGCACTGATAGGCGGTACTGATGGGCAGCACTGATGGGCGACACGGATGGGCACTGATAGGTGGCACAAATTGGCACTGATAGCTGGCACGGATTGGCATGGATGGGCATGGATAGGCGGCACAGGTGGGCATGGGTTAGTCGGCACAGGTGGGCATGGGTAGGCGGCAGAGGTGGGCATGGGTAGGCGGCACAGGTGGGCATGGATGGGCACTGATAGGTGGCATGGATGGGCACTGATAGGCGGCACACATGGGAACTGATAGGCGGCATTGTATTATAATATATTGTACTAATGGATGCCAATCAGTGCCAAACAATAATGCATGCCAATCAGTGATGCCCATTGTGGGCACTGATGGACATCCATTATGGGCACTGATTGGCATCCATTGTGGCACTGACTGGAATCCCTGGTGGTCTAGGGTGGCATACCTTGTCCTGGGCATCCCTGGTGGTCTGGTGGTGTCCCTGGTGGTCCAGTGTGGGCATCCTCGGGGGGGCTGTGCTGATAATCGAGCAGCACAGACCCCCCCTGTCAGAGGAGCAGCCGATCGTCTCTCCTCTACTCGCGTCTGACAGACGCGAGTGAGGAAAAGCCGATCACCGGCTTTTCCTATTTACACTGTGATCAGCCGTGATTGGACACGGCTGATCACGTGGTAAAGAGTCTCCGACGGAGACTCTTTACCGAGATCGTAGTTGCCGGGTGTCAGACTGACACCCCACAAAAACGATCGCTGCGATGAGCGCCCCCAGGGGCGCGCAGCGGCTCATAATCCTGATCACGTCATATGACGTCCGATCAGGATTATGCAACCACTTTGCCACCGTCAATTTGTTATAGGGCGGGCGGCAAGTGGTTAATCACTATCGCCTGTCACTAGGTTATATTATTTAATTTAAAATATCAGCTTTTGCACATTGAGGGAACTCCTGGTGCTGTGGTGGTACCTAAGGAGGGGGTCACGGATCTCTTGGACAAGCTGTTTTGTATATATAGTATTTGAGTATAAAACAAGTGGAAAGTGGGTGAGCCAAGATGGTTTTCATATAGAAATAGCTCGGCTTCTTATTCAAAATTTCCCATTGAAATGCATGACTGTCAGGGTGCCATATTTTATAATGTATATCACTTGGCAGGGGCCAAATTGAACTTTCTATATAGTAGGATGCCGTATGAGTATAAAACAAGTGGAATTTGGGTGAGCCCAGATGGTTTTCATATAGGAAAAGCTTGGCTTCTTATTCGGAATTTACTATTGAAATGTATGGCTGTCATGGGGCAACGTTTGTTGCCATATTTTATGATTTATATCACTTGGCTCAAGCCAAATTTAGCTTTCCTATATAGTAGGATGCCCAATGAGTATAAAACAAGTGGAATTTGGGTGAGCCAAGATAGTATTCATATAGGAATGTCTTGGCTTCCTATTCGGAATTTTCCATTGAATTGTATGGCTGTCAGGGTGCCATGTTTGGTGCCATTTTTTACGATTTATATCTCTTGGCTTGGGCCAAATTGAACTTTCCTATATAGTAGGATGCCCAATGAGTATAAAACAAGTGGAATTTGGGTGAACCAAAATGGTTTTCATATAGGAATAGCTTGGCTTCTTATTCGGAATTTCCCATTGAAATGTATGGCTGTCAGGGTGCCATATTTTAGGATTTATATCACTTGGCTCAGGCCAAATTGAATTTTCCCATTTAGTAGGATGTAATTTTTTTACTTTAATTTACTTTACATGTGCATAGGTTTCGCACTGCTAGGAGTACAGGGGGTGGGGATGAGGGGACTATATAGGACTACAGATGATGGGGATGAGGGGACTGTATAAGAGTACAGAGGATGGGGATGATGGGACTGTATAAGAGTACAGAGAATGTTAATGACAGGATTGTATAGTAGTACAGGGTATGGGGATGAGGAGACTGTATAGGAGTACAGGGCATTTGGATGAGGGGACTGTATAGGAGTACACAGGATAGGGGTGAGGGGACGGTATAGGAGTACAGGGGATGGGGATGATGGGACTTATAGGAGTGCAGAGGATGGGGATGATAGGACTGTATAAAAGTACAGGGGATGATGGGATTGTATAGCAGTGGAGGGGATGGGGATGATAGGATTGTATAGGAGTACTGGGGATGGGGGGATAGGGATGACATCACTGACAGAGGGATGGTGGGGGGATGTGATCAGTGACAGAGGGATGGTGGGGGATGGGATCAGTGACAGAGGGATGGTGGGGGATGGAATCAGTGACAGAGGGATAATTTGTATGTACAATAAAGGATACTCTGGGGACATATCGGGGAGTTGTCAGTGTCTCTCTCCTATGTACTGTACACAGGTATACTCTCTACACAGAGCACTGTGCTCATTTTAGAGAACAGGCACAGGGCATGTCACTATGCTCCTTACCATGTCTCCTCTTCTGATATAATACAGTGCTAAGTGTTGAGAACTTACCTGTGTTAACTTCTGAACATCAGAAGTGTTCAGTGCCTCTCTCCCCTTCCCCCAAGGAACATCAAAGCCCAGGGGAGAGGTGTTGGAGTCTTGCAGAGGAGAGCTTGCAGATAACAGCCAGAGAAAGGTGAGGAGATTTCACTTGTGTTATGCTGTCTCTGCTTCTGGGTTTTAGCTGGGTACATGCTGCCATGGAAACAGAGGCAAGTGAAGAGCGTGCTCATTCTAGATAGCAGCTTGGGTGTGCACCTTTTCACCTTTTCACCAAACACACCCACATGTCCTCCAGAAGGAGAGAGTGGAGGAGGGGCTGGATTGTGGAGCTGTATCCACCCCCTGGAAACTTTTGAACTGAAAAAGAACTGTTATATGCTGATTCTGGACACTTCAAAAGACTATTCTACAAAACAAAAGGACTGAGGAAAGAAAGAAATGCAATGCAGGTATGACGGTAGCACGTACTACCTATTTTCTCCTTTAACTGGTAACAATGATGAAACACAAACCTATTCACCAAGTCACTGCCTTAGAAGAAGAATGGAACAATTCACTCCATCATCTCCTCTCAAAGCCAAAAGTGTTGGGCTTCATGACACTTTACATAACTCCAAATGTGTAATTATTTCTGACTGTTGAGACGTGCTGTGAAACTAAAATAATCAGCCATTATCTTGCAGGGTCATAAAAACAGGGTCAGTTGTAAATGAAATAATTAGCATTTATAGATCCCAAGGTCTTCTCGCTTACCCTTCTCTCTGTGTTCACTCATAATGAGCGGAAGTGTTCCAACAGTGTGGCATGTCTCGAACTTTTAATGTCTTAGTGTCTCGAACATTCTATACCTAACTTGATTTTAAGTAAATCTTCCTAAAGAAGATGAATACAACTGATTCTACAAATGTTTCATATGATCTTTCAGAAACTGAATACATCAAAGGACAATATAATCAAATTCATTCTCATCAGTCTGCTATTTTCGGTGGTTATATCCTTTAAAGCCTTGTTTAGTCAAAAATAAAAAACAGAAATCATCACAAGGTAAATTACTTACTATCAGTCTAGGGACCTGTGACAAGCACTCATAAAAACTGACGACTATGCTAAAGTGACCAGATTTAAAAAAATTAATCCAGGGGCACCCTGCTGACCACTCCCACTGGTAATAGAGGTGGAAAAGGGGTGGAGTTGAGGGAAGAGTTAATTGTATCACATATAAAATGCTGTGCCAGGTCGGGAATGTAGACAAATAGTGCTTAATTATGTACAATATATACGCATAGTAATAACACGCTTAATGAGTGATCAGCGCTTGCTAATACAAACATTTGTGCAAAACCAATGTTATGAAATATATATTCAAATATAAAAGTAGAAAATTGCATGAAAAGAAAAAGAAAACAAATGAAATAAAAGGGTGCTTAGTCCCAAAACAGCCTTCAAACTGTGATGAAAAGGTTATTTGAAATCAAATGCTGGTCCGGATAGTGTCTCCAGTTGAGTGACAGTCTCTTCGTGTGAGCCCAAATCACTTCATGTGACATAAATGCAAAATTCCCTACTCACCAGATGGTGTTGGCCCTAATGTTGTAGGACAAATAGGGGTCACAAAAGCTTGTGTGGTCTCTACCCTGTGGTTATCCACCCCCTTTTCGGTATAGTCTCTTCTATATCCGATCGTTCCAGTGGCAGGGTATAGTGGAGATGAATGAAGAAAAAAACTCCTCAAAGCATAACATTTTAAAAATGTATTAAACAGCTTTATCGGTTGACATATACAAACCGGCAATATAGCAAATGGGCAAAAAATATTATAAAAAGATCCCATACTGTGTGGTGAAGGCAAGGGCCTGCTGTAAGACGGCGTGCATTCCACTCACACTAGGCGTTAGGCACTGTGCATTCCAGTTTGCCGAGTTTCGTTATTATGTGACGTTATCACTTTGACTCCTATTTGTCATATGACATTAGGGTCAACACCATCTGGTGTGTGGGAATTTTGCATTTATGTCACATGAAGTGATTTGGGCTCACACAGAGGGATTGTCATTCAGCTGGAGACACTATACAGACCACCATTTGAGTTCAAGGAACTTTTTCATCACAGTTTAAAGGCTGTTTTGGGACTCAGCACTTTTTTATTTCATTTGTTTTCTTTTTCTTTTCATGCAATTGTCTACTTTTATATTTGAATATATATTTCATAATATTGGTTTTGCACAAATATTTCTATTAGCAAGCGCTGATCACTCATTAAAGCAATTTTTTTCAAAGTCACCAGCTACAAATACTGCAGCTGCTAACTTTTAAAATATGGACACTTACCTATCCAGGGTGCCCGCGATGTCGGCACCCAAAGCTGGTCTGTTCCTCAGCTCTCAGGTGGAGGCGCTGCCATCTTTGGTAAGGGAAACAGGAAGTGTAGCCTTGTGGCTTCACATCCTGGTTCTCTACTGCGCATGCGTGAGTCGGGCTGCGCGATCCCACAGGTCCCTGCTGTCTTATGGGACCTTTGTGTCTCCCAGAAGACAGTGGGGGGGGTGGAGGAGGCGCTGTATATGGAGTAGATATCTTTGGGTACCCACGGATATCTATGCCCGGAAGTGGGAGTATATATGTAGATTATACATGTATCTGCTCTCCTCTCCCCCCTGAAAGGTGCCAAATGGGGGGGGGGATTCCAAAAAACAGAAGTTCATTTTTGGGTGGAACTCCGCTTTAAGTGTTTTATTGAGGTGAGTATGTATTGTACATAATTGTGTTACTTAACAGGTTGGGTCAGCAGCTGCACACACTCATAGTGGTGGCCCGAGTGTATCCCTAGTAACACAAATAGTGCTTAATAGTGGGAGGGGCTTATAGGGGTATGTTTAAAGGAAAAGTTAACTTATTTTTAATACACATTTTTTGCAGTAAAAAATGTGCATTTATTTTTATTTTTACAAAGCAAAAATCTGTCTGCCTGTTCCTCTGATAAGGGCAGGCAGTTACCTGAGAGCAAAAGATTAATGGACTGTGAGGACTCTCAGCAGCGCTCTTGCAGTTTGCGGAAAACTACAAGTCGTTAGCCGCAATGGCTGGTGGTACTTGTAGGTATTCATTCACAGGAAACTGCTCTGTTTTTAAAGAGTAACAGTGGGTAAGATTAAAAAAAAAAGGTAAAAAAAAGGTAGCCTGTTCTAAAAGTGAACTTATCCTTTAAGTAAAAACTTAGTCTATTCTGGTTAAGAAATGCATAACCCACAACATGCAGAGGTTGGGAGTAAGCAGCATACAAAGTGCAGGGGTCAGGAGTAAGTAATGCACAGAGTGCAGGGGTCAAGAGAGTATCGTAGAGAGTGCAAGGGTCAGGAGTTAGTGAAGCACAGAGTACAGGGGTCCCTTAAGTAAAGCATCGAGTATTTCCCAAAGAAAAATCCCCCTCCTTCCAGTACAACTCCTCTCACCCTTATGAAAAAAACACTTCTAGTATAAATTCCCCTCTCCCTCCCTGAATTGTACTCACTATATTTTGCCTTTGCGCTGCATGTGCTGATGAGTTCCCCAGGTCTCAATGTCATAACTGCTGCGTCTTTTCTTGTCTATATGTCACATATGCTGCAATTTTTAGAGTACAACAAATGTGGAATCATGCAATACAAGTACAGTTGTGACAATACACAGTCATGAAGGAAATTGAGAGTCATAAAAATGTGCTGTGGCTCCTTGGGGGCTTACTTTGTACAGAAAAGGTATGAGGAAGTATTTGGACAGGTCACGTGTGAGGAAGTAGTTGGCCAGATCAGGTATGAGGTAGGTAGATAGGACAGGTATGGGGAGATAGGTGGATAGGACAGGTATGAGGAGGTAGGTGGATGGGTCAGGTACTAGTGTAAGTACACATTCAGTTACCTTCCCTGCCTTATGCGTAATGATGCTTATGCACCCCTCCTTCTTCCCTTACTTAAGCACACCTACAACCACTTTCTTAGGGGGATCAAGGAAGAAGGAGTTAATTAGGACTAATTATTGTAAACTAAGTGTTAATACAGGGTTAAATGGGAACCCTTTTTATTTTACCCTATATCAGTGAATACCACGCTGAACAGTTAGTCACTATGGGTTCACATTAAGCCATTGACTGCAGAGACATTTTTTCTATTTTTCATATGCATTTTAAGTGCCATTGAAAATTTAAAAAAATACCATAAATCAAAAATGATATATAAAGAAAACAGAGTTCCTATTGAATTAAGAGTATAATTGGGCTTGTATGTTCAATTAGCTCAGGAAAAAAGTACTGTATATTTTTCAAACTGATTTAGCAATGGTAGTTAGAATAAAATATCCTAAATCTCTTCCATTAATTGATTTTCATTAAATATCAAATAAATTTTCTGCAATCCCCCAATATTTACATAATGTACATGGGTAAGGCAGGCTCAGGCTCACACAACATAAAATAGGACAGTTATTAGAATAGGACCAGAGGAGTAGAGGATATAATTAAAAATTGTCTAAAAGTCATCGGCTGGATGTCCAGGCGCCCAGAACATCAATATATTTTGCAAAAAAGGCACACATCTGCATGATATAAAATATACAGTATATTCATTAATTCAATGAATAATAACTTCCCCTCCCCAAATCGCTACCAAGGTCTCATGATTATATAAAAAATTACCATCATCATATTATATGGAGAGTTCTCAGTTAAGTGCTTAGATTTCTTAGCACTCCCTGGTGGTTTTAGTGTAGTATATAGAATAGACACTTTCATTATGTCTTTCATTATATGATTTCCTACAGAATACTTACAGGTTACATAGAAAAATGGCAAGTGGTAAACTTGATAAATACCTACTAGTTAAAAAAAGACCAAAGGTAAAAATTTCTTGTTTCTTTCTTATTTTTTTTCAGCTCTTGAGTTAACTATTTTTTCCTTTCTCTAGCTCCATGGTCTGCTTCCCCTACCCTCCTTTTCCCTTTTCTTCCAATACTACTCAAGCAAGCATGTATCTCAGGGGTGACATTTTTCTCTCTACTTTGCTGAGATAACCAACTTCTCTGGATTTTTGTGCTATACATACTTCCATTATTGGGTTACATTTTGGAAAACTTTGACTCACTGGTAGCAGAAGTGCTAGTGCCCAGGGGCAGACTGACAACACTCAGGGCCCCCGGACCACATAAAGCAAGGGCCCCCTGTCAGGCCCCACCCATGACCCACCCTGAACCCACCCATAGCCTGCCCCTGACCCCACCCCTAAATTTTGCACAAAGTACAACTTCTGGCTTTTTTTTTTTAAATGGGAACTGGAGGGGGGTTTCTCTCTAACAGTGTCCATTAGACAGTCTGTTATAAAGTGTCCCCTCTAGACCCCATTAAAGACTACAATAGAGTCTAATGTGACCTAGAGGGGGGGTCTCTTTCTAACAGTGTCCATTAGAGAATCTCTGTTAAAGAGAGACTCCCCTCCAGGACCCATTAGAGACTACAAGGAGACTAATGGGAACTGGAGGGGGGTCTCTCTAACAGAGGCCCTTTTAGTGTCCATTATAGAGTCTGTTAGAAAGAGTCCCCTCCAGGACCCATTAGATTCACTCTGGTCTTTACGGGACCCCCTCCTTGTGCCATGACTCTCACCCCTGCCCCAACCTCTCACAAAGTAGAAATAAAATTGGCACTGTGTAGCACTCCTCTACCTTAACTATGGTTACTGTAGCTGTGACTGGTTGCCACATCCTTTGTGGCTGGCTGGCTCCCATGTCCTCTGTGGCTGGCTCCCACGTCCTCTGTGGCTGGCTGGCTCCCACGTCCTCTGTAGCTGGCTGGCTTCTGTGGGTGGGTGGCTGGCACCCTGCTGTGGCTTCCTTGCTCCTTGGTGTGGGTGGGTCACTGTGGGTGCCTAAGAGAACTATTAGAATATGCCTGGCACGTACATGTGTGCATATGCACGCTCACAGGCGACAGCAGATTCCCAAGTGCACCAATGCGCATGCGCGGATGACTATGTGCATGCGTAGGAGAGCGTTCCTAGTCCTGATTGGTGCCAGATGGCCTTTATAAAGAGTGCCCTGACTCTTGAGCAGTGCTGACTGGTCTTCAGCTATGTCCTGATATGCTGAATCCTGTTTATACCTTGCTTGATACCTGTTGCAGAACTTGGCTTTTCTTGTCCCTGCCTTTGTTATATTCCTGATTACTAGTTCCTGATCCCGGCTTCCCATTTGACCTTACTTCTGCTGAATGCCTTGGTACCTTGCTGCCCACCTGCTACCAAACCCAGCTATCCTTGTGACCTTGTTCCTGTTTCCTGCTTGGCTCAATGCTGTCTCCGAGTGCCTGTGCTGGCTGCCCGTCATCCCAGTTCCCTTGGGTCCAGTATACTTCTGTCTCCGGACTAGAGGAACTTTCGGCAAGCCACGTAACCTGAACCTGCAAGCTGGTTGGAGTTCCCCTTTAACATCGGCTGATCTACTGAGCATTATTCCAGCTCCTTACCTGATCTTCTGCCTGAACTACCAAGCCTACAACTCCAACTGCAAGCTCTGCAAGCAGCACTTGTGTTCCTCCAGTCCTGACCCTAGCCACCATCTGTTCCACCTTCAGTGGGGCTGGGGCTGGAGATACAAGAGAGGCAGACCTTGTCATATCAGACTCCTACTGGGTACATGACAGGGTGGCTGGCTGGCCCTGCTGTGGGTGGGTCACCGTGGTTGGCTGGCTGGCTGGCACCCTGGCCCTGCTGTGGTTGGGTCACTGTGGGTGGTTGGCTGGCACCATGGCCCTGCGGTGTGTGGATCACCAGTATGGGTGGATGACTGGCTCCCACTCTGGCCCTGCTGTGGCTAGCTGGCGTGTCCTATCCACTTCTGCCATTCCGGGCACTGTTTGCAGAGGTGAGGGAGGGACTTGGAGGGAGGCAGCAGCCTTTGCCCTAGCCAGGTTGGTAGAGCTAGAAGGTTTGCAGCAGGCCCAGTGCGTGGAGTACAACACGTAATGTCGTCTTGCTCGTGTGTGTGTCTGTGTGTGTGCGGGTCCTCTCTGTGTCCATTTGAGAGTCTATGTTGCCCATGATTTCAGCCTCACTGTGTCCATGAATCTAGCCTCACTGTGCCCATGATTGCAGCCTCACTGTGTCCATGATTTCAGCCTCACTGTGCCCATGGTTGCAGCCTCCCTTTGCCCATGGTTGCAGTCTCACTGTGAACATTGTGGCCTCCCTGTGCCCATGACTACGGCCTCGCTGTGCCCATGATTGCAGCCTCACTGTGCCTATGACTGCAGCCTCACTGTGGCAATGATTGTGGCCTCACTTTGCCCCTTAATACAGCCTCACTACTGCATGAGGTTTAGAGAGAAGAGCTGCCGGATCACATAGAGCAGGTCTCTCCCTCTGTGACACCTGGCGGCCGCTGTCATCTGATGATACACATCACAAGTCCCTTGGAATTGGACCAGTGTGACGTCTGTCAAAGGACAGGATGCGGGACATTGGATGACAGCGGTCTCCACTTTGTTGGATCCGGGGGCGCTCATCATTCTCCCTTACCCTTCGAGGGAGCACTGGGGCCTGGGTGAGCCCTTAAAGATGGTCGCCGGGGAGCTCGCGGATGCCCTGAAAGTTCCAGCAGATGGCGCTGTTGGGCCCCCTTCAGTGACCAGGCCCTCCGACCATGGCCAAACTGACCGACTAGTCAGTCCGCCCATGGTAGTGCCCTATTTTTGATTATACTATGGTTATACCTGTACTCTTAGGCCTGGATCCCAACTATGCATTTTTTTGTGCATTTTTAGTTTTGCAGAAACACACTTCAGTCCATTTAACATGATTTTCTTTGGATATAGTTCACATCTGCGCATTTTATGGAAAGGGCCAGGTATTTTTCCTGGTTTTTAGTTCCATAGACTTCAATGGTTTAAAGATGTGTATTGTAAACATTCAAAATGCACCCACAATATGCAAACTGCACACCTGCACAAATGTGAATCAGGCCTTATGCTTGTCATGCCTCATCCTGTACCTGGGTCCCCATACTTGTTCTTGTCTTCTATGTTGATTTTTCTCAATAGAAATTTTATGGGGAAAAAAAAAAAGACCAAAGGCTAGGGCTAATTAAAACTGCAGCAGCAAAGTCTTGCAATTGGAGTCTTCAGCAACTGATCACAGAAAGCAATCTCTCCTTTTTAGACCTGCATTTTTTGACTGGCCAAGGATGTCAACAAGCGGCAGGGAGCTCCTGGACCTCCTGCTACTAGTCATGCGTGTAGGAGAGATTGACCCTGGAGAGGTAAGAGAAGGCGAAGAAGTTATACATATCAAATCATCCAGGACACCATTTGAGGACAAGATATTGAACGGATGTACATGGAGATATACTGTTGAGTGCAGTGTGAGCCTATAGGGAAGAGGAAACACTTTCTTTTTTTCTGTGGCACTTTTCCCTTCACAAATGGATGGACATAATGACACAGAGCACTTTATTTATGGACTATGGACTTTATTCAATGGACTTTAATTCAATTGAATTTGGGTTATGTGATTTTCATATTTATTTTTATATATACGTTCTACACACATGTGCATAGTGTTTAGCACTATTGTTTATTGTTGATTGAGAGCGCGGTCTATTTCTAGTATTTAGTAATTATGGCTTATTTCGTTTAAAGATGTGCAGCTCTTTCTTCAAATGTATTACTTTGTAGTTTTCAGTTCATTTATTGATTTGTACGGGTGTAAATTGTTGATTTTAATTCCTTACAATGACACCAACAATGGGGCCCAATTCTTTCTATTGACACCAACGATGTGCCACTATTCCTCCCACTGACACCAGCAAAAGGGCACAATTCCTTTCACTGACACCAACGACGGGGCATAATTCCTTCCATTGATATCAACGATGGAGCATAATTCCTTCCATTGATATTAATGATGGGACCTAATTCCTTCCATTGAAACAAACGATGGGGCCTAATTCCTTCAATTGACACTAATGATCAGGCATGATTCCTTTCATTGACACCAATGATGGGGCATAAATCCTTCCATTGATATCAAGGATGGGGCCTAATTCCTTCCATTGACACCAACGAGGGGACCTAATTCCTTCAATTGACACCAATGATGGTGCATAATTTATTTTATTAATACCAACAATGGGCCACTATACCTTTATTTTTTACTTTTTGTTATAATAAATATCCCCCAAAAATGTATAAAAAACATTTTTTTTCCCTCAGTTTAGGCCGATACGTATTCTTCTACATATTTTTGGTAAAAAAAATCACAATAAGCGATTATTGATTGGTTTGCGCAAAAGTTATAGCGTTTACAAAATAGGGATAGTTTTATAGCATTTTTATTAATAATTTTTTATTATTTTTTTTTTTACTAGTAATGGCGGCGATCAGCGATTTTTATTGTGACTGCGACATTGTGGGGGACTCATCGGACATTTTTGACACATTTTTGGGACTATTGTCATTTATACAGTAATCACTGCTATATAAATGCAGTGATTCCTGTGTAAATGACACTGGCAGTGAAGGGGTTAACCAGTGGGTGGCAGTGTAGGGGTTAAGTGTTCCTAGGGGTGTGTTACTAACTGTGGGGGGGTTGGGCTTTCATTTAGTGAACACTGATCTCTGCTCCAATCACATGGAGCAGAGATCAGCGTCACTAGTTGCTAGGCATAATGGAGAAATTCTGTTTACATGGCATTTCCTCCATTCAGCCGTCCCGTGAGACGATCGCGGGTATGCCCGCAGCGATCGAGTCCGCGGGTCCCACGACCGGACTCACGGGGGTCCCGACCAGCGCGGGAGCGCGCCGCCGGTGGCGCGCTCCCGATGGCAGGGTGGCATTGAAGATTGGACGTACATGTACGCCAATATGCCTGGCCGTGCCATTCTGTCGACGTACATCATCGTGCGCTGGTCGGGAACCGGTTAAACACCAATGATTCAGTCGAATTCCTTCCATTGACACCAATGATGGGGCCTAATTCCTTCCACTGATACCAACGATGGGGCCTAATTCCTTCCACTGATACCAACGATGGGGCCTAATTCCTTCCACTGATACCAACGATGGGGCCTAATTCCTTCCACTGATACCAACGATGGGGCCTAATTCCTTCCACTGATACCAACGATGGGGCCTAATTCCTTCCATTGACACCAACAATGCTGCATAATTTTTTCCACTGACACCAAAAGATAGGGCATTGTTTACTCCCATCGTCCCTAGTTGGCCCCCCTTGAAGTCTGAGGGACAGTAAAGTGGCCATTTGTTTAGAAGGTTTGGAGACTCCTGTTTTAGCTAACGGAAATATAGTTACTAGGAATAGACATGAAATTACACATTTTTCATGTACTCCATTTAAAACCTGTTGGAGGCACCATTCCTAGCACTGACACCAATGATGGGGTACAATTCCTTCCACTGACACCAATGACGGGGAACTATTCCTTCCACTGACACCAGTGATAAGGCAATATTCCTTCCACTGACACCAATGATAAGGCACCATTCCTTCTACTGACACCAATGACGGGGCACTATAACTTACACTGATACTAATGGTGGGGCACTATTTTTTCCACTGTTACCAAATAGGTGACAGGGATGAGCTCAGTGTTCGACTTGAATGCATGTTCGACTCGAACATCGACCGTTCGTCTGTTCGGCGATTTCAGAACTTTGTGAACCGTTCGTACCAAATTCGTGTGGCACGAACGGCCCACAATGCACTACACTATCGCAGTGCATTGCTGGCTCATGATTGGCCAAGCATGCATTGTAACCCCGCATGCTTGGCCAATCACAGCGCCAGTAGTGAGGAGAGACATAATTATAGCTCACAGGGTTTAGTACACACCCCACACTATATAAGGCTGCCAGCGCGGCGGCCTTGTGTAGTGTGTTCCGGCATGCAGGGAAAGAGCTAGATAGGCAGGGACAGTGTGTTCTTTTCTCAGGCATCTTAAAGTTAAAGTGGTGTTGTGTACCTCCAGCACAGTATACACCTGTATCTACCTGTATCTACCCTTTTATTGCTGTTTTTCTCTAATTAAGGCATCTGCAGGAGTTAGTGGGTGTTGTGTGCCTTCAGCACAGTATACACCTGTATCTACCCTTTATTGCTGGTGTTCTCTAATACAGGCATCTACAGGAGTTAAAGTGGGTGTTGTGTGCCTCCAGCACAGTATACACCTGAAGATACCCCTTATTGCTGGTGTTGTCTGTTGCATATCTTGCATATTAGCCTTTAAAATTAGCACTTTTGATTTCCAACGTTCGAGTCCCATAGACTTTAATAGGGTTCTAAAGTTCTTACAAATTTTTGGTCCGTTCGAAGGTTCTGGTGTGAACTGAACTGGGGGGTGTTCGGCTCATCCCTACTCAATGATCAGACTTGTCCTGACACCCCCACCTCCTGCACAGCCTTTCACCCTGGAAGATCAGTGTGCTATTGTTTCTCTTCCCCTAGCTCTTGTGCAGCTGAGAACACAGGGAATATGATCACTCATAAAATGTCAAAAATACTTTATTTATGTTTTTTAATATCTATACACAAACTGTTTTGCCTCTCATTTCTATTTGAAACTGAATGGGTTGTTTTACAAGGTGATCGTTTACGTATACTTTAATGACAACAGAAGTGAGGTAAAAAATAGACTGCAAAGGCGCTACTTTGGCGCGTGTAGGGCAGTCAATTGAAGTGAATGGACTATCCTATACCGTTTATGTTATGTAGATGCACTCCTGGTTAGAAGTTCAGGGAAACACAGAGCAGGGGGATACAGGAAGGGGAGATTGTAACAGTAAAAAAGTAACAATGTGGATACAAGAGGGAAAATAAAGTAATTGTCTGATAGCTGAGTGCACAGTGTAGTACAGGACGTCTGTACAGTACACACTAATCAATCACTAGGGGGCGCTTGTCTCAGTGAAAGAGGAGACTCTCCCGCTGTATTACATATCAGTATAGAGCACAGCGGACCCACTACTACCACCCCAGGCCCTGCCCACTGGCTCCGCCCTCTACTACTTTCTAGCAGCACCGCTCTCTGGAAGGAAAGCTTTTGGGCTGTACCAAGTATAGCCACTATAGGGGAGCATTTCTTATATACAGAGTTATTTCCAGCAACATGGGCAATTTTATTCATAGTTAAACTCTGATCCTGTAAAATTATTTTACGGTCATAAGAATATATCTTGTATATTCTCCCTAGGTCTTCGTTCTTATAGTGCCCATTTTCTGGAGCACACCTGACACCCCTATTGAAGTCTTAGTTCGCTCCATTGTAATATTCCAATTAGCAGAGCTCGCTGTTGGTCGGCTGGCCGGTTATCTCCTCCTTACTATGCGAAGTGCCCCCCCCAGCGGCCAGCCGTATGAACCATTGACAGCCGCGACTCTGCAGCGCCTGTGTGCAGCCAGCCGGGGAGGGAGTGAGCTCTGTACTGTGTGTGTGAGAGAGAGAGAGAGAGAGCGCGGCTCTTCTTCCTCAACTCCCCGGTGTAGTGTCATCAGTGTGATCGGAGCCTAGGGCAGTGTGCACGCCCCGCCCGGCATTTCCTTATTCTGCCCCCTCATGAGGAGCTTATGTGAGCGGACTGGCCGGGCTGTCACAGCGGATCACATCTGCGGAAGAGAGCCGACTACTGAGTGACAGTACCGAGGGACAGAGTACGGAGTACTGACGAACAGAGTACTGACAGTACCGAGGAACAGAGTACTAACCGAGTACTGACAGTGTACTAACAGTACCAAGGAACTGAGTACAGAGGGACAGAGTACTGAGTGCTAACAGAGTACTGAGGAACAAGTAGAGGAAAGTTCGGGGTGAGACTGAGAGGAGCGCCCAGCACACAGCCGGTGAGTGCCCGACCTACCGGGAACTTTACTACTTATTGCTATGCTCAGGGGCCCCTCCACCTATCAAGGACCCTCTGTGTACTGGTGGCCCCTCCATGTACAGGTGGGCTCCATGTACTGGTGGCCCCTCCGTGTACGGGTGGGCTCCATGTACTGGTGGCCCCTCCGTGTACGGGTGGGCTCCATGTACTGGTGGCCCCTCCGTGTACGGGTGGGCTCCATGTACTGGTGGCCCCTCCGTGTACGGGTGGGCTCCATGTACTGGTGGCCCCTCCGTGTACGGGTGGGCTCCATGTACTGGTGGCCCCTCCGTGTACGGGTGGGCTCCATGTACTGGTGGCCCCTCCGTGTACGGGTGGGCTCCATGTACTGGTGGGCTCCATGTACTGGTGGCCCCTCCGTGTACGGGTGGGCTCCATGTACTGGTGGCCCCTCCGTGTATGCGTGGGCTCCGTGTGCGGGTATGCCCTCCGTGTCCAGGTGGGTGCCGTGTCCTGGTGTGGGCTCCTCCGTGTCCTGATGGGCACCTCAAGTGAGTTTGATTTTCCCAGAATAGATGGAGGCACTCCTACACATTAGGAGCTCATCACCTACTTTCTACTACTTGGACTGATCTATTCCACAGAGAGTCATCTGGTGCTGGTAGATGTCTGAGTTACATTTCCAGAGTCGTACTGACCCCTCACACATCTTATTGTCTGGTTGTACAATCTGTAGTAGGTCAGATCTCTAAAGCTGGCCATACATCACTCAAATTTGGCTAATATTCAAGCCATGGCTGACACCACCTGGCTCAACAAACTTCAGTATAAAACCTGAAGGAGCTGGACGGAAAAAGTCAGCCAAACAGTGAGAGCAGCCAATCAGCTGGAGTCACTGTGCGAGTATTCTGACAGCTGTGGGTGCCGCTGTGAGACTACAATAACTGTCAGCTGGATATTCATCCATTCATGTTGTTTAGACGAGGGAAGCCCACCTATGCAGAGTGCCATCCTACTTATTACTGTTCCTTAAATGGAAGGGTAATGGTAAAATCAGGTTATAAAGTATTTTGAGTGTTAAATACTTTACTTGTGTGATTGCAGCCAGAAAATGGTCAGAATTGTTGAGTGTGATCAGTATATCAAGTCTGTGCAGTGAACTTTCCCCATCAGTCTTCCTCTAGATTAGGAAGGTTCAACTGTGCTATCCTAGGGTGTTCCCCATTGCCCTTATTGTGGATGATCCCAGCCTTGTGTATATTGTGGACAGTCCTAGTCCCAGGCTTGTCCTTATCGTGGACCATCCCAGTTCAGCCTTGTGGGGTTTGCAGGTGCTAAAATTGCCCTTTAGCTCCAGATCACTTTACATCAGTCGTATCTGTAAGTGATTTAGAAGACTTGGTCCTTAAAATGCTTTGCAATCCTGGACTGCTAGTAAAAGTTCCTGCAGAATAGTGTTTCGGAGCTCATCTGTCAGTGGCGTCTTAGCTTTCTAATATTTGTTGAAGAGCACCATTAACAAAGTAAATCCTCGAGGTTCTATGAAACCTACACTCGTGTGAGGATCATGCTGGAAGTCTGTAGGCAGGATTGTGTGTGTGATGGCCCTGGATGACTGAAATACATCACTAAGATGCCCAAATTCATTTTAAAACGTTTGCTTCTGTGACTGTATACGATGTGAACAAAACATGATCATCCTTGAGGGAAAAGTAGCTGGACTGGTTGGGTGCATGAAATATACGGCATAGTGCATTTAGTGCATAGTACACATAGTGCAATCTGGGGGAGATTTACTAAAACTAGTGGCTATAATGCCCCATTGTTGGTATTCAAGGGAGGAATAGTCCCTATCATTGGTGTCTTTTTTTGGGTAATGGTCCCTCATCATTGGTGTCTTTTTTTGGGTAATGGTCCCTCATCATTGGTGTCTTTTTTTGGGTAATGGTCCCTCATCATTGGTGTCTTTTTTGGGTAATGGTCCCTCATCATTGGTGTCTTTTTTGGGAGAATGGTCCCTCCATCATTTGGTGTCTTTTTTGGGAGAATGGTCCCTCCATCATTTGGTGTCTTTTTTGGGAGAATGGTCCCTCCATCATTTGGTGTCTTTTTTGGGAGAATGGTCCTTCCATCATTTGGTGTCTTTTTTGGGAGAATGGTCCCTCCATCATTTGGTGTCTTTTTTGGGAGAATGGTCCCTCCATCATTTGGTGTCTTTTTTGGGAGAATGGTCCCTCCATCATTTGGTGTCTTTTTTGGGAGAATGGTCCCTCCATCATTTGGTGTCTTTTTTGGGAGAATGGTCCCTCCATCATTTGGTGTCTTTTTTGGGAGAATGGTCCCTCCATCATTTGGTGTCTTTTTTGGGAGAATGGTGCCTCTTGGGGGGGGGGGGGGGGGGGTGAGGAATGGTCCCTCATTATTGGTGCCTCTTGGGTAGGGAATGGTCCCTCATTATTGGTGCCTCTTGGGGGGGGGGGGGGGAATTGCCCCTCATTATTGTTGTCTCTCGGGAGGAATGGTGCTCAAGAGCCAGATAAAGGCAGCAGAGGACCAGATCTGGCCCGCCGGGCGCAGTTTTGAGACCACTGCCCTAGAGGATCCAGAAGGAATATTTTTCCCTTGGAGCAAATTGCACTTTTTTTTTTTTTTTGCCTTCCTCTGGATCAACTGTTGATTTCTATATGGAGGTTTTTAAAGAGGAAGTAAACCCTGGTGAGTTTACTTCCTCTTTCATTCCCTGCAAAGGCAAAGCATAATGGACTACTATGCATCGCATAGTAGCCCATTATGTGTCACTTACCTGACACAGGAGCCAGCGAAGTCACCGCCGCATCCATCTTGTTGGTGGGGTCTCGCAGCTCCGCCGCTGTCACTCGGCGAAGCCGCGATGACGTCACTCCCGCGCATGCACACGGGAGCCAACACGTGCGGCAGCTCCGTCGCTGAGAATGCCGCGCTCAGTGCGCCTGCGCGCCACTGTCTACGGCGCATGCGCCGTAGACAGCGGTGCCCGTTTTCGGGCAAATATCTCCTAAACCATATAGGTTTAGGAGATATTTCTTGGACCTACAGGTAAGCCTTAATCTAGGCTTACCTGTAGGTCAAAGTGGTTTACAAGCACTTTAATGTGTTCTTTTTTTTTTTTTCTGTTGGTTGAACTAGATTGATTTTATGTGTTTTTGTTTTTAACCTAACCGAATCAACACTAAATTCATACATAATACTGTTGTTTAGATGCTCTCATCTAGTGTGTTTGTGTTCTACCTCAAAGCACAAAAAAGATATATAGTAGACAAACCCAAACCAGTGCTATGGTTTTCTGTACTTTGTATTGTCATGTTCAGTTTGGCTGTAATTGGTCCCAGTGGTACAGGTGTCGGGGGGATAAGATTTGTAACGCACACATGTTGCATATGATCATTTGAAAGCCCGAAATTAATTTGGGATCCTGTATGGATTTTTTGAATGCTGTCTTCGGCGTACTAGCAAGCTCTTTTTATTGAATGATCGCATAAACAAGCAACATTTTGGACCATGTATCACCAGGCATGTAATAAAGGGTCCATTGTGTCATGCCTGTTAAAGAAAGGGTCCCTCTGCACTCCCGAAACTTTGCTTCTTCATGCGATTTGTGTCGTAAAAAGAGCTGTGCACCTTTGACACTTTGAAACAAGCTTGTTGGTTTGCTGGTGTGTGTGTGTGTGTGTGTGTGTGTGTGTGTCTGTCTTTTTTTTTTTTTTTTTTTTTTTTTTTTTTGGGGGGGGGGGGGGGCGGCCAGCGTCGGTAAACACCCCCCCCCCCCCTTGCGCACTCACTGTCTGCCGGTCAGTGGCTCCAGTGTGCCCTCCTCCAACATGGTGGTTTCTGCATCCTAAATGGCGGGGAGGAGATTTAGCGTGAAAAGTGTGAATTATCATTCGCTATCATCGCACAACCTGGGTGGAATCTGAACCCCGAGCCCACCCTTTTATTGAAGCCTCAAATCGCGTGCCATTAAAAAAACACCGCCCCCCCCCCCCATTGGAATCCGTAGTCTGCGCCCTGTATGTAGCTAGGGGAGCTGCGCCCATGCTCCCCCAATGGACAGGCCGCCACTGCTACATATCTTATCCATGTTGCTGAAAGTCTTGGGGGGGGGGGGGGGGGGAGTTAGTGGGAGGCTTATGGTCAGGTGGTCTCTCTTTAGGGGGCCCTGCCTAGTACTTCAGCAGGTCCCCAAAAAATTAGGTCTGCCTGGTTTTGGCTGGGTGGACCATGACTACCCAGTCCTTGTCAGGAATCTTGTGCCCTGAAGGCTCAGGGCAAGGGTCCTCTTTACTCAGTCGGACCATCTGGTAGACCTTATGCACTTTATTTTTTTTTTTTTATGTGCTCACTTTTTATTTTTTTTGCTCCTGGTGCTAGTTGTATGTAGGGAAAAAAACGGAATGTGGCTGCCCTGTAACCACATGCAAATTTTTAGGGATTAAAGCAGGTGGCGGGGAGGTGGCACCTCACTGCCTGTCAGATGTCCTCTGAAATGTGATCCACTGCGGTTGGCTTCTCAGGGGGCCTCACTAGTGTAAATTAACCTTTTTTATTTTATTTATTTATTTATTTAATTTTAGCATAAGAGACTTTTGGCTTTATTTATATAGTATATTCTATATCAGTGTGTTGTCACTGGCATCTTTGGGGTTAACCCCTTCCTTTGCTCTCGCTAAACGTGCCCGTGCTGAGGGTTAAAGCAGATGATCCCGTGCCATACAAGAATGTTTAATCAGCACCAGTGCAGCAATTGTTAACCAGCTCTTCCTGTCACCAGCTTAGGAAGGGTGATTGAGGTCATTCAGTCTTGCAGAGTTTTAAATTGGACCGCTGTGCAAAGAATTAGCCGGTTTCTCTTTCACTGAGCTTTATTGTATAGCGGCGATGGAGGGGTTCCCTTCTGAAATGTCTGCGCTGCGATTCTATGAATTGCTAGCCCTCCTTGCCTCGCTGGTTAGGTTTTATATAGCAAGCTGCAAATCCATTTTCATTGACTGCAGCCAGGCGAGAGGGAATTCCTGTCAGAAGCCTGCAGTCTGTATTTTAATAATTTTGGATGAAAAAAGGTTTCCTGTTTTTAGAATGTACAATTTATTGTACTAGGTAAGGAACGTTTGTATAGAAATGCTGGCATTGGGAGCTTCTGTTAACTACAGGGTGACATGTCCACTTCAATAGTAGTAGTGCTGGTCATTGAGCCTGACAAGCAGTCTGGCATCTTCCTTCATAATGGATATAGCAGGCTTCCATTCTTTATTCAGGTTGTAGAAAGACTTATGTTTGGCCTCTTCCAATCTTTAAACCCCTTTTCACACCTGTGTGACTTAACGTGCTGCCATGCGTGGGTATTTGGGGGATCGACCCATGTTTTTGGCTCCTTAGGCTTCAGTAGTAGTGCATGAAAAGCGTACATCAAAAAAATGCACAAAAAGATTGCATGAAAACGCACAGCCAAACTAAGACCCTCGGGGCTGCTCTTGCCAATGGAATATTCTGAGTAGAAGTAACATGTTGACAATTTTGCTTTTTGAGGGTAAAAATATTGCTTTTGAAGAAAATCACTTTTTTTTTTCTTTTTGTTTTCCTTTTTTTATATTGTTACTAATATCGTTAGTAATTTTTCTATTTCAGCCTTCAGTGATGGGAATTTCATAGCTTAAACACAGTGTTCTCCAAACTGCAGTAGGATGTGGCCCTTTGCCTTTATCTGGCCCTTAGCTCACTGTTCCTCCCAATGACGCCATCGATGGGGCATTTTCTCCTTCCATAGGCTAGTCTGTCCCCCCTAAAGTATGAAGGACGGTAGAGCTGCACGATTCTGTCTAAAATGACAATTTTGTTTGCTTAGAAGATAGATCAGGATTCTCGCAGCGTAACATCATCTTTCACATTAAAACAAAAAAATGGGACTAATTTTACTGTTTTTTTTTTTCCATTGAAGTGTATTTTCCCCCCAAAAAAATGCGTTTGAAAGATCGCAGGGAAAGTACAGCGTGACATAAAATATTGCAGCAATTGACATTTTATTCTCTAGGGTCTCTGCTAAAATATGTTTTGGGGGTTCCAAGTAATTTTCTAACAAAACATTGATTTTACCTTAAGAAACAAGTGTCAGAAAAAGATTTAGACTTTAAGTGGTTAAACTTCCTGCATTTAGTTGTTTAAAGCGGTAGTAAACCCGCACATTTTTTTTTTTTTTTTTTTTTTTTTTTTTAACCTGCAAAGCAAAAGGCATAATGAGCTAGTATGCACCGCATACTAGCTCATTATGAAATACTTCCCTTAGAACGAGGCCCCGACATCTGGCCCGATCCACGCCGAGGGAGCTGACATGCTCCCTCGGCGTTTCTTCCTTGTATCGCGGCTCCGGCGCTGTGAGTGGCCGGAGCCGCGATATCATCACTCCCGCGCATGCGCGCGGGAGATTTCAGTCCGGCCGCTCGGCCGCTGCCGGATTTTGACGGCGAGAAACCCCTTGTGCGCATGCGCCGCTGCAGTCAGCGGCGCATACCGAGGGGAATATCTCCTAAACCGTACAGGTTTAGGAGATATTTTTTTTTTACCTACAGGTAAGCCTTATTATAGGCTTTCCTGTAGGTAAAAGTTAAAAATGTGGGTATACAACCACTTTAAAAACTTGTCAGACTGCTCTTATTTTCTTCTTTACACACAGAAGTTTCCCTTTGATCTAAGAAGGAAGTTGGTTACAATGTTTCATTTTAATAACTTGACGACTGGCCCGATGTTTTCTTTTGACAGCTGAGTGAGCAGATAAGTCTCTCCACATGTTATCTGAAAGAATCGGCAAACTGCAATAGAGATTGTCAGAGGGGTTGAATCGAGATCACAATTTTTTAACGATTAATTGTGCAGCTCTAAAGGACAGTAAGGGTCCTTTCACACGGGGCGGATCAGTTCTGATCCGCCCCGTGGATATCCGTTTGCTCAGCGGGGATCACTCCGTCGATCCCCGCTGAGCAGGGAGATGACAGCTCCGTCTCTGCACACTGCGCAGGGACGGACCTGTCACAGCGCCGCTCTCCCCTATGGGAGATCGGATGACGACGGACCACAGTGCCCGTCGTCACCCGATCCGATCCGCAGACGGATGGAAAAATAGCTTTTTCCTCCGTTACACTTTTTCGGATCGGAGCGGGTTGGATGTCAGCGGACATGTCACCGCTGACATCCGACGCTCCATAGAGCTCTATGGAGCACCCGTTCAGGTCCGCCTGAAAAACTGACAGGCGGGCCTGAACGGGACGTCAGTGTGAAAGAGGCCTAATATGGCTCTGTTTAGAAAGTGTGGAGACCTCTGTGCTAGTTAAAAATTCTTTGTACATTCGATACCTGAGTCCCATCTTGACCCAGCGATGTTGCAACGAGAGACTTGGCTGTCTGGGACTCTCCCTCCTGATTGGCTCAGACACACAGTGGACACCGTTGGCTCCCGCTGCTGTCAGTCAGTCAGTGAGTCAGTGAGTAGATAGAGGGGGTAGGCCATACTGCGGCTCCTTGTCTGGATGCACAGAGCAGAGGCTCCAGCCAGGGCAGCATTAGACCCCTTTCACATATATAGTGTTAAAAATAGTGCCTGCAATCTGTCCTCAAACAGCTGCTCCATTGTCTCCAGTGTGAAAGCCCGAGGGCTTTCACACTGGAGTGGTGCGCTGGCAGGGCATCAGGAAAAGTCCTGCCAGCAGCTTCTTTGGAGCGATGTGTTTACCGCTTCTCCCCCGCTGCTCCCCATTGAAATCAATGGTGCAGCGGGGCTAAACCACCGGCAAAACGTCGCTTTTGCAGCGCATTGCCGGTGGCTTTAACCCTTTCCCGGCCGCTAGCGGGGGTTAAAAGCACCCCGCTAGCGCCCCAAATGCACTGAAAACTCAGACGGTAAAACGCAGCTAAAAACATCGCCGTTTTACCACCGACGCTATGGGTGGGAAAGGGGTCTTACTGAACTGGTTGCTAGGATTCTGGCAGCTGACCTGGCCACCTGCGGCCTAGCAACCAATGACAATGCACATTGTCACTGGTTGCTAAGCTGCAGGAAACTGGGGTGCAGCATCATTGGTTAGCAGGGCTTGTACCAGCTTTTGAATGCTTCCAGGGTAGAGGATGGAGTGCAGCATAGGCCGCATAAGTTAGCGGCTGACCTGGGCATGCTCCTGGGAATGTCTATGGGAATATGTGGGCATGGAGTCATGTTCAGCATTTTCCTGAGGCTTACTGATGGGGTTAAGGCTGGCACTTTGGTACTTGTGGGTATCAAAACACTGTACACGGTTTTGTGCACTAGGTGAAGGTTTAGTGGGTATTGGAGGAAGCCCCCCTTATTGGATGCTGAGTACGGGCCCATAATTCTAGGAAAAGATGTTGAGTACAAGCTGATTTGTTCAGCCTCCCCTTCCATATGGCTGCTTGCCATGCTTCTAGTGTATGCATAGGGTGAACAAGCGCCCGTAATGTGCCATTCAATTTGGGTTCAGTTATTTAGCATGCATTCATGATGAACTTGGCATTCTAAAAATACCGTACTGATGAAAGCAGCTCGCAGTTCTGTGGCATTATTGCAGAGTAATTAGCAGCCGTAGCCACTTCCTCATCAGACTTTTATTGAAGTCTCTCTACTTAACCTTTGCCCTTTTTTAGCGGCTAGGTTGTAGAAAGTGATTGGTGCTCACGTGTGGCGTTAATGTTTCACTTTGTACTGTGTGTAGACTGTCACATAGAGCGGCCAGCTCCGGTGACGCAGGAGAGCAGTGTAGCTATAATAGGACCTGAGCGCCTGATAACAGATTATTAGTGTGGAATTGTTGCAGTGTATATATTACACATTATGGGATGGCACAGGTTTTATTCTGAAGGTTTATGCGCTCTTGATCTGCCATTGTATATGGGGTTTAATAGATAATCTCTTCAGGAAACAAAATATAACTGTAATCCACCAGCTTTACAGAAAAAAATCTTTATGGAGATATATATATATATATATATATATATATATATATATATATATAGTCCCCGGTCATGTAATACCATGAATACATAAGTGTGGTCTGTGTTCGAGAAAAGCCGATACCGCTTACTGCGGTAGAATTTGCTGCACATGTAAAGACTGGGCAGGACACAAATCTACATGCAGCGCAATGAAAACATATGTTAAGTGATGGTATTGCAAATAAAATAAAATATAAAAAAAACAAAAAAACAGTAGCTGTGTAGAGGAATACTTACCGTTTTGGATAGGTGACAGCTCCAGTCTACGCTTTAGCAGAGATAATGCCACTGCAGGTATCCTCCAAATCACTTCTGGGGATGTCGAGCCTCACCTCTCCCACTACTTTCTGTAGTTCCAGCTACCAGTTATAGGACACTATCAGTGGCCGTAGCATGGCACTGCAACTGAGTGAAGATTGAAGTCTCTACTTTCCGGAAAAGTAAGTATTATCCATCCTATACAGGCTTTGTGTGGTAATTTGCCTTAGATGAGGATCAGATCACAATTTAAGTCACAGGAATAGACTAACACAATGTGCTTAACCACTTCAGCTCCAGAAGGTTTTACCCCCTTTATCACCAGGCCATTTTTTTACTATAAGGCACTGTGCTACTTTAACTGGCAATTGTGCCATCATGCAACACTGGACACAAATTAAATTGCTATCTTCTAATATAAAGTCTTCATATAATGTATAATATATCAAAATTTGTGTCTTTTATAGTGGGACTGAGATAGTGTGGTGGAAAATGTGACACTAATGCAGTGATCAGTGCTAATAATATACACTGTCACTTAGAGCTGCACAATTAATCGTTAAGAATCGAAATTGCGATCTTTTTCCCTTCCCGATCTTTAAAACAGCATTTCACAATTCTTTCTAACAAGTGCAGGGAGCTCTCACAACTGGGAAAAAACCCTTCAGGCAGCCTGTCAAGTTTTATCACATGCCAATAAGTAGAAACAAAGTATCTTTTCGTTCTTTCTTCGAAGGATGGAACTGCAGCGTGTAAATGAGGGAAGTTTAACCATTTAAAGACCAAACCTTTTCTAACATTTGTTTTTTTTTTTTGTATAATGTGAAAGATGTTACACCGCGGGAACGGAATGATCTTTATTCTAAGCAAAAAAATTGTGATTCTCAGTTTAGCCCAAATTGTGCAGCTCTAGTGTCACTGTACTAATGACATTGGCTGGGAGGGGGTTAACATCTAGGGCGATCAAAGGATTGTGTGTGTGTGTGTGTGTACTGTGGGCTGCTTTTACTAAGCAATATGCCAGTTTTTACTCCCTGCTTAGCAAGGAAATTATAAAGTGAATTGCTGTCGGTAGAGAGCCCTGTGTTTACCTACACAGGGTACGCTTCTGTCATTTGCTCAGCCAATCGGTGGGTTCGGGCCAGAAGCCAACATTCGTGCTGTAGGGAATGGCAACACCGCTGGGGTGGCAGCCACGCACTGGTGCACACCCTAACCTTAAATACAAAATGTACAGGTACTTGATTCAGTGCAGCAAGAGTGCTGTGGGTAGTCCTGAAGGAGTTAATGTGATACTGAGGGCCGGTTCACACTGCAGGCGAGGCGAGGCGACTCCGACTTGCCTCGCCGCGACCTGCCGCGGCCTCAGCGGCGACTTGCAAATGACTTCTGTATAGAAGTCAATGCAAGTCGCCCCGAGGTCGCCCAAAAGTAGTACAGGAACCTTTTTTCTGAGTCGGAGCGACTCGAGTCGCTCCTCTCAGAACGGTTCCATTGTACAGAACGGGGGCGACTTGCGAGAGCGAGGCGAGTCGTGTCGCCTCGCATCGCCCGCTGTGTGAACCGGCTCTAAAGGCTTGTGTTATTTAAATAAACAAAAACAAGTATGTCATACCTACTCTGTGCAGTGGTTTTGCATAGAGCAGACTGGATCCTTCTCTTCTCGGGTCTCTTGCCAGCTCTCCTGGGCCCCTCCCTCCTGCCCAGTGCCCTCACAATAAGCTGCTTGCTATGGGGGCACCTGAGCTGCAACTCCGTGTGTCCATACAAACACTGAGCCATGGCCTTGCCCCCCAGTTGGCTCACTCGCTTTTACAGCAGTGACAGCCAATGGAGCTGTTTCAGCCAATCAGTAGGCAGAGTCCCAGACAGCGGAGTCTCTCGTGCAATATCGATGGATCAAGATGGGCTTGAGTATGTATTAGGGGGCTGAGGGGGGCTGCTGCACACAGGTGTTTTATCTTCATGCCTAAAATGCATGAAGATGAAAAAAACCTTCTGCCTTTACAACCACTTTAAGCTGACAAAACACAAATAATTCTAATTTCTTATGTCTTTATTGAACACACCCATTAAACATTCATGGCACTGGAGGAAATAGTGAACTCAGACTAATTACTTCAATGAAAGCTAATTGTAATCATTAGTTTTCACACCTGGAGTCCTATTCATGAAAGTTAATTTGGAGATGTGGTTTAGAGCTACTTTGATTGGTAAAAGACACTCCGACATTTTATTGTTGCTATTCAAGAAGCATCAGCATGGTCAGGCTAGGCAGCGTGCAGGGCACCCACAGTATTCACAAGACAAAAGTCTGCCTCCTCCAGATATGATCTCTGATATTTAAACCCTGATGGGTTTACTTCCTCTTTGCCTCCCTGCAAAGGTAAAGCATAATGGGCTACTATGCATCTTGCCTGACACAGGAGCCAGCGATGTCACCGCTGTCCCCTGTAGTCCGAAGCGCCCATCTTCTTCCAGGTATCGCTGCTCTGGCCACTCGCAGCGATGACGTCACTCCCGCGCATGCGCACGGGAGCCGCCACTAACGGCATATCGTTGTTAGCAGCGGCATGCTGCTTACGGCGATAGTGAGCCTGCGTGTCGCTGTCTACGGCGCATGTGCCATAGACAACTGTCACTGTCTTTTAGTAAATATTTCCTAAACCGTGTAGGTTTAGAAGATATTTTTTGGACCTACAGGTAAGCCTTATTCTAGGCTTACCTGTAGGTCAAAGTGGTTTGTAAGGGTTTACAACACTTTAAGTGGTTGTAAAGGCAGAAGGTTTTTTTATCTTAATGTATTCTATGCATTAAGATAAAAAGCCTTCTGTGTGCAGCAACCTTCCTCGCATACTTACCTGAACCCCCATCTGGATCCAGCAATACTGTAGGAGTGTCTTGGCTGCCCGGGACTTCCCTCCTCATTGGCTGAGACAGCAGCACGGTGCCACGTCAGTCAGCCAATGAGCAAAGAAAGGGGGTGGGGCCGTACCACGGCTCTGTGTTTGAATGGACATGGTGCTGTGGATCGCCTTGTGTTTCCCCTTTAGCAAGCTGCTTGCTGTGCGGGTACTCAACAGGAAGGGGGGGTCAGGAGCACCGAAGAGTGCTGGGCTGCTCTGTGCGAATCCACTGCACAGAGCAGGTAAGTATAACGTGTTTGTTATTTTTAACAAAACAAGACTTTAGCATCACTTTAAGAATGGAGGGGGGGGGGGGGATTGGAGGGGGATCTGTGATAAGGAGACTGTGTGATTGGTGGGGTGGGGAGATATATAATTCTGCTAGGACTGTGGTATGAAGAGGGAGGACTCTTTTGTATAGGCTGCTTCTGATGTAATGTTAAGGTAGTTCAAAGGGTTGAAAGTATTTATTTTTTATAACCTTAATGCATTCCCTCATTAAGGCTTGCTATGGGGCACACAGAGAAAAAAGGAGCTGGCAGAAGGGGGTGGGGGGGGGGGGGCTGCTCTTGTGCAATATCGTTGCACAGAGTAGGTAAAGCTGGCCATAGATGGGTGGAAATTTGAAGTGAAAATTCCTAGGGGGGAAGTTTGTTCATTTTTCTAATCATTAGTGGGTCAAATTGATGTTTGTTTTGTGATAAGAATATTCAAAGATGCAGAATGGATTTATTTATTTTTTTCCTCCTAACTGTGGTTTTCGTTCCGTAAACTCCATTCATTCCAAAATCGCATTTTGCAAGAAGGCAAACAAAATATTTTAAAGGACAAATTAATGTTCTGAGAATTTATACACATTTTTCATTTTGAAATTCTATCCATCTATGGCCAGCTTTTGTAGGAACAAAAAATAGGAGCATTTTACCATCTATCACTTTAATTTTATCATTTTATTTTGTGCCCTGTTCTAGAAAACAGATTTACCATTCATAAGTAACATTTGACTTTTTTTATAGATAGATAGATAGATAGACTGGAGTATCTTGAGATTTTGCATACTTAAAAAGTCCCTCAACTGAGAAAGAAACACTGCTCTAGATCTCTATTAAAAGCTTCCAAGAGGACAAGCTGCTGCTGTTTCAGAGGTATTCCTCCTCGAGCTGTTGTCCCATTTGCATACACATAATGCACACCGCGCCAAACACAATCTTCAACCTTCAACATTCATGGTTCCATTTCTAGTATATCTATTACATACATTAGGAGATTTAAAATATGACATACAAATAATAGACTCATCTCTGTTTTTAAATGTTTTTTTTTTTTTTTTATTCCATTTACCTTGTTCACAAGTGTCAGTTAGTGTGGAATGAAAAAGTTGACGTATGTTGATGTACATGGCATTACAAATAACTGGTATGTATGTGCTTCTCTCCAAGCTGGAGATGTCGGAATTCCAGAACGTCAGAACTTGTTCCTCTAAAGCTGGAGGTGGACAAGTAGCTACAAGTTCTGCAGTTGTATGACCTAGATGAGCATGATGCAGAACAACCCAACTAATAGTGACCTAATAGTAATTGTAGTAAGATAAACATCTCCATGAGAAGAATTTCCCAGTCAGCCTAAATATTCAGAGGAGCTGTAGACATTGTTGTGAATAGGGGGGATCTTTGTGCTGCAACAGAAATGACCAGCAGCAGCATAAGCTTCACGTGGCTGAACTTGCTTTCCTTGATTTTGAAGTGATTGTAAAGTCGCAGGCATGTAAAAGAGAAGTATGGGATGTGTTTGTTTTTTTTTTTTTATAATCGTGATTGCCTAGGTGGACACAGCATCCATCTGAACTAATGGTCGCTTGTTTCTTAGGGCTCCCCAAGCAGAGAGCTGGTGACTGTCAGTCAGCAGCTCTGTTCTGCCCCACCCCCCTCACTCAATGCAGCGCTGGGCTCTGAAAGGGGTGGGAGCGCCGGGCTCGGGCTCTGTCAGTCCAGGCATGTGGGTGGATCCCGACTCCATTGTCGCAATCTCGCCTGAGCCTGGACTGGCTCTGTGACATCAGCAGACCGCTGACTTCAGCCTGCTGAAAATTGGGTCCCAGGAGGGCAAAACAGACTGCACTCCTGTGATCCACAGGAGAAGTACAGTGTTCCACCCAAAAGTAGAACATCTGCTTATGTTCCCAATCCCTGCCCCCATTCCCCCCCCCCCCCCCAGCGCTGTCTCTAAAAGGTGCCAAATGTAGCACCGAAAGGGGGAACAGGAAGTGGCATAGATACCCGTGGGTGGCATGGGTATCTATGCCTGCAAGGGGGAGCAAAATACCTGTAGCTGGACACCGGCGGCAAATAGCGCCCTGTTGCAATTCAGTTTGCATAGGTAGCAAGTCACTCATTCATTCGTTCATTCAGTAATCAGGCCTGGGTGTGGCAAGTGAAATGCAGCTTTCCAAAAAATCGTGGTTAATCGCAGTTCATTCATGATGCATGGGAGGGGGTAATTACTTTTTTACATAGGGCCAGGCAGGTTTCAACAGCTTATTTCCCTTAATGAAATAATAAAAAAAAAAAAAGCATTTTGGATTTACTCAGGTTATCATTTTGTAATATTACAATTTGTTTGTTCTAAATCATTTAAGTGTGAGAAATATGCAAAAAAAAATTCAATCGGGAAGGGGGGGTAAATACTATTTCACACAACTGTATCTCCTCTCAAGCGTCGCAAAAAAAAAGGTTTGTTTGTAGTCATTCTTAATAACTGAGATCCCGAGACCCCTTATTAGCTTTGTTGCCCTTCTTTGGTTCTCTCCAGTTCCAGCACATCCTTTGAGGAGCAGTGACCAGAACTGGATGGCATACTCAAGATGCAGCTGAATGAGACACTTTAAGACACAAATTATAGTTTGTCTTGAGTAAATACCCTTTTTAATGCATGCTAATATTCTTCTTGTGTTTTTGTTGCGCTTTCCATTAATTTCAGTGGTGAGGTGCAGGACTCTTAAAAGGGCAACTGAACTACAACTTATTGGCGTGAAGAGCTCTGTAGGTCATGCATTTTCCTTCTGCTTTTGGTAAGACAAAAATGGAAGAAAAACTGATCAGTGTGGAAAGGCCCTTTCTAATATTGTCAAATATCAGCTTCCCTATTTCATTTCCTTATAACATCTTAGCCCTTTAGATTTAAATCAATTACCATGTGTTTAGGATGCCTGCCTAGACCATGTGTTGATATTGGCCAGCTCCAGTGGCACATTGGTGGTGAGTAGTGCTAATAGAAAAGGGCCAATCTCCGCTGCTGATGTGATAATTGTGTGGTAAATCTCCTCTGTTTGTGGTTTATCACAATGAAGAGCCTAGTGTTAGTTAATTAAAGGGCAAGTCCCCCAAAAAAATCATATATAAATACAGTATCTAAAAACCACAAGTTTTATTTATACAAAAATCTATTCATTTAAAAAAAAGGGTCGCCGAAACATATCGGATCAACGTTGTCAACATGTAATATGACTATTCTGTGCAATCTGATGTGTATGGATCAACATGTTTTGCCCAAATGAGGGGCTTCTTCAGGACCCGCAATTTAAGACTAGTAAATCTAATAACTGGTAAACAATACAAACAATGCATTAATTGAACATAGTAGTACATAAACATATGAAATGCATGCATGACAAAGTAAATCGTAAAGCAAAACCTATTTTTTTTTCTTGCTATATCTGGTGAGCAATGTCTGACTGGAAGGAGTGGGTGGGGTGCATTTAGTACCACGTTTGATAGCAGTGTTTCAGAAGACTTGGACTCCTTTTTTATGTCTGTATAATTAAGCTGGGAATAACAAAACACACAAACTGGTAAATTGATCAGTATTTGTCTTTGGTTGTTGCTGATTAATTTTAGTTGGCACTTAAAGTTTGGGGTCCTCCATCCTTAAATAGAACTTTCTCCATAATTTTTGTTTTTGCTGTTTGTGTGTTGCTTTGCACATTGCCAGCTAAGGCCGTCATTTTTATATGTACAACTTAAATTAAGAAACGCACACCAACATAATTTGGACTGCTTTATACAGTCCTAGCCTTGAAACCGCCTGACATTCCTTTTCATTACAAAATAAATTTCAAGGCACAATGGTTTAATTAGACGGCCAAAAACTGACGTCAACCATTTAGAAAGTTTCTGTTGTCTCCCTATTCTTTCAGAGTTCACGTACACCTTCTGAATTTATAGATGGCTTTCTCCACTGGCCATCATTCTGAGGTTCAGGTGTCTAAAGTATACCCACCGTTTGCCATGATGCCAGTTTATTTTGCATTACAAAGCAAAGAGAGCTGAAAATAATTAACATTTCTGAAAATAAAAATCATTATGGCAGAGAACACATGCATTATTGATGAGTGAATTGACCCCTGTCTCTATTTACAAGGAATTTCTTACCTTTTGCAGATAGCTGATGGTAAAAGATTATTGTATGGGAGGAAATATTCATTGTTGCCTGCCCCCCCCCCCCCCCCAAATCAGTGATTACATAAACTTGATGTTCAAAATGGTCTCCTGCCATGCTACTTTTACATGCTTATTGCCATAGTATATGTAAGGAAGTTGGGTTGTGGGAGAATTGGATGCAACAACTTCCCAGCAGACTTTCTACCCTCTCCCCTGTCTCAGCAATTTTAGTTTTAATTATTATTTCCTAAAAGATCTTCACTGTTTGGCCTGTCCAGTTCTGCACGGCTCCTGTCTGAGCTCCTCGCAGCTGGACCCGTGCCTCAATTAACTTTAGTGGAAACCCATCTGTTGGTTAATACTGCTTTGGATGGGCTTTCCATTGAGGTGATGCAGGTCACAGCATGGACATGCAGGTACAGCTTTGGCAAAGGCTCTGTGGCATCAGATGGGCCAGAAAGAGAAGAACTCGTAATGGCATAATATCAGGTTGTAGAGAAGTATAACCTATACCAGGGTGTATTTGATTTAAATCAAGTCGATTTTAAAGGGACATGGCGGCAGTAGGTGAGTGGATGCCCGCTAATAGGTGCTGCTGTGATGGATCAGAAATGACAGGTGCTCTTTAAATGTAAGGACTTAGTCTTGCTGGTAATTAGAATCGGTAATATTTGCAAACAAATCAAAGTTTTTCTATTTTGAATAGTAAACTGTCAGGTTAGTAAAACGCGTTGAACTGATTCAATCGTACAGTTTGAAGTGTACATAGATTTGCAAAACAATGTCATAAATGAATATTCCTGAACTTTGGTTTATCTCATGGTTACTATGACATTGTGTGACTGCATCAATGCAGTGCATGTTATCTCAGCTTGCAGAGCTTTGATTAATTGAATGAGTTTACCAAAAATGTAAATATTGCAGAATATACGGCCTCCTGCTACATAACTAAACTTCATTTCATGCTGAATAAACTAAATGATTAATATATCTTAAATAGAAAACTATCTTTAGCTAGATGTTTACTCCAAAAGCATTTTTATTAAAATAAATTTGATAGAAATCAAAAAAATCTTTTTTTTTAATTTTTTTTGTTTGTTTAATCCTTCCTTTATGTCCACCCTGACCTATAACGAAAAGTGCTCGGGGGGGAAGGAAGGGTCATAACTGAACCAAGAGTACAGAAGGTTTTTCACCTTAATGCATACAAACCATTAACCACTTGCCGACCGCCTCACGCCGATGTACGTCGGCAGAATGGCACGGGCAGGCATAAGCACGTACATGTACGTGATTTGCCTCCCGCGGGTCGGGGGCCCGATCGGGCCCCCGCCCGGTGCCTGCGGCGGTCGGTTTTCGTTCGGGAGCGATCCCGGACGAGGGGACGGCCATTCATTCATGGCCACCCCCTCGCGATCGCTCCCGACGAATGGAAATCCCCGGTGACATCACTTCCTCTCCTGTAATGTAAACACAGGAGAGGAAGTGATGTATTCTCTCCTCCGTGTCGGTATTTTTCGTTCCGACACGGAGGAGAGCGGATCAGTGAGTTGCACCAACACATCCCACACACAGTAGAACATGCCAGGCACACTCACACCCCCCCTTTACCCCCCGATCACCCCCCCAATTACCCCTGCCCCCCCAGTCACAGTGACAACAATGTCATTTTTTTTTTTTTTTTTTTTTTTTTTTTTGCATTGGTGTCATTTGTGACTGTAATAACTGTTAGGGCAGTTAGGGTTAGCCCCCTTTAGTTCTAATGTACCCCCCTAACCCCCCCAATAAAGGTTTAACCCCGTGATCACCCCCCGTCGCCAGTGTCACTAAGGCTGGGTTCACATTGCAGCGGTTTATGAGAACGAATGTGATTCGCACCGCACTGCAGTGCAAATCACATCCGATCTCTGTGCGATTCGAGTTCAGCCATTCGCCGCACCCGCCGCACCCGCCACACCCGCCGCACCCGCCGCAAATTCGCACGGGACCCTTTTTTTGGCCCGCAGCAGAATCGGATCGCATGGGTGTTCACACCATGCGATCCGAGTTTGCAGATCGCACTGCGATATGCGAACTGATCTGGGGGTGTCAGTAACATTTCACTGACACTCCCAGCAGTTCGCATAGGGCAGTGTGAACTGCCGCCGGGAGGCATGCGATGCGGGAACCCGCCGCGGATTCGCGGCGTTTCCGCATCGCTCCAGTGTGAACCCAGCCTAATAAGCGATCATTTTTCTGATCGCCGTATTAGTGTCACAGGTGACGCTAGTTAGGCAGGTAGGTATTTAGGTTCGCCGCAGCTTTTTATAGCGCTAGGGACCCCCATATACTACCGCATAAAGCCCCCTGATTGCCCCCTAGTTAACCCTTTCACCAGTGATCACCATATAACTGTTACAGGTGACGCTGGTTGGTTAGTTATTTTTTTATAGTTTCAGGGCACCCGCCATTTATTACCTAATAAAGGTTTAACCCCCTGATCACCCGGCAGGTGTCATTTGTGACTAATAACTGTTAGGGCAGTTAGGGTTAGCCCCCTTTAGTTCTAAGGTACCCCCCTAACCCCCCCAATAAAGGTTTAACCCCGTGATCACCCCCCGTCGCCAGTGTCACTAAGGCTGGGTTCACATTGCAGCGGTTTATGAGAACGGATGTGATTCGCACCGCACTGCAGTGCAAATCACATCCGATCTCTGTGCGATTCGAGTTCAGCTATACAGATAGTATGGCTGAATTCGTGTCGCACCCGCCGCACCCGCCGCAAACTCGCACGGGACCCTTTTTTTGGTCCGCAGCAGAATCGGATCGCATGGGTGTTCACACCATGCGATCCAAGTTTGCAGATCGCACTGCGATATGCGAACTGATCTGGGGGTGTCATTAACATTTCACTGACACTCCCAGCAGTTCGCATAGGGCAGTGTGAACTGCCGCCGGGAGGCATGCGATGCGGGAACCCGCCGCGCATTCGTGGCGTTCCCGCATCGCTCCAGTGTGAACCCAGCCTAATAAGCGATCGTTTTTCTGATCGCTGTATTAGTGTCACAGGTGACGCTAGTTAGGCAGGTAGGTATTTAGGTTCGCCGCAGCTTTTTATAGCGCCAGGGACCCCCATATACTACCGCATAAAGCCCCCTGATTGCCCCCTAGTTAACCCTTTCACCAGTGATCACCATATAACTGTTACAGGTGACGCTGGTTGGTTAGTTATTTTTTTATAGTTTCAGGGCACCCGCCATTTATTACCTAGTCTCACTAGTGTACCCCTAAATTTAGGGGTGTCTACTTTCTAAAATGGGGTCATTTGGGGGGGGGGGTTTGTGCCATCTTGGCATTTTATGGCCTTCAAAACTGTAACGCCCTTAGAAAGCCTGAAGGCGGTGCTTGGTTTTTGGGGCCCCGTACGCGGCTAGGCTCCCAAAAAGTCCCACATATGTGGTATCCCCGTACTCAGGAGAAGCAGCAGAATTTATTTTGGGGTGTCATTTCACATATGCCCATGGCATGCGTGAGCAATATATCATTTAGTGACAACTTTGTGAAAAAAAAAAAAAGTTTGTAATTTTCCCGCAACTTGTGGCAAAATATAAAATATTCCATGGACTCAACATGCCTCTCAGCAAATAGCTTGGGGTGTCTACTTTCTAAAATGGGGTCATTTGTGGGGGTTTTGTGCCATCTTGGCATTTTATGGCCTTCAAAACTGTAATAGGTAGTGAGAAGTGAACTCAAAAAATTACGCCCTTAGAAAGCCTGAAGGCGGTGCTTGGTTTTCGGGGCCCCGTACGCGGCTAGGCTCCCAAAAAGTCCCACATATGTGGTATCCCCGTACTCAGGAGAAGCAGCAGAATTTATTTTGGGGTGTCATTTCACATATGCCCATGGCATGCATGAGCAATATATCATTTAGTGACAACTTTGTGAAAAAAAAAAAAAAGTTTGTAATTTTCCCGCAACTTGTGGCAAAATATAAAATATTCCATGGACTCAACATGCCTCTCAGCAAATAGCTTGGGGTGTCTACTTTCTAAAATGGGGTCATTTGTGGGGGTTTTGTGCCATCTTGGCATTTTATGGCCTTCAAAACTGTAATAGGTAGTGAGGCGTGAAATCAAAAATTTACGCCCTTAGAAAGCCTGAAGGCGGTGCTTGGTTTTCGGGGCCCTGTACGCGGCTAGGCTCCCAAAAAGTCCCACATATGTGGTATCCCCGTACTCAGGAGAAGCAGCAGAATTTATTTTGGGGTGTCATTTCACATACGCCCATAGCATGTGTGAGCAATATATCATTTAGTGACAACTTTGTGTAAAAAAAAAAAAAAAAATTTTTTTTTTGTCATTATTCAATCGCTTGAGGCAAAAAAATAAAATATTCAATGGGCTCAACATGCCTCTTATCAATTTCCTTAGGGGGTCTACTTTCCAAAATGGGGTCATTTGGGGGGGTTTTGTACTGCCCTGTCATTTTAGCACCTCAAGAAATGAGATAGGCAGTCGTAAACTAAAAGCTGCGTAAATTCCAGAAAACGTACCTTAGTTTGTAGATGTGACAACTTTTGCGCAAACCAATAAATATACAATTATTGATTTTTTTTTTACCAAAGACATGTGGCTGAATACATTTTGGCCTAAATGTATGACTAAAATTGAGTTTATTGGATTTTTCTAATAACAAAAAGTAGAAAATATCATTTTTTTTCAAAATTTGCGGTCTTTTTACGTTTATATCGCAAAAAATAAAAATCGCAGAGGCAATCAAATACCATCAAAAGAAAGCTCTATTTGTGGGAAGAAAAGGACGCAAATTTTGTTTGGGTACAACATTGCATGACCGCGCAATTACCAGTTAAAGCAGCGCAGTGCCAAAGTGTAAAAAGACCTCTGGTCATTTACCAGCAAAATGGTCCGGTCTGAAAGTGGTTAAGGTGAAAAACCATAAGGCTGTAGAACCACTTTAAAGCTATCCCTTGCTTTTAATAGAACCAAGTCCATATCCTCTATCATCCTTCCTCACAGCATTGACATTATAAGAACTTTGCAGATTTCTTGCAGCAGTTAAATTGGTAAGTAATTCTAAGTAACATTTGGATGTATGATTAAAACTTCACAGGTTATCTAGTACTTTGTTTCCTGTGCCTATGGCAGCTTTTCTAATGCAAAACAATGAACGTGGCAGTAAAATGCAGCAAAAAAATAGGTGGTCCGCTTCATCTTTCGATCATAATAATGCAATGGATGTGTATGTGGGGGGGGGGGGGGAGGGGGGAGAGTCTTTCATTGACTTCCAAGGGTCTTAAATGCAATTATGGAATTCAAAGTTTAAAGTTGGTCAGACTTGAAGAGGAAGCAAGGCAAAAATCACTAGTGGCTTGTTGGGAAATGTTTGTTCCCCACCATCTATAAGACCTACCAAAGCAGGGGATATGGTTGTATGCTATCTGCACTGGAGAGGCACTAGTGGAGTGGTGATAAACCTATGGCCTTGTAAGGTCCTGTCTATGAATAGAGGCTTTATGAATGGAGGAGGCCCATCATTGGGGCTGTATACAGTGGTTTGCTTGTAGTTTAAATTTGAATGTGGTTATGACAATACAAAACGAGTGTATTTGTATTGCAAGTAAAACTTTTTACAGTCAGTTCTGTCATTTACTGGGACTTTTACTTGAATCGGCTCTCGGATGCTGCCGTCGTCTTGGCAGTGAAGCATTGCAGTTTCACAGACCGTTTCCTGCTGCAAAAGTGCTAATTGTGGTAGTGGAGGGGGAGGCCGACTAGTTACCTGTCAAACAAACCCAGGTACCCACTGGTGTCAAAAGGGGGGGGGGGGAGAGGCAGGCAAGTGGAGCTTCACCTTTTGGGTGACACTCTACTTTAACCACTTGGTGCCCACGCTATAGCTGATAGATGGCTACATAATATATACAGACTGAGGGCTGAAAGTGGTTAACGATTATAATGCCAGTGAGCACCTGTACATTCATACTTGGCAACAGTTTTAACGCAAGCTGAGTGCAAGTGGTTGCTTTGTAAGCTCTAATGAGCAGTGTTTTATTAAAGCGGGAGTAAACTGGCTAAAAGGAAAAAAAAAATGGGGCCCCGGGTTTATGCCATAATGTGCTAGTATGCACCAAACTTACCTTTTCATAGGCTCCGTCATTTGCGCTCTAAATTCTATGGTACTGTGTGCTCTGAATGAAGAGTGTCACTGCATGTGCAGATGACCTCATTGGCTATTGCTGATGTCAATATCTCCTAAACAGTGCATGTTTAGGAGATATTCCTTGTACTTGCAGGTAAGCCTGATTGCAAGGTTTACCTGTAGGTACAACTTCTCATACAGAGTTAAAGTGTTACTAAACCCAGGACCCTGCACTCACTATATCTGGTCTCCCACAGTACACAGAACATGGAAATGCAATTATTTTAGTAAATATAAACTGCTAAATACGTTTTTTTTTTTTATCAGCAGTTAGAGCAGCCTTGTGACTTCCATCGATGTCCAGGTGAAAGCTTGTAGGAGTTTCCATTCTCCTCTGACTGTCCTGTGAGTTTGCATGACCCCTGACTGGACAGTGCTAATTGGCCCTTTGCCAATCACATGAAACCCCCCCCCCCCCCCCAAAATAAAAAATAAAAACTCTAGCAATACGTGCCAAACTGAGCATGGGCAGAGTGCCCCAAGTGCTCTGTTCTATTAGCAGATGGATTGGGGACAGTAACAGAAAAGGAGGATCAGAGAAGACAGTATCAAACGGCCATTTTACACAGTGCGGAGGGTTGACTCCATAGGCTCCACAGTGAATAGCAAGCATGCTTTACTGCATATACAGACTGATTTTACTCTTGTGGGTTTAGTAAGACTTTAACTACTGCGTTAATAAGTTCCCAATACTTTTTTATCAGGTATTCGCCAATACCAATTACTAATACCTATTATTAATATCTAAATTAATGGACTCAAATTGCGCTGCACAGAATCTCATGTGATTTGTACAGGAATGCTCCTGTGTCAACCCAGGCTGAAGTCAGTATGACAAGCCTGGGTTCACACAGGAGCGTTGCGGGAAACCTCATGTGATTCGGACAGGAATAACAACTTATTCCTGTTTAAATTGCATGCCATTTTTAAAAACATTTTTTCAGTGCGATTTGAGCCCATTCATTTTGTATGGGCTCAAATCGCACCGCACTGCACAAAATCTGTATCGGTTTTAGGTATCTGAACATTTGTGTGGGTACAAGCACTTGTGCAAATGCTTAGTATCGGCACCAATACCAGTATTTGCATTCGTGCAACCTTCGTTAAATACACTTGCTACGTTTTAATGTTTTCACACTGTTATCTGGATATTAACTTCCATGAAGATAGTTCAGGTCTCATAGTATGATGTCCATAGAAAATCTCCCCGGAGCTGGCAGCATTGTGTTTGCCTTTCGTCACTGTGGCTTGGCATCTTTTTCTTGGCGTGTTATGCCAGCTCAAAGATGATGCAGCTCTGTTCCTCTCATTAATACAACATTGTAATGATGGGGAAAAAAAATGTGAAAAAAGCAGACTAGTCTGCAGCGGTCCTCCGTAGAGGCATTGATTACATTACCTGTGTGTGAAGACAATTGCATACAAATGAACTTTGAATGTGTGTGTAAATGTTTAGGGAGATGCATAGAGATTGAGACCACCTTTTTTCTGTTTTTATTTTAGAAAGCACCTAGATTTTCTTTGCTCTGTGGTCACTTTTAAGAACTGGTTTACACTGAATGCGGCTTTGAATTTGTGCTAATAGCACAATTTTCAAAGCCGCCAATCAGTGCGATTTCATGTGCAGCTTGCCAACATCTGTGCGACTTTATGCAAAGATGTCAATGCAAGTCGCGCATGAAATCCCCAGAAATGGTACAGGAATCTTTTCAAAGTTGGTGCAAGTCAGAATCGCACCAATTTGAACAGTTCCATAGCCGGAACTATTTTGCATGACAAGTCGCACCGGTGTGAACAGGAGCTAAAGTTGAACCCAGAACTGAAATTACTTAGTGCCCTGGATTGAGACAAGTGCACGCTATAGTAAGATCTGCTTTGTTTTGTATGTTGTGTCTGAGGTTTTCAACCACTTTAATGTTGACTTGAAACTCAAATTGAGAGCTGGGTTCACCTACTAAGCACCAGTAGAACATTTTGCATGAGGGCCTCATATGTAGACTTCTCAGAGTGGATTGTCTTTCTTCCATTGGACAATGTCAAGGCTCAAAATCCTGTTGCTTTTCATTTTTTCTTTCAGATTCCAGACCCTGTCTTGCTGATATAAAGCTGAGCAACTCCAGGTGGTGGTAATCGGATTGGTGGCATTTGAGAGCACATACTTCTCAGGCAGTAGCATGATGGGAATACATCTCTAACTGTTGCAGAAAGAGAGCTGATTTTAGATCTCTGTTGGTTACTGGCACATGTATGGACCCCTTGAGTTTCCCACCTGATGATTGGTGCATGCATGGACCCCTTGACATTCCCAAATGATGATTGGGGCATGTAAGTGTAGCCCTCTCTACCTTAGGTAGGTGTAGGTTTTGTGTAAGCTGCCAGTGCAGGCAAATTTGCTGTGAGCTAGGCCTGTTTGTTTTGATCTGGGGGCAGGGAGAGGTTTAGTATAGCAGTAGGTGACTGACATGCTTCAGCTCTTGGGCGCCTCCTCTGTTTCCAGGGAGAAGGTTCTGGAAAAGGAGCAGAGAGCTGGAGTGACATGGGGTGCATGTAGGAGCCTGACCAATCCCCAACTAGGATTGGCAGAGGGCAGGCCTCCTACATATACCCATGGTCAGCCTGCTGGGGAAGGAGTTTTCGGCTGGGTGAACTGGATGATGGAGTGTTAGACTGTCGTGCCTGAGGGAACCCCATTTCTGGGGGGGGGGGGGTAATACCTCAGACGGGGAGCTTGGGAGCTGGAAGGGGAGCCTCTATACACATTCAGAGAGGTGTCCTGGAACCGGAGCTGGAAGAGACATTTGGGAGCATGTCTGGAGGAAGTCACCCAGGAGGGATCCAGGCCAGGTGTCGGTGAGTGGAAGGCTCTGGAAGAGACATGCCAGGGGAGCTGGATGTAGAGTCAGAGGGAGAGACTGTGGGAGTTGTGTGTCAAGTCGCTGCAGCCAGGAGGGAGTACAGGATTTGCAATCAGACTTTGCTGTGATCAGTAGTCCATCAAGTACATTTTATTCTTAATCAAATCGGTTGCTACCACAAAGGGGTACTGCAGACCCCGGCCTGCAAAGGGCTATCAAGGATAGACACTAGGACTTATTCAGAGTGAGGCCTAGTCATGTGTTAATGGTGTAACAGGAGGCTAAATTTGGACAGTGAAACAAGTGCTCCAAAGTAGCATGCTGGAGGAGAGGGGAAGTTAGTGCTCCAAAGTAATATGCCGAGGTAAAGATGGTCAGGTTTAGAGTCAACCCTCTTGTTCTACTAAGAAGTATATGCTCAGCTACTTTTGTTGTTCTGAGAAGTGTTGACACAGCTACTTTTATTATACTAAGCATTATTCATCCTATGGGCAGCCCATGTCCCTTTTCCCCAACCAAGTTCAATCCCCCTAATAAAAACAACAAAAACTAGCAAGAGACTGTTCATTGTCTGAGGAAGTGTGCTCACAGCAGATGTCTGGGCAGCAGGGTGAAATGTGTGGATGCTTTAATGTGTAGTAACCCCACGGGGCCATTGCTACATATGGACCCCTTGACATTCACACCCCGATGACTGGTACATGTGTGGACCGCTTGTCATTTCCAGCTGATGATTGGTCCATCTATGAACCCCTTGTTGTTTCCAGCCGATGACTGGTCCATTTATGTGGATCCCTTGACTTTTCCACCAGATGACTGGTGCATGTATGGATTCCTTTGCACTCCCACCCAATAACGGAATATAATACCTACCCTTTTCCACCCACTTGAATCTCGTTTTGGTATTATTGCAGAATGGATCATTAGGTTATCTCTGTTAATGTGTGTGCAATTCTTACCATTATCCCTCAAATGGTATGAACAATTGGCACCTGCCAAGACTGCCCGTTCCAGTTTAATATATTTAGATATAGCCATCACTTTGGGTTGCAGATTTGTCCATTTGCAGCAGAAAAATTACTTGTGAGTAAATCTTTTTTACTCATGTATGGCAGCATTACTTTCAAAAATGATATTAAAAGATTCATTATTTGTAGGCAGCATTTACCCATTACTAATGATTTGTGATTGCTAGTAGTCTGTGGACATTACCAATGACAGCCTGGCTCAAGATTTCCACTATTTCAATTTTTCTTATGTCAGATATTTGCAGGGCAGTTTAGGTAATCTGTCACTCGCCTATCCTAAAAAAAAGCATCCTAATTGATTTGGTGTCCTTGGCATAAAAAATGGTTGTAAACCCTCCTGTTTTTTTCACCTTAATGCACCCTATGCATTAAGGTGAAAAAACACCTGGCAGTCACCTGCCCTCCAGCAGCCCCCCCCCCCCCCCCCAGTTTTACTTACCTGAGCCCTTTTATCTCAGTGGGGACGCGCTGTTCCTCTCTCCACGGGGTCCCGCCTCTTGATTGAATAGATAACAGCGCAGCCATTGGCTTCCGCTGCTGTCAATAATATCCAATGATGCTGGGTTGGGGCCGAGTCCAGCATTCGTGTCTGGATGCCGAATGAATGACTCGGGAGCCACGCCTGCAAGGTAACCCCCTTGGGAGGGATCTTCTCCTAGGGCAGGGATATGCAATTAGCGGACCTCCAGCTGTTGGAAAAAACTACAAGTCCCATCATGCCTCTGCCTCTGGGTGCCATGCTTGTGGCTGTCAAAGTCTTGCTATGCCTCGTGGGAATTGTAGTTCTGCAACAGCTGGAGGTCCGCTAATTGCATATCTCTGTCCTAGGGGGTTATCTGATGCGGGGAAGAGCCAGCGGGGACCCCAGAAGACAATGTTCAGGGCCATGCTGTGCAAAACGAGCTGCACAGTGGAGTGGAGTATATGTTTGTAAAGGATCGTGTTTGTTTTTTTGTTTTTTTAATAACAATCACTTGTCTCCTGGTTGTTAAACACATTTGGTGGTGGAGAAGTAAATGTATAACTTGCGTCAGTCTCTTAAATTCCTTTCTTATCTGTTGGAGATACCGGGCTTGCCATTTTCCATAATGGGAGAAGTTTTCAAATTGTGCGACTGGACCACTGGGAATAACTTTACTCGCAGTCACAGATTGCTTGTCCCTTGATGGGGCTGATGATGCCCATTACATTTTGGCTTTTCTTATTCAGCCCAGCAGTAAGTATTGTTCCACATCGTGCAGCTGTATCTGGAAAGTAAATACAGTGTGCAATTAATCTGCTGTGTGACTTTGAATTACCTTGCCCATTCTCCTGTGGGAGTAGCTCGGGCCACCTGGTGCACTTGCAATATTCTCGCCAAGCTACTTGATCATAACACGTGTTCTAAAATGTAATGATAAAAAAAAAAAAATAATAATAAAATAGTTACGTGTGTATATGTACACATTTTCTTTGAATCTAGGAGCCAGCTCAAAAAGTTAGGAGCCAGTTTTTGTTTGCTAACAAAGCTTTATTTTCCTTGACAAAATCCCTTCTCTTATATAGCCCTGGTGTGTATCTTTGCAGGTGCACCATGCAGGTTTAAAACCGGTTATGCCTCTAAGCTTTTACCTATTAACCTTCTTAGGATCCCTAAGAACTTAGTATATTTAAAATCGCAATAAGTGAGCAATAGTCACCAGTCTCCAACTATTCCTCAAGGCTATTACAGTTTTATATCAGGATTACATAACAGAAGAGATTTGTCATTAAAAATAAAACTTTGTTAGTTAAAAAAGAAAAAATTGGCCCCCAAGTTTTTTCATCCACAAAACCTGCAGAATTCTCACACTGTAAAGGAGGATCTCTGTGGACTCCAGAATGTAAAGGGACACACTGATTTTAAGGGGGGGTGCTCTCATGTAAGGGGGAATGCTGTGGATTCTGGTGTAAATGGGAACTCTGATGTAAGGGGGTCTCAAAGCCCCTCTATACATCAGAGTCCATCTTACACTAGAGTACTCACTGGGGGGCAGGAGAGAAGCATCTTCAAGAAATGCATACTACTACTTCATGGGGTTAAAACAGGTGGTGAGGAGGCGACATATCACCTCCTCACTGCCTGTAAAATGCCTCTGAAAACAAATTTGTGTGTGGAATGCTTTTCAGAGGAGTGGCAGTGCTTTTTTAATCAGAGACTCAGAGCAGTAAAGGGGGGGCACTAGAGCAATTGTCAATGCGTCTCACAGAATTGTGTAGGTTCTTCAAGACCAGTATCATTTTGCTGCTGAGTAGCAAAAGTAGGAATCTTCATTGTGGTGGTTGATGGGGAAATGATGGTGATGCAACCTAGGTGTACACACTGTGTGGTGGACTTAAAATGAACATAGTACTAAGTACTGTAATAGCAAGGTGTTGGGGTCACTGCTGCCATGTTGTTCTATACACATAAATTCAGCAAACTTTCTCCTGACGTGTTTTTTTCAAAAACACTTGCAATGTCCAGGATACAGTAGTGAGGTGGGGGGGGGGGGGGTTAATGGGAGGAACCAGTGAAATCGTTGGGGGCCCCAGGAGATTGACGCTCCCAGAAGTGTTTGTTGTTTTCCCTGCACACTAGTGACTATTTGTGATCAACAGATTGTTGTTGGGTGGTAGGAAAGGTAGGTTTATAGGTGTGTAGGCTTGCCTTATTACATTTGTTATAGTAATGGGGTTGCTGTTTAATGTCATGGTCACACTTCTATGAAGATCCCTCTTCACATTACTGTTAATAGCGCTGTACTGCATTATGCATGACCATCGAATATAGGATTCATGAAAAGGAAGCTATTAGGCAAGTGTAATTGAGGAAAGGGTGAGTTCACAGAACATATATATCGTATGAATAGCTCAGTCCTAAAGCTGAACTTGCATTTTAAAGAATAACTTCATCCCAATTAAAGAGGGATGCTGGTATAACATGAGACGCTGAAATCCCTAAATATAGCCAGCTCACGTTTCTGCTGCTTTTCCTTGCAATGGGATAAAATCTTGTATGTTCAAATTACAATAGCTGAAACTTGGACCTTGTGTCAGCCCCTTCCCCTCCAATTTTTTCATTGTTTTTAAGCAGAACCTTTTTTGTAATATATTTTAAAAGCACAGCAGAAGGCAAACAAATACGCGTTCAAGATACGTTCATATGTACTGTGGATCTAGCAGGTTGTGTGTGTGTGTGTGTGTGTGTGTGTGTGGTTTTTTTTTTTTTTTTACATTGGAATTGAGAGAGAGTAGTTGCTAAGAGCTCCCTCTAGTGGGTAATCTATAGATCTCTAATACAGTAACAAAAATATGGTAATATTGTAAACTTGTAAATACCATACATTGTTTTAAGACAAGTGTTAACTCACAATATAATTAAATAGAAAATCCCCTTCTTAAAATCTTTTTCAACCTAAATACATTTGTGTGTATCTATGCACATGCTTTAGGTGTATAGCCATGTTCAACCTTCCAGCTTACTGTGTAACCTGCCTTGCTCACTGGCTAGTAAGTAATTCAGTGGTGGTCTGTTGGGGTACATTCACAGTCCACCCCTATCTGCTTATAGCACTGGTACAGGCCAAGCGGTGCAAAGCACACATGTTTTAGGGAACAACAGTTTGGCAACAGAATTTGTCTTGCAGGTCTGTAAATTGTTTTTGAAGCTACAGATATTTAAATAGCAGATGTTTTTTACCGTTTTTATATTGATGCTAATTCAGGTACTTGTTTTGTGGAAAAATTGGTGGGTAGCTCCAGTAGTATAGCACACACTATCATTATATTATTCTGCTATTTATTCCAAAACACCAAGGCTGTTTCTTTTTTTTTGCACAGCTTTTTTTATACTGCCAACACCTTTGCTGCAGGCAGATCATGCTAATACGAGCGATTTAGTTTGTTTCCATAGATATTGGAACGGATGAATTTGTAGCCAGTGGTGCTCCACTGAAAGTGTTCCATGTACTCTTCATGTCATGCTGCTTCCTTACCTGTGGCCTGCTTAGAGTATTATCAGACGGTTTAAAAAAAAAAAAAAAAAAAAAAAAAAAAAAAAATATATATATATATATATATATATATATATATATATATTAATATAATATAATATATTTTTAGCTGTGTGCGAGATGTAGGATTCACCGTGAGCTTTATTTATGAAACCATTTCTAAAAAAGTTCCTTCTTGTTGCCAGTACCAACTAATCAGTCTAGATTCAAAAGCAAATCGAGGAATATATTTATGGGCATGAAAAGCAATGCTTATATAGTTAGGGCCCATGTAATTGGTAACAAGTGCAAAAGTAGGAATCTTCATTGTGGTGGTTGATGGGGAAATGATGGTGATGCAACCTAGGTGTACACACTGTGTGGTGGACTTAAAATGAACATAGTACTAAGTACTGTAATAGCAAGGTGTTGGGGTCGCTGCTGCTATGTTAGCCGGTGGAGCCAGGTGAAAAAGCTATGTGCAACCTCCCAGCTGGGCTACTTGGAGGACAGGCACCTAGTGCTGCATTATAGAGGGAGAGAAATTTGAATGCTCTTTTGTACCTCAAAGTGCTGGATATTTCAAGGGGATCCACCTGCCAAACTTTAAAGCAGAGCTTCTCAAATTCAAATCTCAAAAATGAGGGTTCAGCAGGTACTCAAGTACTGTTTATGAAAATATATGCTACCGTTCCCTTTTTTCCAGGGTCATATTTTTATTTTATTTTTGTTTTATTTATTTTTTTTTACGTATTTTTTTTTTTTTTTTTTTTTACGTATTTTTTTTTTTTTTTTTTTACGTATTCTTAAGTTTTACACAGATGGACATCAAAATATATTGAGTCATTAAAATCAAGAAATTCCTGGGGGGATATCCTCCTTTTTGTCCCCTATAGACATGAGATGACTATTGCATGATCTTTGGCTGTATTCATCAAAAATCTCATGTCTGTGGTGTGGTTGCAGGTTGTTGGTTGGAATGTCGGTTATGCAGGTTAGCCCACAACAGTAGTCAGGCGAGGTTTTCTATCGTGGTAACCATTACCTACAATGTCTGACTTCTGATAACCTGTTCCCTCTTTGATTGAAAAAATCAGATTATGATGACAGATGCAACCTTCTTAGGTTTGAGTGCCATGCAGTGCTCGGAAATGGCTACCCTGTAGGAGGTGGGGTTATGTTTTTGTATGTCCTATTACTCTTCTAAGTCTATGGACAGTCTGAGGTCCATGCTGCACTTTTGATCTTGCCACCGGTGACAACTTGCCAGCTTCACAATCTCTATACAGAGCAAAAGGATACTCCCCTGTTTCTACAGTGTCCCTCCTTTTACTGGCTGGATAAGCAAGATGTCTCTCCTGGACAGGGAAACTCAGAAACGCGAACTGACAGTTCGGACATGAATCGGATAGCATATGTGTGAACACAGTGGATTTGCAGGGTTCTCGCATCGCACAAGTGTGAACCGGCCCAAAAAGCTGCATATAAAATACTCGGTGTGTATGATTGCGCTATGGGGGTTTCCAGGGAGACTTGTCGTGAACAGCTCGGTGTGTCTGGCAGCAGAGTATATTTTGGGTGTTACCCCTGCAGTGTGATGGATATTATAAAGGGGGATATTTGCCTCCATGCTATGCACAGGTTTTAGGCCTCATACACACTGAGTATTTTATATGCAGCTTTTAGATGTGTCTTTTTTTTTTTTTTCTTCTCTCTACCCCTCAATCTGTGTGTCCGTGAACCCTTAAGCTTTTACAGGTGTTTAACCCACTTCAATACCAGGCACTTTTACCCTCTTCCTTCCTAGGGAAATTTTCAGCTTTAGTGCTGTTGCACTTTGAATGACAATTGCACGGTCATGCAACGCTGTACTTAAACTACATTTTTATAATTTTTTTTTTTTCACGCAAATAGAGCTTTCTTTTGGTGGTATTTAATCACACTGGATTTTTCTTTGTTAAATAAAAACAGAAAAAAGACCGAAATCTTTAAAAATAAAAATGTCATAGTTTGTTATACAATTTTGCAAACAGTTTTTACCGATGGTGATTCCTTTCTATCTTTTTTTTTTTTTTTTTCTGGACCATTATGGACACTTGCATCGAGCTGTCTCTGGTGGCTGGCAGCTGAATGCTGAACATATCCATAGTATCCAGTAACGCCCATTTCATTGACCATTGGAAGCACAGGGAGGATTAAAGGCCCTGGCTGGGTATTGGCCACAAACTCGAATAGCTTGTGCAGCTGGTAAGCTTGCACTTTATTTGGTGGATTCACGTTGTTCAAAAGTCAGAGAGGATTTCACTTTATTGTGTTGCTACAATCGCCTATCTCTTCATTGAGGACTCTAAAATGTTTTGTTCATATTTATTTTTTCTTTTTTCTTGCATACTATTGATTGTTTTTCACAGAATTAGGGTCCTTTCACACGGGGTGGATCAGTGCTGATCCGCCCCGTGGATATCCGCTTGGTCAGCAGGGATCACCGGAGCGATCTCCGCTGAGCAGGAAGATGACAGGTCCGTCTCTGCACACTGCGCAGGGAAGGACCTGTCACAGCGCCGCTCTCCCCTATGGGAGATCTGGTGACGACGGACTGCAGTGTCCGTCGTCATCCGATCCGATGACAGATGGAAAAATAGCTTTTTCCTCCGTTACACTTTTTCGGATCGGAGCGGGTCGGATGTCAGCGGACTTGTCACCGATTACATCCGATGCTCCATAGACCTCTATGGAGCATCCGTTCAGGTCCGCCTGAAAAACTGACAGGCGGACCTGAACGGATCGTCCGCGTGAAAGGGGCCTAAGTCCAACATTGGAGGACTTTTTATATGTCACATGATTTATTGTTTCTGGGATTTATGGGTCAATTTTTCTCATTTTAGTCATTTTATATTTGTTTATCACATTTGGAGTAACACGCTGTTTGAGAACGCAGCTCCTTTTTTACTTATTTTAAATTGTGTGTATTTCACCCTTTGCAGCTAAGGGTTATTGGGTTTGTACACAGCACAGTTTTTTTTCCTTTTTACATTTAGGATTACAACTGAGCCTCGGCTGTTAGGGTGAATGTCTGTCTGGTCTACCCAAGCTCAATGCAGTCTGTATAGATGCTGACTTGTCATTGACCCTTATGAATATCCCTCCTAAAGTGTACTGTTGGTCTCTAATGACCTGAAACATTGGTAGCCAGAGCACAAGTGAGATGAACGTCCTAAGTTTCAGTTCACAAGTAAATAGTCTGCTCATTAGAGTTTACAATCTAAGAGGGAGGGTCAAGTGATACAAAAGGCAATAACTGTGGGGGATGATCTGATGAAGAAAATGAAAGTACAGTTGTTAGGTGAGGGTAGGATTGGCTTCTCTAAAGAGAAGTTTTCAGGGATTGCCTAAAAGAGTTAGAGAGAGTCTGACAGATTGGGGTAGGGAATTCCAAAGGATGGGAGAGGACCAGGAAAAATCCTAGAGGCAAGCATGGGAGGAGGGGACACAGGAGCTAGAGAGCAAGGAGGTCTTGGGAGGAACGAAGAGGACGATTTGGTGGGTATTTTGAGACTAGGTTAGGGATGTAGCTCGGGGCCAAGTTGTGGATGGCTTTGTAAGTTATTGTTAGTACAGTATTTTGAATTGAATTTGTTGGGTGAGTGGAAGCCAGTGGAGGGATTGGCAGAGGGTGATAACATGCTGAGTGGTTTGTAAGGTGGATGAATCTGGCAGCAGCATTCATGAAGAACTGAAGGGGGATGTTTTAAAGGTAAGCCATGAGCAAGGAGTTCCAGTAGTCAAGGTGAGAAACCCAGGGAGTGAATCGGCTTTGTAGTTTCATTGGTTAGGAAGGGGCGTATTTTAGAGATGTTGAGGTGACAAGCCTTGGTAGGTGATTGGATGTATGGCTGAAAGCAGAGTTCAGTCTACTGCCTAGTACCCTGGCATGCGGGGATGGATGGGTTGTGCCATCGCTCTTGACAGAAGTCAGGGGAAGAGGCACGTGGGGGAGGAAATCCTATGAGGTTGGCTTTGGATAAGTTGAGTTTGAGGAAGTGATGTGACATTCAGACAGATATGTCTGTTAGTGACTATAATAGTGGAAACGTGTATGTATGTATGTATACGTGTGTGTGTGTATATATGTACTGCTCATAAATCCCTCTACCGTGACTAAGGCCCCTGTTCCAGCTGAAGAAAAACCGCCCCAAAGCATGATACTGCCACCACCATACTTCACTGTGGGAATAGTGTTCTTTTGGGGAAGTGCAGGATTTTTGAGCCAAACATATCTTTTGCCATTATGACAAATGGTGCAACCTTGCTTTCATCAGACCATAACAGTTTTCCCACATGCTTTTGGGGGACTTCAGATGTTTTTGCAAAATGTATCTGGGTTTGGAGGCTTTTCTTAAGAAAAGGCTTCCATCTTGCCACTCTACCTCTGTCAGGGCTGGCTTAGCCCTTCCTCCTCTGGGCTGGCCGCTCAGCTGTTGGCTAATTGCCAGCTCTCTTCTCTTTCCACAGTTACCAGCTGTTCCTGATAATGCTCGTCTGACCTGCCTATTTAAAGCCTTCCATCTCACTTTTGCTTTGCCTTCACGTTGGTCACATCACAAGGAACCATCTCCTGCTGTTTGTTTCAAGACTGGCTTGCCGACATCCCTCCTGGCTTCTTATCCTGCTTGCACTGACTTCCGGCCTGGCTGATTACCCGATCTGGCTACTGGACTCTGGCTATGCTTGACTATGCTTTTTTCTATTTACCTTTTTTATTTTTATTAATAAACAAGTGTGATTTGATTGTACTTCTGTCTCAGTCTGTTTCATGGTTTCTGACAACCTCATAGCCCAGACATATGAAAAATACAGGAGATTGTTGTCACATGTACCACATAGCCAGTACTTGCCAGATATTCCTGCAGCTCCTTTAGGCTGGGTTCATATATGAGCTGCAGGTGGCTCGCAGCAGAGGTCTGGTGTGTTCTAGTTCACAGCTTCTGGTCCTGTTTCATGCTTGGGGATCGCCCGCAATTCTCCTATGGGCAGCAATGGCAAATATTGCAGTTCAATAATCAACTTTTTCTACACACACACGATCTTGTTAGAATTTCTCCAAGGTTCCACCCATGTTGCAGGTCACATGGACATCAGTGAATTTTATTTACCTCTTATGCTCTATACACACGGTCGGACATTATGACGGATTTTGGCCCAAATTTGTCTTGCATACACACAGTCGCACAAAGTTTTCGGAAAATCCGATTGTTCAGACAAAGTGACGTAAACCGCGTACGACGGGACTATAAAGGGGCCAATAGCTTTCGTATCATAATTCTGAGCATGTGTGGCACTTTGTGCGTCGGAATTGTATACACATGATCGGCATTTAAACGATCAGATTTTGTTGTCGGGAAAATTTTAGATCCAGATCTCAAATTTTGTGTGCCGGAAATTCTGATGGAAAAAGTCCAATGGAGCCCACGCACGATCGGAATTTCCGACAACACAGTCCGATTGCACATTTTCTGTTGGAAAGTCCGACGGTGTGTACAGGGCATTAAACTTGCTTAAAGGCAATATAGGGATTTATAGGGGTCAGTTTAGGAATGGTCCACTGGGAAATTTGCTCATTGAATCCTTGCCTAACATTTGCCCAAGTGAGATTTGACAGCATTCACCTTTCATTCACCATATCTAAAACTGGATGACCATGTACCAGGCAAATGTAGCAGCCAATAAAAGGACATCAAATTTCATGTTTTCACATGCACAATAGAAGTGGGAAAATGGCCTTGCTCACAATTCTGCCAACAGTAGCTCCCCATGGTGCTGAAATTGTGTGGGGTGTTGGTGTTTTTTTTTTTTTTTTTTCTATATACAGTTTCAGCATGGGGGGGTTTTAACTGTCACAATGTTAAATCACATAGCCAAACTAACATGACTTCTAGTTTAATTTCTTAATTTATAGCTACAGAATTTTTTTCTTAACCACTTGATGGGTATGGAGACGAGTGAGGCTAAGATGGCACCCACTCGTGTCTATACCATAGGTGGGTGGAAGCAACGTCAAAACTTCACTTCCGCCCATACCTCTTAAAGGTATATATTTTTTTTCAATGTAATTTTTTTGAATTACTTTTTTTTTTTAATTATTGCATTTAAGTCCAAATAGGAGATCTGAGGACTTTTTGACCCCCGATCTCATATTTAAGAGGACCTGTCATGCTTTTCCCTATTACCAGGGATGTTTACATTCCTTGTAATAGGAATAAAAATGATCCATTAATTTTTTTTTTTTTTTTAAATAAGTGTAAAAATAAATTATCATTTTAAACCCCCCGCCCCCCCCCCCCCCCGACAAGCTCGCACACAGAAGCAAACGCATAGGTGAGTAGCGCCCGCATATGAAAACGGTGGTCAAACCACACATGTGAGGTATCGCCGCGATTGGTAGAGCGATAATTCTAGCCCTAGACCTCCCCTGTAAAGCAAAACATGCAACCTGTAGAATTTTTTAAATGTTGCTTATGGAGATTTTTGAGGGTAAAAGTTTAACGCCATTCCACGTGGGGGCACAATTTTGAAGCATGACATGTTGAGTATCAATTTACTTGGCGTAACATTATCTTTCAAGTATTGCAAGTATTTAGAAAATAAAAATATATATATAATGTTTGGGGGTTCTAAGTAATTTTCTAGCAAAAAAAACTGTTTTAAACATGTAAACACCAAATCTGAAAAAGAGGCCTGGTCCCTAAGTGGTTAATCCCTTTTCTTCTAGCTATATCACCTTCCTCATTCTGCATCCAGGTGCTAATTTTAAACTTAACTAGTGTCCAGAATCATAGGCTATGTTCCCGTGCTTTCTGTAAAAATGTGTGCGTGTGTTTTTTTAATTTTTTTATTATTCAATAGGTTTCCTTCATTAATGCCTATGTGTTTTTTTTGGGTTAAGTTGTCTGAAATCATTCCCCCTCAAAGTGGCTGTAAACCTAGACATATACCCAGAGAAGTGACTGGCCTCAGGTGATGCACAGAGATGAAACAAATCCTCCTACATAAGTTTATACCTGTATTATCTGCAGCAGTTCAAAGTGCAGAATTTACACCAGGTCACTCTGCTCTGAAAAGCAGGTAGGGAAGGGAGCTGAGGCTGTCAATCATTTGGAGATAACTCCCCTGTCACCATTTTTCTCTTGATGTCAGGAAAACTCTTCAGAAGCAACTCATGCTTATAGTAAAGGAACAAGGCTGCAGACAGAAATTGCGCTTCTGGTTTGAGACAGATACACACTTATGTGCTTTGTTCATATTTCATGTCTGAGGTTTACAACCTCTTTAAATGTCTGTGTGAAGCTGGGTAGAGCTTATATTTTTTCACTCAACCTAATCTCCACAACAGAGTTTAAATGTTTGTGTATCTATGCAGACAAGCAATTTAAAAGAGAGCAGTGTCATTTCTGCTTTAAAGCCCAACTTTAGCTTTTTTTTGCCATCATTTTATCACGTTTTAAAGCTTTCAAAGCCATAATTGCTCAGGCTGTTGTATGGCTATTTGCATCCCAGGTACTTCGTATGCCCCACTTACCGAATGAAATAAGCCCGGCAATCAACCAACCCTTTTTTGTGAGATCAGGTAATCATACACCCCACCTAGGTTTTAGGACTACAGTCAGTGTCTTTAACAGGCTGTTTGTCTTCATCCTGAGCATTACTAGTAGCGGTGAACATCTCAATGGAATCCTGCACATTAGGTTAGGTCACCCACCAACAGCTGCAGCAACACCTTAATGACTACTACTGTGAAGTGTAGTTTAATAGCAAATTTGCATCTTTTCAGGAGTGTGATGTATAATGACGTTGAAGGGCTTGAACATCTCTCAGGCTTTTACTGCTAAATCCCCCCCCCCCCCCCCCCTTCCTCATAGGAGGTTTATTCAGACGTCCTTCAATGATGAGAGGCCACAAAGTGAGGAAGTGAAAGTACATCTTTGTGTTTTTTATGACAACAAAAGCATTTTTTAGTTTGTGTTGTAAAATCGGTCAGACATTTTTCGCTCTTTGTCGTCTTGTCTTGATACCAGCTGCATACTCTCATTTGTTCTGGTTTACTGGTACCAGCCACATTATCTCATTGGTTGACCTTGTTTACAGGTGCAGGAAGTGAAGGTAACAGAACTGTTTGGCATCCTGTTGAAGGCTAGGAGTACATATTGATTGGAGCTGGATTCTTAGGGCTTCTGTCCAAAACTCTAAAATCAACAAAGTGGTTGTACTGTGCACGAAAACTTGCAACTGGAGTTCACACCGTTGACCCTATTTTCAATTATATTTAACCACTTCTTCAGCTTCAAAAGATTTACCCCCCCTTTTTGCGATACGGCACTGCATTGCTTTAACTGACGATTGCGCCATCATGCAACGCTGTACCTAAATAAAATGTGTGTTATTCCCACCCACAAATAGCTTTCTTTTGGTGGTATTCGATCACCTCTGCAGTTTTTATGGTTTGTGCTATAATCAAAAACAGACCAACAATTTTGAAGAAAAAAATAATAATTTTTTACTTTCTGCTATAGAAACATATCCAATAAAAAATGAATTACATTTCTTAATCGGTTTAGGCCAATATGTATTCTGCTACATGTTTTGGTAAAAAAAAAAAAAAAAACAACCCAATGAGTGTAATGTAGAGATCTGTTTGCGCAAAAGTTATAGCGTCTACAAACTATGGGATGTTTTTATGGATTTTTTTATTTTTTTTTTACTAGTAATGGTGGTGATCAGTGACTTATAGCAAGAGTGCGATATTGCTGCAGACAGTCAGGACACTTGACACTTTTTGGAGACCAGTGACACCAAGACCATGATCGGTGCATAAAAGATATGCACGGTCATCGTACTAATGGCGCTGGCTGGGAAGGGCTTAACATCAGGGGCAATCAAACGGTTAAATGTGTTCCTGGCCTGTGCTTTACTAAACTGTAATGCCCTGGGAATGTGACAT